>NW_026136704.1:22511336-23758003 GCF_905237075.1 Dicentrarchus labrax | reverse complement strand
TTCTCAGCGCCTGTCACCAGCAGCATATGAAAGCTATCAGTCATAATGCATGAATCAAATAAAATATGTGTAATTCTGAAAGACTGTGCGGTTTGCTATTCCACTAATTAGCAAGTGATGTGCTCATTTCTTTGCAATTCATTTAGATGAAAGGTCACGCACCTGGAGAAAACCCACGCAAACACTGAGAAAATAAGCAAAGTCTACAGAAGAAAGGGCCAGGGCCAAGGATTAAACTGAGAGACAAAAACAAGAGAGCTACTGCGCTGCCCTCTCTGTTTCAGATCATACATCAAACCTGAGATGTGAATACATTCGAATCCAATGGCAGCAGCTTTATTTACAAACCATTTTTTGAACTTAACAGTCGTCTGCATTGAATACGGCAGCAGCACTCATTTGGGAGACATGTAGAGACTGCTTGATGTAGGATTTTGAATTAAATTCACATTTTCCTCAATAAAAGGGAACAACACCAAAAAAGCACTTTCGGCTCAATCCCACTGAATGTTCTCTGATGTCCTCATTTTTCAGACTTCATTTGTTCCTAACTTGACAGCTTTTGGACTGCAATTTGGTTCTGGGGCTAATTTATCAAATTTACTAGTTAACTAGAGGCAGACAATATACAGGCCATTTCTGATAATGCCACCTTCATCAAATAGGTTGGGAACTAATTATTTATGGTACAGCCACAAGCACAGCGACCCATGATGAAGAACCTCCTGTAGCTGGTGGTAAAGTCACTATATGTCACTATGTAATGTTTCCTTTGCATTAACATCAGCTAGTGCAATTATTTCAGTCAATAGATTTTAATCCATTTGTTGTCTTGTAGTTACAGCAAAATACATTTTCCAGGATAAAAACCACCAAGTTAAACTGAAATTAAGACAAAAGTTAAAGTATTGTGAAGACACGGCTGGAGGTTCAAATGTCAGACAAGTTTTAATCAGTTGCCTTCCCAGTGTCCTTTGGCAAGTTTGTAAGGCATCAACAGTTTCCCACAGCAGTTAATCAATTTTTTGTAACACTGACTTTCCATCAGAGAAAGTAAAATGTTTCACGAGGATTCTGCTATATTAAGTTTGCGTGCAGCTATGAAAACAGACTATAGATAAAAAATAATTATGTGACTGATAAGAGAGAGCTAAATACGCCTTTCAGTCTCAAATAACAGGCCTGACAGGTTTGTGACTAGGGACTCGCAAAGGGTGACATGAGCTTGTCTGCTGTCATCCTAAACATTTCATTCACATAATTGCTAATTATACTGATATGTCATGGATTTAATGCGTTGACCTGATTTCCCCAAATAACTGTAATTGTAGGCAGAAATGGCAAGTAAGGATCTAATTCACTCAGAAAATCATCACACTTCTTAAACATGACTTCTATTAGAACCTGGCAGGTATGGGTTGTAGATTATCATGCATGTTTCATGGACCCATTTGTTTAATTAATGGAGTGTAACATTTAAGAGGATCTATCGGCGGAAATGGAATATTATACAATGTTTTCATTAGTGTATAATCACCTGACAATAAGAGTTATTGTGTTTTTGAGTTGCTCCCATGGAGTCTGTTGTCATGTTGAACCGTCATGTTTCTACAGTAGCCCAGAACAGACTAACCAAACACTGACTCTAGATAAGGCGTTTCGCATTTTTGAAGGTTTTGCAGCCACTGTAGTTCTCCTCCGCCACATACAGAGTGAGTTGCAATTTGAAAAGTCACCGCTTGATGCCACTAAATCCTACACATTTATCCTTAAAGCTTGAAACTCTGAGAAATGTTTTTAAGAGCAGATAGCCATTTTGTTAGTCTTGACTACATGCACGAGGATGCGCACGCAGTACTGGTGACACAATATACAACCTTGCCAGTGGTTTAATGCTATTCCACTGACCAGCAGTTTATGGCAGTAATAATGTGTCAAGGATTGTGACAATGTACCAACAAATGAATAATACTACATGAATGCAAAAAATGTAGTTTTCTAGTTCTTACAAAAATGGGCTCTGCGGATATTTTGTTATGAAGGACATGTTTATTAGGCCTTGAGGATACACACAATGCATTTTGGTGAGAACCTCTGAGTGTAAACTGTGTTTACAAAAACTCCACTGGGTATTTTTAACTTGAATGTGGTTAAAGGACAATTCCAGTTTATTTCAATCTCCTACAGCTTCCCGCAACTAACAGACGTGTTCTTTACATGAATCACTTCAAATGCTTGAGTTTGACTGAAATTTAACGCAGAGAGTAGACACCTAGAACCGCTATTATGGCTAACATAATTCAGGTGTTTCTTGTCTTGGTAGAGTCACAGTAATAACTACAGAGGCTGATGCATAATAACTGGTTCTTGGTGATAAAATGATGCTGTTGGAAGCAACTAGTGTTCACTATAATTTACCTCATTGTCTTGGTAAATCAAGTCGGGCTAAATCCACACCTTATGTGTACTTCCTGCCCCATTGCCACTTTGTCATACACATTATGTATTGACACTGCAAGGTCCTTAATTTGACGCAGAGTCGGGATTAGTGAAGAGCTCAGACGCCCCCATAGTGTATATATGAATATAATACCCTACAATATATGTTTGACAAAAGTTCTGCCTAAACCTGCTTTGCACCGGCTTTTCTATGAAGTGTGTCAAATTGAAGCTGTGCGGTCTATTATTTATGTGCACTCAGTGAATCACATGCAGTCATAGCTGCCTCGTTGTAACACACACTCATAAGCATTACAACCTTGAGTGAATTTGGGCCACTGTCTTCTATATCAATTAGAGCTGTGTGAGTTTTTTATTATTGCGTGCAGTTTTCACAGAAGATTTATTCATGTGGATCCCATTGGTAATAAATCTCAATTGTTTTTGTTAATTAAATGATACTGCAGTCATAAAGAAGCAGGTACACATTGGATATTTACTTTGTATTTGACTTAAGAAACAAAATGATAAATGGGATCATATACATTTAGTAGGGCCTTGTTGGGAAGCAACAGGGTGCACAAGACTTAAAATACTACGGCTATACTCTCAGTGATAATGTTAATGCTGATATTAATCTGATATAATGATTATCATGGATACCATCTGAGTTTAGCATGTTAGCATGCTAACATTTGCTCATTACCACTAAACACCAAGTACAGCTGAGCCTGTTGGGAGCGCCATTAGGACGATAATTGGAGTCATCAGTTGAGAAGAACCCTGTGTCGACTCGCATTTTGTCAGTTAAATCTCTGCACTTTTGTTTTTTAACTGTGTCATTGTACACAGAGTGACAGCATGGCAGGCTGTAAACTTTACAAAATGAGTCTCAAAATGACCACAAACCACAAAACTAACTCTGATGGAGGCGGAGAGGGATGGTAGTTAACGGAGGGCAGAATGGTGCCGGACAGCAGCTGCTCCAAAGCTCTCTGCTTTCAATGAGCGCTGTCAGTGAAGTCAGCTAAACCACTTTTGAACTAGACGGTGGTACAACCTCCTTTACTGTCGTTCACTGTGATTGACTCTTCGGCTGACAGTGCTGTCAGCAGCCCCAGGAGGGAGGCTTTACTTTTTCTGATGACCAAAGGTAGATGTTCTGTAAATTTGCATTTCTGACTCTATCCTTAATGAAAAAAAAAAAAACAATCGGTTACTGATACTGTGTGTTTATGCATGTGTTTTTGTAAATCCAAATATTTACCTTATTGTAACTGATTTAAAGGAATTTAATATTTGTGTTTCTATTAATGATTAACAGATGGTCTGCGTTGTTTGTTTCAGGCGGGTTCCTTTGTTACAGAACAAGCTGGTCAGTAATCCAGTTTCAATACATGACAACAGTGTATATTAAAGATAGATCAGTGGCTGTCTGGTTGTAAAGTGAATACAGTGTATTTCAAACAGGAAAGGTTTTAAGTTCAGCCATTTGATACATTTTCTCTCCGCAGTATAAACTGGCTCATCGCTAAAGTCTGCTGTGGCAGTGGAGCACATAACAGGCATACATAATACCTTGCAAGGGTACATACAGCGCAGGATCAATGCAGTATAGGAGCCTTGGGAGGAGGATTTGAAACCAAGTGTGAATTCCTCAGCATCACTGTAGCACAAAGTGGCAACATAAGGCACCAATTCAGAGGGTCTATTCAGCTTGCCTGCACAGAACGAGAAGGGCATGGTGCTGCTATGCTAAGGATAAAAAGACAAGATTAAAAAAAAACATCAAGTCAAGTCAGTGGATAAAATGGTATGTGCAGAGGACAAACAATGAGGAAACAACAAAACTGTCACCACATGGGAACACATGCAGAAACGACATATAGAAGAGACTATAATGCTGCTACAGTATTTGTAAATCACAAATTCTTGTCGTTGGATTTCAAAATAACTAAGCCTAGAAATAGAAATCCCATACGCTGCGTGTCTTTCAGAATCACTGTCTGTCCTCATATTGTTTGCAAGCAGCTTCTGCTTTTATCATGGCTTGTTTGTCTGGGCTTTTATTTAGTTTTTTGACAAATATGTCAACTGTACTTCAGCAATCTCTTGGAAGGTGTCAGTGAAACTGCTACACGGAGAAAAGAGTAACAGCCACACTGTATTGTCGAGATATTTGTTGATGTCAGGACATGCAATCTCCCAAAACTACTCCAAAATGAACAAATTTAAGCTGAGCCCCTGCAATCACTGAGGAGTTTTGTTTCTTATGTTTTAAAGATACCGATTCAGTGTCACGGAAAGAAAATATGTATTGGTGTGTTGTACTTCATTAGCAGGTTATTCGTATTATTCAGTGGTGAAAAGTATGCATTTACTTAAGTACTACTGCAGCTGTTATATGTTACGGTATCAACAATAATAATTCAATAGTATAATATATGATAATGTAACACTGAGAGAGTTACATAATGAGTAGTTTTACTTTTATACTTTTATATGGAGGTTTTAACTGTTATGAAACAGTCTCAGTTTAATACAAGTGCCTCTATGCATAAACAAACAAGACCATCAGCGAGAATATTGGCTATTTCTATGTATTAATTCTCAATGTCTGCAACCAGGTTGGATTTGGTCAGATTCCCCATTGAAATAAATGAAATGAGGCGGTGGAAACACTACCGCTTTTGTCCACAGGGGCCGCCAGAATCAACACAAAATGAAAGTTCCTGTTTGAATTCCACTTTAACTTTTAACAGATTATTTTTTAATTGTGGCATTAATACTTTTACTTTAGTCAAAGATCTCAATACTTCTTCCACTACTGACATCATTAAACATGAAACAGTATAGTTCATCTTTATCATAATTGCCGCAGTGTCCTCGATCCAAAGTGTGAACTTCAAACAGGCCAGCTTTCTCTCTGTGTGAAACTCACCAAACCCTCTCACAGAAAATCTAAAAATGGCAAATGGCCATTTTAAATCAGAGGGCAAAGCATTGTCCTGTTTATTCTATTAATCGTGACAGCTAACAGATGGAATTTAGCCAGAGGTTTTTTTTTTTGCTCAGTTGTGGAGGGAATTTGTGCATAAAGTGGACTGAATGGAACAACACCAAATCTAATAATTCTATTATGCATCATATGGTACTTGTGATTAATGAGACTATTCCAGTGAATAATTCAGTGGAAGTAAAGAAATCAGGATTCTGTGCAGAAACATAGTATGTGTGACCGGGGAACAATCACTTCACATGGAAAAAGCCCTCGTATGTCATTCATGTAAATCAAGATCATTCCCCTTTGATTATTTAAGTGGGCTGACATATTTGAGTAGCATTACATAGCATGATCATTTGTGAAGATTGTCTTCTGTAAAGAAATTCTTCAACAGATGGTGAGGTAGACCATGAGGCAGAGCTGTAATGATCAGTCTGCTATTCAATTTTGATAGCCGATCAATCAGTTAAATTGTTTATGAAGTCAAAATGCAAAAAGATTCTCTGGTTCATCTTTTTAAATGTGAATATTTTCTGGTGTTCTTAGTCTTTTATGATGTTAAATTGGATATTTATGTACAAATACAAATATGTCATTGTAAGAGAATTTTTTTTGGGCTTCTATTGCCTTTAATCGATAGTGACAGCTGAAGAGTGACAGGAAAGGGAGAGAGAGAGAGAAAGAGAGAGGGGATGACACACAGCAAAGGGCCACATGTCAGAATCGAACCCACTGCCGCCACAGCAAGGACTCGACCTTGGGCACATGGGGCACCAGCTCTACCAGGAGAGCTACCAGGGCGCTGCACGTACAAGAAATGATGATGGACTAACAATTTTCCTTACTAAGAGGGATGCCCATTGTCTAAGTAAATATTAATGTTAGACTAAATTAATAACAGCTCTACCCTCCAATCGCTCCCATGCTTTTGTGATCTCTTACTCATTTGGCTGGTTATATTCAAGGGTAAACTTTCGAAAAACAGTCTTGCTTAACTTGGAAAGCTTAATTCAAAACAGATTCACCCATATTGCAGTAATTTGTAACTGTAGCAGCAGCTATTGATGGTTGATTATCTGTGTGACGGGAGGTGTTCAAGTTAAAAAGAACAGGTAGCAGGTAAAGGCTAACAATCAATCACCTAAGTGTTCAATCAACAAGTGCAGGCATGATTTACGCAGCGCCAATATAATCCTAATGTTCTCTGTCTTCTTTGGGGAAGCTCTTACAATTAAAGTTTATGGAGCCACAATAGTTTGTGCTTCTAAATTCTTCCTCATTGAAAGTTTTAAATGGGATGTAATTGAGAAGACCGTCTCTGCATGCAGACATAATTATAATATGCAAATGCTCCTCCTGTTTACGACGATATCCCCCATCCCCCTTGATGAGATGCGACCAGAAATCCCCGGGGCTGTGGAGCCTCGGTTTAGGCGTCCACTGGTGGAGGCAGAGCTGACTCCAATGAACTCGGGCTGTCAATAATTATGCCAGCATCCTGACAAGAGTTGCACAAGGGCAGCTAGCAGTTCACTGCCTGCACCGTCTAATTGGCGTTTACGGTTTCCTGACAAAGTCATGTCCAGAAAATATCCTTACAATGCACCGGCTCTGGGCAGATGTTTTTCTTAGGAAAGGACAGACTCAGGCATTGTTTGTATTCGATCACTGTTGTCAGTGTCACCTTCAAAATATGTTTTTGCTTCAACTAACTTGTACTGTAACTGCAATCCAGTTGCAACTGCCACTATTATTTATTATTATTATTAAACTGCTGATTATTTTCTAGATTAACCAATTATTGTGTTATCTATAGTGTATAAAGTGTCATAAATGAGTGTAAATACCCATTATATTCATTCATCCAGAACCATAGAAGACATATTTATATCGCTTGTTTTGTTTGATAAAAAAAAAAAAAGTTAATTTACTGCAACAGATGACTAAGAAATTCAGAAATGTAATTGTTTTGTTATTTTGCCTTGAAGAGTTACTCAAACAGGTAACATCCCTGGACCTTTGTTCCTCCTCTGTTATTACCTCTATTTAAGACATACTTAAATATAACTAATAATATCTAATAAAACTAATGAAACAAAAGACACAAATGATACATTTTCTGATTGGAGGAGCTGAAACTAGTGATTTTTTTTGGGCATATTTTTATAATTTGATCTACAAAAATTACCAATTGTCTGTTTGCTATCACATTAGACAAGAAACTAAGTCCACAGTTGAGAAGTTGGAATAATGTATTCTACATTTATACTAAAAGAATGACTCAAATGGTTGATCAATTATCAAAATATCTTCCGGTTCCTTCTCTGTTTATCGATTAATATTTCAGCTCTATTGTAATATTAAGTAAGTTCATCTGAAGAAAGCTGCCGTCCAAAAAGGAAGCCATCGGCACCACGTTAGGAATACATCAAGTAGGCCATATTTCATTTTGAGTGAATATAAGATGGCAGGTAATAGCACATTCCTGTACAGTTTAATGGCGGTAGTTAACACTCGTATACATTATTCTCACAGAGGACAATTATTTAAGAGATTTGATCGGTGTATTCATTTCTTTTCAAACTCGGGTGTGTGTTTTTCCTCGTGTGACAGTTCTGAGATTTATGAGATATTCTTAGCTGTCTCGGATAACTGTTGAATTTATAAAGCCCTTACTTCTTTCTGGTCATTTAATTATGAGAGTATCCTGGAGAATTCATGGATACCCTAATTAAAATTTCTAACACTATGTTAGAGGTGTAACTGAGAAGGTGAAATAGCAAACAATTTCTTTTTGGCAGTTTTTTTTCTAGATCATAAAAGATGGGCTTCATGATTTCATGATGTTTTTCTCAGAAATCGTGAAGCTGCACTATCATCCTTGCAGGTGTTTGTCCTATTTAATGTGTAAACTGGATGCTACAGTGTGTGTTAATGCAGCAGCAGGAAGGTGTTTCACAGTCAGAAATAGCACGAGCTGTGTGAGACGGGATCTTTCAGCTTTCATTTGATTCCTACTGCATTGTTTGTGACGCTCTCTAAGCTCTTACTTTAAGCTGCTGATTATTCAAGAAAATTTCACAAATACTTGCTTTTTGTGTCCTCTTTTAACAGGGCTCCTTTGTGAATTTCTGAACCATAAGAGCATTTTTAAGAGGCATCAGAGTTTACCTTTTGTTCATGTTTTCTGTTGGTAAGGTTGAGAACAAACACACACACACATTTATATTAGTACATCTGACCTTGAAAGCTAAGTTATTCTTCTCTTTGTTTTCTCCTCTTGGGCATTTACTGCTTTGTGTCTTCAGTTTGTTTGTATGTAGACACATGAATGCGTGAGTTATGTTTCTGCATGCTTTCTCCTGTGTTTGTGTGTGTGTGTGTGTGGGCGGCTGTGTGTTGTATTGTGCTCACATGTACATGCCTTGTGCAGAATGGTGCTTATATGTAAATATGATTGGGGCATTGTCTCTTTTGTTTAGTGAAAGAGAACATTTAATATTAGTAGTTGTGTTCAGCATCGGGATCAGAACAATCAAGCAGATTGGGGTTTTTTTTATGGATCTGGATCAGCTACGATAATGTAATTAACCTTTTTTGCAACTTCTAGAGTAGCACAATGTTGCTGTTATTTTTTTTATTATGGATTCATTAATTTATTTTTTATTTTCTTTAATTAAAATTTAAGAAAATTGTGAAAAAGCACGTGCCACAATTGAGCCCAAGTTGAATTTCTAGCTTTGCCCAACCAACGGTCTAAAACCTAAAATATTCTATTTACAATGATACAATCAAGAGCAGCCAATTCTCACATTTGAAAAGCTGGAACCAAATATTAAACTAAAATTAAATATTAAAGTTTGGCATTTTCACCAGTGTGTAACATTTAGAGAGCTCTATTGGCAGAAATGGAATATAATATATATAGGTGTGTTTTCATTGGTGTATAATCACCGGAATATAGGAATCATTGTGTTTTTGTTAGCTTAAAATGAAATGCCATGAAATGGAGTATGCCTTGTTGATTCGCCATGTTTCTACAGTAGTCAAGAGCTTCCAAACCAAACACTGGCTGTTCTCATTCCCAGAACATCAAATACTGACGTGAGCTGTGTTCACTCAGTTGCAATTTGCAACTTCACCTCTAGATACCACTAAATGCTACACAATGTTCCTTTAAATGATTAATCAAAATCAAAATTGCTGATAATTAACTTCTCTGTTAACTGATCAATTGACTAATCATTTCAGCTCTAGTTGCCATCACCCTTTTTTTCTTTATATTTTACTCAGTTTGGTCCAGGCAAGAGGACAATCACTGCACCGCCAGATGTTAAGCAGAAGTACTTACAACCTTTATTCAACATAAACAATTAAGTGAAGGTCTGAATGGGCACCATGGGACCGAGAACCCCCACACAGCTCCCACTGATGCAGGCATTAACCACCCTCAAAGCCAAGAATACAGTATATGTCAGTGCAAGCGGAAAATACAAACCTAGACACACCCAGTACAAGCAGCATCGGCCACGCTATAACTCAGAATCAAAATGCAAGGTAATAAACAAGCACTATCACTCCTTACTGAACGGGCCTATCTGACCCCTACTATCATAAGAACACCTCCCCTATAGTATACAACTGTCTTCACTGACAGGAACACCGAAAGCTAGCAAGCCCCCCCCCCAATCCTGCGTACTGCCAACGCCATGAAAAAAAAGCAGCTTGTTATCTCACACAACCTCCAGCATTTAAATTAACTTTTTTTTAAATTATTATTATTCATGCTTGTTTTCCCACCCACTCAAATGCACCTCTAATACTGATGAGAGTCATCAGGCATTTGTGTCCACAGGGAAAGCTACTTAGCTGTCACATATATCTGAAATTTCTTTACTAAGTCTGATATGCATTGTAAGCTGGGTTTTAGAGGCAAAAAAAACATATGTAAAACAAAACTTGTATAGGACTTTGTTTTTGCAGATATTAAATATTAAAAATAAATTAAATATAATGTTAGATCTTTAGATCTCATATTCGGGTTATTTCTGCAGGGTTTTTTAATCATTCAAACTTGTAGCAAATCGGCCTTCTGTAGCCAACGATAGATTTAATGGCGTGGGATGGATCCGAATTTTGAAAACTTGAGCATAGTGATGAATGACGGGTTCACTCCTGGGTGTCTCAAGGGGTCCAAATCTTCAAATTTCAAACTGTAAGAAATAATAATGCCAAAGAAGGATTAACTTAAATTGTTAACACATAAAGTTGATTTGTAACTACACTGTAAAACCAGTATTTAAAGCTCGCTAAAGAGAATGTAGACTTTTCACAGCCACATAGGTTTATAGGCCTGTTGTTGTTTTATTTATCATGGGTGCCACTGTTTGCATGGGTGTATGTAAATGTGTGTTCATTTCTATTTAGTTGATTCTGTTTTTGAATATGTCCGAATGTGAATACAAGCTATTTCTATTTCTACATGCATGTATCTAAGTAATCCCCTGTGAATGGCTGTCCTCCTGCATGACTGGACACAAAAACAAACCTAAACTCCAGTTCACCCTGTGTTCTCTCCTGTTGTCGACATATAGATTTTGTAGCCGCCACTGTTATTAAGCAATAAAAACAGAAATAGAAATGTGAAGCGGAGCTGCCCTTTTCTTTTAATTTCACTCGGCCATTCCTACATCTGTTAACGTCCCTTCTTACCTCCTCAGCACCCATTAAGATTGAAGCCTTGCTTTTCGGGCAGCTCAACATCATCTTAATGCAATTCAAAGACCTACATTCTACACCAGAGTTGCCGTGGCAACAAAGCCCCCCCTCCTCCAACCCCCCTTCCTGAGATGCTGAAAGATCAATAGAGTATCCTCGACGGTGTGGCAGGAAATGCTCTGGTACAGATGGTCTTCTGAGAAACCATGAGCTTTGTGGCCTAGTTACCATCGGAAAACTAACACAATCAAGCAAGGCCACTATTATATTGAAATTTAACTAAATCTGATTAAATCTGAACAAAAGACCCTGTCACCCTACTATAGCTCTTATAGGAGCCTATTTAACAGGAAGTATGCACTACTGTAGCCTACTTTATTGTTTTAGCTTTCCCAGCGTCTTTAAAAAAAGAAAATCTGGGGAATTAATTTAGACAAGGCAGGCACACTGTGCTGCCAACAATAAAGGAGCGTTGCTAAATAAATAAATTCTCTCTGGGGGGGGGTTGGAAAATTTCTCACACAGTCTACCACCTAGTGTGTGTTTTTGCACTAGAAATGGTTTGTTGTGTATATTCTTTGTCGAATAATTTGCACAGGAGAAATGTTTTTCAATTTCAAACAGTTAAGGTGGTTCTGTTTCAGCGTGTAGAAGGAGAACAAGGAGGGAGGGAAGTATTTCTTGTGTCTTTCTTTAATGCAGTCTAATAGTCTACAGAAATGTGGTATAAAGTAGAACGAATTGGTCAGTGTTGAGTAAATTTGATCAACAACCTTTGAGAAAACTCTCCCACTGAGTTGAACTTCTGCGTCAAGCTGTTCCACTTCCCTCAGAAAATGACATCAGACGGACCCAGATTTTAATGAGAACTCTGATTGGACAGCAGTATTTCATAGTTAACGAGGTGCCCTGTTGTCTGTCACTTAGTAGCCAGCCAGCAGGTGTGCATGCGTGTGTGTGTGTGTGTGTGTGTGTGTGTGTGTGTGTGTGTGTGTGTGCAAGAGAGCACAAAAGAAGATGATACTGGTCATTTTCATTGCAGGCATGCAAATGCCACAACCCAGGTTGATTTAAATGACAGCAGATGCACTCACAGATTTCTCACCTCTCTCACCATCTCCAACACTTCTTATCAGACACAGTTAGTTTAGTTTAAAAAAATAGGTGAAAACAGTCTTTGTCTAAAGCATATGAAAAGGGAAGAGAGCTTGGCTTGTACTGTGTTTCTGCTATGAAATTTGGCTGAATGTGGCACGTAAAATATTCCAGTCATTTTTCAATCAAATTTAATTTCGGGGTATTGGTACTGTGAAACTGAGATGCTTTCGCTTTGGGCCCAATGGGGGACAAAATTGGTGGTGTTACGGACGTCAGCACCACCTCAACATGGTGGATAAAGAGGCTCTAAAATTAGTCATGACAAATTGGAGGTAGCATCAAAAAACAGGCACAGTTTGTGTTTAAAAACCCCAGCCAACTTCTCCTGTGTGAATTAAAAAGAGACATTGCTGTTGATTGACACATTGGATCTAGCATGGATCAAAGGTGTCACCCTGTGGGGTTTGATGGGGCGGTGGGATGTAGGAACCCTTATGTTATTCTTTAAACCTAGAAAAGTGAAGTCAGCTGTCATCCGTTTACTTTATCAGCGTTAACAGGCTCTCTCATCAACAATGAAGCTTAAGGCATTAGCAATCAAGATGGATGCCAGAGAGGGTAAAAACCACTGACAATTTGGCATCAGCACATCACCGTTTGTGTTCCACAGGGGTCTCTTATTATTATGGCAGAGGATCACTTTTACTCCTGTCACCACAGGCGTGTTCTCTCCGAGACTGAAATCAATACTTCTAAATGGGAATCAGAGATTCAGAACATCCTCGATGGCTTCATCGGATTGACTCGAAAACAAGACATATTTCCACAGATTTCACCTTTACTTTCTGTTGCCGTGATTTACATGACAGGTTTCTGTCTAATTTTGCAGTACATCTCAGAAGCACAGGGCGAGCAGAGAGCATGAAAAGGTCATAAAAATCCTGGAGCACTGTTGACAAGTGCCCTTTTCTACCTTTAATTCTCCATCCTGATGTCGAATTCAGAGCAAGAAATACACACAAGCCCTGTAACATGATAGAAATGTACATGGCATATACCTTACCTAATATAGGAAAACCGTCCTGTGATCATTCAAGAAATGATATGGTTCAGTGGTGATGCAGCCTGGTGGCACGAAAAACATTCTATTATTTCCATTAAAAGGCTACAGAGACATGGGTTTCTGACAGTGTTGGCGCAGCCTTTCATCATCCCAGGTGCCATTATTTTAGAAAAGCTCCATTTCATTGTGTGATTGATACCTTGCTGGCTGTCTCAGCAATCTTGGTCAGACTCTGGATTTTTGCAGCAGGCTCTCATAAAGCCTATGATGCTATTTATTAATTCAAAGATCTCTATTTTTTGACTCAGTGTCTCTCTTATTTCCATTTGTCTCACATACAGGACCTGGAAACCGATCAACAATGGAGCGGCTGGTTGTGTGTGTGCTGCTGTGTGCAGCTCTGGTGAAGGGATACAGCTGCCCCGGCCGCTGCATCTGCCAGCACCTCTCCCCAACTCTGACTCTGCTCTGTGCTAAGACTGGTCTGTTGTTCGTACCGCCGACAATCGACCGAAAGACCGTTGAGCTGCGACTCACCGACAACTTCATCACGATCATCCGCAGGAAAGACTTTTTCAACATGACTAGTTTGGTCCACCTCACCTTGTCCCGTAACACCATCAGCCAGATCACCCCCCACGCCTTTGTTGGCCTGCGATCCCTGCGGGCGCTCCACATGGATGGAAACCGACTCAGTGTGATAAAGACCGACCACTTTAAAGGCCTCATCAATCTGCGGCACCTCATCCTCGGAAACAACCAGATCCACCAGGTGGCTGCCACCGCCTTTGATGAGTTTGTTTCCACGATAGAGGATTTGGATCTGTCCAATAACAACCTGCGCACCCTTCCCTGGGAAGCCATAGCCAGAATGACCAACATTAACACGCTCACGCTGGACCACAATCTCATTGACCACATTGGAGCAGGGACTTTTACGCTGCTCACCAAGCTGGTCCGCCTGGACATGACCTCTAACAGGCTGCAGAAGCTGCCACCAGACAGCCTGTTCCAGCACGCACAGGTACTGTCTGACGCCAAGGGCTCCAGCTCCTCCACCCTGGCTGTGAGCTTTGGTGGAAACCCCCTTCACTGTAACTGTGAGCTCCTGTGGCTCCGCAGACTGACAAGGGAGGATGATCTGGAGACCTGTGCCTCACCAGAGCACCTCATGGACAAGTATTTCTGGTCCATCCAAGAAGAGGAGTTTATCTGTGAGCCTCCGCTGATCACTAAACATCTTTCCACTAAGCCCTTTGTGATGGAAGGGCAGGGTGTGACTCTTAAATGCAAAGCCGTGGGTGATCCAGACCCAGATATTCACTGGCGGTCACCAGACGGCAAGCTGGTGCATAATAACTCCCGCACCATCCTGTATGATAATGGCACCCTTGATATTCTCATCACCACCCTGAAGGACAGCGGGGCATTTAATTGTGTGGCGTCCAATGCTGCAGGCATCGCCACAGCTGCTGTTGAGATCAACATGATCCCCTTACCCTTGTTTGTTAACAACACAGGCCACATGCGTGAGGACCCCGGCCTCTCAGACATCACCACCTCCTCCAAATCTGGCAACGACACCAAGGGCTACGACAAGCAGGACAGGAGGGTGATGGTCAATGAGCTGACCTCATCCTCCGCTGTGATCCGTTGGCCATCTGAACGCCATATCCCCGGCATTAGAATGTACCAGATTCAGTACAACAGTACGGCAGATGATACTTTGGTGTACAGGTAAGTCATGGTGGAGGAGGCTGGATGGAGGGAGGGGAGGGACTGGTAGAGCAGGGACATGAGGAAAGGTGAGACATCTGGAGATACCATCTGCTGAATGACACGGAGGTACATTATGGCAGATTGACAGATCCCAAAGATGCAAAGTGATTAAGTATGTCCAGAAATAAGCAGAACCCCTATAGTGTAATCTGAGAGATATACAGAGGAAGAATGTTTTTCCATAAATTAAAATGCATTAAAATCTGTTGTAATATGCATAAAATGTATAGTGCACAGACGCACAAAAAAATGAGCTCTGATATTTGAATAGATTTTTGCAATCAGCTAAATATATTGTGGAGTCCAGCACTCTAAAGGACTAAAAGGGCCTTTTCAGCATCATTAAAACATAATACGACAATAAACCATATCATGAGGGCCAACTGCTTCACTGCATGTAACTGTTTGTATCATTAGCAAGTGTCTGGATTAATTGGTTGAAACACCGAGTGTGATAAGATGTGGTTGTCTAATGATAGGCTTGGTTGCAGTGGTAGAAGATAATTTACTTAATGTAGGTAAAGTAGCAACAACACACTATGAAAATACTAATATTAATAATAATATTAAAAGTAAAAGTCCTACTTTTAGCAAAATGTATAGAAAGTACTCCTGCAGAAAAGAACACCCCTATGAATGATATATTATGGCATCTTAACACAGATGCATCAATGTGTAGGCAGCTAGTTTTAGGTACTTCATATACACTTAAGCAGTTTAGTCCAGTAGTTCCCAACCTGAGGGTGAGGCCCTTTCAAAGGGTCACAAAATAAATCTGAGGGGTTGTGAGAGGATTAATGTGAGGAAACTAGAAATAAAGTTTTGCTATACACTCTAATCTAGCTATCTAATCTAAGATTTATTTGTGAAATACTGGATAATAATTATATAATTATAATAATAATTTGGTCTTCAAACTGTTATTTAGAGAAGATATACTTGGTGTGACTTATAACATTTCATAGACATCTGAATCAAGGGGCCCCAACAATGCATTGTATTTTATAACATGGTCATACTTTTAATGTAAAATATTAACTTAAAAAACAAAGTAACCACAGCTGTCAGACCAGACAGTACAAGGAGAAGAATAAAGTTTAAAGAAACACAGAAATAATCAAGCAAAGTACCTCAGAACTGTAGTGAACTGAGTAAATGTACTTTGTTTCTTTCCACTCCAGGGTATAGGCAATTACATGTAATTCAAGTATCAAAAGCAAAATTACTTATTATCCAAAATGCCTTTTTTTCAGAGTATTTTATTAAATTATATGATCATTGTGATTGATGGGTATTATTGATATATTAAAATGTCAGCAGTATTTTAATGTTGTAGTCAAGGTGGAGCCATCATAGTTTATAGGCTGACTATATGTTTTGTTTATAAAGTATTAAAGGTCCAGTGTGTAACATTTAGAGGATCTATTGGCAGAAATGGAATATAATATTCATAGGTATGTTTTCATTGGTATAAAATCACCTGAAAATAAGAATTGTTGTGTTTTGGTTCCCTTAGAATGAGACATTTTTATCTACAGAGGGAGCGGGTGCTCTTTCATGGAGTCCACCATGTTGAACTGCCATGTTTCTACAGTAGCCCAGAACTGACAACACTGGCTCTAGATAGAACCTGTGTTTTTTTGCAGACACCATAGTTTCTCCTACACGCTTGGAAGGCCGAAATTGTATTCAAATGCAATTTGCAACTTCACTGCTAGATGCCACAAAATCGTACACACTGGTTCTTTAATCTGAGAAGTAGCTGCTATATCCGTTAAATGAATGTACTGTAGTGGAGTAAAAAGTTTAATATTTCACTCGGAAATGTGGTAGAGCAGGAGTATTAAGTATCATACGATGAAAATACATCAAGTACAGTACTTGAGTTACTTTCTACCTCTGATTGGTTGCAAAAAAGAAAAAATACTGTGAAAGCACAAGGTCAATATATTGTATAAGTTAAGTTGCAATGTGTAATATATAAAGTGTAAATATAGAGAAATATGGCAAAATCAATACTTGTGGTGGGTATGCATAATGAGCTCTCTCTTTTTAAAACAGTGAGTATAAACATTTGCAAACCTTTAAAATACTGTTTTAAATATGAGAATAAGTTTGATGTGTTTCTTATGCAATATGTGACGCAGATTAACTGAATCTGATACACTGAGAAGTATTTCAGGATTTATGTATTCATGGAGCAAGTTAATTATAGTCGACTTTCTTTTTTTTTTTTTTTTTTTTTAGGGTTTATCAGATATAATGAGTTGGCCTCCTGTATAATTTTCTCATCCGGTTTAGGCATGAAGCTGAGTGTTGTTTTGTCTTTAGGTGGTACATTATTACCTACAAATGATAACCATCAAAGCCCCCCTTTAGGGAAAAGGAACAAGCTTCTAATTATATTAACGCCAATGTTGACCTGAAGACAGTGCCTTTCTCCATTGTATTTAGAGGCATGTAATCTTGCAGTTGCCAACGAAATGGGACCTTACGTATTCACACATCAAAACTGCCTTCACATCATGCGTCACTTGTCCTGCAGCCTGCAGCTGTTGTGGCATATTCTTTAGACAACGAGCCTCCTCTGCCTTGTTTATCACCTTGCAGTTTACCCTTGCTGTCATTTCATACACAAACCCAGTAGAGCAACTTCTCACCGCTATTTTATAATATAAAATATTCTTTCATAAGTCAACTTTAATGAAGTGTTGTGCTTTTTATTGTTCTCTACCAGAATGAGTGATATTTAATGCTAGAGCTGCGATGGCCCTGTTGTCTTTTCGTTGTGTGGAACTGACACCTTTGTGTGATTTAATGCACCTTATGCAAATCAGCAAATGTGGGCGTTGTAATTCTGATGATTAATTGTCTACATCTTCACCGCCGCACTATGTTTCTTTTCTCTGCAGAATGATCCCATCTACCAGCAAGAACTTCTTAATCAATGATCTGGCCGCGGGGCGAGAGTATGACCTTTGTGTGCTGGCGGTTTACGACGACGGCATCACATCATTAACAGCCACACGTGTGGTTGGCTGTGTGCAGTTCCACACGGCCAGTGAGGTCAGCCAGTGCCGCTTCATGCACAGCCAGTTCCTGGGAGGCACCATGATCATCATTATTGGTGGTATAATTGTTGCTTCAGTGCTGGTTTTCATTATCATCCTGATGATCCGTTACAAGGCCTACAGCAGCCCAGAGGACAGCAAGACCAAGGTCAGCTCCAGCATGCACTCCCAGACCAATGGCAGCCAGCAGCGGCTCCAGCGCTCTGCCTCTAAGCAGCCCTCTGATGAAGGCCAGCGTGAAGCCCAGGCGCCCAAAGTGTGCATGGCACTTGTGCTGAGGGTGGACAATGAGAAGAGAGAGGATCCAGCAGCCACCACTGCCATCCTGGAGGTGGAGCTGCCACCCCTGACTGCAGACAAGCTGAAGAGAAGAACCAGCCTGGATGCACAGTGCTCTGGCCCCCCATCTGAGGACACACAGACGGACAGTAGCCTGACAGGCTCCACCATGTCCCTGTGTCTCATAGGCCCCAACGCTGGCACCAAGGAGGCTCCCAGGCTCAAGGACAAAAAAAGTACCCTGGCCAACATGGGATTGCTCCCTAATGAGCTGGCACGAACTAGGCACAGATTCTCTTTCGATGGAGGGGATTACTCCATTTTTCAGAGTCATAGTTACCCACGCAGAGCGAGGACGAGGTGGCACAAGTCCACCAACCAGCTCAACATGGAGTCGTCGCCGCTCGCCAACAGGAGAGTTACGTTCAGCAGCACTGAGTGGATGCTTGAGAGCACAGTCTGAGGAAAAGCAGCGTAGCCGGGAAAGAAACGGCTCAGCCCCACACACAAACATACACGTGTAAAAACACAAATACGTCTACATGCCATATAACACACACTTTTCTCTTGCGCACAGCAAATGATAAACACAAGCACATTTACTTACACATGCAAACTTTCTGTGAGTTGCTGGAGAAGAACACAGTCTCCCTCCATCCTGCCTCCCCATCATACTCCCAGAGAGGTTTGTTGGCCATGTCCTTTCTTTATGCAGCAGTGCCTTATTCTGAAAAAAAAATGTACGAATGGAGGATGCTGCTCACTGTAGTCATAAACCTTCCTCTCTATCATTGCCTCCCACCCTGATAATGGGAAGCATTTCGTTGGATTTTTTTTTTTTTCTCCTTTTTCTGTGACATGCCAAGGGAGCGTGGCGTTTGGATGTGACTGTTTAATTGTTTAAAAAAGAAAACGTAATCATAACTGTAAAGTGAACAGCCAGGTATCCTGTTATGTCAATCATGTTTTGGGTTCTTTCAAAAAAAAAAAAACTTTTGCACAGAAGACACGAGATACAAGGACAAGTATCACCACCAGTCTATACAATAATAATAATAATTAAAAAAAAAGAACAGGATTTTACACATGCCGATTTCTAATGTTAGCATAGAGAGGATGGACCTGGAAACCACCCGTGGATTCCTCTTTGATGGTCGGACTGTATGATGTTAAATAGGTATTGTTCCAGATGTGACTGTATATTAATCGGTACTGTATCTGGCTGGTCTAGATAAAAAGACAACCAACAAAAAAGACATATATAAGTATATTAAAACATTGGTGTATGTGTACTAACTATGTAAGTAAGTAAGTCATATGTCACATGACTTTTTACAAAGCATTTGGGTGTTGGCTGCAAGTTTTTACATTAAAAACCTGTGTCATCACGCCTCTCCCTATTTAGTATGTCAAAGTTTGGACCATTTATCCCCTCACGAAGGGTATTAAATTTTTTGTGTGGGTTAACTGTATCCGTGGCGTTTTCTTCTTGTGCTTTAGGAGCAGCAGTATGTGTCCACTGCAGGGAGGGACACACGAATTGAAATTATAAATATTTGATTCCTGAGTACTATTTATAATGCTTCTGTGAAAGCTGCACGGTGAGCAGAGTGGGGTGTGGGACGAGGGACATGATAACTGCATGCTGAATTCAAATGCAGCCAGCTGTTATTAACAAGGGTGTAAGATCTGTTGCTTCCACTAGGGGGATACAAAGTGCTGTAAGGTTCCCAATAGCTTGCAGACTGCAGTTGGGATGCTTTAATAACCGTTAATAGCAGAAAGCCTGGGGAGCATCCTGCTTTTGGTTCCATTTCTTCTCAAGCAGACTAAGAGCTTAGATGTTGAAAAAGCAACACTTTACTTAAACCACACATATTTGGCACTTATCAGCAGCACTGAATGCAAACATGTAATAGTTTATAACACATTATAATGTAGCTGTAAGCAGATACAAGTGTTTATTAATGTATTTGTCAACATCTATAATATATATATTGTGTGAAGCATCTGTAACTGAATGATTAATAACACAATGTGACACAGTAATCATATTTAATGACATTATCTTTGAAAACATTTAACTTTTTATACACGATATCACTCTCAGGCAGCTTTAAAACACTTTATAAATATGTTCAATACTCATGAAGACATTTCATCACTTAGCCTTCATAAGCAGAATGTGTTCTCCCAGTTGTCATGGCGAGTGATGAAGACATTTATAAATAAATAAATGTATTAAAAAAATATGTAAATATATGTATATTATATTGTAAATATTCATAAAATGTTTATACATTAGTTACATATGTTTCATAAGAGTAGCCCTAGTTGTTGACAAATGTATTCATTAAAATGCACTTATATCTGTTTACAACTATATTATAATAGTTGTATAACCATATTTTATAAATGCTTAATACTGGGGCTGAAAAAAGGTGTCACAGAGAAAGGCATGACAGTAGGAAAAGATACAATCAGAGTGGATGACAGATATTTGTTTGCTGCTACAGAGACCACCCTCTCCTTCTAATTACAGCTACTTAGGACAGGCTGAGATGAAACGGAGCTGCGTGGACAGCAAAGAGATAAAACGTTGAGCAGAGAGAGATAAGTCACACTGGAGGTTTTCAAGCCTCTGGAATCTCCTATTTGCATCCTCAGCGACGGAGAGGATTGAGTCTAAGAACGAGGTCATCCCTTCCCTTTTTCCTCATCCAACCAGTTTTCAGCCATGTCATAGTCTTAAAGGTTGTGTTATTTCCCAGCTAGAAGAATACTTAACATTAATGTTTAAATACTCAGCTGTCAATTTGTGGTGCACCAATTTTTCAACCCTTGTCCATGTCCTCATTAACTACTGATGGTTTCCAGTCTGGTGACCGTTTCTCACAGCAGGAGAAGTATTTCTGTCTGCTCCCATCTGTAACCATTATTCAATACAAAATCTGCTTAGGCAGGAGGAGGCTGAGACTTCACCCAGTCTTCAAAATTGGCCAGGGCAGCCCAACTAGCTAACACTGGGAGCAGAGCAAAGTGTGTTGTGTCTCATCAGCAGTTCTGAGTGACTGCAAGAAAATGTGCCTTGACTTGGTGAGGGTGAGATTTTTTTCCACTGAAGATCCCATTATATGTTTAATGCATAGTAATGTGTGTTTGAAAAGTCCAATCTGAACATGGTTCAGTACGCATAAGGTTTAAAGTCTTATCCATGCCAACCATGCTGTCTGCTCTACAGTACTGCAAGTTTTTTAAGCAAACCATATTCCAACTGTGGTTAAACTTTGCTAATGCAAAATATGTATAATACTTTTCTGGGATTGGTTGCTGCTATCATACTTCAGTATGATACCTGCAACAAATTACACCTGCCAACTGACTCAAAAGTGCAATGTTTTAGTCCCAGTTGGATCCTTGTGTTGCCTGTTTTCCACAAACCTACATGTGATTCGGGATGCCACAACCTTGAGCATCTGCCAATACCAACACTGTCTTTTCCCCTCGCATAAACAACTAAGCTGTTAATAATACATTTGTGTGGATGTACCTTCCTTAACCCAGTCATCTGGAAGACATAATGCTCAAACTGTTAAACTACTACTCCCAGTAACTACTACTGATACTACTCCCATGAAGGAAGAAATACATAGCCTACAATATGCCTAAATTGCGAAAATGCATACATTGCACTCGGCTGTTTTGTTAATTGTGCTGTTTTCCTAAACCAGCTGCTATCTGAACCATTTGACTTGAAAGAACCAAACATTTGTAAAAAGTTGCACTACATCTTGAGTCTTACCATCCCTCATGAACTAAAGTTTGTGCCAATCTGTCTTATAAATGTTGAAATATTTCTGTCCTAAGTGGTGGCTAGCATGGCTAAATATAATGTTAATTGTGGAAACAACATTACTTCTATCATCTAAACCATCTGTGAAAGGTTGCAGTAATAGACATTAGCAGGAGTTGCAGCCTTTATATAAGAATGGCTTTATAAAAAGCTACAGTGTGAGCCGCATACATATTTTTTCCTTATTTATAATGTAGCAAGAACAAAAAAGGCTATCTTTTGTTTTTTTCCTTCTAAATAAATGTTTTCATTAATAAGTTGTCTTAACTAGATAATACTTAGCAATAAAACCAAATTTTGGATTTTGCCCTCTTGCCAAATGCTTATTAACCTTGACAATCTGTTTTAAAAAACCTGCGTCAATACCGATTTGACCAGTTGAATTTCGTTTGCTTTTTTCCATTTCCAAGATTTGGGCAGTTGCAGCCAAGCTCAACACAGCCCACTCTCTGCTGCTTAGAGAGAACACTTAGCCTATTGACACAGACTCAGCAAAGTGCTTTGGGCTTTTCCAGTACACACACACACACTTTCAAAATGGTTTACCAACACTTCCTCCGGCATCAGATTATCTAAAAATACACAGATGGCTCAGGCCTACTACTTGTTACCAGGTTTATTTAGACTTTGTCTGTTGGTAAAAAAAAAAAAAAAAAGGTAAATACAAATGTAGTCTGACAAGTGTGACAGAAAGAAACTGACCAGCAGCACAGAACAAGGTGGTAATATGGTCTGAATAGTGCTGTCTACAAGAATGTACTGTTAAATGATTATCTCTTTTATGTTCAGGGTTGATTTTGGTGTCACAGAATCTTTTTCTACACCATTAAATTCCCACAATAAGGCTTTACAGGGATGGAAACCTGCTGCTCCTTGGTACAGAGCTGAACTACTGAGTGCTCTTTGACTAGTATAGCAGTCAAAGAACACTAGTCTGCAAAACACTAAAGTAATTCACTTTGATCACGAATAGTGGCTTATTAAGGTATATCTCCTGCATCATAATAAACCTGCATGTTCAAACTGGGACAAGACTGCAGCGAGGTCTTTGATCCGTGACACCCAATGGAGAGGAAGCCGCCCTCTGTGTTTTTCTTTACAAACAGCCTGACAAATAAAAAAAAAATATCACAAGACCTCAAATCGGAAAACGCTATTTCTTATCCCGGAGGTTATTTCCAAGTATTAAAGCATGAATTATTAATTCACTTATCTAGATTTACACTGCCACCTCATTACATTGGCTCCAAACACATGAACGTTATCTAAACAGTCGGGTGGAAATACAGTACATCAAGGAATCAAATGAAAATGTCACATCTTTGCCACATAATAAAACATGTATTACTTTCTGTTGACAAAGACAAGGCTGGTGATATTCTATATTTTTTCTTTATACATGACACCCAGTGACATAATTTAATAAGGTTTCTATGGCATAAAGTAATAAGGAACTGTATGAAAGTGATTTTTATGTTGTAAAAAAGCAAGGTCCTGTCCAGGGTTCAATAATGTTTACTTTGATCTTAGATCAAACTGCAACAGCCTCCCCGCAACATATAGAATACCTCTGGAAACACAAAAATGACTTTGTCTTTATGGCTGAAATAAAATTTGGGACAAACTAACAAAATATACCAAACCCTACCTCTTTTTTTGATCTCCTTTCCCCCCCACAATAATTTCTGTACAGTCCCTGAGCTATATCAAGTTTTGGCGACCCAGATAATACTTGTTAGTCTGATAAATACATTGTTGGTTTTTGGTCTTTCAATCAGATTTGTTGGCAATAAGGAAATACAGAATATCACCGTATCAAAAAAAAATCTTCCACCATTTTTAAATAACAAATATTTGTTTGAAAAAAGTTAAGCAAAATAGACATTTATTTTTCACTTATGACAATGTGCTGCATACAAATATTAAAATTTACAAAACTAAAGAAAAAAAATCATGAATAAAAGCAAATGCACATTCTATCATTATTGTTGAGGGAAGTTGCATAATTTGTCTTTTTTTCTTAATATGTAATAATAAAAAAAATAGTTCATTCTGGACAGGAGATCTGCTCGTGAGGCAGACTGAGGCGAGAGTCGATCAAATCAATGAGCCCGCAGCCGACAGAATTCTTCATGAGGCAGGTGGTGGATAACCCCACCATCTCTCTTCATGCTGTCTGCAGTGCCGTGCAGTATGCTTCAAGACCCTGCAGAGGTGGATGAGGTATTGGTGCACAGAACGCCCACAGAGAGGACTGACAGCACAGGTTTGTTGATGTCCAACTAAATACAATACAGAATGGCCCTGCAGACAAAAGCCCTCTGTGAAGTTAAGGCTGACAAAAGGAATCAGCTGTAGTTTTCTTGGTCATTACCCGAGCCAAGCGTCTGATCACGTCTGTGCATTTCAGTCTCCAGAACTACCGTGTGAGCTCTCCTCGCCTGCTGCTTTCCAGTTTTTCCTCCTCTTCTTCTTTGAGTTTGGCCCTGAGTCTGAGTCTTTGTGGGAGTCCTGCTTTCGCTTTTTACGACTGTGAGTCCGCCTCTCCCTTTCTTCTTCATTATTGCTGTCCCCTGAGCTACTGTCCTCGTCTCTCCCTCTGGTTTTTGCCGTTTTCTTGTTTTTATGCCGACTCTTAGACCTTTTCCTCCTCTGCTTGTCTTTGGTAGCATTGCTACTATCGCTGCTGCTATCGCACTCTGCTTTCTTGCGTTTTTCCTCCTCGTCTTTCTTCTTCTTTTTCTTCTTCTTCTTTCGAGAGGATTTTTTCGATCGTTTCGATAAGCTTGCGTCTGTGCTAGACTTGGACTTTTTCATTTTGTGGCGTCCAATCTTCTTTGCGCCACTGTTTTTTTCACTAGAGAAAAAACAAATTGAACAAATTAAATGTATGCTAAACAGAGCATGGTAAGGTTTTAGGTATGACATAATGCCTTAAAGGGGCAATTCACCAATTATACACATCGAGGTCAGTTTACTCATCATAAGGGGAACTATTCGGCTGGTGAGTTGTCATTCTGTAATCTCCTCCGAGGCTCTGGAGGAGCTTTCTAAAGTCTGGAGGGAAAAAAAAACAACCCTTGAGCCTACAACAAAAAACCACTGAATGGCGTTCACGCTGTTTGGGATGGATGGTCGATATGTGAAGGATTCCCATGTTAACAGTCTGGGAGTGTTCACGTCAGCAAGATGTGTATGATTACGGAGTTTATGGCGTGAGGAATAAAATATGTGTACTGACAGTATAACACCATATCCATTTAATCTGGGTTCAATTTCATTGATCGCTGGTATTGGCGAGTGTGAGGTGAACATGTTTGTGCTGTTTTCAGTCTCTTCGATTAGTAAGTGCCAAGTCGGCTATATTTCAGCTTTCAGTTTCCCAATCGGAGGTTGACGTGAGTATAATTTAGAAGTCGGAAGTCTGTGAATGTGGCATGACAAAATATGCTACCAAGCTGCATTATGGGAAATGTAGGATTCAGATTTTTATCTCAATCCCTAAATAATTATTTTAACAATATTTTTTTTTAATCTCTCTCTTACATTACCCCCAACTTTAGAGAAGTACAGCACTAAATCTCTGGAGAGCCCCTTTAAAATACTGTCATATAGAGCTCAGTTCTAATCTCCTGCGTATTTGATGCAGTGCTGCATTTCTGCTTACCTGTCACTTTCAAACTCGTCCGGATAAAGCTCCTTGAAGCCGCTATGTCCCCACCTGTCATGTGAACACAAGATGAAGATGTAAATGTGTCAATCATGTCTACATTTACATTGTAGTATGGATACATATGCACTGTTCCTGATAAATAAACAGAATACAAATAAGAAACCAATTGAATTTCTTCTTTTTATCTTTTAAAAAGAAGTGCAAGATGAAGATGTCGTCATGTACTGTACCTGTCAGGATCATTGGACTCAAAGTCATACAGTTTTCGAGTCCAGTATCGAGCCTCTCTGTCATCATGTTCTGAGACTCTCTCTCTGCTTTGGCTCAGGTCTCTGGCTTGATCTGGCACTCGATCACAGTGCATTCGCCCCCTGGATAACAATCATCATCGATAAATCAAACAACAAAATACAGTAACAGCTTTCTAAGCCAAGAGCTACATTATGAAACATACTCCCAAATGAGCTTCGGTGTCACTTCCAGTTCCAGTGGCTAAAATTAAACTGGGACATTGGCGGTTCCTACCTCGCACTCTCTGTATCTGACAAATGTTTGTGGTGTGACATTTGCGTCTCCCAGCCGCGCATTTTCCACATCTCCATCTCCTCCTGGATCTGCAGTGGGACATCAAGAGTAAGTACATTAAAGACTGACCACACACACACACACACACACACACACACACACACAGACACACACGCAGACACACACGCAGACACACTGCGTTATTTGAATTCACCCAAATCATTTACATATGCAGGATTCAAATATCTACATGCATGGATTCCTCAAGACTGCTGGGTAAAAAACACCAAACACACAAAAAAAAAAACACCTGCAAATTAGTTTGTGAACCTGCAGTAGGCTGTGAAATATCAGTATCACTAACTTACATTCATATCTCAGCTCAAAGGCATTTGTAACCAGGACCTGAAACTGGATCAGTGTATCAGAAAAAACTGATCGAAAACACAACCCATCTCTATTTTTAGAGATCTCTTCTGGACAGAGAATCATCAGCTATTCTAATAACTGTTAATCATTTAACTGTTTTTAAGCATAAATGCCAAATGTTACATAGTTCCAGCCTCTTTGCTGCTTTTTATTTGTCTTACAGCAATCTAAGGACGCTACAAAGACTTTACAGAAAAATTACGATACAGATTGATGAATTCAGAAAATAATTAAGAAATAATTAGCAGATTACTCAATAATAAAAATAATATTTGGTTGCAGGTCTACAACTGAATTTAAGTGTTAATCAGAAAGAGATTACAAAGGGGAAGTAAGTTGAGTCTATGGTGAGAAGTAGTTTACTCTCAGTTTGTTTGGTTGCTTAGTCTACCCCTATTTATATTACTTATATTAGGACTGCACAATATGGTAAAAACATCCTATTGCAATTATTTTTGACAGATATTGCGTTATGATTCACGACTAGTGGGACTGATCATTTTTTTTTGCATCAGTAATTTAATCTTCACTGGAAAAAAAAGAAAAAAACCCAAAAAAGGCCAGGGAATCACAAAATTGCAGCTTCTTGCAACTGATATATTGCATTTCAATAATATTGTTATTAACTGTGATGCCCTCATTTATATTGAATCAATGTTGGCAGAGAAAATAAAATCAGTGCATGGCAACAACATTCAACAATCAACAGCACCATTCACCACACCAGCACCATTATGCCCTTCATAAAGCCAGGATTACCTGTTGTATTAGTTTCAGCTAGGTGTGCCCAGGAGTACCACTGACTGTGTATTCCCACACAAACACATGAGCTCAAACGCACCTTGTTGTGGGCATCTGTGTGGCGGATTACATTCCTCAGCAGCGTCTTCCCCAGCGACTGCTTTGACATGGTGACACCTGACATGAGACAAATGTAAGTCTTCGGCGGATAAAAACCTATCGCTGGTCAATACAGCTGAAGATGAAGAGTGACCAGCGATAAACACACGATGGCTGTATGTGCTCTCATTATCGCCTGTTAGCTTAGCTCGCCAGCTAACACTGTTTGCTATTCAGACACAAGAATAAAGTAAGAATAAGAATTAAGGTGGCTATAAACTGTTGCCTGGACAACAAATAAAACTACTACTACTACTCGTTCGCCGTAATTTCGTCAATGTGTACAAACTGTACCTTTTAAAAACGAGTAGTATTCAAGAAGGACAAAACGCGGCTCACAGCCTCTACCGGTACTTCCGCTTTACCGATAGGCGTGACGCTGTGTTACGTTCTACGTCACTGAATGTTGGAAACACTGCGCTGTGATTGGTCCAGCGATCTGTCAATCATACTGCTAGGCGCTGTGAACCGTTCCAGCTGGTGGATATTCAACACTGCAAATTTTTAGCTGCAGAAATTTGCACTATCGGTGGGTCCACGTTGTTTTTTGACATATGCGTCATTAAAAAGATAAGTAATTATTGATAAAGATGTGATAAAGCTTACAACAATTTAATTAGATAACACTTGATAGCAGAGTCAAATAATATTGACTTGATATATAAAAATAAATCTTGAATATAACATAAAACAGACATTTTATATCAGCATTTTATATCAGCATTGAATCAAATAGCTCACAGTTGTGAATTGGTGATCCCACTGAGACTCAACACTGGCTAGCTCATTGTTTAGGTTAACTCGACCCACAAACCAAGACAATAAAAGAGTGACTGATAAAGAAAGTCAGACATTTCGCAAGAAAAGAAGACCCAGATATTATTTCTATCATTGGCAGGCTGAACCACGGCAGACCAAAATACAACAGGTGGCAAAAGAAAGAGGACCCCGCTGGAAGATCATGTCTTCTGCTGTGTGTGCAAGTAAGTAAATACAATTGTTTGCTTACAAATTAGCCATAATAACTTGTATCTGTGAATTTAGTTTTAAAAATAGCAATACCACAATACTCTGTTGCAGAAGTTATTATAGTAGAAGAATTACTCGATTAAGACAACTGAGGTATTCCTGTGTGCAACAATTCAATATCGCAGCTGGTCCATGTAAACACATATATAAATAATCTGTCCATATGTATTACTTTATATACAGCTGGGTGGTTTATGATTTTCCTCCTGGGGAAGACAGTAAAGTCTTCATAATTATCATAATTTCATATTATTATTATTATTATTATTATTATTATTTCTTATATTTATTATATCATACTTATTATTTGATGATTATATTTACTAATAGAATCTAAAGTCAAATCAAATCAAATAACTGAAGTGGAGTAAAGAGTATGTTTGCCTCTAAGTTTAAAGTAGCAGAAAATGGAACTACTTCAGTAAAGTACAATTACTTTACTACTAAAATTGTACTCAAGTACGGTGTTTGAGTAAATGTACTTGTGTTAAATTTACCACCACTGAACATAGCTCCAGTGAGACCAGAATGTTTTTACTTTCTACATGTGTCAACAAGATATATGTAAATGTCAATACATGCTCATACATGTACATGCTCAGTAAATACAACAGTTTTTGGGTTGTTCGATGTCTCAGAATAGTTTCTTCCTTAATCGAAAATAATGTTAAACACAATTAAATAAAAAGAAACTTCACAATACCAGAGTTATTAAAAATATGCATTTTCTCCCTGCCTTCTGTCTTTGTGCTTTGTGCTAAGACTGGCTAGACATGTCTTGGCTTGACTTGTATCTGACCCAAATAAAAACAAGCTGCAACCCAGTTCCACTAATGTAAAGTCCACAAGGGCCACAGGGCCTAGCTGCAAGATCTGCCATCCACATTATGAACGTACAAAGAGTACTGTATAAACAATGTAAAACAGTTCTGGTAATATAACCATTTACATACACAATGTTGAAAGATGGATCACTTTGTAATAACTAATCAGGCCTCAGCCTATTTAGAATACCCTGGTGGGTATGCAAGCCAATATTTTAAACACACAATATGATGAAGAGTCAGCTGCACTCAATTAAGTGGGAGCCTAATTAGCGGTTTTAATTAGTAGTGTTCTCGGTTACATGTATGAAGTTGTTCCATATTACCACTGACTGAGACGATGATTGTGCTCCCAATATCACCCAGTGGGAGTCAAAACTTCATCTTATTTTATGTATGTATATTAGAGCTAATTTTAGATAATTGCCTGACAGCTTTATGCTCAGTTGCACCTCCTACATGGTGGATATAAAAAGTCTGCAATAGAATTGTCTCTTACATCTTTGCAAACTCTTCGAAGTAGGCTGCATTTCACCAAACTGAGCTGCCTGAGCCTTAAAGTCAAGCTGAGAAAAACAGCCATGTGTTTTTTTATTCTGAAAAGTCTTGTTTCGTTTTGTCATTTTGACATCAGTATGTCATTTTTTTGGTTAATACTTAGGCCCTTGAACTATTGACACCAATCACTCTGGTCATTTTCTGATGCAAATCTTTTTTGTTTGTTAATTCTCTCAAAATAGATCATTGATTCAAACTACAAAGCAGGGTTTTCAGTCTAGAAACAAGTCAATTAACAACAAGCGTGACAATTCTTTTATGTTAAAGCTGCAGAAGTGTCCATTTATCAGTGGAACCAACTAAATGTTCTACACCGCTGCATGTCAAAGGTAAAACTGTACTTTATAGATATAAGAATGTAACACTGACAGGGGACATTCAGCAGCTTCAGTACATACTTTTATGTTTACTCTAAGCACATTCCGCTGTACTTTTACCTAAATAAGAGTTTGAAGGAAGGACTTTGACTCATAATGGAATATTTTCATGTTATATTGATATATATCTTATATTGGTATAAAATCTGAATCTTTCTTCCACCACTGCTATGTATTACTATTAATTTCTGTTTGGAAATAATTAGTAAGAAAGATGAAGTTGGTAACATATTTCAGTGAACTTTGGTGTATTCATAATAATAGTATTAATATCTGATTCGGAGGAATTTCCAGGGCATTCTTGAACAATTATTTTCCTTATTAACTATTATGAATGAAACAAAAAGTCTTTACTCAACTTTTCCAAACAGTTTCTGTGAGTAAGATAACAAATCTAGTAGGCTGTGCAGCTCTGAATGCTCGATAATTGTCAGATGATTTCCGGGCAAAATTGTTTATTTCATTACGGCAGTGCATTAATATTCAATCAGATATTTTGGACAAAAGCTGATTTATAATGACAGAGTCTGACTTCCAATCATCATCCACTCTCTCCAGTGTTGCCTCCCAAACAATAAACCTAAACAGTCACAGACTTCTTTTCTAAATTGTATTTGACAACAAAAATGGATGGGATTCTCAAGGACAAATCTCATCAGTCTGCGGTGCTTCATGCATATCTGTTTGAAGGTCACTGAATAAAAAATAAGTGTGTTTCATAGCAGGCACAATAATAATTTCCAATCAGAATCCATGTGACAATGCAAACAATCTGCTCTATTTTAGCAACTCATTTGATTTACAAATTGGCCGACTGCATGTTGTCCCTGTGGCGAACCGGCTTTCTTCTCACCTCCTGGCTCCCCGGCGGTGAAATGACTTTCCCATCACACTCTGAACAGCAAAGTCACTCCTTAAGTATCATCCATGCATGAATAGAATATTCTCCATTAAAGGAACACTTTGTTTCCCCCAATTCCCCCCAGTCACATCTTGGTCTGCCAAATCTTCATTGTCTGTCTGTTTTGTAACTGAGTTTGTCCTTGTCCTTGTCCTTTTAGTATTGGAGCAAAACATTCAAAGGGATGCTCAGAATAAAAATAATAAAAAATGTGTACAAAGAAACAGTAGCAACTTAATGAAAGTATATGAGAGAAGCTACTGAATTTTTAAACTGATATCAGTTCCTTCCACCCAATATTTCTGCCACATATAATTTGGAAATAATTGAATTCTTCCATCAAGTAGGTGGGTGTGCAACATTTTTGTTATAGCTTGCACAGAAAAAAAATATTTCCTGCTTGTTCCTATCTGCAGATTTGTAAATTTGTTACAAAACAGATTACTGGGCAGTTCACACAGTGACCCTGGTGTGTATTGTTGATTTATGTGATGATTATGTAGCCCATAAGAACTGATTAATTTTGTGATAACATAAAAACACATTGAAAAAATTTTAATCAACATTTAAGAATATAGTAGTTTTTAAAAGTTAGTTAATAGTGTGTTATTTATTTTTTAAAATTTGTTTTATATATTATAATATATTTATTGCATTTTTCATATACAACTTAGAACATAGAACAAAACAGCTCAGACATGACATAGGCAAAATGAGTGTGTAAGAAAAAGAATTACAAGTAAGTAAGAGTATTGGGTATTGAATCCATCCCCAACCATCACCCCCAAAATATTTGAGTAATAATAATAATTGAATTATACCATCAAATTGATTTATATTATATATATATTTATTTTGACAGATATTGCAATTGATGATTAGTGTGGAAATTATCATATTTGCATCTCAAATTTAAACATGATGATGTGACGTTTGTTTGGGTCTGTGCCAAACAAACATGTTTTTTTAAATATGGAGAACAAGATTTGTAGGCCAGGGTATCTCTTCAGAACTATAGTGCCTCATTGTAATGCTGTTTTGTCTCACAGTTTACTTTTATCGAAACGTTGCAGTTTCTGCTATTTGCATATTGCACTTCATCATGTGGAAATTTCAATAATATTTCGATTAATTGTACAGCCCTACCGCTGATATAGACTCCCGATACAGTGTGTAAATTATATGTATTTACATTATTGCCAGTCTCACTAAGTTCACTGAGGAGGAACAAAGATGTAAATATTATCATCTTCATGTCCTTTCTATACCAATTTTAAAGCTTTAATTACTTCCCAGATTCTGATTATTGACCCAAAATATAATCAGCAAACAATTTGTGATGCATTATTAAATATAATAGTCAAATCAGTCCTGCCTTTACCAGCTAAAACTTTAAAATGATGCCTACACAGTTATTATTGTCCAAATATATAATGTATAATATTGTGAAATGGGCCATTCTGCGTAATGAGTATAAAGAATTTTAATGCAACTACTGTAGTGCATTTACTTACTGTACAGTGAAATCTAAAGGTGCATTAGTTTGCTGGTCTGCATACATTTCACTCTACCGTAAAGTGGCTCGTTGAAGCGTGTTGCTGATGGAGCTCATGCAGAATTTAAGACACTGTCATTTTGTTCTGTGCAGAGCTGCAAGCTGCCACGTCGAGACCTATTTCACATTCTTGCTGATGACACCAGAAACATTTCTAACAGCTTAATGACAGTGTGCTTAGCCAAAATGCCTTTCAAAAGACTACTTAACACTAGCAGCACATGTCATAGAAAACCTTTTGTTTCTGTTTGCCTGCTGCTCAAATTATATATCTGGCACTTCTTACAGTTTGGTTTAATCTCATGTCTCTAATGTTTCAGGGCATTCTCTAAATAAGTCAAAATGATTTTTGATGTTTTTATGTCACAATTGCAGTGAAAAAATTGTCATTGCACAGCTATGAAAAATGTGAAAACTTCTATAACTGTAGGCTGATGTGTGCATTCCATAAATACCATTTTCTGTTTGCTTATTTCCAAGTAACTCCTTCCTCCGACCGTGTAAATATATCATTACCCTCTCATATGTTTCTGCTAGTGTGATATGTTGTTGTTGTGCAAACCTGTGATTTTCTCAACAAACAAAAGACCACACAGATTTTCATGTCTGTTTTTCAATCCATATGTCGGTTCTCAATTTAGCTGCAGTGACATACAATACAGAAAAAGCAATGGGAAAGGAGAGAGAAGGAGAAAATCTCCCTCCTCCTCCATGTGAAAGGAGAGAGCAGTGGGGAAAGGAAGGAGGAGGAATAAGGGAGAGGGGGGGAGGGTAAACACACCCCAGACAGAGCCATGTCTGACATCCTCGCTCACTGAAAGAAGGAAGGACTGATACAAAGCCTAGTGCGACCGAGCAGAAGGGAAAGAGGGGAAGGAGGGAGGGAGGGCAGAGGGAATAAATGCAAAAAGACCGGCGGAGAAAAAAGGGTGAAAAAGATGCACAAGAGCTGCATCAGTTCTTGTCCGCAAGGAACAAAAAACATTGTGTTCGTGAATGGGAGCTGGTGAGCTCAGGCACAAGGCGAGTGCAATGAGAAACCAGGCAGACTTCAGTCGCTGGTGTTGCTGAGCACCAATCCTCCCTCCCTCTGTCTCTCTCTGTCTGTCTCTGCCAGCTAGGACTGAGCCTTGGTATGATTTAGGGGAAGTGTTGAGGGCTTTTGATTAGGATTTTGGAGCTTCATATGCTGCCGGAGAGGATTTGAACGTGCTGTTATTTCTGATTGAACACAGTGTGCGACGTGGAGACTCCTCTGGTAGCTGCTTTCAGGGCTGTTCCCCTCCCTGCTGCCTCTGGCTGTGTTTGGGCTATGGTCCTGACTGAGAAGCAGAGCATCACCCAGATGCGTGGCTCCGACTGTATGGGAGGTTAAGTCTGTGAACACCAGCATGGGAGCCAAACAGATGAAATGGTAAGAGCTCTTTGTTATTATTATTTTAACATCATGTCAATCCAGGCTGCTGTTTTTGTCTACAGTGCAGGAGTGCCTCAGTAGCAGAGATACATTAGGCCTAAATTCAGGAGTCAATATACATAACATTATCATCTTAATAAGCATGTGTGTCTCGATGTTAGCGTTAGAAAGGCATTTCACCATAACAATGTGACTTTGATACCCTAACTGTGCAGGTTATTGTTCAGTGTTTACAGTGCAGTAGGTGTGGGTGTGTCCCTGTATGTGTCTGTGTGAGCTGAGCTGCTATTGCCTAGCAACCGCACTCTAACTTCCATTACTGGCTCTTCCATTTCATGAATCGGATGAAGATTAAACATTTTAAGTCATACTAGAGTTACAAAGGCAAGATGTTTGTTTTTCCACAGTTAAATAAGGCTTGTTTTTTTGGACTGTGATCATATTAAAAAGCCACCATGTTTTCCTAGATTTACCGGACAAGCCAACTAGCAGGCTGATATTGAAGTAATCCTTTAAAATTTACTTACAAATAAAAGTCTACTAACTAGTTAATGTCCTGACTTTTAATGTTGAGCACAGGTAACGGAAGAAGTACACAGGTACTTTTGTAAAAGTACCAAATTATAATGTAAAACTACTCCATTAAAAACTACCTACCTTGCTAAGCAAAAGTTCATGAGTATAATCATCTAAATGTACCGTACTGTGACTGACATATTACTTTATGTAACATCAGACTTTTGATAATGATGCATCATTGTGTAAGCAACATTTTACTTATTTTACAGAGATTTAAACACTTTACACAGTTATGTAGTCCAGTGGTTCTCAATCTAAGGGTTGGGCAGCAGCAGAGGGGTCATGAGATGATTAATGGGAGAAAAAATAAGAAGTTGCTGCTACATGAATATGTAAGGGATTCTTTTTTGAGAAATATTAGATAATTTTACCTTTAATTTGCCTTTTTGATAGTCACAAAGTTATTGCAATGAAACCATCTGGGAAGTTTAGAGGGTAAATCTCTCTTTGTTGGAACTAGAGAAAAGGCCTCAAGCATACACTGCTTCTTTGTCACTGTAATAACTGGTTTACTCTAACATTATCATAAAATTAACCCTCTGAAATCTAGGGATGCAGAAGTATAACGTAGCATAAAATAAAAATTTCAATTAAAGTACAGTACTAAAGTAAATGTACCTAGTAACTTTCCACCACTGCTGATCAAATGATGTTAATCTGAAGCTCATCTCTTGCAAATCCCAGCGCTTAATCTTTGGCTTAAACCATATGTTCCAAATCTATCTGTATGTTTGTGTTCTTTCGGTGCAACAGATCAGCAGCGAGCATCTAAAATATATTTGTATGTTAGTTTATTAAACTGCTACACCTGTAGACAGTGATGGAGGATATCTCAATTATGTCATTATCTGCAATGGCAAGATTAGTTGGAGGAAGCTGTTTAGTCCCCTTTGCAGAAACACTTAGGGAGAATCACAGCATCCAATAAGACGCTCAGTTCATATGACCTGCTGCAATTACTCTTTCTGCTTCTGAAGTTTGTAGCCACACAATTATATCCTATACTTTAACCATACTTGCAACAAGATGGTAATGTCAGTCTGTCGGTAGGTTCGCCTCTTAGGTCCAGACTGACGTATGTCAACAACCATTGGATACATTATCATGAATTGTGGTACAGATACCCACATCGTAGTGACTTGGTGATTCTCTCACTTTACCTCTAGCACTGAGGTCGACATTTGTGTTTTTTTGTGAAATGTCTTAACAACTATTGGATGGATTGCCATGTAATTTAGTACAAACATGCACGTCCCCCTGATGAATTAAAATCACTTTGATGATCGCCTAATGTTTCGTACGTTTAGTGTTAATTCTGATGTTAGCACACTGAACCAGGATGGTAAACACAGGCTACCTGCTTAACATCAGAATGTTAGAATTGCAATGTTAAGCATTTAGCATGCTGACATTAGCATTTAGCTCAATGGTGTGTCACAAAGCCGCTAGCATGACTCTCTGACTCATGAGACAGAACTGTGGTGCACATTATTAGAAGTAGTCACAGCCACATGAGCACAATTCATCCATAAAGATGCTGTGAACTCAAAATTGATGGATAATACAAATTTTCCTGTTTTTTGTGCTGAGTAATGCTATTAGATAAGTAGAAAATCTCATCGGCTACAATCTAAATCTCGCTGCATATGTATGGGAAGAACATGTTTAACTGTGCAAATGCAATCCCTCGGGACATTGTTTGGTTTGCAAACAGTTTTATCCCACAGTTTAAGTCCACAGATATGCTTTCCTGCTTGTTTTTTTTGGCCTCAGGAACACAGTGAGGAATTGTGATGCTTTTCTATCCCTTTTCTGGTACAGAGTTTAGATCTGTTTCCGCAGATGCAGCCTTGTTTTCCCATGCAAATGCAGAGGGAAAGAAAGAAGGAATCCCCTGTTAAAGGACCATGCATAATGCCATAGGTCACAGGTCACACTAGCTGTATCCTATTTCCACAAACACAGTAGAGTGTAGATGACAGCCAGCCTGAACCTCAGGCTGCTGGAGATGCTCTTAGAAAACACAAAACGCATATTCATACAAGCTGCAAGAAAACCAGCCATTCAGAAACCATACCAGGATTATGTTTTGAAAATATGGCCAAAGGGGGAGCAAACTATGTAAGGAATTTCCTGTGGGAGAAATGACAGAGTAGCATGCATTTCTGCTACCCCTGTGTATTTTCTGAACAGGTTTCAATCCTGCTTTATTGTATGATTTTATTATTAGTTAAATAGTCTGTGATACGCTGTATTCCTATGGGCAATATGTGTTTAAAATGGATATGGTTTAAAATATTTAGCCCAGATGGGATTAATTCACATTTGTGTGCTCCTTAGGGAGTTATTAAAGTGTACATCTCCATTTTATGTAGCTAGGTTTATTTATTGCCATTCATTTGGCAGGAGATGCAAACACACTCATTCCTGCCTGTGCCCACCATCTGTTTCAGTCTCAGCTCAGCCAGCCCTGCTCACTCCCCCAAAGAGGAGTATGTTATCACCCAGTCCGCTGACACCCCTAAAGAGGAAACAGTCCATGATCAGTCTGAAGACCAGGGGGAACCTCGGGATGACAAATCTGAGCTGACAGAGAAGAAATCTGTCACAGGTTGGTTGGCTGCACATCAACTCTTGTAGAGCAAGATACAATGCATTGAACTGCTGCTGCAAAAAAAAAAAAACTCCCTTGCGTCATCTCCCCTGTGCCTCTCTTCCTTTAGAGGAGGTGTCTCTGTGTGGATTGTGTCCCTCCCTCGGGCATGATGAGCAGGAGGAAGAGAAGTCCTGGGAGGAGCAGCTGGACGCCCACCAGGAGCAGCTGGAGAAGGAGATGCAGGAGGCCAGGAGGATGGTGTTCCGCCTCCAGGTAAGTCCACTTAAAAAGCAAGCTGCACTGCCTCTGTGAACACATGGACAGAGGGCACAGATGCACCAGAGGAAGATAACAGCTCAAATATAGCATACAGTGAGACTTTAGCCGAATCACCACCAACATCTCAGATTTGTTTTGTTTAGTAATTCAAATGAATGAAGTGGAACAAAACACAGCATAGATATTTTAGACTTTTCCCTATTCAACAATGACGATCAAGGATTTATATGGACATATGGAGTTACACATGTAAGAAAAGAAAGAGAAATAAAGTAAGTGTACAGCAACACTTGTAATTGATATCTGGGTAAATGCAATATTGTATGGAAGAATATGATGAGAAAATAAATGAACAAAACAAAAAAAGGCTAATATAATCTGATACAATTACTAATTAATTGTTAAAAATTGAAGTCAATAGCCTAATCCAAGAATCACAATATTAAAGTAACAACAGACAAGTAAAGACAGGAGAAAAGAATTACGTGTATTCTATTAGAATACGAAACAGAACAATGTAACCTAAAAAAGTGGAAACCAAGATTTTTTGCATCAATAGCGACCCATGTACCGAGGCTGAGTCCTTGCTGCAGCGGCCTAGGGTTCGAATCCGACCTGCGGCCCTTTGCTGCGTGTCATCCCCTCTCTCTGTCCCCCCAGCTGTCTCTATCATAAAGGCAATAAAAGCCCCAAAAAATACTTAAAAAAAAAAAAAAAAAAAAGGGTAATCTCCCTCGACTACCTCATTAAAAATCTATGATTATGCAAATTGTGTTCATTTCTAAAGATTTCCTTCTGGACACAAAATATCTTCTACTTGATTGTTCAAGTCTATTCTCACTCACACTTCTTCGCACTGGAGGTATCAAGTTTCTACAGCTGCATACTGGACCAGGATTGACTTCCAAACTAATCACACACAAATAATGCCCCTTTAAAATCAGATTTAAAACTTTCCAGTTTCAGCAGATGAATTTGAAAACATCCTTGTAGTGTCGAACTCTGCACATACATTGTTCTGCACGGCGAAGCTCAAACATCAAACTGTAGGAACAAGAAAAAGAAAAACATATTTTTGAGTGGAGGGAAAGTTTAAAGAAAATCGTGCTTCTCATTAAGCAAATTCAGGCGGTAACTTACAGACCGTTTTCATAGCTGGAAGGCATAACTTGCAATATACTGTGATGTTCTCGCCCCTCTCTGCTTTAAAAGACAAAATAAAGAAGTAAGAAGTTTCTACCCAGTGAAAGAATTTTTTTCTTTAATAAATTGGCAACTGTAAGATTAGCTATACTGAGAATCTTCTAATATGTGTGCACTGCGCATGTGCATGGTTATATATTATTATTCAAAATGTATTTTAAAAGTATAATAATCCCTATTTTCACTATATGTAACTGTAATGTGATGGATTACAGTTACCTTTTTATCTGTTGCTCCCTAAGCCTGATTATTATTTTAACAAACTTTTTTGACTATTGTTTAACCCTTCAATGATTTAGATTTTTCAGTCGGATTATCAAGGTAGAGTTTTTATTTTGTGATGTGAATATGTTTGTGTATATACGTAGATGTGTAGTGTTTATGTGGGTAAGTATGTGTGATTTTCAATATGCTTTCATTTGATGAAGTTTAATTCAGTTCAGTTACTGGTTTTAATAACTGAAATGGGAAACTTGTGCAGCCAAGTACAATAATCCCAAACTGTTCTATTTACAAAAACAAACAGAGAAATAAATTTAATATAACTGCTCTCAGGGCTACACACTCTGTGTCTACATATATATCAATATATTTGTGTGTGTGTGTCCTCAGGCTTTGCTGCTCCATGGCTCCCTCCCTGAGGAGGACCAGGATGGATCTGTGAGCTTCGGAGATAACCGGGCTAACACTGAACAGCAGCTGGTACAGTGCCCTCTCTCTGCTAACTTGAGAAAACAACACTTGCTCGCCGCTCTGTGTGAAGTGTCAGTGTCAGCCCTTCTGTTGTGATGATGTTTGCAGCCATCACTCCTCTTGAGAGTGGCTACTGTAGAGCACAATTGAATCTCTCTGATCTGCTAGCCCGCTGTCATGCAGGCCCACTGCCTCCTCATACGTTCTGACATTTTTCTATTCTCTAATTACGCTGCTCATACCCTCTCCCTTTGAAGGTACTAATCCGCAGTCGTCTGGACCAAAGCACGGAGGAAGCCCTTGATCTCAAGGTACAGTAAGTAAATGTAATTAGGTTTAATATAGATGAGCTGCCTTACAAGCAGAGAGTCCCTTTCTCTAAAGTCTCTGTTCATTTGTGTGACTCTTAGAGGGAACTCCTGAGACACAAACAGGAGGCACGCCACCTTCAGGCCATCAAGGTAAACCTCTTACTCTAATTTTGTCCTTTGTGTGTGAATTAAAATGGATTAAAGGATATAATTCAATCTATTCCAACTCTTCTGCTATCCTGAATTGACGTCTCTGCATTCCTATCACACACAATATGCATTTTTTAAAATTTCTTTTACAAAGATAATAAAGTTTAGAGGCAGGTGGATCTGTATTCAGGTCTTCTCTGGACGTTTCTTTGATCTCCCTCTCTTTCTCATTAGGATGCTCTACAGCAGCGCCTGGCAGTGCAGGAGGATGCTGTGCTGCAGCTAAAGCAAGAACTGCTGAGGTGCAACATGGCCAAAGATCAGCTGGAAGGGGAAAATGTGAGACAAGTGAAGATTTCCGTTTGACACGATAAAATATTTGACCCGCTTGACCTGCGTGGATCCAGGTTTATGTGAGAGCAACATAGCACTCATATATCATTGTGATATATCTGTTTGCAGGCAGAGCTCAAACACAAGTTGAGTGAACGGAACAAATTACTCACTGAATACGAGGTATCGTCTTTTATTATTTACACTTCAATGCATTTGTTGGATATATACATGCATACACAGACTTGTGTCATCCATCTCTCTTGTCACAATAGCAGCAGCTCGGGAGGAAGGAGAGAATACTGCAGCAACAGCAACAGAAGTTCGACGAAGCTCATAAAGCACATGAAGTCACCCGTGGACGGGTAAGGATCACAATATGTTTTTCAACAATTTATGTGTTTGGATGTAAATTACATGTATAATAATAATTATATTATTTATACAGGTTACAAAGTATGATACACATGGCGGCAAATTAAAATAAACAAAAATTGTATTCAAATATAACATTGAATAAGGTGACAAAAGACATTAAAGGTGGGGTCAGTCTTTCTGGAGAAACATAGTTGATTCCTGAGTCTTGTTGAGGGCCGTTCGTGCTCCCAGGTCGTCAAATACCAACACTTGGGGTTTGCCATTTGACGACCTGGGAGTGAGACTCAACAATCAATCAACTTTTACCCGGAATGACTAACTGCACCTTGAACAGTAAAACGAATTCCAGTAATATGAGATAAAAGAAATGAAGAGATAGTTCAAGTAAATTAATTAAATAAAAAGACTCTTTTATAAAGAGATTTGAGGGATAAGGCTGGCTGTATTATGTATTTTTGTTACTGTCGACAAATTCCAAGAATACATCATAACCAACATTGTCTTTCTCACTCCCTCACTTCTTCCCAATAACCCCATCGTCTCTGTGGCTCTCAGCTCCAAGTTTATTGGCTCCTACAGAATACAAAATAACGCAATTTCTGAAACAGCTGCGTACTTCAGTGTTAAGCAAACGTTACTCAAACAGGAATAAATAGTGGATTTGTAGCGGAGAGCAGCAGGACTCAAAATAAAATTGCAAAAGTACCAGTGTCCATTCTAATAATGAAACTCACTGATGTGTTTTAAACTGTTGTTGTTTTTTTGGCAACAATGGATGCTCATAGCATAGAGGAATAAGCATACACAGGTCTGGTCAGGTCTTTTCACGGCATTTGTTGATAATAACACAATAACATAATATCACCAGGCTCATCCTTTAAAAGATGACAATCAGCCTGCCTTATTTACCTTTTCACATGTATTGTTGTCCATTTTGCAGTCATTCAGGAGTGAAAGCGGTGGTTACAGTAACTCAGTGGCTTCAACATCTCCTGCAGCCTTCCAACACAGGGCACCAGTATGTACTCTTTTCTATTTCGGTCTTTAATCAATACTATGAATTGCTGTTTATTGAGTTCATTTTGATGGCTTATTGTATAGAAGCTAATGTATGGTAGGACAAGAAAAAATTGATGAAAAGTTATGCATGACAAAAATTAGAATACTCATGGTAAATCATAATTATGAGACAGTAAGTCATAATTATGAGAAAATAAGTAAAAGTTATCAAAATAATGAAGTTCTAAGTCAAAATGATCAAATACTAAGTCAAAACTTTGACTTATTAACTCAAACTTATGAGATAAGTTTAAGATAAGCTGAAATAAGCAGACATTTAACTCAGTATCACAACTTTAAATCAGAGAGTTAAATGTTTGACTTAGTATGTCATATGTTTGACTGACCATGAGTATTTGGTGGAAATGTGCTTCCATACTTGTTGTCTTGATATATATAAAAAAAGCTACATTTAAAGAAACTATGAGCATCAAGAAGCTGTTTGTTACAGGGGGAAGAGCTGCAGCTGGTCAGGGAGGCACTGCGTAGTTTGAGGGACAGCTTTTCCGGTCATGACCCCCAACATCACACCCTGGACACCCTGGAGCAGGGTGTGTCCAGCCTCATGGACCGATTACACTCTTTGGACACCCAACGCAGACAGGACAGAGGGGTACGCACGCACTTTCACACACAATTTCAAGGTAAAACAAAAAATGTATTCCACTGTTCACCGTGAGTAATTGCTGCTTCTTCCAGGAGGAATTCAAATCGCCAGGACGCAGAGCCAACTCCACAGACCGTGACTCCTGGCCGCAAAGCTCCAGTGAGACAAACAAAATCTTTATTTTGTTTAGGATTTGTCATCCTCTGCAACATCTCAACCCTGGCTGTTAAATCAGATTATGCTGTTCAATTACACTGCTATGTATGGAGAGGACATTATTATCTGTGAGGCTAGAGCCATTTTAGACTCTGGTTGTGAAAAACTGTTTGCTGTGTTTGTAATTATTTCCAGAAATGGCCCACTCACACAGCAGCCCGGGATTGGACACCGCCGTCTCCACTAAAGTGCTCTACTTCACTGATCGCTCGCTCACTCCGTTTCTGATTAACATCCCAAAAAGGTGAACATAAAAATGCTTTATGGTGGTTTTATATAACAGCATTATTGTTTGTTCCCTCAGTGTAGCGTGCCTGATTTTTAAGCAAATTGCTGTTTTGGTTGGAGCAGCACACTGAAGGACACGTGGCTTGATTCAGGCACAACCAGAGCTATGCATAGATGCTTCACTATTTGTGCTTGTTAAATGTTTATCCTAGACGAGCTTGATATCCATGTGGGTGTATGGGTGCATAGATCATGACTAACAGCGTGCTCTTACAGGCTGGGTGAGGTGACTCTGCGAGACTTTAAGGCCGCTGTGGACCGACAAGGCAGTTTCAGATACCACTTCAAGGCCCTCGACCCGGAGTTTGGCACAGTGAAAGAGGAGGTAGGCGTGGGAGTCAAATTATAGTCCCTACTTCTTTTCACTTCAGCTTCAGCAGGCAAATATGAAATGGCAGTTAGAGAGTAAGATATGCTAATAATAGCCGTGGCTGCGATATACTTCAAACCACTGCAGGAGGATGGATCCATCCCAGAGAATTTGATAACACAATGTAGTAATTTTCACTTTCTATCTAGACCTTTGTACATTACAAATGTGAGTACTTCTTGGATATTTAAATGCTGCGTGTTGGCTATGCAGGTATTCCAGGACGGAGCAGTCGTGCCTGGCTGGGAAGGGAAGATTGTAGCGTGGGTGGAGGAGGACCACGGAGAGAGGAGGTAGAGCCCAAAAACCAGAGATCACCACTGCAAACCTCAGTTGTTCCCACTGGACCAGGATTCCACTGAAAATACGTGTGATGCCATAATAGAGAAAAAGTTATAACGCAATTAACTGGGACCAATGGATCGAGCATCATTTCGATACAAAACCATGTTTTAAAAGTGAATGTTTCATATGAAGAATTTGACTTACTTTGACATTTTGCAGCTCATTAATTGTCAGTAATGTGATACTTGAAACTGGAATTATAAAAGAAAGTTAATGAGATTTACAATAAATAACACATTATAAGCTGTGCTCTAAAAAGTTGTAATCAGTGCATAGTATGCCAACCTTAAAACAAAAGTGTTTACTGACAATTTTCACACGTTCCAGATTGCCAAATAGTGATGTTGTTGTTCTGCATCAATTTTGATGTTTTAATAAACATGAATTATTGCATGGATCATTTTGTTGTCAATTATTCCCGGAGTGTACAGTAATGACACTGTACAACAGCTCCTAGCCATTATACACCTCCACTCATACGCCCACACATTCATAAACAAACCCCACAGATTGTCATTAAAGTCAGTAAATTTTTTTTTTGGGTTAAGAATTACATTTGCTGCTGCAGATCAACCCACACAGTGACATATTTGCTTCAGTAAAAACATCCTTTTGGTTTTGGGAAAGGACCCGTTTACAGGGGGACTGATAGTTTGTTAGCTGAAGTTTCTCCATGGCATAATGTGTTCACATGGCTTTTCATATTGCATAGCAGGAATTTAGTTTTTACTTTAAGGCATTCCCAGCAGGACAGATCACCTCTGTATACATCTGTTTCCCCATTAAAGCAAATGGTCAGACAATATCCACTCTCAAAGTAAGTCTTTGTTTCTTCTTGTTAAAGATGGCGGTAGCAGTGTCTTCATTTACAGGTGTTGGGAATTCCAAAAGCAAACGGTAGACATCCTCCACTTCCAGTAAGACGTCGTCCTGCGGAGAAAAATTCATTCAGCACACTGTAAGACTTGCTAACATAGAAACAGGCCAATTATGTATTTTTCATGACATCCAACTACGCACTGACACACTCTGGATTCTAAAGTGGTTCATTATAACTGTTCAAGGGAGTGTGTAACTGCTAACCTTGGAGATTCTCAGCTGGCAGTCTGACATGGAGCAAACCTTTGGCAGGTCTACTGTCAGCTCCATGCTGCGAGAGACTCCTGCTGTATCCGTCTTCACCTCAAGCTGGTACTCTGGCTTCTGAGGCTGCACGAATGTGGTAGAGATGACCTGGATCAAACCCTTCTTTTTGTGCTCTGCAGGTCTACAGATAATTTGGGCTGCCGGGTCGTCATCTTGTTTCTCTGAGTGTAGAGAGGAGATCTGCTGCAGGAGGGCAGCTGGGGTCTGACTGGCTGTAAAAAGGGAATGCTATGGATTATTAGAAACTGTGGTAGAAGGTGAAAGAGGATACTCTTGCAGCAGCAAAAAGAAAATAGCTCCAGTTGCGGCTTATCGTGGTATAAGACGTATTGCTCTACCTATGTTTGGTTGTTTGGAGCTGTTAGGCCACTGCTGAAACCCAAGCCGGCGATACAAATCATCTGGGCTACTTCTTGGGCAACAGCTGACGACCGTGTACGTTTGAGATAACCTCATCCCATGCTGCTGCTGTGCAAAGCTCATGGCCAGCATATAGACTTCTGTTTTGTCTTTCTTAATTTTCTGCAGCACTGCTGGGTTAAATGCCACATCCAACACTGTGTAACACCCTGCGAAGGAAAAAGAGCAGTTTATTAATTGTCTTGTTTACATGATGTAACACAAAGGCCAGTTCTGTAGTGATGCGGCACAGCTTTGTCTTTTACCTTGACCTTCATTTGTGTCTGTTTCCAGCTTTCCTGCACAAACAGGTAATGGCCTGCTGGGATCCTGAGGTGCAGGTACACGTTTCCAGCTGCATATATTGATGTACAGCGACCCTTTCTCGGGCTCCTGTAGAGGACACAGATGTACCGTCTGTCAAAAAATACTGTCAAAACACACCCCTATCTCTGACCTATAAACGGACCCAGCGTCACTGTGTGTCGTAAAAGTTGTTTGTTTTGCATTAAGGGGCAGATAGTATAAATTAAACTAGATTTAACCCATCAAAAGAGAATATTTTCTGGGTTTCTCAGTCTTTTGAAAGCAAAGAGAATATTTTCATTTCTAAATTGTAAGTTGGACAGAACAATATGTTGTATTGAAGATGTTACAAAGGCTTTTGGGAGCTTGTGATGGGCCCTTTTCACTATTTGTTGACATTTTATAGCCCAAACAAGTATATTAATCAATAATTTAAAAAGTAAATGTATTGCAGCTCTAGAAGACAGATAGTGCTTAAATCAACCTGATAGACTTTTGTCACAAGAGGTGTAACATGGTAATATAATTAATAGTGGCTGCTTTTGATCTTTGTGCCAATGCCAGGGGCGGTGTTACACCAAAGTCTGTGACCCATCAGATTCTGCAACAAATTTTAATGAAATGTGTGATTTTTTTTTTATCCTAGAGGGTGAACAAAGGGTAAAACAGAGGATAGGACAAAGGGCTGAGGAGATATTCAAAGGTGAATTGTTAATACAGACCTCTACACTACAGTTTCACTATCAAAACATGTCAAAATATGTTACCCCTCTCTCTCTCTGTATCTATGGGGCCTTTTCCCCAGGTTACAAAATGTGGTGCAACACCTGTATTATTGAGGTTGTGGGAGGGAGCCATCGTTAATGAGACACACCTGTGCTGCCCTGCTTTGACGTAAAATGTTTGCCGTGAGAAGGTCGTTTCTGCAGGATGGATAAGCTAAATTAAATTTATGAAGGCCGACACAGTTAACAACTCACCTCTATTTCAGTGCACAGACTGGAGTCGAGCTCAGGCGGTGCACTGAATTCAGCTCCTTCTTTCATCTGTTTCTCCTGGAATTTGCGGTAGGCTGCAGGGTCATTTTGAGAGAGGTCATCCAGCATGGACCAAAACTGGTTGACCTGCTTTAAAACATCCTCTGTGCTACCAGTGGACGACATCTTCAGGTGGCCGTCTTACTTTGGAGTTAGCAAACAGTAGCCAGTAGCTAAGTTGGCAAGCGAACTTATAACAAATAATTTAAACAACGTTAGCTAGCGAAAAAGTTTAAGTTAGAAAACCAGCCTGGCTACAGTGTTGATAATAAAAGATGCTCTAAATACTAAAAATATAGCTAGAGCAATAGCATACAAGTTTAACAAACTTTCTGTCTAATTATACGAACGACTAACGCAAGCTTAGTTAATGTTGTCAGTTGCTATGGAAACTAGCGAAGAGGAAACGTCACACGGTTGCCACCTGGCGGTCAAAGGCAGAGCTGCAGCGCAATAATCACACTGGACACTGGGTTTTTATAAGAGCCATAATTTATATTCAATACATGAAAAATATAACATAAAAATTATTTTTTATGTCTCCAGGCTGTCTTTATGTATACACTATGTAACGGACATTTAAAGTAAAAATATGAACTATAGTTTTTTAAATATCTCAAACAGTAATATCAGTAGCGTCCTCTGCTTGCTTCCAGGAGCCCTCCTCAGTAGCTCTGCAAAGAGAAACAGACATTATCAGCAATGTAAAACCTGTACTTATATGCCATTGTGCAGTTTCCAATTCTGTCCTGTTGCTGATAATATGTTAATGGCTGTGTATGAAATTAATTACAGCTCTCTGATATGTCTGCATTTGTGTAAGATATCTTTCATTGAAAAGTAAAAGTACTAATGTAAACACTCCATAATAAGTTAAAAAAAAACCCTGCATTCAAACTGTTATTTAAGGAGAGGAACAGAAGCATTATCAGCTAACTGTAGTACTCATGAGGCAGCAGAATGACTCCCCTCAGTGTTATATTATTAGATTATCTTTATTATTGATGCATTACTTACTGTGTGAGCAGCATTTTAATGTCCATTAAGGTGACGCAAACTTTAACTTTACATACTGTAGTTGTGTAATTTTAAAGCTGCAACAATTTATGCCTTCATTGATTTGTCAGTTAAATAACTGATGAATCATTTCAGTAATTTTTCAAGCAAAAATGCCAAACATTTGCTGGTTCCAGCTTCTCAAATAAAATGATGTGTTGCTTTCCTTGTCTTATATCATAGATGTCACCTTGATGTCTCTTTTTTTTTTTTCATTATCTAACCTAAACAAGTAATCATTAATCGATAATGAAAATAGTCGTTGTAGCCCTACTCAAGTCTAAATCATAATGCATCCTATATTATAAGCTTTATGTATGTAACATCTTAACATTTTCTATATCTAAATAAGTCTGTTTACCTCAATCATGTCATAGATCCAGCCCAAGAATTCGGCCACCTTGGTGTAAACTCCAGGATGGTTGGGCTCAGCGCAGCCGGTCCCCCAGCTGACAACCCCTACCAGCCTCCAGACATTGTCTTCCTGGCAAACGAGAGGACCCCCCACTGTCCCCCTGGAGAGGTAGACACAAACACTGTTCAATACAAACTCACCATGCCTTCATTATGCCAGCGTTTCACCGTAAACAAGTCACAGGGGGGAGAATGAATGTTTAAAATGTGTCTGCAAAGTGCTGTTTAAAAACATGCATCTGACCTGACATGCATCCACTTTTCCCTCTGTGTATCCGGCACAAAGCATCCGTGGCGTGATCTCTCCATTGTACATGCAGGAGCTGTTACACTTCTTTGTGCTTATTATGGGAACTGGCGCCTCTTTCAGGGTGTCGGGTGAGTGAACTGAGAGGGAAGACACACGTTTAATGCTGCTCTGTCAATGGACTTGGCACACGTATTCATGTGTGAATTAGACTTGCAGCAGATGTAAATTTGTTTTAGAACCGCACAGTTGCGTCTTACCACCCTCAGGCTGTGTGTATCCCCATCCAGATATCCAGCACTGTGTGCCTCCTGGAAGATCATAGTCATACTGAGGCAAGCAGACAGGTCTAATTGTATCTAGTTAAAGGGGGGGGAAAAAATAACATTTTCCCCTTTACATTATAATTATGACAGGTTGGAACATGATACTTTGGATAAAAATATGAGTTTTCATTAAAATCATTTTTATAGTTATTAAGACTTTTCTTCCATGCTGTTTGAGAGACAAACGCATACTATGTTGTTGTTGTTTTTTTATCCCTGTAGTGGTTTTGTCTTTTAATGGGCTCCCTCAAGTTTACCTTGCACTCTGAATATGGTTGGGTTCACAAGCTATTGTTAAGTAAGCCCCTTAAGTCCTCCCTTCACTCAAAAATATGTTTTCCTTGTTGTTGCTTCACTTGGCTGTTTGACCCTCACTGTGCAGAAGGATGTATTTGCAGAGTTTGACACTAAAACTTATACAAACTTGAAACCCCCAGTGCACATACGCTGAGAATCAAACATCTTGTATTCAGCAGTTAAACTTGAAATATTTACTTTTGAATAAAAGTGTAGATCACTGCTCATTATAGTTACAGAAGTTGGTACACCCTACACACTTGGCAATGATCGCTTATTCTGTAGGAGGTGAATACCTCTCTTGTGGTGCCCCGAAGGCTTGTTTTCTGAAAAGTGTCAGCATGAGAAAATGAAACGGTAAACTGAGGCCATACTATTGATTGTTTTGGTGTTTTTGGACTGCTGCTATCTTCCAAGGAGGCTCTCAGACTGACCTGAGAAATTCAGCGGGGTCCGTAGTTTCATCAAGGCTATATCACTGTCATGGCTCCTGTGGTTGTAGTTTTTGTTGTAGATGATCTTCTCCACAGCGTATCCCGTGTGTTGTGCCATTTTAGCCGAGCTGCGGGTGACAATACCTGCGTAGACCGCCCAGCTGGATACCTGAGGTAGCCTGTAGCTGACATTTTAGATAAGAAAAGAGGAGGCAGATAGGAAAGAACTGTCATGTGTCCAGTGTGGTGCAGCTGTTAATGACTGATAATTTTACTTCGTGTAGTCTGTAACCCCCAGACCTTTTTAGTGCTGGTAAGGTCAGCAGTCTTACTTGTGCACACAATGGGCAGCTGTGACTACCCATTGACTGGTGATGATGGATCCTCCGCAGGTGTGACGGTTGCTGTAGTAGAGGCTGACCTGCCAGGGCCACCTGCCCAGCGTGGCCTCGTCTCCCCCTATTATCCTGGGAAGCTTTGCACGTGTCCCACACTCTACACAGAGATCCATTCATCAAAAAAATAGTTGGATTGGTCAGAAAGTGCTGCAGGGAGTGGCATCGTTCACTCTGTCTGTCACCAATAAGCTTTTTCTTAATCATTATTAAGGAGCTACAGGGCTCGGTATTGGGTGCAAAGTCAAACAAAAAAGTTTAATTTGCTCACCAAAACATTGCAAAGCGATAACCTTTCCTGTGTTACAGCTCCCCCTAAATGAAAATAAATTGGGTAACTAATGATGCATAATTAATGTGTTAGTAGCCACAGTTTTCTCTGTATCATTGTGAGTATGATTTCCTCAGACAAATTGCCTTACCTGAATTGCCACATATTTTCCAGGTTGCTCTTGTGTTCTGAGGTAATTTGTATAAAGCCATCAGTATAGTTTGGACCGATATCAGTTAGATTCACGCCTTTATGCTTGGTCAGTCTGGTAAGAGAACATATGAAAATTGGTGGCAGTGAGTATTAAGATAATTCAGACTCACAAGGTGTGACGCAAGATTGCAAATGAGGTATTTGCAGGTCATAAATAAGCTGAGCCTTCAACCTCAGCAAAGAAAGCCAAGATTAAACTATGAGTTAGTGAGTGGACGCTCCAGTCTCAATTAGTGTTAAGGGCTGAGGTGGTGTGTGGGATCCTGTCAGAAGTGCAAACCTCAGATAACCCAGCTGTCTGCAAACCAGCGTTCCCAGAGAAGAGTTCCACCTCTCGTAGCACACCGGCAGCCAGGTGGGCAGCTTCCCCAGCTGGATCTCCAGGAGGGAGTTCTCCGGGCTGATTCTGTAAAACACTGAACCTGATTGATTGAAAAACCCTCCAGAGACAAGCTCTCAGTCAACAGTAATGAACAAGCCTCTTCTATGAGTGGGAAATGATTAGGAAAAACACAAGTATCTATGCTAATGTAGTCAATACAAACAGGTCATTACGTGTGATGTTTTCATGTATGTCAATGGGCATCTTTCAAGAGTGAACAAAAGGCAACAAGAAGCAGCTGTTGAATGTTAATTTTGCTACTGTTCAACTCAAAATCACTTCAGAGGCGAACCATGACCCAGTATGATGAATCGTGTAACAATGTGCAACCACGCAATCCTGCACTGGCGGTTAATTCATAAAACTTTCATTAAAAAATGTCTGCCTCCAACAAACACCTGAGAGATGAGGAAACACTGACCTTTCCTGGGGTCAGAGATAGAAATATCCTCTGTCACGTTGCAGAAAGGCGTCTCCTTTGTGTCCCCAAGTCCCACTGGACTTTGGGAGTAGGATGGCCTCAGCAGAAGTTTGACTATATGTAGATAAAGATATACATCAGTTAATTAGTTGTAGATAAAAGATATAAATCAGTTAATAAGCAGCAAAAACATGTTAATTTTCACTTAATGTTACCATATTATCTGAATTAGTGCCCAGAGATAGACAAACCCTGTATTTTAGGGAATATTTTGGAGGGTGTAATGAAATGTTTCCATATCTACGAGTGCTGCTGATTAGGGGAAAAAAACTCACTAAAACAATACTCTAGGCACTAGATGATTTTTTTAGGGAGGGGGGTTTGTCTGTTCCAAAATCTTTCCTCCGAGACTTAAAGGGGTACTCAAGCAATTTATTATTGCTCTTCCATAAAGTTGGGGGACTTGCTAGAAATAAAAATTAAGGGAGCAGAGGACATTATATCCTGACTTTTAGTCCCCGGTACTGGCCGAGCTCCAAAAACACTGGATCCTGTATTTCTAACATTTCCGATCAAAGTCAGTTTACTCTAAATTACTAAGTTGATGCTGATGTGTAAGAATGGTGAAGTACCCCTTTAATGAATTACGCATTTTGACATATTTCTTTTAAAATATAGCCGTAGAATCTGTTTTCTGATATGAGAAGCAACGTTCTGAATTACTTTTGCATCTTGTTAAAAGTTTAATTTAGTAAAAACACATTTCACTTTTACATAGAAGTGCCAGATCGATAAATCAGCCAGGCCAATATATCAGCCGATATTAGCATATTGCAGATTTCTTGGTGTCAACATACAGTATATGCTTAACAAGAAATGAATTATAGTACAGAAATGCCAAAGACCCTGTATGTATTGGCCTCAAATACCCAGTAACCGTCAAACTCGAGTGGCTGTAGACAATTTGCACATTCGTTTCCAGTTCCTGGTTACTGTTAAGTTAATTTATCTATTCTTACTCAACACAATGACTCACCTAGAAACCAGACACCTACTGCTAAGCCTCCCAGGAGTCCAACTGCGCACACCACTGCCAGCAGCCTCACCAGTCTGTGAGCTAAAGCAACAATTATGAGTGGAGTTAATGCCTTCTGATCCCAGATATGAGCTGAGAAGAATTATTAAATGTCAACTGTTACATATATAGTGCGGTGACACACAGCACTGAGACAGAGGCAGAAATTAATTAGCTATATTCTACATATGCACAACACTTAAGGAGTTGAGAAGCAAATCTACACTTTATCTTTGTGCTGTAGATGGTTTGATTCAGTGATTCTTTACATTTAGAGCAGTGTGATTTTGGTATTAATGAAGCAAGATGGCTGTTGTAGTCTTGATGCCCATCAGGTGACGGACCACTGGAGCTTACCGTGAGTCGTAGAATGAATCCCTTTTAACCAGCCCTGCACTCCCTTGGTTGCTGCGACTCCTGCTGCTTTCTCTGAATGAAAAGGATGGCTGACAGCCGCTGGGTTCTCAATCACTGATAATGTATCTCCATCAAGACTCTATAAGAAGCAGAGTCAGCACGTCAGACCTCATTTACAAGTCGCTCCTATCTGATAAAATGTTGGCAAGTTTGCTTACTTGCAACAAAAACTACCTGCTGACCATCTGCTCATCAACAACAGTGTACCTGTCAGGCTCTGTCAGATTTAATTACAAGCACTGTAATCTGGATATTAACCATCACTGACCAGTCCAGATGTATGCAGTCAGAGCTGTGGGTGTGTACAGGTGTGCGTGTCATGTAGCTCCGCAGTGTGCAAGGTGTAATAAGCAAGCTGAAGTCTTGGCATGTCTATTTTGTGACTTGTAAAACGCATTTTTCCTACAGTCTTCAGAAAAGTTTTACCACTCTGGAGCCTGTGTGTGTGTGTGTGTTGGGATTACTCTCCAAGGAGCAGCTGTTTCTATAAGCAACATATTGAGAGTATTACAGTAATTATAATAAGGCTCTCCATGGATGTGAGATGCAGACTTAGTATTATACAATTGCAACACAAAATCCATCTAAATAAATGCCATACCATCTGCTCTCTTGTATTACTGTAGCAGTTGAGTGTAGCTAAACATGTAATTTTAGATTGGGTATCAGCATGAGTTGTATATAGTGTAAAAGCACTTTAGAATACAATACAGCTGTATAGCACAGGTCATAAGATGCACATGAAAAATAAAACATAAGTAAATGTGACAGAAACAAGTGTGATATAAGTTTTAGGGGAGCACTACATGTGTAAACAGCAGCTGTTACTGTAAATTGTGAAGGTGACAGTATGAGAGAGGTGTCGTTGCCAGCTGGAGCAAGATGTAGTGAATATTTAGTCTCCCCTTCCCTACCATGTTTTCCTTGCGTACGGTCCTGAGGAAAAGGCAGCGGTGTCCGTGCTCATCTGTAGGCCTGTGCTGGAGGTAGAGAGGTCCGTCCCGCTCGCAGCTGATGAACCATTTGCCATTTAACAGAATGCAACTCTGGACTTTCCCTTCACAAAGAGACAATGAGGTCAGTGGTGCAGAGAATGAGGCTGTTGTTTGTCCAGGGGGGTCATGGGGCCTGTGGAAGCAAGCTGAACCAGGTCTTTGTAGGGGGGGAGCATCTCCAGAGATACCTCCACGCTGACTATTGATAGGACACCGGGGGTTGCTAGGTTACACTTTTTACCTGTGCCAAAAGATTTTCCATTTTCACCTGAGATATGTTATTACCTGACAGTTTGTAGCTTCTGAGAAAAGGTCATTATTGCAGATTGTTGAAAAGTCTCACATCATGTCAATCCCCGTCATTTGGAATCCAAAGCTATCATCTCTCAACACTCAAGAACAAAATGAAGTCTGTTCTGACTGCTCGCTAACAGATGAGACTTTCTCCCCTCTCTTCACTCATTTAACCAGCTCACAGTCTGACTGTTTTTGACAACGTTGCGTTCTTGTATTTCAAATATCGTCTTTGTTTTAAATGCAGCAGAAAAACTAACTTGAGTGGTTTCAACAAGGAATCGTTATCGCTAATAATAGCACGAATAATTACTGAGATGACAAAGGCATGCTCTTTGAGAATAGTGAGAAAAATTGTTTGAAGGAGATCAAAGTCTGTCTGCGCGCCACTTCTCAGAAGACACGTTAAATTTTTATGGATAATAAATGATTAATTAGGTCTTTGTAGGTAAAAAGAACACTGGATACAAAGGTTGTTTATGTATCGCCTATATGTGTGGTGTGGGATTAGCAGAGCACAGGTGAAGGGAACAACTGCCAGGAAGAAAATTCCTTCTCGTCTGACTGTCAAGGCAGGATCCAAGAAATGGCTCACATCTATTTGGCTCATCTAACAGGTGTCATATGGAATTATTTGGAAATCAAACACAGAGTAATGAGCATTGCAGCAGTGGCGTGAATTGCATGTGATGGAGCAACAGCTGAAATTCATATTGCCAGGGTTGTGAGGTTAATAATGTTTGACAATATTAGCATTGCTCTGAATTGTTCTCCTGCAGAGGCAAACAGAGGAACAAAGAGAACATAGCTGCTGTTTGGTAATTTTCACAGGGATTTGATGTCTCCCTCTTCTGGTGAAATGTGTTTTCTCAGACAGTCGAGTAAACAGTGATTTACAGAGCTGCCATTCACTGGATTCTCTTTGTTAGAAATCACTTGAGGAAGATTAAAAAAACATTTTCATTCAGGGACATACATTAGTTATTTATCCTTCACGCATCCTTGTTTTGTGGCATAATATGTACTATATTAAGCCAGCTTCATTCAGTTTGATTCTTCACCATTGTGCTTCATCATTTTAAAGGCAAACTCCAGTCAGTTTAGTAGGTACACCTCTTGAATAAAAAATAGAATAGCCCTGCAATAATTGCTTCATCAATGTTATAATATTGCTTTAAAGAAGTGTTCATTTTTGAGGTTGCATGGTTCGTGTTGCTGTTGATTTGTTTTGTGTTATATTTGGTGCTTAAATCAGATGATTGATTGACAGAAAACAAACATTTATCAAGCAAACATGGCAAATGTTCTCTGTTCAAATAGGATTTACTGCTCTGTTTTGTATCATGTATCAAGCTATTGCTATGCACTGCACAATTATTTCCTGGGTGTATATGTGTATATAAATAATTGTGTATATATTGGTTTATTTAATTGAATATGTTATTGTGGAAATTTTATTATGTTTTTGGAGGTGTGTCTGTGGCATACTGGACTGCAAACGTTTCGTTATACAACCTTGTGTGGTATAATGATAAATACATTCCCATGATTCCTTGATCAGACAAAAATATGCAATTTGAACGTGTCAAGCAGAGTTTCTGGGGAATTGTGATGGACACTTAAGAATTTTCTAACATTTTATAAATCAATAATCTAAACAAATAATCACCAAATTAATTGATCATGTAAATTCTGAGTACTTGCAGCCTTAGTTATACCTTAATGTTTCTAATCAGAAAATTATAAAAATGCACCTTTCTATGTGTAACATAGTACTGTTCAACAACACCTCCAAAATGATTAAGTTCAAACAATACTTAGTCTAAAAAGTATAACAATATGAACTTATCATATTTATGATAGGGCTGTTGTATAAGACTGCATTAATCGTAGCAAGTGTAGGTTATCAGACATATTTCACTTAATATAACAAACAGACACATAACGATCTAGGCCACTCAACTACCATCTACTAAGTAAATGTACTGTATGTTAATGAGTCACCGAGTCACTGACTAGCCTTTTGGCTTTTGTTCTTCTTTTAATCTGAAATTTAAATTTCATGAGTAAATCCCTCCAACGTGAGCACAACAATAACCGTCTGTCACCTTACACAGGGGGGGTGTCACAGACGCCCCAGTGTGGACTACATTCATTCATTTATTCATGTACCACAGTCCGCTGTGAAGAGCCTGGCTGCAACCCAGTTTGGATCTGGATCTGAATCTATCTCTCTCTGCTCTGAGGGTGAAGCACTCTCCCTGTTTGGTGTAGTGAGATTTGATCAGCTCCGCTCTTATCTCAGCCATTAGTATGTGTGCCTCACTCTGTGTCCAAACCTTGAACGTCAGATGTGGTCTCTCAGTCCCTTCTCAGAAATCCCACAGTAGGTTCCAACTGAACAGAAGAGAGGGAAGCTTCTTTTTGAGGTTCGGGCAGCTTTTTGCCAATGTCCAGCCCACCAAGGCATTTAAAACTGATTCATTTGATGTGTGGGCTGTCATGAGAGTTGTGCCATTTGATGCTGTTGGCCATGACCTCTCAGCAGAGACGGCCATTAATGGTTGGCGTGCTCACAGATGCAGGACAGCGTGGAGCATGTTAAAGGCCCAATCCAAATGCAGCGGTTCCCCTTTTCTTTTTTTTCTTTTTCTTTTTTGTCTGACATAGCACCACAGTACTGGAGGAGTTCGAGTACCCCATCATTAACACTACCCACTCCAAATGTGTTCATTTGAATGGAATTTAAAAGGACTAATTATAATTATCTATGTGTAGGCTTGGTCTCTTTTTTCCCCTTGTCTTCAGGTTTGGTTAAGTTTGCATTCATACTATCACTACTTGGACATTTCAACCCTTTCTATGACTTTTAGCAATCTCTTTCAGCTTCTCAGCTCACTTGTCAACTAGTTTAAAAGCAATCTCAATCGCAGCATGTGGTGTTCAAGTGTGACAGGTGACTTATGTTGGTGGGAGGTGTGTCATAGCTGGAAGTTTAATGGTTATTGTGACAATAAATATAAAAGATCAGCCTCACACAGTTTGTAAACCTACTTTTGTGGTGTTTTTTGGTAACTGCAGAAGTACTGCTCACAAACCCCTGGTAGAGAATCACTTTCCTAATGACAGAAGTTTTGCCCAACAAAGAAACTGAAAGAGCAAGTGATTGACAGATCTTTTGATATAATAAACGATCGACAAGTAATGAATTGAAGTTATTCATCTTGTCTGATGCTGTTGAAAGTTTGGTTGCATCAGTAATATTGTAAACAGAGAAATAAATAGGTATTTATTTTCACACAAAAGTACAAAATGCCTTTTATTCAGAGATTTCAATTGAAATGTATACATTGGCAAACAAACTGTCCAATTTTGAAAATAGGGCAGGAAAGATTGACAGATCTTGATAACTTTGTGGTTGAAACTTTAGTATGTCTTAGCTTATGTGTTATGTGTTGGCTCCCTTTGGGGGATATAAACAGGAATTGTAATGTTGTCATGTGTTTTTTTTTTTTTTTGTTTAGCCTAAATTTGTTCACATTTTGACATACTGGCACCATTAAAAGTATGCAGAGTTATCTATTAATAGTTCCTGTTTGTACTGTATCCATGAATGTATACAGACTTCTATCACTGGATTACATTTATACTGGAGAAAACTTCAAAACATGATGATTCCCAGGCTAGTTCTGGAGTTATAAGCAGCGTGTCTGAGATTTCTAAGCCGATTTATGGATGTTTATTCACTATGAATATGTACACGCCCGTGATAATGATATCCTCAGAAAGCACAAGTCACACTGGATCTAAAAATATGCGTATCATGTCTGTGTGTTCAGATTGAAACCTCCAGCCATGGACCAACCATATGGCTGTGGATAAAATGCTTAGTTTGAACCAGAACCTTCCAGTAAGTGAAATATTAAATTACTGAATGGACATTTAACTTTCCCAAAGGATGTCTGAGATTGTTGGTTCTACGTGTGTGCAGTGTAACACAATTGTGTGTTCAAGAAGTGTGTTATAAATATTGTTGACTAAAGCTTAATTAAAAACTATGTGTGAACTTTTTTTTTAGTCAACTGAAATGAAACAATATATTGTGTACTTAGAAAACTGACAGGAAATACACAGGAAATGTCTTTAGTTTTAGTCTTTATCAAATTTTGTCAAATTAGTCAACACAAGGTTTTGGTGCATCTGTTTATTAAGACTGGGATGTATTGTAAACTAATTGTGTTTGTACCGTTATACCGACTCTGAATTTCTTGAAGGACCAGTATGTAGGTTGTAATTGCAGTTTAGAAGAAGAAGAAGAAGAAGATATACTTTATTAATCCCGCTTTTCACTCTTTTTTTTTTTTTTTTTATACACACAAAGGCTGAAATAAACACTTCATGCACTTGTGGACATACAACAGGGAGAGAGATGGTGGAGTGATGGGGCGTTAGCAGCGCCCCATGAGCAGTTTCTTTTGGGGTTAGGTTGCCTTGCTCAAGGGTACCTCTGCAGTTCACAGGACACTGTGGCACCTCTCCAGCTACCAGTCCACACTCCATATTGTGGTCCGGCGACCCTCCGGTTCTAAAGCCAAGTCCGTACACACTGAGCTACTACCGCCCATTACAACACTCTCTCCTCACCCTCCAGTTCCACTGTAGAAACATGGTGGGTTCAACATAGCGGCCTCTGTAGAAGAGGACCCGCTCTCCCTGTTGATAAAAACATCTCATTCTAAGGTAACAAAATATCACAAAATCTTTTATTTTCTGGTGATTTATACACTTATGAAAACAAACCTATGACTATTATATTCCATTTCTGCCAATAGATCCTCCTAAATGTTAAACACTGGACCTTTTTTAAATCTTGCTCTGACAAATACCCCCCGTTATTATTAGCTAATAATAAAAGGAATAAAAACTAAACTGAAACAAACTGAAATTAAAACAAAACTTTTAAATGAAATACAAATAAAAAAATAATGAAAAATACAAAACTATAATAACTCTGTCAAGGAGTAAACCCCACTGTAAACTGTCCAGGTCATGATACAACACAGAGTAGGGACAGAAACCACTAATCTGTGCCCCACACAGCCAGGCTCTCTCCTCTGTGCTTCAATAATTGTAATGCTCTGCTGGCTGCCAGTGGGCTCTGCCTTCTGTGGAGCAGTAAATCCTCTGTGAGCCTGCCTGCCTGCAGTCTGGGCTGGATGTCAGTTGTGGTAGCATACTGCCCTCTTGTGGCAGACTCGGATATCAGCTGAGGATAACCATGCAGTCCAGTCAAAGTAAAAGCTAGTTCATTTTTGTTTAAATAATCAGTAATACCATTTTATCCAAAAGTTTGAAATTGTATATGTTGATTTCTTCCTACAATATGTTGAATGTACTGTAGCCACTCACTGTTGGAGGTCAGAGCTGATGGGAAAAGTAGAGCAGAAATGTCTGAGGAAAAACCACCAGACACTGTTTTATAGAACACCTGTGTTGGACAGTTTGTGGCTTTTATAGTCTCTGACAACTATTTTAATTTTGATGTTTCAGTGTGCAGCATATTGTAATTACACAACAATACATTTGTGACAGGTCTGAGCACGAGTATGGCCTCATCATAGCCGCTAAATGGTATGCAGTTGTGTCTGTATTGAAAGTGGCAGGATGAATAAATAGCTGTCATGTATGTGTTTGTGTCTTGTCTTGTAGAGGCTAATGATAGTGAGGGTGGGTAAGAGCAGAGCTGTTCCCCACCAGATGGTGGGTAATGTGGTTTGCTTTAGCTGCCCACCACGCTCACTCTAATTAAACAGAGGAGATTACATTAACACAGGCTCCCACTCAATCTGCTCCTCCACTGAGCATGGCCGTGCACTGAAGGCGGGGTTGGAGATCAGAGGTGGAGGGGGGTTACAGAGGTGATTGTTGTTTTTGGCAGAGTCAAAATTACATATTTGCCTCAAAGCTAAATCAATTTCTTCGTAACAAAATGAAAACTGGAGAAGGTTTGAAAGAAATGCTTCAGACCAGATGGTTGCACCCACTAGAAATATCTAAGAGCTTTTCCCACACTTTTGTACGACTGCTGATGACTTTCTAAATGCCCTTGAGCAAGGCACTCAACCCCCATCTGCTCTGGTTATGAGTTCAGTGGTCAACAACCCTAGATCTACTGTAAAACTCTCTGACCTGGAAAATCTTACAAATGGTCATAATGGATTAATTGAACAATGAACAATGAAGCAAATTTTAAATAGGGATTTCTTTAGGGAGTACAGTCTAGACCTTCTCTGTAACTTACTGGTCACTTACACTTGCCATCTTTGCACATTTTGCACATTTGAAAGTGTGATTTTTAAACTGTACATTTTAAACCTATATATCTGGAGTATATGTAACGAAAGTCATTTCCCCTGGGATTATTAAAGTATTTCTGATTCTGAAAAGTATCCTGACATAACTTCTGTTATTTGTCACTATATAAATAAATTGAATTAAATTTGACCATAAAAAGAGTTTATATCATTAAGAATTTACAAGTGAATAAATCAATTCGTCACTAAATATTTCAATTCAGTCAATAAATGGATGAATAAATATGTTACCACTAACAGCTGAATAGATAATAGATGGTGAAAATGAATTTGATATTACATTTTACCAATGCAAAGTCAATACTTGATATTACAGACAACAACTGTTGCTGTTTTGTTTTTAGGAAATTAATCTGGGTCGTCTCTTCTGAAATTGCAGTTCGACGTACTAATTTATTCATTCTCTTCCCATTTGCATTTCCGATGTAGCACTCTGAGTCCTTGTGGTGCGTGTAGCTGTAACTTTGAAGATGGTGAATCATGTCTTGTGCATTTGCCCTGCCAACAAGTTTGGGCCTTTTAGTTTAACGGCCTCCATTTTTAACCACGTTTGCCATCATTTTCAACATGTCAAATATTATCTTTCCATCAGTCGGAAATGGTTATCCATGTTTTTGTATCCTCCTGCTTAGTCTGCCGTAATGCTCTTGTCACCTGTTACAGTTAGTCCAGACCTCATATTGCTCTCACATCACCCCGATTCTGATGTCACTTCACTGGCTTCAGGTTAAATTTAGGACTCAATCTATAAGGCTTTGAATAATCTCCAGAGTATATTAGGGAACTACTAATGCAGGCCCCTGAGGTCCTCGAGGTACAACTAGCAGGCCTCAACTGACAACACGAGGGGACTGTGCATCCGCTGCTCTGGGTCCCAGGATGTGGAACAGATTCCCCCTGGGACTCAGGTCAGCAAGCTCTCTTGGGTGTTTTAAGTCACAGCTGAAGATGTATTTATTTTGTGCCTCAGTCTTGTGCACAGTTTTGATTTGTGATCTGCCTCTAATGGTTTTGTTTTTATTGTGCTATGTTGATTTATTGACTTAATTTGATCAATTAAAATACAATGGATCTGCATAGAGTACTAAAGTTATTTCCATTGCAGTCCTGAAGTCTAGGGTAGGAGACAGGCAGGAAAAGGGAGTGACACGTATATGCTACTAATATGTTCTGACACCTGCCCTAAAAAGATGTTTCACTTTGTTCCCCTGTCGTATTGTTCGTGTTGTACTAATCTTGTGTTGTTTTATCATTTTGTAAAGACCTTTGTAACCTATGTTTTGAAAGGTGCTATATAAATAACATTTTCCTCACTTATTGCTTATGCCAGTGCTTCCCGACCTTTTTGGCTTGTGACCTTTTTAAATACAAAGCAAATCAACCCCTTGTCAACTGTTTCATGTCTGATGTGAGCTCTACAAGCAAAGATTGATTTTTCCCTTGTCGGGTTGTGTAATTTCGATAATTTTAGAGATCTGAAAAGGTAAAATTATCTAATATTTGACCTTAAAAACAGGAAGGGTTTCACAAGAAAGTGTTCAAGACCTACCAGATTATCAGTTTACAGAGTCTCATTATGGGCATCAGCAATGTTAAAGATTTTCTTCAAATAGCATTTATACATATATTTACATTGTTCAGGCTGTGGTTCAATGGACATGAATTTAGTGGAAAGAAGGGAACACTAATACTGTAAATTATCCCTGTGGAAAAACTGAGTGAGCTTTAAAACACAGGGCACTAGAAAACAAGAGAGCGTATGGTCATTGAGGAGAGAAACTGTAAACACTGCAGGCTTGAATTTAGCTGACGGGGTTTAAGCCATATAGCTAGAAAATAGATTGCACAATAAAACATTCACGGTGTACTCAGAGGCTACTTTATGGTAAAATGAAGAAGATGGAAAAGGAAACCAAATGAACACATTGCACTGGCACGATAACCTGTTAAATCCCGAAGGCATTAGGCGAATATAAAAACCAACATTAAAAAAATGTACAGTAAATGCTGTCAGTACTTGTAATTAAGAGGTCTCACTTTCACTGTGCTGTGCAGGGAGCAGTGGCAGACCTGATATACTGATTCTTAGCCTCTTTTCACATCTGGGATAAAACACAGGCCAGCTGTGGCTCTGGCAGAGTGCCATCAGAGGTCACCACAGAGCCTGGAGTGACTCCAGCTGTTTGCAAGTCGCCCAGATGACACATAAACTCTATAAACAGCTTGAGACTGTGAAGGTTTGTGGCAGGAGCCAATAAACCGTTAAGAGGGATCAGCAGTATTGTCTTTGTCCAGATGATGGGCAGGGCTATAGCAGTGCTGTAAAAAGTGAAATGTTCAGGTTGAATTAGCTCAACAGAAGCTATAGAGAGGAGTTAGACCATACACTAGTGATTTCCAAGGGCTACATGTACCCCAGGGGTAGTTTGTATGTGGAAAGACTAAAGCTCAACTGATTTGAAAAAATAGAAATTACTATTTAAAATACCTTTTTATATTGAGTCAGCTGTACTGTACACCAAGTGTTGCGATTGATATGAAAAAAAAGCATGAGAACTAATTAGCAAGCAAGCAGGGAAGCCTGAACAGTTAGTGAAAGTGAGGGATAAACATTGAATTACTGAAAGGTGATAAATATAGATAAATGCTTGAAATCATTGGCTAAAAGTAATGAATACAGTTGAAATAGTTGTCTAAAAGTGATGGATAAACGGTTTAAATCGTTGGCAAAAATGGATGGATAAATGGTTGAAATTGTTGGCTAAAAGCGATGGATGAACATCTGAAACAGTTAGCTAGAAGTAATGGATAAATGGCTGGAACAAACCCCTCCAAGTGATAGACGCAATGAATGCAAACTTGACCAGAACAATCGAAACACTGACAATTCAGTTGTGACAAAATTATCATTAACAGTATCCATTCATATCTAAATAACATCCGGTTTCTAATTGGTTCACATGAACACATTTGGCACATGACGGGTTGTGTCGGTAAAAGGGGTGCGTTCATCGGTAAGGGCCGAAGGAGGTTGGGAACCACCGACAGTGACAGAGTTTCACGATTGAACACAGAGAACAGAAACAGTAGGCAAATGAGACAAGATGCATAAAATAGTAACTTGTTTTATTCTTTTTTTAACCATGCCACCGAACACTGACGCATACAGAGTTGTGCCTGAATCCACACTGAGAAAACACTTTCACACACTGTGTTACAAAGCTGTAATGAAGAGGGATTTTACTGCACACATGGCAAGAAGAACAACCCTGATTGGATACCAGGTCGAGCTTTGATCTGGCCCTGAGGTAGACAGACATTGACATAATCTAAACAATGCTAATCACATCCTTCTAGGACACATCAAATAAAAGGACATCTGCATTATCACAACATAGAAAGATCAAAGAAAAACCCTTTTCAAACAAAAGTGCTCTATTTCTTTTGGTCCACCAAGGAAATCCATTTATAGTGCATGTTCATGTAGAATAGATACAGTGAATGTGTGTTTTCATGGCACTGAGTGTTGTTGGCTACTTAAGAAGGCATTGGTAATGCCCACAGACGCCAAGATTTGCTATACACACGGTTTTCTTCCAAAGATCTCAGTCCATTGTCACTTTTGAAGGGAACAATTTGATGCACGTTCCAAGCAATTTTTAATGTAAAAGTACACGCTTGTCTCAGAGTATCAGCCACTATCACAGTATGTTGCTTCCAGTTGCAATTTTCAGACAAAGTGGATCTACATGGCAGTCTATCTTTAATTAAGTAACAATAAACAAACACCCAGAAACAACTACCAATAGCACAGACCCATGTACTCAAGCACATCAATGCTCTACTTATAAAAGAGGCACAAGGGAGGGATCTTAATCAAATCAGAGACTTATAAAACACACACATTTAAGATGTTTCTCAAATCATACCAAATGTAAACAGATAGCAAATTACTGTAATACAAAAATACAACATGTTTAAATCTATAAGGCCTGTGTTAGGCTCACATAAGGGAATAACATACCATGACAGTTTGTACATTACAGCTACACTATAACTGACAATAACCTGCTCATAGTGATTCAATGTCAGAATTTTCTTTTTCAGGTTTTGTAAAAAAACAAAACAACTTCTTTTCATGTTTTCTTCAATTTTCTCCTAGAAAATTCTGATTCTGTGATTTTATAAGACATCTATATATAGTTAGTGATAAAAAACTACACGTAAAAGCCATGTTGAGGCTGTTCGCATTTTTTACACACTGTTTGACCATTTAAATTCTGATGTATTTGTTAGAAAATTAAAACAACTAAATGGACGAATAGTTTGCAGTAGGTTTAAAACAAACAGTGAAAAGTGAGGAGAGGTAGAGCTCGCTCTACTAGAAATCATCCCAAGAGACACCGACTGTGTGATGAAAACCAGCACATATTTGGTAACAAATAAACAACATATAAATAGCAAAACCTATTACATTGCAAGAGAAACTCAAATTGTAAGCCAGCTACCTCGAAACAATAACACCCACTGCAAGAAAGACAAGGCAATTAAAGAGATCAAGCTTATGAGGTCAAAACGTGGCAGCCATTCAAGTAAAACATGCAGAAAATAAACAACTCCAAAATAAAAATCCAACAGCAGAAAAAAAACAAAAAAACTTGAGAAGTCACAGGAATTTAGGAGAGAAAATGTTGCAAAGTTCAGCCAATCAAGCTTTCGTGGAATTATTTTCAACATCTACTGCACAATCATAGAAGATGACTCAGGTTGCCTGATGGTTTAGCAATCAATCAAAAAAAGCTCCTGCTACACATACAGGTCAGCAGTCGCGGCCATTGTGGCATTGATTTTAACCACAGTGGATCCATTAGAGATACAGTTATTATCAAAACTGTGTGTGTGCGAGGGAGGGAGAATGTGTGTCTGTGTATGTCTGTGTGCACTAGGGCTGAAACAGTAAATCAGAGAAACTAGTTGTCAACGATTTTAGTAATCGTTTAAGTCATTTTTGGGGGGGAAAACGTTTAATATTTTGGGTTTCCTGCTTCTCAAAATGTTAGAATTTGCTGTTTTTCTCTGTTTTATATCATTATTAACTGAATCTCTTTGGACTGGGCTGTTGGTCGGGCAAAACTACCTATTTGAAGATGTCACCTTGTCACCAAAATGTGACTATTTTTTGACATTTTCCAGACTTTCCAGATTTATCACTTAGTAGTAAAAAATAATCTCACTGATAATGAAACCAATCATTAGTAGCAGCCCTAGTGTAGTGTGTACACACATTTGTATTCGTGCTTGCATGTCTTTGTCGTCAGGTAAAAACCTTGCACTTGCCAGAATGACAACTTCCCACAATGCATTTTTCAGTTTATTCAAAAGGAGTTTTGAAAATCACCAACACTGGAGTTTACGAGGTTTTCACCCGACAGTGACTCTGTGTGTGTGTGTGCGTGTGTGTGTGTGCGTGTGTGTGTGTGCGCACGCGTGTCAGACTGTGCATGGGGTCCAAGTCCTGCTCAGACGTAACAGACGTACAGGTAAGTCTTTTCTATCCTCCAGTCCGCCGGCACGTCCTCCGGTTTGTGGCCCTTCATGTGCTTCTGCATGGCGGCCAGGCTCGGGCAGAAGTCCTGGCAGATGGTGCACTGGTACGGAGACGCTCCGTTGTGAGTGCGCAGGTGCTTGATCATAGCCGAGTAGTCTCTGGACCGCTGGTGACACAGCTTACACTCGAATGGCTTCTCACCTGAAAAATTCAACAATACAGCATTAACCTTGTAGACCTGGAGTCAGAGGCCTGCCAGGTGAAACGGGATTCACCTCTATTTCAGTCCACTGTACTTGTTGTGGTATTATGTGTTGTTTGCGTGTGTGGTGTGAGTGTGTTTGTGCTCTAAGATTAGACCTATATCAGTTTGCCTTCAGTTTGTTATTAGATATTGGCGAGTCAGCGTCATCCGCTGCAAATACGACAGAGGTTTCTCTCTGACCTCGGTGAGGAATCGGATAGCAGTCAGTAAAATGTAACCTGCAATAAAAAGTAGACTTAAAATTTAATGATTTAATTCAATAGTATTTTTTTATATGAAGTAATTACATTTAAAGGTACTCTGTAAGTTTCCTCGTCCATTAAAAAAAGCTTTAAAAGCTGTTAAATCATTAAAATGTAGTAGTTAGGATTTACTGTATTTAGTCTCAAATTTTAATAAAAATTTTAATGCCCTTTATCATAAATGTAGTTGTTTTACTCTAAAAAAGACATTTTTCCCCATGAAAAGACCAAAGATGTAAATGCATTAGTCTGACTCAATATTTTCAGAGTTCTCTGCCTTGTCTGTAGCACTCAGCCTCAAACCAGTTTGTTCCAAGTGAAGATGTAAATCTTTAAAAACAGGTAAAAACTATATAGTTAATATAAAAAAAAAGGCAACTTCATTTTCTTTAAAACATCTTTTTTTTTTAGATAGAATTAGATAGATATGACTGTTCGAGATGTACAGGAAAGGGGGAGAGAGGGGATGACATGCAGCAAAGAGGCCGCAGGTCAGACTCCCCAACCCATGGCGGCTGCTGCAGGACATGGGCGTCGTGATTTTAGCAAATATTACTCAAACAGGTAAAAACATATGCGGTGGACTATTTTCCATCCCTGAACTCTCACCTGTATGTACACGGTAGTGTGTTTCTAGCTGGTGTTTTAGGCTGAACCTCTTCCCACAGCCGTTGCACTCATAAGGCTTCTCTCCTGTGTGGATGCGTTTATGGCCCCTCAGCGTGCCGTCGTCTCTGAAACAGCTCCCGCAGAATTCACACTCAAACGGGTGATCGCCTGAAAACACAGTCGTGTCACAACAGCAGCAGCCACAACACCAACACAGCCCATTATCGTGAGATCGTATTAAAGGCCGACTTTATTTTTGGCACGACATGGTATTGGGTGCACATGTCGCTGCATAGGTCAAATAGTAACAGAGCCCTTTCTGCACATGCATATCAAGCAGGGAAAATAATGTGCTTTCAGACGTTGCTAATGTTATGACATGAGGACACTCCTCTTGGCTGTCTGCTAATAGCTAATAAAAGTCCTCCAGACATGTGCTGCTCTGTTCTCTATACTGTAGTTAATCTATTTCTCTCCTAGGCTGAGGATTTGACTCATCTCCAATGACCTATGTGCCTCATTATCTCAGTGTCCACAGCAACAGCCAAGTCAGAGGATACATTGCTCTCCTCATTACAGGCCGATTCTCCCCAATCCCCCACCCCACTGTGGAGCAGATGACATTTACAAAATGTTACTTCCAAGCAGAATGGCATACAAACAAGATACGCTGCCATGGCCAAAACTCCCTTCACTTCTGTCTCTTCACATCAATTATGTATTTCTCCTGTCTAGACATCAAGCAGTCATGACAGCTGGGAGTGTTATTTAAGGTAAAAGAAGAAAGGGGGACATCTTTTCAGTAAATATCTCTCCGTCTCCTGCGGCACTAAGACTCACCCTCGGTAGAACACACAGACAAGTCATTTCCATTTGCTTTTCCTTCAATATTTATTTGGGTTTCCTCTATCATTTTGGGTGAACCACACTAGAACTGACAGCCGTGAATTGCAGAAGCCCAAAGGCTGTCTAAGAACCCAAAATATAAACAGGATGAAATTGCCCAAAATATGCACCGGCCATAACGGTACAGTGCTGTCATCAGAGAGGTGAGTCATCTTATAGAGAAGAGAAAAGGAGGGTGGGAGAGGATGCATGCAAATTGACTTAAACCTTAAAGCCAGTAACCTAAGGAAATTAACCCATATACGAAAATAAATCCAGCCGTCTCTCTTCCAACATATGCATGCTTTTGACACCACATATTTATGTTTCGCTATAGATAACACTTGTAGATAGCGATGATGGCGCAAATGATCCGTCTCTTACCCGTGTGCGAGCGCAAGTGTCTTTTGAGGGTAGTGTGGCTGGGGAAGGGGCGCTCACAGTGGCTACAGATGTAGCTGTGCATGCCTGCATGGACCTCCATGTGCTGCTGCAGGGCCTTCTGGGTCTGGAAGCGCTTTGCACACAGCAGACAGAACACCGCCATGTCAGTCCCTGGAGAACGCACAAGACACAGACACAGTTATTTCAGTACCATACACAGACAGGGCCTTAAGTGGGGAAACTGGGTCACTTCAACTTTGTGTGAGTCCTCTGAGGGAAAAGCTTCTTTCAAAGAGCAAGTGCCTCTACCTAAACTAACTCCCCTAAAAGCCCAGAGGCACTTTCAACTGTGAGTCTTTATACGTTCTATTTTAAACCATGAAAGTCATTGTTTTCTTTAAGAATTTCCCACACAATGCACAGCATGCCAATCACACAATCAATGGCTCCTTCCTGGTGTGTTAGATGTGTAATTATTCTCTTCATTCCCCATCAGGAGTCAGCTCCAGCCTGTGAAGTCCTCTGTCTCTGTGCTCAAAGAGCGGCTGATAGTAGCTCCACCCTAAATGATGCCTACACTATGCGCTCTGTGCAGAATGTTAAGTAGTGATATCAAGCCATTAAAGGCAGGACTGCAGGAAAAAACACAATCCAGTTTAATCCTGTGTGTGACCTGGCATCTCTTTGGGGCTGCTTTCCTGTTGCACAGAGTGTGGAGAGGAATACAGATAGGGAGTCGCTGGCAGGGTAGCTCAAGTCAAAATGGCTATGTGAAGAAGATCCATTGGCTGTCATACAGTCAACACTTGATCTACAGGCTGTGTACGCCAGCACTCAAATCCATTCTGGCGTTCACACCGATGCAAATTCATATGTGTGGTAAGACTGTGGGACTGGTTAATCAGCTGCATTGGACGTAATGTGCATGTCCTGGAGAGTGAGGCTTTAATGTGAGATTATGAGGTCCTTATTTCTCTGTCTGCTCAGGTTGCAGATCATTTACAATGCTAGCAGGTCCCATTGCTCCTGACTCAGATTCAATCAGACATCTCCAGCGGAGGATCATTAGTAAACAGAGGACTGTGCCAGCACTTCATTGGAATTCAAGTGGGGTTGCTGTGTCGCATTTAAAATGCAGTCTGATGAGGTCCACTAAATCAAATCATTTGTTACTGTTATTGAAGTGCCTTGAGGCAACTGGCAATTAAATTGGAATTAACGCAGGGAAAGGGATACAGCACACTCATACTAAGAGGGAAGAGTGTCAGACACTTGCTTTAGGTTCTATCAAGTTAACAGACAAGCCTGTTCAAAGTACAAAGAAAAAGAAACAAATCAAGCAAATTCACATTTTCAGGGATAAATCAGAAACATTCTCTGTGTATCGTTTACTAATCCACGTATCACAATTTGCTCAAACAAAACAAGATGCCTTTTTAGACCTCACATTTCAAGGATAAGTACAATTTGGCAGAGAAGCACAAAGCCCCTTCTTTGAAATTATGGAGCTTCTTTTCGAACCTAGTTTTGAAAATTCCCCCCCCAAAACGGGACTAATAGAACTGATCATTCGTAATCATTAACAGAAAGAAGACAGGATGAAAGACATTCCCTGATCTTAACAATCCTGCAGGGAGGCGATCCGGTGGAATGAACTGCACCTGTTCAGAGGCTTTAGCCTGTGGACTTTTGCACAAAGGGCACACAATGAGGTTCAGGCCCTCATTGACCAAGCCCATTAGTCATAGGTTCCTCACGCAACTCCTACAATCCCTGTCTTTATGCTGTCGCCTAATGACCAAGGCCCTTTCTCACCCACGGATCACAATATTTTAGTTGAAGACAAAAGATTCTCCATTCTCAACGCCTCTGCACCCTCCCCACTCCCCTTATCCGCTGACCATACAGGAAATCTTTTCACTGTCTAACCAGCATAATGATCTATCTAATAATGGCTAAAGACATTTCAGAAGCACAAAATGCAGTCTCTGCATGACCTGTGATGTGGAGCCTTGTTCCATTTTAACCAGTTTCTCTCGTAATATTTGCAGCGGCCAGCAGGGGGAGTGCTTTCTATTCCAATTTGTCCAGCTTGGTTTAGCTGCAGGCAAAGCCGAGCAGAGCCCTCAACCAACTGAATAACATATTGTCCACTTTGAGATACGTCAGAGCTACTTTAATAGATCCTCTCTCCACTCTTTCATTGTTAACTATCATATATTGTAAATGCTTGTTCCAATGCAGCCTGGGTACTTTGTTCTGTCTGCTCTGAAAGTTTCAACATCGCAGTTTTCTTTGTGGAGGTAAAGCGTTACTCCCTGACACACTCTCAGACTCTTACAGATGTATATCCTGATCCTTCTGTCACCAACAATACTGAAACTTGAGTAAAGAAATATGACAAATATTCTGTCACAAGAATCTCACTCTTGATCTCAGGTTGACACTCGGTGACAACAGCTCAGCAGTCGTTTTCGGTTTTATTCTGCGCAACCGACGCTGAAAATAAAAATAACAAATAATATCTTGAAGTGTAAACAAAAACCTTCGGAGGCAGGGAAGTGTTTGTATGTGTTAGTGGTGGCATTTCGCCTCGCTGCGCTCTGTTAACTTTTCAAACAAAAAGGATTTGCAGTTGTAGAGTTTTCCAGTAAGCTTTGGTAATAAGTGCAGAGGAGCTTCTTTATGAGAGAATAAGCCCTAAAGTTGGCTGTCATTGCCCCCTGCTTTCTCACCCTTAACCAGACAATGGGCTTGGGATTTGGGTTTTAAGGCACAGGATGACCCCTGACCCTTGGTCCTCAATGGGGTAAATACCATGTAATCAATGGTATTCCTCAAAGGCTGGAGAGTTGACTGAGCATTGTGTTTAGTGGGACGGAGCCTTAACAGTTGGAATAATGATTTACTTTGAAGCAATTCTGCTATGAGGCAGAAAATATCAACATTTGCTGTGTGCATTAAATCACTGAGCTGCTTGTCTAATGCACAATTAGGTTGGTAATTCAGGACGGTTCGAGGTTGCTATGCTATTTTAGCATATCTCCAGTAAGACCATGTGTATGCTCATGTGATTTAACATGGTCTGCCTTCATACATCTGCCACTTATTCAGTCCAACCGAGGTGGGAGCCAGCCACGCTCTCACGCTGCCTAAGAAACAAAACCATGTGTCTAGGCAACCAGATAGGATCATGGTCCTTGTTGGGGTGAAGTGTTCAAGCTAATCCCTTCATTCACAAATAAGCGCAGCCTGTTTCTTTTCAAGCGGCAAACAAAAGTTTTCCCACCCTGAGAATCTGGGAGTAAACCCACTGCAAATTGAACAAGAGATTGTATTCAGTGACGGCCGCAAATCTGTATAATTTCTTCTGTGTTAATCTTAACTTCAGTGTCCGGAGACCACCAATTAAACGGATTGATTTGGGAATAATTTGTCTTTTATATTTGCTGAAATAAATGGAAACAAAAGACTTAAATTGAACTGTAATTTGGCAATATTTAAATAAATGCTTGCAGAATTTGATCTATTAAGGTATTTGTTTTGGTAAACTGTGACAGCCAAGTCAAAGCTAAACAAATCTCCCGCTGTTATGAAAAGGGAAAGTATTTTCTACACAGATTTCACAATTTATAATATTACATCATGGCTGATCTTGTCCACCAGCTATAGTATGCAATGTGAAAACATTATAAACTATGTCCTAAGGCCCTGCTTAGCGTATTTTCAGTGTGCTTTCTGTCTGCCGGCTCACTGATATGACTCAGTCAAACATACACAGTCATGCAGGCTATATTATGTGCAGGACCTCACATGACCCTGTGCATTCATGCTACCCTGCGTGTTCATGCAGACGGCTCCCCGTGGATATGGCAGCTCTAGAAACACATGCACAAACGCTACAGTACCTTAAACAACCCCGGGCGCTCATCAGTAGACTGCTAATCTACCCGAGTGAGGAACAACCGACTTAATAATTAATGCAACAAGAGATACGTTGCTCGTGTTTAACCACCATTCCATGGATCGGTTCATTGAGGTCATGCACTGTTTCATTCGCCTCCATTCCTAGAATGTTTACAATATTTCCTCTATCTACTGTATTACACTCTACTTGAAATGACAGGGCATCCCGGGGCTTTGTTTATCATGACAGTGAGTGCAAATAAATACTGGGGGCACAATGGCCAAACAGAGCACAGTTCAATTGAGTTTAAGGCTTGTATGAATTACAACTGGGTATTAACAGGAGGGTGCAGTATGATGACGGACATGCAATTAGGCAAGCTAAAAGGTCTGCATTAAGAGGGCTGCATTATAAAGCCAGAGCTGTATCTGAATGGACTTCAGGACTGTTTAATTAGGGCTCAGACAGAAGGTAATATTATTCACTTGATGAAGCAGCCTGTAATGTGTGGAAACAGTGCAGCTGCTGTGAGTACACAAAGGCAGCACTCTTATGGCCTTTGCCTTGAAGGCAAGGTGGCAAAATGGTCGGCCAGCATGGTTTGAAGCATATACAGTCAATTTCTGTGCGTGCTGTAGATAAGCTACAGTCTTGGGTTTTCCAAAATTGAAAGCCCGGTGCCCCAGAGCCTTGAGTTGCTCTGATGAAACAGCCCCCTTTGTTGTGAGAGCAATTCGGAGACAGATCCATTCTTTTATTTTGGGCACTGACAAGTAGGTCAGAGGAGACTATGACAGTGCTGTGGTGAGGAGTAAACAGCAGCACATGATGTTGTTTTCCTCTCAGTCCTGGCATCCAACACCAGCAGCAATCCTCTTGCCCTCAGGAAGTCCTCACATACCCCCCTACCCCCTTCCCTTCCCACAGTCCACTCCGCCCCCAAACCTCCCTCCCCCCACCTTCCAACCACCCCCCTCTTTGATCTCTAACTTCAGCAACCCACGGCCATTCACCTCTGACATATCAAAATGGATAAAGAGACTTTCACTGTAGTCAGTGCTGCCAAATTGCTTCAGAGTAAAGGTCCCCCAAAAGTAGTATTATTTCCCCTCCAGAGGAGGTGGACAGCAGTGTTGCAGCTGCTGAGGTCTGACAAGTGTTAATCTGCTAAGAGGAAACTCATTTGGCTCATGGGTTATGCCACATGGCAAATTAAAGCTGAGGCTGCGCGATCCGCACTGAAAGATACTGTGTTTTTAGGAAAAATAAAATCCACGCTGTAAATCTTTGAATTTACCTTAGAGCAACGCCATAATTTACCCACATAACCTAAACACAACAGATTAAATTACCTGTAGCTCATATCAGTGAAGGCTGTGAGAGCTACAATAAGTGTCAGTAAAAAGGGTCATGCGTCACAGCAGACCGAGCTGACATCAAGACAAAATGAGAGAGTAATGCCCTTCTGTACCCTGCTCTGGATACAGTGCCAAGCTGAAACCGAGCTCTGGATGTTTACAACTCAGGGAGATGTGGGTAGAAACTTCTGGGCATCGTTAACACCCTTCCATGTCCACATCCATTAAGTATTCATACTGTGTGTGCCACCTGGAGTTACAGTTACATGCCAATGCTCCTGAGAGGGTTATCACCTTTCTCTGACAGTAGCAGAAAAGGTGTGGATTCAGACACTGTGAGGCATATGTACCGTCTGACAACAATGCAGCCTTTTTTCACAGTTGGAGAGGTTTGAGTCAAACGTGTGTTGTTAAGTCTTTCTCACTTCAAACTAATGGGATAATATTCGAGTGCCACTTCGCTACAAGGCATACTTTATAGGTTGTCAATAATGTGTTTTTTTCAATGGCAATAAAGTAGTTATTGATGCTTTAAAGAGCAGTATTAAGACACAATACACAAACTCTCCAGGTTGTGGTTCATGTTTAACTGATTCATCATGTTAGTTGGTGTTTATCTGACATTAGTAATATAAAGTGGAAAAACTGGGTCATAGGTATTTTGTCTTCTTTAAAATAGTGCTGCAACTGTTGTTTTCATCATAGATTATTTTCTTTAAGTCTGGTGTGTAACATATATCAGAATCAGAATTAGAAATACTTTATTGATCCCTGAGGGGGAAATGTGTTAATTTGTTAGGAAAATCTATTGGCAGAAATTTTCATTTCATTATTCATTATTTTCATTAGTGATCATCTGAAAATAAGAATCATGTTTTTGCTACCTACCTACACTATTTTTATCTACAGAGGGAGCGGGTCCTTGTCTACGGAGGGTGCCATGTTGAACCGCCATGTTTCTAAAGTAGCCCAGAACAGACAAAGCAAACACTGGCTCTAGATAGGGCCTTTCACGTTACTTCCCAGCCACCGTAGTTTCTCTTACACACTTGGAGGGCGAGAGGTATTTAGTTGGTTGCAATCTGCCTCTTCACCACTTGATGCCACTAAATCCTACACACTGGTTCTTTTAATTGATGTCTCGTTTGGTTTATCATGTCAGAAAACTTTCCTTCACAAACAGTCCAGAAACTCAAACTCACTATCATAAAAGGAGAAAGAAAACCAGCAAATGTTGATATTATAGATGCTGGTAGCCTTACATTTTTTACATTTTTTGCTTCAGAATTACTTAGTTGTAAAATAGTTAGTCGATTGACTATATTAACCAGCTAATTGTTTCAGATTTACTTTAAAATAAAACAACCAGCCTCAATCTATGATAGTGGTAGAGTTTAAGTCTTTACAGGTTTTTATTTACTCAGATTCTTTCGAAGCTTTCTTTTAGAGGGTGTCAAAGCAAGTCATGTTGGCCGAGAATACACACCAGCCAGAAAATGTTAAAATGTAGGCACACAACCTGGCAACTGCAAAACCTTCTGTTTTTTAATTTTTTTTATTACACTGATGAACATAGTTTTATGTTAGCGCGTGCGGTGAGATTAAACAATTGTTTATAGAGGAAGTATTACTGACCATCAGTGAGGTAATTACTGACAACTTATTAACCCTATAACTCTACTCTATAGCACTAATAAAGTGGCACTAACAGTACTTCTATAGCATCTACTTAATGGTTCATGAACTTAATTTCCCTTGTTTTATATATTGTCTTCTCTGTCCTGTTTCCCTTTTCCTCTTTCTATAAAACACTTTGTAATGTATGTTTCGAAAAGTGCCATCTAAGTAAAGTTTTGTTTGCTTGCTACTAAAAATACAGAAGTCTGGGAATGTGGACATTAAAAATTGATTGAAAAGATGAAAATGACTTCAGCTCCTCAGGCAGGTTGTTCCAAACTATAAAGAGCCCAGATTGCAAATCACAAGTCACCATCCAGGTTTGTGCAGCCTCTCAGCCAAAAAAAAAAAAAAAAAACAACTTTTGAGGAAAAACATTTTTTGGATTCTTCCTGACACCACCTGTTAATGCCAGACATTCACTGGACAGGGAAAATGTTGTAATACAAACATTTTCTTAATCTGAGATTATTGAAAAAACAAAAGGTGTTGGTCTTGTTGTTGAGTGGAAGTGTTAATAATTCCTCAGGCGCTCTCAGGCAGGAGGTGAGGATAGTATGTCTGTGAAACTGTAATGCTGGCGCTGGAAAGCTACGGCCGTGGCAAAGTGGCATGCATTGGGTCTGGATGCCAAGAGATATTAGTGGGTGATATGTGAGAGGGCCTCCCACCTCCATGTTGATAAATTATGGAGCATCATGACAGGAACAGTTTAACCCAGCCAGCATGACAAGCAAGTTTAGACCCATGATCACAAGTCCTGTAGTCACGGCTTACTCAACAGCTCAATGCATCCTGCCCAGGTTAAACATAATATGTGAGTGTGTGTGGGTGGAGGGAGTGTTAGTGCATGCACACATGTTTGTAGAGTACCTGTGTGTGTTTGCCTGTGGGCTTCCAGAGCATCCTCTGAGGAGAATGTTGCTCCACACTGATCACACACCAGCGCCTCTGCAGGAGCTGTAGATAAAATCAAATTTTATAAGAAGGAATCTTGATCAGACAGTAAACATGTGCGTTTGTAATTGTAGAGTAAGTCAGTTAATTTAGCATTTAAAGAAATTAAATTAACTGTGGAAAAAGCAACAAGAGTGGAACAAAGGCACCCTATTTGAAAAGTCACCAAAGAGCCTTGCTTGTCACACACTTGTGCTTTTCAGGTGTTAACACAAGGAAGCAAATGCGCGGAATACAATGGAGCAGAGGAAAGCGCCATAAAAACACAACTCAGGACAAACAAAAGCACCAGACAGGGTGCAACGGCCCTTCTTCTTGACAAAAAAGAGCCAAGCTGAAGAGTTTTATTTACCGTGCCCTGTTATCAGTCTCTGAACAGTGAGCAGACTGTCTGCCTGAGAGGCCACAGAAGGACTGGGTGTTCTCTCTACAGCAGACGCTTCCCGCCTACGGCACATCCCTTTATCAAAAAAACAGTTCAGAGTCAACACCCCAAATCCCATCGCATACACTGTAACTACAGTTCCCAGTTCACCTTTGGAATGCCCTTGTCTGTTGTGATGAAGACATGAAAGAGACAAGTATGCATACTGCTTGCAGAAATGTTCCATCCTTGTTCTGCACTCACCTCACACCTGCACAGACAGACACATAGGACAGATAGGCGCATACACAAACACACACACACGCACATTCTCTGTCTCTCTCTCTCTCACTCACACACACAGCTGTTTGGATGTGGGTTGGCTCTCACAGAGATGTAAATCGGTTGCAGATCCATACTGGCCCAGGGCTCATTCACTGATCTATTTTCTGCTCAGCTGGCTTTAAATGAAGTTAAAATGACTCATTAAAACACCCACAAGCTTTGGGAACTCTGAGCGCTACAGCCTAAATGTGGTCCTCTTTCAACTCTTACGATGCCTCTATACACAGACACTGTGCCACTGTTCCCAGTGCTGCACACAAATAACAAAAAAGCCCCAATCTGTTCATTGCTAAAAACAACAATTTTTGAAAACAAACTGTTACTGTTTTAGAACTGTGCGTTTTGTTACATGGAGCAAAAATAAAACTTGGTAGAGAGTGGTCTTATATAGTAGTAACACTAGAGCAATGTTGTAGATCCTGATGTTGTGTGACGCTGTCCAGTGTGGTGTGTTGTGTTGTGTGAGATTGTGTGATAAGGGAAGAAGAGAACATAGTGCATTGTCTTGTGCAGTCAAAGGCACGGAGTGTGCTCTCATCCATAAACCATCAAACTGTCTCCAGACGCGGCTGCAATCGTCCTCCATCAAAACACTTTGTCTGGCATACCAAAATAAGAGCCAGCATCGAGCTGAATACCAAATCAGCCCATTAGAGCAGTGGAGCACTCGCTCCTTAGCAACCAGCGGGATCTAAGGCTGCTATACCGAAATACACAGTGACAAAGAAATGAGATCCACATCTTTTTTTTTTTGTAGTATTATGGGTTGACACATTGGGATGGGGAGAGTTTATGCAAAAATTCAAATTAGGTTAAAGGTACCGCTGTTGTGGATGTCACTGCGAATTGAAAATCAAAGCCTGTTGTCGAGGTCTAAAGAGTAATGCAAGACAATTGTTTAGGGTTGTGTGGAGGGTATAGAGGAGGAAAAAGGGACGACTCAGGTGAAGTTTAAAGAAGCAGATTCTCTCTCATCTGTCAGCAGTATGTCATTCCCGAACAATCCTCAGAGAGAAGGCGGAGAGGACAGGGACCTCGCCTTGTCTATGCACATATTCAAACTGAGGTTTCTGTTTTAGTTTCATTTTTAGTCCCTGATCCCCCCGCCTTCCACTCCCCATACCCCCCCCTCTGCTCCTCTTTCTCTATTTTGGATAAAGTAGCTGGGAGAGCAGTCAGGTCTGATTAAGTCTGCATTTGGGTACAGTGTGTTCCTGGACACACATCTGCGAGCGAGCCATCACACACGCTTCGGAACACTGGCAGAACACCCAGGCCTGCCGGCAGCTGATGATGTCATCACTCAGAAGGGGCAGAGCTGGCGAGCTGCCAGAGTCTCCGAAAAAACACAGAAACGATTCAAACGGAGAGAGAGACTAGAGAGAGAGAGAGAGAGAGAGAGAGAGAGAGAGAGAGAGAAAGAAAGAGAGATGGAGAGTAGAGGGAGGGAGAGGTACACAGACCTAAGCATGGAAAAGAAAGCATGATCCAAGTATTCGGAGCAGCACTAACTGGTAGGAGGAGGAGGACGAGGAGGAAGGGGGGGTGGGGGGTGGGGGGGTTGTAGTATGAACAGGTGCATTTGAAAGGCCGCACTATCAAGAGGCTTCATAAGCACTGAATACTCTGAGATAAGAGTGTGAGAGTTACTAAGTACCTGTGTGAGACAGCATGTGCATCCGTAGTCGCATGCTGTCCTGGAAGTGTTTGCCACAGTATTCACAGCCGTGGCCCTTCTCCTCGTTATGCAGCCTCCTGTGGAAAGACAAACACTAATATGAGCGTGTTAACAGAGACGAGAACAGAGCGAAAAACACACTTGTGATAATAAAAGTATCTTATTTCTGTGCTTTTTTTTTTTTTTTTTTTCTCCTGTAAGGTCTCCCAAACCCAGAAGCATCATTGTCCCCGTAACAAGAAGAGCATGTTTTAATTCCGGCAAGAATCCCTCGCTGAATGCAACATCATTAGTGTAAGAGGCCCTTGGAGTTGTGAATCACAACGCATGAATGCTAAAAGAACACAGACAATAGGATATCTGGCTAATTTCAGAGTGCAGACATACGCGTGCCTCCACCCGCCAGCACTGCAAGACACTGGGCACGCACACAACCGCACAGGCGCACACACACACACACACACACACAACCACACACACCCACCAAGTACATGCACGTAAACCCAACATAACACACGCACGCAAACACACACACGCACACACTCCTGTAACTGCAATGAAAAGGAGAAAAGAAGATGATTCGCTGAAGCTCCGCCGGCAGCAAAACCTATCATATCATATCACACACATCCAAGCATGCAAGGCATCTGTACTGTTATCCTTGTATCACCCTGCTAACAGCAGAGAAAATGCCTCAGAAGAGTCCACGATTAAACACACTGTGGTAAAAAAAAAAATGAATTTCACACGTGTAATCAACATTAACATATTAAGGAAAAGGGGTACTTTTTAAAGATTTGACTGACTTTTAAAGATGATAACTTACTAGAGTTCACTTAAAAAAAGCTTAAATTTAAGGTGTGCTGGTGGCCCAGCAGTCTGAGGTGTCCACCACGTAAATGTGATTTCCTTTTTTATCTCCACTGTTAACTATTTAATAAAAGGCAAAAATATGGAGCGTCCAGTTGGCCTCAGGGTTTAAAGTGCTGACCATGTAATCCCAACATTGAGTTTGAGTCCAGCCAGGGACATTTGTTGCATTTCATTCTTCATTGCTCACCCCTCATTTCCAGTATCATCTTTACCAAAATAAAGACAAAAATGCCTTTAAAATATATTTTAATTCCTAAAAAGAATACAATGAGGATAACAAAGTTTTGTTTTTTGTTAATTCATTTAAGAATGTTAAAAAAAAATTGGCAGAGGTATTATTAAACTTTAAAATCACCTGAAATATTTAAAATGTATAATGTCAATGTGCATATTTCAAATTTTGTAATGAAATTTCTTTGTAATTCCTTTTTCTTTGCTCCTTTTATTGTACTGGGACTACTTCAGAAAAAATTCCAGACCTAGACCTGTTTGATTTCTGTAGTTCTTTTATACTAAAACTGCACAAGGAAATACTTCTTTAACACCACTACAAAATGTCAATCTGGAGACCAGGTGTATGCTCAGTGACCTGGTTACAGATCTACAGAAACTTCATTACATCCTCAAGCAGTGGCACCAATGCCGCTCCTTCAACCTGCGGACACTGTCTCCATGAGTAAGAAACGCGCATCACTAAATATCCCACAGGATGCTCTGTTTCACCAGGCGGTTTCAACACAACTCTGGAGTGACACGGGGATGAAATGTCAGCCACAGGCGCGGATAGAGAGAGACTGTGATCCTAATCACGGGTTAGCTGCATATTAGGACTTTTGGTTCACAGATTGTCTTGTTTCTAATGATTAGTGATGAGTCAAACATTGCCCAAGCACGCACAATTATAAACATCTGCAATCAAGCTAATGAGAGTTGTCACTGAGCTAATCGGTAAGTTTTTGTGTACAACGACAAAATCTAAACTGACAAGCTCGTAAATAAAAGAGGAATAAACAAAAAACAACAGAGCGAGTCGTGAAGCAGAAGTTATCCATCATCTAGCTGAAGCGTCCAGCCTGGTCCCCGCTGAGAGGCTCCTCTCTGCTGATGCAAAGGAATGCATATCAAATAGCCTAGGAGACAGCCTGTTGTGCGAGGCACGCTTCTGCACAAATAATCAAACAGAATTTAGAAAATCAGGCTTTGTAAATAACAGCGTTATGCGACACCAAGGCCTCTTTATATCAAATCCCTCACAAAGACCCGATTCAAAACTTGCCGAGACGTCTCACTGTTAAGACATGAGTGCAGGTGTCCCTGAGAATAAATTAACATATTTGGTGTTGCTCCTTCCAGCTTTTAACACTCATAGTATTTTAACATGATTGGGGGAACAAATCCTGAAGCCAAAAGAAACGGTTCAATTCAACAGACAAGTGTCCAATGCTTTTTCTAACGGCATCATCTAAACTACTTAGCTCACATTCATCATACAAGCACACATGCTCATCCCTCTCATCTTTTATTAGACATGTTTGTCAGTAGAAATGTTGCGCAGTGAGTGTAGCAATGTTTTTTTTCTTCCTTTTCTTTTCAGCAAAAACATCACTGAGACTAAAACTATAGCCTCTTTCTTTTCGCTTCAAAAAGTGATTATTAGATTTTGGATCCCAGCTGGATACAAATTGTCATTTAGTTTCATTTTCCATTACTTAAGATATGAAAATAGATTTAAAATATACTATAATGCTGAAAGAAAATGGGAAAAAAAAAAAGTGGTGTGGATGGATGGTTTTGTGCATGTTACCTGTGCTGCTCCATGGCCTGCCTGCTGTGCAGCTGAAGCCCACACTCGCCACAACACTGCTGGCTTTGAGCCTGGCCCTCGTGCCTCATCCCTGCCGCAAACTGGCCCAGCCTGCTCAGGAGTTCCCTGTGCAGCAAGCCCTGGTGCAGCAGGCCGCTGTAGGCCCTCGGGTCCAGCGGCACGCCCAGTGACGGGGCCACTGAAACGGACACTGGCAGCATCCCCTCCCCTGTGTTGTTGGAGGGCACAGAGTATATGGAGGCCAGATGTTTCTCAGCGATCCCGGGGAAACAGTCAAGAGAGTTGCCCACCACTTGTCCTCCGTCTTCGGGACCTGTGTGCAGCTCTCGAGCGCTGGTGATCACGCTGCCTCTCAGAGGCGTCCCAGGGCCCTCATCTCTGGGCTGGTCTGACATGCAGCTTCCCTCTCCGGTGCTTGAGGACCTGCCCTCACAGCCATTGGCATCATCCACCTGCATATTCTCAGATTTAATACTTCTGACAGGATCCAGGGATGAAGCCTGGGATAACTCTGCACTGCGGTGCTGAGGCTGCTGGGAACTCTCCATGTCGACCTCCGTGTCCAGCTTGGGGCTCAGTTCAGGAGCCGCCTCAGGCTCTGGACCAGGAGAACTCCTCTCTGTCATGTGGTACAGCGCCAGGTGGTGTAGAGCAGTGGGAGTGGTGCGGTTGGGTCCATCCTGTATGGAATGCTTCTTGGACATCAACATGTGCCTCCAGTGCCTGGCCCGGTTGTGGTCACTGTGGTCTCCGGAGCTGTGATTCCTCACCGCCACCTCCTCGCTCTCCTCTGCCTGGATGGTCTCGAGCACCTTCAGGCACTGCTCCTCCAGGTACTCGATCTCCAGGATCTCCGCTGCGTACAGCAGGTCATCCAGGTCCTCGGCTGTGGCCTGGAGTGAGGCGGTGTAGGCGTACTCCAGGATCTGCTGGAAGGTCTTGGGGGACAGGAAGTCCAGGGCGTAGCGCAGGCTGCTGCGGTGGAACAAGATCTCGAACATTTTGCTGGTGCAGGCCAGGACGGTGCGGTGCGCCGGGAACTCCTGGCCGTCCACCGTGATAATGACATCACACAAAGTGCCGGACAGGCGCATCTGATTGGCCCGCTGCAGAAGCGTGCTGGGGTGAGTGGGATTGTGGAGCTGGAGCACACCCATGTTTGTCAGACCCGTATCCACTCGGACCTTTGCTGAGGCCGTGCATGAGGTGTGGCTGTCCTGCCTGCTTCGCTTGCCTTCAGCTGGTTGTAGGTCTGTGGTTGGGGTTGGAGTGGGAGTGGGAGTGGGAGTGGGAGTGGGAGTGGGGGGGGAGATCATTAGTGCCTGTCTGGCTCACAATGTGATATAAAAGACAGTTAATTATACACCAGTGTCCACTCCATGGTCAATCAGTAGGAATAATTTAAAAAAGAACATAAATCCAAAAATATAAATAAAAAAATATTCAGTGAAACATAAACCTTTAGGGCTTTTATTCCATGCACCACACATGTTTATTTATTTTAATTAAGAACCAAAGACAGACAACAGGTCGATACGCGCGAAGCAACAGTTTCCATTGCAGGTGATTAGTCTGAGGTCTTGTTGAGAGCGGTCACGTCGCTGTAATAACGTCTGCATACTGAGAGGTGACGGTTCAATTTATCAAGCTCCTCACACACACAGACACACACACACACACACACACACACACACCCGTGCCCTCAACAGGTAGCCCTGCTATTAACAGACGCCTTGACGGGCTGATTAGTTCATTTAGGCTGCGCACGTGCATGATTAGACGTGTTAAAAGACAATTAAGGCTCTGCTAAAAGAAAATCCTCAAAGAAGTTAGAAAACTACCAAAATTGACGAAGGCGTGAAAATGAAGCGCGACCCCGGCGCGGGTGCGTGTTTTCTCCCAGCGCATTTAAATATCTAAATGACAGAGTGAGTGATGATCCGGCTCTGTGTGATGATTAGTATTGTCGGACCACTCAGCGGCACCTCGAGTGATGCTGACAGGCTGCATCCTCAACTAACCGCAACATCAGAGCGCATCAGGTGCAGACGCAAAAAAAAATCCACCTCTCTTTTTTTTTTTATTATCCAAACACATTGCGACAAATTAACCCCCCGTACCACACGCTTATTTACCGGCTGCACGGTGCGTGAGGGAACGCGTGCTGTCTGAAAATAAGAGACCCAGTTTGATCCAAAATAGTCCAATGATAATGTCGCTGAACTGCACAGTCTGCGTTACAGTCTGAGCTTAATCAAGTTTGTTCAACGTTGAATCCGGCTGCGGAACAAACTTGGGTCCGTTTCCCACATGTGTGATTGGTAAAACGAAATTACAACAACCCGCCACAAAAACTGCCATTATTCACAATAATATTTGTTAGAATTAGTGTGAGACTGTAAAGTAGTTGACCGGAGCGGACATGATCCAGGAGGAATAATAATAAAAAAGTGTCGGCTGTCACAGTTGTTCTTACCTCTGTCTCCTAACGTCCTCCGCTGATTATCCAGGCAACATCATGGTTACACATTTCACAGTACCCGCTCCAAACTCAGTCCTGCTCCAAGTAAGCAAATCATCACCCAGCCGCGACAGTCAAACCAGCAGGGGGAAAACACGACTTCCGAGTGGAGCTTTCAAAATAAAAATATAAAACCTGTCTGAAGAACCACGTGTTGAAAGTTGTCTTTTAAACAGGAGAAAATGGGGCAGTGTGGATTGTCAGATTGAGTGGGATTGTTAGGAATGGGGGAAATAGAATAACCACTAATACATGATTATGATGCAACAAAAACGTAAGCATTTAGGATATTATTTATTTATTTATTGAGACTGTCAAATTAAAATGTGGATAGACTTTGGAGTAAAAATGGTCTCAGTCAATAATATTAATGTTGCACCATTTTTTTTCTAGTGCTGAAAATAACAAGAGGAGAAGCAAAACATTTGGTGGGTGTCCATAGTGTTTATCTTGACATAATGCAGCAACAATCGGTAAAAACTTAACAAATCATAGAAGGGGAGGAACCTCTGTGATGGAGTTTGTCTGCCTCAAGACAAATGTTTCTTGTGTTGCAACTTGGCATACAAAAGAAAATTCAGTTAAACTGAGTTTAAGATGAAGATCTATTAGCATACATGCAATATAATATTCATATTAATGTTTTAATTAGTGCGTGAACACCTAAATATAAGAATTTTTGTGGTTTTGTTATCTAAGAATGAGCCGTTTATATTTACAGAGGGAGCAGGTCCCTTTTTCTCTTTATCCTAGAACAGACAAATGTAACTCTGGGTCTATAAAGGGCCTTTTGCATTTTTGGAAAGTTTTGTGGCCACCATAGTTTCTCCCACATGCTTTGATTGTTGGTTGTAATCTGCAACTTCACCGCTGGATGCCATTAAATGCTACACACTGGTCCTTTTTTAATGATCGGATTTATACAACAGTTCTTCTGTTAGTGGGCCTGCTGTCACTAAAATCTATGTAGAAAATCCAGGGAATGAATTTGTTTTGAGACACAATTAGATACCACACTTTTTGTCTTTTAAAGTCAAGCAAAAATGTGGGAGTGTCTCTTTGGTGTGCAAGCAATGCTAAGCAAGTTGGGGGAAGGGGAAGCAAGAGTGACATACCTCAAAACTTGTGGCTGACCGGAGCATTTTGAGATGTAACAAGTGAAACCTTTATTCCCTGACTGCAACTGTCTTCATTTTAGACATTTAACAGATGATTGCCAGATGGAAACAGGCCTATAGACAAGATTTTAGAAATAAAAAAAAAAGGCTGTGGTATCCTAGTGACCTATAGTGCTTTAAAGCGCTCACCGTGTGGTCAACTGAGGTCAAGAATGTCAGTCCACCCAATGCACCCATCCCCCTTAACCCTCCAACATTTTCCAATTGTTCAACTGTTCAGTTATTTGTCTGTAATTGTTTTTTTTTTTTCCTTTTTGTCCCTTTTTTCTTTAATAATTACTGAAAAGCAGGCACATGTATATGAGACTAGGAATACTGGACTCAGCCTATAATAAATACCCACCGTGTGTAGGTTTGAAATTGTAGCATGCAGTGGGAAATTTACTCAATCTTGAGATACTTTACTTTTGTGGTACTTTACACTTTCATTCCACTACATTTATTTAACAGCTTTAGTTACGAGTTACTTTGTAATATTTTACATACAAAGATGAGCTTATGAGATATCATAAGCTCATTTATATTAAACTACAGGACATGCTGTAAAATAGTTAAAATCAGCTCCACCTAGACCAGCTGCAACATTTAAATGTTCTTGACATGTAACTATATCAATACAAATAATATAATGTGTTGTGAAGTCCATCTTTTCTGCATAACAACTGCTTTTATTGTAATGCATGAAGCTGATAATAATGCAGGACTTTTACTTGTAATGGAGTACTTTTATATTGTAAAGCAAAAGTATTAGCATCAAAATAAAGATAAAGATCCCCTGCAGACAATAACACACATCTACAATTAGTCTTCTTGGAAAAATATATGTATTTCCTAAAAAAAAAAAAAAAAAATAAAAAAAAAAAAAAAGTATAATTTCCCCATTTAAATCCTTACAAAGACATCTACTCCTTCTACCCCTTTAAACTTTCCAGAATCTACAAATTATCAAGATGTCTCCTAATTCATTGTAAAGTTTGCTCTCAGTGTATGTGCACTGGTGGCTTAAAGTTACTACATCACACTTGTACAAGTTGCATACTGGACAAGGACTGACTTTCAAACTATTTGTGCTGTCACAAATCACGCTCGTAGGCCCTGCCCCTTTTAAAACCAGATTTTCTAAGAGCACAGAGAAACTTTCCACTTTCAGCAGATGAATGTGAAAACATCCTTCAAGTGTCAAACTCTGCACATACATCATTCTGCAAAGTGAAGCTCAAACAAGACAAAACAAGACAAAAAACATTTTTGAGTGGAGAGGGAACTTTAAAGTACCAAAAGTAAAAGTAGTCATTATGCAGAATGGATCATTTCAGGATTACAATGATTGAGGCACTAAGCATCACTATATGTTGCAGCTGGTAAAGGTTGAGTTAATTGGAACTACTTCACTGTCAAGTAGCTTAATCTATAATAATACATCATATTTTAATTGTTGATTTTTGTCCAGTATTCTAATTATTATAATAATATGCATTTATCTGAACCGGTAAATTGTAACTGGGAACTAAAAGATGACAAATAAATGTAGTGAAGTAAAAAGTAAAACTATTTCCCTCTTAATTGTAGAGGAATAAAGGTATGAAGTAGTACAAAGTGTACTTGAGTGCAGTATTGGTGGTAGTATTGTTATACTTTTTCTTGACTTAATAATGGCCTGAAAACTTCTTCCACCACTGGACTTAAATTCCCAGTTAACATCCATCAGGAATTACCTCACTGCAACATACTTTTATGCAATTGCCACATATTTTTTCAATTCCTATTGCGCTGCTCCCCTTCTTCACCGCCTTTCCCCCCTTCTTTACTTTGAAGGCCTCATCTCCTAACTTCCGGTATGGTCACGGCCGCGCGCTGCTGACTTTACCGGCTACGGATCATCACCGGAGCGACGTCACGGCTCTGAATGATCGCCCTCTGCTCCTCGTCTCTCCATCAGGGGCTGCAATCAGAGACATCTACAGGGCATCTGAACTACTGACAGCCTACCAGGTTAGAACCTGTTTGTTTGTCCTGAAATAAGAAGCAGAGGCTGGTTAATGCGGCGGACATTAGAGCTCAACACCAGTTAGCGTTTAACAGGTCACTGGGGAAAAATACCAAAAAAAAAAAAAAGAAAAAAAAAAAACGAAGTAAGAAAGAGAGAGGGCAGTCTGTGAGTGAAACATGATACCGTGCCGGGTCAGTGCTGGCCGCTGTGGTTGTTGACACTCTGTTGACACAGCACCGGTTTGTGGGGTCATGTCACATTAGAGATACCGAAGGTGGTGGGTGGGTGGGGGGGGTTGGTGAGGAATGCCACAGCTGAAAATATCAAGCCCTCACTGGTACACAGTATGTTGACATCTTAGCCTGGAAGTATTAACTTTAGTAATGCACAAACATGCATTATGTAACACGTGTTTATTTGCCCCCGTCTATATGGACACGTAGCCCGAGGAAGTTTCAGCCCCAACACAACCTGTTTGCACTGTAACCTTTCTGTAAATAGTCCTGTGTCCATGACATGGCGAAAACAAAAGGGAATCCAAATAAATGTGCGTTTAATGCCATCTAGTGTCAAAATAATGTCACTACAAGCTTATGAGAACAGGACAAGGTTTGTTTTTTTGGGGGGGGGAACGGAAAGGAAAAGTAATTGAAACCAATGACAAAATGGGCCAGGACAAAATTAGATTCAGAAACCATTTTTATTTTGTAAATGGGTTAGCACTCAGACTGTACACAACAGATATTTTTCTGAGTTTGACCCAATAAAACCAAAAGGAGCATCCAGAGGCGGGGGAGCAAGGTGGTCTGGTAACAGCAGAGTACAAGGTGAGTAAAGATCGTCTTTTTCTTTATATACTTTAAATCTTTAATCACTTCTCTTGGCATTACATCTGTTATCTAAAGCTTTTTTTAAAAAAAAAAGTTTGATCTCCTGTTTCAGGTGGACCACCCTGCTTCCTGCCGGCGGTATCCTCAACTTGTCAAGCAGTTGCTCTTGGTGAGTGATTTTTGTACAAAAAGACAAAAACTTTAAAAAGAAAAAAAAAGAAAAAGAAAAATTCAAAGACCACATTACAGAACACTTGAATAACAACTGGGGGGGAGAGAAATAAAAACAATGTGTAGTAATGCCAGAACAAGCCCCAAAAGGTAACACTCATTAAATCAATATGAGAACTATTTACCCCAAACAAACATGGGCACGTCTATCTGCCTCGTAGTTATACGTTATGAAGTACTGACTGAATTCATGCCAAGGCTCAAAACACCTTCCTTCACTATAGCTGGCGATATATAGTGCTGTGACCAGAGACGGACAGTTTTATACACTACACGTGTTATAATGACCACATTAGTCCATTTATCATACTTTTTCTTCTAGTAATACAATATATTAAATAAAAAAAGAATCGGCTAAATCTCTCACGACAAAGCTATGCAGATTATCATAGAAACTGATGACAAGACAATCTACTGACACACAGGCACAGTGCACAAGCTTGCAGGCAGGAAATGGAAAATAAATCTTTTGTAGTTTTTAAATAGTACAAAAATGCTTCTTTATTTTTTGCTTCAAAGTCACAACTCAAAGTACGAAGCCAGACCTTTGATCTGCTTTAATGTGAGGAAGAAACAATAGTTATTGTAGTCGTTGCCCCCTAAACAAATACGTGGCGTATATTTAGCGCAAGATCATAAGACATTCGCTTGATTCACGGCTCTTCAACCCTTGGCTGAGAATCAGCAGTTCTGCTGGCTTTGTTTTTTTTTTTTTGTCTGTTTGTGTTCAGTGAGTTGCCTTTTTTAATCAAATACACGTTATTAATGAATATTTTGAACTAACACTGTGGTAAGGCAGTGACAGACTGAATACATTTGATCATAAAATGGGCCAAATCTGATCTGATCATGCACACCGTCTGTGTGATTCTCCGTCGGTCTCTTTTCCCCCTGCAGCTGGCTGTGGGTTAATCCTGTATTTTTATCACCATAGCAAATATGGTTGTAATCCAAACATTGAACTGGGGCCTGTGTTAAATCAATGCCAGCATATCTGTGAGAGATGACACATCCCTGTAACAGACAAAGTGAAAACATAAACCTTGTAAACAAAACTTTACAACCACTTGCAGGTCAGACATGCAGAACAAGCTATTTAATGAGACTAGCCCACAAATTAAGTCCAAAAAAAAAAAAAAATTTGAACAGTTGAACATGAAAATAAGAAAAATAATTTCTATATATAGTCAGGGTTTTTTTTTTTTTTTTACACATTTCTCATAATTCAATACTTGTATGCGATTGCAATTCAAACTATAAGCACAATAGAAAGTAGAGTCTAATTTCATATATTTACCAAGCGATCATTATAATAAGAGATTGTTCTTAATTGTCCTGACTGGTTAAATAAAATAACAATAAAAAAATAAAATGAATCTCTTATGACCTAAAGATAAACTCCTTGGATGTAGTAAACATTTCATGAATGAAACCAGAAATGAAAGCACAGTCAAAGTGCGCTGTAACCAATGGACACGTGTGTGTTGTTTTAAATATGTAGTTAAGGGCACTGGAAATCAAAACTCCTGCAGTGTTTCTCGCTCAATGCTGCTGCAAAAAAATGTTTTGGGTTGGGCTGGGGTTTCCCCCCATCATGCTTTGCTCTGGGTGGTATTTGTCTGTATGACACTCTTGTGTTCTGCAGCGATCTCCGTCACGGTGTTTGATAACTCCAGTTTGCCTTTCTCATCAGAGAAAATCTTCCTGTAATGGAAAAAACGAGAACGTGTAAAATTAGAAATCCGGTCATCTCGGGTGAGAAAACACTTTAATTGAACCCAATCTTAACAATTTATTCTCAATGACGTCTTCACCCAACATGTAAGAAGACACTGTGTATTTAGAGGTCTTTTTACATATTTCTTCACCACCTTGACAACAGTCAGATAAAATTTAAACCATAGCCAGACCTAAATCTAACCCTGATCTAAAGCAAACAGCGTTTAGCAAATATGATCAATGAATCAGTTTAGCTCTACTTCAGAAGAGACTATGATGGCACCGTAAATGAGCCCTGGGCTTTCGGTATGTGATTTCCATGTTCATCTTAAAGCAGTGAAGCACAGTTTCTAGTATCTGCCTGCAGCTCTTCTCTTGTGCAGTTCAGGGCAGGAAAACACCACCATCCAGCCTCTGTTGTCTATAGCAGAGCTGCAGAGTTGGTGAGGATTTCAGCAACATTCAGAGGCAAACACTTACTGCCTGAGACAAAACATTTTGTCATTAAAGTAAAGCCCCTTTCAGACATGGTGACATGGTAACATTGCTGGATTCATCTGTCTGTTGATACTGTTTTATCATTCAGACATGCAAAGGTGTTATAGGTGTGACAGGACTGGGATGGAAAAAAGCCACAATGCTTGTGCGACATTGCCATCTGCTGCACAACGGGGAGTAGTGGCGCCGCAGAGTTGGAAAGTAACGATATCAACAGGCTGCTTCGGTGATTGATTTTAAAACGTATTTTCCTGTTGAAGGCATAATTAACGACCACCGTGAGCAGGGGGGGATGCTCAATAAATGTTCTCAATTTTATCATTTCTTAGAGAGTTCTCTTGACTATTTTACAATGACAACATGTCAAGTAGGGACTCTTGTTTAATTACTATTCGTTCAGACTTTAAGTGTTTCGGGCAAAGTCAAAACTTTAGGGCGGGAGACTGCAGGTCTGATTATTGTTGATCTATTTGAAGTATTTTGTCAAGTCAAAAAAAGTTTACTTTTATAGATGGAGGAGAAAAATCTCACTGAGAGAGTGAGAGACAGACAGACACACACAGAGAGACAGAGAGACAGAGAGACAGACAGACAGACAGACAGACAGACAGACAGACAGACAGACAGACAGACAGACAGACAGACAGACAGACAGACAGACAGAGCGAGAGAGAGAGCGAGAGAGAGACAGACACAGAGAGAGAGAGAGAGACCTGCTTACTTTCAAATTCAATTCAAATTCAAAATGGGCTTTATTGGCATGAAAGTTTTTTTTAAAAAACAATATTGCCAAAGCAAAGCATCAAAGTACAATACAATAAATCAAAGATATATACATTATGAACATTATATTAGATATATATAGTGTGTCTGTGTGTGCGTGTGCCTCGATCACTCACTCTCCCTCAGGTTGTGGCATGTTAATATATACTGGGCAGCAAGGTGTGCCCGCTCTCCTTCTCTGAGGAGTATTTTTAATTTGAAATCTGGTACCAAAGAGCTGAACTTGTTCAAATACATTTTTCTAGTATTATTTAATTTTGTACATTGTAGGAGAAAGTGCATCTCTGTCTCAACCTCACCTGTCGAACAGTGACCACATTTTCTGTTTTCTTTTGGTTGCCATGATTTTTTTACTTTCTCACCTCTGCACACCTGGCCAATCAGTGGATGACAGCGATTGCCGGATTGTCAATTTCGATTAGTTTGTCAGAAAGATATGAGAGGGAGGGGTTTTCCGACACTGTTCCATAATGTGACAAGCATCTCCGATGAAGCATATTAGCAGCTTTAATTTAATTCAGACTTGTACCGAGCTTTACAGAAATATTACTGGGTCTGACTTATGCATATTGTCAATGTGACATTTATGTAACAAGGTGCATGTCTGAAAGGGGCTTAACTATTCTTGTAGTGAATGTTGCAAAACTGGAGACCCCACAATGGAGAACTGGTACACACAAGCATAAAAAAAAAAACAGAACCATCATGTCACTCATCTGTCACAATCCACAACATCTTACTAATAATTATCCCAATGTCATTACCACAGTTTACCATTACAATATTTCATATTGTGTGGTCAATGGCAAGATGCGGTGGTGAATGAATGGGCATACAAGTTACACACTCGCACGCACACACACACACACACACACACACACAAACACACAGATAAACCTCTAGAGGGAGCCGTACTCATCGTTGACAGGAGGAGCAGTCTTGGCCAGAGTCTCTGATGCCTCCAGAACTGGGCCTGAGGGGGGGAGGTCTGCTCCGTCTCCATTGGCCATAGAGGGGGCAGAGGGCGGGCTCTCTAAGCTAATAAGGTCCGCGGGGGGCCGGTAAGGTCTCTCTGTCCCGTTTGTCAGCGCTAACTCTAAATCCGCATTTTTGGGTCCCACGGCTGAGGTTAGTAAGTCATACGTGTCGGACCCCGATGTGAGAAAATCATTTGAGGCCGGCGCCTCGAGACCAGCAGGGGCAGGAATAGAAGAAATGGGAGTAATGGGTAGAGGAGAAACCAGAGGAGCAGATACTTCAGCATCCAGGACTTTAGGAGCACTGTGGATCACTGAAGGAGAGCTACTTACAGCATCTTTGGCAGTGGATATGTTTTCATCGACAAGCTGGGCAGCAGGTTTATTATTTGTGTCAAAGGCAGTAAGGCTATACGCACTGGGATTTGGGGCATTTGGAACTGAATCAGGGTCTGGTTTTGGTGGGGCAGTGGTTGCTAGAGTGGAGGCAGTTTGTGCTGGCGTCTCGATGTCTAAGGCTACGTCGTGTGGCTTTATGGGTAGCTTCTTGACCGGTGGGCTCGGAGCAGGTTTCTTGGTGTCGAGAGTGGGAGAGGACGATGGAGAAGACGCAACGAGCGGAGATACAGGGGGGCTACCTTTAGCATTCAGAGCGGCAAGTTTAGGAGAGTGTCTACGCATCGGTGGTATCGGCGCCCCAGCTTTTTGAACTTTAGTCCGTTCAGGTGTACAAGGAGGAGTGGTTATTTTCTCCTGTTCTTCCAGGCTGTTACTTCCTCTTTGTTCTACTAACGGAGCCATTTTAGCTTCGACGGCAGAGGTGGTGATGAGCGGAGTCGGCGGGGCGGTGTTCGACTCTGGAGTCGGGGCCGGAGCTGGGCTAGGGGTGGGTGAGGGTTCTGAGGGGTCGTTGGCAGGGGTAGACAGGCTACAAGTGAGGGTAGTGGTCTCGCTAGAGGGGCTGTCCTGAGCGGGGTCAATTGTTGCAGTGGCTGTGTCAGAGTTGGTGGCTATGGAGGAGAGCGTGTCCAGTGCCGGAGCAGCAGTGTAAGCCGCCAGCCTGAGAGAGCAGGGAGAGAACAGAGACACACAGACTAGACACCAGGGTGACTGTGACAGAGGAAGGGTGGCCCGGACGAGAGCATGCAGAGGGATTAGTTGGTTTTTCAAAATTCACACAAACATAAAACAAAGCAACTAAAAAAACAGCAACTATTAAAGCCTAGTGAGAAAAAGAAACACAGAGAAAGAGGACGTCATGCTGTGAGTGAACATTTAAAGGATACATCCCATACACACACCAACATGGAGTACGCTGACTAGGAAAGTTCTAAAAAAAAAAATAAAAACCACCACTCTTCCTGCAGAAAAACTACAGCACCACGCAGAACCACCTATAAGGGTTAAACAGTACCAGTGACAATCTCATACGATATCTAATTTTTCCAGACTGCTGATGCGAGACAACGGCTTGCTGAGGTTGTCAAATGGCTTCATATGAGTTGACCACACTCAAGAGGACAAAGGCCTTTCTGTGTCTTTAACTGGTATTGCTTCAACCTTGATACACTGAGACAGAAAATCTCCAAAGGCTGGAGAAGAAACACAAATTGCAGTAATCCCTCTCAAAGGGAATAAAAACAGAAAAGCAACACAGTTCAGTGGACTCCACTCAAGAATGACCTCAACTTTTCAGTAATTTCAAGGGTCAGATTTTGTCCTGTTGAATAAGATAATTATTCTTTGAAGTGGAGTGCAATGCACAACAGCTATAAGACTTGAGCAGCAAAAATGCTGTGTGCTGTGCGTATGGAGTTTTTTACTCACTCTGGCTCTGTGAGAGGTGTGGTTTCATTGGGTTCTGTTGTTGGTCCCGCTGCGTTATGATTGGCTGTGCACTCGTCCTCTGTCCTGACTTCCACTATTGGCTCTTTGGACTCATCTTTCCTGCTGGATAGAGAGACAAAGCTCTTTATCGTGTCTTCCAGTATGAGTAGTAAAGGGACACAAGAGCAGGGGACGGTGATTATGTGAACGGTTTACCTGTTCAACTGAGTCAGTGTCAAATTTTGAGTCAACTAACTCGTGGGAAGAAAAACATGGCTGTATTTTAGTGAAGCCAGTAGCATGAAATGTGGCACAAATCAATACACGACGCAACCTCCCACTCAATTGATTCAAAACTGCCTTATTGTGCACATGAGAGTATTTGTTTGGTGCTTCACTTAAACCCAGCATCCTTCATATTTTCACTGGAGGAGAAATCCACTCTAAAAACTTCATCTCATTTATGGACCCATTATATTGATTTGTGCATTTTTCCTGTTCCTGTGGATACTGACTGAGCAGACCATAATGCACTGCTGTCACAAGACATGTTGATTTTGCTCAAGAGGCACAGCTCTCAGTTTCTCCTAATGGAAAACCCTCTGCCAGTTATCTCTTCCTTTATCAGCCTAAACATAAAACCTTCAGCTAAAATTCAGTCAGTCCTTGAAAGGCCTTCTGGGGAATGTAGGAAGTCATTAATTTAAGTAGAAAGTACAGCAGAAAGTAAACGACAAAAAGATAAATTAGAACAACTTGATCTAAAAGAGCAGTTTCTGGAAGACATTTAACATCACAGATTGCTTACTCATAACATTGCAAAGAGCATCGCAAGGTGCTTTTTTTTGTCTTCAACGAAACAAAAATCATCTATATTCAGTCATTCTTCTTCAAAGCTGGAAATATTTTAACTTGCATTCATTCATTTATTTGTTGCCATGTTGGAGCAGTACAGCAAGCTATAAACACAACACAGAAATCCTCTATTGAAGTTGTTATGGCTAATATTTTACACATCCAGCAGACACTTAGCAACATTAGCATTGATTTGAAGATGTTTCTGGCCACCTTTTGTGATCTGTATCTGGAAACATTATCTGGGTAATGACATCTAATCCACAGACCTTTGAATTTACACCTGGGGCCAGATGTATAAATCATGCGTACACATAAAGTGTACTTATGCCACTTTCCACACAGGTTTCCTGGTAAAAACCCACGTGTGGTGAGACTGTGCGTACTGGTACAAATCTTTCTTTCTCTTACAGTATGATATTGTCAGTTGGCAAGAAATAAAAGTGTGAATTTTGGTGAGTCTTGAGCTTTTGGTCTAAATGCAATGCAACCTGAAAGAAACATTTGTCTCTTTCGCTTCTAAACGCAGCACTGTCACTAACTTTGTCTGCTGTTTGGCTGTTTACCTGTCAGGTAGTGTGTTTATCAGAGCTTGTTTGGTAAAAACAGCTTTCTGCTGCAACTGGGAACAACACTGATAAAAGCAGTAAGACTGAAACAAAACTAAAAACAAATCAATCATTAGAAAGCTGCTAAAAAGCTCTGTAAAGCTGATGTGAGCTGCAGAGTTCTCAGTGTTTGTCACTGCAAGTGTCACCTTACACACAGTCATGTGATCCACTGTTAGAGAAATACTGATTAGAGCAACTTTGACAGCGTGCATATCACCAGCTTGTGAAAATAGGGCGCATATATGAAGGCTTTCATAAATAAAACCTACAGTATAATTAAACTTTAATTTAAATCTGGCCAAAGGTAACTATTTGAAAGATTGTTGAACTGCATGCAATTGTTTTCACCGATACTCACATGAAAGCTGCCGTGCCCTCCTCCAAGTTGTGTCCTTTAGTCCCGGTGCCGGGTTTGCCGCAGAGGCACATTATGAGGCCACACTTGTTGACAAAGTAACAGGTGACATCCACGGCCAGCAGCAGGAGTACAAATACTACAACAAGGATCCCTGCCCAGAGCATGATGCCCATGGAGAGTGCCGCCTCATCACCCAAATCTGCCAGACAAGAGACAAGAGAGGGAGAGTGCTGAACAACTGTAGCGTGACAGTTTTATAGAAACAGCCATGAACAACTGAATAAAGTGTTGCTATGCTACTGTAAGCACAAATAGTTCCATAAAACAGAAACAACTCACCTGCTACGAGCCCTGTTACGTTCTAGTTGTCTCAGCATGAATTTAGATGCAGTGTGATGTGTTTGTTCAGACTGCTGTCTGACTTGTGTTCAAGTTTTTATACAACTTCATTTTAAATAATGTGTAATTTATATGCAAATGGAGGTCCTTAAAAAGACACTAAAAGAAGATATAAAATATATATATTCAACCCATTTATTTGGTATTAGAAAGAAGAGCAAACCAAAGCTTACACTGCGATGCTAGTTACCCAGAAATGTTGTGGACAAAATTAACAAAACACTTATAATATCACAAAAGGCTATGATGTATGTTCACTGTCTGTGTAAAGTCTATTATAATTATAACTTTAGACTGCAGAAAAATATCCTGTTTCTAAATAAATTTCACTCTTTAATACCAATAATTACTACTCAAGATTTGCAAAAGAATAAAATGCAGCTGAGTCAAGCACCTCCAATATAAATGTATAAAAACAGGTATTTTTGAATGATAATTGATACACACTACATGCATAAGAAATATCTGAACATTTGTCTTAGTAATCAGCACAAAAATAACACTTTCCTTATGATAATTCTGTATACAGCTTGTCAAAGTGTTCCAATATTATTATTATTACAAACATTTTTCAGTTAGGTGTATCTGTTTTCAATCATGTAAACGTTAATGTTACAAACCTTTACAGTACATACCCAGAATTTTGTGAGCGATTAAAAGAATATAATAGTGTTTTATGTAAACGGACAGGCCCAGCACTCAGCCTTTATTCTGTTCTAAGTGCTATTTTTTTTTTTAATACAACCTTTCAATTCCACTATTGTTCATTACGGTAAACTGGCACTCCTCTCAGTTGTCTAGTACTTTTGACTAGCTGTGCTAATGCTGAGCAGAGTGAATCTGTAGGAGGCGGAGGATTTCCACTGCCTTTGGTTCAACACGTCTGTCTGGTCTGTTCTGAAGCTACACGGCACCCTTTTCTCACCGATAACAGAGACACGTCTGCCATGGACAAAGTCTGTTTTCAAGGAGTGAAAGTGTCCAGAGAGACAGCCAGGCCAGAGAAAGGCAAGCTCTCCTCTACAGTTATGGTGTGAATTCCCCCCTACGAAAACTATGAGAGCAGGAGTACAGTGATGAGGGACAAGATGAGTGATACCAAAGTGTATGTCACAGATGAACAGCCCTGAGTGGCTGATGGAGGGGGGCAGCACAACCCCGAACACACCAAAATGCACACAGGTCGGGGCGAAAATGTTCACGCGGTCCACCACACCAATGTCCACGACCAGGCAAGAGAGCAGGAACATTGAGAGAGGGGATAAAGAGAGAGAGAGGGGAAAAGAGAATAAAGGAAGAGGAGGGGGGGAAAATGAAGGAAAACAAAGAGGAAAAAAAGAGAAGGGCGGGGAAAACAGAAGAAGAGAGAAAGTGAAAATGTGTCAGGTCTGAAAACCAAAAGCGAAAAAAAAAGGAAAAAAAAGAAACTGATTTCTTGTATTGAGGGAGGAAAACAAATACAGCAACACATCAAAGCAAAAGCACAGCACAAAAGGGGAAAACTACACCATGTTGGCTAGATGGTGACTCAGTGGTGGGTGAGTGGGAAATGCTTTAGTTTGGAAAATGAATTAGAAAAGAAGTGAAAGGAAGGCATAATGGTCTGTTGCGATGTTTCAGCAAAGCACTCGGCAGTGTCTAGCACCTAAAGGGACTCTGACAAGCTGTGTGGTTTTTGTACGGTTGGTAAAAAACCTTCAGCTGCAGTTAAGACCTCGAGGTACGAGTTAATCAGCGGTTATCAGGGGTCAATTTAAAGGCTGCTTCCGCACAGGGACAAACCATCCACTCTAGATGCTAGTTTAACAGTAAACAAAGCTAAAGAAAAACTACAGTCATTCAGAGGAAATCATTTCATCCTCTGTGGAAAGAGCCTGTCCCAGTTCTGTGAGCACAAACTCAAGCTCATTTAGCAAGGGCTGTCAAAACTTTCAAGTGAGAAAATTCAGCCGGAAAATCATTTCTGGCTCACCGCCGTCCAGGAAATCTATTTTTTTCTGTAGATTTATTTAGTTGTCATTCACCTTTCAGAGCTAGAGAGTTAAAAATAGAATGTGACGCTCTGGTTTTGAGCTTTGAGTTTGGCTCCTCAGTTTTCTGGCAGTTTAGTTCCGGCTTAGTGTGAGCGGCCTGAGAGGGTACCTGGGATGGCTTCTGGCTTTGTGGACGTCCTGAAGGACATGGTTGCTGGCTGGGACTTGCCCTTCTGATTCTCTGCCACCACATAGACACTGTAATCTGTGTCCCACTCCAGCGCGCTCAGAACCACGTACTCGCTGCCGCTGGGCAGCCGGATTTCTGGCTTCCAGTCTGGTGCCTGTAGCTGCAGAAAGACAGAGATGTATACAGTACATGCATTTAGGGCAGCAACTAATGATTATTTCATTTTTGATTACAGGTTATTTTCTTGGATTAATCATTTGGTTTATATGACATTTTCACATAGGATTAATCTGCCAGTTAAGTTGTCAATCAACTAAATCATCATTTGGTATATATAATGTCTGAAAAATAACATACATACATGAATTTCTCAGAAAGCCTAAATATATTCAGTTTACTATCAGAAAAGACTAAGAAAACAAGCAAACATTCACATGTGAAAGGCTAGAACCAGAGAAATGTGGGCATTTTGCTTAAAAAGTTACGTAAATGATGACTCAATTATCAAAGTAGTTGCCTTAGTTGACACAGACTAATTGTCATACTCACTGGTTTATAGCGGACGAGATAATGTAAAATGGGCGAGCCGCCGTCGTCCTGCTTGATCCAGCTGATTTTTAGGGAGTTGCCTTTGGGTTGAAGTGCCCCTTCGAGTTTAGGAGGATTGGGATTCCCTACAGGCACACAAGAGCACGGCAGAGGTTATTTAAAGGCTCATTTAAAAGATTCAGAGAGAACAGGGTTATTTTACTGGGATAAGATTCTGTCAGTCCACCAGTACCTTTTTTAAAATTGTTGAGCAAAGAAAAAGAAGAACCTTGATTAGGAATTGAATTCTTAAGATCAAAACTGGCCTCTTTGTTGTTGTCCTTTTAAATCACTTGACCTTCCTTAATCGCTCGCCTCAAGATGGTATGTCTCAAGTTGGACTAATTACCAAATGACACACAGCCACATGCTTATCTGATTCAGTTGCTGAGTGACATCCAGTCAGCATAAAATTGCGGACTGACATTCCCCCAGTGTCATACAAGCCTTCAGGGGAAAGGGTTATTTCTCACTGACTGACATGTTTATGTAAGATTTGCATTTCCCAGTCTAATACATGGGTTTGCCTGTAAAGATTACCACAGGGAGACATTTTTGTGCAGTACAACTTACTTGTAATGCATTAAATGCACGTTTAATGTATGTTCCCCCTTCCTTAAACTCATTACACTGATTTCCATAATCAATGTTAAACACCTAACACACAACAATAAAGTCAAATACAAATGTATCAGGTGGCAACTGCGAGACAAGATTTATTCATCTAATTACTTTCTTCTTTGTATCCGTGGCGGACAAAGTGTTTGATTGTGATCTGTGGAGTTCCTCAGGGGTCAATCCTGGACTGCGTCTCTCAATGATGTCCAGCTTTATGTATCAGTGAAACCTTGGGAACTTTTAAATTTGATATATTTATCTTGTTGAGATCAGTGCCTGGAAGTCTCCTAGTTTTTTGCCGGTAAATTATAAAAAAAACTGAAGTTCTTCCCGTCTTTGCCAGAAATCGGACTTCTATTTTACAGCACTCTGTGTAGGCTCCCAACTAAAAGATGATTTCCAGAAAACCTGTGGGTAATTTTTTAATTCCAATAGATCTTTGAGAAACATCTTAAGTCAGATACATAGCCCTGTTACATTTCAATTCAGAAACATTGCCAAAGTGTGCTGCTTCCCCTTTCCAGCAGCTTGAGGAAATCATTCATTGAATTGTCTACTCGAGTCTTGACTATTGTAATGCAATGTATTCTTGTTTAAGCCAAGAAGCTCGTCTACAATTAGTTCTTTCTTTAGTTCAATTAGAAATTCTGCTCATGATTGTAACTACATTAAGTTCTGGCTTCAGTACTCTGGCTTCCTGTCAAATCTAGGATTGAAATCACAATCCTTCCAATTACTTGTAAGGTGTTACACATCTTGGCTCCTCCACATCAGTGAGTTGCTGATTACACACAGGTCCAGTAGACCTCCTGGTTGTTTCTCACTCAAAGATGAAGACATGGTGACCTAACTCTTGCTGTCCTGACTCCCAGATTATTCTTCTGGGGGTCAGATTAGTAAACTCTAATTTAAAAACCTATTTATTCTCAAAAGCATTTCATGCTTCCCTGCTCTGATTTTTAGTCTTTAAAAGAAATCTCATCTTTAATTTAAATAGTTCTTCAAATGTACCCCTGGCATAGAAAAGTGCTGACTAAAGTATTACTCACCAGCACATAACAAGAAAGAGGTTCGTAATGATTAGTATTCACACACTCACACAAAATATTGCTTGCCTTCAAAACCTTGGTTAAATTAGTCAGAGTTAGTCGATTTAGCCTTTAAAGCGTGGTACTCAGGCTACGGTTAGACAAGAGCAACAATATGGAGGAGACGATGCACAGGGTAGCTATTGCTCTCAGCATGAATACTAAAAAACTCTTGATTGAGAACCAGAGCGAACACAAAGCAGGTAGGTGGGGTAGACATTGATTATGGTTCTGCTGTGATTAGAGGAAGTTGTGTTTATTACACACTTGATTTATAGCAACACAACCCATGAGGAGGAGAGGTAACATCCCTTTAGGTAGTGAGCTATCAACACTATCCAAGTGATGGTGATATTAAACACTCTTGACTTTACATATTACTGTGAAGAAAGCTCTGGCTGTCTCTCATTTATCCTGCTGAGGCAAACGTCTACATGACTGATTAATAGGATTGAGGTAGGCATATTACATGATTGCACAGAAGCAATTAATGTGTTGTTTAACTGGGGGATTCTCCAATTCAAGTCTTCTTTCAGAAATCTGCAAGAGTAAGTTACCTTCTGCAGAGTGGAGGGGGGGGGAGGGGTCATCAGAACCATGCAAGCCAATTCACAAATCACAGTCACATGAAATGACACATGTGAGAGGTTGAAAGAGGAAGAGAGGACATGAAAGACAGAACAGACAACAAACACAGACACAGGTAGAGGAAAAGAGTCACAACACAACTTCTCGTACTAATAAACACAAGAACAGGAATTCCTCTGTATTGGTTCTCAATGTGAAACATAAAGTAGACATCTAACAGCTTTATCGTCTTGACTTTAGAGACTTTATAATTTGCAAGGCAGCTAATTAATAAATACTGATGGGCTTAATCCAAATGTAAGCATTCCCAAATTACACCAAATAGCTGGAGCCAGAGGGGAAATGTGCAGCGTTTGAAATGCGGAGATTTGGCGTTAATTCATAATACTGTCGTAAGCCACAAGTTAAATAAATATTCATATTTGGATGACTCAAGGCATGAGGATGAAATAGGATCTACAGGTAACAGACAGAGAAGAGTTGGCATTGATGGTCAGGCCATACAAGGTCACAGTTTCTAGAAAAATAAATATATATATATACACACACAGGTACTGCTACGCTTTAAAGTTATCACAAATGCAGCTATCAGTAGGGATGATGGGGTTATCCTGTAGGGATAGAAACAGCTACAGCAGCAACAACTAATCATCTATTATCCTCACTACAGAACAAACCTGTGTCTTCAGAGAAAAAATGAAAAATGCCGTCTAGGGACATAAAAGAGAAGATATCAGGCAATCAGAATCAGTTGTCTGCACACATGACTACCTGAATCTCTCTATTAACACTTCACTGAAGGCTTTAGCAAGACTCATTTCTGGCAGACTGCACCAGGAAAGGGAAAGGAAACAAAACATTGTATTTATTGATTGCCACATTTCAGGTTAGAATGAGACAGAAAGCAGCACACATGAAACTGAAAGGCTGTTAGTAGACTGTTGAAAATTGTTTTTTATGTGTATTTCATGGAAATATTCCAGCAAATGTACGGCAGTAATTCTACCTAGTTTTTAATTATCAACTGAATAGCCATCAAACAATAAAACTGATCAGATCTAATAGGTTTAAGTCAATAAACCGTGCAGATTGTAAAAACAAAGCACTGATTAATTAATTTTGCCATGGCATTAATTTTGGATCATGTTTGTTATAGATCTCTCTAACCAGTTAAGACAGTAGATATCAATAACAACAGTGAGACAGGGAAGTTAAAGCTAATTGGGCAAAATAATGCTCTAGAAGCATATTAATGCAGAATATCTTAACAGTAAAAATATCTATCTTACTGTGTCAATTTGAGTGAGATTATAGTAATAACAGAAATACTATTTTTATCCATCATTTTGCAATATATTACTGACAAACAGCACTTCAAACCATCTAACACATGGCAGGTGAAAATGAAACCTAGAGTGGAGCGAAAAGAGATGGAGCACTTACTTTTGTAAGTGTGGCCTGATGGATAGAACAGACAGATGAGCAAATGGATAAAAAAAATATATGATTAAAATAATAAAATGAAGATATGAGGAGATGAGCAGCATGCAGACATCATGAAAATAATGTCCAAAGATGAAAATGGGATCAATTATAAGTCAATAGGCACATTAAATGTGAAGCCAACAGGGAGGAGCAATTTCCTCTCCCAAAAACATGCATCCCCAACCAACAGAGGGAGCTACACACTAAATAATTGCTTCAAGAGTCACTACAAGGCCCGCATGTAAAAAGAACCATGGATTAAACTCTGAGTCATATTCTAATTCATGGTTTTCAAGCATTATGTGATTACAAACCATGAACTGAGAACAAAATCCTGTAAAACTGATTTCAAATGATTGTAAGACCGGATCCAAATGTGACCTATTGGTAAAATCCCAAGATGGTGTTAAACCAGTCGGATTTGTTTCCTGAATTGTCAGATTTCAAGGTCCTTTCATGGAAAAACTAAATAAACAAAACAAGGAGGTCAGTGAGTTAGTTCCTGTTGTCAGTTTTACTCCTTGACAAACTTGGAAGAGGGCACACTGAGACTGAAAAGACACTGTTGGAAGCTTTTGTGACACTGCCCAAACAACCTCAAAGCCAACTTGTGTGTCGCTATCCAGCAGCTGACAAACTCTGCTCTTCAGTGAGTTTTTAAAGATTAGTAATGGGATGGGCAAGCACTTTTCACTACAGGGCATAGAAGAAAGGGCCTCAGGTAATACGTTTGTGGAGACTCAGGTCAAAAGGGTCTGATAAAAGCTCTACAGAGTGCTGTAAACTGTGCAACATGTGCAACTTACGGACAGGCTCCGTCTTGAAGAACTCAGCGGGACTGCTTTCACCTCCACCCTTGCCGTTGATGGCTGACAACTTCACTTCGTAGCTGGTCTCTGGCTTCAGGCCTGTGATAGTCACCTCGCTGATGGAGCCTGTTACAATATATCAGAGGCAGTGCAATCCCCGTTGAGAACACCTTGATCATTTTGATTAGCGGTAAAACAAACACAGCCCCCCGTTCAAACAATACATGCATAATTAATTCCATCACAAGTAAACACTGATTAGCTGAATTCTCATTTCATTCCAACAATGTTTAAACAACAGATAAATCTATTTAGCGATGGTCTAAAAGGTCTAAACTCAGAGATACACGGAAACAGAAATAACTGACAGCTGTATCACAGCCATCCTCTTGCAGCGTGAAACCTAAACGTGTAGCTCACTTTTGGTATCAGGATCACTTTATACATATCATTAATCTTGCCCATTTCATCTTAAATTAATATTGCTACTGTTTATTAATTTATTGCTTAATCTTGGTTCATTATTTAAATTTTGTATCTCTTGTCTAACACAATATAACTGCGATATGAAAATTGTATTTAATTCAAACTATCTGTACACTAATTATATGTGAGGCTTTTTAAGACCTTAACAAAGAAAATTTAGTACTCTTTCCACAACAGAATGAATGGTTAATATGTTTCAAATAAAGCACATTAATAATTAATATTTACATGTATCTCCATATAACAAACATATGCAAAATCACATATAAAATTATCAAAATATAATCAAAATGTCTGAAGCAAATTAAACCTTCACACAAAAGCAATTTTCTTTTATTTCCTCAAAACAACTCCATCATTTCATCGTTCTGATTTGTGTTCTTACCATCCTCATAGACTCTATGCACCCAGCTGCCCCTGCCTTGAGTCCTCCACTCTGCTCTGTATTTCAGAACAGGAACACCTCCAGTGGATTCGGGCTCCTCAAACTGGATCTGTGCTGTGGTGGAGAAGGGTCTCACCTCACTGATGGATGGAGCTGATGGCACCTCTGGTAAAGGGAGGAAATTCAGTGTGATTACAACAAAACCTGTAAGATTGCAGCACACCAACGCTGTCAGACTCCATTGTTCCATTACGCTAACAGACTGAGCTCGCAGCTCCTAATAGAGCAAAAATGCTTCTAAAAACTGCTTCAGCTTTGTAAGAAATCTATGATTTGTGACATAAATGCGGTTTCTCAGGCAGTGAATGCTGCATAAAAAAAAGGCAGGAAAAACATTAAAATGCTTCTACACTGAGAGTACAAGACGATCCCAAGTCAGCCTTAAAGGACGATAATTGCACAAAGAAAACCACAGAAAATAGCGAGCTGCCTGTTTTTTGATAAACCTTTGAGCTGGAAAAAGAAATCTGAGATGCATTCAAACACCCTGCAGTGAGCTAAGCACAAATGTTTCAACATAATGATAATATCCTAAAATTGTAGACAGCTGGTATTGAAGGATGTGCAAAATTAAATTGAAATCAAAGACTTTTGCAACTATGACTGTCTACATTTTGGATTTGTGGAGAAAATTGTCTGACCTGTAGTGTACACAATTAATTGGCCATATCTGCTTACTGGTGTCTCTTCTGACTGCACACACTCTGGTGTGAGCACAGTTCTGTATTGAATCACTTTGATCTTTGAAATGAAAAGGCACACTGTGATTACTGTGGTCGCCCATGTTCTGCTCTGAGGGAAGAAAGTGGTGTTTTCAATTCATTTACTTCAGATTGTGGCTTTAAGAGTGGCATTATCTCTCTGCTCTCTGTTCCATTTGTCTAGTGTGCTGGTGAATATACAGTCTATGGTATCAGCTGGCAGTGAAGTGTTATAACTTTGATTAATTGTCTGTTCATTCATAATACGCACATATTAAAAACCTTGAGTAATAATATATACTGTTTAACATTCAACTGCAATCCCTAGAGCCTTTGTTTTTTCTACACAACCAGAGGGAAGGGATGTAAATTATCTTATGGTGGTTGCACTGCCTTCTTCATCTAAATGTCTTATCTATATAAACAAACGCTGCTCTGTGTAATGTCACATTGTGGTACATGTTTTGGTCTAATGTGTTGTGAATATGAGTGAAAAATCTGTTGCTTAAGCCTGGAGCGAGGCACATTCCTCACAATTTAAATTGTGTGTTACAATAAAACTGACCTTAACGACTGATTATTTATTTATTAACACTAAAATAAACCTTCTAAGAATGTATAGAAAATCTAAAACCAGAAAAAGCAACAAAGCGCTGTGAATCACAGAATCAAAACTGACCGGCCTGAATGAGGAGGAACTCCTTGGACTCTGTACCCATCTCATTTGAGGCAGTGCAGTTATAGCTCCCAAAGTCATTTTCAGACTCGGGGGTTATCTAGAGGAGGGGGAAAAAAGAAGCAATTATGTGAAGGGCAGTGTTCCAAAACAGATGAACAAACTTGTGTGTCAAACACTCTGAAGGTGACCTTTTTGTTTGTCCATTAGAGTAGCCTATTTTTATTTGTTGCTCTGAGCTTTCCTGCTGCTGAATTATTCATTGGATTTTTTTCCACAATGGAGCTGAAAGAAAACCCTTCAGTTCAAGTCTATGCTCATGAAATCTTGATGACATAAGGGGTGTGTGTGTGTGCACATGGAAGAACTATGTGTATGTGTACATTCATTTTATGGACTGTAAACTGTGGCCTGACACGTGAGTGAGTGAGTGAGTGAGTGAGTGAGTGAGTGAGTGAGTGAGTGAGTGAGTGAGTGAGTGAGTGAGTGAGTGTGTGTGTGTGTGTGTGTGTGTGTGTGTACCTGAAGGTAGCTGGATGATGGAGTTCTGAAGATCTTAATGTTAGTGGTGTTAGAGTTGGGGAGCTGCAGTCCGTCTCTCAGCCACACAATAGATACATCATTGGGATGAGCCTTGACCTCACAGCTGATATTGACAGCGTTTCCCTCCCAGGTATACACTGCCACTGCACCATGGATCTTAGGAGCATCTAGTGAAAAAAGGCTTTTAATACAGAGTTTCTGCCAAAACAGAAAGCTTTTGTGCTTTTAACAGTGCCTGGAAATAGTTGAATGTAGGAGCTTTATATGATTTTAAAAAGGTAGATGACTAGCATAGTTGTTGTAAAGTCACTTTTAGCCAACAGTGTACTCATTTTGTAGACCTAAACACTTCCAATAAGAGAGAAGGAAATACTTACAGCGGACCTCCAGATATGCCTGCTGATCATCCTCTCCAATGGCACTGCGTGCTGTGCAGAGGTACTGACCACCGTCTGTATACTTGACATACTTCAGAGTGAGGGAGGACACGCGAGCATCACTCCTCACCACTACATTTCCATCCAGACTCTAAATGAGAGCAGAAAATGACTTGGTTTAGGAAAAACAAACCACGCATCAGTTATTTTCCATAGCCATATTTGCACATTTACATCTACACAGCACATTACTGCAGAAAGATGTGTGACCTGAATAAAACAAAAAGCTTAAGAAAAGCCTGTCTTTAATGAGCAGAACAGACATTACATTAGTGAAAGAGGCAGCACACTGCGCTGTGGAAACATAAGGACAGAGTTGACAGTACAGGGGAGCTTATCAATAATTAATGACAGAAGGCACCAGGAACCATCTAGAGCTTTTCACACAGAGGGCTTAGCAACTTGTGAAATATGCTGATGCATGACACTAGACAGCAGAGCTTTACCTTACATGCCACACTTGCACTTTTATCTTCAACAGACTTGGGGCTTAGTGTCACTGCACACAACCATAGTTTTAAATAAATCATTTTCAGTTAATCACTCGTGGTGATTTTTGGTCTGATAGGTTGCAATGCTCTCTGAACCTACATTCAGCACATGCCCCAGTTTCCAAGTCACATAGTATTTGAAAGCAAGGAAAAAACAACAGACAGCTGGCTAATGAGATGTGTAAATGACCTTCCTGCTCTTGAGATACCTGGTTTCATTAACTCGATATGCAGAGTTACAACATCCGACCATAAGTGGCTTCCTGACCTTCAGGGTCAACAACTCCTGTGTTGTTGTGGTTGCTGTTGTCATGTGACACTAAACGGTGGGTGTACAGTTTCAGTCAGACCAAATTTCTCCCTTTGAAGAAACATTTCCCTAACAGGATGTATTTTGCAGATTTTACAAAAAATAAAATAAAAAATTTGGCAAACCTTAACTTAAAACTACTAAATGTCTTTTAGATGATCTCCAGATCTACTATGTTCAAAGGAAAATCCAAAGTAGAAACCAAATGAGATTGTACCGATTTGGAACATGCAAGTGTTCTTATATAGTATTCTTTTATAAAGCAAGCTTTGGTGTTCTTGTGAATTGTTCCTTTTACAAGGTGCTGCAGAACTCAATATCTGAGCCTCTCCATTGCCTGCTTTCATGGCTTTGATCCAAGCTGCAGGCAAAACAATGGCACGGATGCTTTTACACATATTGAATTAGGGCCCAGTCTGGGCAGCCATGTAAGAGAAACCCTCGTTAGTTTGTATTCAAATTCAATAGACAAAGCATGTCTGGGGCATTCATTATGCATAGCGGGTAGCAGGACCAGGGAGACACTTACATAACACACTACCCTTTTATTCTGACCCCTGTGCAGAAAGCATTCTGCCTCGACCCCTGTGGTACTGCCTCTGACTCCTGCATCTGTGCAACGTGGCACACAATGTACAAACCATGTTAGTCAGTATGCTCCAGTCCTTTTTGGAGAATGCAGTATCAAACAGCAACCAAAGCCAGAGCAACATATGGGTTACAGTTTCTCAGGGGCTACAGCCACTCATTCCCCACAGGAGGTCCATAAAGAATATTCACTGCAATTTTATACTGTGATTCATTAATGTTTTATAACAATGGACTTTTAGTATGAATGCACAATGCATCAGAGTGGTCATCTATTGGAAAGATCCTTGATCATTATTTGTTGACTTCCTTGCCTTTAAGAAACGGATACAAAACCACTTTACATGTCTGTGTGAAAGCCTGGCATAAAACAAATGTGGGAAGAAAATAAAGACTTTCAGACAGAAGCACCTCTAATAAATCAAACCAAAGTGACAGCAGAGCTCTCCAACAGCTTCTTTAGCTTTACCAGCAGAAATAGAGACACTGCTGGAACATCAGAGCATAAAACTAAGAATACACTGAGGACATGTTAAACTCATGTCTCACTAAATCTTAACTGGCCCAGAATACAAATCTACCTTCCTCTGAATGTACCTTCTCAAATGAACACTCAGCTGCCTACGCATTTGCAACAAACATGCTCAGCATGCTCATACTCCTCCTCTGTGCGGTTTGTAATGGAATATCTTGCAGAGACACACTGATCAATTCAGAGTGCAGGTAGACTTTAAAACCATATCATTATGTCAGAAAGTGAAAATTATTATTTCCTGATCCATTAATATAAACCGATGCAAACCACAAATGTGCTGCAAGTATGCTGCTGAGATATGATTTCTGAGGCAAGAGCTAAAATACAGTTCATCAATTACAGCAGAGTGGCATTACTTTGCTTTTAAGTCTTGTGTGTTCTTGTTTTAGAGAATAAAAGCACTTGCTTTGGATTATCTTAATACTAACTAGGATAGATTATATACTGTTTAGGGTCTTGGCTCATTTTTGTGCTGATCACAATCCAAATGTTAAAAATAATGTACTTTAACAATCGTTTCTAGTTAAAAGTGTTTAGCAAGCCTAAACAAAAAATGTCCAATGCTACTCATTTCAACAGCTTATTACTGCGGATGCACTAAAGCGCTGCCATGTGTAAAACAGTTTTACACAAACCTAGTAATTACTGTCAGCATGTGCTTGATGAGAAAGGTTCCTCCTCACCTCCTGTATTGAGTAGTGTCTGAGAAGGTTTTGTAATCACATGTGTTATTAATGAATGCATGTCATATGTCAATACTTGGTGATTATTAAACAAAATAAAAAAATAAATCCATTCTCAAAACTATTACAGAAAAAGAGTCAAAGGAAAAGACCAATTTGGCTGATGTGCAGAGCTCCCTGCAATTTAAAAATAAAATAGCAAGGCTATTTGAGGAACCAAATCATCTAAAAATACACGTATCCTGACGAATGGTACAGAAGTATAAATAACAATGGCAACCCTACTATCTGATCCTGCAACTGAAACAGGGATGGGCTGATCACTGACATACTTGGTGAGAGCACAAGTTTCGGTTCCTTAAAATCCAAAAAGATTGTACCAGCTCTGTCCTCTAAAACCGTGCACTCAGCACTAACATTGGAGATGAAAACGTGGTATTTCTCACCAACTTTCTCACATATGTAAAACACATTCAATAGTGCAGTAAGTTGGAGAAAAGCTTATGTGGGAAGTTCTTTCTTTAGCCAATTTTCACTTTCTTTCAGGAACAGTCCCTGGCTCCGATACTCTGGATTGCTGCACAAAGATACCTTTCATTTTCTCTTGCGTACATATTCATTCATCTTGATGGTCCAACCAATTGTAACTATAGTTAACTACAGTATGTCAGAAATACATGTTGAAGTTATAATCAAGAATTGGCAGTGGGCTGACAGAGATGTAGAGATGTGGGTAGGAGGACAGAGAGATCTGAGAAGAGTTTTACCTCAACAAAATCAGCTTTCTGAAAGAAAACAAGCTGACAAACTGCACCTTAAAATAATTGGCATTAAATGTATAAATGACCAACGAAAAGTAATTATAAAAATTATATTTGAGCAGGAAAATGTCTTGTCTAAAAAGGTTTGTAAAAAAAAAAAAAAAAAACAGGCTGAAGAAGGCTACTGAATGTTGAGTTTATATAGAAACCAAACAAGTAAAAACAAAGACAGACAGACTTGCACTGGCATGTTTGGCTTCTGCATCTTTCTCAGGGTTTATATTCTCTCTGACCCTCATTTGATCAGGAATTTTGATCTGCATCCATCCAAAGTTGAATTAGACTCTCCTGACATGAAAGATGGATGGGTTGTAGGAAAAAAAAGTCATGCATTTAGAATACCTTGTGTTGCTCGGGCCGAGTCCATGATGCCTGTAGAGGACAGAGACACAACAACAAACAAAAGGCAGAGAGCAGTTCTTAGAAAGTAATCCTTATCCAGACAAAGCTGGGATGCTGCACACTGCATGCAAGTATTATGTGTCCAGTTTATTTTCCATACATCCACAGTCCCTGAGCTGAATGTCTGATTTTGATAAAAGTCTGCACATATAATAATATGTAGGCTTTGGATTTCCCTTTCAGAGAAGCCTATATTGTGTACAGGAGAGATTTTTTTTTAAAAGGTGTATTCCTGGGGGATTTTTATGTTTTGTGTTATTTTCTGTTCTCCACATGGGAACAGCACTGCTTCTAACCCCAAAAGAAGAGAAGTCTATTGGCAACCAGATAGCACAAATGCTTACAGATAAGAAGGTTATTGGTTTATCGGGAAGAGGTGACTCCATTACAGTATAACAACAGAGATATGTCGGGCCTGTTTGGCAAAAGTAGTACAGCAATTATCGACTCACAATCCATTTTTAAGGCTTACAGCAGCAATGAGAGTGTAAAACCCAATAAAGCTGAATTTATTCTAGTATTGTTCTGTCTGTCCTACACCAAGAAACAACTGTAAGTACTCCAGTCATCAAGTCATTGAACAACACTTGCTGTGTTTCTCAATAAGCAATAGAGGGTTTAAAATAAGCAATTTTGCTGTGGCTATTCCTGCACCCCATGTGAGACCTGGAAATAAATATCTGCCTACAGGTGGTCTGTGTTACTTTTGCAAGTCAGATGTTCTGCTTTGAATGCTAAGAGTACTTGTATTATAGTCTCAAATGAAGTGGCTTTCTTTCAATTGTCATGCTTTGATTCTATTCAAAAGGTTAAAATAGATAAAAGATATGATGAAACATCTTCCTGTTGGAGGATATTTATAAATCAGTCTGGTTAGCTTTAAAATTATTTATGTATTATGAAAATAGATGCACTGAAGAGTCACTAACAGCCCTAGTTATTGTTAAACATTATCAGGAATTCTCTCTTGATACCGTGTAGTGAACATATTGAGGCATTGTAGATCAGTTCTCATGTCTAATAATGCAGTTTCATTTCAAATAATTGTACACATTACAGCATTATTGTAGTAGGATTCTAGCAAAACATTAAAAACACTACATTTCTGACTGGGATCAACATGAATTAAACATTTTATTATGTTATAGAGTTCCTGAGTAAACAAAACAAGATAAAGATACATAAGTGATTGCCATAATCATATTGGTCATATCTCCCTCTCTCCACTGAATACAGAATTATTTAACACCATTACAGATAAAATCAAACCTCTGGACAACAAACAAACACTTGTACTAACTAGAAAACATGTCAAGTTAAATCACAATGACACTGAAAAGCCCAACTCGACAAGACAAAAAGCTTTTTGTAAAAGCATGCTCTATGGATTTCATGATGCTGAGGACAACATGTTAAGCATGACAATGGGATGTGATGGCCCACATAGTGAAGAAGTGTTGAAGCGTAACAAGAAAAATGATAAACAGCTATTTCATCAGGTGCAACAGCAAGAAAATGTCAAGCAAATGGAAGCAATCTGCTGGAATAATTGTAGGGCAAAACTGTGACTCAAACCATCAATGAATTCACATCTAAAATCGCCTTTATTACCCACTCATAATCAATGCAGGTGGTTTATAAATTATACAAAGAACATATGGTGTGTTTGAATTCAAGTACTGTTTATCACCCACAAACCTGATTCACAATTTACTGTAACAATAAGCACAGTGAGGAAGGCAAAAGGAGGAGACCATAAAACTCTTACTGAGCAAGTCGTATCCATGCTTACTGTATGAGTGCAATTTCACTATGTTCTTAAGAGCTTTGTAAGTCCTCTACTGTCATATTAAAACACACTGCGCACCGTACATCATTACAAACAGCAGCTGGCTTCATATCACCACAGTGCTTAGAGAGAGGGAGAGAGAGAGAGAGAGAGAGCGGTAGTCCAATTAAAACAGGCGACCTAATAGTCTGGAACATCACCACCTCATCCGCACACTCATCTGCAGCGCTGTGTCTGCAGTAAGTGAGCTGACAAGTATCGCTGTCATATCTGTGACAGGTGTTTGTTTAAGACAAAAGAACCGATGAACAACAGCAGATGTGAGCGTGCAAAACGGAAGACGCCAAAAACACAATCACTCCTCCGAACAAACGCGTGGAACAATGTGGTGCCGGTTCCCTTGGGACTTATCATTTTTCTAGCCCATTGTTGTTCCCTTCCATAGCGAATTATCCCTGCTCTTTATTCCAACATGAATAGTAATGTCAGCGTGAAGAGGGCAATGCAGAGAGAGAGAAGACATACTAACACAAATACACTGAGCATATAAATGTACAGAACCCTGGTGGTGTTTTATTCACTGGGTGACGCCTGACTGAAAACGATTATTATGCACATTGTCATCATCCTGTGTCATTAACTGCTGAGCCTAAGAACCTCTGCCAGTACATCACAGAAAACTGACTAGTATTTTAGTGAAGAAACCCTTACATCACCCCACTACTGAGCAGGCAGGCGTGCTGTTGTAAATGAGTAGCCTTTTGTGTTTGGAGAAAACAATGTTTTTCTCTGCATTGGCACGCACTGCTTAAAGCCTCCCTCTGTTTCAGATGCCCTGCCTAAACTGCTGCCACACAACATTAATTACACATTTTCTTTAAGCATCTCATTACTTATCAAATAATCATGAATTTCTTTTCTCAGGTCTTTAATTTGTAATTGGCAATCTGGATGTTAGACAGAGCAGGCCTAAAAAGAGGATTTATGTCCTGAAATTTCTTTCTTTTTTTTTTTTTTACTTTAAAAAATAAAATAAAATACACAGATAACAGACATAAAGTGCCATCACCCGATCAACTACAAACTTTAATGTGCTTTTAAGTTTTATAATTAGTCCTATTCCACTATAACTTCCGTCTGTATAGTTCAAAATAGTTCCAGATAATTACAGCTTGGAAACTCTGTGCATCAAGCAGAATGTTTAATATGTATTCAAATAAGCAAAACATTCATTATGTAGATAATGTACAAAGCAGGGATAAATACTTCATTTACATTTTCAGTTATTAAACAGACACACTTATCTAGAGTGACTCGCAGCAAATGCATTCAAAAGACTGAAACAACTGAATACCACGCGTAAAGTTGATGAAAGTTTTAAAATAAATAAACACTTAACTTTGATAGCCAAACAAAAATGAAACTATCCCCAGATATGTACCAATCTGAATTTGAAACATAACTTTGAGCAGGCATTCACCCACATGGGCACAACATTTCTTTTTTTTTTTTTTTTTTTACATACCACTGATTTTCCATTGTATGATACAGTAATCTCCCTCAATCCTCACATAGTGCAACCGTGCGAGTATACAGTTATCAGACAATGCTTTTGTCTGCCGACACTGAAGATTGTGTGTAGGAGGTTATTCAGAATTAATTTGTTTCTCCCCGTGTTAACCTTTAAAACCCAAGACCAAAGTAAAAAGGAAAGAGTCAGACGAGATTTCTTTAAGCATCAAACCGACGACGAGCGACTAATCTGTCAGTGAATATCATCTGTAACGTAGACTGTCGTTTCTTACGTGATTAAAACAGTATCTAACAGTGTTCTCTGATCCTGATCTTTCTGCTCAAACATTAAACAGTAATTAAATATCTTGAGCAACAGAGGCCGTCTCCTCCATCTGCTTCATCGTAAGCGTAGTTCTCACATGACAGGTGAAGATGACATAATTAAAACCTTAGCTCTGTTCCTTTTACTTTTGTTACTATTTACTTCTGTTGAAAATAGAAATAGAATTCAGTAGTAAATTATAGAAAGTATAAATATTAGCTTAAAGCTAACCTGTGGAGTATTTGACCAAGATGCAACAAAGTTTATTACACTGATTCACAGGTGGTCAAAAGTAGCAACAACTGCAGGGTCTTCCCAGAAGCAAACATGTATTTACGAGGAGAGAAATGCTTGCATACAGAAACTTTGTTTATACTCCACGGGGCACCTTTAATAAATCCTTAACAGATGCTTTTTAGATTTGCTCCATCTTTCTAGCTCTGAAGATGGAAACAAATGAAAAGAATGTAAACATGTACAACGGCTTTCTGATGCTTAGTTTCTATGGCTTTTTTCAAAGTTGGTATCCTTTTTGTTATATTTGGCAGTTTGGGGTATTGAACCATGAAGATATGTTAGAGTCCCTCACGAATGCAAAATGATGAAACTGTATAAAGAAGATTACTTAATTAACTCATCAACTTTCTGTACAGCAAAGACATTTATTATTGTTTTATATGTTAAACTCAACATAATCATTGAGTAGTATCGAATAAAGGGAATACATTTACTAATAATAATAATAATAATGATATTATTCATCTTCTCTAATGCCACTGAATTTCCTGTGATCAAAACAATGTATGCGACTAAAACAATCTTTTTTATGATCATAAGGTTCTACATTAAAAAGTCTATGTACCCGATGCACATTACTATTCAAAAAAGAAATGCGGGCGGTTCACGAACCAGACAGCCAAAGAACTTAACAACACATTCAAATATACTGCTAATTAATTCTATCTATTCATCACCACCACACATCTGAAGTGGCACAGCACAGATCTGCTCTGGTTTTCTGACCAATACAAAAACTGCTCATCAATATATTAATGAGAAGATCCTGCACATGACATCCTTTTTAAAGTTTGTTCAAAAATTGAACAGTGAATTAACAGCTGCATTTTATTATTTCAGTTCACCATGTCCACCCCAAACGAATGTTGTTTCAATTGTCACACCCATCCTGGATGAAATACAGCTGTTATGATGATTACAGATAGCATGACAGACGGACATCAGATGAACAAACAGAACAAGACGATTAAACAATTAGCAGCCGTTTCCACATGCATTCATTAGAGCCCCACCATGGAAATCATTTTCCCTTACTGATAACCAGAACTATAAAGGACAATTTTCTAATGTGCATCTAATCCTCTATATTCTACTGTCATTCCGTAAGGCTGCTAATCATTTTTGAAGACAGCTGTGAAAGATGCCACAGATCATGAAGCATACTGCAGACCAAGCTGCAAAACACACCGCCACCACAGCACAGCTGTGCGTCACATGACATGTGTCATGTGACATGCCATGGAGCTACACGTCAACAAGGCTACACGGTGCATAAAATGGGTGGGTAATGCATATTGTAGTTGCCTGTTTTCTTGTTAATAACAAAACCTTCAGTGTGTAAATCCTTTCCTCAGCACCTGTCAGTCTTCACACCTGCAGTACAGCTGTTCAGGCAAAGTCTTTTATAATATATAATGGTCTAACTGTGAGATGTAGAGCTCTGAGTGTGACTCTAGCCCTCTGATAAGTCAATCATCCATTGACAGCTTCAAGACCACAAAAGAAGACAATCTGTCACTGACAGGAAGTCGAAGTACAGCAGCTGGGAGGTGTGTTCTGCAGAAAATTCTGCTGCTCAGGGGATGTCTTCACTGGATAATGGGACAGAGGAGTAAACTGTCACTGGGCGGTGTGTCCATTCGTGGCAGTGTGTCTCGCCACTGTGGGTGTGTGGGTTTACAAGGCAAAAAAATAGGCCTGTCGTGACGTGCGTCATATGGTGGTAGCGTGTTTTGCACTTGACGTGACGCTCCACTCAAAACCTATTTCTGATTATCAAACGGTCAGCCCTGCAGGCTTGACAGGTGGCTGTGAAACGTTTCTACCTTTATTTCTGTGCAGCGCAGTGGCTGCAGTCTCCTTGATATCATGTCAGTTACAATGGACTCCAGTAGTGATCAGTTTTCACGGTTGGAAAAATGTCCATTAAACCTCTTCTTGCAGCATAATCTATTTTTCCACTGGCCACCTCTATGATTGATCAGTATGTTCTCATTTTTGTCTGCAGGGGGTGAGTGTTTGAAGGATAGATTTTAAGTGGAGCACCTTCACCCTCAATTTGCAAGTGATACTGACATAAATGTTAGACAATCTACAGTACTATGGAGATGACAGACAGACTGAGCTGGGCTTGAATCCAGGCAACCTCATGCTGTGATGGAAAGTTTGAAATGATCAGGCAACAGCGACACAGAAATGGCGTTTCCCTTTTATTACCTTATTAACAAAAATTTCATCTGATTTTGTGAGATAAGCTCTACGCGCTTTCTATCACAAGATCAGTGAAGTTTGCAGGCTATATTTGGGGAAGCATGCAACAGTCAAATCAATTTCATGAACTCTGATGAGATCATTCCTTGGGGTTTTCAAGAAACAGCTGGGAAATCTTCAATAAAAAGGGGATTATTTGATTTCAGTGGGGGTTTTGTCAAATCTGGAGGCATACTTTGCAACACTGCTCCAGTACATTTCTGTGCCATGCGGATTTCATACCTGATAGATCCTGTTTAGATGTGCCTGTAGGAAGAAAATGTAGTGCATGTAATGGACTGGCTTCAGAATTCCTCCATGAACTACAGTATCTCTCTGAAGCATTTTCCCCCTCATTACCTCTCATCTGTAGCAAGATACCAAGACCTTGAAGAACCAGGCCATGTGGGCAATAGATGTACGTGAATACCAATCAGGTATTCATTGTATTTGATGGTTTGCATATGTAATATTGTAGAAGACATTTCCAAAAGGACATAGTATCAAGGATGTTAGGATGGTATTTAAAAAGGCTAGCTCTTAACAAATGCAGTGACAAAATAAATTTGAAAGATGGTAGCAGAATATCCATAGATAAACATTATAAATTATAACATTTTAATATAAAAACTTTTCAATCACCAGCATGAGCAGAATAATGATTGAACGGTGATTGAAAATGCTAAACAAACACTTGATCATTCAAGTGCTCATTCTAGCAAACACCGTACAATAAGAAGCAGACAAAGTTTAATTATTGCCTCAAATTGCATGCTTATTTTGGGAATGTTATAATTGGGTTTCTGATGCAGATTTCCTTGACATTTGGGAAAACTCAAGTCAATTCTGAGTGTACTCCACATTACTGGCTGAGTTTCGCTGAGCTAATTACATGAGATCCACTGGGCCATCTCGAAGGAGCTGCTAATTTAGGGGAAATAATCAGCGGTACAGAAAACTTGTTGAGGATGTTTCGCAATGAAACTGCAGGACTCCCCGCACCTGCACATGATCAATATACCTCCTGAATTTAGGTTAAAGGTATTCAATTACTCTCCTTGAGACACCGGCGTCCTGCAGGTTTGTGTGCCTCCCTGGTGGTTGCTAGTCAGTGTGTCCCAATTCCACATACTAATAATACATACTATAAACAAGACATGTACTTTTTCCATTTTGTGCATACGGGATCTGATGCATCAGATTCATTGATATCGCTCAGCTTTAGAAATATCACCAATTTGGAAGTAAAATAAATTCATGGATTTATTTCCTGTACTGTCAACAGACAATACACCAGCATTATCTGTAATTTTCTCTTTCTCTTTCCCCAGTGCATATTATTACTTACTTAAAACGGTCAGAGTAAGTGTATAGTATGCAACTGAGACACAGATTATTATCAGTTCATTAACTCCAGGAGAAAAAAAATGCTTGCAGGACGGCGACCCTCAAGTACCTACAATTTAGATATTTAGCTTCAACTGTCATCCATACTTCCTTCATTACTTTACCTGTTCTCCTTCAGTGAAGACGCGCTCACCGTAGCTCCAGCTGATAGTGGGAGTTGGATCTCCGGATGCCTCGCAAGTCAGAGTTACCTGCTCCTCCATCTCTGAAGTGCTCTGGTTTACGATGTACGTGATCTTAGGTTTGACTGTAAAGTGAAACACAAAGTCATCACAACCGCACTAGAAGAACAAGACAGCCAGGTGGTTTGGCAGCAAAAGTACAATAAGTAAAAGAGCAACTCTGTGGATTTGGGACGAGTTCAAAGGAAGGAAGAGGATCAGTAGCTTGACAGGTGAGTGGGATTCTTATGGCAGCAAAACTGTTTTCAAGCTTTTCCAGTCCCAGAAGCAGCAAAGTTGTGATAACCACGTATGGAGCCAAACTTAATTCATGTAATCATTTATTTTGCCTATCTCAAAGGAGCTGGTCTTCCTTTTTGTTTACATTTGAGAGAACTGTCGCATTACAGTACAACTAAGCTAACCTGAAAGCACAGCAGGGTGCCACAACTGTGACATGCATGAGCAGAGCAAAGCAAATTGAAGTGCTACCTCTGAAGCGTGAGGCTGAGCATTACTCTGTGCTTTCACATTTTTCATTCCTCTCCATGAAGGGTGAACGCATGGATCAAGGAATACATTCGCTAAATGTAAGCCTATTGAATATTGTACATATAATTTACACTTTTTTGCACAAGAAAACATTTGTAACCTTGTATTAACATGCTGTTATCTCAACCAGTAATTATTAAATATACAAAGGCACAGCTGTGTTGTCATTAAAAAGTATTTGAACATGCAGCAATTTGTATTCACAGTTAAGGGTGGCACAAACCGATTGGCAAGGACGGGATCAGAGCTGATTATAATTTTTTTGAATGGATTGAATGAGCTACCCTGTATTTATGATATTTTTCTATCTTAAGAAAACTCTGGAACCACTTTCTAGGATAAAGCATTGTGAGCGATGGCCCGTAGAAGGGCACAATCAAATCAACAGTGTCCAGCAGTTTCAATAACTAACCACGCTCACGATGTGTGTCAGCAAGGGGAAAGAACAGAGCTGCTTTGAGAATTTTGGAGGTACACAAAGTTTTTGCTGTTGTCTGACAGCTGAATTTAAATGTCAGTATTTTGTTCATTCTGAAGAGAAAGAAATCCTGCCTATACCTGGCTGCCACCAACACAGAGTTTTCTCAAAAGATGTTGATACATAACATAACATATAAAATACTCAAACTTTAATGTGGAGCAATTTAAATAATCTAATAATGTATTTTATCAATTGGATTCATACTATGGGGTTGTACACAATCACAACATCTACTACACATAGAACAGTATTGGTTATTTGATATGATAGATGTCTGTATTTAGTCTTTATTTAGTCTGTGCTATTCTCACTGGTTTGAAGTGGGTGAGTTCCAGTTGGAGACATACTTGTCACATACCTCTGAGAACCTTGTTGCCAGCACTGTCAATCAGATTGATCAGAAAACACCCACACAGACCCGATGAAGCTGGGTTTTTAGTGTTAAATGACAAATAATACCTAAAGCTCCATTTGGACAGCACACATCATTCTGGACGGCATTTAAACCATCAGGATGTGGTCTGTAATAGACATGGACATTCATCAGGACAAAGCCAAAAGAGAAAGCTTCACGGGGGGGGGGAGACTTGAGCCAAAGTTGAATTTGAGTCAAAAATTTTACATTCTCACACAAAAGTCAAACATCCCACTGATGGAAAAGAAAAAGTAGACAAACATTTCACACAGAAAAGAAATGAAGGTCCACCAATTTGAAACGAAGGACATCACTCAGGACAGGATTTAAATTAAATTAAAGGAGAGCCTGTGTGTACCCTGAATAAAAGCAGGTAATTGTGACTGTAATTATTACTGGGGTGGGAGTAAATAATTTGCCAAATATGCACTCTGAGTGGGATTAAAATCACTGACCAGTGCAGGTAAAACCACCCACCCTCCCCTAGAGAAATAAATCCAGTCCAAATGCGGCTTAAGAATGCTTTTTTTTTTGAACATCACTTTTAATCAGGAGCTTTAAGGCCGCACTGTGCAGCTGTCATATGTAAGAAATATAAATATCTAAACAGACTTGGTATTGACAGGTACTCAGTATTCAAGGACTCATCAAAAACAGGGGGGAAAAAAACAGTAAAAAAATAGGAAAACACATTTATACAGCTTTTATATGCAAAAGTGGGAGCTCACAAAGAAACGCATGACTGCAGCTTTTCCCACATTGATGTAAAAAGACGAGAGCTTTGTGAGTGTGAGAAAATCTTCGAGATAATGAGGTAAATATTGCTAAAGAGGTAAACAATGTGCTTTGAAAGCTGTCGTCACTAATTTTATGGTAATTGTTTACGCGTTGGGCTCTAAAGATCCAGGCTTTGGCCACCTCTGTTGTTTAGGAAAATGAGCTGCACCAGATAACTCATTGTAAAGTTAATTGACAGAAAAACTGCATGAACTGATATTGTGTTTCTGATTATGGATTATTATGGTCGTCGTTGCATGACAAAGTACAGAAAACAAAAACAACCTAGTGGGCAAAAGTGAAGGAAAAAAACAATTTCAAAGGGTTCAGTTAAGCTCATCCCACTTGGCCAGTTCTCTAAATCCTTAAGCTTCAGCCTTACATGAAACAACCACAACCCACACTGAAACAACACCTCTTCTTGTATCCCTTAGAAAACAGACACATAACCATACTATTGTTCCTCCCCCACCTACATACTCTTATACCTCATTCCCACACACTTGGAACAATTTATGTTGTCACTTTAGTTCATGTATGTATATAGAAACGCCTTACCAAACACTCTCAGACTGAGTTCCTGCTCACTTTCCCCAGCCTTGTTCTTGGCAATGCAGGTGTACTCTCCCTCATCCAGCTTGGTGACATCCATTATTGTCATTTCTGAGCCATCTTCATTATAGCTGTACTTCTCTCCAGCCTCCAGAACCGCTTCGTTCCTGTGGAAAATGTGTGGTAAACTTTATATACCTATCTATACAAATCAATTTCAAACATCATTCTGAAAGTGCACCTTGTTATAAGCTTTTCTTTCCTAATCGTGACCCATAGGTCTTTAGAAAATAAGCAGTTTCTAGATCCCTGAATGACAAAGTGAAGAAGTAGAAGAGGTTAAAGCTTAAAATCTCAGAGCAGAAAATGTTTTCAGAAAATAAGGGCGATGATGTTTTTTGACCTGCAAGACTTTTGACATTTGGTGTTAAGAATCAATTTGAAAATAAATGGCTAATGTATTTTCATTTTGTCCTAGTGGAGTATAAATAGTTTGTCACCACTGAGAGCCGTGTAAGGAAGATAATGTTCTCTGGCCTCTGACTGTCTAATACAGCTTTCAGTAAGCTTCAGGTCCTGTCTAACTGCACAAGTAAAAAAACATATTCCAAGAGTAACAAAATACGAACAACCAAGGCCAACGGAAGCTCCTGGGCTGTTTGCACCTTATGCCCCCCTCCCAATGTAGGGTGTCTACACAGCTAACTGCTGTCTTGGAAACAAGATGAACAGGAACGGTTTAACAAAGCAACAGCCTATCAATGGCTGTATTCAGATACACAGAATAATGTGGCTATTGATGACACTCCAGTCTTCAGGTTTCACTGTTTACATGCACCTTTGATACCCTGTAATTATGTATCCGGTTGCAATGAATAAACCATTTAGTAGAAAATCCCCAATATCCAGAGTGTCTAGTGTAAACTTTGGCCTGCAGTTTGATGAGGTTAACTGGTGCATACGACTAACACCATTCCTGAACAACCTCCTGTAACAGCCAAAGCAAAAAAGGTCTGGACAGGATATTCAGTCCCAAAAAAAAAAAAAAAAAAGCCACATTTTCCTTTAGAAGCAGCATTATACACACAAGCAGACTATAATGTAGCTTATGTATTCTGTTTCAGTAAAAACATTTTCTTTACATCACCATGTAATATTAATATAACAATATGTTAATATTGTTATATTAATATTACAATAATAATGTAATAATACAATAATTAATGTAATAATTTGTTATATGTTATATAATAATGTAAATCATTTTATGGTGAGTAAAATTACACTTTCCATGCAGTCCGGCTGTATTATAGAAACCAACAATCTTCATAACACTGAAATATAAAAGGCTATAACACAGTACAAAACAGTGATTCTGTCAAATAAGGCACTTTAGAAACTACTGTATATATTAACATTGGCTAACAATGCTAATAGGGTGACTATTACAGTGGCACCCACTGTCTTTCCCACTCTGTTCCCTGAGGCTTGTTCTCGCACAATGTAACTAGGAAGTCCAGGTCAAGAGAAGTGCTTAATGCTAAGTCACACACAACCAACTACACTATGGCACTGATTCTGGTGAAACTGGATCAAATGACAATATATACACACACATATTTAGTCTGGTTAATTCTACAAACTAACAGACAGATTGTTTAAATTATTAGTGCTGGCATTTGAGTGCTGCTGCAAATGTTGAAGGCATTTGTCTCTCCAGTTGCTCGCAAAGTTTTACCTTGTCCAGGTCACCATGGGTTCAGGATAGCCATCAACAGCACAAGTCAACATGGCAGGCTGCCCGACATCTGCTGTGGCATTCACCTCTGACTGCCATACCCTGATGGTCGGGAGCACTGAGACACAGACAGATATAATGAAATAGATAGAAAGAAAAACACATTGGTATATAGATACATAGTCACATAGGAAGATAGTAGGCGGAAAAACAGAGACAGATGCAGTGACAAATTCAGAACACTTATTTTAAGCACACTCATTTGCTAGGCTCAGAAGTTGCAGGAAACAGACTTCATTAGCATGGAACATCTTTGATACGCGGTTGCTCTGGGCAACTGTTTCCACATTGATGTTGAGCCTGGTCGCCTCTGAGGATGTACAGCTTATTTGAACGTCATGGGACACCTGCCACACAAAAACATGCACACAGGAACAAAAAGGAAAGAGGAAATAATGCAATGGAGAGAGGGCTGCTAACCGTTCACGACGACCTTGATGACCCGCAGATCAATCTCGCCGCGGGCCATGAGGCGACCCTCGCAGGTATATGAGCCCTCATCTGTCTTCTTTATGCCACGGATCTGAAGGTGATTGTTGCTCAGTACCTTAAACCGAACTGAAAGAAGGCAGAAGATAAATGCATACTCAGGTGTGTTATATACAGACTTGACAAGTTTAAATTAGGCACAAGTCACTCACCAAAGTATCTGATGATAAACAGCTGATGCTACCAAGAGGGTTACATAATGATGCAAAGGAACTCCTCCATATATAAAGAAATGTGTTGCCTGAATTAGTCAACCATGGCGAACATTCACTTTGATATATCTGGCTGACAATGTATTAACACTTTTACACTGATGTCTGATTTAGTCACTAAAATATCTGCATTATTATTATAAACTCAAGGAATTTCTTAATTTTATTCAAGATCAATTTCAAATATGCAATATTTTTGTATCTGTCTGTTACATAAAAAACAAACAAAAAATCTTTCTTTCAGACATTCAGTATGCTATTTCCACTTTGTCAAATTCCTATCTGTTAGCATGTCCAACACTGCTTCCACCAGCTCCAGAAAAAGAGAAATATGGCCAAAGCCCACAAGAACTCCTTCAGTTTGAGATGAAATGTGAACCGAATAAATTTAATCATGTAGTAATTCAAAATACTATTACAACCCACACACGAGCTTGTTTTATTATTTTTCCAGTGAGCAATACCAACAATACTATACACATTATGATATTGCTCAGTGTCAGGGGTGAATAACAGGGAATCAATTGTATTTTTCAAATTCAAAACCAAATTAATTTTTCCTTTCAAAGCTCAGGATAAAGCCTGGAGGAGAACGGCAACAAAACCCATCAACACGTGGCTAAACCAGTGGTCCTGTTTTGACTATGTAGTCTTGTGTATGTAGAAGTTTATGTCCATTGCGGTTACAATAAACATTTCACAGTCACATTTTCAGCTTTAGTTTAATTTGTTTTAAAATATACTTTATCTTGGTTAATGTAATGAGTTAATCTTCAAATATTACCTCTATACTACAATGATGTTGCTCTGGTGTAAATCATGCTCATGTTCAGGCCATATTACATGGTTCATTTGGATAATCATACATCAAATACATACAATACAATTGTATGACTACCTAACTTCCCTGATTTACAAACTCAATTCACTTTGAAAGATTATTCTGATTCTTTTTTTTATATGATGGACAACTGTGCAAACTAGACCATGCAAACTAAACAAAAACTATTCATATGTTTGTTTAAGAGTTGGAGTTTAACAAAACACTAACTCAGGAATATTAAGAATGTGATCACCACATAATCACCAAATCCAGTGAAATAGAAAGATGATCCACATGTTGTTCAGAGAACTCTTACCATCTTTTTCCATCTGTATTTTTGCTCCTTTGTATTTCCAGAAGACAGTGGGTGGCGGCGAACTGATGACGTCACAAATTATGTTGGCATTGTCTCCTTCGGTAAACTCTTGGGGTGACGGTGCATTTGTGAAGGTGATTTTTTCTGGAATATAACATGCAGAACACTTTTTACTCATAGGTGTTACAGTATGAGTCTCATCAAAACTCCATCTCCTTCAAGTAGTTTGACTGTTGAGAAAGAATGTATTTTTATTCACACTTGTTAAGCAATTTAGAAAATAAAAATGTTGTTCCATACACAACAGGATATTTTAAAAATAAAATTTTTATTTTTCTGTTAAAAAAATGGTCAAACTTCTATGAGTGCTTGGCAATTTTGTCAATCACCACACATTCATACATACAAACAAATCCATGAAAAGGACTTTCTTTCCCACAACCTGCTTTATGTTACCCCAAGCCTATTAACTCTCTAAACAAACTCCTGACTCACTATTTTTTTTGTCACCAGAGCCGAAGCATTTCTAAAACTAGCAAATTGGTTAATGGAATTTGCTGGGAGCTATAAATGGCATGAAATGACGGACTAATGTTACCTTACAGACTTGACTCACATTCAACTTCCCGGCTATAAAGCTACAATATTACCAGGACTTAACATATGAAATATAAAATATAAAATAAAATGCCAGCTGTAACATTGCCTGCAGGGGGCCCCAAGTGCTGAAATTGCAGCAGCTGTTATTTTCTTTGACTGCAGGTGACTTTGCATTAAATCTGCAAACTGCTGCTGTCGTCGTACGTCCCTCTCCTATAGATGGCAGAAGTGGGCATGTGTCTAACTGCTAACAATGGCAGTAGCTTGCTAAACGTATGTTTGAATGAATGAATGTGTGAAGTTTGTGAGTTGACGACAAGCCAGTTCCATGAGGTGCTTCGCATCTATAAAAACGTTCCAATTTTCTTAACATTTAACTGAGTCAAGACGAATGCTCATTTTAATAAATCGCAAACGCAAAAATGAGACTGCAATCTTATTTTGCGAATGAGACTGTATATTGATTTTAATAGGCAATGTCTACATGGGTGAACACTTCTAATGATGACCTAAAATAGGGACTGAAATAACAAGAAAAGTTCTGTTTGGAAAAGGATTTCATCTCTGATGGACATTTGCTGATGCTTGGCATTCATGGAAAATAAAAGCCATTACTCACAAAAACTGCACAACAGACAGGATCATTAAGCAGCCCTCTAATGGTCTTCCGACCGTTTATTGAACTGATGAAAAATCCATCCTCACTTGAAAAGAAAAAGAGTAATGTGTTGCCCTTGAGCAGTCAATAAAATACTGTGAGTTCAATAAACAAGATTTTTTTTTTCCTTCGGTGCTCATACCACTCAATAATTCGGAGAGTGTACGGGTTGAGGAACATACTTACGGAAGATTTTCACTTTGACGGTTGACTCCCCTTGTAGGTCTCCATTGGTAGCGACACACTTGTATGTCCCTGCGTTTTCAGTCCCAGCTTTATACAGTGTGAGGGTGGAAGATGACTCATCGTTACGGGTTACTGTTATGTCTGGTCTGTTTGGTTCTATCCTGTCCCCGCTTGGTCCAAACCAGTCTATCTGCTTGGCAACACCTACAACTGAGAGCACAGAGCAGTAGGTTAGAAAACAGTTATCTAAAATATATGCAGTCGACATCAGTGAAGTTCACCAGTGCCAACACACTGAATATGCTCCTGCATGGACTGTGGTTTGTGCATTTTAGCTGCTTAGATATAATGACAAAGCATCAGCCAGTATGTCATTCTTTGACATGAACACGTGGAGGGCAACAGGAAACACAGGACATTAAAGGGGATGTCATGCAACTAAGATCAATCATTAATTAGATAGAAAAAGGCAACAAAGACGTCTCAGCCATATTGCTGTAAATACACACAAAACACAGACCTTTGTCTCTTTTGACATTTTTTGTCTTTTCAACTTCTTATCTTTTCAATAACTTTAGGCCATATCTTTAGAAGAATGTAAAACTGGACATAAAAACTGAAAATTGATAGGTTGGATGCAGGTTTGAAAAGTAGGGGTGTGGGGTGTTCACAGTCAAGATAAACATAAACTTACCTTCACACATGAAGAATTTGGATTCTCCAAGACTAATCTCACCCTGACTCGGTGTGATCTGCACTTCCAGTGAAACTACAACAGAAAAAAAAACAGAAAAATTTAGAAATCTGAAAACATAATGAATGAAGCACTGCTTAAGAATACAGAAATGATCAACACTGTTTCAACATTATTTTATATTATAGTATAGGCAAGGAAAAAGGTAGCCACCTGTAGGTAATTTGAATAACTTCTAATTCATTTGTCCTCCAGGAATAAGAACCAAACTGCACTGTCATAAAAAGAAAGTATTGAAGTAAAAAAAAAAAATTTAAATACTCAAACTATGAGTCATTTCCTGCAGTGGCCAAAATTACAGAGGCTACTATTTTCTTTGCCGGTAGGTGGCAACACCCACACCTTAGCACATCAATATTTCTAACTGCGACTGAAAAGGAAGTCATTACAAGAAAACCGTGGAAACCAATGCACACACACATCCAGAAACTAGCAGACCCTATTACCAAAAACATGGACATTCCCTATTCCTCTTTTGCCTGCAGTCTTCCTGCCCTTTCAAGAGATATAGCATCGAGCAAACACTGCAATTATTCAGTTAACATTCAGCAGTTGGTAAGAACCAATGCTGTGCTGCCAGTGTACCTTGAGAGAAATTATATTTAAGATGCTTTAAAAAGTTATTAGAAATCCCGCTGTCTGTGTAGCGAGATAAATGCGAGTCGCTCAGTGCACTTAATCAAAGACCGGATGAAAAAGGCAGATTTCTGTTATTTGACAGACAGAAGAATGGCCTTAAACACTTCTGTGCTTAATTAGAACAAAGCTTCGCTTGTTTCCTGCAGAATCTCCCAAGGGGGCAGTCAAGGGTTCCTGTGGTTGACTAAGAAGTGTGACTAAATGGGTCCAAAATCCAGCTCTATATTATGCATGAGAATGTGCATGTACCACCATCAGTGCGCACACACACACACACACACACACACACACACTGGAGGCCAGAGAAAGAGTGGGCACACAGTGTTGTCAAGGGACACAGGGAAAGATCACGATGATGTCTAGTGAAGATGGACTGGAGTGAACAGTCAGTATGAGTTCTGTAATGCTAACAAATGAAGTGAACGGGGAGTGATCCATTTATTTTGGTCACATCCCTAAAAGTGACATTCCCTTAGTTGTAAAAAATGTAATGATTTAACACTGGAATCATAATATAAGGTTGAAGAACATTGGCGGATCGCTCTCTGTCCAACAATTCATTAATTGTACTGGACTAGAGCTATAAAGTGTATGAACCCATGTAACTGCTTGCACATTGTCATTATTTTTACTAAGAGTTTAATCACAGTTTAATTAGAACTTTAATCTAATTCCACCTTTTGGATTTCCTGATAAACTGTATAAATCTTTCTAAATGTGTTTTCTAAAGATGAACAATTACTGGGCTCAAATACTCAGCACAAAGAGCTAGGAATGACTAGCTTGAGATTGATCAAATTGATTGAACAAATTTAAATTGCTTGGGGATTTATTTTCTTTTTTTCGACTAATGGTCCAAATCCCAAAGATATACAGTTATTTAAGACTAATAAAAGAGCTGGAATAGAGGAAATCAACTGCTGCAACCACTGAATTTGGGGGGTTTTATGCTTATACTTCAAAAACTGATGGATTCATGATTATCGATTTAATCGCTTAAGCCAACATCCTGGAATAACATACAAGATCATAATAACTGATACTGAACAGGCTCAAGTGTAAGAATGTCACCAGTCTTTTGTATATTTCTATCCAGTCTCTATTATTGTTTTGGTTATATCACTACTCCAGTACATGGCTGAGAAGACACTGAAAAAAGGCTTCATTAAACCCCAAATTATTTTTTTCATCTTCCGGAGATTGATATTAAGTAGGCGTGTAAAGTATGAGCCCTCATCCTATCAGAGCAGCAGCGTTAGCTAGGAACTGAATGTACAGTAGACTATGAAAAGCACTGTAGTTTGCACTGTCTCTGCTGTCACATTATTATAATTTTAGTCAATTTACACCAACACAAAGCACAATGCACTATAATTGATTGCATGCGTGACAGTTGCTCAGTTATTTGAAGGTTTTATTTTTGAGACAAATTGTTTAATCTTGTCAGCAGGATTTGATGTTCAAAGTGAAAGAATATGAAAACAAGGCATCAAAACCCCACTCACTTTATTTTCATATGAACTACTAACTGAAACAATGTTATGCAAATTTTATGGATAAGGATTTAGTTTTAATTGGACCGAGGAAATAAGTACGGTTGGTATTCATTTAGTCAAACAAACAGGCAACTCATTTGCAGAGGAAGCATGATGATGATGATGATGATTATTCAAGTCAAGTGAAGTTTATTTGTAAAGCCCATTATCGCATTCAGTGTCGGAAAGTGCTTTACATCAGCAATGATTCTCTACCCAGCTGAATTTATCTAAGAAGACGAACAAAAGTCTTTAAAAACGATGCTAGACACATGAAAAATGGAACAAAAAGTGGTAAAAGAAACACAAAATGCAAAAATTACAACATAATTCAACATTAGTTTTACAACTGGTTCAACACTGATGCGATAAACCCATTTTAAACTCCAATAAAGTGAAAGGGTTAAATAAAGCTCGAACGAAGTAAGCTACATTAGACTATAGTCCGTGAATAGATCCAGTATCAGCTCCAAAGGGGAAAGCAGGTGCAGTGGCAATTACGGAGAAGGGTGAGGTGTGGGGCAGCTGATGAGTCAGCATATAGTAGTAATAAGCATACTGACTGAGATGGCTTCTATGTGCATTTTACGTGGTCTTGCAGTGTAAAAGCAAAAGCTAATTTTGCTCAGACACTTATTCCCTTTGACATTATTGCTGGAAGAGCCACACACGGTGCAGTCAAACGACTGGCGGCTAGATCAGGATTTACTGTAGCTTCTTTAATATGACAGAAAAATACAGAGGTTGCAGAATCAAGCACAAAGTAAATGCTTACCATGGCATTGTGTTTGAGGTACATTTTGATGTTAAATAATACAATGTATATATTATACCCTTATTAAAAAGTGTTGCCAGTTTGTTAGGTACACCTACCTGTAGTCTACTAAAGCGGTGCTGCAATAAATCAATATTACAAACACCTCTCAGAATAACAATATAAAATTAAACAGCACCTCAAACCATAGCCTCCAAAATGACCATAAAGTTAAATCAACCCCTCTCTAAAAACTGTTTCAACAAAACTGAACATTATAACCTTCATGAAAGTAGGATTTATTGCAGGACTGTTGCATTAGACAGCTTTAGTTTTAGCTAGGTGTACCTAATAAAACTGCAAGCGTTATTTGCAGAATATTGGCTAAATAAGGAAGGAACAGGTACTATAAATTCATAGCTGATAAACTGCTAACATGAGAAAAACTCACGGTAAGTGATGAGTGTTCATCAAATCCTTTCATTTAACTGGAGCTGTGTGCATTAAATTAATGTCACAAAGTCAGAAAGCAGCAAGCCAGATTGTCAGTATACTTCACAACACTGCTTTTCCTATATTAAAACCAACAATGCAAAACCGTTCTCATATCCTCCAAGCAAGCTGACATTCAGAGTGATGGTCCCAAAGGGAATTTCCATCACATGATCCCCATCCTCTTCACTGTCTCTCTCTGAGTGTTTTTCTCCTTATTCTGTATTAGAATGCAACAACAACACACCTGCACAGCCTGGGAGTTCTCCAAAATAAACTATTCTGTAGCCCAAGCACTAATTGGCTCTCTCAGATTGAAGGCAGCGCTGTGGCTCCTCTTTGCAGATAGTTATGAACAAGACAGGGTAATTGCTTCCCAACCAACAGCTCACTTTTCATAAATTTAAGAGGCTAACAAGATACTGTGGCTCAAGCCCAGTTAAATGGCATAAAGGGGAAGGCTAAATTACAAGAAGCAAGAAGCAACTGTGTGTCCTAGAAATGTAATCTGCATGTGAATCCCTAGTGACCAATCCATTTTAAACCCAAGTAGGGCTGAGACTGCATGGGGATCTCCACATCATAGAAGTTAAAGGAGCATGCAAATTAGAGAAGAACACATTAAATAGAGAATCATCTATACAGTACTTTTAGTCTTAATTCATTAGGCATTAAAATGTATTTTTGCCTGTAGCACATATCTCAAATGCACTATTTTCTTTATTCCCTAATTTAAGATGGTATCTTTAGCCATGCTAGTGGCGTGTTTCTAGGGATGATAATATTGGTCCAGACTAGGGACGTCACAAGAACCAATACTTAGGAACCAAGTTGATGCAAACGTTCTGAAAACGTGACGGTATTGTTTTCCTACAGTAGGTACCGGGTATTTCAATTCTTCCCGACCTGACAGGGGACCTCCTATACAGTCTAGTGACAATCGCACATGCTCTGCAGAGAAACACAGAGACAGATAAGGGGGATGTTTCACAGACCAGGTAAAGCAAGAGTGAACAGCAGTGAATCAGCTGGTGCCAATGTCATTTGGTACCACGCCGGTTTTGCTCATTTTGATAGGATACGTCATTAACAACGAGCCACCTCCCAAGCATCAAGCATGAGCTGTGTGTTTTTTTGGGCGACTTTATAACACATACTGCTGAAGAAAGTCAATAGAGACACATACAGGGGTAGGGTCAAGGGACAAGGCCAGTGTGTGTGTGTGTGTGTGTGTGTGTGTGTGTGTGTGTGTGTGTGTGTGTGTGTGTGTGCGCGTGTGCGCAAGAGAGAGGAAACAGACCAGAGTAGGTGAGTAGGTGCGTGTGTGGAAAAGAGTACTGAAGGGAAAAGATTAAGTTTGTGAGTTGAGTAGTGAAAACAATCAATTAGACAATGGGCCTTTGTTTTTATTTTTAATTTTCGTTTATTAAAAAAAGAGTTTATTTACAAAGACTTGTTATTATTGACATTTTATTGGGAGGAAAACCCCTTGAGATGGGGGTCCTTAACACAAATATACAGAGAATACATAAAACGAAACAACACGGATACACTCACACATATACAGACAGCTCTCCCAGACCTAGCCACTCCCACACCCACTGCCCCCTCCCAAAAGTAAATGCTGTTCTTTCTTGTCATATTAAAAACCCTGCCATTTAATTGCACTGTTATTTCTATGAACTACTAATCATCAAGCACAAGCTCTTAAGCTTACTGTAAACTTACCTAAGGCCTGAAGTTGGAACAGTATTCCATGAAAGATGATTCAAAGTATGACTGTTTATTAAAACTGGAACAAGGACTTAAAAATGAGTAGAAAGAAAGATGGCCCCGAGAGCATCAGAAGGTGCTATGTGCCACTAATTGGCAAACCAAACCTTAGGCTTATAAAACGTGCATACAAACAAGGGTAACATGCCCAAACCTGTGCTAAGTTTCATGGTTGTTAAGGCCCTCAACATTAGATTGGTTGAGAGACTGCGGAGAAATAAAACAATTCAACTAGATAAGAGTGACCTAGTTCTGGGTAAACATGCAATCTCCCCGCAGTTAAACTTGACATTTCATATTAAAATGCCTCTTCAGTCTTCAGTTGTTCATCCAAAAGTTTCATTTTTGCAAAAACTGAACTAAGTTTAAAAAAAACAAACAATCCCCTTGCCATCAAAATCCAGCTCTATTGATCAGCTATATACAATACATGAGACCAGGAAAATTATTTGTGAAAGCAAAGGCTTCTTTCAAGAATTTGTGAAAAACAGACAAAAGGAGTAAAGTGTAATCTTCCATCAGTTTGTGGTCAGTCTCAAGACATTAGAGACAAGGTCTGTCTCTACCTCTGAGTAGCTTTTAAATCCATTTCACATCAATAATATCATTCTTAAGACTGAAGAGGAAAAACATACTGACAAAAACCAAGGACGATAACTGGATATTGAATAACCTCTGCCTTCGAGACATTGCCAACAAATGGATGAAGAATGCTGGTTTGTTCACAAATCTGAGCGGCAAATTAAGTCTTATTTACAGTCACACCACGCGTTCAACTTGACAGATGACATAGCAGGGAATCATGGTCTGCCTAAATTTTACCACAATACCGAGACAAATACCAAGAAAACACCAGCAATAAATCTAGTTGTTGGTCTATTTCCCCTTCCTCTTAACATGAAAGCACAAGGTGAATTTGAATACAACAGTGGAACTGTGGCTTTGACATTAGCAGTTAATTTGTGATGCAACATTTATTGTAGCTGTGGGGAATGTCATGATCATGACTATAGGAGACAGCTTGCAGTGTCAATAATTCATGTCTCTGTAGGTCATCAACGAAACCTTAATGTTTGTAGTCTTAGAGCAATTTCATTACATTTATAGCAACATGGAGTAAACATACTATATTATTAGTGGTAGCATATTATCAGTTACAGAATTTAGTTCTCTGCTGCTTCTTAATGCAGGTCACAGCATGATGCAGCAAAATGAATTTTGTGCCATTTATTTGAATGTAGCTTTAGTTTAGGGGCAGAAATAGCTGCATCCTTCCCAGTTCAAGCTACTGTAGTCTTCATGCTTCTATTTAAGGGACACAATTTCTTCAGTACAGCCATTAAGCATTTGTACTACTTAACACCACTGTATACACACGTGCTTGCACGTGTATGGGTGTGATTGTGTCTTTCTGTATAGTGACGGTGCTGGAAGGGTTTTTTTTTCATGAATGGAAATGGTGTACATTGATGTCCTTGGGCTGCAGTAATCAGTGGTTGCAGTTGGAGATCCTTAAATAGACTCATGTAGACTAAACGCATCCTTTCTAGCTTGGGTTGTATCTCAAATTTAAGTTCCCCACGGGAATACACTGAATTCCCCCCAGTTAATTTTGGAAGTAACTGATAAGATATGAGGAGCAAGGACACCATATAGATGACAATTTATGCAGAGCATGGCCTCTTTCCTTCAGCCTCTGTAGTTATCTTAAAACAACACCTCGGGTGCTACCGCCTGTGCTATTGGATGTTGTAGTAAGCCTCGACCTAAGCCATGACTCGCTTCACTTGCCGTGCGGGATTATGCTCATTATCTATTCTGCCAGCGTAAAAAACACACACACACACACACACACACACACACACACACACACACACACACACACACACACACACACACACACACACACACACACACACACACACACACACACACACACACACACACACACACACACACACACACTTAAGCCTGCCGAATTGACAGTCACAGTTATAAACCTTTGCTTAACTATCTGTAATCTAAAATAAACAAAACAATCTGAGTCCTTCAAAATGAAAGGTACACTAGCCACTAAGGAAGGAGTAGCTTGTGACACTACTAAACCAATATTATTATATTTTATTCGGTAGATTTAGATTTTGCCCAAGGTAAAATGACATGAAAAACACAGTTTCTGCGATATCTGATACATAAAAAATAAAATCTCTGTGTAACCAAACAACCAATTTTCATAGCAGGAATCAGACATATGCTGTATTTATTTACTGCTTAAGAGCTTTCAGTTTCTCAAGTTCTACTGGCTGCTGAGATGAAAAAGGGTGTGTCAAAACTAATGAAGACACACACACACACACACACACACACACACACACACACACACACACACACACACACACACACACACACACACACACACACACACACACACACACACACACACACACACACACACACACACACACACACACACACACACAACCCATGTGCCACTACTTCAATGTCAAACAGCCTTTAAGGCTGCATCTGAACTGCCGGAAAGCAAATCATTTTAGACTTCCAATGTCTGCAGGAATGAAGTGCCTCTGCATCAGTAATGACGCCAGTGTGTTTATAATGTGTTGCAAGAGACTGACTCACAATATATCACAATGTTATTTGTCCCACACGCTCCAGCTCAGAAAGACTGCCAATAACTCACCCACTTAAACCAATTTATTGCATTGATTTATTGTTACAAAAACAAAACTCTGAAACAGACAAACATATTTGTTGCTGGGGCAAGCTTACACCAACTTTGTCTATAAAATACTGAAATTAAAACAAAACTGACAATAAAAACTACATTACAATAGTTTAATAATAACTAAAACATAGGTACATAGGTAGTTCAGGTGTTCTGGTTCACAAAACCCTTACACATTTTGACTCTCCAACAGTAAAACTGTACACTGCTCTGTACACATTACTAAAAAATGAAAAAGGAAGCATTTTATTTAGAACAAACACAGCACTGAGATCGCACTCTTAAATGGACAATGCATAGCCAAAGTGGTCGTATTCAGGACTCACTACTTTTAAGGACTAAGTGAGTATTTGCTTGCTGCTCATGCCTCTCAACCACAGTTATACTCACTTCTACCAGTTGCCATGGAAACGTGTTTCCCAGCTCCCCTCTCCCCATATTTTGACATCACTGCTCCCTCTCCCTCTCTCTCTCTCTCTCCGTCTCTCTCTCATATGGCTGTCTGATTGGTTGCAGCAGTACAGCCTCCGAGGAGCGACTATTTACATTGAAGAGGTTGTCAAAACACAGTGCACAACTTCAACTGATCACCATGATTGCCTTCAGTGGCTGGGCCATTGGTGGTATGATGCTCCAATGTCTGCACCAGTTATCCATACACACTGTATATACATAGATGCTACAAATTCAACCCTGTGTGCAATATTATTATGTGAAACCATGTGATGTTTAAAGAGCACATTTTAACAATTCATTTGACGCTCAGCTGGTGCTTCCGTTATTATAGCCCCAAGCTGAGGCATCAATATTTGCCAGGCTTTAAACACTTGGGGCATTTCATTTGTGCATTGCTTTTCAAACATGATAAGACTGCACAACAGATGGCCCGAAGCTCACAGTAAATCTCTGTGCATTAGGTTTAAAAGAAATGGCAATGCGCCAACTCAAAAGAGACTAGTTCAGAGAAAGTGCCTGGTCCTTAATTATACCTATTTCTATTTATTTCAGTCCAAATTACCCTTGTAAAACCTAAATCTTAATCCCAAATCTTCTTTCTGTGGCATATATAGCACTTAGGGGCTCTTAATAATAATTCATATGTACCTTAATCCCTTTTATGAGTTATAAATCATTCATTATATCTGAATTAACATATTCTGCAATCACAGTCAGCAGATAACAGGATTTGTTTTTCGAAGCTTCAGAATGTTACATGTTAAAAAACGAGGGCGTAAAATATCACTTGAAATACTGACGTAATGGTCATATTTATGGGTTACATAATAGGGCAGCGCACATTAGAATAAGAGGCCGAGGCAGCAGAAGCTGAGCTGCCACAGTGGAGATGATTCAGACTCCTATCTGTTGTTGAAGAGTGGCTGTTTGAAAGGTGTTCGGCTGTGATACTGAAGTATCATAAAACATGTCATATTTTATTATTATTATTATTATTATTTAGTCCCATGTAGTGTACCGTGTTGTGCATCACTATAAGAAGGGATTTAACAAATAAAAAAAAGAAAGAAAAAAAGAGGTCTTCTTGAGAAATGGGTGTTTTTGAATTAGTCACTACAAACCTTGACTTTGATGCATTAAACCCGAGCACTTCTGTGTGCTGGCTTCCCTCTGAGTAGACTTTCTTGATATTGTCAACAAGGACAGGTGCGACCTTACAAACAATGGCATGCAGACTAGAGCTGATTAATCAATTAGTTGATTGACAGAAAATTAATCTGCAACTATTGTGGTGACTGATTGCTCCTTTTCTTTGTCTTACATGATAGCAAACTGAATGTTTGGGCTTTTGACTGCTGGTCGGAAAAAAAGAAAAACAAGATTTGCTATCAGGAAATTGTGGAGGGATTTGTTCGACTATTTTCAGTCATTTTACAGAAAAACTGATTGATTAACCAATAAAATGATTGTCCCATGAAGTACAGAGAACGGGTCCAACCACAATAACTGTGCCAGTTTGTGCGTTGTACAATTGTCCAAAGGATGTATAGATATTACACTTTAATTAAAAATCAAGATGCTGTTTGTAGATTATCAACAGTTTAAGAGAAGCTCTGTAGTTTGTTATTTTCTGTACAGTGGTCACCTGATCTTGAGAACTTCTTCACATCCTGAGAATTTAATGTTGTTCAATGTGGGGATGAAGCCATCGATTATTTTAATAAACGAGTATTCTAGCGATTTTTCCATAGATTAACTGAGTAATCGGATAATAAATACGTAAACTTATTAAAGAACAATCGTAAATGTACAAAAGAGAAAATGAGACAGGTCTCTTAAAATGAAAAACTAATGTAATGGTTTCAGTGTTTCTCTGGGATTTTTTTCAGCAGCAGGGGAAAGGCCTCTGTTGTAACCCCACTGTACTTGTACTGGTATATTATAAAGTAGGGTATTAGTACTGTTGCTTAACTAGAGGATCTGATCCTTCCTCCACCTCTGGTTAGCACATCCACAGCCTAACTGTACCTGTGTGTTACCAGCTGAGCCTCCCCCTTTAAGGAGGGTGGAGAGTAGCATTTTAGATTCCCAATGTCTGCAGGAATTAAGTGCCTCTGCATTAGTAATGCTTGTTGTGTAAGGTGTAGTTATGTTACTTTAGTCTGCAATAAAGAGTGTAGATAAGTTCAGGTTGCAGTATAATAGATACTGAAAGGCTTTGTGTTTTGTTTGTTGCCACAGAAAAGAAATATAAAGCCCCTGTTTATGTAACGTTAATACAGCACCTTCTTGTACTGTCACAGCAGAGTTGGTGCAGACTGTCAACAGTTAAGTTAGCTACTTAGCAGCTATGAGTCAGGTTAAATACGGAACCACACGCGATGAGATGATTGATCGCATTTTCTCATGATTTTTTTCTGCAGCTGCTAACTAACTAGGTTTGTTTCGCTATTGTGGTAGGCTAGTTCAGTTTTACAGTAGACACACTACACTGTATTTTCATTTTGTTTTAGCTTAAAATGATTCAAAACTTTGGACACTTTCTACTGTTTTCTCTGGCCTGTCCCTTACCATTTTCTCTCTTATCCAAAGCACACTGTGCGACAGTAATAATCATCCTTGCAAAACACTGCGCTGTATGAAGTTATACGGATTAAACGAAGCATTAATGCAAAGCATTTGCATCGATGATTTTTAGTAATCAAGTTACTCAAGGAATCATTTCAGCCCTAGTTCATTGTGCTTCACATGAGTCTAAAGATTGAGATTATTTCCCAGTCAATGCAACTGCGCAAGAATTTTCAACTACATCTTTTATAGACTAAAAAGAAAAATTTAACAAAAACACACATAAAAGTTTGGGCTGTGGTATATATATATATATCCATATACCTACAAGTCTCAAAACATTCTGCATATGGGAAACACTGGCGCCATAACATCTTTTAAGTAACATCATGACTCAAACTGAAGCCAAAATATGACTTAAAATGAACTCTCCCTAATGGGTATATGCCTCTCTGAACTCCATTCCTCTTGCTCTCTTTGCTGAAGATAATCTGTGACTCAATGAGCTACGGTGCACTCCACTTCAGTGGCCAACAGAATTCGCCCTCATTCAGGCAATTTAGTGTGAGTGCCCCTCAGCATCTGCCTCAGCTGTGCACCACACAACAAAAGCCCAGGGAGGCGGGGAGCTGAGCGTCTGTGGCCCATCATGCCATACTGTGTACTCCTGTAATGAGTCAGTATTTAGAAGGCTGAAAATGCAGACATTGTGCTGGCTGAGACACTTAAAATATAGGGAAAAGAAACCTCCAGGAAAATCACAAGAAAGAGATTAATTGTGGTTTATTAAATAATTCAGACAATTCTGTGAATACAAACCGAAACCACAACAATCCAGGACAACGTCACCAACGACAAACAGATATGTGATGCTGTGAAATAGTAATTGTGCCAGAAATCCCAGTTTGATTTCGATCCAGCTCAGGGCTCCAGTAGAGCTGTACAACCTGTGCAAGGACTGAAAGAGAGCAGTCTGTCACTATGTCTAAAAAAGACATGCATAATCAGTGAAATGGAAAGATTCTTGAAGGCTGAATTCTGGGTACTGTGCAACGATTTTTATTTTCGGCTAGAATCCAGTGTGGCAACTACATACAAGAATAGGGAGTCTGTGTGGCATGAACAATGACTGAAATGGTAGGATCTCTGCAAACACAATGCATCACCACAGACTGTCGCAAAATAACACTCTTTCTTCCAGATTAATCATAACAGTGGTTCTCCAGTGGCTTCCCTGTTAGTGCTAGTCACGACACACTCCCCTGAAAAAGCCCACAAAGCAACTGCCTTCTTGCTACTAGCAAGAAAGCCATTAAGGTTTAGCAGAATATAATAAGCTAATGCTGTGCAGAACTGGGCACAATTTCATGCATCTCTAATAATTACTGTAACGACAAAGAGGCAAAAAGGGGGACAGGGAGGGCAGGAGGGCAGGAGGGAGGGAGCCACAATGACCACTCAGCCACAAGCTGCCTGGGACTACACAGAACCCCGAAGGCCTGGCACATGCACACAGCCCTCTCTGTGTGTCCATTCAGAAGGCCGACAAGCTGGGACGAGCCGGATAAGCCTGCCTGTGACTCCACCAGGAAGAGGATCAATAAGAGGGAATGCACCATTTTAGATACAGCCAGACAGAGCCAGGGGCAGGGCAGAGAGGCAGAGCAGCACTTGAGTACTCATTATGTTGTGTAGGATGACAGCGTGTGTGCAGCCACTTCTGGAGTCGTCTATGAATGAGGAAGACGATGCAGACTCATTAGAGATTAGGGCAGACCGCACCGCAATTGGATTAAAGCACTAATGAAAATAAAAAAGGGGCATGAGCGTGTCTCCATCAAGGTTACGGAGCTGACAAAGATAATTGTGCGAAGACGCTGGTAGCAGGTAAAGAAACCAGTCGCCAGTTCCACAAACGAAAGAAATGTTAAACAATGTTCGCCATGGCCATCTCTTTTTCCTTCGCTTGCTGGCATGGAAGCAGTTGGCTGCAGCTGAGCATTTGGACATCATCCACCAGCAGTCAATCACATACTGATGTCCCGCCTCCCATACTAACAGAGTCTGAAATTAACACCTGCCAAGAATCAAATGCCAGTAAATTTAGTCTTTGCCAGTAAATAAACAAGGGTCACCCACCACACTGGCCAAGATGATGATGCCTCAGCTGGTCTTTTCCTGTCCACAGATTATATCCCAGTTGACCACTGTACACTTTCTCTAACCATGAGCCAATCAAATCAAAGCAAAACACTGGCTGTACAATAAACAGGCTTCTGATTAACTGACTCTTATGCTGGCTCTACAATAACAGTAGAAAGGTTTGTGTATACTTCCTCGCGGCTCGGTATGCAACTTCCTTGGTTCGGTAAACCCTTTGGCCCAAACAATCACTGTCAAAACATTGCTAATAATGGCTAACTTGGCTCGAGCTTGGATTTCTGACTTGTACTAGAACACAGTCAACCCCTGGTTTCAAGTACATGGAATGCACCATTAGTTGACTCTGACTCTATCTGTCCTACTCCGTTCAACCTTGAAGTCCGGATCTTATTTTGTCAATCTCGAGTAGCCACAATTGGACGATATGAAAATATCAAATTAATGAATGTGATTTTTGTTTTCCTTGCTCTACCTAAAACATACTGAACCGTGAACTCAAAACCAAGGTACATACCGAACCATACACTTTGTGTACAAGGAACTTCTAGTTAAAATGTTCCCATATGTATGCATGGTTTACCTACATGGGTTTGATACATACACACAGCTAGTATGATGAAAACAGAAAGACAAGACAATGAAAAGATATATTGTAGAACTGAGTGACCAAGTTTAAAATCAAAGCCTCCATCTGTTCATCTCTTTCCTGAATTTTTTACAACAGTCCTGACTTAATACAGAAGCATGAAACAGCACTGAAAACAAGTAGATCAATATTACAGCTCAGAGTCAGAAAGCAGACTGGTCACAAAACAATAGAAACAGCTTGCTGTTTAACCAGTTTGGAACTCATTAGTATTGATATCAATTTGCTCAATAATTAAAGACAAAAATTATACACAGGCTTTTCTGATAGCGCAGTAAACATTTAAAAGTTTTCTTGATTTGTAGATGTTGATTTAAAGTTAGTTAGTTAATGAGACACACAACAACTCTAGCTGTGTATCGACGTTACTATTCTAATCAATTGTAACTTCAAAAACAACAAACGGCAACCAAAATAATAACTCAATGTTAATTATGTACAAGTGGCCAGCTTCCTGCGAAAGATAACTTACTAATTTGACTTCACAGATTGAGGAATGTGCAGTGTTTCTGCTACAGAAAGTTTCCTCCTCTTAGAGAATCTATATGCATGGGGTCTCTTGCTATCTAACTAACCAGACAACTGCCATCATCAAATGCCTTCAGTTCAATTCGTCTTTCTCATCTGTACGTGCAGTGCATTTCCCTGCTGGAAAATCAGCCTCTTGCCAGCCATATCAGAGTAAAACCCTTTGATCGTAATACAAGACTCATCTATGCTTCACTAAGAGGCTCATTTGTTTTATCCTATTTTAAAATTAGTTATACTAATACTAATAAGTCCCCATGGGCAAATTTGTCCTCCAAGTGTCACCCATCCTAACTGTTTAGCCACAATGCAGTGCCTGCAGTTCGGAGGCCAGCACCTTGGTCTGGGGCAGTATCAGGAGTATCCTTATAACTAATATGCATGTCTTCGGGGTTGGAAACCCAAGCACCCACAGGAAATCCAAGCAAACACAGGCAGAACATGAAAGCTCTACACTGTTTACTGTGAGGCAACAGTGCTAACTACATTTACACACAACACTTAAGAGTATTTAGTTGATTGCATGAGTAGCTTGAAATAAAACTGATAGCTTTGAGATCTTAAAACAATTGTTAGATATATAATTCTATTTTTTATACTAAATATATGACTTCAGCAGCCTATTGCCTTAATATTTGTGCTCAGGGTCATGCTCTAAATTCTCCTATTGGACTAAAAACGCTACACTAAAAACGTTCAATAAAGAAAGTCAGATTTCTTTGACGGTCGGGAAATGCTTTTCTAGAAGCTCTGACAAGGGCATGCATGGTATTGCTGTTCGTGTTTTTCAAGGCCATCCCTGATGTCCCTCATTAATCCATGACACATCTAATTGTGCTAAGCCATAACAGCAGGCCATTTGCATTCTTAAGCAACAGCGCCATGCTCTTCAACAATTTTTCTAGTTGCTATTGACTAATTGCAGATGCTGCTGACAAACTGGATGAGGATGAATATCATCAGTGAAGCTTTTTAGACAAACTTGTGCTGGTTCAGTCGTGACCTGTGGAAAATATGAATAATAAAGTTGACCTAATGAGATTGACACTTGTTGAAGACATTTGTGAGTATGAGATGCCTTTAAAAAGTGACCACTTTTCTTGTTAACAGAATACCACACTGTGGCTAAATGTTTCCCTAATACAAAAGGGCAACACAGTTAGATACTAAGCCTTTCCCAACATGCATTAACAAAAAGACAGAGAAACACCGTGGACAGGTGTGAGTCTGTCAGTAGGATAGCAAACAGAGAAACACAGTCGGACGTACCTATGGGGAATAAAGAAACCCAACACCCAAAGGACACCCAGGCAGGTGGGTTGCTTGTGCTAAGTGTTGCTAAGCGTTGAAAGCATGTACTCTGCGTGGGGGCTTGAGGAGGATAAGGTTTAGGCAGAAGGGCATTTAGGGTAAGACAAGGTCGTCAACCTCAATAAGTATGTTGTTTTGTGTTATCTCTCAGGCAGCCACGTCTGTAACACAAATGTTGTGATTCAATCATTTAGCACTTTTGGTGAGACAACAAATTCATACTCTGACTAGACGAGCAATGAGTCATGAACAACCTGTTACTACACCTGCTAAGCAAATCTGTTCATGTTTACTGATAGCATGTTTATAATCAGGTGTTCTTATCTCTGTAAATCCACTGATTTGATGATCAAGTGCACTCAAATTCAGTTGTTTATACCATACCATATACATGTACAAAGCAGACCTTTTCACTAGCAAAAAAAGACTTTGTTTTGGGGTTTCATTAAAAGCACTAATTGCAAAGCTGGGGTCTGTATTCCCCTCATGTTCTTGATATAGCTGTCAGTATAAAAGAGCAAGGAAAGCCCAAGGTTGTGTTTTGCATTCTCTAAGACATACTGACTAGGCGTGGTCTGTCTTCACAACGGCTCCACTGAGGGCGACAGATGGCACAGAGGCACCTTATGACACAACATTAGCTTCCACACACACACACACACACACACACACACACACACACACCTATTTGGCCAATCAGAGAGTGGACTATAAAAATAGACACTGGGACAGGGCTAGCCTCCAGAGAGTTGGCTACTCTATTCCTCAGGGCTAAGAATCTCCAGGGACATCTACAAAGAGCGAAGACTATCACCATTAATCTAGGCACTTTGAAACAGGGTTGTGATGAATTAGAACGGGTTGATGCCTTTTTTCTGATTTTATGGCTGTTCATTATACATGTAATGCGACGTACCAGTTTAAACTAAGTAGCCTGGACTAATTTCATTACCTGTGGACATACGTGAATTTAAGGATCATATTTCCCTTTTCTGGTTTTCAGGAATTACAGTATTGTGGTGGTTATTGATGGACCTCATTTGTTTGACCTTCAGATAATAACAACCAGTCAAGCCATCTTACTACAGATTCACCTGCCTTGAAATTCATTAAATTCACTTTGAGGTAGAGCCAAGGCAGTATACACTGCACGTTTGAGCTGCAGTTCGTTTAATGTTCTGTTACAAATCCTCTGAGCTCCACTACTGGAATAAATTTGTCAGGAGCAAAGAAAAAAAAAAAAACCTGGAGAATTCAGAAGCCAGAAATTCAAGTCATCTGAGAAGGTCGATTTAAATCATTTTTTGAGAAATTCAAGTCATAATTTTTAAACTGGGAGAATGAACTCAGTGGGGGGATGAATTGAGTGGAAGCTTTCATTCATGTACACGTGTCGTCAAGTATAAAGTATGTGTAAGTATAAAATGTATAAAGAGTTGATACCAAAAGCAACATAAGGATACCACAGTAGACTAAATTTAATAGGGACATTAAAAACATTATTAAACAGACTTAATGTCTGGCTACTCAGTTCTAGTTTGTCTATACTATATTATATCTTACTATATCTTCTTTGCTAGGAACATGACAGCTTACTTTTTTTCCAATCCAGAACTTTTCTCAGTTACACTTTCAGTTCCCACTTAAATAAATGACATCTCTGAGGGACACAGGAACTTCTACCAACAACCAAGACCTAAAAAGTCACAGGGAATTAGGAATCAGCCTACATGAAAACCTCTGAAACACTTACATTATAGAATACCCCAGGCATTAACATTTTTTTTGCATTAATCCATTAACACAGTTGCAAGCAGTATAACTATTGTTTCAAAAGTACCCATATTCAATCAACCCATCACATTCCACTTCCATAAAACTCTTGTAGCCAGTACTTTTCATGCTTACCACTCTATGTGAATGGTACTCTGCAGGTACTGATTTACTGACGGCAACAGAGGCACGCAGTCACAGACTATCAAAAGGTGCCTGTTAACAGATTCACTTGAAAAGATCTGCATGTATTTCACCTCTATACTCTGGTTTAGAGTAGAGACTCTCTGCTGGTTATTTGAACAAGATCTCTTTGAGACACAAGCAAACTAACCACAACTGCCTCAGCCCACAGCATACTAGCATTGTGGGAAAACATGTCAACCTATAAGTGAATAAATATCTAGAACCTAAGGCAATACAGCAGCTCTATGATGTCTCTTGTTGCAAAAGAATTTCAACAGTGCATTCCTCCAAGCTAATTTTCTAATTAAGTTCTATGAGAAAATTAGCTTGAAAACAGGGTTGCATATTTTGCACAACACATCACAATGTCGTGATTTGGACAGATACTTCGGATACTGCAGTCCAACTGAAATAAAAATGCTCATTTTGTACAACCATTATATATAATCTGTTATGTCAAATGAGGAGTCTTATGTCCTCTTTTGGGAATATAAATCAATACCGAAACAGTAATCTCAGATCTAACGTGGGCACTCCCTCAGAGTATAATACCTGTAGGTGTTAGACTTGTTCTTCCTGCATATAGGTTACATTTACAATATTTATTTCAAAACAGCCAGTGGTCTCAGCAACACAAAATGAATAGGAATATATTTTTTTAATATGCCCAACCATGCATTACACAGCTGCACACAGAAATTGCAATATGGCCACGTGCAATATGCAAATCACAGAAGCTGCAGTTTTTCGATAAAGACAAATAGCATCATAATGAAGTACTGTAGTGCTGCCTACAAATCTTGTTCTCCAGATCTAAGAAGACATATTTGTTTGGTGCAGACCCCAAAAATGTGACATCATGATTTTATTTTCTGTCTTAATGCAATGCAGAACTATTTACTTGTAATTATAAGCAGGTACTGGATCAAGACTCGGTATCAGCAGGTACTCAATATTAAATGGGAATCGGAAAAGAAAAAAAAACAGACAGAACAGACAGAAAATTTTGTGGTGTCAAATTGTTATCGACTACTAGATTTCTGGTATCATGACATAGTCCCTAGTCAAAATAATTGTAATACAATGTTTTTTTCATACTGTGCAGCCATATTGCATTACTTGCTTTCCACCTAATTAAAAACTCAGAAGGAGGTACCAAGTAAACAGTCATTCCCATGAATGTACAGGCATCCAGATAACAATGCAAACAAATAAATGTAAAATATATTTAAATATAAATATATATGCCAAGAGTCTGGTAGATAGGAATCAAATAAACAATCCTAGATAGTTAAAGTACTGCAATTACACTGAAAGTCATTCCCACCCAAAAATCCACGTGTGGATGCTTTTACTGTATATCTGACTCAGCCTTCCCATTATATCAATATACCAGAAACACTGTGGGAACACATTTTCCAATATGGCGCAGCAAGACAGACAAACGCCACAACAGCAAAGTCAAATATCCTTAATGCTCCAGCATGGTGGCTTACATCCACTACTGAAACAGCACACTGACCCTGTTCAGTCAAAATGTGTTTCAACTGTGTGCTACTGTAGCCACTCAGGCAGAGAGAGCAGCCATGTGCTGTCATAGGCAGAGAGCAGCCCTTCACAGGCATATCCCCTCTCCCCACTAATGGTGGTTGTTGTGAAGCAATATCCAGTGGGAGTCGGTATGCAAGTCACCAGTATGCCATTGAGAATACAGTGGATGATTACTGTTTGCTATCAGAGTACAGGCAGTACAGTCACTTCTCTTTTTAGATCAAAACACAATGTATTTATAATGACGTTACATTAAAAAAAGAATGTAGGTATTACAATACAAATACCTCCATGTGCTTCAAAATGTCTTTAGCTTGAAAAAGACTAGATACCAAAAATAAGCTGCAAGAAATTTGGCGTAAGCCTACCATGAGAGTAAATTATGAATATAAGCTTACCACATTGAAAGTAAATTGACTGCAACCATGAACCTGAATCTACCTGAACTGCTTCAAATTGCAGCTACAGTACAACAAAGGTAACAATGAAGGTAATGGCATGATAGCAGTAATTCGTATTGGTAGTTTCTTCCGCATGTTGTGCCACCACTTTCAGACAATTTAAGGCTGCATAGATACTCTGTCTCTACACTGGCCTAGTCATTGACTGGTTATACGAGATGGTTTCATTTGCTTCAGAGGGCCTGTCATCTGCCTTTGCACTCTATGACATCCATGGAAAAGATGCACAATGGGGTTCATGACACATCCGGCTTCTTCTGGCAACGCGAGCAAGACTGCTTTCAGTCAGTGGAAGTCAGTGAATCATACTGAGAGGAGATCCTTCAGGGAGGAGAGTGAGAGACGTGGTAGACAAGCCCAAGACAGACAAGATGGCAAACATACAGCACACACAAAAAAGTTTGATTCAAAAAGATTGTGCTAAATTATATGCTTTTAAGTTTTGAATGGATATTGCATTTTCAGTCAGGTCTTTTCAAAAAAGCCAATTAAAGTCTTGGGTTGACAAAATAGTGCACTGAGCAACAACCATTATGTATTAACCTCGCATGTCTTCTCTTGTCCTTCAACTTCTCATTCTCCACTGCACACTAAAATGTCGGTAGTCAGTATTTAGAGGCAGTATTAGTAGCAATACCAACATCAATACCAATACTAAGAACTCATTTAAAGAATTTGTTGTCTGTAAGTTTAATTTATTCAATCTTAGATGAAAGACCTGGCTATTCAATTAAGTATGGAATTTGTCATATCAATTATCTCAGAGGTGAAAAAGTAGCTTTCACGGGTAATAGCTTTTACCTGTATTAAGCAGTTCAGTTCATGCAGATTGGGTTCATGATGTTTAGCAATTCTGTAATTAGTCATAATCAGGAATTTAATTAGATTAACCCTTTTCTGGTGTAACTATGCTACCTTATTATAACATTACACTGATGTGAATTAGATAATACTACAGATATGTTGAATTGTCATAATATAAAGATCAACAGTCAAGTTGCATCACAACAATAATCAGCACTAGAGCTGCATATCGTAAACAAATTATATTGGGATCATTTTGACAGATATTACGATTGCCATATGATTCATGATTAGTGTAAAAACTATTAAAATCATCAGATTTTACATTTATTTGGGTCTGTACCAAACAAACATGTTTTCTTACATGTGTAGAATAAAATCTGTAGGCCAGGGCATCTCTGCAGCACTTCAGTACTTCATTATAATGCTGTTTTGTGATACACTGTACATTTATCAAAACATTGCACCTTCTGCAATTGCACTTGGCCATATTGTGATTTCAATAACATTTCTATTAATTGTGCAGCCCTAATTAGGACTAGACTATTTGTGAGCGCCACATAATTTCAAGATTTCAGTAGCTGTCTAAATAATAAACACATACAAACCGGACAAACGGACAAACCCTTAATAATGTATGAGAGTCATCTGTTCAGTCAGCCAAATAAGGTAGGTAGGTTTGCACATATGGAACTGAAATACAATTTCACCAGTTTTGTGGTATAAAGATTAAATATATGACTTCTCTGAGGGACTTTCTTATGTAATGTTAAGTATTTTTTTAGAATACATTCATATGGATGTTCTCTGTTTTCTTCCAATTTTGGAAAGGCCACCTTCTTATGCCTATAGTCTTTAATGCTAACCCAACTCTTTGCCTGTGGAGAGCTGCTGCTGACAGACATGGACACTGATGTGCTTCAAAAGTAGGGTGTAATGCGTGGGAGGTTAGGATATCCATCCCAGTTCCATCTCTACGGGACAGGCACCTCCATCAACCAGCAGGCAGTAGCAGTTGCTAGTGCAGTGACAACGAACACGCCAAGTGTCTTTGCTGGAATGCACAAATGAGTCGGAGATAAAACTGCTGGGAATCAAACTGAGATCTGTTAGTATCTTTAAGTTAGGCCATACGGATATTTTTATGAATTCTGAGGTTACACTAGCCAAGTTGCAACCAGAAGAATGCCCCTCGCCTCACCCTCCCCTTCCAAGCATGTAGGTGAACCCCTCGGTGTTGCAAAACAAGACGAATGACCCTATCTAGAGCCAATATTGGTTTGTGTCTTCTGGGTTGCTTTAGAAACAGGGCAGTTCAACATGGCAGACTCTGTAGAAGCGAAGACCTTTCAAGTCACATCACACAGAGCAGTGTTTCCCATACATACTGTAGGCTTTACCTGTGCGGGCCGCCCATGTATATTAACAGCCGCCCAAGTACATTTGGGGACCCATTTTAGCATTTTTTATTTTTTTGATCTATCTGTGAGAACAACCCCATCAACGAATGATTAACTAGTGGACTGTGGGACACACTGCAGAGTGAGACAGCCACCCTGCAGAGAATCTTCATCTTTCGTTCAATACCCAAAGTGACCAAAGGTGAGACCTGACCAGTAAGATGCTCAGTGTAGAGATGAAACAATATGAACATTTTACATCACGATTATATTGACCAATAATATCAGTTATCAATGTTATCGCGGTATTGTTAAAATGTGCTGACAATGTTTAAAAAGTGTACACACAATGAATTATTTTCACCCAGTCGAAATAACAAGCTAATACCTTATGTGTGAATGTAATGCATTCACATTAACTCACTCACACACTCACACAGTCTCCTGTGTGGCACTTCAGCTTATGCAGTGACCCGACGCACAATTTACATAAAAATGAAGAAGACAGTGATAGTACTTGCGTTTGTATATGTATTTGCGGAGCTCAACAACTGACATAAATACAGAAGAATTCTTTAGCGTTTTCTGGTCGAACACTTTTACAAGCAATTGGACGAATGCTGGATTTCAAATGAACAAATACGTTGGTTGGGTGACAATACTACGTAACGTGTTATCGTGTGCAAAGGGTGAATAGTGTAGTGTTTTTATAGTAGTAGGTAACACTGAAAGCTTTAGTTTATTATTATTATTGACAAGATTATAAAAACAAAATACGACCACACCCCTGGCACTGCCTTCCACCATGTCAAAACAAACCCACGTTGCATGCTGGGCCTGCGTCTGGGAGACTGTTGCTGACTTTGGTTGGTATTTAATGTGAGTTTTTCAAAGCGTGGTAATTAAATATGGTTTTAATAATAATTACAATTTCAAATGATTATACTAACCTTCTGGAAGTTTACTGTGGTTTATCATTAAACCAGCAACTGTTTCATCACCTAGTTCAGTGAAGCCAAAACTGCATCATGCCAATGCCCCCAAACACTGTGCCTTGATACCCTGTCCATAAATATCATACACAGTAAAGGTGGCGAGTCAAACCTTGTCAGAGTCTAATGCCAACACTGACTGTGCTTGAGTTAATGCCAAGAATGCAAACTGAGCTCTAGGTTACAGGGAATGAATGGCTTGGAACAGTAGCCTCCTACAACCTACATAACACAGGAGATACTGTCATAAGCCTCTCAAAACACCTCAGTAATCTGTCACTGGGTTAAAAGCTGGTCAACTGTTCCACACAAAGGTGAATGTGAGGTTCAACAATAGGCTGGTGTTAATTCCCAGCACCTTGGTGTAGGGTTTCAAGGGGGACTAAACAGTGCAATTACACAGCAGTCAGAAAACACCCCAGAAACACACAGGGACATGGTGGCATACCGGTCCAAGCGCACTGTTACCAAGCCAAACACTATCCAAACAGCCTTCAGCATTTCAGAACAAATCTGGTCCACCGCCAGCACTCTACCACTGAGGAGTTAACAGTAGTACTCCAGTGACCTCTGACTCAGAGATGGACTCTAATCCCCTCGATTCTTCCAGCTACACTTCCTGTCCAGTGGGTGTGTCGGTTGGCTTCAGGAATTTTGCTAAGTGCTCCTTTCACTCTCAATGATTTTGCCTGTTAATGTTAGCAATCCAGTGCCCCCCTAATGAAAACACCTTCAAATTATCCTTTACAGCCTCTCAAAACTCCTTGCACATCCAAGCTTCAGTGGTTACATCTGATTGGTTGGGGTGTGTGAAAAGAGATGCGGTCTGTGGTAGATAGTGTGAGTCTCTCTGTGTGTTACACCCTTCTGGTGAAGCTGTTCTCTGTCGAAAAAAAAAAAAAAGGAAAAAAGGTTGTCGTGACTCCATGTGTATTAGTGGTAATACATGATTAAATACATTCCAGTTAGCAGTTACATAGACCTCAGTTTGAAGGCAACTGGCAGTCAAACTAGGGGGAAAAAAAAGACATGCAAAAAATATTATTGTCAAAATGCCATCTGTTACTGGTGCATTAAAAAAAAGCAATATTTCTCCATGTACAGCGGGGGGAAATGTTGGGATGGGATGGTCCAATGCCCTCACCGTCACTCATTCTTTATTCGCTGGGATCCATCACCACCAGACATAATGAGCTGTCCAGGCCAAAAAAGGTCAAGATCTCAGATTGCACTGTGTTTTAATTATCATACTGGTATGATTCTTGAAAACCGTAGTTTAGAAAGCTATAGGAATAATAAAAATAAAAAAAACTCAATTGGTCTGATTATATTTATAATAATATTTTATATTTAATATACTGTGGAAGCTACACAGTTTTGCCCAAAAAATAAAAAGAGGTGCCATGTTGCCATGTAGGTTTCTTTCTATCTTTGGACATTTCTATTACATAATTTTAGATTACTCTGCATGAATGAGGATGAAATGAGGTTAATTCCCATCCCCACTGATATCACTTTCTAAAGCTTTCTTTTCCTTCTAGTCCTGTGAATCCTAATAAGAAGACATGTACCTATAAAAATATAATATCATATAAAATATGATCAACTTGAGAATAATGTGACACTTAACTGATTCATGTAGCTGTAGACTAATACATTTATTAAAAGATGAAAGGTGATTATTACATATTATCTTTTCATGAATAGATACATGAATTGAAACCCTTTGAATAAAGAGTGTACAGTTTGTATGCAAAGTGTAAGAGTCATCTATGCAAGATTACATATAAAATACTGCAAATGGGTTATACTAAGTGGCTGTTATAATACATCTGTACACTGCCCAAGTATAGCCTATCTGTGGGAATCACTGACATCATTTCAAAGTGGATCCTGCACACTGAATGCATCAAAAACTGCTAGCTGCCATTGCTTCCCTGGAGATACTGCCTTCTTAGTGTGATCTAATTAGAGATTAAAAATAACAGCTTTTTTGCTGAATGAGTGTCACTTCACCACGTTAATGATTGATTTTTTTTTTTTCCCAGAATAACATTAATGCATGTAATAACTTTGTGTGGAAAATAGGTATCTCTAAGTTTCCAGGCAATGAATACAAGCCTACAGAGAGGAATAATGTTTGAGATGGTGACACACTATGGTGACTGTATAAAAAGAAAGCCTGGGGCATAGGGACCCAAATTTTCCCTGCTGTGTGCATGGTGATGCATTCTATAGTGTTTCAATAATGAATGCACCATGATGTGCATGGTTGCATGAGAGAACACACACACACACACACACACACACACAGAGCATCCCTTTACACTACATAAAAGAAGTTGAGACCTAAATCCTAGCCGACAGCATATTGCTTTATTATGGTAAGATGAGACATGCACTCATTTTCTAAAATCAGACATACTGTAAGCTTGCTTTCAGGAGTTTGTGTTGAGAAGAGGCATCTGTATCTTGTAAATTGGTACACAGTTCCCTCCAGCATGGACAGTGCCATGATTATAAGCTCATTTCTTCTTTCGAGGGCTACATTGGCCTCAGACAAAGCTGTGATGACTTAGTTTGGGTCACAGAAGTCCAGTCTTTTCCCACTTCTCTCACTCCTAAATAAGACATGGAAAGGCAGAAAGGGAGCCAGGAGGTGCTCTCAGTTCATAACAGCCTAAGCAAAAGGGGAAATCAGTCTTTATTTGCAAGTGAATAGCCTAGAGAGAAAAGGTGATATATTTTGCCAAGTGCACCAAGCATTTAAATAGCTGAAGGTAACTGGTCAGGGAAAATGAAAATCAAAAAGAAAATAGCCGCATTGGAAATGGCTCGGGGTTTTTCACCATTATCAAGAGGATATTGTAGCTTCAACTATAGACCAATTATTTTTAAATCAAAGATAAACTCAGCTATTCATCAACAATAATTATACACATTTCCTGCTAAAAGCATTACTTGAGTGCTTAAGATGTACAATCAGTGTGTCAAGTAGTCTCGCCTATACCTAGCAGATAATTAGAACTTTACAAAAACATTGACAAAGTCTGTAACACCCTGTCATAGGTTCCTTTTGTCCCACAGAGGAAATGCTTCAAAAGAGGACAGAAGCCATAATGCCTAAAGGTTTGCCAATCTAGGGTTACTTATCCACAGGGATCCTTTGCTCACAGTGCTGGCCTCTTTTTTTTCTTATTATTTGATGAATGACAAGGACACACTGTTCTAATTTCCTGATAGCTCTGAGATCTTAGCATGTTCGTACTGTTGTATGACGTTAATAGGATTGCAAACTTTCAGCTAAAAAGCAAGTTTTCAGTACAAGATACACATCAAGCTCATCTCCCAGGCCTCTCTGTTCAGTGCTATGTTTAACTTGTTTTGTACTTAAATTAAAGCTGATTAATATTAATCTCTAATATAATAACTCAACCCTCACAGGACATACTGTAAGGATGCTACCACCACAGACTGTAGTCACTGAAAAACAACTACTAAACCTACAGCCTGTGCCTCTTCTGTGAGCAAACCCTTAGGAAAGGATGTTTATGTTCCTCCCACAGTGCTTCATGGGGTCACGTGCACGTGTAATGTCATCTTTTTTGCGTCCTTAGGCAATGCATCTCCACTCAACTCTCTCAGACCTGGATCTGTCTGATCCACTCCCCATCACTAAAGAGTCAAGTAGTCCTCACTGGAACAAAATCACAGCCTCTCTCTTGCGTCTGCTTCCTAATACTGGATAAAAACCTTAGCATCTGTGAGATTTAAAAAAATAAAAAGATGTGCAAGAGATATGGAAGCTTTAAAACTGATGCCAGAGTCTGACTTTTAGGGAATGGTTATTTCAACGACTGTTCACGGTTACATATGAATTTCTTGAAATTACAAGTCCGAATAGATACAATACCCAAAACATGCATGGCTGACAGTTGTATCCCAGAAATTGTCTCCCATTTCAGAAGTTGTCTTTTTCTATCATCAGCTCCATTCTGAAACAAATTCTGGTTCAATAAACATCCCCTAAAGCTTAGCAGTGGCCTGTCAGAAGCTACTCTGTTCTTGGCGGGTTTAGTTATTTGATAAGACAAAACAAAAATCACAGAAAATGGAGGTGAAAAGACACACCAGGCCTTTACCATTCTTTGCTGGATCTCCCTAATGGACCTTTCTCTGTGTCTGTCTGACTTCAGAACGATTTTACAGACTACTGTTTGACACTTAAAGTCTGCAAATACACTTGACAGCACCATTACTGTTTATAAGACATCACTACTGGTTCCAACACCAGCAAACATTGGTTTTAATCAAACACTGAAATATGTTTTGCATTACTGGTCTAATACAGGAGACTTTAGCTGAGCCCAAGCTATGTATATGTAGCATACGTGTAGGATGAAGTGATGGACAGAAATATAATTAAACTGAATTGATAATAATGTTGATCCTCAGTAAATATTTTGAGTTACTTATCAAGCAAAACTGCCAAACATTTTCTTGTTTTGCCTTTGTTTTATCTGTTTGATATCACTGCTGCTAATTAATTGAAGAAATCATTGTGTGCAAAGAGAAGTGGTGGCAGGCATTTTCAGTCATTTCAGAGACTGATCAACGAAATGATCGATCAACTAATCGAACAAAATAAAGACACTAATCACTAAGAAAAATAAAAAATTTGTAACAGCCCTAATCATATGCATTTCCACTGCGGCCTCTCTGCAAGGTATGACCACGCTGACCCCAGATATTAATGGTCTCATTAGGGACAAACTGTAAGGGTCTTTGCACTAAATCAAGCTTTGTAGTTGTGTACACTGATTGGCTGCGGTCACGCACGCGTATGAAGAGGACGCAACATTGCTGTGTCTTTTATGTGGGGAGGGAAATCTATTTTGGTTGGACCTCCCTAAATTCTAAATATGGAAAAAAACTGCTGCCAGTACACGATGTGCACAGACTATTCTGAAATGATCGCTTTATCAAGTTGGAGCTGTTGGACTGGCAGCCATTGCTTTTGGCAGCGTTGATTTCCATCTTCATGAAGCTAAGTCACACGTGAAGAAGTCTGGAGCGCTTAGAAGTCGGCCTGCAGTCACAAATGCGCTTCCATCTTGCTTTGTAAAGGGAGCAGCATGGAGCTACGTCATCATTCCCACGTGATCTAACGGATGATGTAACACAGGCTGAGTGCAACAATCCCACTGTAGACTGGAGCGCCACATTTTACTGTTCCAGAGAGCCATATGGTGAGATGCAGAGACGCAATCCCTTCATCAATCCTACAGGTTGAGGACATTTGGAACTCATCTCTTATCTTGCCCAGTTTTGCTTCATTGCTCTCACTTTGATTTCTGGAGGCCATCTTTCATTTTCTGTCAGAAATGCGCTCTTGAAATTCTTCCACATTCCAGTTATCAGTTTGAGGGGGATCAATTAATAATTATGTCAAGAGGCTCAACAGGCCCATAGAGCATGCAGCCAAAGACAGAGCGGAAAGGAAAGAGAAAGATGGTTAATCCCTCTCCAAGCTCACTTCAGTCATAAATACTGCAACTGCGCCACATAATCGTCTACTAAGAGATAAACTTTTTCTTTGGTTTACATTCACCTACAAAAGTGACATTTATAAAAGTACTACTTCTGATATTTGTGCAGAGCATTGCAAACATTACAGCTTCACTAAGGGAACATTGTAATTCTAGTTTCAGGGACTGACTGGAGACTGACTGATCAATTGTGAAATGAAGAATCTGTCTATATTCGAGTGTATCAGATAACCACATTGTCTGCTTTCTATTGTACATGATTGTAGATTATATGAGTCAAACTGCCCCAAATGCACTACTTCCTTTCCTAATTACATTGTAGGTTGGCTGATTAAGAAACTGGTGTACAGAAATGTCAAAAGGTATGTCTAAGGGGTATTTAGAAACTGTGTCACTATCACATGGTTTGTCCAAGTCTGACAAGTTTATTATTAATACTATAAAATGTTCTGTTCAGTAGATACTCAAGTCACATTAAGAGATCCTTAAAATGTTTGTTTATTCTTTTTTTTTAATGTAAAAATGGATATCATCAGATTTCTTTAATACTTAAATAAAAACATCAGCCTCAAAAATCTATTATCTCTGGCTGAATTATATCCCCTTGGTTAATAACTGTATTAACAAGATCCATCATTTGGAGTGTAGTCATATAACCATAGTCCACATTTCTTATAGCCTCAGATGTTCTGAAAAGATTACAAACTACGCAAAAGCCTTTAAAAGATGTTGGCTCTCAAAGAAAATAAAGATATTTCAGAGGCAGTGGTTGCTCAATTTATTCTCTATAATTTTTAGATCTCATCTAATGCCTCCATTAAATTAACAGGTTTTCTCAGGATGTTCACATGCAGCGTGTAATTTACTATGCTGTATTACACCATGGTCTGTTTAAGTATAATTGGTATAGTAGATATGCAACAAAATAAAAAGCATGCATGTGTCAAATGGATTAGAATATGCTCATGTTAAATTATGGCGGGAGATGACTGAATCCAATCGTAATGGTCTTGCAGATTTTTTTTTTTTTATTCCTACATAAAATGTTCCAATAAACCCAAGAGAAATTGCATTATCATTACAATGGAGAGAGGGCTCCACTCCCTCTGCGTTTTCCTCTCCTGCCTGAGGAACACCCCTGCACATATTGGATTGTACATAAAGGATTAAAAGGCTATCCCACGACAACCCTGATCCTGAGTGTAGCTGAGAGTACTACTCCAACCATAAGCCCCTCACATGTCAAATTACGGATTCTAATTTAAAAAATGGGCGTGTAAAGGCTATTAAAAATGTAATTTGACACAAAACTCCCTCAATTATACTTACATAACAACACTTTTTTTTTTTTACCAATTTAGAGGATCTCGTTTCAAAGCCTTTATCGTGGCATCAGATTACATAACAGATGATTCAGAATAGAAGCTGTACTTGCTGTGCATCAATGTGCCAGAGAGACCAAATAAACCTGCACAGTCCCTGAAAGACACCTTGATGTACTGTATGCAGCAAGCATCTATTATCAATAACAACCTCCCAATGCCGTCACACCTGTACACACTGACAGGTGCTTCTGGACATGCCACGTGTTTTATTTTTTGCACAATGTACCTTTAACAGAGACACCGTGACTCAACCCAGAGGGCTGTGTGTGTTTGTGTGTGTGTTTGTGTGTGTGAGTGTGAGTGTGAGTGAGAGAGAGAGAGAGAGAGAGAGAGTGCATTTATGTGTGTGTACAAATAGAGGGAGCCCAGCATCACTCCCCATCAACAACAAACACGTCCCATCCAAGCTGAGACCAACAGCCAACACGACTGTACATGCAGTAAAAGAAATAATTCAATCTCCAAGCCAAATTCCCATTCACACTAATAGGATTTTTTTTTTTTTTTTTTTTTAAGCCTGCCCTTCAAACATGAACACCATGTTTTATTTAATGTACAATAACGCAAAGTCAGCGAACAGGCTTGCTCACGCAAAGAGCAGCGTTATGTTTCTACAGAGAGAAAATGGCACTGTTAACAACAATAGCAGCAAGCTGTCTTTAATTAAACACAACAAATCCTCCAGCTCGCCAGTAAGCTAATTAGCAGCAGTCGCAGTACCGTTACCGTTGCACCTGCTAAACAGAGCGCCTGCGGGCGGAGGGAGAGGGGCGACCGGGAGGCGAGTGGATGCCGTCGGTCCTGACCACTATTAAGAGGGTAGGGGTAGCTTATTCAGGGCGAAACACAAACAATTCTTGTTTTTAAAAAGGCGAGCGTGACTGACAAATAAGAGAGTCTTACCTGTACAGCCCACAAGAAGCAAGGCTAGAAAAATATCCCTTAACTGGACCATCGCAACTCCCCGAGTAACGTGAACGTTAAACGGCGTTGCTAACGTTTAATCTCCGCTCAGTCCTGCTACGGTTGTTGTCCTTCGGGGTTTTTTTTTTTGTTTTTTTTCCTGCCCTATCTTAGCAACTGTTCATCCTAATCTATAGATTTCTGAGCTGGTCGGTGATAACTGTGAGCAGCAGCAGCAGCGTCGTTAATGGCCAGAGATTAGCAGTGATGAGCGCCAGTGCTCCGTTCAAAGTCTGACTGACAAGCCGAGCCTTCTCACACACGTGAATTAATCCGCACGGGCTGAATGAAGGACCTCCTGTTAAATAGTGCGTGGGCTTCAATGGAAACCAGTGTGTCATTGGGGAAACCCCCTCTATAATAACAATAAAGAAAATAAACACAGCATAGCACAATGCTTAGGAGTATTATATGTGTTTCAAAAATACGCTAAAGCAGATAAAAGAGATTAAAAAGAATGACCCATTAAGCTCAAGAGATATTCATATAAAGCTGTTTTCTGTGACAAAAATTTGTTTATGTTATGCTTCAGGTTGTCATACATATAATATATATATATATATTTCTGTGTGATTTTCTTTTTACACATTTTTTAATGGGCATTGTTAAAGGGAGCCTGAAAACAAAGAATTTTGCTGTGAATGACTGCTTCACTGTAATTGTTGTGCATACGATAAATGGAACCATGGTGGAAAAAGTACTTAAAGTACTAAAAGTATCTTTTAGGCTACTAACGTAAAAGTAGCAATACAACTGTGTAGAAATACAGAAATACTGAAATACATAAAGTCCTACATTCAAAATATCGCTTAAGTAAAAGTATAAAAGTAGTAGCATTAAAATATACTTGAAAATTAGAAGTACTAAAAGTATACAGAATGGCCCATTTCAGAATAACATATTTGATTATTGTATTGTGATTATTGAAGCCTTACTATGTACATTAATGTTGTAGGTGGTAAAGATTATTTTTTCATATATATGCTGATATGTTGTTGCTTTTAGTTAATTGAATATCTTTGGTCTTTGGACTGTTGGTCAGACAAAACAAGCAATTTTAAGACTTTAGCAAATTGTCAGAGACATTCTCACAATTTTATAGACAAAATTATTAATTAATTGTTTGAGAAAATAATTGTCGGAATAATGAAAATAACCTATAGTCACCATGTTGTGAAATAAATCCATAGAATGTAGGACCACACTTGGAAATGGAAAGGTGCTGCAGCAAATATTGAACCAAATTAATTCATTTTATTAATTATATTTTTGGGGCTTTTATTGCCTTTATTATAGTGACAGCTGAAGACAGACAGGAAAGGGGGGCAGAGAGAGGGGATGACACACAGCAAAGGGCCGCAGGTTGGATTTGAACCCTGGGCCATCTATGAATGGATTAAGAACATTTAGAACTATATTATTACTAATAGAACGGATAAAAAAAACAACCAAAGCAATTTTTTACAGTCTGGCAATCAAAATGTGTTCTTATTAAAAGTTTATAACTGATCTATAAAGCTTTAGTAAATTATTTATCCCTAATTAAGTGGTTGTATAACTGCCGCCAATCAAGGCCACATAGGCAGGATTTAAGAAGTCCTTATTCCCCCATGCAACCCACCAATCAGTTTTTTGTTTTTTTTTTGCACATGCACATCAGATTGCCAGGAATATAATTCTGGTGGAGTAAATTGAATCCCCCTATTTTGTTTTAATTTAATACTTAAATTTTTTCAAAGTTGAGTGTGAAAAATACGAGATTCAGCCCTCAAAACCAGACGTGGAATTTCTTCGTTGCTGTAGAGTCCAAACTCGATAATTAAAACCCCACACATTCCCAGAAATATTCGGACGTGACCTCTGTGTCCTCAGTGGAAGCTACAGCCCTGATGACAACTTTAATGATAAATGTGATTCACGAAAAAAAATACTTTTGCAATCATGAATTGTCAGGGGTACCAGTTAGAACTTTTTCTAAGCTAAGTTAATGTCTTGAATATTTATCTGTTTTATGCATTGCCAGTACCTTAACAGATAACCAATCAACTGTAATACAGTTTAATCTTTAGTTTATAGCATTTATAAACTACAGATTATGTATTTTATCTACAGATTTATGCCATTTATCACTTTTATCAAATAGTGTAAAAGAGTCCAACATTATATTTGAAATACAGCATAGAGAAGTTGTGCATGGAAAAAAATGCACAAACAAAAACCACAGTCATCGCCTCTTCATTCTTTTATAAAGCACTGTGGTGAGTCAACTACTACCCCTGACCCCCCTCAACCCCACCAATGACCAAAGAGAGCCTTATGCAACACACTTTTATTTAGGCTGTAAAGTGAATGGTACCTGAGAGAACAGAAAATACTGTTTGCTTGCGCGGCAGGGAGGAACCGTAGCATTTGGCACCCTGAGAGGGTGGTTTGCCTTTGATTTGCACAGCCGGCCCGCACAGAGATGCAATGGGCCAAAATTTAATAAACTCAAATCAATTTTTGGGCTGGTTTGAAAAATGTATTGTGGTCAAATCTTGCACATTTGCTGCAGCCCATCCTTCTACAGCAATTCCCCCCAAACATACCACCACAGGGAGCGTGACCCCAAAAAATGTTCACAGACACGCCTCTTTTAAACACCCGTCTACAAAGAAGTGACTAGAGAAAGAAGGGGAGCAGTGAGGTACCCTGTGGGGTTTATGGTACTGTGGGGGGAGGAAAGAAGGGAGGTTTGACTGGCGTTTGTGCTTCAGCATCACAGATATGAAAAGCATGACTCAGCTGATGACTCATACATATAAATGCCCACCGAAATATACTGTAGTGTTTTATTCAGTGTGTGCTGAGGTTGAAAAGCTGATGTAGCTTTTATTTTTGGCTTATCTCAGTTATGTAGCCACTCAATAACATTTTAATTTCCCCAAAAATTTCAAGTGGTTTCTTTTAAAGAATAAAAATTAGGATAAATTTATAAAGCCTTCTGCTCAAGTAATTATTTATGGTTATTAAATCTCACAGGTCCCGACAGCCAAATTCCTTGGTGTTAATTAATAGAGGCTTAACTGGAGACATCGTTTTCAATTAGTCTGTAGAAAACGGACAAAATCATATCATCAGACAAAATCTGTCCAGCAGTTTAAAGGTCCAGTGTGAAAGATTTAATGGCATCGAGCTGTGTAGTTGCAGATTGCGACTCCCTTGCTTCACCCTCCCCTTCCAAATGTGAAAAGGGTATGATGGCCGTTGAACATGCAAAAAACACGAACGGCCCTTTCTAGAGCCAGTGATTGTTTTTTTCCTCCATGCAAGGCGATCCACAGCGTCTCTATAGATATAAAAGGCTAACTCTGAGGTAACAAAAACCCAACAACTGTTATTTTCAGGTGATCTTACACTGATGAAAATATAGTTATACATAATATATTCAATTTCTGCTAATAGATCCTCTTAAATGTTACACACTGGACCTTTAAAAGAGTTGTGTTTTTAACTTTGTGGTAGTTTTATTTCTCTCCCGTGTGGCAGTATAGCTTTGACGGCCACTTACCCTGATATTCTTCATAAAAACTTTGCTAAAAAGGAAGATTTGTACTAATGTATCACCCCATGAGCCATCAACTCCATTTTTGTTAAACAGAATATGCTGTCCATTTGTGGTTAAGCACACATAACATGCTCTTTCATCTACTCAAATCACCCAGAATCCCTTTCAAAACTTTGCCAGGATCTATTTGGCTTTACTTCTCCTGTTCGGTCACAGCAGTAATAGTGGTGGTAGTAGCAGTGGTAGACTGTACATGCTGATAAATTTAATCTCTGTTTGTTTCAGTCTCCTCAGTTACAGTGAGTATACAGTCATTTAAAAAACATGTACAATCCTCTGAAACTTCAAACGTTTGTTTCATCACCCACCAGGCTGCCTGAAGTTATTTTGTGCTCTCTATCTCTCTCTGTAAAGTATATCTCCCTCTCTTTCTCCTGCCTCCTCTCATCCTCTTTCACCCATTAGAGCCATGTCCACACATGCATGCTCTCTTGAGCTCACGCCTACATGCACATACACACGTGCAGTACATTTACATCCACTTTTTCAGTGTTAATTACTATTACTACTACTACTGAGTATTTTTCTACCTGTGAATTAAGTCAAACTCGATCATTTGATGTGTTTATTCTGACCATACTGTTAGCATATTTCCTGGAGGTGATACATGTGAACATCCTCCACTGTGGGAGGTTTTAAAATAGCTTCTCTTACCTCCTCCACTACTGTAACAGAAAGCAACATACAGTACTGGTATGAATATTGGTTTCTGGGTCATGGGAGAAAAGTAGAGGTTAACTTTGAAGGGAGGGGAATGCATACTGCATGTTTAGTGGACATCAGTGGGCTAACAAGAAAAACAGGGAAGCAATAACGACTGGTTAGTGTTGTTTTGCCAGGAACCTCTTCCTCCCACTGTTGCAGTGTATATCACATAATTGATTTTAAATCAGGCGAAAGAAAACCAAACAAAAACACACTGTGGTATTATTGTGGATCAGCAGGGTGGTACAAATGCAGCATCATGGTTTGACAAAGCAGTCGATTTCTGAACCAAGCTCTATTGTATAGCCAGCTTTCTCACTTTCTGTTACCTTTTGCCAGCGGCTGATCTAGAGAAATATTCACATGGTGGCAAGAGGGTGGTATCGAGACTTTAAGGGGTGGCATAAATATATGCTGATATAATTGCAAACAATCACATATATCAATATTTGCTTGGAAAAAGCACAGAAATGAAGATATTTGAACTCAAAAATATTACAATATTGTGGTATATTTGTAAAGCAGTGAATAGAAATATTTAAATGAGGCATTAGAAATCAATACATTGCTTTAAAATTATTTTTTATTTTATTTTATTGAACCATAACAAATCATTAAAGATGTGTTAATGTTACTTTGTGTGTTGTGTTATGTTATTTTTCTAATCTATATTAATGTGACACCAAACTGGGTGGCACCTAATGTAGCCAGACAGTTTTTTGGTGTGGCAGCTGACACCCCATGCCATCCATCTAGATCCGCCCCTGCCTTTCGCTACATGTGATGCATTCATTTTCATAAAATAAAGACAAAACATTCTTATAAGTAGCCCACCATAATCAAAAAGTCACAAGTAGAGGCACAGGTGACCAAACTGTTGGCAGCTCTTAATTCAGCGTTCTGCAGTCCAGATGAATGACTCGGTGAAAGGCTTTGAGAAAGCTTCAGTTATCACCTTTAGTGCAGAAAGACTGAGCTTCCTATGATCTCAGGACTAAGGGGTCCGTATCAGTTAGCTTGAGTGGGAGATGGTGTTGTTAGACAGTGGGTTCATTGTCCTGAGAGTCTGTCCTGCAAGGGACAGAGGGCTCCTTTGTGGACTGCAGATATTAATCTGCGTAGGCAGAGATCTGGAGGAGTCTGACTAAGCTCACATACAGCCACACACATCAGTACACACAGAGACACGCACAGACTCCAGCCATATGCATATTCATTATGTAACAGCAGAAAGAGAGGATGCAGTGTCCAATGACATACAGCTTCCCACATCATAAAGATGTCATTCTTTTGAGATGATTTACACAATACATTCAAGCGTCACCACTGTAGACGTGAGGTGTCATTGCCAGATGTCATTGCAATGCTCATCATCAACAAGTACAAAGAAGACTTAGTTCCACTGATGGTTCAGTGCCAGACGGCCAGACCAGTGACAACATTTCACCTCTGCCTCATCAGCATAACCCAGAACGCAAGAAAAATATTCTCTCACCACATAATGACAGTCAACTGAGTTGCACAAAGAATTCAATTGAATTAGAAGTCAAAAGCAAATTTCTGAACAAAAACTGTTTGGAAAGTGAGTCCCTGAATGGACATTGTTAACACTTTTGTTATTGAAAAGTATTAAAAATGTTCTTCTGGTGGAGTCAAACTGCAAAGTGCACCAAACACAATTTTAGGACTGAACTATAATTGCTGAATGAAAACTTCATTCCAATAGAAGAACAACCTCAAACTGCAGCAGCGTCACAAATTAGGGTTGAATCAACATCTTTGTCTCAACATAATTAAACAATGTGTGCTTAACAAATCTATGTATTCTATTGCTTAAGATTGTATGTGGTTGTGTTATTTCCATCCCCTGTACATCTGTAATATGTTCTAAGACAGTGGTTTCCAAACTGTGGTCTCGGGTCCAACCATGGGTCCTTGAGTGGGCTGTAGGTTTCCCCAGCAAAAGGAGGAACAGAATATCTGAACTTTTATCACATTTTTTTGAAATTTTAAGTGAAGAAAAAGGCTATTTTCATTGATTATTATTCATAGTGACCCTTGTTTGATTATTTATTGACTACGAAAGTTTTACAATCTTGAAACCTAAAAAAACATTAAGAGGGGATCCCTTAAGACAAAATCCTCTAAAATCGGGGGTCCATCATCTAATGTGCATCTATTGTGGGAGTCCTTCACATAAAATCATGTTGGGAACCCCTGTCCTAAGGCATATAAATTAATTTGTGAATTTGATCTAAATATTTCAGCTTTCAAAGTTCTTTTTCAGTTTTGAATTAAATTGCAAATACAAACTGAGTCAAACTACCCCAAAAAGATGCAGCTGTAAAGATATGTTGGATATCTGCTGCCACCTAGGGATACAAGAACATTGAGGCATGGAAATGTTGCCCTAGATAAGATGGCAACACATCCTTAAGCAACCCTTTATATGTAATGTGGTCTTTCTGACATGTGGGGGCAGCATATCTCTACTTTAAATGTGCTTCTCTCAACATATTTTCTTATTGCTTTTATAATTCATGCATGGACAGTGTACAAATGCAATTACGAATTAATGAGAACTAATGTTGATCACTTTTCTACTGTAAAAGCGGTGTAATTTAGAAAATAGAGGATAATAGATATTCATCATGTCCCCATGGTGTCTGGCCCCAACCTGACTGTCTGACTCTGACCCAATACTCCAGCTGGATGGGAGGCTTAGCACACTGGCCAATGCAACTGCAGTGATATTTATTATTTTTGGTGTGGTTTGTGTTTTTTTTCTGTTTCTTATGTTGTTTTTAGGCAAATGTTTCCCCTTGATTATTTTTTAAAATCTCACCCTCCCACCTCAGCAATTTGCATCTAATTCTTCCGTGTTTATTTTGTGATATTTTCGCACTGTTTTTCACACATCACTTGTGTCTATGGTTTCTCACTGTGCAGATACATTTAGCTAAATCTAAACTGGCAGCGGTAGTACATGAGGCTGTTTACATTAATATATCACTGGTACTCCACAGAATATCACATAAAAGTAGTTGTCTAATCCCACTCTTGAGGTGGTTTCAAAGCTCAATTTTCATTAAATTTTTGACTATCACTTATGTCCTGAATCAAATCCAAATTGTTGAAAACAATTGTAAAAAACACTACAATTTTTATGAAATTAGATAACAGTATCAGTAAATGAAAATTAACTCTATTTTTAGTGCCTTAAAAGTAATGAGATATGCTCTAAAAACAGACATTTCCATCATAATCAACACACATACGCACACACACTATGCCTCATTTACACACCAAAATAACAGACAAATTATTGTAAGAGAGCCATGAAATATGCCTAAATTACAATCTCATAACGACTTGAAATGAGTTCAGCACAGATGTTTCATCTAACCAGGTGGCAAAGAGCTGGCTAGTGTTATAAATCCATCAAAACACAGGCAAACAGCCTCCTCTTCAAATGCACTTGTCGTTATTTATAAAGGGTATTAACAATTAGAGTAACAGGCTCATTTTAAGACTTTCACTGCAGACTACTCAAACATCCTGTAAACCGAGCTCAGCATGCACCATCTTCTGTAATGTGCAGTGACAGTTCGCATCAGATCCTCGGTCTTTCAAGAAGCCTGTCACTTTGGATTTCACTCAAGATGTATGACAAGGCTCTAACATACTCAAACCCCATTTCAAACCCCGGGCTATGCAGAATACTGCTCTCAGTCATCAAACTGCTTTCAAGATGCTCTCTGCAATACTGAAACACCGAAGAAGGTTCTAGTAAAAATGCATGAAATGTGCGATTGATCAGAAGGATAATCTTTTACATCTACAGTACAGATCAACAAAAATAATACATAAGCTATGCACTAACAAGTGACATGAAATATAGAAGAATCCTTTTATTTGAACTCAAATGTAATTGCTTTGCTTCAATGTGCACCCTGAATGTAAGTGCTACAAAAACAAATGTGTTATTTTCACTGTATGTGTTATTACCTATACTTTGGGACTATTGGTGTTATTAAGTGCCCAGTAGGAGCACACAAATAACAGCTGGGCTCAGTGTGTTTGTCCATTCAGTCTTACTTTAAGTGTTTTTTTCAATGTGCAGTGTTTATGTGAATAATGTTACGGCCTCGACAACCCTCTGGAGTCAAGCAAGACTGTTATCCTGCAAGCCAACCTGGAAGTTAACTCTGCCACGGTTCATTGGCTGCAGCCCCCACTTTAACTTCAGTGGGGTTTTGAATGTGCCTTCGGATTGATGCTGAAAATTAGATTTGTGTTTAACATAGGCAGATAGCAGCTAAAATACAACTGAGGTTGCATTTGTTTCACTAATGCTCAGAGCATAGCAATAGCACTATGCCTATGCTAGCAAATCTTATTCTCATGATTAGAAAAGAATACAAATTTTGGAGGACTACAGCAGAGGGCTGAGTTGAGGGCCATTCTGTGTTCTGCAAGCCTGTTCTTGCACTATTTAACTTTTGGTTTCCAACTGCCAGGAGCCAGAGCAAGGGGGAGCCAGCGGGGAATGCTGACAGGCAGCGACGCCATAATGGGCATCAGAACCAGAACCAGGCAAATGAGTAACGTAATCGGGCTTAGCAGCCTCTATGAACATCATGACAGAGGCGAAAAGGAAGTTGATGGAGGTAGCTAGGAAGAGAAGTAGAGAAAGTGACTGAGCAATTCTGTAATGTAATCATCACCCAAATCACAAAAAATACCAAGACACACTTATTTACTCTCTGTACAGTAAATATGAAGCTCCATTCAGCAGCCAGTTAGCCTAGCTTAGCACAAAGACTGGAAACAGGAGGAAACACCGTCCAAACGTGTCCAACCGAAACGGTGGATTTTGTTGCTGTTGGGCAGAGCCAGCCTAGCTGTCCGCACTGCTAGATGCCACTAAATCCTACCCACTGGTCCTGTATCTTATTAAAGACATTCCAACCACATTTCCTTCATACTCTGATTTTCCTAATCATGGCTCAAGAATGCTTATGAGTCTGAACATTTCTGGACATTTCAAGTCCTAAATGTGGACAGCTCATTAGCTTGGAGGCTACTACGTGAAAGACAAAGTTGACAAAGACACATGAGTTTAATACCATGTTCAATGATTTCTGTTCTCTGATACTGCTGGGGTTTGAAAAAGGCAGCTAGTCACCCTGTCACCAAAGCAGACATAAATTACATATGTATGCACATATGTATGAAAGGCACAACAAATACTGTTGTAACATACTGCACAATTCTGCATTCATACATCATCCATAATTAAACTCTTTTAAATGGCACGCTGTGCTTTTATTATCACTAGAACAGATACCATTTAATCCTATTTAGACCCTGGGAGAAGAATTTATTTGTTCAATAACACACTGTTGCTCTTTATATTTCAAAAGCAAGTTGCTTCATGTGCTAATACAATATTGCATTACTCTGACACCTGAAGTCTAACAGGAGCTAAGGGCAGAGTGATACCTCTGGCATTACTCTCATTTTGAAGTACAATATGGACTTCAAACAGAATAAGATGGACTTTGAAGGGGAGGTGTTCATTTTTTTCCCCTTTTCACTTCTATTGATTGTGTGAAAAAGATAAGAACAAAGACATTTTGCCTGTTGCTCATTTCCTTTGACCCCACTCCCAATCCACAGTCTTTCAATCACGTCTTGTCTTTGCTTTTCATCTAAAAGTAAGTTGAGAACCTGAACAACTTTACTCCCACACCTTAATCTGAGGTCGGAAGTGTTTTAAGTTTTTGTTCAAAATCAACATTACAACACAGTGTTCACCACGACAATCTCAGTGTTAATGATTAAAGTTTTAATCGACAATAAGTAAAAAAGTGGGCAATCTGGCATTTATGCAATAAAAAGAGTGAGATCTTATGAAGAGGACTTGACTTGAAGAAGTTGATATATAGCAATCCCATCGATTTTCAAGCTATCTAAGAAACATTGAAATCATGAAAGCATATGCTATCTTTGAAGTGATTCCATAAATTTTTCATGCGATTCTTCATTACCCCCTCTATCATGTGGTGGGTAGAGTAAGTCGTTACAGTATTCTTTCTTTTGCACTTTGAAGTGATCATATTCTATTTTACTCTAGTGACTGAGATAATAAGATCCTAAGCATCAATTTATTTCTTAATTCAACTTTAATATCATGTGGCATTTATGTGTTTCATGGCTGCATTTCTGGATTTGACTGTGTGTTTGCGCAAGCTTTCTTGGCAAATAGTTGTTGAGATAGTTAAGCCTGCGCCAAAATGGTGGACCAACACCTTACAGACCAACATTGCCAAAGAGCCACGGCACTCGTATGGCTAAAAAAAGAATAGCAGAAAAAAACAAAAAACAAAAAACAAAATAAACATACCAGAAAGAAAGGAAGTTGGTCCCCTATGAGAAATAAAAAGTCCTATATATATACATTTACACACATAAATATCTAAAGAATACAGAATTTGTCGGTCTGAGATGGCATGAAAAGTTAATTTATCAATGTACTGTGGCAGATGACCCTCTTTTTTGGACCCTTTCCAGCTTAAAGTAGAAAATGTCTCTTATCAGAGAATGACGGCTATATATGTTTCATCATGTATTTTGGAATTACATGTGTGAGGGTGACTCCAAATAAGGAGATAATTGCAGATGGTTTGACAAAGGCTGAGATAATTTGTGAAACTGTTCTCAAAACCTCTAACCACAAATTGTGCAAATCCAAAACATATGACTGTAGGTAGAAGAAGATTGACAACATCAATCTCAGACAGGATTGAAAAGATCTTAAGATAAGAATCTTACATTGTATCGCCTCGTGCATAGCAGAGATGGAAAAGGAGCGAACCTGACCTAACATTCGACCCAATCCTCCTCCATTATTTTATTATTTGAGATATAAATCATCCTCATATGGTGGTTCAATACTGTGCAGTGAGATATGGTTTGATAGTGGATGAGACTACACAAAAATAGGATAACACCCTTCATAGTGGGCAGTGGGGTCAAAAATTGGTCAACTGGTAGCTGCTGGTACATTGTGAAAAAGGGGTTTAACATTCAATACTGCAAACTTGTAAGTACCTGAAGAACAGATGTTTGGGAAGACTAAACTTCTTTGAAAGTTGTTGCTGATACAAACTGTCAAGAAGAAAATATTCCATCCATCAAAGGAAAAGTTTTTCAGAAATTCGCTTTCTTGTCGAGTATAGATCAAAGGACAACACTAACTTAGCGCCTTTCTAGTCTTCCGTGCACTCAAAGCACTTTACACATGAATGGACTGAATGTGACATGTAGTAGAGGCTACCATGCAAGGTGCTAACTGCTCATCATAAACTAATAAATCCCACTCACAAACTGATGGCACTGTATCGGGAGCAATTTGGGGTTCAGTATCTTGCCCCAGGACTCTTAGACATTCAGAGGATCACCTCTGCATGAAGAGCCGGGGATCGTACCGCCAACCTTCTAATTAGTGGACAGATTTCCAGCTACAACCAGCAGCCGGCTAACTTAGCTTAGCACAAAGACTGGACACTGGATGAATCAGCCTGGTTCTGTCCAAAGGTCACAAAATCCACCAGCACCTTTAAAGCTCACCGATCAACGCGTTATCTGGCACATATTGTGTAAAATCACAATCCTTAAATTGCATATCCAGTATGACACGAGCGCGGTCTGAGATCATGATGTTCTTCTGTGTTTTTGGGTGTCTTGGACATGAAGAATTAGACTTCTCTTGTTATACTATCTTGTGATGAGATGAGAATCAATAAAGGAGCATCAGTCAAGACAAACAGTGCATAACGATGGCAGCCTCCTGGTTTGATACTCTGTAATACCTTTCTTCGTGCCCATTTCACTCTGCAAATGGTTCTCGTGTCGTGGTTTAGCTCATTTTTGACAGAGAAGATACAAGAGTGCTAATTAATTACACTGTCTGTTGACTCTGCTGCCCGCATGTATCCACCTGGCCCATTAACTTTCGATTCAGGGAGTGGATTTTTCACACCATTTACACAATTAAAAACATCGGGACATATACTTCTCAATTCATTCTGCTGACATTTCTTAAAATTGATTGCCTTCATTAAGCTATTAAATTGCCTCTTTTAAAAATCAAAAAAATTAAATGACCCCTGCAATAGCTAGTCAATTCAGAGCCCTTTTACTAAGCTCGTTTGATGATGCTGCAGGTTGAAATTAGTGAGTCCTCATCAATTCAATTCTTGCCTCTAATTTCTGTCTGAGCTCAGACAGCGTTCATATGCATGTTGCTTCTGCCTAATTCAATTCATCACAAGAGGAAAGACAGAACTATCACATTGGGTGCTTTCTGCCAGATAGTTACATTTGAGTCATGGTTAATACACAACAGAACAAAGAGTGACATGAAATACGTCAAGTGAAAAATAGCCCAGCTGACGGGCCTAAATTTAGCCGTTGCATAGTTTTGTGCTGCCCATCACTCACACAAGTGTCTCCTTTTTCATGAAAGAAAAGGCCAACCTGATTGTGCAGGCAACCTTTGCAAGGTTACATGAGCTGTCATGTTAAGGGCCACATCACTTACAAAATGCATTTTCTTGCAGTGTTACAACAGGGCAGCAGAGCAGATCATTGAAATTCAGTAAACATATTAGCTGTGTGATTACACAGACCCACAGGAATACATAGGAAGACAAACAAAACAACTGGCCTGATTATTGCCCTCTACCTACTGTAAGCAAATCCTTACATAGCCTACTAGGTAAATGCACATAGATCACTGCTACCCCCAGTTTACATTAGAGACTTTGTCTCTTGTGTGATGTATTAGGCCAACAAACATTTTAAGCTTTATTTTCAGGCTCATATTAAGTTATGCTAATTTTATTTGTTATTATTTCATATCTTTGTGCTTTAGGTGAAAGCTGGTAAAGCTGTTACAAGACCACTGCCATGTTTATTTTTGCAAAAAGTTGAACAAAGGGAGATTCAGATTAAGTGTAGGTGTCTAACTTGGGCTACAACACAATACATTTCAGTATGCCATCATATTGTAGCAGCAACTGCGTTCAGATAGCTAATGGTCATCACTGGGATAGAAACTCATTAGCCTAGCTACAACCATAATCACCCACTTTGTACAATAAAAGCACAGAGGAGAAATCTTCCTTACTGGGAAGTAACACTCCAGTTGTATAGGGGGAGTTTAAGGACCCTACATGTCTTCAAATACAGTTCCCACAATGCCTTTGGAGATATAAACAGTTTCATGTCGCTAGGTACAACTATTACTGGATTACTTTGATACCAAAGAAAACTTAAAATTGTGATGATTCTCAAGCAAGTTCTGGAGTTATAAGGAGCACCTTATTAGAAGTTTCCTAAGTGGATGTATAGATTGTTATTCAAAATGGACATTGAAGATAATTATATCCTCGGAAAGTATAAATCATACTGGATCTAAAAATGTGTGTTCTTGTGAGAAGGAGTATCTACAATTTTTGACACAAATTGCTGCAATTAGGTGCTAAGGGTTTTAAAGTACTTTAATTGCCTCCGTGAGCTGCGTGTCACAGCCATTGCTGCTGCTCCAACCATAGACCATCTTGATAGGCAGGCCAAATCAACAGGCCAGACTACAATAACTTCCTGGATCTAGAGGACCAGCACACACCTGTCCCCTTCAATTCAAGCAGTGGGTGTTTCCCTCCACTAATGTTATGTGAATATAAGGAATGTGAGAGCCTTACATAATGACTGAGCACCAGTAAATCGGATACATCCTGGCATTTCATAGCTGCTTCTATTCTAAGATGGTGATCTGTGTTATTTTAATAATGATGCCTGCTGTGCAGCATTATTGTCAGCTGGCAGCTGCAATGGACTGGGGCTTATAATGTATAGCCTTGATAGTATGATGACAATTTGTGTTTTTAAGGTGAACATGGCCTGTCACATGAATCAGCAAGCAATGGCTTTGTTGTATAAATGTTTAACTGTTCTTTTAGCTGAGTTACATAACAATTTACAAACACATCAGGAAAAAAAAACCCAGAACCATAGAGCCAACTCTTTATCACATCTGTGTAGCTGTTTTTTTTTGTACAGTTGTCAAGTTCCCTTTACCTTTAGCTAAGTGAAGATTAATTAGCATAAACAAATAACATGCAGCATCTTATTTTCTGCAAATGTTTAGCCAACAGCCCCAGGACTTGAAGTTCTATGAGTAATTTTAGTATTTACTGTTTAGAATAAAAGACCACAATCAGTAGAACGTAAACACACACTTCAACTCCTAATTGTCTTTGTTATGCTTGTGCATGAGTAGTTATCAGTGCCCAGAGCTAGACAATATGACTGGCAGCGCTATGCAAGCACAGACTTCTTCTTCATAAATTTTATGATTAATACAGACTGTGTTGTAATCTGGGAAAGCATCCTGGCATGAAGGATGAGGATTATATATTTTTCATCTCAGAAACTAATTGAAAAGGGCCATGATGGTGCTGTTATCACTCACGTCCCCAGCTGAGTTATGGCCAGGGTGAGATATGACTGACAGAAAAAAAGGAGACTTAATGAACAGCATGTGACTGTTAAATAGGCAGGTGCTGGATTGTCGACCTGGACATGTTTTAATACAGATATCTCATATTAGTCAGTATTCAGCCATTCAGATTAAGTGATAATACCTGCAGTCTGTTGCAAGCGTCTTTGTCATGGATGAATGAGCAGGCAAAGTCATTCTTTTGCTATAACGCATGAAATATAATTCCAGTCCAGTTACAGCTCAAGGAAATATATCCAGTCCTATTTTAAGAAATTATACAATCATGTTGGAAAAACTATCTTTACATTAATTATACATCAAATAATATAGTTGTTATTTGGTTAGCGTGACATTTATTTAATATACCTTAATGATATGGTAAGCTAGTATTATTTTTATATCATTGATCATTTCACAGTTATAGATGGACATGACCTATCACCAGATTCCCACCTGCAATCACTGCCCATTGTGTTTATTGGAACGAGAAAGTCTGCACTGTCAGGGTCTGAATCCAAGTCTCTGCAGTGGTAATCAGGTAAGTGTTTTGCCCTTGCATTACTCATGCACCTATCATCCCAGATTCTGAAGTAAACTGGAGTTTCTTGCAGTCAAAACAGATCTTTGAGTACACCTACGTTAATGAGCTTCAGCATCCACTGTAAAAACAGATAAGTTCATGTAACTAAAAAAATGATGAAACTGATTACATCAAACTTTTTAATTAAGACTAACTACATTAAGTAGTAAGTTAAATATAACACTCTTTGTTGTGCTGTGAACACAAAATGCCTAGTTAAAAGTTATGAATCAGTATTTTTTCTGTAACTTACAAAACTAAGTTAGTGTCACTTAAAAATACTTGTAAAAGCGGCTTAATCAAGAATTTATGTTAACATAAAAAACTGAGTTGGTATTATTTGATGTAATCAGTTTCAACACATTTTTTCATTACATTAACTTATCTGATTTTACCATGTAAATAACACAGTGTTTCCCAACAGTCTGTGCTCATAACTCCTTAAAGGAATAATTTGTTATTTAGGGAAATATGCTTATTTGCTTTCTTACCAAGAGTTAGATGAGAAGATTGATACCATTCTTATGTCTGTACAGTAAATATGAGTTTGTTTATTAGTGAGCCTTTGGGTGTTGGCAGGCAGATTTAGTTAACTTTTGATAAAGTCAGGCTAGCTGTTTCAGTCTTTGAGCTTAGCAGAGCTAAGTGGCTGTAGCTCCATATTCACTGTACAGACCATACAAGGTGGTATCAGATTTCTTTGCTGACTCTCAACAAGAAAGCAAATAAATATATTTCTCATAATGCCGAACCATTCCTTCTTCCAATTAAGCAATATATACTTGCGACCCCTCACCGCAGGTTATGACTTGAGTATGGACATGAGTTTGAGTTGTTTCATTGAAAGCATTTTTCAGGGCCTGAAGAGGTGAAGATATCTGATATTTCTTGAGAAAAAGGTTAAAGATTAAAGAAGATTAGAGAAGTTTAGAGAAGTTAGAGAAGAAGTTTAAAGAAATAAAAAGGATTTTGTGTAACAGGAATACTGGTTAAATTTTATTTTCTTCTTGTTACCCCTCAGATTTATCTTGACCAAACTCTTGTTTAGGAAACACATAAATAACAGAACTTTCCTGCTCTGGTTGAATGAAGCAATGTTTTGTATCCAATGTAATTCTGCCCACTCAGCGCAGCCTTAGTGGTAAAGTAATTTGCAGTATCTTTGAGTACAGTGTAGAGATGAAAGATACTTTTGAGAGCTTGAGAGCTTCAGTGTGTCTGGGGAGGAATATAAACCATTTCAGAATAATAATGTGGGATTTGTGACTAACAGTTTTGCAAAGTGTCATGTAGCATTTTGGATATTCTGTGAAGCTGATTGTACATAAACCCACTTAGGCCTGAATCTCTAACTTGCAGCTGAGATCATTGATACTTACAGATAGTTACACTGACTTATACACAGCAGTATTTAAAGACAAGTTTTGAGGCAGACGTTAAGTAACTGGCATATCAATCATCCATGAACTAAGACAGATGAGCAGACGTTTCAGCAGAGAATAAAATGGGTATGTTGGCTTCATCATTATTTCTCACAGTGACCTGTTATCTCACACAGAGGAAATATAAAGCAGTATGCATCCCCAGCTGAACGTTCATTGATGGTGTGTGAGCTATAGTGATGGGTTTTATTAAGTTCCACTGAAGAGGGAAGAGCATATTTAATTCAATTCCATTTTCTCACTTAGTGTAGATTAGAACAGGTTAGCTCATCTTCTCTTTGTCAGATTCAGAGGCAGAGGTATAATCCTTATACGCAATTTGATGGTTAAATAAAACGAGTCCAAGTACTGGAGATGAAAAATCTGTTAAGAATGTATTTTAGACTAGGCTAGTGGTGTGGCTTTATACATTGCAATGTTGGTTTGTCCACGACTGTGATCCAGCAACAACTGTTAGATGGATTGCCATGAAATTTTGTACAGACATTTGTGGTCCCCAGAGAATGAATCCTACTGACTTTAGTGATCCGTTGACATTTGTGGTTCTGAGTTAAATATCTCAACTACTATCAAATGGATTGCTGTGAAATTTGGTACACACATTCATGTCACCCTCAGGATGAACTGAACTTTTAACTTTTGAAACTGATGACATTTCCATCAGCCTCAGCTGTACTTTGTGTTTAGCACCAATTGGTGAATGTTACAGCATGCTAACACATTAAACTAAGATGCTGCACATGGTAAACATTATACCTGCTAAGATCAGCATGTTCGCATTGTCTTTGTTTGCATGTTAGCATGCTGACGTTAGTATTTAGCTCAAAGCATGCATGCTTAAGTAGGCTACAGTCTCACACAGCTGCTAACTGGTTGTGGACTTTTTTTTTTTTGCTGTTTTGTTTCTACGCTTATGCCGATGTCTCATTTCCTGTATGCGCTAATATCATGAGATTATACTAATCTTGTGTAGCCAGATTTATCCCTACATTGCTGTGTCAGCGATGGATAAAGGTCACACATCAATCTGCAATAGGATGAAGAACCACTCTGGCATGTTTGTATTTGTTTAAACCAATCCCAATGGTCTTGGGAAGATCTAAGCCCAGGATGCAGCATTGGTGCCCCTGCAAAATAGAGTTGGGTGGAACTTGTTTTGGTGGAACATTTGCATGTGGGTAGACGAGAACAGGCATTCAATTGACTATATCGAAAAAGATATATAGAAAAGCAAACAGCTCTTAGCTTGTGGTGCTGGGTGGTATGACCAAAAATTTGTATCTTGGTATTATAAATATATACAATATAGACATTTTTTGCATGAAGGAGCCTTTTTATAGTTTTTTTTTTTGCTTACTCTACTGTTGGGAGTACATAGAATATAAAAACGTTTTAATGTCATCATGTATATACTGAAGGCTTTGATTACTAAAAGGTTTTGATAAGGTGATGATAAAATATTAAATTACATAGTACCGGTATGTGGTATATAACATATGAAGGGATCAAAATGCAATAAAACATGTTTGTATTGCGCAAACTTAGTAGTAGTAAAAACAGAACTTATACAGATACACCAACAACTTTAACACTGTTTTCTTTCTTAAACAAGATAGTTGTATTAACACAATAAAGTGACATAAAATGTATTGTCAAAAAAGTATTCTAAGAGATATTTCTCAAATGTTCTATCGCACAAGAAACAATTGAGTTACAGCAGTTGTCTCAGCTATGCAACGGTATGGCGGTATATATTTATAAATTCATATCGTAAAGCAGCCAATGGAAGGCCGAGTCTATATCATGTGAGTCATGCTTATACTGAACAGGGTATTCAAGCCAAACTGTTGTGCATCATATACTTTTTCACTTTGTCAATAAGAAATTAAGTAAAGGTCTGTGCTCTCTTACTCTGTATTTCAATTAAGATAAAACCATAGCTTTCTGTTTGAATACAGCAACAGTCTTCATACATATTTAAATACGAGCAGCGGTGAGATCATGGTGACTTACCAAAACAGCATGTTATAGGAGTGTATCGCACCTCATCAGTATTAATCTACTTAATCGTTTGATCAGGCCTAGCCATGTGACAATTACTACTGAATGGAGTAATTGTACAAACCTCCTTCATACCATTGCAAATAGGACCTAAGAAGATGCCGTTTTCAAAGTAAAAGTCAATCCTGCAGCAGCATCCACTACTTTATCTCACCTTTAAAGCCTGCCACTGGACATCCAGTTGGAAGACATCAAACCAAAGGTCAGGGCGAGGATGAGTAAGGCAGTATCTGGAGGCCAGTCAGAGGATGAGAGGCGGGTAGAGAACTGAGCAGAGGGCAGCGTGGCTCAACATGACAATGTAGATGACCTCCCCTATGTTTGATTAAGAGTGTTTTATTCTTCTCAAGGAAATCAAGGAAATGGAAAATGTTTTAGGAAATAAAACTCATGAAAAAACAGAAAGACAACAATTAAGTATTTAGGAGGTTACTGTAGAGGTTTTGTAACATTCGTGTCAACACAGATGGAGAGGGTAGTTTTTTTGGTCTAAAACTGAATTTGATAGAAAGAAGAAATTAGAGTTTGTCGAAAAGTTATATATTTTTTAAATAAATGCTTAATGAGTGTGCAGCGTTCCCTTTCTTTTTTCTAGTTAAAATCATCATCATTACATTTTTCAAGGGAAGATACAGTATGTAACAAAATCTGTAATTTTATTCAGGTAACAGTGTCGCCTGTCAATGGTGCCATATCCCCTTTGTTTGGTTGTTTTTAAATATATATTTTTAACAGATGAAGGATTTTAGTCAGCAGATTTCTGGATCTTAAGTTAACAGAGTTAGCAGCAGCTCAAACTGTTTTGGAGAAACACTGATTTTTCAAGTGAAACTGCATTATTCAGTGTTTTTACCAGTTTTAATCACCGGGTCCATTTGTTTTGGAGAGAAGACCTTTGCAGATAATTTGGCTCCCAGTAGAAACCTGAGAGAAGAACACTGGAAGAAGTGGGAAAAGCTGACTGCAAAAACAACAATGATGGTGAAGACAATCACTCCCATGATCCCATGCTACTTCACAAACTTCGTCTTTTGTTATTGTTTTGATGTGAGAGACACCCCTAGCGGCAGAGATTAACTATTGTATGTTTATATGAATACTTATATTTGCACAATTGTTGTAGTGTACAATCTGGTCTAGTCTAGTTTAATTACATTTTGCTGATAACATTGCTACTATTGTGCAATGTAACAGGTTCATTCAGCTAATTACAGATATATTTCATCATAATTGCAGATGAATTGACTTTTGAAGTGCATTCATGGGTGCCTCTACCCTCACATACTGTATATATTGTGTGTGACTGTACTTGAGTCAGTGGGGTAGAGGGAGAAATGTTCTTTAGAGGTTTAAAATATGTTATTATTCATGTTTTCATTACAGTACAATGAAGTCTTGATGTTTACCAGGGGATTGTGACCAAACTGCAGAGTTTTGGGAATACTGAAAATATGTGAACACAATTTTAAAACACTTAATTAGTGTGTGCTCAGTCACACAGTGCAGCAATATACATGATGTTATTCTGACAGGCCTCACAAGAGTTGATTTTACTGACATGACAAACATTATGAGGCCAGCATACCAGGACAGTGCATGTTGCTAATGAAGTATTTTGATAATTAGGGTCACTGTGTAAACACAAGCCATCAGTCTCCCCTGCTTGTGATTTGAATAATTCGGTGTGCAAATTAGTTAATGAAACAAACTGCATTGACTCATCATACTGTATCTCATTTAAAATGTGGCCTCTTTTCATTTAACGATTTGCTGTCTGGTTCATACAGTGTGTAGCATTGTACTTTTGATATGAACTTAATGTGGGTCATCACAATCCAGTTCTTCTGCACAGAACTCCCTGAATATTTGCTTTACACAGTGTTAGGATGAGAACATTCACCCGCATTCACCCACTGCTCTACTGTCTAAGGCGACTCACTCATTCACTACATTTTGCTGCTCTTACTTTCGGATGGTCACTGGTGTGGATCCTCTGCTTACAGTACTTGTCACCTGCCTCTTTGCAGGGCACTACAGGCCTAATGACGCACAAGACTGCTGGGCTCTGCCTATGGAGGCACAACCGTAGTGTTATGACTATTCTTTCAGTAGTATTCGGAGCTTTACAGCAAGGACAGCAAAGCTGCGTCACCACTCTCTTTAAACCTTTTCTAAGGGTAAGGATACATAAGCTGAGCTACTACAGTGTCAAGGAAAAAAGGTCTTTCATTTAAATGGCCTCATTCTCATGAACGCTGTTTCACACTGCCCACTTGCATTAGCTGATGCTGTAAATGTATGCTCTGAATGAACGGCATTTTAATTGAAGACACATCACCTTGAGTTGAATATGTTTCATCCTGTGTGGGCACTCATGATAAAGACGTAAAATTGCGAAAGAAATGACAATGATGACACATATGTTGTCAGAAATGTCACTTATCTGAAAATGTTATTCTAGGAAATTATACTGTTCATATACAATAATAGAAATCCCACAATGGTCTGTCAGAGATGAGTTATGTGATTAGAAAACTACTATTTATGGTGCAGCACTCCTGTGTACTAGTGTGAAAATGAGTACTAGTTTTCTTAGTGGCCTTGACAAACCACGTAAATATTTGTAATAAATGTGGCACAGGGCTTTTGTTGCCTTTCCGCTCTCTGTCTTCACATGTTCTTGTGGCTCTTGACTATCACCCATCCAGCTTAACATATACAATTAAACCCCCCCCAAAAAAAAAATAAATAAACACAAACTAATCTGATAAAGACTTATAAAACCAGTTTGATTTAAATTTGTAAATCATATACGGAAAGAAGTGTTGATATTCAGTCTTCAGTGGAGATTAGAGCATTTGGAAGATCATTCTTATACATCTTAAGTATTTTGTTCCTTTCAAGGTCACCCGAAGCTACGTTCAACCACAGCACATATCTCCAGGCCCTAAAAACAGCTATTAAAAAGATCTTACAGCTTCAGTTACAGGAAATCAAATGGGTTTAGTAGCTCTATATACCAGAATAACCCCTCTTTCATTTCCCCTTTTGTAATCTAAAGTCTAAAATCTGTTGACTACTCTTTACATGAATTACTGTAAATGAACACAAATGTTTTTACTGGCTCACCCCCCAGAAAATGTAACTTTTTGAAACAAACACTAATGTTTTAAATGTATTTACATTCAGATTTACATTTTGACCAGTGGCAGAAACTTCAATCAACCAACAATATTCAACATTATTGTTCAACACACCTTTGGTTATGTTTTGGTAAGCAGCTCTACTGTAGATAGAGAAGAAAGAAAAAGGCCCATTCAAGACACTGGTCTTTGGTAAATGTGAAAATTTGAAAAACTTTTTAATTACACTTAACTCAGTGAAACTTGCTTAATGTACCCTTTACACCAACAGAATGAAAGAGAGAGAGAGAGAGAGAGAGAGAGAGAGAGAGAGAGAGAGAGAGAGAGAGAGAAATACAAATATGAGACCCAATTAAGCCTGGCTAAAACACTGCTTTTCACACCTGATGAAATCCTGTCTGTTTTCATAAAGACCCTCATACTGCAGTTCCCATTCATTTATTAAATAAGGGAACTTTTTAAACACAGGGGAGGAAAAGTAATCTGTAATGCCCAGACTGGTGCTCGATGAGGTGTGTCCTCCGCACAGAGGAACTGATTTAAAAAGTGAATAACAGTAGCCTTATAAGATGGAATGAATTATTGAATTGGATTGCATATTTCTCTTTATTTGTTAGTTTATTTATCAGGTGCAATACAGATAAGGATGGCTACACTGGAAATGCAACAGTTGTAATGTATATCGGGAATCTATCTGAAGCTAATTTACTGTCCCGGTAAGGTTTTAAACTAAAAGAGGGACTGTGTACAAGTGGAAAAGCATTGAAATATGTGGCTATATCACAATAAATCACTGTGCAACAGTAGGAAATAGTCAGATTTGGTCAGAAAGTGTAATGAATTGAAAATGTAAAAAACAAATTCTCAAAAAGATTTATGCTAATTTCACAAACTATCAAGTACAATAGAGCCTATGATTCTGGCTCCCTTAAAGGCCTGCTCATCATGACAGAGACAGTACAATACATTGTTGTGTAGTATTATCATAACAATGGAAATTTACATGCAAATTAGGACACTATAAAGCCCATTTAACAGTTTACAGGCTCCTAACTATCTAATTAAACCATCAAATTAAAGCTGAAATAAAAACTCATACAGATTTTTTCATAAGGCTTAACAGCAAAATGTAAAAAAAAAAACATAAGAAAACAACAACATTTCAGCTAAACTCAATTGCATAAATCGTTTTCACTTGAGGATACAGAGATTGGTAATAATGTCTTGTCAGACATGTTATCTTCAGTTTAGGGTCCTTGAGTGCAAATGTTTCGTCACCTTTGTCTTTAATCTTGGCAGAGAGTCCTTCCAGAGGGCTTTCTGGATCTGAGAGTTCAATTATAGCTGTAATGTAATCTGGGGTCAAACAGTCATTGCTTCAATAGCAGTCAGTGAAATCTATACAAAATCAACGACAAGCCAGTAGAGCAGATAACATGATAGGATCTCTCTTGTTAACTACATTGAAAGCCTATTGTTTCTGTTTAAATGGGAAATTAAAACGGTCTCCGTTGAAAAATTATAGTTTTTTTTAACTGAATAACTGTTTTGAACTGACTCACCAGGAGTTTTGACCCTGCTTCGAGTATCTGTTTATTTAGTAAACCAGTTCGATAGAACAGGCTGAAAGACATTAACCTTTCCTGTTTTCAAAACATTTGCAGTTTAAAAAAAAATATTAAGAAGTGATTGGATGTTCCTAAGCCATATTATTGTCTCTTTGATTTCAGTAATTGAAAAATGAAATTATTTTGATCTGTGAAAGCATAGTCTTAGAGACTAATTTGCGTATCCAATAGGATTACAGATGATTGCTACATGCACTGTCAAGGTTAAAGCATTTTATTGGATTTTCTGAGGTTTGATTCTTGCTTAGTTGGTCTTTGGTGTGTATTTTGCAGTGTAATCATTGGAACTGAACAGCACAGACCTTCAGTATTGGCTTAGTTTATTTTGAACTGTGAAAAACAGCATATAATTAACTTACTTTTGCTTTATTGTTGAAATTTAAATGCTGAACAAGATGAACTAACGCTCACACACGCAGATCAAGAGTCAGACTCCTTATCGTAAATCTCCGGGCAGGTTTAGTTCCTGAACAGCACCTCTGGGACTTTGCGATTTACTTCTGGGTGACTGCTGCCGACATGGGCTTGAACCTACATGTACTGCAGCTCTTCAGAATGAAATGGCCTCTGTAAAAAAAACAGCTGTCCCACAAACCAATTTACAGTATGTGTCACATCATTCATCTGGATTTTAGAAGATAGCCTTAATTATGGGATTTTTCTTCCTAATTAATATGCAAATGTGTCCTAATCCATATGCAATTTAATGCTATTTGAAGTAAAGTGTTGTAATATCCCCAATCTGGTCTGTGTTAGTTTAGGGTCTGTTCTATTGCTTTGAACACCATGCTGTCTATTTTTCACCATTGCCTCCATTGCACTTACATGGCTTTTATTGTTAAAATAATAAAGGGGGGGTTCCATGTGTATTAATATGACGTTTTTACTGATATTATGGTATTATCACTGATTTCACTCTCAATCTAATGTGGAAAATTATAGGCATGGTGTTGTTCATGAGCAGCAGGTAGTCCCCAGCCATTCGGCTCCCAGCAGAAATAGTCATGGACAGTTTGATGCAAATGATCCTGGCCCTGCATTATGCTGTTCAGTCTACTGTATGTAGGTATTTTCAGCCAAGTGTTCCAGCTGTGCTAATAATTCCAGTAATGCGTAGCTAACAATACATCACCGGTTGCTATGCCAGACTGTAACCATAGAGCTTTGGTTTGTTTTTTTTTCTTTTTCTTTGTTATGTGCTAGTTCGAAGGAAGTAGCCTATTGTATTCAAACATGTGTTAGTAGGCCTAATTGTTGGATAAAAGCTCATAATCCCTGTTGTGATTATGACTGTGTCTCTGCAACTCATAATCATGATAGAATTATTATATATTAATGATGTATTACCCAGGGGTAAACAGGCCTGTAATCCAACCTACAGTGGATACTTTCATACAGCTCTCTAGGCTATAAGCTTTCTGATGGCCCTGGGCAGTTTGACAGGGGGAAAGATAATCTCCCTTTACAAGTGGGAAGGAGAAACTACGGTGGCTGCAAAACATGTGAAAAAAATCCCTATCTAGAGGCAATGCTAGTGTTTGTCCCTTCTGGGCTACTGTAGAAACCTGACGGCTCAGCATAGTCTCTTATTTGACATTTCCTTATTCCTTCTTTCCTTCTTCTGGGTGGGAGGGACTAAGACGCAAGTATGGGAAATGTGGATGCAATTAGGCAACATGACACCCACCCACAGTGCACTTCATGGAAGGCGACATGCAACATCTGTAGATATAAACGGGTCATTCTAAGGAAACAAACACATAACAAGTCTTATTTTCAGGTGATCATACACTCATGAAAACATAGTTAGTGTTATGCAATAGATATAAGTTGAAATACCTAAAACTATAGAAAAGTGGTTGAACTATTCAGTTTTAATAGATAAATGGCTGAAATAATTAGCTAATGAATAAATGGTTAAAATGTCAAGCTTCAGCATTACTACTCTGGTAGTTCAGTTGTATGAAAAAAATATGTTAACAACATAACCTTTCATATAATTAACAATTAATTCTAATGATCACATTAAGAACATGACTGGTGCACTTGAGTTCAGAATCAGAATCAGAATCAGATTTATTGCCAGCTAGGGTTTTACACATACGAGGAATTTGTCTTGGTGCAGTGGTGCATATCTGACTGTGAAGGCTGTTGGGTAGGCCTGGATCAGACAGAAAAGATGTCCTAAGGTATGTTGGGTTAGATAGACCACTTGAAGCAGATAAAAAGGTGGAAAGTGGTAAATACCATCCTTTCAAGCTCCGAAAAGGGTTGAAGTGGTCAAAAAATGCAGAGTGCTAGTCTGAGTGTTTTAGAGTTCAGACTCATATAAATGGGAGGACTGAAACAATATTTCTCTTCCACACACATTGAGACAAGAAAGGCACACTCAGGCCCATCCAGCTAACTTGACATTCACTATACCCTGACAAATGTATTACCATTAAGCTTCTGTAACGTACCATGAGACTCGATGATTTATTACAATCACCTGCTGTTTGTCTGTGGGTTTGGTGAGATGCAAAATTGCCTGTGTGTGCATTGGCTGATAAAATGTGTTGCATGTGTCTAACAATTAAGCATTTACGTGTTTTCTGTTGGGGAAAAGACAGAGAGTGATGGAGATCATTACTGTATGCCATTTGAAAAATACTGAAACACATAATACAGTATGTCTTTGTGCAGGTCTGTTTGCTTTCTTTAACAAACAACCAATCTGAATACCCAGTAATTAAAATTGTATTAATGGAAAATCATCAACTCAGTGTAACTAAACAATTAAATGATAAAAAATATAGGTTGTAATATTTCAAAGCATCAACATTTAGCAAATATAAGATTTCCTTTCTCAAATACATATATAAATATGATTTACAAGCAGTTCTTACATGTGTGTAAGTGTGACAAAAAAGAGGCAGGAAACCAATTGAGTGCACATGTTTCATCCCTCGAGGGCATAAAGAATTGATGACCTGTGGTGATATATTTGGAATATCATTTCCTGTAATAATTTGATATGGGGGAAAGAGCTGGAAATTTGCAGTATTCTACTTTATAAATGCTGTTGTGCTAAAATAAGTTTAAAAAAATGTGAATATGACTTTTTGGGGGGGATATATATTCGGAGGGGAAAGAGGTTTGCAAATACAAATTTCAGAGCACATGATTACAGTCTATTATTCTGCCCTCGGTTCTATCCTGCTGCTATATGTTATATTTCACACACATGTGAATCTATGTACATATTATGTGAGGAAAATTGAATTTTACATACCACTGCCTGCTCACTTATGTGGTCTAAGCATGAGAAAATCTACATTTCATTTCAGTAAGACTTGTTCTTGCTCAGCCATTGGGGGTCACTTACAAGGGTCTGATTCAATTATTCTTCCGTCCACAACAGGAGGAAAACATTTTCATGGTGAATGGTTTGCTTAAATAGATTACCATCTCAAATAATTCAATTTCCGTTAATTTGATTGATTTCATACCAAGGGGGAAAAGAAATCTTAATTTAAAACCATTGCATTTCTAATCAAACATTAACTGAGAAAGAGGCCTGGGCGAAAATCTTTTATTACCAGTTTCCCTACTAATTTAAATAGAAAATGCTGATGGCTGCCCTATTAAATGGCACCAGCAGTATTCAGTGTGTGACTAGCTCATATGTGAGATCTCCAAAATAAACTACTTAACCATTTGCAAGCTGCATGGCCATTCCTCACATAATACACAGATGGAGTGCACATAATCACACACTACCATACACAGAAATACAGGGAATCTATGACTGGGCATTACTACAGAGGATCCAGATGAAGCAGTTCAGTCATCTGATCCATTCCCATCCATTATTCATCCCGCTTGGGGAGACAGAGACGCTGGGCTTCTCTTCTCAGAGAGACCCAGGAACCCCATCTATTCTCACGAGCGAAGGAAATGCCATGCAGTATAGTGGGGTGAATCACCAGGGAGTGAAAACAAAAAAGTTGGGAGTATGAGTGCACAAGAACTAAAATTAACCATCAGGCGTACTGGAAATCAAATTATTACAAATCCATGTTACAAATGCAAAAAACAGAAATACAAAATGTGGAAACATAGCTAACTTATTGTGCATATCTCCACCAGGTGCAGACTGATGCCCATGCTGTTGGAAAATAACGCAGCCTGGCCGGTGCTGTTAGGAGCAAACACCTTGTGGAGACATTGTGTGAGTGGCAGGCAGAACTGGCAAGCTGCCACAGATAATAACATCTGAAATAAATTTGATGTGTGGAATTCAATCTGTAGTGATAGGGACGGCTGCAGCATTAGAGTGAAGCTCTAAATGCTATCTACTCATCCATGGAATGAGGACTGACACGCAGTCTTAGAGAATAGATTGTGCAATTAGCAGCCTTTGTGCTGTTTTGACACAATGAAAAAGGGAAATGAGATTCAACGTTGTCATGCACGGTTCTCTGTAGCTCTGTGATTCCCATAAGATATTCTAAATGTAGTTCTTCAGGTGAGAATAAGTTCGGGGGGATGAAACATTACGAGGTATAATAAAGCACACACACAGAGAAGAAGAGAGAGTTCAACTGGTCACACTTGTTAATAACCTCCAGTATTTCATTTCCAGTGTGATTTTAAAATGTGAAATTCTGATGGGATTTTTTTTAAACCAATTTGGAGGAGCATGCCACCTCTTCAGCACTGTCAGCTACAATTATAGGATGTAATACGCCATTCAAAGGAAAGGGGGCGCTCTTTGAATAGGCATTAAAATGGTTTGAGAACCGGAGTTTCAGGAAACTTTACTGATTATCCCTTTAATTAAAGAGGTTTGTATATGGTCGAGCACCAGTTTGACTCATTAAAAGCAGCATAAATTGTTTCTCCAGAAAAAAAAAAAAACATCCTTTCTGTATCTACAGCCTTTTAAGTGCCCTAAAACAGACTAGAATACACACTCCGTTTACCAAACTACAGCTTACACCGTTATTGGCCTGACTACTGTATAATAAACATAAACTAAATGCTGCTTTAGCTCAGTATTATTTGTGCTTCAGAGCAGCCAACTGAGTGTAAGTTGGTCTCACCCACATGAACTAACAGACTATAACCATAAAAGAAAATTACTATAATATTCCTATAAAGTGTCTGTGGTGAGTTTATGGTTACCTCACCGCGCTCCATTGTATTTTACACTTCCCATGGTGTCACTATAATATTCCTTCAATATTCCTTTCGGGAATTACAGTGTCTTTGATGTTCAGTGGCAATCTGCACAGGCAGTTTTGTTATATTTTAAAAAAACAACAACAATCTCCTAGGATAGGATATCACTGTAGTATTCCTATATTATTTTATGGGCCTATATGTCATTGCAACATAATGCAGCCCAATATGATAGCAGGCTCCCCGCTTGAGCCCTCCCTCCGCCTCTCATGTGTCTACATTTTCATCCCATGGCCGTCTCTAGGTGATTTAGCGCCGCCAGTCTCAAGCAGGTGTCCAACATGGCGATCACGGGGAGCGGATCTCTCGCTATTTCTCTCTCTGTTTTCGTGATTTCAGCGGCGTTTCTTCCGAAAGGTAAGTTTTTTGGTGTCTCCCGTGTGTGTGTGTGTGTGTGTCTGTGGTGCAGAATTACCCCCTTCCACAGCTAAAGCCAGAGGAGTACCGGGGAGAAGTTGTGGTGCGTTTGCGCGCTAGATGCGCACAAGCTTCCCCTTAAATCTCAGCATCACTTTCTATTGCTCAGATGCTCCGAGTCCAAAATATCCACGCTGTTTCTCGAGACTGCCGGGCTACTTATCTCGTGATTTTAGCGCTGATTGATGGGGTGTTGTCCTGAGTTGCAGGCTACTACAGAGGACTGCTATAAAAAGTAATGTTAGTGCTGCACAATTTCATATGCGGAGCGAAAGTACCAGCAGTGATAATGGAGTGAAATGGTCGTACAGTATTTAGACCTACAGGGCAACTTAAAGGCAATGCTCACTGCCTCTTTATCATCAAATGAGACCGGTTCTCCGGCCACGAGAGAACACGGCTCACACGCACTCGTATCCGTTAGTCATACCGCATAAACCATCACAGTCCCAACTCATCCCACTGTCTTCAAATCTCTCAAGTCTGCGCTTCAGGTGCGCTTTGGAGAAAAACACGCATTGCAGCTCTAGTCTCGCACAGTGTCCTCTGGCCGCACAACTGCAGCCTCAGATGCCAGTGTGTGTGTGTGTGTGTGTGTGTGTGTGTGTGTGTGTGTGTTGTTTGTGTGTTGTTTGTGTGTGTGTGTTCCAGTCCGCAGTCTTCACTTCTCCTCCTGTCACTGAGGCTGGAGATGTAAATATGCCATGTCGCTGTTGGGCTGTAAAACATGCAACTGCATGAACCAGGGGCGCCCTAAACGTGCACGACCATTGCAGTCCCCCCCCGTCCGATCATTTCCCCCCGTTATTCCTCCGCGGTTGCATCAGAGTTGCATGCGTCAGTGTTTTTTTTTTTCCTGGAAAACGTATCCTCTGACAATACTGACGCATGTGAAGCGGTTAAAATGTCAGTTTGCAGCCGCTTTAAATCCCTCCCAGGCAGTTGGTAGGATGGAAATGTTGTTGTGCTGTCAATCCACGGGTTGTTAAAATGGCAAGCAACAGTTGCGATGGCAGGTTTTACACTTGAATACTACTTGAGTGACTTCTCAGTGGGTTAATTTTAGTTTCAGATAGGGTCATTAGTCGCTACTTACTGTACAATAGTGGTATCTTCATCAGCCATCAACAGGTCTGCAGAAACTCATCGAAGCCTGTGTGTGTGTGTGTGTGTGTGTGTGTGTGTGGTGAGATTGACAACCTGCTCCCAAAAGGAAGTTACTAGTAATACGTTATTTTTCTATTTTATTTTTTATTTTTTACAGCTCACTGCTTACAAGGCTTTCATTTCACAGTTGTTGAATGTATTATGCTTTGTGTTGAATAGCAGTTGAATGACATTTACAGCATTGTCTAGCGCCTTCTTGTCACATTAAGTTAATTAACCTTTCAGTCTAATAAAATAATGCATCATGAATGCGCAATAACCTCAAGCTCAATACAGAGGAGGGTTGTAGCATCTGGAAGCTGATGCGGTCTCTTGGTTCAGGTAAAATCCCCATGCCAGAGATGGTCTGATCTGACCTCAGGTTTTTCATTTGTTTGATTGTCTTTGTGCCAGCTGCTGGGAGCAAAAAAGGGCCCAAGCTCTTGCTTTGTGAAGTGCTGACAGTCTGCTTTTTGACAGTCTCCAATTTTATTTTTTGCTAATAATCCAGAATCAGTGGATTTGAACCTTGTCTCTATATCTGGTGAGAGAAGAACAGTCCCACTTGCTGGGTGCTGCTTTACACAATGGGTGTTCGGTTTATTATAAAGATAAGGGAAGGAGGGCTAATTAAAGAAAGAGAAGGAGAGAGAGAGAGAGATAGACAGCTGATCCTGGTCATCATAAGAGAAACTTGTCCTTATAGTATACAGTCTCCTAAAGCTAGAGAGCTGCCTCAGCTGAGCCTCCTGTTATGAAACGTTGAGACTATTAAAGAATCTGTTTAGCAGTATTTCTCTCCCTGTGTCTCCTGGGGCTCGGCCTGTTGTAGCATATCAGATGGTCGAATTTCAGAAGGTTGCATAATCTCACTTATTGCCAGTTTAAAGTCATTCGTCAGGGCTGAGTGATGGTGAAGTGGATCAATACGAGCTGTCATGAAGCCTCAAGGCGCTGCTGAAGGACGGGATCTCAGAGAAACAAAAGGAAACGTACAGTTGTTACGGTGCTCTTGGTTGCCAGTTGGCACGTGACACGATGAGTAATTGGAAATGTCCGTCTCTTGCTTCTTATGGTCGGTTTTGGCTTTGAAACAGATACTGCTGAAATCTGCTAGCAGTGTGCTGCTCTGCCCTCAATTTGTGTTTGCTTACAGTGTGTGTGGTCCGGAGGTTGGTAGTGTTTTATTTCCTCACTTATCACACAAGTGTTGCTCTCTCTGTGTCAGTGGTGCATACTGGGGCCTACAGGAAGTAAGCTCATACTGAATATGTATATTTCTGTTAAGTGTTAAAGATAAGCTCATTTGAAGATGGTGGTGAAACTATTAATATTATTAACTTAGGGATAAGTAGCAACATAACCGTGCACTATCACTGCTTGTGTGTCTGATATGTGTTCTGTCCACAGTAAAATCCATAAAAAAGGCATCTACTCCTTCTACCTCATTAAAAATAACAGAACCTATGAATATGCAATTTTTAAAAAAAGTTTTCCTGTTGGACACAAGATGTCTCTTACTTCACTGTAAAGTCCATTCTCAGTGTACATGCACTGGTGCAATGCATTTTTCTCATTGATTTTGTGTGTAACATAGTATTCTGCAAGGTAACTTGTAACTGCAGCTGTCAAACAAATGTAGTGGAGTAAAAAGTAAAATACCAATCCTCAAAATTGTACAATACAATTAGACGGAAGTACAGCGCTTGAGTAAAACTCAGAGCATTCCACCACCGATTAGGACAGAAAATAAACTAATGATTACTTTCATTGCAGATTAATCTACCACTTACGTTCTCAATGACTTGATTAATCATTTGATCAGTAGAAGGCCAGAAATAATGAAACATTATTTAAAGCTGAGATGATGCCTTCAAATTGCTTGTTTTTTCTGATCAGCAGTCAAGACTTTAACAATTTACTATCACATATGATAAAGAAAAGCAGTAAATCCTCACAATTAATGGATCGATAGTTTCAGTCTAACCACACAAAGTACAACAGTATTATCTCTGTGGCACACTGAAGTGGTCTTCTCTCCTCCATCTGTATAAAATAGCACTTACAGGACCATGTTTCAGGATATATTTAATACCTCACTTAATGGCCCATTGATATGTGCCCGCTTGTGAAGTATTTCATCGCCTGTACATTGAAATCACCACATTACATCATTTGTAAGAATAATAAACTCTTCTATTTAAAGAAATTGAATTTATTGCTCATTAAATTTACATTAAACTCTGCTTAATAAGCCTCACTCTAATTGCTAGATAATGCATGGTACTACTTTATGCGGTGGAAGCTAATCATACTGTTGGAGAGGGAGGGGCTGGCAGAGAATTGGCAGCTGATGCGTGGAAGGAATTTAGCCACTTGTATCAGATGTAACAACGTAAGTGATGTGGGCCTCGCTGTTATCATTTCACTGAGGACATCACACCTCCAGGCTCTGTTTTCTGTTCTTGAGTTTTGTTGCTTTGTAAAGTATCTGTGTTGAAGCACAAGGTCTGTGCCTGTAAATCGGATGTATTTAAACCATTATTACCCTGTCTGAGTGTGGCAGTGTGTGAATGTGCGTCCACGATCAAACTTCACACTCTTGCTCATACAGTGGATCTGAGAGCAGAGGGTCCTTGTAGTTCGGCGTGAATAGGCAGATTTCCCTTTGGTTCGTCCTTTCAAGTCTGAGGTTGAGGCAAGTCAGCCAGTTTACACTTTAAAGAAGTTGGTTAGAGTTCCATGTTGGAAAAAAAATCTTTCTATCCTTGACTTTCTATTCTTTTCAGTCTCTGAAAGAGCCCAATAACTCCTTAAAAACATCACCTCGGGTGTTGGGTTCAAGGGTTTTGGTCCACTTACTTTATAGCGGGACCTTCAAGTAAATAGTGTATCTAGTTGTTTTGTCAAGGTCCCAGGAGTTCTGCTGTAGACGTGCAGTCTTTGAGTCATGTAGTAATTATATAAAGAAAAACAAACCAGGGACATTCATATGTAAGGGATTTGCACTGTGGTGTCAAACTGAATGACAAACTGAGGACGATCAAAAATCTGTCTGTCTGTCTGTCTGTCTGTCTGTCTGTGTTGAAATGTAGTAAACAGTCAATTAGAAGAAACAGACAGATGACAGGTCCTTTCATGATTGTGGGGACAGAAGCTTCCATTCATGACTGTGCTGTGGTAATGAGGAGGAGAGCTGATGTCTTCCGCTTATGAATATGACATTGTTCTCTCTGTTCCCTGGATCTGAGAGACCTCACTCTATTGGCTGCGATGCTTAGACGGTGACAATCAGGTCTACAATGAAAAAAGAAGGGAAATGCAATGTTTTTGTTTTGAAAGGGGCATAGAGTGCACATTAGTATGGGTGATGGAGCAATTACAAGCCACCATTAAGGCTGCGGAGCCGTCAAAGCACAGTACTTTCTAAATGAAGAACTCCGTTGGGCAGATATCCTCCATAACCTGCGTCGTAGCATTCAAACAAAATTTGTAACAAATGAGAACCCAGTTCAATAAAAAACGGCTAAAAGCTATCCTCTCCTTCCTCCTCAATGTGCAGCAGTGATGGTGGAGGTATTGCAGATCATCCTCCGTCTGACCATTCATCTGTCCCTTACACATAACAACACAGATGCCAGTAATTGTGTTTTTACTAAGGCTGGATGAGATTCAAATTTTGATACTTTAAAACCTTTCCTAAATTTTACTTTGTGTGCTGCATTGCCAGATGATTTTAAAATAAGTTGTACAGGGACTGGAGAGACAAATCCATCTGCCATGTGCTGTCACTGCTGCATGGTCTCCTGCCACATTATGATTTCACCGAGCCTTTTCGTAAATGTGCAGTAAGACACTTGATAGCAAACTGGCGCCCAGAAGATAAATCCAAATGACTGTGATGCTTCTTTCACTTTTCCTCCACTGCCATCACAAGGTTGACATTTTTAGTCTTTAATGAAATATACTGTTGGATGGATTGCACTGATATTTATTGAAGGATGAATTTAAATAACTTTGGTGATCCTCCATCTAGCATGTTGATGTTAGCATTTAGCTCAAAGCCCACTCACAGGCTTGTTTAGCCTAGTTGCCACAGTGCTTTTCTTGCCATGACACACCCTTTGTAGCCTTCAAGCACTAGGATTGGGCATGCTCCTGTGCTTATCTGGTGACATACAGAAAACATATTTAAATTGAAGTGTGTATTTGTAAGAAAGTACTGGATCTGAACTTGAGAGACTGGGGTTTGGCTCCCCTGTGTTTAGACTTAATTAAATTCTATTGTTATTTTATTGCATTATTTATCTTTTAAATGTTCTTCAGTTTTCAGTCGCAGTTTGGTTAGGTTTAGGAATAAATCAAGGTTGGGTTAAAAGACACTTTTGCAACATTAACCACATGTTCGCACATGCATGGGCACCTGGCCAATCTTATTGCTTTAAAGCTATGCAGGGCATGTCTTTCCATAAAAAGCAGTGGTATTCATAATAACACATTACTGTGCCGTTAAAAGTTATTTATGATAATGTAAATAACAGGCATTTGAAGTATGTCCATGTTTGGCTGCCACTTCGTTCATACAAAATATATGCTGCCTCTATTTTGTCATATACAAAGTTAATAATGGTACTATGGCTATTACTTAATGCTTCTAGCTGTCAGTTTGATTGTAATGACAAGAACACTTTTCCATTTTCAAATAGCTTGGTATGTTATTTTCATATACTGTAACCATAACCGTGTGTCATTGATCTGCCCTGTCATGCCTGTATGAGGTTTTCATGAAATCTAACTACATTAAAGTACTTTTAAAATGGCATTGATGTGTCCAAACAGGGCTCTGCAACATTTGTTCACTTGTTGGATTTTGCCAGACGTTGGGGATGCATCTCACATGATCAGAAATTACACTGATCTGCCCAAAGGGGCGCTCTACATAATGTGTTCACTCATCCATGCGTCATATGCAATATGTGAGACACCAATGATCAGATTCTCAACAATATTAGATAATATATTTCTATTATTACAGCGTGCAAAATTACACTGTTTGTGCCAAAGGGGAACTACAATTACAGCCTAAAAATAGGCAAATCATATTCCTTGCTGTGATGATGGTCCAGTGATTTTCTATTATAACTACTTTCTTTCTTCAAAATATAATGGACCCTCCAAAGTATATAGACAATATTTTAAAGAAATTATTCCATCTTTAGTTCACAACTAAAGAGAAATTCAACAAAGAGTACCTTGAGAGTGGATGAGACCAGAACTCACAACATTAAGACTAAATAGCTGTTGATCAATGCGGAGGAGAAAGGGCTCTTTCTGAGAGCGAAGACTGAATCTCTAATCAATAAATTCAGTTATCGAGCTCCCACTAATCCACTGCTCGAATTGGAATGAAAAAGGTTCCTGTGCTCTAAACAGCAACTGCACAGTGTTTGACCAATGAGATGGCTTATCATTACATAGTTTCTTGTTTTGGTCCCATTCAGAGATATTGAGTTGAGGGGCTGTTTAGGGCGTCGGCCAGCCCCCCTTTTGGACCAGTCCTATCTATCTATGTCCACTGTGGTTTAATGGCAGGTCATTCACTTTTATGGAAATCTGACAGTGAGAGCTTGCTACACCTTGCATCTCAGACATCAGTGGACAGGCAGCACATTTGTGTCTCCTCTCTGGGCTTGTTTGGGCAGATATGAGCTTGAAAAGAATATCTGGAAGTAGCAGCACACAGTTGGAAGTAATGCAGTGCCGCTGGAGAAAAGTACAGGCGCTCCTTACAACTGAGAGCCGAAAGAATGCAAACACTACACTAATCAATAAGTCTTACACTGCTAATAAAAGGGCAGTGTGCTGCTGATGCCGTACTTTACTCTGAGATAAGAGTAAAAATGTAAAAAAATATATAATTTAACCAGATCTTGCTTATATGCAGTGAGATATTAGAACAGGTACCTTACTTTCTTAACAGCATTCCCTGGAATCAGTCCCTCCCTTTTTTGTTGGAGTGCTGTTTGCAAATGCATTTATGCAGACTGAATGAAATATTATTCCCTTACACAGCAGGATAGAGCTAGACTTGGGGACAACATTAGAATAGCCCAGTCCTTCCAAGTTGCTATGTTTCTTTTCAGCAGTGCCTCCATTGAACTCTAATGTTTCTCTAATTTTATTTGAACAATACACTCAGGGATGCCAGCTGGAAAGAACAAACACATTTTAAAGAAACAACATTAAATACACTAAAGGAGCAGAAAAATAGAAACTCCCATATAATGTATTCAGCCAATAGCCCTGAAATATATTCTACCTTACTTAAAATGTTTTGATGAAATGCTACTTTTTCAACTAAACTATTAATCATTTAGAATACCAAAACAGTCCAAAGCTCAAAGATATTCCCATCTCAATGAAAATCCTAAAATCTTCACAATTGAGTAGCTTGAACCTGGAGAATGGCAAAACATTAAATAATAAATAAATTGATTGCCAAAACTTTTCGATTTGGTTAATTATTTCTGGACTACTGCTAATTTAGATGTTTGTGTGCTTGACTTGATATTATGGTACATAACCCCAAATAAAATAGGAAATTGTCATTCTTTCACTTCAGTTTTTGTACATTAGTAAGTTACAAAGTTACTTTTGGAGTTCGACTAGACTAGCTGTTTCCCCCTGTTTCCAGTCTTTATGCTAAGCTAAGATAGCCAGCTACTGGTTATAACGCTGGGTAAGAAAGCAAAACTTGCCCTTTAAAAGTGCAGTGTAGGAAGATCTATTGATATAAATGGATTATAATATCCATAGGTATGTTGTAGTGAAGTGTGTAATCACCTAAAATACGAAAAGTTGTGTTTTCGTTACCTTAGAATGAGCCATTTTTATCTACAGACAGACTCTTTCATGGAGTCTGCCATGTTGAAACATCATGTTTCTATAGTAGCCCAGAACGGGCAAAGCAACACTGGCTGTAGAGCCTTTTGCATTTTTCATTCCCAGGTCATCATATATCTGCAACTTCACCACTGGATGCCACTAAATCTTACACACTGGTCCTTTAAGTCAATGCACAGCTGTTACAAAATTTTAAATTCCCCAGAAGTACACAGATATTTATTACAGGCTTGTTTTTGGATTGATGCAAAATAGAAACTCCTCTAGGGTTTCTTGAATGCAGCATGGTTTAGAAGGGGAGTATTTCACATCTTCATTTACTCTAGGAAATACTTAATATATAGTGGATGGCATTGGAAGATAGATCTGCAGGGAAATGTGTGCATTCTTATATGCTCAGCCGATCTCGTAGTAGTAGTAGTCTTTAGCAAGGCAAAGAATGTAAAAGAAAAGATAATCGTTTACAGTTTACAGTTGAACTTCCTCTCAAGGTGAATCATAAGAGCATTTTGATGCTGTTTACAGAGAAGAGAGCTGTTGTTGTCTGACAGGTTGGTGCAGCCTGCCTTGCGGGCATCATGCTCTTGAGTTATCAGCATGACAATAGACCCATCTTAATTACTCTCAGATACAGCACTATAATCTGTCATTGTCAGGCTGATCAAGACTGTGCAAACCAAGCACTAAGACTCATTCACCCAAACCAGAAGCCTATTGATTACTTCTCATACTTGAGTCATTGCACTGCGGAGAGACATGGGAAGCAATAGAGCTAATGGAAGGGGGAAACTCAAAGTCACATTGTTTACATCTAAGATGACAGGTAAATGTATTTGAAAGGAAATATCGGCTTGATCCATTGGCTCCCAAATAGCAGTCTGTCTGTAGCTAACAAGGAAAGTAAAACCATGAGCTGCCAAACGATCAACTGCCCTGCAGTTCAGATGTGGAGCTTCCAGCACAGGAGCTTTTCTATTGCCAGATCAAATCTGTGTCTGTGCTTAGCGTAACAGAACATTGTGATTTGCTGTAACCTATATTCATTGATAATAGGTTGCCAAAACATACTCCTTATTAATGCAGTATGTTTTTATCAAAACTGACACATGAGCTTTTTGTACGTGGCTGTGGTGATTTCCCAAATATTGTATGGATTGCGTCTTAAGTTTATTGCTGTATCCCAAATCCATACAACATATTAAATGTTCTTAGAGTAATGTTTATGCAGGTAGTATGCAAGAAACCAATATACTTAACTGTTTTATATGCAAAGGAAATTATATAATGATGAGCACTTGGGCTGTCAGATGTCAAACTTTAAAATGCCACTGCCAATTAAACTTAAAGTTGCCCTCCAGACATGTATTAAGACAAAAATGCTCTGATTGGAACAGTAATGTATGTCTGATGTCTTTTTTCTCCATAATGAAAGTATAATTTCCACATTAAAATCCTTAAAAAGATGTCTGGTACCTCAAAACACATTACTTATGTAAATTTTGTTCATTTCTGAAGTTTTTCTGTTGGACACAAGATGTCTCCTCCTACACTGTGAAGTCCATTCTCAGTGTATGTGCACTGGTGGCTTCAAACTTCTCATTCACACTTGCAAATTGGACCAGGATTGACTTCCAAATTATTGGCCCTGCCACTTAAAATCAGATTTTCAATGAGCACAGAGAAACTTCAGCAGATGCATGTGAAAACATCCTTCTAGTGTCAAACTCAATGACATACATCATTCTGCACAGTGAAGCTCAAACATCCAAGTATAGGAACAAGAAGAAAAACATAGTTTTGAGTGGAGAGGGACTTTAATAAGAAGACAGCCAAAAAAGTAACAAAAGTAACAGTATTTTTTTTTTGGTTTAGTTTAGTTTGTTTGTTTTTTTAGATGTTCCTGTAGCTGTTTCACACAGTTAGTTTTCATTATCCTCTGAGAATGACATTTTTGGAGAATAGTTCCCATCTACAGCACCATCAGAAATCAAGGTTTTTTTCGTATGAATACTGACACTTTTCCAGTGAAAACGCACCAAATTAATTTAAATTAGTATGTAAGATTTGAGACTGTAGATTGTTGTGTGTTTGGTACAATTTAAACATTTGTTTCACTCATTAAACTACTACGGCTAGAATTTGCAGTAACATCTAAACAAGTTAAAGTTTTAAAAGAAATTTTATTAATCATGCAGCAGCCTACTGGAGGTACAGTATGCATTCATATCCCTGATTAGAAAAGTTTGATATGTAGATGGAGAATATTTTTTGTGTTTCTATTGTATTTTTGAATATAGGCCTAATTTACTAATTTACAGCATCAATAAATATCACAAAACATTTAAAGAAATTCAATAGAAAACTTCATGTCTTCCCTTAAAACATTTTTATTCATTTAACCAATAATTTGTATTTAGCTTTTGTTTTGGCTCCCATAATGCAGAAATTGATTTTTTTTTTCTCTTTCCTTTTTCTGTTTTCCCAATGGGGTCTAATAGGGGTGTTGAAGTTTGTTGAGTCTCCTTTAATGAGCAATGGGCCTTAATGGAGTCAACAGTGCAAGTTTTTTTCTTTATCATTATGTGTTGATGTTTGTTTTGTTTTGGTTCTTCTTCTTTACAGCACTTTATAACTTCACTATTAAAAGTATTGGACAGCTTGTTCTGTACAAAATGGTTCTACTGCTGGAAGTACTCACTATAGATGGATCTCAGCGGCAGACCTTCATTAATGCTATTCATTTGTCAAGATAAGCCGATTCCACTTGTCAGATTTTCACTCAGAGTTAATTCTTTCATCTGTCCTTTGTTCTTTGTTCCACCAGTGTACCAGTTCTGGAAAAAATAGAAGAGCAGTTATATCTGCATATATAAATATACTCAAAAGAGTACTATTTTTGAGGCTGCTTTGTGAATCTGCTCCGAAGTTTTATTGCTTTTTCTGAAAGACCACGCCCACTGACAGTGCACCTCTTGCTAGTTATGATTATCTTCTTTTTTATTAACATTTTTTAACTATTGATAGATAAACTAACACAATCAGGAACAGACATAGATGCCATCCAACTCCAAAATTAAGTTACAGCTGAAGACATCTGACGATTTAACAAGACCTACAAGCATTTATCCCAAAGAAGGCACTATCTTCTAAACTCCTACATGTACTCCAATATGTGTTTCTGTATTCATGTATATGCCCTCTGTTGTGGTGAACGTAGACTACAAGCTATAGCAGCATTATCATTACAAACTCATAGGAACACAGTTGATAAGATGTGCACAAGCAACATGATGGCTCCATGATACCTCAAGTGGTACCTCCGCACACTTCTAGCAAGGGTAGTGACAGCTCTTGAGAAAGAGGGACCTTTGTGGATGGCATTGTAGCTTACACACAGAAATCCACAGTTTAGTGAGCACACAAGTCGCAGGAACAACCAAAGTTAATTCCTCACAAAGAGGTACTTTTAGTTCTCTGCTCTCTTTTCTGCAATCAGGTCTCATTTAGTTTTGACAGTTTATGATGCTCACATAAATTTAATTGGTCATTGTAAAGTCTGCGCCCTCTCTAAAACTGTGTTTCAACTGGTATTCTGCTGTATCCTCCGAGGCAGAACACATGCCAGCACTCATTAGCACAGAGCTACGGAGCACAAAAAAGGTTCAACACCTATCCTCTTCGGCTTATTTCTTTTAATGTGCCTTGATGTTGCAGCACAATAATGATGCAGTTTTTGGACGAGGGAGTTTACAGTAACTAGTGAAATGTATGGACACCGCAGCTCAATACTGAACCTTTGTGTTCTGAGACTGAACTTTGCTTCTTCCCCCATGCTGTGTATGAATTAAATATGGATTTTTTCCCCCGTGTAAGCTTCAATGTTGTACACATAAAAAGAGCTGTTAGTCCAGTTAATGGAAGTACAGTATGTCCATATACCATTTTCTTGTGTGAAGTTTGAGGACTTTGGAGAATAGTTTCCATCGACAGCAAATCAAGATTTTTGGTACAATTGTAATTTAACTCCTTAAACTACTACTGCTAGAATTTGCTACATCTAAAGAAGTCAAAGGCCCAGTCCATATTTTAATTAATCATGCAGTAGCCTACTGGAGGTACAGTATGTATTCATAGGCCTGATTAGAAGAGTTTTATTGGTACACGGAGAATCTGCATTTTATTCCCATCGAAGTATGTCCTTATACCATTATCTTGTGTGAAGTTTGTGGGCTGGATTTTTATGAGGTTGCGTGACATAAAGCATAACTTTACACTCTTATTTTCTTGAGGCGCAGAGGCTCATTAACAGGATCATTATGTGTAAGTTGTAAACAGGATAATTACTGGAATTGTCAGTTTAAGCAGCCATAAACATTCCCAGTTTGGCAATATAGGGACTTAGTTGCATGTAGATTCAACCAAATCTAATTGAATGGTCCTTAATAATAATTTAAGTACGAACAAGAAAGATGAACTTTAAAAACTAGACAACCTTTTTCCAGTTTTTTATTAGTTAATGTGTACAGTGTTATTTAAAAGAGCAAATCTAGTAAATGTCTGACCTCTGGCCTGTCAAAATGCCCTTTGTCAGGTTTAGTTTATTTGCTTTATATTTGCACTTGTAACTCCTGCACTTCCTCTTGGGAGAAGTACCTCTGAACTCTTCATATATTGCACTAACTGTACGCCATGATGGGAGGGCTCTACTTTTAAAAGAGAGACGAGCTGATCTGATTGGTCCTAATGTTTCCAGCTTCTAACAATCCCATCTCGTAAAGTATGAAAATAGCTTCTGTCTAATTCCACCCTGTTTCCTATGTGCACTCTGGGTGGACCACATGCCTGCATCAGATTTTGTTGCTAAATCCTGACTAGTGCATGGGAGTATGTTTAACCTGAGCCCTGCCCACTTAAAATACAGATATGTCTCTGTCAAATAACCAGGACTGTTATAAGTTTGGGAGCAAATTTGTGTTCATGAAGGAACTCATCTCTCATAGTGGGAAGTTAATTGGGGGAAATTTGTTTTCATTCAGAGCCTTTAAGCCTGCAGGTTTTGGTGCCGAAAGACCATCAAAGGAAGTGTATTCAGCTTTTGATGTCATGTGGCTGATTAGATTTAAGTGTATTTATGCTTAAATTGTATATCTATTAGTATTCACTCAGTACAATTGTGCTGCCAATTGAAGTTTTTAAGGTTGTATACATCTAATGTTGTTAACTTGACTTGTACACTGAAGCAGAAGTGGATGTTATTTCAATAAGGTGTCATAGTCAATAAAAAACACTGTAAAGTGGTTCACATTTGTCTTTTATGAATTTTCAGATATAGTTGAAATGTTGTCTTCAATCTCAGAAATCTGCATCTGAGGGAAATATAATAAATATATGAGCAAATTATTTTTACAGTCTCACTCTGCGGTCTAAACTGAAACCAAATGAAAAGTTTTGTTTTGTTAGCATAAGTCAAACTTAGCTCTGTATGGAAAACCTCTGAGGAAGACCGAGCCACTCCAGTCTAAAAACAGATATCAATAAATGTAAACAGCACTGGCCTAGGGATGTCATTAAAAAGAATAGCATGTCTAGACCTCATAAAACCAAAACATATTGTTATTTCGAAGCAGCAGGAGTTATTGCCTGTGAGCACTAAGATGACATCCATCAATTTAGGGTTTTATTGGAAAATGTAGATGGGCTGTTTGGGAGATGTAAATGATTTACTTAGCATAAAGTTTTGCTTGAACAGGCAGGGAGATAGTGTAGTTAGTGAGGGCAGGGAAGTATGAGTGTGACAAAGGCGGTATTGAAGCAAAAGCTGATTTCCCAAGCCTGAGAGAATAGTGATCTGTGCATGAATAAATAGGGTGGACCTGCACAACGTGGATTATTCTGGTTCAAATATCAGTAGACTTAAGGGTTGTCAAATGGCATACATGTGTAATAGGGCTGTTGTACATGATTTCATTTTGTCACTTGTACCCAAATGTCACATCCTCTGAAGTTTGCGCTGATTGTTTCTCACTGTGTGCACAAATTGCTATTTTATTCCCTCTGCCTTTTTATATTGTACGTTCAGGCCAATTTAACTGAACCTTTTCAGATTTAAAATCCCTTTCATTGAATTTCTAATGATATGATGGCAAATGAAAACTTTGTCTGTAATGAAGACAGTTTATACAATAGATCTCAGAGCACAGACAAATCACTATTAACTTCATTACTGCCTGTCAGTGCAGTATCACAATATGGAATATGCGGTGTGACAGCAACCTGAATGAATGAAATTAACATGAAAAACTATTTGGATTTGGTACATGGACGTTTGCAAAATTCCACGCCACATTTTTGAAACGCTACAGCTTGAAAGTACCGAGCATTTGCATGCAGTTGTGTATCACTTTGACATGTTGGCCTCATCTTTCAGTAAATCTCAAATCTACATTTATTCAAATGTGTTCAGTGCAGTGAAGGTTGACACTGCATAATCCATCAAAATGTTCCATTTGAAGAGAGGGGCTGGAATTATTTGAATCATCAGAAAGCAGCCTTGCTTGTGGTGAAGCGGCAGATATTAGAGTAGAAGCTGTTGAAAGTTTTCACCCAGGGAACAAAAAAAGTCTAAGAATCTATTGATATATATGGCATGAAATCACCTAGCAGATGAACTGAAGTCTTTTCTCTCAGTCTGACCTTGCCTGTCTCTTTTTCCAATGTGTTCCTAGCAACAAAATACAGTAAATAATTTATTTTTTGTTTGCTTATTTGTAAAATAGAAGAGGGTTTCAGATTCTTTTTGTAATGATTGGCATATTGGTGTTTGTGTTTTGTGTTTGTGTGTTACAGTCAATAATAAAAACTTAAAGGTGGGGTCAGTCATTCTGAAGAAAGATAGTTGCTTGCTGAGTCTCATTCCCAGGTTGTCAAATACAGACGCTTTTGGTTATAGTAAATGGGAAACAAACACAGTGGGTCGACTGAGCCACACAGCACAACAGGTAGCGTTCGTGCTACCAGGGCATCAAAATACCGACGCTTCAGGCAAGAGACTCAACATCTCAACTTCTTTCTCTGACTGACTTCACCTTTAAGAATCATCTCCACACCAACAATTAAATTTACATTTTAAGTGAAAGGCAGAAATACCTAAATACCCTAACAACCAAATGTCACCTTCTGTTCATATATTTGAAACTTCTCACTGCAAATTGTGAGTCTCTCCCTTTTCACCTTAACTTTCATCTTAGATTTGTATTCTGCAGATGTTATTGAAGATTGCTGGCAGTAAAGTGAACAACTTTAAAATCTAATATGGCAAAAAATATCTTGTACACAGAAATATAATGCAGCAGGTATGAAAGTTAATCTTTTTTTCAAATTTTCATTTAGATATAAATGTGGACATAAAGGTAAAGCTGGCTGCTACTCGTACTTGCCTTTGGCTGTACAGTACTTTCATATCTAATGTTTACCTTGTGTATTCAATTAAAGAGGTGGTTTAAATTCCATAGTTGTACCATGAAGTGTAAAAAATTTACTTGTGTCCACTCTTGATTTGTCGCAGGGAAAAAATGTGCGAGATGAATATTGAAGAGAACAAAGAAGATGTTTTTTCAATAGCTTTCTTTTCACCGACTTCTGTTGAGGTTGCAGTTCAGTCCAACGTATTATGTGATGCTTTCATTTACACAGTTCTCAGCTCCAATGTGTGTGTGTATGGATGAGCTGGGACGCTGTTTCTTCTCCCCTTTGTCCAATCTCAAGGTTGGAATGTGTGGTGAGGGACCCATGTGTAAAAAATGAATTAAGCAGCATTTTGCTGTGCTTCAGCTAAGGTCAAAACTGCACCCTTAATATCAGTCACACTTTCATGGTGTTTTATCGACCTAAATGGAATTTGGTTGATTACATACAACTTCAGTGGCTTCGACACACAAGCAATTATCAATCTTTACCAGTTTGCCAAAAGAGGTTTTTTTTTTGTGTCTTGTTTTTCATTATTAATGGACACATTGAACAGTAGGTATCCTCACACCAAATCCAACTGGACTTAATCAAGAAGACAAAGACCATTTTATTTGTAGGAAAACACCCTTTATTCTTGATTAGGGTAAGAATAAAGGAAAAGTTCCACAATTGATGAGAATATTTGTGTGTGGTAAATACGTAGCTACAGCCAGGATGGTCACTAGCTCCTGTAAAATCACAACTTGTTGTTTTTACACTGTGCTGGTAGGCCGATTTTCTTTTTTTTTTTAACCTTTGAAAAAGCCGAGCTAGCTTTTTCTCTCTGTTTCCAGTCATTATGCCAAAATAAGCCAACTTTCTCCTGGCTTTAGCCTATTTAATGGACAGGTATGAAACTAGTAACAATCCTCTCATCTACCTCTCAGGGGGAAACAAAACCTAAAAAAAGAAGCAAATAAGCACATCTGAAATGTCAAACTATTGTTTTAACAGGAAAAAAGGAAACCTGTGGATCTATCTTCCAAGAAAGATAGATATAAAATTGATGTTATATACAGAGTAGACCGAAATAGCAATGGTAAAATTCCAATAAATAAAAACTGAATGAAAATATTAGGTAAATATGGTACAGACATGTATGAAGAATATGGTTCAGAGCAGATATCAGTGGTTAAACATGTGGAACTAAATGCTTTTATGTTATAACTCCTCTTCTTTGTCACCTCTTTGTCAGGAGAACGAAGAAAGTTAACAAACAAAAAGTATGAACAGATTTATTTTGACACATGTATTTTGGCTCTTTATATGTACAGTAAACATCGCTCCTGCAGAATAAAGAGACATTTGTTGTCTCTTTGACTTGATACTTGTTGATTATCAGCACAGGTAGATGAAACGAGCGCAGAGGGAACTTTCATGGTTACTTGGATGACACATTGAGCCCATGGCTGACGAACTGTTGAATGACAGCTGGCAAGCCCTCGGGGAAGCACCTGTCTGTCAAAATATATTGTAAGTGTAAGTGACATTATTAGGAAAACACTGTCACCTTGTGCTTATGTAATGTCTAAAGTTTGAAATGATATATTCATGGTAAACAAACTATTAGTGTGACGGCTGACATGTTTTGTCCAGTGATTATGCATAATTATGTTTAATAATTCCCTCGACACACAAGCAGACAAACCAACTGCATGTTTGTTTTTGTCTCCAGCCATCGCTCTTTGTGTTGAGTAGGTCACCTCCGAATATTCATCACCTCTTATGTCATCAACACAGATGCAATTTGTGGCAAAACATCTCACTCTTCGCTGTATTGCCAACCCGGACCAACTTGGCCATCAGGCATCCACAATGGCATAATTATGGAGTATTAAGCCGTCACAATGACATATCAGTCAGAGAAGATATGCAAAATTCCGGCGAGGCCTACTTGGTTTACCCTTACTCTTGTCAGAATGGCCTGAAAAATGGAGGTTTGTTTGCTGCTGGATCATAATTACGATTGGTATTTATGAGACCCATCAAGCCTTCAGACAAGAGGATGCTGCATTTGAAGGTGACTCTGGGATGCATCACATCAGAGTACGGACACAGTGAAACAAGGCTTTCAGACAAGCTGTCTCCTCTCACCAAGCCTTTTAAATCATCATCACTCTAGCCAGCTGTATGATCGTTCACATGATATATCACCTGTTAGAGCTGCAGCATACGCACCACCACCAGCAGACAGTGACAATGAGTCTGGCAGCGAGCCGCATTCGTTTGATGCTTCTGTTTCCCGTTATTAAGCTATCACTTCCATGCTGTTGTGTTAAGCATCACTTAAACTGCCAGTTAGGTTTAGGGAATATTTCTTCAGGCCCTTTTTTTGTCCTACTTGTTGTTTCAGTGATGTTTCCAGTTGAATTTTCCATGGCTTCAATCAGCTTGAAGCTGCTTGTTAGACAGAGGATTCTGACAGCGCTTTGATTCTGCTGTCCGTCCAAATGTCATCCAGCTAAAGCCCAGCTGTCTGCATTTATACTGAGTAAACTGGCTACTGGTCATATTTAAGTTAAAGGGAAAATCCAACCTGGACCTTATTTTTGTAGTTATGATTACCATTCCCATTGTCCTGATTGTGCTAAGGCTTTACAAAAGGGGGAAATCCCACCAATCAGGTATTTATTTTTGTGTTTTTTGGTGGTTGGCAAATGAAGCCAACATGGAAGTAACAAAAAGTGCAATTCCTCAAATGGCCACTTGAGGCTGATTACAGACGTGATATTAAAATGCCCAAGTTACAGCAGAAATAAGCTTGTACAAAACAAATGGTTTCAGTCTTTATAGCTAACCTTTCTGTTCATAACAGCTGTACAGGGGGTGAATTTCTATATAACTCACCCAGTTAAATCATATTAAGGCATTGTAGGAATTGTTGGGTCTCTGTAAATAATTTTTACGGTCTAGACCTGCTCTGTTTGAAAAGCATGCTGACACATTTAACATTAAACAAATAAAAAATATACAGCAATAAAAAATATAATAATTAAGCACATGACCGCTTTGAGTGACAGGTGGGTTCTGTCACTGGCGGCTGTTTTCAGTAACCAGGCTCGGGAAGGCTTTTCACAATGGAAAAGATGTTTTCGCTCTTCACCCGACTGCTTTCGGTGAAGTTCGCTTGTGATAGATGGTGAAAGTGCCTGCCCTTTTCCAGTTTCCAATAATGACTAGATTGTTCTGTGTAACAAACCATCTTGCACAGTCAGGTTAGAGATTTCTTGCTCGCAACAGAAATACCACCAGCCTTTTTCTTTGAGGTGATATTCAGTTAAAGCTATTAACATGAACCTTTGTCATGCCGACACTGAGTGTAACAGTAAGCATAAACCAATTAACAGAATATGCATTTCTACTTGAGGAAATTACATTCTGCCAGTTAAAAACAGCCAAAAAAAAAACCAAACTATTGTTGCCAGCCTACACTGGGAACAATCTCAGCTGTAACACTGGATCACAGTAGTAGCAGTAACGATGCCAGATTTCTTTGTTAAAAACAACACCTTGTTTCTCATACTTGCAATGTGAATTTAACCAGGTTATTCCAAGCAAGTTATGACATGAACATGATAAAGTACTACCAGGACAGCAGGGTCGTTGGTTTTTCCCTTCACCCCGTTCCTTTGTTTCTTTCTTCACTCCTCCTTATGTGCCACAGCCACTTATTACAGTTAGAGGGCAGGTGTGTGTCTGGCCTCAGCTGGGCATTATCCTGGCCCAGATTGTCCTTGGACCCCCATGTCTGCCTTATAACCTTGGCTGTGGCCATCCCCGAACATCGCCGGCTATTCTTAAAGCTTCCCTTGCTATTGATTAATCCACTTTAGTCTGATTCAAATATGATTAAAGGCAAAGCATCAAAGCATTTTATGGAGGTAATTACTCACTCATTAGCCATATGTTTGACAAGTGTGCCCTCCTGGCATTGGGAGCCCGTCTATTAATCATAAACAGAGATCTGACAAAAGGAGGTGATGAAATGATGAAATATATATCTTGACTGAGAATCAGTAAGATTATATTATTGATGGATTACAGAGCGAGCTGTCATAAAATAGCACAGTCTTTACTTGATGTATCACTACCAAGAATATATTTTGGGTCATCTTTGCTGCCACCGTATTTCTTCACAGACCATGTTGCAGTCATCATTATCAGTCTGACCTGCTCGGGGAGTTTTTCTCCCCATTCAAACACCCAGATGTCAACACATACAGCTTGTTATAACTGAAACAATCTAAACAAATGATCTCACCGGCCACCTGAACATGTTTTCCTTCACCATAATATGAAGATGATATCCCCGCCATGCCCTCCCCCACCTCCAAACCAGCCACCCACTCTCCGTCTCCTGTCTTCCTGGGCGATCTCCCCAGGCTGTGAGGACACGACAGGACAGGAGAGGATAAATTACAGCCACAGAGCCCCGGCTATCTCTCATGCTTTCATTTGCACCAGCAATTAATCAGCCATCACTAGAGAGCTCTTGCATGTCAGGCTGAGGATTTTATTAGGGATGTCCTTTATGGGCCTTAATGAGACTTATGTCTTCCTTGAGTATTTCATTTGCTGCACATAGCCTGGCTGCTTGTAACCTTGAGGTGAGGAGCTTTTTTTTCTCCTCCACAACAGTGAAGCTTGGCAGGGCTTTGTTACTCACCTCTCAATGATCTTGCCTTGATTCGCTCTTTCATCCAGTGCCTCCCTCGCTGTTACAAATCCTCCTGTCTTGCAGTTATCTAATTTTAGATGCAATTAGGCCTGATTTGTTTTGTTTATTCCGACATTCCTCCTCTCTCCAGTTTTGAAATGTAGCGCTAAGTGACTTATTGAATGTGGCAAATCACCTTCCGTTTTGTGAAATGTAGGAGTTGGCAGTTATCTCAATGACTGCCTCATCATGATTAAAATGAAATGTGTAGGGGATGATCAGTCAAATCCAGCACATGGGCTGACTGGTTGTTTGTTACTTTTATTACTACCATCACATTTGCAGAGCTTAAAGGCCCTGAAAACCTATTTTCTCACACAGCTTTTTTTCTATAAACAATGAGCTTCTACATGAACACAAAGTTGAAACAGTTTTAGCTATTTCACACTAGAGATTTTGTGTTTTTCTCTCCACTCTTCTTACATGTATGAAGTGGGCTAAATTGGAAAAAGGTGATGTCACGTATTTCTGTGCACCAATCAGGATTTAGCAACAGTTAGGCTACTGTCAATCAAATCTTATGTAACCACACCCACACAGTCCTGATGAAGCAATACTTCCTACAAAAACAGCAAGAACATATGTAATTTCCAGTCAAAGGGTTTAAAAATCTTTTAGCGTAAATATTGTTTCATTCAGGTGGTTAGAGAAGTTTGAGGGTTTTGGAAAATACAGCAGGAAGTGTTTCATAAATGACTATCTGGGTTTTTTCAGAAAACTGGACTCTTAGCTCTGTGAAAATGGGAATACATGAGAGGCACAAACTGAGCAGCAATGCAGCCAAAACGCAGATTTAGGGCTGCAAGTATTTCTCTGTGGATGCATTTAGGATAAATTACTCTTTCTAGCTTAATTACAAACCAGTGCGATCTTGCAGAATGGCCGCTGTATATTTTATGAAGAAAATACAGGGCAACAAATGAAAAATCTTCTGCCCCCTTTGGCTATTTTCTGCTTTTTTCATTGTGTAGTCGATTTTGAAGCTGACTGCACTGTTTTGTGTGCGCCCAAACAGCACCAGCTACAATCACAGTGAAAATACTCGGGAGTGGGCGTCACCCGGTTAACCCATAACCACAGAGTCAGCCAGTAAGAGGATATGGAGGCCATCTGGTAGCATTTTTACAGTATGGTGTGGCGGTTTGCCCATGTGTGCTACAGGAAGGGTCGTATGACGGTCATGAAAGAGAGAGTCTCTGGAATTCTCCAAGGACGCAGACATGAATATTCTCAGTCCAATTTTCTGGGTCAGACGTAAGCTCAACCAAAGTACACGACCTGATCACATCTGTCACCAGGATGTGCAGCGTGAATGATCAAACTGTACGACCTTTAGAAACTTAAATGATATCTTAGCAGTTCTTTAAGCTGCATTTGCAGTATGTGATGAAACCATTTGGGGGGGGGGTTAAAATTACAGTGACTGTCCTCTTTTTTCTTTTTTTTTTCAAAGACACCATATGTTAATAAGTAGGGCATTTACTGGGCTGCTACAAAGTTTGGAACCAGTTTGAGGAACCAAACTAGATAATGAATGTCATTATAACGAGTGTAATCATTAGTCCGGAACATATTAACAGGTTATTTGTGGTGGAAAGGAATATTTACTCAAGCAGGATAATTGTACTTTACTTTCCATTTAAGCAGCTTCTACTTCACTACATCCCAGATGGGAAATATTGTACATCAGTACTTTAAGTCATAAAAACAAAAATACAGACCCACCAAGACACAAGAGTCAAAACACAAAGTGGCCTTCATAGCAAAAAAATTAATAAAATAGAGACAATACAATTCTGAGAGAAAGAACGAAAGCATAACTCCCACATGGAAATCAATATCAACCTCATTCTTTCACTTACGTATTTATAAAAGAAAAATACAGGCCCCACTTGAGACAATATTTTTCTGTCTTGTTATATGCTATACTATGTATCACCCGGTCCTTTAAAGGAGGCTCTTCCAGTCCCTGAGAATAATTTGTCCTCTAATCATTGTTGCCATCTGGGTCCAATCCTTCAGTGATTGTGGAAATACGATAACAATACTGTACTTTTTGCTTTGCTACTATCCGACAGTTGTAGTTGCTAGTAACTTTGCACATTAAGATTATATTCACAAAAATCACATCCACCTCTAAAATATAATGATTTGTTGGAGACTAAACTGCTTAACAGTATCTCTCTGTATCTACCTCAACCAGCTACAACATTCAAAGAATGCACTGTAATATAGGATTTTCAAAACCTTTTAATACTGGTCTTCATTCTTTTTCTGAGTGTAGTTGCCTTAAATACTGTCAAATGAAGGGAGATGTATACAAGCCCACACACATATGCAGATGTATGTATATCCATTATTTTGAATAATATGAATATTATAATAAGAGGGAGTTTAGTTAGACTTCCCTCCCACACACACACACACACACACACACACACACACACACACACACACACACACAGAGTCCATTTCTCGCTGACCGCACATCGATGGCCAGCTGTGTTCCCTTTTTGACAGCCAGGTGGTTCAGGCTTTGGAGAGCAGCAGCTTCAGTTAATTAAGGTTACCCATTTGGATCTTGTCAATGGCTAATTTGCAGATGAAAAAGAGTCAAAAACTTTTTCGTACTTTGTTACTTCAGCAGCCTAAGCATTGTTTATTTTTTGTATCTTTTTGTCTTCCCTAATGGTTTGGGCCTGTCAAGTGGAACAGGACAGAACAGAGCATGCAGCCCAGTCTTCAGATGTGTAGATGGATAAAGTTTACTCTCTGAGAACTGCAGTAGCCGAAAATCAATATTGAACTTAGACAAGCTATTTACAGTACCTTGATAATGTTTGACGGAGGCTGATCCAGCTTTCGGTGTGTGGTTAGTATGAGGAAATCAATGGCCAAAGCATTTCATTTGGAGACTACTAAAGCTGCAATTAGTCGATTTATCAATTAATTTGCCACCAGTTTGAAAACGAAGGAATTATTTAATTCATTATTAAACAAAATGGCCAAAACCTGGTTGCAGGTTCTCAAATGTGAGGATTAGATGCTTTTTTTCCTGCCGTATATGATAGTGAACTGAATATCTTTGTGTGTTAGACTGTTGGTAGAATAAAACAAGATTGTTGATCAACATCTCCTTGGGCAGTGGGAAATTATAACAGCTATCTTTGTTGCCATTTTATCAGCTGATAATTGATAATGAAAATAATTAGTTGCAGATCTAGAGATTACACTGATCAGAATAGTTTTAATTGCATTTAAATTCAAAATGACCCCCATCTAAATGTCTATTTTTACAGTATTTTAGCCCCCTCCCTATTTAGTATTTATAAGCAGTATATAATCATCTAATAAATAGTTTATAACACACCAAAATTTTGTCGTAAACTCATATTGGGTCATTTTAAAGTGTTTATTAATGTATTTGCCACTATAACTCCTCTTGTAACTACAACCTACAATCTTGTACAACAATATAATACAATAACATTGTTGTAATCATATAAAATATTTCTTTAAATTGTTGGTATACATTAATAGACACTTACAAATGTCACAATATGTAGTTACAACTACATAATAGCTTTTTTTTATTACATATATGTTGTCTATATACTGTTTATAAATGCTAAATGACGGGTTAAAGTGGTTTTAATATGTATGTATTTTAATATTTCTTTCTTACTGGGGAATAGATAGATAATACATAATATAAGAAAATATGCAGCTCCTCAGACAGAGAACAATTGACATGACCAATTCTCTCCATAGGTCTGAAACCACAGAATATAATCACATTATTAAATCTTTAATATTAAATCCGAAGCCGCACTGTAGAGTAGGAGAGTGACGTTGTGAAGACCATAGAAGAATTTATATTCCCACACAAGCCTTATATTCTATGATATTTATTGTTATGAACCAGTTAAAATATACCCATACCCCTGGAGATTCCTCCTAGATGCCCTCACACTCAGACTATATTTCACAATTAATTATCTGTGGAGGAGTGCCACATTTATGCTGTCTGGCTTGAGGAGAATACAAATCATATACATGTAAATACATGCACATATAGGTCTGGGTCTAGTGAAAGTCCGTTGGGGAAACTAAAGCAGTTGAAAATCAAATAATGATTTTAACTTACCAGGACTGTGAGCTGTGAGCATTTTGCCTGTGCAAAATCTGGCAGAAAATGAGGTGCAGCCTTTTTTTTTTTTTTTTTTTGCATTTTAACCCAATTAATTTGTAGTTTGAGGTGTGACAGCGGTAAGAAGCACAAGTGGAGGAGCAGAATAATCAAATGACTCCCTCCCTGGGATTTAATAAACCAGAAAGTGCTAATTTCACCTTTGATTGCGTGCGGTATTTAATGCCTAAAGAAGGCATATCTAGCTTCTCATCATGTGCCCAGTGTGCCTACTGTTTTGTGCTGCATGCATTATTCTGTGCAGTGCCCTTGGCAGCAGAGAACAAATGAAAGGCTGAAAAGGAGAACACGGTGACCCACAATGTTTAGACATTGATCTTTAATAAACAAAGACACGCAATATCTGCAAATATCTTTCTTCTAAATACAGAAAAGGCCAAAGCTCTTAAATGTGTAATAGTTTAGGGATAAATGGAGGCAACATTGATAATGTAGGCACAAGGTACACTTGTGGAGCCTCGGTTATTGCCTGGAGCTTGCACTATAGGTCCTCTTTGGTAGAATGTTTTAAGATGTTAGAACCGCAGCTAAAACTCCCTTAGTTGGTCAGCAACTGTGATTATGCACCTCCTTTTTAGTAAAACTAAGGTTCACCGTGGTAGGTGGAGCCTGCAGAAGTGGGTATAGTCTGGATTTATGCCATTTTTTAAAAGTAAAGGATAATTTGCCCTGTGTGACATGTAACCCAAAAACGGTAGACAGTAGTATTTGCACTTTGTTACTTGCTTGATTTCAGGCAGTACAGATCATTTTGGAATTAATTTAATTTGCCACAGAAGAAGTGCAGCTTTTGCAATCAGTCCTGGCTCACAGTCATGTGAGACAACCATATAGTTATGCATTTTGAGTGAAGTATTCCTTATTCTTTAATCTATCCAGACATAAAAATTGGACAACTATGTTCACCATCCTTGGAAAAAAATAATTAGGTTTACTATGTATACCTGTATATACTCTGTATACCTGTATACTTACTTCTTTTTTGGACATTACTTACCTCTTTAAACTTGTAAAAAATGTGCAAATCTGAGCCATATGTTTGAATTGTGTGGTTTTATTTACAATACCTTGACTCTAAAGCAACACTATGTGAGTAAAAGTTAGTGTTAGTGTTGCTTTAAACTAGGGATTCGACAAACAATTATTTCCATTAGTGATTAATCCTAAAACATTTGGTCTGTGAAATGTAAAAAGACCACCCACTGTTTTTCATACTGGGTTGGCATCTGCAAATTGCTTATTTGGTTAGTCCAATACCCAAATATATTCAATTTACTATGTGACAAAGAAAAGCTGCAAGTACTGACATTTTAGAAACGGGAACCAGCAGATGTTTGCCATTTTCGCTTTAGAAAATGACCGAAATTGCTGTCAATTATAGACTAATCTATTAATCGCCTAATCATTACAGCTCTACTTTAAACTTCCTTCATTAAGTTACAGTAAGAAGTCAATAGTCTCAGTGCTGCATTGAACATAAAACACATAGTTAGAGCTGCACCAAACAAACAAGTCTACATGGAGAAGTCATTTACATGATGAGGATCTTTTCATTCACAGTTCAAAAAAAATAATTCTGAGCCATCGCTCAACTTGTAAAAGGAATTTACATCTTAACTAACAGAAGCATTCATATAAAACTGAACCTCGCAGTGCCTTACAAGATTCAGGGGGCAAATAAAGGAGGCAGACTGAGTGACTTTTCAGCACAGCCACCCACCAGCTGCCGGAACATAAATAGTAATGTATCATTATGGCTGCGCTGAGGGAAAACACCCTGTGTTTTAGTTCTTTGCGGAGGTCATGTGGCAATCGGTGGGTGTGTTCATGTAGCACTCGCTCAGAAAAACAGGCTAAATTAGACCTTTATGATGCAGCCACGTAGCCCCTCTGAATCTCACAATGGCAGTTATGGAGATTTTTTGTTTATACTTCTTTTCTTTTTACTTTAAGGGAACAGTGTTTTCACTGCCATTGATTGCGCTGACACTGGAAGCTGATGGAGTTGACCCTGAAATAAATTAGATTTGTCTACTTCTTATTTATGTCCCATAAATATCACGCAGGAGATTTTTTTTGTTTAAATGAGGTGATGGTGTTGAAAAAAAGAGATCAATGAATCTTTCTGTTTCTCTGCACATACTCGGCTGCAGGTTTGTCTGGAATGAGTTCCGTGGCAGATGACTCTGTAGTGTGCCCCCACATGATGCAATGCACCGCAAGTCCATGTTTCTTTGAACTTGGGCTTTTCATGGCTGTCTACCAAATACTTCTTCTTTTTTTGTTATTGTTTTGTTGCCTTTATTTTGTTCTGGAGTTTAGCAGTTGCCACAAATATACTGTCTGTGTAGATAAAAGCATTAATTCCAGTGTATTGCTATTACTTTCTTGTAATTTGTATTTGAGTTGATAAATTAAGACGTGATTAAATCCTAAAAGTTCCAATATAAGTGCAGAGAATTGTAATGCAGTCAGAAAAAACACACTATAGCTCACTGTCTGCGCTTTAATCTTAAGATCTAGGCAGCAAATACCAAAAGAGAGGCGAACACTGATGATAGAATTTGACAGAGCAAAGAGAGGAAGTCATCTTTAAAAAAAGAGATTGCATGTATGGTGGTAAGGGGATTATGGGTTGTTTGTTTCTTCTTTGAATAGATAACTTTTTTGATGTGAAATCAGCAGCTCCACAACATTTGAATGATTGCGTAATTTGACTGCTTTCTTCTCTAAGAATTGTTCTTTTTTTGGCTCATCGTCTCTCAAGCACAGTTGATCATATGTCCTATTTCCTTACAGCTCTTTTTGGCTCGTGTATATCTGACATAGAAATATTTGGCTGCCATGTTGCCTGACAGAGTGCTGATGAATTCCTGGAATGAGTTCCATGAAGTGGCCTGTTTTCCCCAAGTGAGAGCAGCTGTTAAATATGCATGGCTGAAAAATAAATGAAGCAGGCTTCTGAGGAAATGTTGATGTTCGTGAGGGACTTACGTATGATTTACTAGTCTGTTTTATTTGCTAGTCTCAATTTTGAGGAAGCAGTCATCGAGACTGTGCACCTTTCACAAAATGGAAGCTGCTTTGCCTGTGTGTCCAGTTAGTTTTTATCTTACCTGACTTTGGATGTGTTAAACTATAGATTTATTTATTGGTGAGGCGGTTCTGTGTGGTCAGAAGTGATGGGATGCAGGCTGTGTTTTGTCTGTGTTTTCCTGCCAGGGCGATTTTTAAGTGATTTTCTCTGTGCCCCTTTGATTTTTCAAAGCAAGTTGGATTTAATGATTTATCTGGCTGTCCACCACAGTTTTGCTCATACTGTTACTACATCAGAATATCCATAGTGTACATCTCCTCTCTCTGTAGCTTTATGTTTATACCAGCGGCAACCTTAGCTTTCAGCGCCACCAAAGAGTTCTGAGATTTTTCAATGGGATAACACGGCTGCTAGCCTTTTTGGTTATAGCAATATCATTTTGTGTTAATGATCGGGGTAAGCCGATGATTAAAAACAAAAGAATCCTGAGCTGTACGGATGATGCAGGGGCTAAAGACTTGCCCACCCCTGCAGAGATCCAGGTTCAGTTTCTGGCAGCTTACTCGGGTAATCCAAGGTACACAATTGTGAGTGTTTGTGGGTGGGCCTTTAAATGGACCTCATTAGAAATTAGGAATCGAAGGGAAAAACTACCCAAATCTGGCGTGCATGAATTCATTTTCAAAAACAAAAAGTCCTAAAAAAACAGACAATAATTAAACCTGATTCAAAATTAAATGCAAGCGGACCCCAAGAGAGAGAACATCAACACATTTTTAGACACTCACGCATGGCTGTATGAATGGTCAAGTTGATCAGTTCACTACTGTGGTGCAGAATGAAAAATATAAATAACTACTGAATGAATTTGCTATGCATCCTAATAACTCTGGAGATTACGTGACTTTCGTCATCAGGTCAATATTGAGTCAATATCTCAACAACTATCATAAACCTTTTTATTTATATAGTGCATATATTAACAGTGTAAGTGCTTTAAAATAGAAAAATGAGGTGAGCAAACAATAAAATGAGTAAGAACAAATATATAGAAATAAAAACATAAAAAATTAGAACATATATCAAATATTTCAGCTTTTACAAAAAGATTTTGTGTGGATTGCGATAATAGTCACATTCCCCTTCAGGATGAATTGAAAAAACTTTGCAGGTACTGTGAAATATAGCACCATCATCAGGTCACTTTTTATTTGTCCAGTACTTTGGTTATACCCAAATATTAAATATTTGCAAAACTAATGACATTCCCAAACACCTCAGTTGCCTTCTGTGTTTAAATGCCAATTGTCAAATGCTACTGTGCTAACACACTTAACTAAGATGGTGAACGTTATAACTGCTTAACCTGGCTACTTGGCATTTAGCTCACACAGCACCTGAAATCTGATGAGCTTTAAATCCCCTTTTCTTCTCCTGTTGCTTTGTTTTTGCAGTTGAATGTTGCTTTTTTGCATTTATTAAATGTTTTATTGATTTCCACCAACACTCTGACACTCATGTCTTGGTCCAAAAAACCGCTGTAGATTGTTGATGACAATAAGCAACACAAAGTTTAAGCTTTTCATTTACACTCAAAGCTGCAGTTCACAGCTGTCAGATATAGACATAGTTCTAACAGCCATAGTTTTTGACATTTTCACCGTTAAAGAATACTGAGAGGAACTAAAGATCAATTCACACTCACTTCACACCTCACCGATCACGCTGAGCATCAGCTATTATTTGAAATGATACACTTAAAGGCATTCACATGTTTTGTATAAATTCTCTAAAAAAGGAAAGTGTTTCTTGTTGTTGTTGCCAATGTTTTTTTCATGTGACATGAAATGAGTGGCTCATTGCAGTGAGTAGGCAAATGCGTTTTTCTAAAATGATCTTTAAGTCAGAGAGTGCCCACAATGTATTTTACAAGTGACCAGATCTGATTTGTGCGCTTGGACAGTATAATCAGCTGCTGTCATAACAACAACACTGGTTGTCATAGTGACGACATAGATCTGTGCACATGTAGGCAAGCATGTCCAACAGCTATTATGGGACAACAACATCATTATGTGTCTACATCTGACTCATATCCAGTATGCTTGGCCACTTAACTTAAACATTAGGATCACAAGTGTACAGTTGCACCATTCAATAAGCTAACTGCGCAGTCACTATTCTGACTATATCCTGAATAATCAATTATTTGCTTGTGTCCATAAAGTGTCAGATATATAATTGTGAAAATGCCCAACACAGCTTCCCAGACCCCAAGGTGTCTGATAAGCAGTTCAGAGATAATCAGTTTACTGTTATAAAAGACTGAAAACCAAAAAAATGTGCACCAATCACCTTTAAGAAGCTGGAACCATCTGGCATTTTTACTTAATTTCTTTAACAATTCATTCTCAAAGTTGTTGCTGTTTACTACACAGTGTGTCCGAATTCTGGGCATTCTCTAGTAGATTCAAAAAGGACATGCGTCTGACTGTAATCAGTACTTCTACTTTTACTGGAGTTGGAATCTGTACTTCTCATAAATAATAATAATAATAAAGAATGTGTGTACTTCTGCCATCAGAAAGGTTTTGCCATGAGATATCACAGTGTTAATTAATTATTACGTTTAAAATTTAAAGTTTACGGTCTTTTACTGGCATGGCTTGACAGTTTTTCAGTGCAAAATTTTTTACATTGCACCTCTGGTTCGGATGGATAAGACAGGAATTTCTACTGATTCTTATTCCTAAATAATGCTGTTGCTTCCCAAATGATACCATTTGTGTGAAGTCAGGCAGGACTTTCTTCCAAAATATATAAATATTCATTTTGTGATTTTTTGCCAATTCATCAGGCAGTGTTTGAAAGCATAAAATGAACCATTTTCTAAGCAGATGTCTAAAATATGAATCCAAGCCATCCTTTTAAAGGTGTTTTCACTGAAGACTTTTTGACGTATTACTGTAGTAAACATAGAGATGTACATAATAAAATGAGTCATGGCTGAATTCCATTTAGCTGCTTCAGTTTCAGGGTCCTGGTATTGTGCATACTGACTTACTGTCACACTGTCATGGCCTTCTGGGACGCTTGAATAGAATGGATCCATCCTTAATCTTAGTAACACCTGTGCTTTCCCCACTATGACAAGTCAAAATGTCTGCTGTGTTAAAGGTCTATCTTCTTAACATTTATGCTGGAGATCAATATAAGACTAAAGATACCATTTCATTAAAATCACGGGGTGTCTCATTTTGGTTCAAGCATCTGTAAGAAATTTTGTTTTTATGCTTCTGAATTTTCATTTATTTTGAAAGTACTCCAACAAGCAGAACATAAGAAATACCTTATATTTATATAATCTTTGAGCTGCAGGGTGCTTTTCTGAGTCATCTTGGCAATACATGTTTAAAGTAAGTGGCTTTACTAAGGCAAAATATGTATATAAAATATGTTGCACAGTGTTTAAGATCTCATGCTGTGACAGATTCGAGCAAAATGTGTTACCATTCATTTACACATACAAACTGTGAACCACAATATCTCAATATGAGGATTTTGTCATGTTATGGCAAAACGAAGAGACGAAAGGGTGATATTGAAATATTGCCCATTCCTACATTCAAACGTGTTTTCTATCTTCCTGCTCTCATATCATCTTATTGATTGTAAGACACTGTTTTCTGTTTATTTCCGGCGGTTCGAGACACTAGTTGATGTTGACGAGAAGAGACTCTCCTGTGGCTTAAAGCTTGCCTCAGCCTGAATCATCTCATCTGATATTCTCCCTATTCCTTTTCCCCTGGATTATGAATAAAATAATCATTGTTTGCTCAATGAAATTTCTACCCCACTTCCCTCTGCTGATGATTATCTTGTTTAAAGTATATCAGCTGGAAAATATACTCTGTAATTTGAATGCCAATGATTCCAGCAAATATGTTTGGGGAGAAACATAATATTGTGAGCTCTTATTGCTTTTTTATCTTTAGAAATGCCTTTGCGGTTTCCATTCAGAGGCTCAAGATTGTATGAAATGCACAATTAGACAATCCTTGCACCTGTGAATATGACCTTTATAGTGTGAGAATAGACTTTGACAGTTTGCTCGTCTGATCATTGTTTCCTGATAAACAAAAGTGTATGTGTTAGAGTGTGAATTAGTGTCTGTGTGTGTATATATCACATGTGTGGGAGATTGCTGGTTAGCCTCGCTCTACTTCAGCATTGGCCTATAGCTCTCTTTGCTCGACCAGAGGCTTTAATGAAGATGGCCAAGTGAGGGTTAGTCACCCCTCTCTTCAGAGCTCACAAAAGCTTTTGCTGGCCATTATGTTCCTCAAGGGCTCTATTTTGTAAACACATATTACTCTGTGTTTGTGTGTGTGTGTGTGTGTGTGTGTGTGTGTGTGTGTTGTGTGTGTGTGTGTGTGTGTGTGTGTGTGTTGCGATGTGTGTTGGGAGGGCTTTTTGGTTTAGGTGGGCGGCCGGGGTCAGTGGATGTATGAATTCAATGACTGTCAGGTTTCAGACTCCAGCCTCTCCTGCTAATGCTCAGCCATCTGGCCGTGATGCAGGAGGGAGGTATTGAACTGTTTTATAGAGTCTTTGAGACAGACAGAGAGAGGGAGAAACACACACTGTAATCTGTGAATGCTCTCCATCTGTAAATGCTCCTTTTTGTCTTCCTCTGAGCTCCTCGCCCATGAACGATGTGTCGTTAAAATTCTCGGCAAAATGCTCCAGCGAGCCTAGCATCAGCAATGTTTGGAGTGATATCTCCCCTGAAGGATAATTAAGTAATATTAATATTCAATTGTGATCACTTTAAGGCTATCTAGTTTCTGCGTCAGTGCTGCAAAGATATGCCATATAACTACAGTGCTGCGTCTAACTGTAGGAGTTGAAATGAATAATCTATCCCTGCTTCTGCTGGCTGGAATTTCTGGAGTGAGTTAGACAGATGGTTATTGCTGGGATTTCAAAGTGATGGAGTAAAACTAACGTTGCCTGCCTTCGCCAACTCCAATTCTTTCATCCCAGTGAGTTGCACTTAACAAAAGGAGTCCCTTGTTGCCTAAATGGAAGTGCACAACAAAGCGAATCTGCTGACTGTCACTACTCAGCACATCAGCCTGCTTGGGTGCCATACCGTACTGAGCCGAGCAAAGTGAAGCAGCTTTCTGCACTCGACTGCTTCTTCCTTCAGGCTGGTGGAGCCCCGAGTCCTGAGAGGTAAATGGATGAATGGAGGCTTTATGGAGATGAGGAAGTGTAATGGTACGCTCTTCTCAATCCCGGCGGCTGGAACAGTAGCTCTCTGTGTCTTTTATCAGAGACATGAAAGGAGGACAATAAGCCTCTCTGCTATCAACAATATGGTGTCATTTGAAGCAGATTATCCCTCTGTTGAAGTCGAGGAGAATAAAAGACTAGGAGACAATGGACAGAGTTAGGAGCCAAGGTTTCTCCTCCCATGAGGAAATCCTCCATTCTGCTTGGTCCTATTTCAAAAATCTAATCTGCCAAAGTGCCCACTCATTGTCATGTGAAGAAACGTTTCACACTTATTGTCCTTAAAGACATGCCAAATTTAAAGTTTTCCGCGGGCACAAGAGAACTTCTCTCATTTGTCCTTAATCTGAATGAGTCTTAAATGGCTTTCTCATATCCAATTAATGTTATCCCTGTGCCCACTGATACTACTGTCCTTTTGCCCATGCATCATTTTGTTGCTTAACTGTTGACAGCAGGAAAGCATGCAGGGGAGATAATGACTTAACTGTAGACTAAAGAAAAATTTAAATTGGAGCAACAGATGTCTGGGGCTTGTGAACTAATGAACACATTTTTTCCTCAAATTTGACCTAATTTACCATCACAAAGTAAATATAAATTTAAAAAAATAGATTGTGAGCTCAGTTAGTTAGGCTCTTTATGAAATTTTCAAGCACTCCATACTGTAATTAGGAGAGTGGTGCAACAGTTGGAAATAAACAAAGAGGGAAGGAATTAATGGGGCACTTACTGTACATGCAGAGATAATTTTGACTGGCATTTTTGGATTAGTTGGGTGCTTTCACACTTTACCTATTTGATTCTGTTCAAAATCATTTACCTGTTTTGTTTGTCCCTTGTATGAAAGAAAAATTGACAGAGAATGCCTGAAAACGGACCTCAAGCATGAATTTGAAAAGATAAACTACTGTTAATTCATCTGAACTGACCCCTGCAGTCTCCTCATCTGTGTAGCCTATATGCAAGATTATTTGGTCCTATTTGGTCAACACAGGGATATGTGGATTCCCCCTGATCAAACACAAAGTTTAAACAGAGGTGCTTCCTCATTGAAAAGTGAGTGAAAGGTAGGAATGGGAATTGAGAACCGGTTCCAAATTGTCCGATCCATCAGAACTCATCAGCCTCTGAGCTTATCAGTTCCTTTCCTGATGTCTGCATGTTTTTTCTGACAGTTGCAACATTTTCTGGGTTGCAACATTGCAACCCAATGACGAAAACTCATGTGATTACACTGCTGGAAACTTGCAACCAGAAGCAGTCATGACGGAGAGGAAGAAATGGTCGAAAGCATGGCTTCATTTCACGGTGCTAGTTTAAATGTGTGTAAATGTATAATTTGAAGAGTGGAAACATGATCAGAAATCACTAAGGGAATCGATAAAGAACCGGACCAATAAGTAGAATCGATAATGACGTTGGCATCAATAAAATCTTAGCAATACTGATCCCCAGTGAAATGTAGTAACCACACTATCTTCATGTAAAACTATGATACAAAATGCTTCTTTTTTGTCCTGTTTCTAACTGTTGTCACTATAGGAGGTCCAGTTACAGTTATAGACTAATAATGATTACATTTGTGACACCAGAATAGAAAAATAAACACATAAGGCTGAATAAAATGCTGCACGGCCTGCTGTCACTTACCAAAATTTGATTTCCCCTTGTGGGTCCATGTAGGGCTGATGATGCAGGATGACAGCAGACAAACTGTCCAGTCAGTGAGTTACCTGTCAGTCCACATGAGTGTGAACACAGACAATGCATCTCTTTTGTTTCCTCGGTCCAGACCAAATTACCTGAGCTACTACAGGTGTGAAAGTGCACTTAGTGTTGTGCCAATTTCACTCATTACTCTTTAGTTACTTATTGTTTTCAGCCTACAGTATGTTTCAGGGGGAAGAATGTTATTCATATAAAATCTGATTCATGTAATATTAACCTGTGCTGTAGGAGAGGACGTGTTGTCCAACAATTCAATAGCATGGTTTAATGCCAGTCTAGTTAAAAACATCCAAACAGCACTCACAAACTAATCAGTATCACAAATTGACCAAAGCATCGAATGAACTAAACTCCGAAGGCACATCTGAACCTTCAAGTTGATAAGTGAACTTTAATCTCGCCTTCTTATGAATTCCAGTACGACCCGCCCGCACACAGTTTACAATGTGTTCTGTTCTCCTTTGGGTCAAATATAAAGTTCACCCATCTATCATCCCCCTCTTCTTTCACCCTGAAATCAGCTGTAGAGAGGCTGTTACGACCTCCTCCATCACTGCTTTGAAACAAGCCTCCGGCTTTAAAAGGTGTTGCTCCTTCACTGTCCAAATTGAGACTGAATACTGTAGAGTGGCACAGTTTAGCACTTTACACCATTAGTTATCCTGCTGTACACTCTCTAGCTTGAAATACAGGTACCTGTGAACTACATGATAGAAACAGCATGTGGGGAGGGCTTTTGCATGCTTTATTGTCTTTCGCTCTGCAGAATTTGGCTGATGTTCCCTTGTTTAATGGTTTTGTTTGATGGCAGACACTAAACAGTGCGGATCCGGCCACATCTGCTGAATAAAGCATCAAGTATCAGTTAGTTGTCCAGTTTATCTATTTCAGACATGTTTTTTACAACAATACATTTCATCACAGAAAGTGTTCACAGTCTTTTTATTTACATTTTTATCGTTTACAGTTTTACATTTTTATCATGCAAAATGGTAATTAATGAAAACTTTCTGTGAGTTTGAAAAACTGAAAAATTAGACAATTTTTTAAAAAGTATTATTTTCTGACCCTATTAAAAGCTAAGTAGAAAAGTATTGAAAGGTAACCCTTTCCTTTGCCAGACTTTGAAGGTGACAATATAGAAATGACCATAAAGCATTGTTATTACACCAAATAAGGATTTATATTTTACGCAGGCTATGCATGAACAAATATAGATTATAATATGTATAATAATATAATAAATACAAACTGTCAACACCAGTTACAAATACAGAGCATATGAACATACATTGAATTTAACCATGGGGTTTCTGAAATGGCAGTGATGTGTCATTTTCTGTCATCACTCCAGGATCACACTTAAAGTAATTTCTCATAAAATCTGTTAAAGTCAAGAAGCATCAAGGTGATAAAACAATGTGGAGTGCGTTGTTTTAGCTCTTAAAAGTGGACCCCGAACAGAACATCACGGTTAAGGAAAATTCTGAAAAATTGCAGTTTTAAAGAATTTTCTATGGCCTTGGTGGGATGAAATGCTGTGATGTTTGAAGGATGACAGTGATTATAATCAAACTTATAAGTTCTGCGCGGTTGAGGGGATATGTGCGTGAGGAAAAAAGGAGTTTTTGTGTGTTTAAACTTGTGGGAGAGAGAGAAAGAGAGAAAGAGATGAAGACAGCAGAGAACAAATTATTGGGATCAAGCCAGATGCTTCAGGTCTCCATAGAAACTCCCCACACTTCACACTCTTCTCTATTTTCCCTCCATTTCTTTATTTATTTTGTTGTCAGCAGTTCCAGAATAACTTAATTAAAGCCAAGGCAGGCTAGCATGCTGTGTGAGATGACAGGAGGCCTGAGATGATTTGTGATGGATTACTGCATTTTATCTTCCCTTTATTTACTCCGTTGAAACGCACTGAAGCCTGCTATAATGCCAAATGAATGTGTGATAAACAGTGTTTTTGTGTTTGCTCAGAACGATTTAACAAACAAGTCTTTGCAAATATGGATGCGACTTTTTTTCCCTCCCTTACTTTATACATAATCCATGTTTTTGTTTTGAACTGGTGTCCTGCTGTCTGTGCAGATAAAAGTGGTGGCAGCAGCAGTGGGTACCTGCAAAAAGCTCCGCTGCAGAGCTCCAGTGATAAACACCACTCTTAATTGGACATCATGGGGGGAGTAAAAGCACATCATCTTTACTTGAACTGATTAACTAGCAAAGTTTGTTTTTCTGTTTATTTTCTGTTTATGCAACATCCCCATAATGCCACACGGTACAAGGTCACTGAGATTTCTGGATACACAAATTAGCATCAGCGATAAACTCAAAGTTGGGCATGATTTAACGCTTGGAGGGTTTTAAAACAGAATAGCGGTATACATCATCAACCTTCAAGGTTAGGTCCTCCAGGCAGAAATATAATATATATATATAATTTTTCCCACCTACACATCTGTCTGAAATCCAAAATATAGACCTAGTTTCAGTCTGTCTGTCATGAAAAAAACTTTAACTCCGACTGATATCAGACTGAGCTGTCACATGCTGTCAATCAACCTACTGTATCAAGAGCTCTGTCAGTCTGAGTTGAGAAGTTTTTATTTGCTATTTCAGGGCTAAACTATTGAACATGTCTTGGATTTTCTTTGCGATTGAAGCTTCAAAATGAAGTTTAAAGTGGATGCACTTTAGTCGCCTCTTATTCTGTGATATTTGCCCCAAGTCAGAATAATACTCCCACTGTTGAGTCAAGAGTTACTTTTCTTTAATGGCTGCTGAGCTCTGTGGCAGTCGAGGGGAAACTCTCTGCAGGCTTGGAGTTCAATAATCTGAACCTATGAGGGACGCTGGGATGGTTAACTGGGGTGGACGTTTGTTCCAAAACATTGTTTTTTTCTTTAGTAATGTAGTATACAGAGCTGCCACTACCTCCGAATTGCACTTAAGACAGTGTAACTGGGCTTTGGCTTTGTGGTTTTCTCTTCCTACTAATGGACTGTCCTCAGCCAGGGGTGCTATCCATCACATGCAGTACCTGAAGTCTGGAGCCTCTATAAAGATTAGGACTGTTAAGAGAAGATGGATGGCCCTTGTCTCCGCCAAGCATCATCCCCAAATGCCTAAATTAAATCTAGAAATTCTCATGGGGAGTTTAGATTAGCCTAGTAATAGCAGACATGGGGCAGAGCTAGCTTCACCCCCGCCATCATTACAGTGTCATATCCTGAAATATTTATGAAAATTGTGAACATTACCTTAAAGAGCTGTTTTAAGGTTAGTTGAAGAGGGCTTTCGAGGGAGAAAATCGCACCTTGGTTAAATTCCCAGTGGGATTTTTGTGGCGTAAGACATATTCTCAATAGGCAGAGAAAAGCAGAGAGAGAAGGACTAGCTAACTGGCTCTTTCTCCGCTCCCTCCGTTCCCTCCCTCCTTTCTTTTTTGCCTCTGGGAATTAGTCAAAGAGCGAAACAATCGTTAAAGAAGTCCATATTAGATTGACCTTTGTTTCTCAGCTTACACCTCTTTTGGTCTTTTAAAAGGTTTGTTGGTCCTGTGGCCTTTTAAAGCCAGTGGTTATGGATTTGTTTCCTCTCATTGAGGTGGTTGACTGAGGTGGCATGGTTTTAATTCGCCGTTGGAAGCCCTTTAAATACAAGCACACCTGGTTTCATAGACACAAGGCTTCCTCTACTTGTAGCAGTATTTCAGTCTCATCTCTTGACATCGGTTTGCCTTTTTTTTTTTTTTACCACCACTAGGGGCAGATATCAATGCATGAATAAATGAATGAGTTACTTTCTGGACCCATGTTGGAGCTGTTATTAAGAACTTTGGGTTTTGTACACGTCAAACTGTTTAAGCTAACAGTTAAATTACTTTTATTTACTTGTTGCTGGAAGATATAGCAGATTGTAAATCATTGATCTAAATCATCAGCTCATGCATACAGACATAGATAATAGTGAACATAAAATATTCTGACATAAACATATTAGCATGCCTTTTAGGTTTATTTATTTAATGGTTAAAATTTGAAATTAGATGTTTTCCCACACCCCCCCCTCTTAATACGAATTAAATACAACAGCATGTGTATGTTTGGTAATGATAAAATCAAGAAGTAGGTGTAAAATCATTGGCTTAAATGAGCTAAAGGAGTTTGAATGACAAGACAGGTGTCCATTTTACTTTTAAAGCTGCATTAAAAGTTTTGTTTTACAAGTTGAGACTTTTCAATGCAGAGGCCTCATAATAATTGAATATTGAGATATGCACCTTTGCAATGTCTTCTTGCTCCTACCTTATTAACTTTTTATTGTTTTAGGTTTTTATCATGGCAAAATGTTTTTGCTCAAATCATGTGCAGGCAAGTCTCAATTCTACTGCTGTGGTTTATACACAGTATGCTGTTAATAAAAGCAATTTGGGTAATTGCAAAAACACAAATAATAACTGGAACAAAGGGGTTGACTTACTACAATGGCTCACATGGTGTATTCAGCATATTGTCGATTTCCACAGCACAACTGCAGAGACATGTCCTCCTCAACAATATTTTCTCTTCTCTGACAAAAATACTGTTTTCATTATATGTAATGCAAATGTAAAAGGCCCATTAACAAAAACATCACAATTCCTAGGTGATTATAAACTAATGACAGCATACCTATGAAAATTATATTACATTTCTGCCAAAAGATGCTGCTAAATGTTACACTGGACGAGACAGCGGGTAAACATGTGAGACACTTTGATTTTCAAATAAGAACAAAGAGCACCAACAGCAAATTAAAGACGGAAAACAGGCATGATTTCTTTCTAAAATATAATCAAATATCATTATAAAACAAGAAGAATTAGAAATAATTGCCTGAAGCCTCAAATACAGGCCTGCAGCTAAGGTTAATAAAAGCCATTATGTTGAAAATGAGCAATCAACACTTACATTGTGCCACAAAGTTTCTACACAGTCACAGTGCCAAATTGTGTTGAGATTTGCTTCCAATTTAAGAGAATTTGTATTCACTTTAATCCAGTCAGAACCCTGCATTTGGATAGTCTGGAGTTATTTATGAATGATAGTGAACACTGCAGGTATTGTGGTCAATTGATATGGCCATGCTTTTTGTAAAACACAGTTTGAAGTGGAATGAACTGCCACCAATCTTTCCTCCACATTCAAATCTAGCATCAAGAACCTCACGCTGCTGCTGCTGCAGTCTGTGGTAAGTGTCTCTCCTCCCCTTATGTCAATGTATCATGAAAGGTTTTTGTAATTTTTTCCCCCTCCTGCTAGCAGTGCAAAGCCCCATGTGTATCATGTCTGAGTGCTGCAAGGGTGGGAAAGAGTAGCTTTTCTCATTTCCTCTGACTGTTTTGGAAGTGAATCACATTAGCACAGTGACAGGGAGTCTGCGTAGACCATAAAACATCCCGCTTTGCCTCTGTCCAAATGAGAGATGTGTCTGCTCAACACTGCAGGTGCTTGCAGGAGCTGAATGATGCAATGAGAATATTAAAAAATTACTCTCTTTGGCGTTTTTTCTTTTTTAGGCCACCCTCACCGCTGCATCTCACTCTCAGATGGTTCACATTTAGCAGCTTATCAGATTTAAAACCATCATTACTCCAACGGGCACTTTGCTTTACTGTGGTTGGACTATCAGGCTGTTGGGCATTAACTCTTTGGGATAGGAGACGCTGTTGAGCAGGCCGAGCAGACCTGGGCAGTGCCAGTTGTGGGTAACAGGCCAAGATGTGTCAGGGGAGCAGACTGTTATTATCTGAGATGAAAATCCATGCTATCCTGACGGCTACAATTAGTGTCAGCTGGGGTATTGAGTCTTTAAAAAGGACTCCTGGCCTTTTGGCTCCCAGCCTGTCTGGCTATAGATGTCTCTAATGAGTCATTAGCCGCATGGCCTCTCCTCTCATGAGTCCACCCCATAATGGCACACCTTTCATCTATTTTACAGAGAGGATGTCGTTGGTCATTAGTACAGCTCTGAAGTCCTATTACCTTTACGTCAATGATGAATGAATAGAATGCGGCTGCCAAGAACAATATCTCTTCGTATCCTGTGGTCAGCCATGACTCTTTTTTAATTCAATTTCTCCTCCACCATTAACTGTAATTGATAATTGATGTGGTCTAACTTCATTGTCAGAAGATGTTGAATTTTTTAACTGAAACCACAGGGTGGCTTGTCATTGCTTTGCGTTTACCAGAGGTGCGTTTTGCTGTCTTCAGTTTGCTGTCACAGTTGATGACTTGACACTGATGTGATCCACAGGGATCTGCAGCTCTTGGGCAGAAACCTTCTAAAATAATGAAGCTGCTTCAGTGGTTTAAAATGCTGTGCAATGCCAAAACACAGTGCCATCTTGCCTGTGCCACTCAGTATTGCCTCCATGCCCTCATCTCTCTGTGAAGTTATGCAGCGTTGGATTGTTTTTTTCTCTTTATGACTTTGTTTTTGACATAGAAGCAAATTGTAAGTGTTTGCTGCGGATTGGCAACCCTGGGCGAGCTCAAAGTCTTCAGTTCATAACAGAGGGCAGTATCGATAGGGTTCAGAGCCTTGTTTTGCATAACACTGCCTGAGGAAAAATTCAAACAAGCATTTCTTTTTGGTTTTTACTTCAATTGAATCCTCACTAGAGAGTCAGTTTATTCAGACTCCAGATCTGCATATGTTATTTCACTCCACATACATATTGTATTAATTAAATGAATGTATTTTTAAATACAGCATAAACATAACTCAGCTAGAGGTGTCACCTGGAGCGGTAAAGTAATTGCTTTAGGCTTTGGGTTAATTATTTAATCACTTGATTTATTGTTAATCAATAGGCTTATCTGACAAAGGAATATTCACTCTGTGTTATAAGTTATCTGGAGAGGAAACTATTTGCACGTAATTGACACTACAGCAAAAAACCGACCTTTATTCTGTATTCTGGTATTGTTAATGAAAACCAAACTAAAGATGTTGAGGGAGTTATCAATTAAAAAAAGACCAATTAAAAGCATTTTTAAGTCACACATCCTAAAAAATAAATTAACTATTGGGTGTGGTTGATATGGATAAAATACTCTAATACGCTATATATAGTTTTATAAGGTATACATTTTCTAAGACATGTTTATGTATGGATAACATAACTAAATGAGAATGCCCTTTTATACAGAAGTTCATTTCTGCCAGGAAAGAAGAAGAAAATATAAATTATGAAAATATATACATGTTAAAAATAAAATTACTCATAGCTCAGTAAGTCAGATTTATGAATGTCCAAATTATTCAGTAAGTCAATCTACTACAGATCTCATAATTGTGCCTTACAAAGTCATAAATGTGACATATCTTATTAATTTGACCAATTACCTTATAATCGTTACTATCTTATAAAATTAACTTACAATGTCATAAATATAACTTATTATCTCATAAGTATGACTTACTATGCCTAATAATGTCATACTTTTGATTTTCATAACACTAGACCTTTCATTTATTTCACTTTCTTAGAGCAGAAATAAATAGCATTACACAATTTAAAAATGACAAAACCTTAACTAAACAGATTTAGATACCTAATCACAGTAATAATAATAATTAAAAAATCCAATAGTATCTGCTCATTAATTTGCAGCATTTCCCACAACAGACCAATACAACCAGAGATATTAATGTGACATGTAGTTATATACTATCATATCATCCAACCATAACACTATCATTAGTATATTATCCTCAATATACTGTGTTTTTTTTTATTATTATTATTATTATTATTATTATTATTAATTAATACTGTAACAGAGTCTTCAGATAATCTCGGTCTATCTGCACTTGTGTAACTTTGTTAAAGTTGTGACCTTGGTCGGCAGCTCAGCTGCCTCTTGCAAATTCATGGCTCAGAGTTGTTTGTAAAGCTGGAAACAATCTTTGCACTTAACACTGCTCAAGGCTGGAAAATTAGACTGTGTATTTCTTTTTGGTTGTTTCATCAAGGCCACAGAACAACAGCGACAGAGCTGCTCTGTGAAGTGTTGACAACAGTAAAACTATGGTTGGAAGCACTGGAATGAACACTGAAGCAGCGCTAACTCTCTGCTAAATGTACAGTAAGGTTTTCTTGTGGAAATCTACTGGATGCATATGTCATTTTTTCTGGGTGAGTAAAATGTGAAAAGCTTGCTTGCTTTGGAGATCGCCTGTGTCTTTCAGAGCTCACAGAAAGCCGATGCTAATTCTATTGAATGGGCAGTGGCCAGCTTCCACTGAGGGAGAGCCACTCAGCTGGACAACCTTGAACTCCCCCTAGCCATTGACCCACCGATGCTTTTTGACTGGTTATCAGTAGCAGTCTAGACAGTGTGCTTTGGCCTCATGTCTCCCAGGCTTTGTGTGGGCTGGTCTGTCTGTGTGAGTCGATCTCTGTCCTGCTCGATTGGCTGTCACAGCTAGGCCAATTTAGAAAAAGAAAAAAACGACATCTCTGAAGCACCTGGGGTCCACAGTCCAATAGAAAGAAGGGTGGAGACCTTTTTAATGATGAACCCAGATCAGCCAACTGGGTACCAGGCTAACTTGACCCTGTTCTCACTCATAGTTCAAAGCTAAGAGGAGAGTTTTACACTCATTCCCTCCAAAGAGTGTGTAACCTACTGTAATTTTTTTTCACCTGTTAATTATTTAGCTGTAGGCTTTATAAACAACTTATAAATCAAAGAAGTGTTCTCAACTACTAAAGTACAATTTTGTTTTGAGTATTTCCATTTTATGAAAATGCTAACTAATTTCAAGGTTTTAGGATGTATTCCTGCAGCACTCTATTTGGACTTCCTGTGAAACCTCTGTGAGTGATGCAACAGGTGATTGACAATAAAATGGAGTTTAAAAATGTATAATATAGGTATAGTCATATAAAATGGCATGTCATCATCATAAAATTGTTTACTTTAATAAACACTTAGAATCTCCTTACAATTGTCTTGCTTATAAATACTAAATACAGTATAGAGAGTAAAATGTTACACTTACATCAATGTCGTGAATAATTTATAGCTTCAGATGGTCAAATTCTGTTTCACATCCATTTTTGCCTCTTAAGCATAATGACCACATGTGCTTTCTTAGTTTATTTTTTCCCCACTATGTCAACAGCAGGTACTTGATTGATCAAGATCCCATTTACTGAAGTCTTCCACACACGACATGCATCTCCATTTATTTTCTCTCAGTAGTCGTGCAGCATCCTTCGTCCTATTGTTCATTAGCCTTGTTTGTGTGCCTGCTTGGCTTGGTGGAGGGGTTGTGAGGTCCCTGGACTTAAATGGGTACAAATAAGCAGAGAAACGGATAAGAGAGTGTGAAGAATCAAGCTGTGTGATGTAACATCCGGCACTGGAAGACATCCTTGTCTTTTGATCGAGCCGAGTGAAAAACACTTCACACAGGGCTGTGGACTGAATGCAGGGCTCAGTCCATCCCAGGCTAAAGCGCAGAAACCCCACAACCTGCTTTTTTGGTACAGTAGTTTCTGCTCTGTGAATATTCAGAAAAACAAGATAGCAGACCCAAGGAATTTGCCATTTATATATATATATATATATATATATATATATATATATATATATATTATGTTATTAATTTTCATTACATTATTCACTGTGTTTTTGATAAATTCCAATTGTTCCCTGTGTATCGACCTCCGTTACTGCCTGTATTTAGACACATTAGAAAATGCTGAGCACCAGAATATATGGGATAATCTCCCCTCTCTCCATTTCAATTGATGCTAGAGAGGGTTAAAACTCTGTGGCAGTGCACTGTGCAAAGGAGAGATTGGCTAATCTGTGAAAGCGAGTCCGCTGCTCACTAGAATATTATGCTCACTGATTTAATGTCCTCTCTGTCTTTTTCTCCTAGGTAAGCACTTTCTCGCGGCTGTGTCAGGGATGGGGGTCGGGTCGCTAGTCGTGGTGGCTGCCTACGAGGGCTGGGATGACTGATTGAGGTGATGTACTGCAGTGTGTCCGTTCACAACAGAATAGCTCAACATACTGACAAGCGAGGACTCAGGGTCCTGGAAATGTAAAGCTCTGAGACGAACTACACTGCTCACATGCAGCAAAGTAGTTTATCCAGTTAGGTCTCTTAAAGGGATATTCCAGTTTCATACAACAAATCCTTAGTTTCTGTGTTTTGGAGCTCGTTCATATTGGCAATAATGATTCACTAAGGTAATTGTTGAGATCTTGTAATGTGGCACTAACGCGAAGTCCAACAGGGAAAGGTACATGAGCCATTTGTTAATAAGACAGGTTTTAATCAAAAACCCCAGGATAGCCAAACTGATTTGGAAGAGAAAATTGAAGATGGTAAAATTATTACCCAATTGTCTATCACAGTTAAACTTCAACTTTATTGTCCCCATGGGTAAATTAGTCTTGTAGTCACTTCAAAGATAGAACTCACACAGACTTGAAAATAATAATAAATAAAAAAAATAAAAGCAACATGAAAATGTTAAACACATTCTTCCATCAGTAGTTGCGTGGGCACACAGTCGTCTTATATAATTACATATACATATACATTTTTGGTGTGCTCCAGTGTGGAGGAATTAGTGGCATCTAGTGGCAAACTTGCAGATTGTAATTAACTGAACACCGCTGCTTTTTGTTTTTAATGACCTGGGAATGAGAACAGGCTGTGAAGTGTGTAGGAGAAAGCTGGCCATGGCTGTGAAACTCGCAAAAAACGCAAAAGGCCCCATCTACAGCCAGAGTTTGGGTTAGTAGTCACAGTATAGCAGTGTAGTAACATAGAAAACTCCATGAAAGGCCACTAGTGGCGTCTGAGGATAAAAATGTCTCATTCTAAGATAATGAAAACACAACACTTCCTATACTCAGGTGATTATACACTAATAAAAACATAATAATATAAATATTATATTCAATTTCTGCCAATAGATCCTCCAAATGCTACATACAGGCCTTTTAAAGCTTCTATAATCAATATTATTACATGAACAAATAGGTCATCTGACTACATATAATGTGAAAAGGGTCACTTGTAGTGACAAACCCACAGTTCCCCTTAGCTCTAGAGCGTTTTAGCATCTTTAAGCCTATTGTTTTGGTTTTATGGCCCACAACTTTACAGTTTTGGCAGCTAAAGAGACAGAACCTAACCCTAACCAAAAACAGAAATAAAAACGAGTTTATGTTGGACTAATTATCAGGTGAGCACAAACACAACTCCCAAGGAATGCTAATGCTGGTCTCTATCTGCTGTATGTGTAAATGTGCAAATGTTTGTGAACACATACAAAATGTCAACATAAAAGGCGATTATATTGTCAGGGTTTTTTTGTGCTATGGCGGATCAGTATGTAGGGTGTGCTCACTTTCTGTTGTGGATAAACTTGTTTACAACCTGTCTAATTGTCTGAATGCTCATGTTTCTTGCCCTGTTGGCCTTCGTTGTAATGATGTCGCCTTGTTCCTACACCTCAGTAGTTACTTAGCTCGATACAATGTTGTCAGAAGTTATAAACCAGAAGTGATTTTGTTGAAACTGTGGAATATCAATCAAGAGTTTGAATTAAATGCTCTGTTGGCTTTTAAAAAATGTTGAAATCAAATTCAGGTAAAATACTGCTCATAGCGGGTTTTAGGTTTTAAACAGCAGTTAATATTCCAGTAACCCTGCAGTATTGACACCGAGATGGAACTACTTCCACATCAGTGCAGCAGTCAGGTTGTGGTGTGGTCTGCTGAGCCTCCATTATGCATGAGCCCTGACCACCCTTCACCAGCTGTCACCGAGCTGACCACTGAATCCCATCTGGACCCTGGGGGATGTCACCGTGGTCCATCAGGGAGGCTGTAAGATGAGCCCACTGACATGGAAACTCCCACCCTGGATCCCACTTACTTCAGCCCTGCCTCTCCCCTCGGTCAATAGCCCCCTTCCACCTCCCTCTGAGGCTGGGTTTCTCTAGTTCCATGGTTCAAAAGTGGGGCTGCTGCTCTGATCTAATAGCTGGAAAGATATTATTGTGTCTCCAGGCACTGGTTGTTTCTAGCTTGGTTTTATATGAGGTTGAAGCACATCCTGGGTATCAAATGCTTCATTGTATATTATTATTATTGAAACAATGGTTTGGACTTCTAATATTTCTACATCTAATGATAATAAACTCAAAGAGCTTTGCATGAAATTGTTAAAAAAAATCTAAAACATTTAAACAAATCAACATAAAGAGAAAAAAAGTGGCAAAGAGAAACATTAAAATACAATAAAATAACTATGACTATTGTAATATTTTTCAGGTGGAAAAATACAGTCTTGCTGCTTACTAAGGGTTGGGTAATGCTCGATCATAATTAGTTCATTATACGTGTAGTCTAACCACTTAGGAAGTTAGAAGTGTTAATAGTTGCTCCTAAAGCTATGTGTGATATAATTTACATATAGGGATAATGGCACACATTGTCAAGACTCACCTTGAAGGCATTCATGGTGTTGCGCTCAATTGTTCACATGAACAGTGACAGAAATAGTTTTGTTAAGAATGAAAATTATGAACTTGAGAGAGAAGTTCAAACACTTGCTCCTTTTCCACTTCTGCACACAGCAGGCCAATCACGGCATCACGTGTGGATATCAGATCATCAGTTTCAGAAAATTACGTAAATGGTCAGTCAGACACATCCTTCGCAATTCAAGAAAAAGGTGTTTGTTGTTTGTTGTCTGCATAGCTATGAGAATTTACACTGTGTTGTTGTGCAATGAAAAAAAAGTGGACCAAGTATTGAACCGTGTGGAGCACCAGTATGAGGACCAGTATAGGTGTATTATTAAACTTTGTCTGAGGTCTTAAGACACACAGTAAGACACAGTTTCTGCACTATGAGCACTAGACTCTAGAATTTAGCTGTAAAAAGGGTATATCTGAAACAGATCTTCAGATATTCAAGTTAGATGGATCAGTATTGTTTTCTTAATGAGAGGTCTGTCTGTAGATCAGGTTTTAGGATACACTGATAATATAAAAAGTTCATTCAGGGCCAGTTATTTCTAAAATAGTTACCGCCCCCTGTCTGTATTGATGATGTCATGGCTCTGATAATCACCGTCTGTGTTTGCAAGTACAGTACCGTCTATTCAGCATGTCTAAAAGTGGCCCTTTGGAGCAGATGGTGCTGGAGGCAGGAGACCAGCCCTTCTCTCACCTCAATCTGGATAGCAGGGCTCATCACTCCCAGCCTGGATTGGGATGGAAAAGAGTTTGCTCCAGGCAAAACAAGATACAGCAACCTTGTGAGACTAGCAATGGCAAAACCACATGCTGTATTTGTGGAGATGTAAAACTGAAAAGATTATATCTGTACATAACTCTTAGCTGAGAGTTCAGGATGGTTGTTATTTGAGAAGAGGTAAAGTGCTTCCCCTCTGAGTCGTTTTTCAGGGTGCCATATGCCAAATGAGACATCCGTCTGATGTCCTCAGGAAATCTGTAGATTAGTGTTAATAAGCACATACCATACTGCAAATACAAATTATGTACAGTCTGTCATCACTGAAACGTCTTAGGAATAATCCTTATCAGACAGCCTTTGTGTTCTAACATCTGATTAAGGAAAATTGAAGGGACTCCTTTATCTGTGCTGTACTGCAGCTGTGCAGCTAATTAGAAATGTGACCACTTCCTTTCCAAAAAATATCTCAGTTACATTTTAGAACATTTAGCCCCATAGAAGAATGTTGAGAATGCATATGTGGCACTGTGTGTATGTGTTCATGTGTATGCTGGTAGTAACTGTTAAAGAAGAGATGACTATTTTTTAGAAGATATGGAATAGGAGATGATCATATAGAGGTGCAAACTGTGCTAGGATAGTATTTCGTGATTTACTAGTACTTTACTTAAACATCTAGATGAAAAAAAGGTATATTTTACTTCACTGCATTTCAGAGCTATACCTCAATGCCCCACTTTTATCTGAAGGCTGTGTTGTCCTGCCAGTAACCAGTAACTTTGCAGAATAAGATTTTACATGCAGAACGTTTGATGAGCTCATAAAATTTGATGCATTGTTAGAGTTTAAACCAGCCAGCAGTATATGGAGTAGTAGCTGAAGAGAGCTGTCTATAAGCTGTCTGAGCTTTACCACTGTGTTGGATGTGGAGTTAGTGCTCACCTCAATGTAGATACAGTATGTAAGCCTATTTTGAATAAGCCAAATCCATCTAGTTTAGAAATTAGACAATTATTATGTTAAATCTGTATCTATAGAAACAAAAAAATGTATTGTATTTAAGCTTCTTGGTCACTCTGATATAATTCAGCATGTCAGTGACAGAGTTACAGTTCAATAATAATAACAATAATTTGAAGATTTTTGTCATGGGGTAGATTTTTTAAAATTATGTAACTGTTGTGACCAATCTGATAACGTTAACAAATACTGTCCTAATCTAAAAACAAAACAAAACAAAACAAACAAACTCTCAACACATAACTTTCCTGGTGTGGGTATAGCTAACACGCTTAATTTCCACCATGATCTTGATATTTATTCATTTCTTTATTTATTTGACAGGGACAGTGCACAGCTACTTAGCTGCACCAGAGTTAGCTATGCACTCATTCACATCTGTGGTCCCTTATAATTTGTGTTTTTGAGTGTAGCGGTGAGGTGTTAAATCCGAGGTATTCAGCGTCATCGCTCGTATTATAGTAATGTCTCTGACAGTGATCATACTGTCTAGACAGCCTATGAGTAGCTTCTACTATATTATGCACACACTACAGAAAGTGAGTTTTTCGCCTAAATGATGATAAACCCTATCATCATAAAAATGTTTACCCGTTTTTATACAGAAGAAACCTGAGCCTACCTATAGAGGTTTTAGTAATTGGGGGAACTTTCAGGATGTTTCTCTTAAGTCGCATTAGTCAGCAGAAATAACATTCAAGCAATCTGTATGTACTTTGCAGTGCAGTATCTCCACTACATTTTGTCTAATGAAGTGACACGTCTGAGCATGAACTAGTATCATAACTCATCTGCATTTGTCTTCCTTTATTAAGTCAGAGACACGTTTGTGTTTATCAAACAGACTAACTTCAATTAACCTACACTACTCACTGACTGAGAGCTGTAGGTTCCCATCAAGTGAGAAAATATGTTTCATGTCTGCCAGCTATTGAATCTGAATCTCATTCATAATTTTGTTTCTAATATTAAAGGTCACATTAGCATTTGTGTTGATAAGCAGTTGGTATGCAGGGCCTATAGCACTCGCGTCTCTGCTGTTGTTGCTGGGTAGATCAAAGTTGGGTTGGTTGCTGAGCTTCCTGGAAAAATGTATATAGTATTGTAAATTATAGGAAAATTTACTTGTATTGGTTAATGGTTTAATACCATAATATACTGCAAGTAATATAGATTAGTTAAGAAGTAAACACTCTGCATAGAGGTCTGTATGATCTATTAAACATTCACAACCAATATGTTACTATAAATGTCTGCAATCAGCAAATTAATGGAAATTCACTTCAATAAGTCCATTAGAGTTTAGTTGAAGAAAATGTGTCATTCCTTGTTATTAACTGTAGCCAAATCATGCATTTATTCAGTGCAGTGAGTCACTATCAGCCTCTGGCTGCTGTAAAATCAAAGTTTTCAGATGTACAGGTATATTTTAAATAAATCATAAACTTAAATACCTTTTGCAAACTTTTCCTGGTCCATGTCAGTGTTTTAGGAAGCCTTTTTTTTTCTAGGAGAATGCATCTAACCCTTTCTGGTTATCTGACGGTGAGTGGTAAGTTAATGCATCGAGATGAAACATCCAGCCATCCATTCATCCATTTTCTATACCGCTCATCCTGTTCAGGGTTGCAGCGGGGCAGAGCATATCCCAGCATAGGTGAGAAGCAGCGTACACTCCAGACAGTCAATCACAGGGCTTAAATATATAAACAGACAATTTTTTATTTATTTTATTTATTTGTAAGGCACCATGTACAATACGGAAGATAAATGATACAATTTCATGCACTGAATTAACCTAAACCTACACAGTCACAGGTCACAATTAAAGCTGTGTCATTGTACGGAGAGATACCAGCATGGCAGGCTCAAAATTACTTGTGATGGAAACAGAGAGGAGTGATGGAAACTGTGTTTAAGCTCCTGTGCTGAATGTTAGCTAACTAGCGCTATTTGCAGCGGGAGAGATGCTCTGTGGTGCGATAGGATTCATTACTAAATTGACCACGCACACTTTTTATTTCTCTATGTGGAAATCTCATGTTTTCACATCATAGATAATGAACAAAGACTTTAAATTGAGAATCTTTAGTGGTTTAGTGTGGGGTTCCACTCTGCAGGTGCACAGCACTGTACTGTAATTGGACAGAGGAGTGAATGACATATTTCTTATAATTGTAGGATAAGAAGTATTGAAGAAAAAAGAGCATTTAAAAACAAAAAAAATAAAATGTACATAACATATATAAAATACAGATGCCACTCTTGAATAGTTGAATATTCAGTAAAAACTGGTGACTCAGATTTTACTTGAAAAATGCTGATATAGTTAAAGCCCTAGTATATACAATGACAGAACAGCAGAACAGCATATCACACACACCAGGAAAAAAAGGACACTTATAGGCAATTTAAAGTCTCCAATTCATAAAAGCTGCAAGTCTTTGGGTTGTCAGAGGAAACCTTCATGTGAGACGACAGTAAGTGTCATCCACAAAGAAATAATAACCAATACATTAACTAACACAAAAGTATAGTAGATTGACAGCTTAAAGTGGTCCTGCACATCTCTCTTTCTGCTCCGTGTTTTTCACTTTGCCAGTTAGCATTTTATTAAAGCAAGTGTGTTGTGCAGATCTGGTTTTACTGCAATAATGTCTTCATGCTATTTATTGAATGTGGGCGTTTGCACTCAAGAATTATGTGCCTGTAGTGTACGTCTGTGTGTTTGTGTGCGTGTTTGCTCTCTCACTATTTTGTGTCAGTGCACAGGGTATCTGTGTTTTTTTCATAAATCCATTTTCGTTGGTTGTCAGCACTAAAGCTACTGTCAGCAGCAGTTGATGGAGCTCCACTCTGCTGTAAGATCTATCAGCTGTGACGTAATGCTCTCCTCAATCACCAGCCCTGGGAACAGTAAATCAGAGTGCGGCTGCTCTGCATGGTGCTAATGTTGCTACCCTGCTCCCTGCTCAACCACTGAGCTCATCTACAGTCCAAACAGCAAGAGAACACCAGGATGATTGCTGGAGATTTTAATCACTACTAATGAACTCACTTATCAAGATCATATTAAAAGCATTTACAGTAAAAAAAAAAAACAAGATCAAGATCAGCACATTACAACCACCAAAGAACTGAAAATAGTTTATAATAATAATTATTTGGTTTCTTAATAACACTTGTTAGAGGAAAGGTTGGAATGGATATGTAATTTTTCTGATCTGATGCCTCTATTGGCAGGATGATATCCTTTGTATGTGCCTCTCAAAACCATTATAAATCACCAGATTTATGATTTGGTGAGGTTTAGGCACAAAAAAGACTAATCTAAAATCCGCTAAAATCCGCTGTCATTTGGGGGCCTGCACAATATCTCTTAGTTCGACATCTTTTCACTGCGCAGGGACTAAAGATACTACTTTGACCTCTGTCATCATGGTTAAAACAATAATAACTTGGTTACGGTTGGGGAAAGATCATGATCTTTGCTTGTTTGTTTGGTGGTGGTGGTTAAAAAGAGGCAACACTGACCATCGGTCAATGAAAAGTGAACAGCAGATTCCCGTTTCAAAGTCCAACTTGTAGTTGCCCTATGCTGATCTTCTCCATCTGCAGCCTGTGTGGCTTTATCACTAATTCCTTTTTTGCTCCTCATGGACAAGAGTCACTCTTGTCCATTTTTGTTCATGTGACTAATGTTGTATTTCTTGGGATGACAATCTCTGTTGAACTGTGTAAGCAGCTGGACCATCAATGTGACATAGTGGAGGTTGTGACTTATTGTAGATGCCAGTATGTTGGATAAATCCTAAAGAGGTGTGGCAGCAAAGTTATCGATCAAAGGGAAAAGGGAAAACCTGGAGAACTGTTAAATGACAAATTTGCGTACTGATGTCATACCTCTTTGTCTTCGTCAGGAACAGGCTGGGTTTGACAACCAAAGGCAAACCTAAGATCTGATTGTTACACCTTTGTTTGCCCATTGATTCAGAGACATTGCTCTAACGTGGTGAATGAATCCGTTACCACAAAGATAGTTGTTTTCCATCATGAGGGGAACGACAGGTAATAAACCCAACAGAGATATCTGAACATTGAAGAGTGTCTCCATTGGAGGACTAGACCGGACAAAGAATGAACGAGTAGTTGGAAGGATTACATTGTTTTTTTGGTGAGGGTTTTTTTTCCACAAAGGACTTGATCTTTAAATTTGTGGTCACAGTTAGGAGACAGGGAGGGGGATTGCTGGCCATGGAGCAAAATTGACAAGACAGAGGCTTAGTATTCTGGGGCCCAGGCAGATAAGAGAACCGCATGAAGGAGAAGAAGAAGAATATCCATCTGGCTTGACAAGAATTCAATTAAGCGTGCTGGATGCTGCATCCTTTTATGATCCATCCACATTTATAAGATGGTTGTTCATCTTCTTCCATGCAGTGTCTCCACCCCAAGCTGCTCTCGTTTGCCATTGTCATGGCTCCTCTTTGCCGGGACAGCTGGTGGAAGAACATAAGACCAGGCTAGAATTTCTCATATATGGGTTTGTGCTCAGCCTCGACAGAAACAGAAAGTGATGGGTTGGAGTGGATTTGTATAGCCACTCGCTGACGGGTAGATCAATTGTTGAGCTCAAGTAACACTTTGCCCTAGAAGTCCAGGTGAATGATGTGGAGCAGGAAGTGAATGTGTTGAGAGAAACTGTCATAAAAAGTTTGAATAACTTAAGAAATGCTGTCACTACTGCTGTGACCTGGACAGGATCCATCTAAAGGTGTCAGTATGCTTTCAGACGAAGTGCTTTTCACAATGTCGAACAGCATCATACCCCATAGGGACTAGCTTAGGTTATATACTGTCGTATGTGGCACTGGTTCACGCTACAAGATTAAATATTAAATAAACTTTCTGATGTCCAACTTTTTCACATAGCAACATGGACAGGTGTGTTGTCAGGAGAAAATATGCAGGATTTAACTTTTTTTCTTAAAAGTGCTTTTTTGAGTACAACACAATTAATCAATTTGAGGAAAGACTATCATAAAGTGTGCACCGTTATTGCCCCGCTGTATGACAGCAGGGTTTGCAACCCACCTTTGAGAGTGGTCATTTGTAACAATTATACACACACATATACCTTTAGATTGGGCGTCTCTTTGCATGAACTAGTTAGTTTTGAGCATACCCTTAAACATGGCTGTTGGAAACAATAAAGCGTGATGAGTATAGCACAGGTATGCTAAGAACGAAGCAGCAGAGGCAGAGAATGAAAGGTGACTGGAGAGCAGTGGTTTACTGTAAGAGACTTACAGTATGAGCTAATGGGCAGCAGCTGAAACAGGTGAGAGCTGGATGTACAGATGCAATTCACTTGTTCCCTTAGTGAGCTAGCACAGGGAGAAATTAGGAACTAGGAGAGGGAATGCAGAACCACAGTCTTGACACTTGTTATCTCTGACCTGATTTATCATGCTGCCTGTCTTTTGTCAGGTATGGCATATTACCACTGCCTGACAAGCAGTGGTGTTGCAACATATACATTTTGATGCCCAGAATCATTCTCAGATAACAGCTGAAGTGTACTGTGCAGGATAGTGTGGCCACAAATGTACTGTATTTTCTCATGAATCCACAACAAAAGTTGTACATTTTCTTGTATCAGGAGAGACATCAGAAATATGGTCCAAAGTATACTGGATTGTATTCCACCACCCCCCATTTGGGTGGAGATATCAATACATCACAACGTAGAGAAGCTTTCTTGATTTATGAACTTAGCACAGCTGAACCGTCACGACTTAACAAGGAGCTTTTGTAGCCCTTAGTCAAGCCTTGCTTGTTTTTTATTGTTTTATTGGTTGATATAGGCTAATTATAATTGTCAATGAGATGATGTGTGTTTTATCAAGTGGTGGGTGTTATATACGCCTCTTATATGTGTCATTTTTTATCTGTTGATATTATAGATTGTGCTGTTTTTCTAAATGCTGCCCACTCTAATTTAGTAGTCTCTTATTAAGGTACTATGAATATGTATAGTTACTTACAGCCTTTCTTACTTGTGAAATGTCCTTAGGCGTTTGTAATTATTTTCTTATAAGATTGTATAAAGTTAAACTTACTGTTGGTCTCTAATTAAGGGAGGTTATTTTTAGAAAATGTGAGTGTCTGTTCAATTTGACTCTGATGAAGACGCACCTGGCTTTAAAACGTTGGTTGCCCTATTCCGTGTGCTGCAGTATGCTTTGGACTATATCCCTGAAGTCTCTGAGACACTGGACAGGCCTTCAGTTGAAGTGTGGCTAACCTCCTTCTTAATTGTACATTTTCTGTTTCTTTTAGTCATGAAACCAGTACAAAAACTGAACAATTCAGCAGCACCACACAGTGTTTTCGCTGTCTTTTAAATCTTTAAACAGTTACACAGTTCATTTAAGGACTCTCTTAAAACATTACATAGGAAACACAACTGAGAAATATCCAATTTCAAGCCACCACATATTGTATCATAGCATCCAACACTGCACTCTATGGTCTGCACATGTTAGCTGATCTGTAACACAGAAGCTCCAGTGCAAAGTTAATGCTATCAACCGTGATTCTGAGGTAAAAAGCTTTATCAACATTTCCTCAGGGCAGCAAGGTCAGATGCATCTTCACAATCCAAAAGATAAATGGATCAGGTTTCCACGCCACATGTAGTTCAGGGCCCAGTCTGCCAGCAGCCACATAAACATAGGCTTTCGGCCTTAAACACAGGGTGCTCGGTCTAGTGAGGCTTGTCAAAACACAAAATGTCCCCAAGCTAAAGGAGTGGTTTGACGTGATCGATGGACACTGAAGGGGACATTACTGTGGATTCACTCGAGTGACCTGCAGATTTTCTCTGCCCTTGCTTTGTGGGATAAATGCAGCGTGTTTACGTTGAGATTTGAGAATCAGCGATTGTGGGATTAGATTAAATTGTCGCATGTGGTAGCTCTGGTTTTGAAGGAGGCACTAGTTCAACACAGCTGTTTACAGAGTGAGGAATACTGTTTGCAGTCACCATGTGACTTTGCACAAATTTGCACATCAAAGTGTGATTTTAAATGGGATACCATATACAGTGTGGCTTCATTTTCCTGCCCTGGATCTAAAGGAATATTGGCAAGTGAATACCCCTCATGTGTCTGTATCTATTTGACTTGTTGTTATTGCAACAGGTGTTACCCACAGATAAAATGTGGAGTGAGAAATATGATTTTCGGTTGAAGGATAGACATTTCTTATCTCAGATAACCACTTTACTTCTGTCATAACCCGTCTCTTCCTCTGAGCTCAGCTGTGTGTGTGTGTGTGTGTGTGTGTGTGTTCATGTTTGTTTGACATGCATATTCTCAGGTTGGAGATTGTTTGTGCTGTATTTACTCAAGATGTACACAAATGTAGTAAAACGGGTGAGCGATTTTCTGTTTTGATTGAAAGTCTGATTTAAACCTAATTAAAGTCAAACTGAAATTTGAATTTTCTGCACTTTTTGTCTAAGGAAATAAAAGCTATGACGAAATTGCAACTATTTTCCATAATTTTCCATGGGCGTTTCCCATGGCAACAGTTGACATGTGGGAGCCAGTGTTGCTAGGAGACGCACTATAATTTATCATGATGCATTACTGACTGGAATATGACATAGAGCCTACAAATGTTGATGCAGTACATTTTTTCCCCTTTTCCTACAGGCACAGAAGTTGATTATGAACAATTACTGATTTTAAGACAGTATGTCCCTTTAGAATATTCAACATGTCAGAGGACCCATTGTGTTGTTAGATTTGTATTTCTGCTGTATATTTGCTGCTATGCTGAATGCTTTCCCTCGGAAGGTTAAAGCTAGTTAGCCAAGCTAGCTAAGGTTATCAGTAATTCCTGAAAAAGACATTACTTTTTGTTAATGTTAATCTGCTGGGTCATGCATAGCTCCCATACACTCAATGCTAACCTTGTTCCACATTCTAAAAGGACGAAGGCTAGATAGCATTGCAATAAGCTCTCAGTGAGTTGTAATAGCAAATGACTCCTCAGTGGGTAGTCCTGTAACCTCAGTACTGCGTTCTTATCCAAACCGAATCACAACACGAAGTAACAGATTTTCTCAAATAAAAGATGGTACAAAGCAACAGCTAACAGTGTCTTCCTCAGAGTTGCCAGATTTGACTGACACCAACTAGCCCAACACCCAGTCATCCCAAGAGCCCAATTTTTTATACATGTTTATATGTAGAGGCAAGAAAATGCATTCAATTTAAATTTGTTCCTTTTGGTTATTTTGACAGAAGAAGTCAAAACACCAAATACACACAGTTTACACAGTTTGAGTTTGAAAAATAATATTTTTCATGAATATATTTGGTTGATATATTTTTTAAGTTTTACAGTGACTCATTTCTGTGTTTTTGAATCCTGCCTGTGTGTTTCAACACCAGCTGTTGCCACCAATTGTTTGGATTCACAACTTTTCTGTGAACAGGTTAGCTTTCCAATCTCTCACTCCTCCAAGCCACCGAAGCCTGGAAGAGATTTGCTCTTGAAATCTCAAAATCAAGTGAGGAGCAAAACAGAACATGAAGACGAAGTAACCTCTCAGCAAGACATTTGGAGAGGCATGATCCTACAGGCTGGTCTGTTGGTGCTACTTATAGAAATATTGGCACTGGTTCTTCTCTGTTTATAAAGCTGGCGGGCCTGGAGCATGGGGTGGAGACTGTGGAGATCTCTGATATTTGGCAAAGTCAACAGTGGTAACAGGAGGATACTTCATCATAGTCACAGTCACTGTCAGGTACCTGAGACCTTGCCAGCTTTTTCAATTTCTCCTGGCCACATAGCAATTTGCCAAGCGGAGAAATAGCAGTTGAATTGCAATCTGTGCGTAATTTTATTTGTATAACATAGTGGAGGGAGTGACCTAAATGGGGCTGAAGGACACCCACAGAGATATAAGCAATAATACAGTCTGAGGTGCTATCTTGGTTCGCCGCCACTGGAGAAATGTCTATTAGTTGCTTTGAGGAGGTCACCAGATGGCATGAAAGTCACCAGCCTTTACCCATGACAAACTGGGAGCTTATTTAGTGGGGTCTGTTGTTTACTTTCTGGAGCGAAAGTGTTGGCACGTGTGGGTGTAATACACCAAAAAAACCAAAACTATCTGCATGGCTAGATACCACTAGAGGTAAATTTGGGTGAACAAAACAGCGTGTCACATTAAGGAGGATCTGTTGGCAGAAATCGAATTTAATATGCATAACTATGTTTTCATTAGTGTATAATCACCTGACTATAGGGATCGTTATGTTTTTGTTCCATTAGAATGATCCATCTATATCGCCTTCCATGGAGTCCGCCATATTGAACCGCCATGTAGCATTAGCCCGGAAAAGACAAACCAAACACTGGCTCTGGGTAGAGGTTTATACATTTTTCGCACGTTTTGTAGCCACCGTAGTTTCTCCTTCTGGCTTGGAAGGGAAACAAGGGAGTTGCCCTCTGAAACAACACCGCTAGATACCACTAAATCCTGCACAATAGACCTTTAAACAGTTTACAGACATGGTTTTAATATTTTTCCCAACTGATGCTACAGCACACACGGTAATTCAGTCACAGGACAGCCTCAGATGGCAGTGTGTCAGGATAAGTGCAGTTCACTCGGAGCATGTCAAACAGCAGTATTGGGCTAATGGATTTCCTGTGTGTCCCTGTGGGTTGTTTCACTATCGACAGGAGAGTGGCTAAAGTCCTGCCATTCACAAACCTTGGAGCTGATAACATGGGAAAGGAAAGCAGACAGAGCCACAGTTCACCTGTCACTCCGGCTCCTGTTCCAAATGGCTGCTGTTGATTTAACTGATTGGAGACAGGCCCACTTAAACAAAACAGAGTGCGGGCGTCCCGCTGAGAGTGTTACAGAGACAAAACACGTTGGTATAACTGGCCTCTTGTTTACTCTAACATGGCAGACGTGACCTTTCGTGAGCATTTCAAATAACCAGGGGGACCTGACAGAGAGTAAGTTGGGCTTAGGAGAGGAAGTTCCTGCTAGCGCTGACATTACAGGCCATCTGCTTTAACTGCTCGACTGGGAGACCTGCACAGAGGCAGGTACTTAAAACTGTGCAAGCAGCTTTAGAATTCATTTTAGTCATATGGGCTTCAGTAAAAAGATTATTAAATTATTCTAGGTATTCCAGTTGGACTTAATTTAAATTATTTCACTTAATTTTTCTAAAATGTCTTCCAGGTATGGCTGCAAATAGTGTTTACAACCTCCCACAGCCCAAAAGTGACATCTTCAAATAATTTGCTTTTTTCTGACCAAAAATATTCCATTTATTGTCAGTGAAGACAAAGAAAAGCAGCAAATTCCAATACTTAAAGAACCTTGATCCACAAATTTCTTGAAAAAGTACTAATCAATAAAATATTAACATATATATATTATAATATTTCCAGATTCATTTTCAGCGTACTATTTGATTAATAGACTATTCGTTGTAACTCCATCTCCAGGTGATTATTATTTTGATTTTTTTTTGGCATATTGGTCTTTATTTGATCCATAACTCATTATTAAAGATGAAATCCAGTATTATTAGAATATTATGAACTGTACCTCTGTATGTTGGAGATTGGTGGAACACTAAAACCGCCAAGCAGTATTAAATGTTCTTGGAAACACTCTCCATCCTCTGCTATTGATAAGACCAGGTTTGTGAGACATTGATAATATCGTCTAACTTCACTGTGTCAGCAAATTATGCATTCATAAGTCACTGCTTACTAACAGCAACAAGGATGCAGTTTTGTCAGATTCGACAAGCAGCTGTTCTGTAATCTTTGCTGTAGTTTGAATGTGGGAAAAGTAACATATCGCAGCTTTAAGTTTTGTTTTTATGACTGCATTGGATTTCCTGGAAATTTAATTGCAAACATTTTCAGTGCTGTGTTAAGCTTTTCTTTATAGATGGGCATGGCTAACACTCAGTGTTTTGTGTTTTGTGACTCTGTGTCTTTTATGGCTGTGTGTAATCAGACTGCTGTCCTTCTCTGGATTAATAATAGCTGTGATTTCACGAGGTGCTACTGTATCAGCGTGGCTGTGTTCCAAGATGTCATTTGGCCAGAGAGCATGAACCAGCAGCAGAATGAATGACTGCATATCCCATTACCCCCAGTGCTGGGTTTGCATTTTGTCCTCCCTCTTGGAGCTAAACTGAAGGGTATTTCTAGAAAAAAAGGCCCAGAGTATCTTTAGAGCAGAAGGAAATGGTGTGAGATTTTTTCCCCTCAACACCCTGCTGATTTACACCTCGTCGTATCCTTAAATGAGAATGAAAGCTTGTGAAATACTGGTTATTGGTGGTTTCATAGCTGGCAGCAGGAATAATGTAATGACATGTTAAGATTCAGAGAGAAGGGTTTGGACCAGCAGGATAGCAGAGTGACCTCTGCCCAGCTAAGTGATGGTCTCAGCTCGGCTCCATCTGCCCATTGTGTTTGCCCTTGGCAACCCAACGTAGTTGCTGGTGTTGGTGAGTTAATGAGGACTGCGGAAAGGTTAAGTAAACAGGAGGGGCCAGCCTAACAGGAAAATTACTACTGCCATCATCACAGACCGTGGCTGAGCAGAGCTCAGGCTGCTCTCATCATTATGTCATTCATCAGCTCTGATTTTAATGATGCGTGGGTAATATTGAACTGTAGATTACAGCAGCATGCCAGTAGTACATATTGGCACCCCTGGCTTCTAAAATGCTTTGAATTCTAATTCCAGTCCACATTGCAAAGGAAGGTAAGGAAGTACAACCCTCCTATTTCGCTCTCTTTTGAAGACTGTGAAGTAGAGTGAGGGGAAAGTGGCCGTTTTCAGTCTTGCCATCCCTCATGGTTGTGAACTGCTCCTCGGAGCTTCTCCTCAGGACGAACACAGCCTGCCGACTCCCTACATACCATGATGGATGACGGGATTGTTATTCAGCATTCCTTGGCTCCGCTCGGCTGCCAAGCTGCTGTCTTCTCCGATGGCCATTGTTCTCCGGTCGGCTGGAAGAGTCACCTTTATCCGATTGAAATAAATGAGATATACTCAAACTGAGACATTAATTACAAAGTTTATCTCCCGGCTAAAGTACACTAATAAAGGACTCTAATAAGGCATCCATCATAGCTAGACTCTGTGGATGTGGCTAAGGGCACTGGCCAGAGGTCACCCAATTTGATGAATGGCAGTCATGTATGATTCAACAAAAGATATTAAAGATCTCTCCCTCTATGCACAAATTGCACAAACATGCAAACTAACAAGCATGCATGCCATGAATCTCAGCAAAACAACATTACTGTATTGTCAACTGTATTCAAATTTTTGATCAAAGACTGTGCACCAAATTATGCAGAAAAAAATACTTTTTTCCTGGCTCCCGGTCCCAGTATTCATGGTTGAGAGATCCAATCCTGAACTTCATGATGCCGCCAAACTTGCTTCCAGCCAATAGTAAAGCTGGGTGTGTTCACCCACAGTATGTCAAAGCAGAAAACCTGCACAACAACTGTAAGTACTATTTTTGTGTGCTTGCCTGCAGACAATTATGACAAATGTGCAGTCTGCGCTGCCGGGACTCGCTGCTCACTGCTGCAGGCCAGGCCAGAAAGTGGTCCTGCTGGCTCAAAGATAAACTCAAAGAACAACCAACATGGCCAAAAGAGTTGTTCTAAATTGATTAATTCACTTTTCTGTAACCTAGCCCTTTGGCATAGGATGACCCTTAGAGAGTTAGCCTAAACACCTGATTCCAAACATAACATTGTATCATAAAAGTAATTTTGGTCCATGTGATCCATTACTGTCAACTGACTTTGAGCTACGTTATCTTCAGCCACTTGTGACCAAACAAGAAGGTGGAAAGATTTCTCATTTGTCTTCTTTTGCCTCCTGTGTTGACTCGTCTCACCCCTGGAGGTGGCTTTGCAGAGGCTGGAGGCTGCTTCCTGCTAGATGATGCATTTAGTTTCTTGAGTCCTTGAGAGACTGAATACATGTGGACCACAAAGTGCCCTTTTAAACATTTGCTAATGGCTGTTATTCAGATACTCACTCCTCATGCAAAGAATAAACACCGAAGTGGTGATTATACTCCATATTCCAGCTAGACTTCAGTTGTGCTCCGCGCCTCTAAACAACAGTTCCTTTTTAAGCTGGATGTTAAAGTGGGGCCTCAAACACGTAGATCACAGGTGAAGTTCAAGGTGATTACAAGTGTGTTTCACAAGAGCTCCGCTCGTTGCTGGTGTTACAAAAAAGCAGAGAGGAGTTCTCCAAAGTGAAGTGTTTTAAAGAATAGTGGGTTATTTTCGTTCTTCAGCGAGTTATATTTTTATGATTCCAGAGAGGCTCATGATATACAGCTAAGGTAAACATATTTTTCAAAAGCAGATACATATGAAGGGCTATGAAAAGAACTCTTCTTATGCTCTACTAAGTCTTCAAGAGCCTTTTTTTTCTTGTACAGAAAAGCAAATTGTCCATGCAGTGCAATTTTAGTGACCATATTGTGGCTTTTGGCAGCGACTCAGAATGACTGTCTGACATCTCCACTGCTGCTCTGCTCTGCTCTGCTAAGATTGCACCAGCTGTCTCCCGTTTGCTTTCTAATGTCTTCTTTGTTAACATTTTATCAGCCGTCTGATAACGGCGTAACTGGAGGGCAGTCTCCCTCCAGCACCGGACTACAATGGCACAGAGGATGCTTAGCAAAGATCTACTGTATGCATGAGTCAAAGTAAAACAGTTAGGAGACAAGGAAATACTAATTCTGCTGGTGATCAACGCATTAATAAATAACATTCAATAGAAGTGCAGCAAAAATAGTTTAAGCTAATTAGATTTAAATGGTCAGAATTTTTTAATTTTAAAAGGCCTGTCAGCACAAGTGCATATATTCTCATTTGTGTTTAATACGTTAAATTGATACTACATGTACTGTGGTGACAAATTTACAGATAGAAAGAGATGGGGCATGCACTGTTAACAGGAAACATAAGGGGATCCTTTTAACAGGGATTAAAGCAAAATGTTTGTGGTTGAATCTGTCTTTTCATCACAAAACAGGTGTCCTCGTGCATGTCGTACATCATACAAACATAAAAGCTCATTCATCAGTGAAAGAAAATGACCGCCATCCTCAAGTGTATGAGTTACAATATGTAAAATAGCAGCATCCCCTCATATGCAAAACAGCCCTTTTACTTTAAGATCTATTATTCACTTTGTTGCTTGCATATCCAATTACTAAATGAGCTTTGCCTCATTCCAACAACTCTATAAAAAAAAAACAAAAAAACTAGATGGTAGCAATTAGTAACACCAGAGGGTAACATGGCTTGTCTTCTTTTTGCTCTCATATTGTCTCCCTTTGGTGTCATTAATCACTGAATCTGTGGACTGTGATCTGCGCTGATCCTTCAGTTATATTCAAACCTTTTCCATCCAAGTGTAGAACAATACTGTACTTGCACACAAATGTCCTGCACATGTGATTATTTCATACGCAGGGAGTTGAGCCCACTGCGTCCTGTGATAAACAGCTGCCAGTTACAGTAGTCTTCTACAGTATATTTCTGGCAAAGAATCACACAGGATAAACTGCCTCTATCATAATGATCTCCTACTGTTCAGTTGCACATAATGCATGCTGTGGTTGGTGATCGGGTTTGAAAGGAAGGTGCCCTATTGTAGCATGAAAATAATGTTACAGGAGCTTGTTCCTTCACCTCACTGCAGCAGAAGTTCACCCCTGCAGGCTGACCAAAGCTCTGTGGTTTTCCCAGGGCAAGCTGTCTTGCTCTTGCCTCTGCGGCTCATCTGTCATTGGCCAGACCTAAAGCTGCTGGATCTTTGCCTGAAGACTTTTAAAACTCTCTGGCGAGAGGTCATACATTGAATTAGAAAGCCAGTGGGGGAAAATATCTTGGTGCTGGAGCAAAAGCAAGTATTAAACTGCATTTCAGTGGCAGCACTGCCTCAAGCGTTGCTTGCCCTGTCAGTCTGGACCTGGCCTGTCATGTGAGGTTGTGGTTTATTTCCAGGGAAAATACATTTAAATATCAGGGTTGAGTTCACTGCTCAGTTGACCTCTCAAATTTGGTATTGATTTGTGCTTTCACCAAGTCTTCTTTTTTTCATATACAAATAGCGGGAACTACAGTACGAACTGTCTGTGCATGTGTGTGAGTGCATGTGCTGTTCAGTGGCGGAGAAAGTACAGAGATCTCTCACTTGAAGATGCCCTGCAGAGTTTTCTTGTGAACAAACAAAAGTTATGTTTACATTCAGTGTTACTCACCAAAACACATCAATTGCGTCCTTGAGCTCTAATGAATGTGTTGAATAAATATCCTTACCCGTAAAATATTTATTTAATTTATAAGTGTTTTAAAATATGTGTAAGCTCATTATATGTTTTGTAAAATATTAATTTGTAAAGTAACTACCGGTAGTAAGTGTTTTCCTCAGAATTGTTGTGGAGTACAAGTACATAGTAGCATGACATGGACTCATGTAAAGTACCTGAAATTTGCACTCAACAGTACTTGAGCAATGCCCTTACAGTAGCCGCACGCACCCACAGCTAAACAGCAAACAGTTTAACAATCAGTAAAGTTGATGTTCAAAATGGCACAACAGAATAATAAAGTACTCTGGAAAACTAACAAGCAACTGAAATGTGGGAAAGCGCATGCCTCCTCCCCAGCAGCATCTCTCCACTTCAAGTGTTGAAGTGTTTGTCATTCAGCTTAATAAGGTGGCCTCAACAGGGAAAACCACACCAGCAACCTCAGGATGGAGAGCCAGAGTTAGGGTTGTGGAGGGTTTATGACTTCATTTTGCACATCGACAGTAAATGGATTTGCATAGGACTGCACATGAGTGGAGATGTGGGAATCAGTTTTGCCACAGTCATTTCCTCCATGTGGGTCTGAAGGCAGACATATTTTGTGCATTAGCAGGAGTGTTCAGTTTTACATGCAGCCTCCATAAGTGAGCAGATACAAAGTCAAATTCAGATCATCTTTTTACAACACTGACAACATGGCTTGCGTAGAGATATGCTGAGATATTCTGTGCAACAAATTGATATGCAACATAAATTAAAAGACACATATGGAAGCCCATTTTCAGGAAAAATATGACATACTGAGTCAAAATTAGGACATAGTACATTAAAAAAGACAGATACCATGTCAAAGTTTTGATTTATTAACTTACGTTAATCAAAATTGTGACTTAAGTCAAAATGACTTACTACTTTTAATTCTTATCGTGCCTCCCTTTTGATTAATTGTTTTTCTTTTCTTGATGGAAATTGGCTTCCATAGAAACAGCAGCAGGCATGAAATAAAAGCAGAAAAGCTACAAGTATAGAACTAAACAAAACCCTTTGAAACAAGCGTGCATACACTTCAGCAGCAGAGGAAAACGACCGCATTATAGTCACAGCCTTACATATTGTTTTGTTTAATCATTAGGCTTAATCACTAAATTGTACATATGCTTGAATAAATCATTTAATAATGGCTGACAATTCATAAATAAGACTACTGTAGGGTTATAAGGTTATTTATTATTAAAACAGCTACCCACTTATTATTAAGGCAGCGAAGTGCGGGTCAGTCAAGTTCATGGTTCAAAACTGTTGACTGAACCTGAAGTTCATCATCTGTGCTGAATCGCCTGCAGGAAAACTTTTAACTTTAGAAATTAATTTCTCTCAGTGAGTTCAAAGCCTCAGTTAGGGCTGTATAAGATGAATCCTGTGGGACTTATTGTTTTGCATAAGTTGTTATCTTCCAGGCTGTGGCACTGCTCTCTCATCTCTCTCTGTCTGTCTCTGTGTTTTTAGGGCTATGAGATTGTTTTTGTAATATGATAATGCATTGTTTGTCTGAAACTTCATATGTGTTGCCCTCTTGCCCACATCTGGCTCACAAAAATTATTTTGGATCTCATAAAAGAATAAATTAAAGGATGTGAAAGAAAAACCCCTCCCGGTGATAGTCCAGTGAGGCTCTTAGTGCCAAACTTCACCAAATGGCCTGTCTAGCAGTGAACACTGCCAGCCATTTGTTTCATGCTGTACCAGAATTCAGAGGGTACAATCTGCACAAATCATAGAGGCATTAAGATTCAGTTAACTGCAGAGGAAAGGAACATAGCAAGGTTATGATAATAGGAGCATTTACTGCCATTTAATATATATAATATGCTAAAGAGGGCCAAAAGCGACCCCTGAACAAAGAAGCATTTCAGTCATATGTGAGTGTTGAACAGCTCGGTCTACAACCATTGTTGAGCTGCTATTACAGCCTCTGCTCTTCTTGGAAGGCTTTCCACAAGATTGTGGCCAGGTTCCACGATCTGCAGGGATCAGTGCCACCAAACCAATGTAACAACCAACTCATCCCAAATGCTCTGTGCAGGCCAGTCAAGTTCCTCCACACCAAACCACCAGGGAAAACTGTTATCTTTGTGGGCCTTATTAATGCATGGTGGGCATTGTCATGTTGACACAGGAAATTCTCCAAACTGTTGCTACAAAACACACCATCGTCTAGAATAGGATGCTGTTGCATTAAATGAGTACTCTACTGATTTAGCAACTGTTTTTTTTTTTAAAAAAAGGATTAAAATTGTTTCATTAGAATTGTTTGTTTGCTAAACCCTAATCATGAAAACAGACCCAGACCCAACATCTGTGTCCACATAATTATGCTTATATTGTGTAGGTTTAATATCCAAACCTTTATATTGGTGCCTTTTTTTAATCTGTGTCTTAACATGGCCCATGTGCTTTATGGTATGATGCTGAAATTAAATCATTGAAGCAGAATTTCTATGAAATGCAAATGTAGAGCTGCTATATGGAACGATCAAAATGATGTTAATACACAGCACATATAGTACTTGATGTCACTGTCAGTGTATTACAGAATTACATTTTCTTTTTATAAATGTCTCTGGTCATCTGCTTTGAGTTTATAAATTAGTTAGTTTTGACTGAATTATAGAACATATTCTCAAAGTTGTTGCTAACATATTTTTTTATTGGTGCTGTAATTTTCATATCATTTCTGGAAAGAACTACATAATTTGGTACTTTGAAGAATCAGTGACATCTTATGATAATAAGATATTGTTGATAATAATTGTTAATTTGGAATTTTATTGCATTTCTTTTTTGTATTATTTAAATTGTCTAGTTTGTTTGTTTGTTGTTTTTGCCCCACTGCAGTTGTGAAATGTTGTCAACAATGTAAAGAAAGCACTTTGTTTTGAAAAGTGCTGCAGAAAATAAAGTCTATTATTATAGTTATTATTATTACTAGTTTCAGGGAAAGTGGAGACAAAGTTAGTTAGTTAGAGTTTAGTTGTGTTGAGTTTTTATTTGTTGTTAAATTCCAGATACATTTTCTTTTTAAAAAACTGTTTCATTTAAGTAAACATGATTACATTTTGTGTTAGAACATTAATCCTTCAAATATATAAATTTATGATTTTCTGTAGTTATATTTGGGATTATAACGAGTTCAGCTAACCTGCAGTGCGTCGACTAAAATAGTTTATTTTTTATAACAGTTAATTGGAACCAAGAAGAAAAGGGCCCATAAAATAAACTGTTACTGTTTATTTTCATTTAATTATAAATTTGTTTTTTTTGTATCAGAAACTTTAGTAATAAGTCAACTAATAATATACTTCCTGTCTCAAGACAAAAGTTGTTGCTGCAGCATAGGTTAACATCTCAATAGTTTCAACACTGTGTATCTGTGGGAGGTGGAGGATGACAGGACAAAGGTGGAAAGAAAAAGAGACAGGGGGATGACATGCAGACATGTTCCTCAGCCGGATTTATAAACCCAATATGCTGTGGTTAAACTGTGGCCAGCAGGATGCCCTGTGAGCAGCTTCTCTCACATTTGATGACTAATACATGTGAGAGGGACTTTTTGACATGAAAAATAGCATGCGGTGAAATTCAAATAGCATCACAATCATGAGGAAGTAGTTCATACCAGAGATGTTGACAAGACAAATGTTTGTTCATTGGGTTGTAATAATCTGTAATCAGAGCACAGCAAATGCGTTTTCCATCAGACTGTTTTGTAGTGCAGATAGATTTGAAAAATTGCCTTAGGACTGTGATCAAACACTGGATTCACATCATCTCCAATAGCCAGTATTAGAACATTTTGTAAACAGTGTTTATCTGTAATCGCTGTCTTTTTTTCTGACATAGTAAAAAGAAAAAGACATCATCTTACCTTTTTTCCTTGAGTGGAAGCTGGCATTTAGAGTGGAGATGAGTCAGTGCTACGTTTTTTTTTTTTTTTTTTGCAAATACTGTTGACATTAGAAATCAGACCTTTGGGGAGTAAGTAGTTCCTCAAATAGCCGTAGAGATGGGCAGTGTTTCCCGAGAGTGAAGGTGTGTCCTACTTTGCACAGGAGCAAGAGAGGCAATTTAAATGCTTTGATGTGCAATGCAGCCTATGCTTCTGAGAGTTGGAGCGAGACGAATAAGTTGAATCTAGAAATTTCTTTGGAAAAAGCAGAAACAAAACAAAAAGTTATATGAAAAACAATCCTGTGTTTTATTTTTGCCCAGGATTATATTTGGAAGATTGACTCCCCAAGGCTTTAGGTATAAACAACACATAAACATTTATTGGCTGCATTAGCACAAACCTGTGTGTACCTATAAAAGTGTGTCTGTTTATTAAGACACTTAAAGGGCTTTTACCAGGTGTTTTTACAAGTTCCTTAACAACAAATCATGTACACATAATGTTTTAAGAATGTTTTCTATGGTGGCCGACAGGTATCATGATGTTAAATGTGATTGCTTTTGCTATGCAAATGTGACAAATGATGTTATTCAGTGTCCTCAATTTTTATAATGCCATCTAACGTTAGCTATGCTATGCTGTAGCATTACGTCTTTCACCTAACGCCCACAAGGTGGGTTTAGTTAGTTTTTTTGTGAGTTGATGGTGACTTGAAGCTGTGTAATATTTGAATGTGAGGGATGAGGCACTGTTCAAAAAAACTACGAACAGCACATTTGAGTAACTTTACATAGTCCTGAGTAACAAACTCATATCTAACCAGATCATAGTTTGCTAGCAAACTCAATAATTCTCAAATGGACAAGAACTTTTCTCTTCCACACATCAGCGGGCGATCTGCCGCTAATAATAGTCCGCCTCGTTAATGTCAACATCCGTGGTTGCTCACTTCCAATGTGTTGTGGCTTTTGCCGTTGTCTGATACCTCTCAGCCACCGTAGTTTTCTCCTACAAAAGATTTTCTTTCATTTTTGCATGGTATGAAGATCAATAGACACTCGCTGGAGTTGTGTCCATCTATTACAAACTTGCTTTAGTTTTTTGACAGTCTTACATTATATGTTGTGTGGTTTGTTGTTTCTCTGCATTACCTCAGAATAATATAATATAATATAACTGATGAAATGGTATCGAATGAAAATCAATGGCTACATGAAACAATTTTAAAATACATTTGAATTTCTAAAAAACAGCAGCATGTGTTTGCAAAATGGTTTGCTGAGATGTAAAGTAAATGGAGTAAATTGACAAAGCCAATGGTATGGTCCTTAAGGGTTAGGGAAAGATGTTGGTTTTGGTTAAATATTGACAAAGTAAAAATGCTGGTGCTTCAAGTCAGCATTGACTTTTTTAATATTTAATCAAGATACAAATATTTCTCTAACCTTAAGCAAGAGCTTTGAGTTGCCTAAACATACTGTATCTATAAAAATGTTAAGGCTTTAATTGCCGTGGGCTGGGGAAAACAAACAGAAAACACTTTTGGTGAACATTTGATCTGATTTGGGCCACTTCTGCCTCCAGTGTGAACGCAGCAGAAGAAAATGATTGCTCTTAATCGGGATGATATTTACCTTCCGTAACCTAACTTTACCACTGGGGCTGAATACTTTGGTGGGTTTGGTTTGCTGCTGTGCGAAACCAGTGACTGTTTCAGATGAAGGTCTACTGTTTAGTAAAACTGACAGTGAACATGAACTTTTACAGGTTTTTATATTTATGTAGGTACATAAACACTTTAATAAATCCAAGTGTTGTACTGTGAAATCCCCACACTCCTACACACTACAGTATGTGCAGTCTTTTAACTTTTGACTCAAGGCCAAGAGACTACTAGATTCAAGTACAGTATGCTAATAGCTTTGAATTTTACTCAAATTGGTCCCAAAGAATAGCTGATGTTCCCATCTATCTTTTCTGACATGCAGAAGCTTAAGAGGTCTAAAGTTGGGGGGCAAAAAATGTGAATTTTTGCAAAACTGGTCTATGTTGTTACATAAAGGTTATATTTGCACTGTAACTTATACAATCTAAAATGGATAGGTTTCTTTGAATTATGGTGTGTATATATACATGAGTAATTTCATTTCAACAAGTTTCTTTTTACCCTCAATTAAAGTTCAGCCTTCCAGGATAATAATAAGACTCCATCCTCTGTGATAATTGAGGTGATACAGAATTTGCACAGCGGCATTGAGATCAGAGAATCAGTGGGCATGTGTATTTAAAGAAATAATCCTCACAGGCGAAGTCATATTAAGTGTTTAATGCTTGTGAATCAGAGTGTATTAATTGAAAAGATTTATTTTAACAGTGATGCAGTATGATATTTGAAAGACAGGATAAAGTTACAGTGATGTAGTAGTTTGTACATATTTGTTAAGGCTTTATCTGCAACAACACTCTTATGAAATAATAATGAACATGATGGAGTTCAAGTTTTGAAGCTATCAAAAGAACCCAAAAAAACCCAGCATACTATCAAAAGTTCTTAGCGGTGTGGCCTTTGTGCGTGGCAGGGTCAGTCTGCCAGTCTGTCACTCAGTCTGTCCACCACTTCAGTCCAGACTGAAATATCACAATGATTTGATAGATTGCTATGAGAATTTTGTACAAACATTTAATGATTTCCAACAATGAATCCTTATGACTTTGGTCTTTTTCCTCAGGACTACAATGAGATTGATATTTCTGAGTGCTATGTAATTTGGCTCCTTGGGATGAATTGTTATAAATCCCCTGACTCTTCATTATCATCTAGTCAAAATTTGTTCAGTACTTTGTTTCATGACCAAATACCTACAAAACATATGACATTCCCATCAGCCTCTGCTGTAGCCTACTTTGTGTTTGGTGCTAATTATCAAATGTTAGCATGCTAACCTGCAAAAGTAAGACGGTGACCATGATATTATTATATTACTATATACACATTATATCTGCTTAGTATGCACTTGTTAGCGTGAGCATGTTAGCATGCTAATGTTAGCATTTAGCTCAAACATGCATTGTGTCTAAGTACAGCCTCACAGATCTGCTAGCATGGCGTTAGAGGCTTGTTAAATGATACCCAGCCATATAGCCAACTAGTGGCAAATGTTTTAATGTGACAGGTTGTAGAACACGTTTCTAGTTTACTTAAAGGTTATACGAGATTTAAAACATTAATATAGCATTAAACAAGTACTTGCTCAGGTAAATAAAGGTCCCTCTCCATAGGGATCACTTTCATAATGTCAGACTCTTAGAATAGCAATCTGAGTCTGTCAGTGGCTAAATGAAGTTTTAGTTCTTTGACAGGTGTATTTGTCCCCAAGGATTAGCTAACATTATGCAACAGCCATAGCAGCTCATTTTGCTGCTGCTATTTTCTCCTCTAACTCTGTGACTTAAGGTTTTATTTTGACCAAACTAGCGTTGGAGATTGTCGTGAAGGCTGTTTTGGTCTGACCTGCTGTGCTCTAGTGTGACATCTAGTGGCAGGTGAATTTTCGCACATACAACACACATTGTGTCCAATGTTACACTTTCAGAAATATAGTAGTTTTTATTCCACCACATTCATTTAACAGTGGCAGTTACTCGGGAAACAAAGGTTTTAATGAGCATATAGTAGGGTACAATGTTTTAAAGTAGAAATTACCCAACAGTCTGTAATATTTAAAGTCATATCTTCAAATGAACTCCACCTCAACCAGCAACATCATTAAAATGCTGCACACTTTTGATACTTATAGTAAATTTGGGGTATTGAAGCTGAGACTTGGTCTGCTGTACAACTGAAGTACTGAATGTTAAATTTAGCATCACCCCGTATTTAAAAATAGATGCATAATGAAAGCCAGTGTTTCGACAAAAAGCAGAAGACTTGAACTTTACCTCTTGTCATTTATTTATACAGCAACACAGACCTCTTTGCCTGCATACGATTCCTAGTGGGAAGAGAGTACATTACATTAATCTGACTAATGAGCTATCACATTGAATAAATAAATCTACAAGAACAATAATGTATTTTAATAAGAAATGCTAAAGGCCACTCAGATGAAAAATTACCTCTCAAAAGTCTTAGCCTATAGAATAAATCTGACTCTTCCATTTTGTTGACACGTAGGGGCCATGTGAAGTTGATTTTAATAATTGATCACCAGAAAGTGCTGGGAGAGAGCTTTGCTGATAAGGAAAAGAATAGGTTTTTGTGTTGGAATCACAACATCCTATCGATCCTCTTTGAATAACGCTTAGTGGAAGAGTCACAGACTTAGGGATTATTTATGGATCCTTCTTGACCTTAGCATTTCCCTGGGAGATTGTGTTTAGAGCTATGAAATTGACTGCCAAATCTGCACACATACAATGGATAAATCTAAAGTGACAGCAATAATCAGAGTGGGGAGATTAGCAGTTTTCAGCTTTGGTTTTTTTTTTTTTTATATTCTACGAAGACATACATCATCATCAGCAACAACTAAGGTGGAGCAGCCTCACCTGCGGGGTGGTTGCTTTTCAGCTCGTGTGTTTTTGAGACACAATTCTCATTTGTCACCTTTGATCCATCAACAATTTGGTTAAAACAGAGACAGCATTGGAATATTTTGCAGATAGCGTTTGCATTAGTATTACACGCCAATTCTGGCATCTCTGCATCCTGAATGCCTATGGTTAAAAAAAAAATTACAATTTGGTGCAGACAACCAATCTACTTGCAGCCTTAGGGCATTCTGTAAAAAAATAAATAAAACAAATTAAAAAGTAAAAATGTTTTCACTTTTAGTGACCTTTAATGGAATCCTAAATATTCTTCTTTTTCTGCTCCAAAAAGAAACTTATCCTGTTGTTTTCTTTCCTAATTTCCTTTGTTTGCCTCACTTGTCGGTTCGCACAATCTGCTGAATTTTGGGTCGAAGTGAAGATGCCCAGAAATGAAATGGTTTAAAGATTTGTTTTATGGAGTGGACTCTATCTGCCCACTGTGCCAAACTAATACGCAGCAGTTTGAGAGAGCAATCAAATGGAAATGGAAATTTGAGCAGCTTAAAGATGAAGCTCATTTTTCCCTTAAGAGCTTATGAGTGTTCTGCCAAAATGTGTGATTCTCTTTTTCACTGCGACTGTACCGAGGGTATACTGGCTGATGCTCACAGCCTCCTTCTGTTATACATTGTTTACACTTTTACTGTGCCTGATGCCTGAGATTACTTTACAGAACAATAGTGCTAGTGTTGCTTTGGTGTTAATTCAAAGTGACACAAACAGCATTAAGTACCACCTTCTCAGTCATCTTTTATAGAAAAGTTTCTTTCTTCAACTTTCTTAACATTTCATAAATTGTTCATTAAAGATTTATAGATTACCTATATGTTTAACTAACTGATGGCAAAACCTTTCCTCCAAACAGCAATTGTCCAATCGTAACAACCATTAGAGTTGTGGTGTCCTTTTTTTAATCACCTTTCCAAAACCAAAAACTTTTAAGGAATGGGATAAATGGTGTGTTTAATGTAAGCTGCACACATTAGCATGCCAGCTAACTACTTAAAGTGGTAACCTATTGTTATTATTAGTTAATTATGTTCTAAAAGTGGGGTGAGAGGATTTGTTATGAAAATACTGGACAATAATAGTAGCAAATCATTTTCAATATTAAGTTTAGAGCAATGACAGCAGTCCTGCTCTGTATTTGGTTTCGGGATATCTGCGCTCTGCAACAGCCAGACTTGGGATTTATGGCGTTCCGTTTGTCAAAGTCAGTGGTTTGCCTGTTAAGTTTTTTTCCTTGCATAGTACATATGCAGTTTACTGTAATAATGGTGGCAGATTTCTTGAATGTTGAGCTTCAAGAAGAAAATGCATATGCAGTCGAGTCGAGTGCGCAACACTTTTTGTCTCATTCTCAGTCGTGGCAGATTTACCATTAACATTCAGAAAAGGTTTTTTTACACAATGGTTCTCTGATTTCATATGCTCCTCATCTCTATCCAACTAGTGTGGATTTTTGTAGTCGAAATGATAACTAACATAATAGATTAGCTGTAGCTAGCTAGCATAACCTAATGCTGGGGGTAAAACTAAAACTAAAACATTCACAACTGCAAATTACCGACTTTTTAACATTTCTAAGCACAGATTTGGTGGTTTATTGGGGTGCGCTGGTAGCCCACCTGTTAGAGCTGGCGCCCCATGTGCCAAGAGTCATTGTGGTATCGGCCATGGGCTCGAGTGCGACCTGTGGACCTTTGCTGTGTGCCCCTCTCTCTCACCCTCTTATCTGTCCATCTCTCAAGCTGTCCTCTGTAATAAAGGGGAAAAGCCCCAGAAAAAAATAAATACATATACATATAAAAAGACTCAATGGTTTATTAGAAAGTGAGAAATTAGTCAGACTTTATTAATGAATTGCCAAAAAATATTACTGCAGTGTAATTCATATTTTATATTAATATTATTAAATAGAAAAGAAAAGGTTCAAGCTAAAGGTTTGTTTTTTTTAACAACCTGGCAACATATAATTTGTTCTTATCAGTGGTTAACTGATCAGTAAATTACTTATGAACCATTAACAAAGCCAGCATAGAGCTTATAAACCTCTCTGGTGATATATATGTATTTTGCTATAGTGTGCGATGATATGCCACATATCTGATAGTTTCACTTTCAGACTTCTGTTAAATGCTTGTTTGTGCTGCATCAAAGATTTAATGCTGTCTTAAACTTTTGAAAGACTTTAAACTTCTCATCTGTGGTTAAAAAAAAAATAAAGAAGCCTTTGAAGGTACAGTTCCTTCCTCGCTTTATTTAGAAGTAGAGGTAGTTTCTCTTTTTAAAGCTACACCTTTCAACACAACTGACTGAGGCAACAAATTCAAAGAATGTGGAGGCAGAGACAAAGAGCTGAAGTGATGAAAGAATGAGACACAGAGAAGAAAAGCAAAAAAAGGAGAGGTAGATGCCAGCTAACAGGATAGTTGTCCTATAAAACAATCGCTGATGTGTAATGACACTGATGTATTCACAAGAAAATCTGTGTATACGTGTAGATCCTTCTTCTTGGCGTGCTGAATCAATATAGACAAAGTAGCTACAACTACAGAATATCTACGTGAGAAATTTTCTTGCAGCTGTACATCGGGGCGGCGTTCAGTTGAATATTAATGAATCCCTCCTCCACTGCTCGCATGAATCTGTACATTCAACCTGTGTGACTCGTGTGAATGTTAATATGCAGTTGTGGGGACCAGGTATTAGCAGTGGATTACAGGTGACTAGCAGGCTTGAATCTCTTTCCTGTGATACCCTTTGAATGTGTTCACTCCCTTTGAAGTGATGTCAGTTTTAAAATATCTCAGCCCTTTTATGTTTAACCATGGGTGTTTGCGTTCAAGGATTCTTTCTTTTTTTTTTTTTTTTTTTTTAGAATGAGGAGATGAAAGCATCACAACAGTCAGCATCCATCAAAGAGCGAAAAAAGTCTGGGAAAAGTCCTGCACATAGCGAAGCATGACTTGTTAAAACACAACATGAGGCTGTTGTTGTGTCTGCGCTGGGTGATTAGGGTGCAGCAGCGGGTTAAAGAGTTGAATGACAGGCGGATCCTGACAGAGCTCGCTCACCGCTCTGTCACTGAATTTGATCGACTGATTGTGTGTTTTGCAGCAGTAATGAGCTTTACAGTATGCGCGTAATGTGCCAGGAGCTGATTCGTATGCTGGATGAGCTAGCTAATTGTTCACAGTGCATATTCCCCCAGTCCCATGGCTCCTCTGATTTGGATTCATTTAGCCTTTATTTTACCTCATTATACAGGCCTGTGTTATTGCCAGGTTGTATGTGAGGTATTTTGCATTGTTGAAATTGACTCTGGTAATTTAATTTAAAAAATCAGCTGAAGTACCCTGCACCTCTTAAATACAAAGCAGAGTGGGAAGGTACAAATTTGAACAGATCGGTTTTGAAAGGTGAACTATATTTGATTGTCTTTTGCTGCAAGATGAACAAAATTGACTCGAATTGAATTGTTACAGAAAAAAATATATCATGTCATTTTATTTTACTGCTCTCAACAACAAGCTGCACAGACTCCTTTATTAATTTCCTCATATTGCAGCAAAAAAAAAAAAAAAAAAAAGAATCAAAAACTTCCAAGCTGAACCGCGCTTCCTCCAACCTTGTGCACAAATCAAACGTGAGGAGCAGTTGTGGGGCCGTTTTTTATTTTCAAGGAGCAAAGCTGGCTCACAGCTAAGAGCAGGAAGGCTAGGAAGCGGATGTGGAGCTGCAGTTCAGTAGGTCTGTAAGCCGAGGGATGAAAATGTTCTCTGATGCTGATCCTGCGGTTGCTCTGGATCCTAAACAGCAGCACAAAGAGCTGACAAAACCGGGTATTTACTCTGGCATTCCAGTGGCAGTCTCTTGTCTGTCCAAAACAAACAATACCCTATGCATAGCCCTGATCTTCCTGGAAAACACACACTCTCACCAGCGTGTGTTTTGTGTTAGGGAAAGAAGTCCCTCAAATGCCATTTCTGTGGTCATCAAATCTCCAGCAGTCTGTGCTGCTGTGTTAGCAGTATGGTTGGACCTAAGATATAATAGTTTGCGTTTAAAGAAGAAAGAAAGAAAAGCAGCTCCCGAGTAGTGATTCATGACTTGCTCGGTTGTTTCTAGCACTGTGACTGTGACTGGCAGCCCACAGGAACGTTCAGACACTTTCTGTAAAGATTTCCCTGAAAGTTTCCCTGTTAATCATCATATTGGATTCGTCTCTATCTCTCTCAGCATGACTGTGTTAGTGGAAGTCCATGCATGTGTGCGTGTGTTCCCGCTCTACAGCTTGGCAGCTACAATTGTGTGGGCAATGCACCCCTGAGGGTAGTACCCCACAAAGCGAGTAATGGCACTAAGCATGCAGATAGAGGACTGATTTAGACTGAGAGGCGTCTCTAATCTTACGAGGTGTCAACGGTGTTGTGCCATAGATTAGCCTACTCTTTCCCTTTTATTTCCTCTATGATCATCGTCTCTTCTGTGTTCATCGCCTCCTCCGGCAAGGACAGCTGTGCAACATCATACATTCACAATTTTTTATTATAACTATTAGTATCATGGTAATAGTGGCTGGATTGTTGTTGTTGTTGTTGTTGTTGTTAGTAGCAGTCAGTATTAGAATCGTCATTTTAGTGTTATTTCTCTGGACACTGGCAGGTAACAAACATTTAGCCTAGAGCTGGCTATCAGACCTCCGTGCTTTTTTTGGTACTGACTGAAATGTGTCTGTAGCACCGAGAATTTAAAACTGTCAAGTGATAAAGGAAAGTATCAAAAGCTTAGAGATGAACAGTTTGAAACTATTTTAAGTTCCTGTACAACTGCTGGTGTTTGGACAGTATCTAACCTTTTGTAGTTCTGAAGAATTTTTTCATATTTTATTTTTACTTTAATTTATACCGATAACTGAAGAGTGTCAGGAAAGGGGGGAGAGAGAGGGGACACCACGCAGCAAGGACTCGGCCCCGGAACATGGGGCAGCAGCTCCAACAGCCAAGCCACCAGAACGGCCCAAGAAAATCACATTTTTATTATTCAGAGTAAAACATAAAAAAACAAAAACATTTTGCAATCGGTACTGAAACTCAAGAATCATATACTAGTATTAAAGAAATGTCAGTGCGCAGCCCTAGTCCACAAAATGAATTATTATTATTAATACTGATGTATACAAAACTACTGTAGTGCAGTTTCAGTAAATATTAATAATCATAATTGAATAACCTTAACGAGCATCTTGTCATAATGAAAAAAACCACTGTTAGTTATTTTTATATTAGCGTAACATACAACATTCAAAAGTTGTTTACCAATCTGTCCATCTGTAATGAAAAATATAATACCATAATGTATAATAATAACACTAACCATTTTCCAACAACAAGCTGAATACATCCTCTACCACTGTGCATGGCATGACAAACTGCATTATTCATTTAGCATAATGTCTTTGAATTTGTGTTGTGTGTGTGTTAAATATTGTTATAAATGTACACGGGCATTTGAAGTAGTGATAGATATACATCTTCTTTATCTGAGGTGAGAAGTGCAGGCAGAGATAAGCCAATGTTGTGTGATGTGATCGTATGAACATGTTTGGAGACTTGAAGGTGCAGACGCAGTGTGCTGTGTAGCCGTACAGATGCAATAAGCTCCTGTGAATATGTGTGAGTCTGTCAGCCTGTTGGCCTCTGGTTTTCTTGGCGTGCGCTTGATCGGTGAGGAGTCTTTGATGTTGTGCTGCAAGATCTGACACTCTGATCTGGAGCACGACAGAGATGACATTATGGGAGACTGCATCAGGAGAGTTGGCGTACACAATATAATGTTTCTGCCGGAATCCGCACAGCATCATGTTTCCTCTGTCCCTATATTCTCAACCTACTCTCAAAGCAAATTGACTCATTCCCATTAGAATAAGCTGCAAACATTACCTTTAAATTGACAGTACAATGTATGCTAATGGTGTCGGGGCTGTGGTCGCAGTGTATCCCCAAAGTAGTTACAGAGGTGTCGTAGATGTTTTCTGAGGAAGATGTGGAAAAGCCATTACAACTTAAACTGTGTAAATTGCTGCAACCAAATGTGACCACCCTAAGTCATGTGGGTGGTACACTAACAATGAACCCGCTTGAAATAAAAACACAGCCAAACACGGCTCTGCATATAAATTTGTGTATACTTGCTGCTGCATTATACTTGTTTACATTCGGTGCCAGTGGGGGCACATGAAGATTAAAGAGGTAACTCTAACCTATGGAAGCTGGAAACAGCAGTGGCAGAAAAAAAAAATCAGAGAACAAGAGCAACAGGGACCATGGTGAAAAAGCAACAAAGGCAGCAGAGGGAATGAGGATTTAGAAACTGTTGATTGATCAAAAAGGTGCAGATATTCCCCTAACAAGCTATATAGCAAACTGAGCCACTAAAGGATTCCTTTTGAAAAATGGTGACCAACAGTTGTTAACTCGCAGATACATTCAAAGGCAACACGGACAATGGAGATACAGTATTTCTGGACACTTTCAGACAGTCTTGCATTGGGAGTTGGTTTGCAAAGTTAGTTTTAGTCAAAGCCAGCGGGTCTCTGCACAGGATGGAGGCTGAAGCCAGTTTTCCCGCTGATACTGGGCTTTGCAGTGGTAAAAGTGTTTTCTTATTTACCCCTGGTGGTTTAGTTTTAGTATTATTTGCCCAAGTTTTGAGATGGCTGACTTTAAAAGATTTCTGCTTCTACCTCAATACAATGGAAGTGGATACAAGTTTGTTCACAGCGCTCACAGCAATTAAATGTTATACTTAAAACTCAACAATTTGAACAGTTTTCGTTGGAAGTAATTACACAGAAGAAACAGTCCCTAAGAAAAGTGTTGACAGCGTGTTTTCTGGATTATCCAGAGTAAGCGGGATAATATTTCTGGAAAGAGCTTTTGATGTTCCTTTTTTTTTAAATGGAAATTTTCCAACCCAGTATCCCCAGTAATTACATCAATATTGGATGAATCCACAGCTCACAATTTACGTTCGCTGCCAACATTCGCTGTCAGTGCAGGGAGTAGGGTGCCTTTTATGTAGCGAGGCAGATTGCATTTAGTTGAAGGGTGGGGTTGTGAATAGGTGTAGTGTATTAGACACTAGACTCATGCAGGAGACCAGAGTTTGCATCAGTATCACAGACGATCTTTCTCTGACCTCAACCATGTTTTTGAACCCTAACCCTAACCGCACCTTAACCATAGTTAATTTACCATGACCAAGATATTGTCCTAAATGTAACCTTACTTGTCATGAACAGGTATTGTAGAAAGTGAGAATTCAAAATGTTCTTTGCTCTTCTTTCAAAGATACTCTGTAGTTCTGATATAACTGATTCTATAACAGCATCTACACTAACCTCCTTAACAGCCACCACTGTTGTTTTTGAGTGAGCACACACACCTAACATGAGCTCCTGCCATAGCTGCCAATAGTTCCTTCAGCTTGAAGCCCGGCAAGGTGGATTGGCGAAGGTTATCAGCTTAAAGGGTTAGTTCTGTTTTTTTAAAGTCGCCTTGTATGAGGTATTCAGTCAGTGTATTACCTACAGTAGATGACAATTGGCACTCCCCCTTTTTGGAGAAGCAGACAGGAGAAACTGTGGACTGGGGGCTGCAGAAAAACACATTTTAACCAGAAAAAAAAAAATGTACACTGTATTATGTTGTAATATTTTCACACCTTTACCATACCGCCAGGCCTTTCTGACGGGGAACTCAAGCCATTTTATCGCTCTCTTAGAAGCAACTGGACTCCTTTGACAAAAACTGTAATTTTACCTTTGAGAGCACAGGAGCTGATGGTGTTGTAACATGTTTGGTGTTTTGAGCTAGTGAACACGTTTATTGACTGGATGGCACAATGGTTGTGGTTCTCACAGAAGGAAGGGCTGGCATTCACCTCCTAATGCTGGCCCTGTCCATATGCAGTCATCATGTTGTCCTGTTTGTCTACAAATCTCCTCAGCAGGTCTTCTACCGCATATCTGCTGTAGAACAGTAAGTTAAACAAATGAACTTGGAAAAGCTTGTTTGCTTTGGACTCAATACTTCTAGATATGTGTCTCCCTTTGATCACATGGGTTCCTGCTTGTTTCCTCCCACATTCAACAAACATACAATCACAGGGAGTGGAGACTCAATTGCCCGTTTGCCCGGTACAAATGCGACTGTGGACCCCAGCAAGCCTCACAGTCACTGAGGCTAATTGGAATCCAAATATAGAATAATAAACCTGCGCTTTGCCCACACTGTTGGTCGTCATGGTTATACTTCCTCGGGGACGAGTTTGAATGCCGACACCAGTCAGACTCATAGCAGCGCCGCTTTTTTTTGTCTCGGTGTGTTTGAGTTTGCATGTGTGTTTCTGGCCTGTCAGTGCGGCACATCAGCAGTCGTAACAGGCGGTCCCTGTGGAGGGCAGACTGACAGGTAGGTAATGATCAAAGAGGCCGTTTCCTGTGTTTCATGTTGGGCTCAGAGAGAGATACATCTGTACTGCCGGTGCCTCTTCTTTAGCATGGGCTCGGGTTGCAGATAGCACTCACTCAACACACACACACGCAAACAGGTATGAGCACAAACTTTTAGTCATTTTCAGACTCCTCACATTAACAGCTACTAACACATTTCTCAGATTCAGCCTCACTCTCCCATCGTGCCGCACTCCCTCCCTTCTAATAAATCGCTGAACTCTTTCCGCCTGCACGCCGACTCTCAGTCATCTCACACTGTCATCTGAACTGTATCGCACATCCATAAAATATTAACCTGAAGGGGAAACACAGGCAAAGCCACCCAGCCTGTCTCCAATTTGACCCCCCCTTCCTTCTTCCTAAGTAAGCAGGACTATCTCTCTGACTCAGGTGCCAGGCCACTCACAGATATCTTACCCTCAATCTTGTGTCCACAGTTGCCAGTGGCTGTGTGGACGGGTTTGTACTCTGCTGCTGCTCTGTTCAGCCCGCCAGTTTCTGTTTAATCAATTGAAGCAATTCAGATTGTATTTGAGAGAGGCCAAATCTCATCTCGGGTTGGATGTTGTTGGAAATTAAGTGCATCCTTGAGGATGGGTGTAAAAACAGCTTCACTTTATCTGGAAGATTAAAACTTCAGGGTCACGGTAATCTGTCTTAATGAAACTGTCAAGTAATCCGAGAATCTGTAAACTCTGTGGTGTCAAGCCGGCGTTTAGGGCACTTGTTTGTGTGTGTATTTTACCTGACTGAATTTCTACATGATTTTTAAATTACTGATTGGCAGACTAGAGGGTTATGTGATTGCTACTAGAGGTAAATTAACCAGCAATTAACCAATGTTAAGGTAATTACGTGGCCAATCAAATAAAGCTACTTAAAGCAGGTAGGGGAAGCATGAAGAGCTGATTTAATCATCTATAAGAACTACTCCTTTATGCACTCCTAGATTTGATCTCTTAGCCCTCTTAATTTTGCAGGAGCAGATCGTTTTTTTTCTTTCATTTTTGTTTTTAAATTTCATTTATACAGGAGACTATTGCAGGATTTACTTTGTACCGCCACCCTTGGCGGTGGTCTGGAAAGACTCAACAGGCCTTTTTGTCGATGCAGACTTCATTTTAAGTGATGATTCACTCAAACATCAACCTTAACACTTCCCTTACACCTGACTCAAAATGTACTACTGAATGAGCAGATATTGAGCTGTGCTGAAGAAACAACATTTCACATTTCTCAGTCAGTTTCTGAAGAGATTTAATTGCTACATGAAAAAAACACAACATAAACCTTTTTAACCTAGTTTAGCTTTTAACATCCAGTTTTCTTTTCTAAAGTGTGTAACATTTAGGAGGATCTATTGGCAGAAAAGGAATACAATATTCATAGGTATGTTTTCATTAGTGTGAGGTGAGGGGGTTGCAATCAGGAACTAAATCCCACACATTAAAGTTGGAAAACTCTCCACACTGTCTGACACTATCATACACATACATTCTCTATCAGCTTGTTCCAACTCTTAATTTAAGCTATGAGTTATTAACACTGAAGTGAAATGACTGCGCCATCCATCAAATGGAAATGTTCTACCTATCTTGTGCATCATTCAGTCTGACATATTTGGTATTTTTCCAAACTTTGGGATCTTTTCTAGAATTTGAAATAAAGTTTTGTGGGTTTGGACAATGCTTGGCTGCACAGTGTGTGTTTGTATCGATTGTCCTGCTGCTGGGTTAGTGGGATTGCAGAGGCTGGATAGTTTAAATACCCCTCTGTAGTTTGAGCATTGGCTGGTTGTGCTCCTTCATTTTTTTGTGGATGTCTGTGCCAGGCAAGTACTTGCAGTTTTTATTTCACCTTAGTTTGCACCTCAAAAAGTTCACAATATGTCACACTGTGTGAGCAGGTCTTGGTTGCAATCTGTGGCAGACTGCACAATATCAGTTTTGACAAGTTTTACATGTAACGCTGAATGTATAATAAATCAGTGCAGATGTAAAAACAGATGTAAGCAGCGAAGCACCTGAGAAGAAGAGGAGAGGTGAATGTTGCAGTGGTGTTATGCTAGCTCGCCAGTGTGTTCTCATTCATTTCATGTCATATTCTGACATTTTTTCTTGGTTTGTAAGTGTGGCTTGTAGTAATATTCACATGTCAGATTTTTTGACACAGCTTGTCTTTGGTTGACCAAGCTCTAAATCAGCTGTTGATGGACATGTCAGTAACTATGGTGTAACTATGGTGCAATGACCATTTCCGACTGACGGGCAAAGATTTCACCACATTTGGCGTTGTTCTGTGTTTCATATAATTGTAAACTGACACAATAGGACATCAAGAAATAATAATTGAATTAATTATAAGTTGCAGCCTTACTTTAGACTTAGATAAAACTTAATTCACAATGTAATTTATGAGATGCTAATTATTTGCAGTTTAATAATGCACTGAAAATTGTTTCTTATCACAGATAATAAGATTGTAGACTTTAACCCCTTTTTTTTTACGTTTCTATAGTTTCATTTACATTTACTTAAAGCTGCACTGTAACACGTTCTTAGTCTTCCTCTTCCAGCTTGTCGACAAACACTGTTGAACTCAAGGCTGACCCTTTTTTACACACCCAAGGCTGGCAGCTGATCCCTCTGAAAACCAACAGAATCTCTGAAAAGGGGGGAAGGGATGAGTAGCTGGCAAGCATGAAAAGCTTCAAATGATTGATAGCCATTTGTTTTGCCTGCTTAATACAACATAAACTCTCCAGCGATTCATCACCAGAGTGAGGGTTTTCCACGGTGCCTCTGCGAAGCCCACTAAAAATAATTCATTTTCTGCGAGCTACGAGCCAGGCACTAATGTTAAATATTCATGCGGGTCCAGTCTAAATGATGTGGCCATTGGCACACAGTTAGAGCACACTCTGTGGAAGGGAGGAAATGTCAAGCTGTGAATAAATGAAAGCAGCGAAGCCGTATATTACCCTGCCATTGTGAATTTACTATAGTTGCCATTTTGTACGGCCACTTCAAATAGATCTCTTTTATAATCAATACACTCAGTAAAACACGGAGCATATTGCCACGTTGGCAATAATCTGGACTTGTTGTGTTTGCTCATCCTTTATTCACTGTTTGTATTTGTTGCCTAATTTGTGCCTCATGAATGTTAACAGAGGACTTTGTGCTACTTCTGTTGTAATTGTTGGTGTGTTCGGTGAAACAGGCAATCAAAGCGAGTAAGTTGACGCTCTTCAAAGCTGTCGATGCACCTCGTGCTCCTCTTGTCACATGAGATCAATAAAGCTTGTGCCTATGCAGCTGTTATGGTTTGATTCGTATTGACTGCCACATCAGTCAGCTGCATTGGTTTCTGAGATGTTTTCACAGCACGGCATGCTGATACAGAGAAGATGTTGTCATGGCTGCACAGAAATTGTTTTGAAACGTTATAGGTCATCTTCTGCCACGATATCAGTAAGCACAGTGGAGGGAAAGGGCAAAATATAATAGAACTTACTGGGTTGAGTATCCATTTAGAGGAACTCAAATAGAGAGCATAATGTCCGCTGTGCATCATTCGGGTGGAATGGGGAATGTTAAATGGCCTCATATTGACAGACACACTCTACCAGTATTCATTTTTATCACACACACACACACACACACACACACACACACACACACACACACACTCACACACTCACACAGTCCCCGCTCACATTTACACACACATTTCCTCCTACAGTCTCTGACTAATGAGGCCTAGGGCTGGAGATGGTTCCATCAAGGAACTTCCCCCTCTCTACACACACACACACACACACACACACACACACACACACACAGACACACACACACAGTCTCTCGCTCTCTCCTCTCTCAAACATTCACCTGATTGATAGCAGTGATTTGACTGAGAAAAGGGAAATGGGAAATTGAAAAATGGTGGAAGAAGATTGGAAACAACGCGCTGATTATAAACTCTGTGAGGAAACAAAAGGCCTTCCCTCTGCCTTTTCTCTTAGCACGGAGGTAGCAGGTGTGTGTCTGACAGGTGCCTGATTGAGGCGCACAAAAGACATTACAACTGCAAACAAATGGACGTGTTTAGCGTCCCCGGATGCAGTTAACGTTTTGGGCTGATAGATGTGATTATGAGTATATGAGCAGAGGCAGCCAGAGAATGGACACAGGTGTTAGGGAGAGTGGAGCAGAAAAAGGAGCCATGTTATTGTTGTGATGATAATAATCCATCTATACAATTAATGGTATGTCATCGCCAAGGTCATCAGCCTCGGGGGATGTATTTAATATGTCTCATATTGTAATAATAGAGCCTCTCTCTGCCGGAGACAGATACACAGGAGGTGCGAGACCACACAGATTTATCATCATGAAAAAAAGAAAAGTGTGAGTGTAAAAATGAGAACAACAATCACTTTGTTCTAAATTCACTGATTTACAAAATAACCTCAATTACCTCGATGCCATCGCTATTTATTTTGGTCTTTTTATGTTTATGTTCTCATATTTCAGGATAAAAAAAAAAAAACAATAGCACTTTTATATCAGTGGAATAAATTACCCCCTACCTCTAACAGCTTTGTGTATTCCATAAATGAGGGAGCGTCTTGGCCGAGGCCCCAGTGGTTTAATATTCTCTGAGAGCTTCCAGACAGTGAGTGGTGGTGCAGCAGCTGTCTCTTGACCCTGCCGGACCCCCACTTACCCCTCTGACCACCTCCTTTCCACTGGGCAGGCTGTGGCGATGACAAGCCTGTCAGAAGCTTCTCCTAATGTCCTAATTACCCCTCACACACACACACACACACACACACACACACACACACACACACATACGCATACGCACAGAAACGCTTGCATTCATAGTGAGTAAGCAGATATGCTGGCTGACAGACTAGAAAGCACACATACACACACACACACACACACACACACACACACACACACGCCATTGCTTTTGTGAACACTGCTCATGTGGGTTTTCCTGGCAAGAGACCATACTATAGGTGAGGCATTACAGCGTCTCTGGAATAGCAAAAATCCCTCCCTCAAGACTCTTTGAGAGGGCTTTGATTCATATCGTTCTGCGAGCGTTTTGATCCGGGCAGGGCTGCGTGTTGAATCAGAGCTTTCGGTTTCTCTCCTGTGGAAACAAACGAAGGCACTCCTGCCGCAACTTTCTTTTTAAAAAACTGAGACAGAGGGGCTGAAAAGAAGCTTCGCTGCCTCCGAGTGGGAAAAACACAAAAGATGTAGTGTCACCCGAAATAGACAATCTGAATGAGATGTGATGTGTCACTTTGCCAGAGGTTAAGCTTTGCCTCGGTTTGAAGCGAGGAAGCTCTCTCCGCTGCATGTTTTTTGGGTGCAGAGCACACTGCCGCTGTTGCACTTAAGTCCATGTTCAGTCAACCAGTCTTGTTAACATAACAGTGAATGATTGTGCCTAGTAGGAAAAAGGAAATCATTGTTCCTCCCAGCGAATCCAGTTGCTTGGTGATTTATAGACCTCTGAAGTAACTGCATTTGTCACAATCAACATGACTTAATAGTGTGTTACTATAATGCTCTTCATGCCTCATATTATGTTGATTTGAGGCATCCTGCCTAGTACACAGTCTTGTTTTATTATGTCAAATTACCTTTTGATAGATGTGTCACCGTGATTTGAAGCAACGGCTGGCTTTTCTAATTCCACTTTTATTTTTTTTGCATTTTGATGCCTTTTTTATTTGTGTAACAGGGAGAGCTCGGTGTCTGTCATGTGAGACTGTGTGGAACAGCAGTCTGGCATCTACAGTAGTCAGAAATGTGTTAGTGCTCCCTTTTTTCTTGACACGACTGCGAGAGCCGAACACTACCTGAGCTGTCATTAAAGCGGCTGGTTGCTGTTTCCAGCAGAGGCATTTTCATGTGTGCTGTGAGTGACAGGACCCAGTCACGTACACCAATGAGATTAAAAACCTTTTTTTTAAATTTGTTTTAAAATGCATTACTGATGCTTAATTTTAGCATTTTATTCATAAGAGCGTGCCTCTATTGTTATTGATGTGTAATTGCAGATGCCCATAACACTTTACTTAGAGTAAAGGAGGCCAGCAAATTCAATACGTCTGCTTTTTATCTGCCAGCATTTCTGAAGGATTATCCCTTAATCTCTCACAGTAAAAGCTGTCTTCAGCTACACGTGTCGCCCTGGCTTTTGATGAGTACAACACAAACATTCAGGCCATAGATTGGACATTTACAAAGCATATCCCATTAGCAATTAACCTCCTCTGCTGGGATATTTGCAAAATCTCCTTTTTATTACAGTTTATCGAGCAGGAACATGCTTTGCATCTGCTGTAAGCCTACCTGATTAATATGTTTCAGTCGACTCTAGGGAGAATTAATCTGAGTATTCCCTGTAGTGTTTGCAGGTGAGAGTTTTCTGATATCTCACTGACAGGTTGGGCTGGATTAAGATGTACCTGAGAGCTGATAATAAAAGAGGCAGGTCAAGGATGTAAATAAAAGGCAACAAAATGACTGAATAATGCACAAAACTGTTGTCTTTACAGTATCACAAAACAAGCTTAGAGGCATAAATGTTACAGTAAAAGCCTCCACTAATAAACATGAAACTTTCTTTGACTTTGAAGAATAGAGAGATTCAAGAAAACAATCCCAGCTCAAGGTCCACTTATTAGCTTTTTCCAGAGCTTTCAATGTGTCTTTGTTGGTGGATGGATTTTTCTCAGTCGTCATGGAGATGGATCTGTTGACATGCAAGCTCAGTAGCTGCTACGATTTCATCCATAGCACTTTAAGGATCTCTCTTCCTTGTTCCTAAATTTATCTCGACTCGAGGTCCCCCTACTAGCTTTTTGCAAAGCTTTCAACTGCACAGTTCTATCTTTATCGTCACTTGGAGGAGGGCTGCAACAAATGATGATATTTTTATTATCAATTAATATGATGTTTTCTCAGTTAACGGATAGGTCTGTATTCAGTTAGAATAGGACCATGACCAGGACTGACTTACAAGCTATTTGTGAGGTCACAAATCATGCTTGTAGTCCCGCCCCTTAAAATCTTCAGTGAGTACAGAGAAACCTTCTGCGTTCCACAAATGAAGGTGAAAACATCCTCCTAGTGTCAAACTCTGCACATACTTCATTCTGCACAGTAAAGCTCAAACAACCAACTGTAGGAACATTAGGAAAAAAAACATTTGACTGAAGATAGATATTCAAATTCTGTTATTTTTGGCATTTTTGAATTTTTTAAACAATTATGAATCATTGTAAAAATCAAATAATTTTCTGTCGATCGATTAATAGATAATAATTTTAACTCTACTGGGGATTTTGCCAAGCTGTCATGGAGATGGATATTTTGACTAGCCATTGCATGATATGGTTGAAAGCTCCTATTGAAAATGCTGGTAAGTGCACCTTAAGTTGGGATTGTTTATGTCAAATCTCCAATACGAGTTCACACATGCAAAGTAAAGAGCCTTCATATACTGTATCTGGAGGGAATGTATACAGTATTTAATATGGATTTGAAAAATAATATGGCTGACGACAAAGACTGGCGTAAGGTGGCAAGTTTTTTTTCTTCTTTTTGCGCAGACAGCTGAAACTCTTTGATCAGTTTCTTTTGTGAAAATCCTGACCTCAAAAGCCGCCCGTGTTTATTGGGTCCACTCTGCAGGAGCTCGCTTCTCCATCCGATTTTCTTGTACAGAAAAGTTTGAAGCCCACCTCTGATCCTTCTAATTAAATGAAAACACAGTGGGCTACACACAGTAAGACAGCATCGCTTCACACACATACACACACGCTCACAAAGGTAACCAACGTGGATCTCTATGGGGAACTACACAAAGTTCCAGCATCCAACTCTGTTGTGTCCTCTTATGCAGTGCGATCACACACTAGGTTGACATGCAACACGCTGCAGATCATGAGCATAAATAAGCAAGGGAATGTTTTACCTGAAAGGAAGAACATTAATTCAAAGGCATCACACTAGTACTGAGAAGAAATGTTGCCTCATTAGTGTTACCCCACTGCTTTTACTGAGCAGCAGCAATAGAGAGAGAGACAGAGAGGCTATGTGCCACTCTTACCACACAGACATCCAGTCTCCTGAGATCTTAGTTTGCCTCAGTGACTAAAAAGTAGTGCAGATTATTATGGATTCATTGGGGTGGCAATGGGTTGAACACAGGTGCCAGAATACCAGAGCACTTAGAGCCTTACTTCTTATAGAAAACATGCAGTGCAAGAATATGCCCTTTAAAATGTCAACAATGAGCTTGTTTCCAGCAGGAAACGTAACATCACTGTAGGTAGAAAGCGGGAAATGCTCGTTGTGCGGAACAAGAGGATGAGTTTTGGATGAAAAGGAGAAGAGGTGACGAGACAAGGACAGACATTATTTGGAGGACAGTTGGCCTGCCTGCTCTCATCCCGAGTGATTGACAGATTGGTGCAACGGCTGCACTCGCACGAATGCCATCACACGCACTTCCCCCAGAAATCTGTCTATCAGCACTGTCTAAGCAGAGCGACAGCCATGACATCTAATCACAGTCGAGCTGGCACCTCATAACTTCTACCTAATGTGCTGCAGGTACAGAGGAGGGAAGGGGAGCATGGCAGACACACCACAACCGCTATTTATAGCCTCTTCAGAGGCCACCAGCAGGAAGTGGATCATACTGAAGGGTTAGGGAAGGTGTCACCACACTATATCACAAGTCTCTCTGTTTAGATATAGTTCCCTGTTGACAAGATTAAACACTGAGATGCCCCGGTATTATGGTGATACATTTTTTCTGGGTTACACTCTTGACAAAGTAACACAAAACGAGGGCAGATATACTACACATACAAGATGATAATGAGTCATTTACATAATGTTGCTACAACATTATAATTACCTGGCAATTAAAGCAGCTCAAAAGCCTCATTATGGGCTGTCCTGAGGGCTGGTTGGACTGGGACACATACGGTGTGCTCACTCAAGCTCGAGTTTGAGTCTGGCTATCAACCTCGTTCACTCGTCGTCTCTTTTTGTTCAAATCACTTTCAGTAGAAGCGGAATTGCCCTCATTATGTTGAATTATCACGTAATAAAGATAAAGTTTTGAGTGGCACTTGGAAGTTTTAAAGACTCATATGCTTGAGATATTGTAGCAGGCTTCCTGGACAATGTTCAGAAATTTGTTTCCCATCGTGTGTGATTTGTCACTCACACTTCTTTGTCCTAAGGGAATTGCTGACACATTGAAAATGCACAAAGGAGTATAACAAGGACATATGTCATACCTTACACCCTTATTACGCCAGCAATGACAAGTGAGACAAGCAGTCACTTCAGCATACTGTACGCTCGGCACTGAAGCTCCCATTGCTCACAGCCGAAGCAAAGAAGCTCCAAAGTCTGTGTGAAATGTCAATATAATAAAAGATGGTGTATGAAATATAAAAAATGTAGATATGGGTGTGCAGAAGAGGGCAGGGGAGGACGTGTATGTGTGTGTGTGTGTGTGTGTGTGTGTGTGAAGGGGAGAAGGAGGGAGGGAGGTGGAGGGGGTGGGGGGGGAGGTGGTGGTTGTTTATGAATAGCAGACAATGAATGATGGAAGCTCTCCCGAGGGTGCAGGCCCTGAGCAATGCTGCGGGGACTTGGGAACACGCCAGTCTCCCATGCCCTGTGAGATGCCAGTTTGGGTGGGCACCGTTCCGAATGGGTGCTCTCCTCTCCAGGATACACCGCGGGTCCTGGGGGAGTGTCTCCAGGCAGTGGCTGCTCCAGAACAGGGCTGGCTGGAATCTCAATCAGGGACATGAGGAGGGGAGAAAACAAAGTCCACATATTCCCTCTGTCCTTCCATATTAATATAACAATTGGAAGCAGAGGGAAAATGGCTCACTATGTCGGGATCGTAGACACCTGTGGAATAAAATACAATGACTGGATTGTAAAAATGACTCATTATGATGCCTTTTGTATTTCTCTTAATTGGTGGAAAATTACACAAATAGCATATGGAGCTTGAATTTAATGAATTTCAACACCCCTATTTAGAAATTATGAATATGTTTTTTGTTACAAGTGGAAAATGGCTCTATGCTGGCATGCTGTCTTCTCACAACCTGTCTGTTTTCTTCTCTTTCTGCTCTCGTCCCCGCCTGCACTGCAACAGGAGCTGCTGAAACCGTGACAGGTACTCTTTCTTTTTGCTACCTGCTGTTCATTTGGAAGTGCTCGCTTCTGTCTGTGTCTGTTGATTGGCTGTCCATAGCAGTCTGTTCATCTGTGCATATTTACATGAATGGCTGGTTATGTTGGTATTTTCTTTTCAGGAAGGAGGAGAGAGCCATGCACTCACAATACCGATCCACTCTTTTTATTTTTTAATTCTAAAATCAACATTTCGCCACATGTAATGGCAGATTTCAATTTCTGTTCTGGCCACTTGGTTGCCATTTTAGTTTGTCTGTTTTTAATGAGATTTTTTTTTACTGAGTTCTGTGATGCTAGGAGGTGCACTTTACCAATTTTAATTATACTAACAGCAAAAATAAACTCAACTGGTTAAAAACTATCTTACAATCAAAACAAGATAAGTCTACAGCCACTTTAGCTGCTCTCCGAGGTCGTACTCAGGCACAGCTGTCACCATCTTAGTTTAGTATCTTAGCATTAGCAGTTATTCAATTATGTAGAATTATTCTCATATGGAATTAAGAATAGCAGCCATATATCTATATCCTCTATATTCAAACAACATTTACATATTGTCTGAACATGAGTAGTGAGTGCGCCGCTGTCTCCTGCTTTCTCTGATGTCTCAAACTAATACCTCACTAAAAGGTGTGCGCTTACTAACCCTTTAGTTGTTCATGTTATTTCCTGTCTTAACATGGTTCCTGTGAATTAATAAATGATCAGTGTGGAAAACACACTGAAACACAAAAACTAAGACTTTGATTTCTGCATCCCAAGGCCTTTTAAGCACTCCCCTGAAATGTTTTTACTTTATTACATTTGGAATTTTTCTGAATCTGACAAATGTGAGCTGAAAAAATTTTACTTTTCCCAAATATAATAAAGTAAAATATTTAAAAGGGAGCGGTTGTGTCAGTGTTTTGAGTCCCTGGGAGTCAGATGCCACAAAGCAAAGGTTTGTAAGTTGTAACTAATGAATTATAAATGGTTAGCAAACCATTTAGTACAGCAGAGGATGCCACACTAGCTCAGTCTGTAAGGACTTGGCTTGGGAACTGGAGGGTCGCTGATTCTAGTCCAGTATGGACCACAGTGTGGAGTGTGGGCTGTTATCTGGAGAGGTGCCAGTTCCCCTTCTGGGCATTACCAATGTGCCCTTGAGCAAGGCACTGAACCCCTAATTGCTCCTGTGTTTGCAGAGAAATCGAATGAAAAAATAGTTTACCCATTGGTAATAAATGGGTCAATTATAAGTCAGAAATAAGATCATTTTGGGTTGCCAGGTTGTTCCAATGCAGTGATCCATTGATAAATGCTTAACAGGTTGTTAATAAATGGATCTTGGTCCAGGCTTCTGTAGCTCTTTTCTGGAAGGGAAGTGCACATGGATTAAAACTGATCGATGAAGCTTTAGTAAACGATTCATCAACCATTACTAAAGCCAGTTACAATTTATAAAGGGTGCCTCATTAGAATCGTAACAGTGTGCCATTTAATTTATATCAGAAAAATTAAACATTCCATTGCCTGATTTTCAAGTCATGTTGTTGCATCGTTATAAAAAACTGAGCTTCTAAGAAGGCTTGTGTTTGGTAGAAAAAGAAAAGATGGTCAAATTAGTGGGCATTCTTTGAAACCTTCTCATGCAAAGGGTGTAGGAGAAATGGCACTGCGCTAATTATACCCTGAGACAGAAGCCCTCTTACTTGTGAACATCCTTAAAACAGCATTTCATCATGAGGATCAGGGTTTAATGACTGAGCGGGATAAAGACACACGGCAGTGAAAAGACAGCATCAGAGAAGGAGCGGGAGAAACTTTTATTGTTAATGACTGTCTATAGTCCTGGTTGTTCCTTGAAAGGACACGACTGCTGGAGACACCGGTGACTCAAGGGAGAGGAATTGGGGGCTGGCTGTCCTGCTTTTTGCTACCCCTTTCATGTCTTTTGATGTGAAAACAAGAGAGAAAAGTTCAAAGAGAGAGCCAACTTGATTCAAAGCTGCCTGTCTCCGAACTTCTGCTGGAGGAGCCGGTCGGCTAATATTTCTTGATTTCGTCAACTTTTGTCCAAATTGGTTAGGTTAGGTGCTGTTTTGCATTTTGAGTACGGCTGATGAGACGAGCCTCCGTGCCAGACACTTGATGCCAGATTGTACATCCCCTCAGAGAGCGCACAGACTTTTGAAGGTCTGTATTTCCCTCTGACTGTTTCATTCAGTATGTTGTGATGCAGCAACAGGAGGGCAGCCATGTGTAGAGATACAGGCACTTTACTCTTCCAGACAGCTGCTGGAATGAGTGTGAATTTATCAGCCAGTCATCTGTGCCATGCCTCTGCCCACTCCCCCTCCATCCCCACCCAACACCCAGAATTAATGACTGCCTCTCCTCATTTGCACCCAATCATGACCAGGATGCCGAGGCAATTGAAAATGTTTACTCCAATTGCAAAAACCCTCCATGTTCCACAAAGTGGCCTGTTTTCACTTTGATGGGATTGCTAATCACAGCGACGTTATTTATGTGTGTTTTGAATTGGAGATGAGCCTAGGCTAGGATATTGGAGGGGGACCAACCTTGCTTGGGGCTGCTAAACCTTATGGAGAATTTATCTATTGCAGTTCCCTTTCTCTCAGTCCAACAGATTGGGAGCAGAATAACCTTGCTTTGAGGCTGCTCTATGTTGCTGTTTTGACTGCCAAATATATTACTTTTACGGCGATGAAATAAAATAGACATCAAAACACTTCACATTGCTTTCGCCTCATCCTCTGCAGCACTAAGTGCATGTACAGGAGCTCCAGCACACTTGATATCATTACAGACTTTTACATTTCAGCTCTCCACATGAAGATTATTTTGATTTGATCCTCATGATTTTCTCTCACTTCATTTATTTATTTTTTATGTAGCAAGGAGGTAACTAATCGCTCACTCATTCCTCAATTCATGCACTAATTCTGCAGTTCTCAATGCAGTATGGGTTGGTTGCTACAGGGCTGAGAGGAAATGAATTCATTGGCATTGAAAACGTATACACTGGCAAAGCAAGTGTGAAATATATGTATACAGAGGTAAAATATAATTTAAAAGAAAATTGAAAAAAAGAAAGAAAAAACATATATATATTATTATGACTTATGTTTAACAGACAGATGAAAGCTTTATTGATCTGCTTATCTGGAACTATTGTTTCCAGTTCATTTTCCATAACTACAATCTTGACCATACTTTAGACGATAGACGACAGATGTTGTATAAAGTAAAAAAAGAAAAGTTGGCATTGGACAGTTTCTGCTAAATCAACCAAATCAGCGTTCTTGTCTGGCAATAGTTTTGTCACAATGATATGCACCATCGGCCCACCTCTCCATCTGCTGGTTCGTAACAACAATGTCAGCATGAAAAATGTATAAAAAAGTTTTTGGAAACCCCCTTGAATTTATTTATATACTCCCTTGTCCATACACTGCTGGCTGTTAAACACTGAACCAGAATCATAAACTGCCATCTTCTGCTGCACTATGTATTTATTTAGTTTATGTATGTGTCTTACATTAATACACATTATCAAGCAGTAAATATGAATTGCATTAAATTAACTATAAACCTCTAATGAGCTGCAGTGAGTACTTTTTAGACTTAATCTGTGTCTGTTTACCTATTACCTTCCTTTTGTCCTGAACCTGATCCCTGGCAGCAGAGAGGAATGAAATGGGTAGTTCATTACATCAGACAGGTCTGAGGAGCTTTTTCACCACAGGAGGTTAATTTCTTATTGCTTGCCGCATTCACAGAGTTCATTTTGAATCATGTTAGTTTGGCTGTCTATTCCCATTATCGCTAGCTGAAAATGCAGGTGTTTTTTTCTCCTCCACTTTGTAAATGTCAGAATGCAATAGAGGTGTCTGACAACTCGGGCATGCAAATGTGCTTTTGATGTTTTCTTGGGGCCGTGGCTGAGAGTGTTGTTCCTCCGCTGGTGTGAAGCTGAGGCATTAAATTCTCCATTCTCCTTATGCTTTTTTGGCTCCTGCCAGATAAATATAGCACAAGGTGACTTTTGATTCCCTTCGTCTTTTCCTTGCAAGTTGGGGGGGGGGGCAAAGCCAGGCTTTTTGTGCGGGGGGTTTTGATGTGAGGTGTAAGTTACAATGACATGGTCCAGGGTTCTGTCTGTGGCAACAATGTCAGTGTACAGAGAGTGATTCAGATGCTTACAGCACTTTTATTCCTGGAGATACAGAACAGAACAGCTGAGCACACGGAGCGCACATTGGTCACATGGAACCTCAGATGGAGGGCTCTGATAAAGCTCAACCATAAACAGCACCCAGCCCGGCTCATCTCTCTCTCTCTCTCTTTCTCTGTCTAACTCCCCTCCTCCTCTCCTCCACCCTGCCCATATCTACTACTTGCCACTTTCTTACACTCGTTCTTTGTCTCTTTTTCTTCCTACCCTCTCCTCTCTCCCTACCTTCGTGGGCAGCAGAGCTTACAGCCCATCTGGCACTGACTCACAGGGCCCACTCTGAGCTGGGGGAGATCAATAGTGACAAACATTGCACATGGCTCCTATATTAAAAGGATTAGACATGGCTGCAAACAGACAATCTACGCAGCCTATTCGCGTATCTTTTACACTGTGCATGTGTTTACATGCAGTCCCTGTTGTAGGGAATACAAATATTTGATATGCTGTAAATATCCTGTCCCCTGTCTGAAGTGTAATTTTTCCCATCTTCATTTTTTGTCTGTTTTGTGAAGTTGAAGGTCAGAACCTGGCGACTGACAATGTGTCGGTGATCGAGGGGGAAATGGCCACCATCAGCTGCAGAGTGAAGAACAATGACGACTCCGTCATCCAGCTGCTCAACCCCAACAGACAGACCATCTACTTTAAAAACTTTAGACGTAAGTGTCCGTGCCTCAGACACGATGTTAAGTAACTTGTGAAGTAAGTAAACATGTTGCATCCTGTACAAACATCTGTTTTCCCACGACAAAAGGAACATTTTGTTTCAAATCAAAGTCCTGTTTTTGTAGCTGTGGACATCGAGTTCCATCATAACCAATTTCATTAAATATATGGGGTCACAAGAAATGTAAATGCAAACATCCATTTGACCTTGTAGAGTCACTTCATCATTAAACCTATTCTTACACTCTCACTTACTAAAGTTATGTTACTTTAAGAAAAAATCTAAATTCCAATAATAACTTACCCACATGCAAGAAGCCTATCCAAAAGTACATCAGTCACAGCAGATTGAGGAATGGGGCGACATTTTGCTGTTAACCTGCTAGCAACGCTACCCCCTACAGTTTACTTGCCCACACACTTTTTCATGTCCAAACTGATTTTTCCTCAGCATGTGAATAAATTTCATCAGGAAAAATCAGGAATGACTGTAAGCTAACGTTACAAGGCAGTTCAATTTTATAAAGTCAGGAAACAGATCACTGGAGCAAAAGGCATGGTCTGTTATGTTTATATTTTAATTTAAATTGATCATTACAGTTTGAATATTTATTTTATTTCTACTGCCCCCATGGACGGTAGTGTTTCCATGGCCTCATTTAATTGATTTCAAGGGGAATCTTGCAATAAGAATTACTATATAGAAATAGCCAATTTTCTCACTTATAGACTAATAATTTGAGACTGTTTCATAAACAGTTAAAAACTCCTTTTAGATTTAAGCTTTACTTTGATCATGACCATAGCCTTTTCCACAACTTAACCAAATCATTTAAATTGTCTAAATTAAATCCAAGCCTTAATCAAAGCTGTTTTACTTGCCAAGTTTAACATGACAAATATGTGACATAGCCTGACTGTATTTACTCTTTAAAATCTAATTTGTGGAGCGTATTCCTGTATCCACAACATCTAGTCTGCATTTCAGCCTCACCTCAGCTATTTTTTATGACAGTTTCACATCTCAGGGCATCCTGTACAGAAGGAATCACTCATGTTTTGACATTAGAGTGAAGGTATCAGATATCAATACAAAGATCACCTCCAGCTTTAGGTTAGATTTTCTGTGAAAACGTGATTCCATCTGTCCTTGACTTTTTGGCTCTTTTACAAAAGTCATTAAGCTCAGAATGTGGCAAGATTAATATGAGATAATACACAGAGCTACCATAATGGGAATACTTCTGTGTCCTTGTCACTGTTCGATTTTACGATAATCTCTTAGATTAGGATATTGAACATTATGATTATGCATGAGCATATGGGCTACTTCTACTTCGAGCTGAGTTTTTGTCTCTGCTTTTTTACTTGTTTGTATCTGGGATCTGAGCCAAGATTCAAGGTGAACGAGAAACACCCTTCATTTCAGTCTATATTGCATCCCAGCTGTTATTTCACATGTCTAGGTAGCGAGACGTGTGTTCCATTTTCTCACTTGCAAAGAGCAAGAGCATCAAGGGAGTCTGAGTACACATCTTCGTCATATTTGTACAAAATACCCAAAGCTGTCTGAGAGTAGAGGAGAATGGATTCATATAAAGCATAGGTCATGTTGTGGCTCTACAACTTAAGAACATTTATTTTGACACAAAGGAGTGGATAGGGATTTGGGGTCATGTCAGCAACAATAAATGATTAGCTCTTAAATCCTGTAACAATCAATCTTAGCTCTGAATTGGAAATCTTTCCATGGGGTTACGACAACCTTTTTCCCATCATTCTTTATTAATCTGCTCCACGTGGGCCTGTAAACACGTCATTTTCTCTCCCTTAGTCAATTCAGTTCCTTTGTCAATTACAAAACACAAATAGTTTTTGTTTATCTGCAATTAGATCTGAACATATGTCAGATATCTGACAGGAAAAAGCATTATTGAGCTGCTGCTGCGTGTTTGTGTTCCTTGTAATGGGATATAGTGAACCCCATGGCAGCGCTATTCTAGGCTCTGCTCCTAAAGGACTGCTGGTTCAGTGGGGACCCCCCTCAGCCAGTGGCATTGTTACCTGTCAACGGGGCCACAGACACAGTGGCAGATCTTTGTATACAAGGAAGTAAACAGCAGCAACATAGAGACACACAAGGAGCTACAAGAACAGCAGCAACAAGCGAAGCGGCAGCCCAGAAACAGACACAAATACCAAAACAAAAGCAGCTTTTACAGTACCAGTGAAGGCCAAATAAACACATTTGTATCGCTGCAAATAAAGATGAATTATGTCATAGGTATAGAGGCTGAGCGAGTGTTGTTGGGATGAGCCATTTATTCTGCTGGATATATGCAAAATGACATGCAATTTGGCAGAGTTGTCATCTGAAATGGAATAAATTAGCTTTTATCAGCAATGGTGGACCTCTATGGATGGTGATGCAATATTACGCCATAATTTGCTCACTCCATCTTTCCTCAGGAGTCGTCTGACTTGGTGTTACAAAGGTTTAATGTTTGAAGTGATATTCTGCCAAAAAGACTTTCCTTTTAGCATCAAATGCGTACTCCCCGTAGGTCAAAAAGACGGTGAAAACCTTGTTTCAAATCTTAAGTATTTGTCTGAAACATCTATAATATCAAAGTTAAAGTTTTGGGTAAAACAAAACCATCTGTAGATATTATTGTAGAATTTAAAACTGACACACGCTCTCTGCTTTAGTAGGACTGTGTAGGTGTCGCTTGAGCGTATTTGATTGACAACGGTTCTGCAATAAGCAAACAACCCCACAACTGTCAACGAATTTGATTCAAATGTTCCTAAATTGTGATTGCTGCATGGAAATACATGTACCAATTGTGTATTCAGTTGCATTTGAAGTGCGGATCTAGTGCTGCCCACTTCAAAACCAGTAGGAAAAGCAAAGACAAAAACACAAATACATTTCACTGTCAGTTTCCAGAAGTGTCAAATTTAAACTGTGACAAGTTTTCTCTTCTCTGTCCAACTATATGCAGTAAGTTAACTTGGGCCTTAAAGTGTCTTTTTCTGATAGTTCACAGATCAAATGGTTAACCAAGAAAATAATACAGTTGCTGGTCCAATATATTGACATATTTTTGTGAAAATATTCCTAAACACCGACTAATAAATACTAGATACTATGCACCCTCCATGCTCTTATGTAAGCAGTCAGCCAGTTATGAAACTGCATCGTATAAACTATATTCAGCGTCTCAGAAGTGAAGGGTTTCCCTCCCTAGCAGGTGCTACGACTCTCAAAGTGCATCAGTGTCATTGTTTCCCTTTGAGGAGAGACTTCCAAAGAGCTCTCAAATTATATCGGGGGATGAGGTTTCATGTTGACACTGCCCCGAGACCTTGGGTAATGATCATGATGCTAAGTGTAAAGCCTGAAGGGAATAACAAACTCCCCGTGCTTTAAACAGGGGCTGAATGGAGTTCGTTAGCTCGACAGATGCAGAGAGGACTTGATAAAGAAGGCAGGTCAAAACATCAAAAGGGCTCCCAATCAAATCAACCAAAGCTGTTTATGTAAAAGAGTGCTCAGGGATGAGGGCTGACCCAAATGAAAAGCAGAGTAAAAACTCAGAGGGAGATGGCTAACCTAGTTTGACGACATTAAAAGAAAATTCAGCCAATCTATACCGGCATTAGTATACAGATTCCTGGCTACTTTGGATTTTTGAGTTTCAGGCATCCAAACCTCTCTACCTTTGCGCTGTGATTTAATTCATTATGTATGTTTGAATGCCTCTCCGTTTTCTGGAATATGTGAGTTTTATGCATCCGTCCATGACCAGCAGCAGCCCATTTTAAGAGTTCCTAGCTTGTTAGGAGTCCTCATGAGCACTCTTCACACTTTCCTGTCTTTGCGAGTGCTCCGTGGACTGTAAAGCTACTTTATAAATCAACTTGTATGAATCATTTTGAAACTCACTTTTCTTTTACTCAATTAAGGAGAAAGCCTGCAAAAGGGCAGCACTCTCTCCCCTCTACTTTCCGCCCTTATCTCTGTCTCATTTTCTCCTTCTGTCTCCTTTGTCTTCCTCCATCCCCTCTCTCATTCTCACCCCTTTCCATTTCCCATTTCCCCCTCTTCACTCCATGTCTCACGTTTGTGTCCCTGTACTCTGTATCCTCACTGTCTCTGTCTCACATGTATCCCCACAGCTCTGAAGGACAGCCGGTTCCAGCTGGTGAATTTCTCTGACAACGAACTGCGGGTGTCTCTGTCCAATGTGTCACTCTCCGATGAGGGACGCTATGTGTGCCAGCTCTACACAGATCCTCCTCAGGAAGCCTACGCAGACATCACTGTCCTGGGTAGGTGTGAGGGTGCATGTGTGAACCTCACTCACATATCACACCCCTCTTCACACATGCACACAAACTTTTTATTGTGTTTCGCTCCGTTATAGATAACGAATATGAAATAATAGTAATCTTTGATCCTGTTATCTTTAGCAACTGAAACAAAATGTCAGCCAATTAGGCTCTCGCGGTGCTCAACAGCATAACGAAAAGGAGCAGATGCTGAAACTGATGGCTCAGACCACGTTGGTTTTGGCAGCTGTGTTGACTCTGTGAATCCCGGTGAATGTTGACTTGGCTGCTCCAAACGATTCCCTATTGAGAGTCAGCTGTGCCACACTTTGATGCTTTGGAGTGAAATTACTCTAGTTAAGCTTTATTATACATGCAGACATCCTGGGGGATTGAAAGGAATTAAAAGCACTTTAAAGTAATTACTCTAGTTGTACAATTGAAACCTAGCTGCAGTATTTCTGAACCAAGGGTTGCAAAGAAGAGTCCTTGAAATAAACACCCCGCTGACTTTTTGCTTTCAAGTAACTGAGTTCAGCAAGTTTGCTGCAATGATGACTAATGCAAGAGACAAGGGACAACTGTGCTTTATACTATTTTGTGTATACCCACACAGCCATAGAGTATAATAACATATACTTATATAACTTTGGCAAGGAATTTTAGGGTGTAAAGCAACAAAATGTGCTTAAGTAATGCAGAATTAAATGCAGAACTAATGCAGGACGATGGATGATTTAATGGAGGTACCATGAATTCCTTTTGCTCGCCAATAAGAAATTACTATGAGTTTATGTAAAAGTGGTCTGTTGGAGCGCCACTTTGGTCCAAACTGAAGTATTTAAACAACTGTTTAATGGATTGCCATGAAATTTTATACAGACATTCATGGTCTTCAGACGATGAATCCCACAGACATTAACGATTCCCTGACTTTTCCTCTAGCGTCACCGCAAGGTTGACATTTATGGATTCAAGTGAAATGTCCGACTATTAGCTGGATTGCACTGATTGAAATTTGGTGCAGACGTTCAAGATCCCCTTGGGATGAATTGCAATGACTTCCCCTGACTTTTTATTTAGTCCCACCATGAAGTCAACATTTGTCGAGTATTGGTTTATGAACAAATACCTACATCAAGCACAGCTATGTTGTGTGCATGCTAACATGCTAAACTAAGATGCTGAACATGTTAAACACTTGACCTGATTAAAGAGTAACTTAATACTAAATCCAACTCAATGTTGAGTTACTAAATTAAATGCATGGTGACTTTATTAATCAGTGGAGGCCCCCAGTTTTCATTTAATGATTAAAAAATCCATTAATTCTGTCCCCTGAAAATCTGTCTATCAATGTTCCCTTGGACACCCTAGAGAGGAGGGTTTAAGTTGTGAAGGGGGCATGCTCAAGCTAAAACTTGGTGTTAAGCTGCTCTTTAACATCAGCATGTTACCTTGTTAGCATGCTGACATAGCATTTAGCTCAAAGCACAGTAGGCTAAGCCTCACAGAGCAGGTAGCGTGGCTGTAGACTGACAGGTACTTCATACATTAATTTATGCCACCAAATTAGCTATCCAGTTTCATAGAAAAGGGCATTTTTAGATTAATGCATTTGATCAGCCACCATTTCTTACAAGTTACCTGGAGTATTGTGTTATTCACTTATTCCCTTAGGCACTGTTAGGGAGGCTGATGAAATGCACAGTCCTTAAAAAATTCCTCCTAATTTATTTATATGAATGAATGTATGAAGTAAACATTTATTCCATGATGATCGTTAACTTATGACTAGTGTTTTCTTTAATGGTGAGAAACAAGAGTTCATGCATTAGTTAAATATTCGTTCTGTTCCCTTATTATTAAGCATCACCACATTGTGCGTGTGTGTATTAATGTTGCCATGCTGGTGTCGTTCTGACTGTTGCCATTGCTGTGGGTCAGTCCCGCCAGGCAGCCCAATCATCGAGAGCCGCGAGGATGTGGTCAGCGAGGGGAACGAGACGGAGCTCACCTGCACGGCCATTGGCAGCAAGCCAGCTGCCTCCATCAGATGGATGAAAGGGGAGGAAGAACTGACAGGTCAGTAGAATAACAGCCTCCCCCAGTTTGCTTCACATGCTCCAGGTCTGTCCACTTCCCTACAAGTCCCGGTCTCTGGAGGCGCTTCCTCTGTGTAACATAATGTAGTTCTACTCTAAAACATTAATGTGTACTGTACTCATTAAAGTATGTTACTGACATGTACTGTATAGGAAGTACCATGGAAGATAATCATGCCTGGCACATACAACTGGAGGAGAGCTGTGCATTCCTTCTCTCTCTCTCTCTCTCTCTTCTTTTTGTGTAAAATCCCATGTCCATACATCTGTGCTGCATGTTCAGTTATGCTGCTACAAGTATGTAATGATCAGACTTTGCATCATTATCTGCAAGAGCTAAAATCCAGGCTCATGTTACGTTTCACATATATCATTACAAAACATTAAAGCCCCTTTTCATTCTGTAATTTTCATTTCAGAGATGCGTGTTTAGATTTAAAATAGCTTAGATTTTTCATGTGAACATTTAGTAGATGCTGATGGAATTCCATGTTTTTAAGATGAGACCCTAAATGTTTTCTATTTACTTTAAACCATCTGTACATAGTAAACATGGTTATGAGCTCATATGTGCACATTTTATCATCCTTCCAGTGCCTTCGGCCGGCTGTAGGCTGTTGCAGAGAGGGGTATATAGTCTGGGGTGGAGAAAAATCCTTATTACCTCTCAGTTATGATTAGGCGTCATCAATTATTCATTACATACTTATTGTACAGCAAGGGGGATATTCATTTTAGTCATATCGTATTTACACAGAGTGGATATCTCTGGGCTTGTTGTCAAATTATATATGTATTAGAATGGAGAGGATTCATTTGGCTTGTTGAGAGATGAAATATTTAGACAAGAGCGAATCTGAAGCTAAATGCCATCTGTGCCTCCAGTGTTCCCTACAGGAGTCGAAGTCAATTTCTGTTTATGAGTTGTCGAGTGTTGTGTAGGGGAGTGAGAGACAACAGGATGGTTGGATCAGCGAAATGCCACTGACATGCTGAGCGAGGCTAATCCATAGTGGCAGTGGATACATAAAGAGAGCCAGAGAGTCACGTCCTCCTGTACCAAAAAAAAAACACAAATCACTACTCATTATGGATGTGGTAAACAATTCATTAGCTCCTGCACGTTTTGAGATTAAAAGACACACATCACACTGGGTTTTATAGAATCTCTGTGATCATGTTTGTCCTACGTCTGTGTGCAAGCAAGACAGCCGTAATGGCAAGAAAGAAATCCGCCGGCTAATTTAAACACACTTTCAAATTGGCTGAATTGGTTTTGCAACCATTTATCATGCTGGCAGGTAGGGGACTGACGGGCTCTGGCCTGAAAGAGACTCAACACACAAGGTGGCAAAATGCTTGTTAGCATAAACGACAGCTGCAATATTATTTAAATGTAGTGGAGCCTGGCTGCTACTGCTGCTAAAGTACAGGCCGAGATCAGACAGATGGATTTAAATTTTGTGTTTTAAAATTTGTATGTGATCGTGTAAGTAATCAGAATTCTGAACAGTTAGCAGACCTTTGTTTTTTTTTTTTTTTAATTGAATCAGAAATATTTTGTTTTTATTTGGTAAAATAGCTTAAAATGTCATGCTTTTTGCACACATTTTTAAAAATGCACTCCAGCTACTATTTCAAACTTATCTTTGAATGATTGTGGATTATAGCAACAATCAATATCCAGTAAAAAAAAATAATGTGGGAATCTCTTAGCAGATCAGATAAAAGCTTTATTCACGTTGTACCTGTATTTTTAATTTTATATGGTTGAATAATACAAGCGCTTAAGCATAGTTTTATTCTTGGCCTCAGGGACTCATATTTGTGAATAATCATTATAAATCCAAGGCTCACTCACTTTTCCTGAGCTTTTGACAATATGCCACACTCTTCTCTAGTGAATAAAACTTGCTGGCATCTGAGAAAGTTCTATTCAGTGAAATGAAATGAAAGAAAAACCAAGTAAGTGAATGTTAATTTTTAGCTCTTTAATACATTAATTAATCAAGCTTTTCCACAACCTGGCAACCCAAAAGTTCTTCTTAGTCTGTAAATGATTAGTAACTTTATTAACTATTAATAAAGCCATTAATTACAGTGTGCATTCCTCTATTAAATTCACTTGTCTCATTTGTTTCCCCATTCTGATGTAGTGTCTAGAGCGAGTTTCATCAATGTTATCTTAATTGTAGCCTGCCTTGCTAATGTTAATACCAGCGCTACATTACTGTCGAAGCCACTTTCAGACAGCTTGATGAGTGGCTGCTTTTCAGCGTGTTGGCAGGCAGCAGACTCGGGTTAGAAACTAACTGAAAGAAAATGTCACCCTGAGAAGAGGCTATGCTTGATTGCGCTGGGATTGATCAGTGGTTGATGCTCACAAGAGCGTTTGATTTGACATCTCTGCTGCAACACACAAATCTCCCCTGCATTCAAATTCGAGTCCTTCCCCAACCTGATCCACCGTTGTTTTCCTCATCTGGGTTTGGATGACACTGATAATTGACAAGCTTTGGTTGGCCTGTACACTGATAATGGCTCTGTCTGTATGAGTCTGATCTTCAAAACATGACTCCGAACTTTCAGATGTTTGCCAAGTGTTTTTCATATTCAAATTAGAAGGCTCACGACCCAAAAAACTGATACGAGAAGTCAAATTAAGGACTCATTTTTTCATGACAGCGCTGAGATGAGTGCAAGAAAAGCTATTTCCCTGACCTTGAAATGTGTTTTGCTTATCCCTTTGGTATTTTGCATGATGCGGAGGTCAAATGAGAGGCACAGCATCATGGGACTTTCATACAGACAAGGTAGTTCAAGAAAAGATGGTGCTATTTTGGTTTTTCATTGCATAGAAGCAGCTCTGCTTTTTGCACAAAACCAGCAGTGATAGTAGTTTTTTCTTTAGTTGCTATTGAGGAGACAGCAATCATAATATATCACAAAAAACATAACCAAATACCATAATCATATCTTATCTTAATATATCAATTATGTAAGATGTGGTTTCTTGAATTTTTTCTTTAATTACACGTTTTATTGTAGCCTACAAAAACGCGAAGTGTACATTATAAATGGAAAACATTTCAGTAGCTTCACGGGTATAAATTATACACATTATGTTCTTTTTTTCCCTCACTATGCACAGCCATACCCTGCGGTAAACACTCTTACAATAAAGGCTAAAGACAGCGGATAGCCATTATAGTTTTTACTGGAAGCAACTTCGGAAACAGTGTTGGACAGTCATTTCAGTGATAGTGTGTACAAATCAGAAAAGGATGAGATTTAATAAATCAAAAATACAAAAACAATACAAAACAAATTAGTAACAAGGATTGACAGTCTATAGACTAACTGTCAAATTAGTTTAATTGTGCTTCAGGAAGAATTAGTATCGCCAGTGAAAGATCAACATTAGGTTCTCATAGGAAGCAACAACACACCAATTAATCTGCTAAACATACACATAAAGCCCACAAGAGTAAACGGTAAAATACATCAATACTTAGCCCAATAGTAATTAAACCGTTACCTATACTGTTGTTTTAACAACACATTAGCCTCAGACAGCAAGGATAGTGGTTATCATGATTAACTCAATCACAAATTAAGAATCACAAAACAGCTCCAATAAAAAGAGTACCAACAGATGATGCTTCCAAAAAGGCATTTGGGGTGAAGATAAAAGATGCCTGTCAATATTTGCCTGGATGCAGATCTGCCAAAACTCCAGAAGTTGCCCATTAGAGGGAGAAATTAATGTTTATAACGATTTTACTCACACAAGGGGACCCTGTACCTCCTTCCAGAATTCATTAGCACATACTCAGAGTTAAACACATGGAAAAGGGTCAGATAAAATCCTACTGGCCTGCCGAATAGCAGACTGCTGAAAAAAGTCTTGGGATGTAAGGGGGGTGGGCGTTCCCAGAATCTTCTAGGTTTCCAAACTAACTTTTTTTTTAATGTGCACAATATTCCTGCAGACACAAAAAAAACTCTAACATCTTTCCCTGAGCCATTTTAGTAATGCTGCACTGTGATTAGTATGAGACAATTATTGTGACTGGCTGAGAGGATAATGACTCATCACCACACCCCTTCACCCTACTCTCTGGCGCACAGGACGCCGTTCCTAGTGAGTGCCCTTGGAAGTGCCCTCATTGACCTTACAAGTGTGACCTGGTGCGGCGTTTTAGTCTTTGTGATTGCCTGCTGACAATAGAGCTCTTAATGGGAAAAACCTGTTGTTATTTGGCGAGGAACAAGATGCCATTGTTGTGTGAGTGTTAGAACTACACATAGCTTTGTCGGGAATAACTCATTTGCTGTGTGTCACGTTAATCCTCGCAGAGCTTTTCCGAGTGAAGTCAAATCACTAAGACGTAGACTAGAGTTAACAGCTCACAGGTGATGAAGACATGTGTCACATTAGATATATTTTTACATATATGTTCTAGTCTTTACTTTTTTGGGGTTTCAACACATTTAAATGTAAATTTAACTGTTTGCCAGGAAACTACTGTTTCCCATTTGATTAATTCAGTAGCAAAATAGCAAGATAATCACAGTTTTTAAGTGAAAGTCATTTATTTTTTATGCTTTCATCGCACTGTCGCACTTTCCAGTCCTGCTGTTATTATCATCATGTTACTGTTATTACCTACTCGCTCTTCTCTACCGGTCAGTGTGCTTTTCAAACAGCCTGTTCTCTCACCGCAGTTGGCAGAGTGGTCAAATTTAATGCCCTCAAGCGCACTGACCACTTACTGATCCCAGTACTTTAAATTTTATGTAGGCAGGTCTTGGGTGGGTGGGTGTGTGTTACACTGGGTTAATATCCATCAAGAGGCCACATATGTGTGTGTTGGTGATCATCAACTGTGGAACAACAGTGTTTTGCCCTCACTGAGTCCAGCCGGTCTCCCCTGTGACAAGGCTGAAATGGAAGTGTGCTGCAGGTCAGAGTGGGGCTGTAATTATTTCCTCACTTCATTAAGTGCGAGTAAACCATCACACTCAGCACTGCAGCTAATGCGATGCCCCTGTGGCATTGTAATGCTCTCTAAATGAATGCCCCTCTGACAGCCTAGGGCCTTGTGGGCAGCAGATTACTGCAGGGTTAGCCCCAACAATGCTCAACCCTCAAGCTGCAGAAGCATTCATTATCAGGCTTATATGACCCAGCCGGTCCTCGTTGCTCTCGCCTGAATCGAAGGCCCCGGGCCCATCTGAATCCTCTAAAGTCTTGTTCGGGCGCCACATCACCAAATCATAAATTAAATGTAAATGCCCTTTGAAAGAACTTCACTTTGACAGGTAATGTGCTCTTAATAGTTAGGGCTACTGCAGGTTTGTGCTGCTGTAGGATTTGAGATTTGTTGTCGGGCTGTTAAGTTTTTCCCCCCCTCTTATGGTTGTGATGTTTTTCTAGGTGAAACAACAGTTGAGGAGACGTATGACAGGATGTTTACTGTCTCCAGCCGGGTAAGATTTTCTGTCACCAAAGAGGATGATGGAGTGCCAGTGGACTGCATCATCGACCACCCCGCTGCAAAGGACCTCCTGGCTCAAAGAAACTTGGAAGTGCAATGTGAGTGACCTAAAGCTGTACTTTTTCATGCCTAGAAGTAGACCAAGCCCCCACAGACAGTGACATAGAGTTTCTCTTGCGTGGGCTTGCTGGTGGCTTTACTACATGTCATTTGTTAGTGTCATATTCCAACAGATATTCAGAGTATTCAGAAATTTAGAGTGTCAAAACTGACTGTAAGGTATTACAGTAAGAATAATGAAGAAACTACACAGCTGACATATCAGCAAGCAAACAACACAGACAGGGTCCTTTGACAGTCAACAATTTATTCCAATATATTTATTGGAGAGTGGAAAATCTAAATTAGTCCTTGGCTTAGCCCACATTTCAACTCCAAAGACTCCAAAAAGACTCCCAATAATTACCTATTTTAAATGTATAAGGCAACAAAAATGTAATTGTGTACATTGCAAAAAAATAAGGATTTAATATGGAGTTACTCTTTTAAGCTGGTCTTTAGCCACCTCCATTGTAGAGACTTGCACAAAATTGTGATCTATGTAAATAATTCCAAAGACTTGTCTCTGAGTCCAACCAACACTGAAAGTAGCCACCTGATTGGCCATTATAGCCAATTGTAGAGGGATCAATGGGTTGATAAAAAGAGAGCAAGAAACTATCAAACCTTTTGTTAGATGTTTGGATTTTAGTAATGGAAAAATTTTCAGAATAATGCGCTTTCTTGTAGTACTTGAACGTCGAAGTGACCCTCCTTTGAGAATACCAGCAGTGGCCCCAAGGCTATTTGAGTTTGAGACCCCTGTTCTTATGTGTGTGCAAGCCACAATAGATTGGGTGCAGTTACTCCTTAAGATGCCTAGGTGCCCCAGGTAGACTCTCAGTGTATCCTCTGATCATTGGATCGTAGATGTACTGCATGTTTTTCACTGCCTGTCTGCTATCTGTGGATCATGCAGTCCTGGTATTCTACAGCCTACTTAGCCCATGAGATACAGTCGCCAGAAGGAGAGAAAAAAAACTTTTGCTTAGGTGTCAAATGATGTTTAGGTGTTCTTTAAATGGTGCATTGATTGAAGAGGTAATACAGGCTGCCTTACATTGCTAAACGTCAAAGAAAGGTTAAGGTACCCTTTTGTAGTCTGTGTAGAATATTAAATTTTTTTTAGGTAGACAACTGTTTTGTCTGACCTTTCAAGGAAAAAGAGAAAGCTTGACTGGAACCGCTTGACATTTTGGTAATCTTCGGGCTAGCATAGATAAGAAGAAAGAAATCATTTTGCTATAAGGTACTGTAGACTGACTGAATATCTACTGAGCACATAGAATAATCATTTCATCCTCCTCTATGTTTCACTTTTGGCAGTTTTGCTTTCATTCAGAACTCTGTTTCTCTCAGCGCTTCACCTTAGAGTCAAATAATCTTTAAACTTAAACGGAGTTTTGTTATCATTTATGACACTGGTAAATACTCACCTCTTTTCTTTTCAGATAAACCAGAAGTGAAGATTGTGGTGACGTACCCTGAAGGTTTACCTAGAGAGGGTGACAATCTAGATTTGACATGTATCGCAGAAGGAAAACCACAGTGAGTGTTCACAAAGATGGCCGCATTTCAACACCTCAAAACACCCTGAAATTTCTGTTTAGTCTCAGATTTTACATTGTATATCCCTTTTCTAACAGTCCGAGCACCCCCTTAACCTTTACATTTGATTATACAATTTAAATGTTACCAGTTGTTAGCATGCTGAATAAAATACATCATTAGACAGGGCCTGCCAATGGCCCTCCTCAGACAATCTCAGATTTGACCTTTATTTCAGATTTCTAGCATGGATAGACAGTGCCTGAGTGATGTGTGTGGTATTTATGCTCTCCAGTCCCCATCAGATCAACTGGCTGAGAGTGGACGAGGATGTGCCACCTCACGCAGTGGTCACTGGCTCCGACCTCTACATCGAGAACCTCAACAAGTCCTACAACGGCACCTATCGCTGCGTGGCGTCCAATGCTGTGGGAGAGGCCTACGACGACTACATCCTCTATGTATATGGTAGGTATTACGCTTTATTGCACTTGATTTTTAAATGCTACCATCACTCTGTTATGCCACGATTCAGTCTGCATTGCTGATATTGGAAGGTTTATAGACTTAACTGCCTACGGTAGCTTTAGCAGTCAGGGGATTGTACTGGAACTATAAGGATTTCCTACAAAATATGTGCAACAAACCGAATCACATTTCAATCGTTTATTAATGTAAGCCTTTATTGAGAGGAAAACTGAGTTTAAAATCACAGTAGGTGGCTGGAGTTGACAAAGCCATGCAGCTCCGAATTTGGGTTTTGGGATTTGAGCTGCCGCTGTACTGTTAATGCACGATGAGTTTGAACTATACAGGGTGTTGCTGACTGTTGACTTTGGACTGGCAATTTAGAAATTTTGTGAGGGAGATTTAATCTGGTAGATTTATAACAGTTTGCACAGCAGAGTACAAAATGAATCATGAGGAATCAACAGCCTATATTGCAGCTACAGCCTGGCTACATGTACAGCCACATTACATTTACTTCCTGTGAATATTCACTTGTTTGTCAGGCCTCACCCTGCATAGCCATATTCAAAAGAAAACTCTACTGGTTTAGCATTGCACTTACATGACCCTGTCAGACTCAAGATGACACAATCAAAAAAACAATCGAACAAAGAACACATCCTTTTTTAATGCCAAGTACATGCCAATTTTGTTGAATTGATGTGTAATGTGAACAGAAAAAGCATAAGAGTTGACACACACTCTAAAGCCAGCAGGAAATTGACTTAGAGGGAAACAGCTATCCTGGCTTTGTTGAAAGGTAAACTATGCCTACTAACACCTCTAAAGTTCACTAATTAACATTTAATATTTTGTTTGTTTAATCTTTACAAAAACCAGATTATATAACCAGATAGAATAGAACGTGTTAATTGGGGTGCTTGTAGGTGGATTTTGTTACCTCACATCCAGGCTGATTCCTTCTTCTCAACTAACTCTTTAATAACTATATCTTAACAAAACAAAAAACATCATAAAACTGTTGACTACGACTACACTATTGGCACCAACTATTAGGTCTCGTAGTCTCATATTTCTACAATAATAATGGCCTTTGGTTCTGTTGACTTATATTGAAATGGGTGGAATTTCAATGTGTTCTGCAGCCAACCAGTAAAGGGCAATAGAGGGACCATCTCTCCAGGGACCTGACTTTAAATGCAGTGAACAGTTTGTTTCCCCCTGGTTTGAACCTCTCTTCAGTGGAGCCTCTCCTTCTTTTAACCTTAATATGACTGTCAGCGTTTGTTATTTACAACACATCATGAGCCACAATACAACAGTTAATAGAACACAAGAAGAAGCCAAATACATAAAATAAATAACACATAAAAAATTTAATTATAAAAGGCAAATACTTTACAGAAAGGAGGCCATTGCCAGTGAATTCACTTGGCTGCAATCACAGATAATCTGAAAATGTTTTTCGCAAACAACTCGACTGTTTAAAGGTGCACCAGGCATCTTTGCACTTGAATCCCCAAGGGGGAACAGCAGGAGGTAACTGTTTGAAGTTTTGAAAATGAAAAGGACTTCATCATTTAGAAATCATGTAATGTGACGTCAGGGAAGTACACACTCCTTGGACCTTAATTTCCTATTTTTGGTGGCTGGCAGGGGTGATGAAGACGAGGGGAAAATAAATGTGCAGCAGGTGCAGCCATTGTTGGTGAGTTTAGCTTTCTCTCCTTAGAGCGCTTGATCCCTGCTGTTTAGAAGAGGATTTTGTATTTCGCTCCCAAGTTTCAATTTGTTTCTGCCTGTGTGCCAAGAACATTGCCTGCCAGTGACCATACTCGAAACCAGGAATAAGGGTGGATCTTCTGTAGACTTTCAAGTAATATGTACAATTTATTTTATTTCTGCATATCTAGTGTGCAATTTTTATGTTAAAATTGATGCATTTTGCATCCTTCTTTTGGGGGGCTTTTACAATTTTACATTTTTACTACTGCAGGTTAAGGCTTGTAAGGCTTTGTGTTAAAGTCAGTGTGAGGACTAGTAATATTTCTTGATGTTAGGTCAGATTAGGGTTTTTCTGCTTTTCTATCAAACTAAATGACTAAAATATTTATGTCTTGGAGTCCCACTCACCTTAGTCTGGCTCACAGTAAGTAGACTGTTGGTATAAATCTGCCATTGCCCGACATTCTCCTCCCCTTCCGCTATCTTCTGACACTATTTGGCAAGGGCACTATCGCTGCATCCCCGGCTCAGCGGCCAAGACGATTGTGATTGTTTTAAAGTGATACAAACAAAACAGCATTTTTGTTCCCTATACTAGAATGATAATGGGTTCCGCCAGACCTTTTTACAGCGCTGGCACTGCACTAAAATGAGGCGTGGAGATCTGGAGGTCTGGCTGTGTGAGACTACACTCCACCCAAAAATGCTTTTGCTTATTGTACCCTGACTCTGTTGCTTGACCTTCACTGTGCAGAATGATGTATGTGCAGAGTTTGACACTAGAAGGCTGTTTTCACACTCATCTGCTGAAGAGGGAAAGTTTCTCTGTGCTCACCTTCAGTCTGAGTTTTAGACATGTACTTGTGAGCATGATTTTGTGAAACTAGTCTGGAAGCCAATTGTGGTCCAATATGCAACTTAAATAACATGTAATGTGGAAACTTGAAAACTCCAGTGCACACATTGTGTACACTGAGAATGAACTACAGTGAAGTAGGACACATGGCCCATGCGCCAATTAACAATATGCAGCAGGTGGAACATGGTACTCCCGATCTATACTTCTCTTACCAATAGTTCCTGTTTTGATCTACAATTGATTTTTTCATTTTACCCCTGCTTACTATCTTACCAGCACGTTTTAGTTTGTAACATATCATGGGTGCAATACTTTCATGGATGTGAGTACACAGCAGGCTGATATTGAAACATAAATATTATAGGAATTGCATCTTAAAATCCATTTCAATTAACTAATCATTTAAGTATTTTCATTTGAAATGTTGTAGTTTTTTGATGTTTTATGGTATGATATATTTCAAAGATTTCTTAACATACCACCAGAGGCAGCTTGCCATAGTTTGAGAACCAGTTATTTAAATAATCTAATATATCAGACACAAGTTCTTATTTAAATATTATGCGTGTCTGGAGGGGATCTTTAAGATATGATGCATTTATGAATCTGAACATTACCATTACACTATATACTTACTACTATATATTACAGAGCCCAAAGCATTTTTACTGATAGGCAACAGAATATAAAAAAGTTAACACATCAGTTCATTGTCCCATGCCCATAATGCTTTTTTTTTTTTTAATGAATAGGCACTTACAGTATCTTTTAGAGCCCACTGAATTACCAGGCATGAGGAGTCATACTGTTCAGAGAACAATGACAACAGCTGAATGTTATTTAAATGAAACAGTCTGATCTGTCTGTACCTTTCGAACATTGTCACACTAGAAAAAGATAAAAAACAGCTCCGGTCTTTGTTCAAAACAATACAAACCCTGGTGGGTTATACTATGGTACAAAAGCACGTTATTACATCTGATTCATCACACACTGATGCAGATTGTTAGATTTGGCCACTGAAACCAACCCTCATGTTTGAAGTTAACATGTTCCCAAAGCAGCGGGATTGGACGAGGAGAGGAGCTGAGGTGCAGAGTGTTGTGCTAAAAGCAAAGCTGTTGTTGAAAATGGGTTCATTGTGGATTTTGCGAGAGAGACGATTGCAGGTTTCAGAATGGTGATATTGTTTTGATTATCACTCAGTCTGTTTGTTTAGGTCGTGTTGACAGCCATGAACTGTGTGTCAAAAACCAGCAATGTAACAGATTTTTTTTTGGTCTGGCTGGCGAATGTTTATGGCATTTGTGAAAATAAATGCATTTGTAATGGTTTTAACGTCTACGCCATTTCGCCAATTGTAGGGCAAGCAGTGAATAGGATTTTAATGGAGGGACAAGGTCTTGGGCAGAGAGGCGTCAGAAAAGCTGTCAGAGTCAGGAGAAATTAAAGGAGAAAAACAGGGTCTGTTGTGGGTGCAGGACTAATGCAGTTTTTCTACACCTGCAAACTTATGAAATCTCTGCCTCCTGAATGGTTTAGTGGATGTTGATGTTTTGAATGCACATGAACAATAACCATGTGGGTTTTAGGAATGTCCTATAAACCGGGCTTCAAACACAGTACGACCTCACTAATCCAAATCTCTCAGGTACAAAGCTGTCAGAGAAGCACTGGTAGAAAAAAAAAAACAAACTCCCAGCACGCAGTTAATGAAACATATACAGATTTTCACATTATCTAATGTTTGATGTTCAGTAGTTCTGTGGGTTGGTTGATACTCACAGAAATGTGTTTATTGCACCAGCTGACACGTGTGACTTTGTCACTGTGACATAGGTTTCCTGTGACTCTCATAACTCTGCCACCCCATGGTTATTCATCATTGTGCTCTGCCAGGCAGATGATGACATCTGCTTGTTCCCAATGGGCCCATAATGATCACTCCCAAACAAAAGGACAACATATGCCGGCAAATAGCTCACTCAAGGCAGACTTATTCAATCTATCACAACTTAATTCCTAATTGTTGTGTAAAGATTCCTTTGAAGCTGAGATTTTCCATGTTTTTTTCTAAATGAACAAGTTGTGAAAAACACACTTGTTATTCTTAAACACGTATCTTTAAAGTTATAATATAATATTGTAATACTTGAGAAGTTTTCGCTGAATCGCCTGTGGGCATTTCAGAACCCATGAATGATGTGTGTGTCTACTGCTGTTAAATGCATGTATCATTTGCTCCATGCTGCACCCATAACACTTGCATGAATGAATGAAAAGCAATGGGAGGCAAATGTTCTCCATTCCAGAAAAAAATACAACTATCCTTTTCTACCTACAGTGTATTTGCTATCAACATTTGTGCCTGTGGCCATGACATCTTCAATTAGTAACTTCCTATCAACATATTTTACCAATTTCCATTAAACACTGTTTCTCTGGTGTACAAGTGTTGGAAGCTCTATGACTTCAACTGGCTATAATGAGACACAGGAGATTGGTAAAAGGTGCTCATAACTGCGTATAATTATGTCTGCGACTCCCACTCCTCTTTTCTGGAGGATTTAATGCCAGACAAAATCATGTTGTGGTCCATGTGAGGGTTTGTTGTCCCAGACTAATCATGCTTGCAACAGTTGCTTAATTAGTGTGTGTGTTCTGAAACATAGATCTGCCTTAGCATGATAACCTTGTGCTATTTTTGTGTAGGTTTTCAGCAGCAACTCACGACCTCAAACCCAACTCGTATCATCACTGTCACATTTTCTACTAAATTACAATTTCCCTCTCGTATCTGGCATTGTACTGTTTTGTTTTGTCATTTATGAGCTCTTGCTCGGGTTAAAGCCATCACACACCTGTCAAAAAAGTCTGTCTTTTCTTGAGCCAGCTGCATGCAATAAATAGCTTTATTTTAATGAGTTGTTTTGTTCTTGATAAATATTTGCTTATAAGCATTATTAATAGAGCCAAGTTGGATTGTCTATCAATTTTCCTTTCATCCGGCTGCCACATTCTACCAGTGCTAGTCCTTCAGGCTCTTCCTATTTCAAAAAGACTAATGACCTTTCTCTGTGCGACAGCCTGGACAGGTGTGAGGCCGATGTAAATCCACGTCAAATCAGGTCCTATTGTGGTGCATGTATTGTATGTGGCCGGTTGAAAGAAGGCTGAGAAAAAGGCTTGTCATACTGTTCTCCACGCCGGTGTGTCTGGAGCAGGCTGTGAATTGTGCCCCCTGGCTGGTGTGTGGTGTGGGAGAGAGTTGGCCGGAGAGAGGGCTTTCTCTCTCAGAGGTTACCTGGTACTATAACTCACACATACTGCCTTTTGGCAGGAGAACAATGCTGCCTTTTACTGCCACGGTTTAGCCCACAGTTGACTTTTTGACCTATAAATCTTCCATGGACGAGAAGTCAGAGATTCACAAGCCACTGGAAATTTGGGGTTTATAAGGGTTTTGACATAACACGAGCAGGCAGGCCTCATGAGTCTCCCTGTTCTTATGAAAGGCTGTTGTGAAACTGTCCTTGTGAATCACACTGATTTTATAAAATGTGCAACATAGTGAGGAACTTTCAACATATCAGCTTGTAGATTATTTTTTCATAATATAAGCGATGACAACCTCTTTTACAGACATTTCCCCATGTTTATGAAGAACACTCATATAAAACCTCTTGTTAAAGTTACTTTTAAGCAAGAGAAAAGCAATAGACATAAGAAAAACAAAATCTCTTCCCTGCTGTCGTGTTGGCAAGCAGGTTTAAGCAGGCATAGATAAACAATTTCTCCTACATTGTTTCACTTTATGGTTAAATTTTCTCATATCAAATTCTCTTCACTGATACCAATGCTCCCTGAAAATATGGCCTCTCCAAAATACACTCATATTTCAGCCCTCATAATGCTGAGCCCAGAGTCATCCAGCCTGGAAATTGCCCATGGAGAATTCTTGTTCGCCTGGATATTATATGTGCCACATCCTATCCCGGCCTTTGTGAAGACCCTCTTCCCTGAATGGCCAATTTCCCTCTTCCAGACACTGACATTTCAGCTATCAGACTGCCTTCGGTCACAGGAAAAGAAATCTAGCCCACCCCCCTCTTCAAATACTGTCAGAGGAGAATCTTTTCCTGATACCCTGATACCCCCCTACCACCATCAACACCACCTCCGCCATACACTCCATCCCCGGCGGCAACATTATGCTGTCCTTGATGTTTTATCATTAGTTTGGGAGTGTGTGGTCCCCCACTGCTGTCTTTTGATGGAGTGCAGACAGTAAAGGCATGGAGACAGCCAGCCAATTTCCCCTGCTGCGACTCTCCCACAGCAAGGGGTCGTGCTATCTTTCCCCTGCACCAGAGCCAGGCATATATTCCCCTGATGAGGAAGCTTTCAGCCCTCCTTAGTACCATTGCATACCTGAATTGCCCTCCATTTTGTCTTTCTGATTATTTTGTTTAGGGGTTAGTGACAGGCCCAATCAGTACAGTGTGGGGCAGAGGATGCTGCTCTGGGCTCTGCTGTGCTGCAGCGGGAGACCACCAGAGTGGTTTAATTTGCAGTTTGACTTAATTATTGAGAGAGACTGTGGAAAATAGCAATACCTTTCCATGATTGCCAGACATTATTATTCACAGTTAATTAGAAAATGTATAAAAAAAGAGGAAATACCATATCTTACCATAATTAAATGTAATGCAAGCCAAGCACTGTTGCATAGTGTACGGACTCTGTGGAAGGTCTGTCTGTAGGTCTGTCATTAACCAGACTAAAGCATCTAAACAACTTTTATACAGTTTATTGAGACTTAATGGTTCCCAGAGGCTATATGCTAATGCATTTGTTGATCCCCTGGCTTTCCTCTAGCACCACCTAGAGGTTGCCATTTTTGTTTTGTTGTGAAATATCTCAACAACTTTCGGGTGGATTTGCCGTGGTGCCCAGAGGATAAATCCTAACAACTTTACCGATCCCTTTACTTCACCTCTAGAGCACGTCAGTGAATTATCTCAACATCTACAGCACAACAGTTTGTATATGGTCCCCGAATGACGAATCCTAATGACTTTGGTGATCCCCTGATTTCCTGTAGTGCCACCATGAGGTTAACATTTCCACAATGGCGTTAAGATATCTCGTCAACTATTTGTTACATACTTTTATGTCCCACTCAGGACAAATTGTAATCACTTGGGGATCCCTTAACTTTTCATCCAGCGCCATCATCAGGTCAAAATAGAAGTTAAATTTGTCCAATACAAATACCTGACATTTCCATCAGCTAATTAGAGCTAATTATCAAACACTGGCATGCTTACACACTAAGTTAACACAGTGACAGTGGTAATCATTATACCTGCTAAACATCAGTCTGTTAGCTTTGTCACTGTGAGCATGTTAGCATGCTGACGTTAACATTTAGCTCAAAGCACACCAAGTCTCTTAAAAATGAACTCACCGCAGGAGCTAAAACGTGCATGGTATGGTTATAGCTCAGCTTCTCATCTTCAATGACTTTTGTCTATTTCTTTACTCTTGTCTTCCTTTATTTCTTATACATGTTCTTTATTTTTTTTATTCTTTTCATCTAGATGCTCCCACTACTAGCCCCACACCCACCACCAACCCAGTCAACACGCAAGGTACTGTATGCCCCCACTACTGTCCCTCTCAGCAATCATGTGTGTTTGTGTGTGTGTCGGGGGGGGCAGCTTGCATGCACCTGATCAGGTGATCGGGGAGAGGAAGAATGAGGGCTTGTACCTAAGGTTAAGAGAGACCGTGGATGGCCAGTTTTAATCAGATAGTGCTGCTGATAGGTGACATTGAGGACAGGCAGCGCAGGGCTGTCAGAGACACCTGTCATAGTCCTTTTCCAGTCACATGTTTGATCTGAGAAAACGTAGAGACGCGCTGTTCTGCTATCTTATCAGCATCTGCAGCTATATCTCAACCAGCCCATCCATCATATTATAATGCCCTTTACATCTCCCCTACAAATGCCAGTCACATTTTCGTCTTTGCGAGGCTGAAAAAACATCAATAACTATTTTCTCAAAGACATATGAAATGAATGAAAGGCAGTTAATTTGCAGTGTTTATAGCAGAGCAACCTTTTGGCATCTTCTGTACACACTATTTTATACTTTGATTTAACCCTGTTGCAAAAATGTATTACAATATCAACCATTTTTAATTTTAAAAAAATCACTATTATTTCAAAAGCACCGCTAAGGCTAGACAGATGGCGAGGCAACCTTGGGAGTTGACATTTGGATATGCCAGCATGTGACATTTCAATACAAAAAACTATCTTTAAAGAATAGATCGGTTTATCAATAGCTGCTTTAGAGATACGGCAATTTTGGCCCTTTTGTCATGACCATTCTGCAATTCATACCGTCATATAAATGTGGAGTGGCGATATACAACATAATAAGTTTGAAACTCAGTGTGAGACTGCATCAAAAGCCTCAATATTCTAATGTGGCAGCTTTCAGATCTCCTTCATTTATAGTTTTATTTGATCAAACAATTGGCTTTTCAACTGTTTGTGCATTATGTATTTATTTATTAAAAATAGGGTCAATAGCCACATAAATGGCACTGTCTGTAGTTTGTGAGGTCTCCTGGGTTTTTAATTTAAATCTCTGTTCACTGTGATGGGGCTCTTCTCTGTTGCATATTTTACATTTCTTACCCAAGTTTGAAATTTCTTCTTCAAACTCGCTTTTTTTCTCTCTCAAGTGAAGTTATCAGCAGCATGCCAGTGATCATGCTGCATGGATGCAGCCTCACTTCAGCTCTCCCACTCACTCTGGGTGTGGCTCAGTTGAAACAGGAAGTTGCCTTTGCAGAAGTGTGCATTACTCTGCAGTTTCCCCTCTAAGCTCTTCTCCTCGGAGTTGCACTGATACAGCCGTCTCCGTCTTTTCCGCTGAAACATTCCAGTAATTTCCGAAAGACAGGCTTGAAAGAGGATTTACCGTGATTTATGCAGTACATGCTGGGAGGATGTAATTGAGCTTTCTTGCAGTTCACTACTCTTCTAAATACCCTGTCACAGGGGCAATGGTAAGCTGGCTTGCGGTAGATTGCTTTGCACTACCTTAATCAGCATAACAGCACAGTATAGCATTTTCCTCTGGCCAATAAGAAAGTATACAGCACGATTCCTTATTCATTCATTACAACCAGAGTGTGAATTGGCATGGCCACTGGCAGCACCAGCTGCGATTTTCTGTTGTAATCAGGGGCCACTGAACTACTACTGTATATGATCCTGATTTTAAAGGTCCAATCAGTACATTTTTGGGTGCATAAATTTCAGTTATTGTCACACATGCATAGATTATAATGCTTAAGAAAATCTTAATTTCATGTGTTTGTCAACTGATCATAACTAAACATTGTTCACACATTACAGATGTAATGAATAATCAGGTAATACACATGTATGCGTGTTCTTATCTGATGTTTTTATGACTTTTATGGATGGTTGTGTACATGACCGTAGTTGTTATAAAATATATATAGTTGTCATTAATGTGTTCTTGTTTGGATCATTCTTTGATTTTGATGTGGTAATTTGAACCATTTCTTGGCCATATATTGATTAGTGATGGTTGTGTTATTTTGGGATTAGTTGCGTCTTGTTTCATTATTGAAGTGATGTTTGGATATTTCAATGTGTAGAATACGGGAAGATTAGCAACTGCTATGGTAGAAGATAATGGGGATCTAATAAAATAAACAAGTCCACATACAGTAGATGTAGTTATGGTTTAGTGTATTAAAAGACTGGTTTTAAATATCCAATTTTTTACACCTGGATCACATATTTAAAGTGTCACTTCTGTGTGCATTATTTTAATAGCTTCAGTAAGATCTGAATATTTTACAGCGTACTTAACAAATCTTTCAAGTTGCTATCATTCATTCATTATTCTACATAAGCAGCAGGTGCCACGTGGTCACACTATTTTCCCTCTGTATTATGAAAGAAAACATGCAAGGGGGTTTCTGAATTGTATTAACCCACTCCCCTTGTGGATTTGTGGTTTCATAATAGATGCAAAAATTGGATTTGATTACAAAAAGCTATGATTTTACTTGCTATATTTTCTTCTCTCTGTGTAGTTTTTTTTTTCTTCTTGTTGTCGCCTTGCAAACCGAAGACTCAGTTCAAAGCAGTGGGGGAGCAAATGCCACGTTAAAGCACAGAATCTCACAGTTGTTTGTCTTCTATGCTGTTTCATGTTGAGAAAGTTTCACTGGAGTTCATATTGTCAGGTCTTTCAGTGTCTTAAAAGATGCAAAGAGTGTGTGTGTGTGTGTGTGTGTGTGTGTGTGTGTGTGTGTGTGTGTGTGTGTGTGTGTGTGTGTGTTTGTGTAGAGCTCATGGGAGAGATAAGTCACAATTTCATTGGAACATTTCTTTCATGTGTTTGAAGGTTTTCCGACCTTGTTTCTCTCCGTGTATTTTTACTGCGCATTTTCACTAAAACAAAAGGCTTTTTATGTCTTGTATCAAGAAAAAATTTGACAGACGTGTGACTCACTGATCCAAATACTTGATTTAGACGTATCACATTAAACGCAGCATGAATCATATATTTTAATATGAATGAGGCAGAATATTGTCTTCAAGATGGACAGTAGATCACAGTGCAGGGAAAAAACCACAAGTTCTTTGTCAGTGGTTGTATTTCTTTCGGGGAGAGGGTAGAATTTACCCAGAATCCCCAGCTCTGAAGGAATAAAGGGAGTCTGTGGCGATAATGCTCCAGCTCGTCAGATGCTCAGAGATGATCCAAGGCAGGGACATCATATCCTGGCTAAGCCTTCAGTAACCCCCCTCTCCCCCAGCTTGTCGAGTGGAGCCAGAGGAAAGATGCGGAACAAGGAATTATGTTGTAGACTTGATTAAAAGGGCCCTATGTTTCTGCAGATCTGCAGTCCAGGGTAAATTGTTGTTTAGCATGCTACAGTTGGACTCCTGCTGAATGGTTTAAAGCAATATAAAAACTCAAGAACATTAAAGAGGCTTTGGGGTGTGATGAGTTAAAGGGGGTTTTCTGAGGTCAACAGCCTTCTGCTTTATGGATAGTACAAGCAGTAAATTAACTGCCAATAAGAGCTTTGCAAGCAAACATTACACTATACATGAACCTGAGTTTGATCTCTATACTACACCCCATAGACTTTATAATACTACTAACCATAATATAGTTTTTATTGCTTGCCTGGCTAAACCGTCAGGGATTTGTAGATCCTTACAACCTGAACATGCGGTGCACAGAATACACACATGACTTCAGGGTTAGTCCCTCGTCTTTGTTCTGACAAACATGGAACTTTTTTCTTTTTTTTCCCAAGTGAGTAAAACCATGTGTTTCAGTGCCAGATGGTATTTCAGGAATCCATTTCTGGCAGGTTTTCATATGTGTTTTGCTTGCTGTTTCCTCCCTCAGTGCTGGTATATGTTAGGTGTAGGCAGGTTTCCACTGTTGTTGAGTCTTGGGATTCATGTCAACTCCATGTACACTTCAGCAAAGACTGTTATGAGTGGATTTAGTATTCAACATAATTATCCATTAAACATTTACCAGTGTTGTTTAAACTCTCACATGTATAATTTCTCTTTGAAGTATTTCATTGGAAAAATTAAAGAAACATTTAGAAATGCTAATTAGTTTTTTTCCTTCACATTTGTTTACTCTGATTCCCAGTTGAAATTGTGTTTTTTCTGACCCGCAGGTTTTTTTCCTTCCCTTTAAACAGTTATTAAAGAAAGAAAATATTGTAATGGTCCACTTTAATTGGTCTCCAGGGAATAGGTTAGTAATGCCAGCCCACCCTGAAGTTAAAAGAGTGTTTCACTGCAGTAATATTGTTTTTTTCGCGGAGCAATTGTAAATGATTATGAGAGCTCTACTTAGCACATTAAGGTTTGGAGATTGAATGTTATGTGCCAAGGAACTCACACTGTGTCCTCATTTTTGGCTGATGAGGTGTACTTTTACTCCAGGCTACTTTAGGAAGAGAATAGTGATTTCTATTATTTTGTCAACCTTTTCCCCTGCCTTGATCTCCACTTGGGCTCGGTGAAGGGTAAGATGGGTGTGACCGGCTTTTATGCGAAGATTCTGCCAATCTCAAAAGACACAATAAACTGCCATCGAGGAGTTCAAGTTCACTGTTACAATTTCCATTCATTTGCCATTTTATTAGTTCTAGTTAGACCTTCACTTGTATTTCAGCATCTCCGTTAAATGTCACAGCTGTATTCGTACATCTTCAAATCATTGTTTGGGTTATTACAAAGGACTCAGGGAATCTATTTGGCGGCCGAGCACTGGCATTGGAATTCAAGGGAGGCCTATATTGTGTTGTGTTGATGGTCTGCTACAACAGCAATACGAAAAAATGATTTGGTAGAGATTGCCCATGTGTGCTCATCTCATTACGTTCATTTCCTTTTCAAATAGCAACAAATACACAAGTCAAGGATGTTAGCAGTTCAGTGCTGCAAAATGACTATTGACGGTCCTTACGTTGATTTTGCAGCAATGCCTCATTGTCCTGCCACTGTGCAAGAAAGGGTTACTGTGAGAGTCTATTCAGAGGAAGTGAAGGTTTTGCTCTATCAATGCAAGAGAGTCATTGTTTCAATTATATCCATGTAATTACATCTATAAATTGTAATGCGTTTGTGTTTGTGTGTGTGCATAGTGCATGTGCGATATGCCTCTTTATGTGAGCAGAAAGTTATTAAAAGAAAACTGAAATTATACTCCGTGTAATCAGCCCGGTGAAAAGCTCGCAGGTCTGATCTCCACACTGACAGACGCTCTGTTACTGACCACAGCAGCAATTGGTCATTCCAGTACAGAGATGGAGAGGTGTAAAGCATGTGGTACTGTGGGGTTCAGCGGAGCAGATTTCACCGCCGCGCAGACTCAGGCATCAGTTGCAAATCCTCTTTATTCCCACATAAATCCCCACGGCTGTGCACATCCTGTCAGGACGCCGGTGTGGGCATGTCAGCACTCCCCGATGGAGCCGCGAGCAGAGCTGTGCCGGCAGTATGGACACCAGCCACATCACAGACATAATCAAATTCTACTTATTTCAAGTGCGAGGCCTCAAATGCTGCTGTAATAACACTGCCTGTCATTTGGAGGTTTTCTTCTATTATAAGCGCCTTGTAGTGTTATGAATGCATATATATTGAACATGCAAGGCCTGAGGGGATCACACTCTTGATCCTGGATGCGTTAGAGCATGGAATGACAAACTAATCTACGTGGGAATAAGGAGGAATGACTGTAATGACAATTTGACACTTGATAAAGAAAATCTATTCTTGTTGAGGTCAGAGATTAGGGTCAGATACAGAGCCGCATTTCTCGAGCTCAAACCTACCTTTTCGCTCAGTTACCAAAATGCAGTGGACAATATAACAAGAACACATGCAATTTGTTGTTATCATAGCATGTTCCCGTTATTTTGTCCACCTTGTGACACATTTGTGAGTCGCTAAAGCTCAGTGGGTTAATGTAGGCAGTAGGCATTGGTCAGTGGGTTTTCTACAGCATTTTGGATACAGGCACTATATAAATACAGCCCATTAAAAAAAAAGTATTTTGACAAAATATTCTGAACACACTTTCTAGAGGCTGCTTCAGTACATCGAGTTTGCTCAGTTGTCATGAAGATGGGGAAGTTGTTATCATGTGACCTAGGTATAGAATTTTAGCTAAAGAATATCAAATTAATGCATTAGAGCAGTGTTTTTCAAACTGTTTTCAATAATGTAACATATTCTTTCATCCAAGTACGCCCTGCTAGAAAATAAATGCCAATTTAGTGACAGAAAAAATGGGCTTGCACTTCACTGAGGATCTTGGCAGGGAGGCAATAGCAGTGATCAAACTATTTTCCAATAGTTTTACTGCTGAAAATAGGAATATTGAATATAAGATGTTTTTTTTTTATCAAACTTATATATTCTTTTAGTTATTGTATATATTATTATTATTATTATTATTATTATTAATTAATTTAGGAATTATGCCTGACATATTTTATTTTTATTTAAATGTCATATATTCCATGCAGTATCCAAAGTACCTCTATGGGTACATGTACTCCCATTTGACAAATGCTATATTAAAGGCTGAGATATCCTGACTTTTTGTCCCTGTAAGCTCAAAAAAATCCCATAGCATCTCTTTGTAAGACCGTCCCTGCCTAATAAAGACCCCCCCCCCCCACACACACACACACATTTCAAGCTCTATACATCCAGTTACTAACACAGGCTTTTCTGATAAAGATTTGTAAAGCTGAGATAACCCTAATGACGTTATCAGGAGTTACTTTTTTTCCAGACATAAATAAATGCAGAATACAACTGTTTTCACAGAGCTCATGACTAGTGACCTTTATGTTTAAATCATCTGACAATACGCTTTACAGCTCTGTATCGCATTGCATTATGTAACATACCTCGTAATCTCCTTGCAATATAACACAGGCTGCAGCACCACCTCAAAATGAATGAAGTAGTAGTATTTACTGAATTTGAGATCATGTTTTTGTGGCTCTAATAAATACAGAACTGACAAACAGAAAACCGGTGTTCAGCAGTGTACTTAATGCAGGCAACATGATATGCAACCAACCATAACTGTTGATACTGTAGGTGTTATAGGATTTTTAGTCTCTCTTTGACATTTTTGTGATAGAGTCTCGATGCTTTCTCTGGCTGGATTTTTCTACCTGTTAAATAAAACTCTCCCTCGCTGTGCAGAGGCAGTCGAGACCCTGCATGTTTCCTTGTGGATGTGTCAGGCAGAAGACAGCGGGGAGCAAGGTTAGGGCAGGAAGGTGTGGGAGGTGGGGAGGTGGGGTGGTGGGGGCGGGGGGCAGGCCTATGCACAGGCCATTTAGTGGGTGAATGTTCATTAGCATGGAGCATGGGCCGTTCCCTCTCCTCGGGGGAATGAGCTATGCTATCTGACATCCTCGATACAGTAAACAAACTGCGCCTTGCACTTCCCTGCTTCACACACACCGACGCACAGCAACGGCTTGCTCCGTGAAGACGAGTTCATTTTAAGAGAGCGCTCAACTGAGACAAAACTTTTTTCATTAATTAGTTTCATTGCAGCTCGTCTTCCAAGATGTCCTCCTGCTAAATCAACGCGACCTGAATAAGGTGCTGTTTTAGGTGGAGACGAGAACATGTCACATGTCTTGGGCCCCTCAACTCGACTTATTACGCCCTCAGAGTGTTGAGAAATTCTGCACCCTCCACTCGCCTTTTATCAGAATCATTCAAGTTCAGAGCATGACTAGTGAGATTGATGGAAAATTGAGCTGCTCTCTCATGCAGCAAAGAACAGTGCAGCCATTCCCTCGCCTGCCACTCCTCCATCAGTCCAAATGTGCACAGATATAGACTATTGATAAACGCCTCTGAACTATTCTGAGACTGGAAATTTAAAGGCTTCAAATTTTGCCTTGTTCTTCTGTGGTGCACGGATAAATCTAGCTAAATGCTAGACAGTGATACTCTCTGACACCTGAGGCAGCCACGTATTTCTCTGCATGGGGACACCGGGCGCCAATTTATCTCCAGACTTGTGTCTATTTCTGATGATTGAGCTCTATAACTTCCAGAAATGGCCTCTTAAATCACAATGTATTTTACAGTGTGTGAACTCTCGCTGAAATTGCAGACGGTGTCTACTGTTTCATGGTGAAATAACTGTCTAAAAACGTTTTTCAACATTGCTCACTCAAGGGGCTCGGGCAGCCATTTCAGCTATATGAAGCACTGAAAACGTTCATGTAATGAGCTGGGTTCAACAGTATTACATCACAAATGTATGGTTTATAACTCAGAGAGACATCAGACTTTATTTCACATGTTCAAGTCATAGATGCTATTTTTTTGATTATTAAGGAATAATTCAACATGTTGGCAAATACACTTAATTACTTTCTTGCCAAGAGTTGGATGAGAGGATCGATACCACTCCCATGTCCGTCAGCTGGTTAGCTTAGCTTAGCATGAAGACTGGAAACAAGGAAGTCACTGCGCCTGGCCAAGACATAGTCTGGCACATAATCCCTGTCAAATCACAATGTGTTATTTTTACGCTTCGGTTTTATATGGATTACACGAACAAGATATGGCGCGTTAATTAGTGAGCTTTAGAGGTGCTGGTAGTGGGATTTTGTTACCTTAGCACATCTGTTTCACACGTTTCCAGTCTTAACGCTAAGCTAAGCTAAGCTAAGACACATGAGCGAGGTAACCAACTCTCTGCACAATAGCCAAAGTGCATTTCCCAAAAATGTTTCTATTCCTTTAAATTTAATATGTGAACAGATTTTGTAGATTTAAATGGGTTTTGAATTTGAATAGTTTCATGGACAATGGGATGAGAACACTGTACATAAAGCTGGAAAGAAAATACGTGAGGAATAATTAAAATTAAACATTTTAGTTAGTAAAAAGCCACATTCTGGGTATTATAGAGCTGAGTTATTGGCAATGGTTTGCAGGATTTGTCAGTAAGTACTACATGGTTTAATAGCCTATTTGTGGGATGTTTAGTTCCAAATTGTGTACCATTTACCATCCTCCATGGGCCACCTTCTGTCAATGGCATCTAATTTTCATTGGTAAGCAACATAAGCTGGCATTTTTCACAACAGCCTTTTCAAGTGTTTCCTCTGCGGTTGGGTCATGCTAAAATGCTCGGAGAAAAAAACAAACCAATTTTGTGTATTTTGGCAGCGTAATGATTTAATGGCCATAGCTTCCAGTGTGGTCCACGTCTGCCCGAATGTATTAGTTTTGTGACTGGCTGAGAGTGTTTACTGATCATGAAATTATTTATGGTTATTGTCCTGTTTTCAGACTCTAGAGCCGGCGAGGGGGCGCCGCAGAAAATTGACCATGCTGTCATTGGAGGAGTGGTTGCCGTGGTGATGTTTGCCATCCTCTGTGCACTCATTGTTCTTGGTCGATACTTTGCCAGACACAAAGGTAAAGCACCGGCAGCGCAATCATACTTGATCATGAACACATCTTAGAGTTCAAGTGTTTTTTGTTGTTAGTGCTAGTGAAGTCCAATAGGATTGAAGTGCATGAGAGGATGAGGAGGAGGTGTGAGGCTAATTTGGCTGTACTCTTTTTGCAGGAACCTACTTCACACATGAAGCCAAAGGGGCGGACGACGCGGCCGACGCAGACACGGCCATCATCAACGCGGAGGGGGGACACAACAACACAGACGAGAAGAAGGAGTACTATATCTAAACTGGACAGGCCAGGAGAGACGGGTGGGGATGCTGGTGGTGGTGGTGGTGCTGTAGGAGCATTATGTCTAACTCCGATTGGTTGCGGGGAGGGTGAGATTTAAAGAGGAAGAGAAGAAAGTGGAAAGTAGGACTGGCATGGCCAAGTGGTAAGAATAGGCATCGCTGAGTCTCCTATCCGACCCTTCCTGGACTGCTGGGGCCTATTCTGTACAGTTCAATTATTTTACAGACAATTTTGTGCCTTGTTCTATTACTTTTGTTTATTTTGTTGTTTTTTTCCCCCTTCACATGCTTGTTGGATTTGATTTTTTTCCCATGTACTCCACCTGATCCTTTGTTGCTTGTTGGCTTTCGGAGGAGATTAAATAGGCCTGGTGTTTGTCTATGTGTGCTGCAGCTAGCTTTTAGCTCATGTACCCAGATCTGAGGAGCTAGCTCATCAACACTTTTTTTTTTTTTTTATCTCCAGAGTTCAGTAACACATGTCTGCCTGCTCAGTCAGAGTACAACAGTATCCTGCAAATTCATCACATTTCCCCAATACATGCAGGTTTAATTTCTTTAACACAAACCCTTTGAGGTCAGGTTCACTGTGTTGATTACTAATGTAACAGTTGTGAGTAATCATGCTCATCATAGAATGTATTTGTTCCTGAAAGTGAAGTAGGAGTGCCGTTAAGTATCATTTCACACCAAACCGCACAGTACAACTGGTCCTTCGTTTGTGTCAAAAAACATCTGAGGATGCGTAGATGTGAGGTCAGTTTAGTATTTGATTAGGGTATTGTGGAGTCCAGTCTAAGACATCCTGACAGCTGTAGGTTTCTATAGAGAAAATCAGAACCATTTATTCTTTTTTCAAACTCTGTATCAGGTTTTCTGCTGATTGAGAGGACAACAGGAAACCAACAATAGCAGATATTATTTACTATCATCTTCTTTCTTTTTTGTTGTTAAAAAAAAATAGTGTGAGTGTATCAAGACCAGTCTTATGTACGCTAAATGTGAAACTACAGCCAGCAGCGGGTTAGCTTAGCTTAGCATTAAGAATGGAAACGGGGGGGAAACATCTAGCCTGGCTCTGTCATTTGTACACTTTTGTTGTTGTTAAAGGTTAAAGGTTAAGTAAACAAGATAAAGCATGTTAATATGCTGGCTGTTTCCCCCCTGATTCCAGCCTTTGTGCTAAGCTAAGCTAACTGTCTGCTGGCTGAAGCTTCATGTTTAGCGTGGAGACATGAGAGTGGTACCAATCTTAGCATTCAACTCTCGGCAAGAAATAAAATAAGTGTATTTCTAAAAATGTCAAACTACTCTTTTAAAAATATCACCTGTATCTATTTTTTTTTGTTGTTGTCAGAACTAATTTTTTTTAAGCATCGATGGGATGGATGGACCAAAAACATGGCAGAAAATGTTGCTCTAATAAGTACAAACCAGAAGACTGAAGTCTTTTGGTTTTAGGGTCAGACCTTTTTTTGTTTTAAGTATAAACCCTGTAGTATCTAAAAGAGTGAACAGCTGGTCCTGCTGCATTGATCATGAAATGTTATTCAAATGTATTATTTGTTAGATATTAATACAACCTACTGTGTGTGCTTTTGATTTAAACATGAAATTCTTTATCTCTCTACATTTTTATACCACCCACACGGTCAACCCTGGACCAGATATAATAATTATAGGAGTCTGCATATATACAGTTAATATTACTTGTATACAGCAAAGGTTGAATGCCCACTGTGCAGAGTGCTCCTCTCTAAATAATGGATTTTTTAAAAACTCTAATACAGTATATTGACCATTTAACTTGAAATGTCACAAGGACATTGGTTTATTTTTTTCCCCACGGTTTTTATCTATTTGTTTAATTGTAATGTGTTAAAGAGTTACACTTTGAATGGCAAAGTTTGTATAAGATATCAAAGTATGTCCGTGTGAATACCATGGCTGGTGAAAAATACGTTATCACTGCTTATTTCCTGGCTTAGAAATCCTTACTACACATACTTTTTCGCCCTTGCCCAAACGCTAGTGAAAAGACATTCAATCACTGCGAACATGAATCAGTTATATTTCCTTGCTGTCTGTAAAGACATTTTACCTTTGGGCTGTCTTTGATAAGTTGTAAGGGCTCTCGGCCTTGCAAGTTATCAAAGATTTGCGTAGAGCTTTAGACTTGGTTTGGGGAAGATCATTTTCTTACCGTCATCCTGCAGCCTCAAACCTTCACAGAGGAGCCGTCTACTGTTACAAATTTTTATTTATTTTTTCACCAACACAAATCAGAAGACCCAACGCTCGCAGACGGAGGCGCAGTGTGCACACCATGCATGCTTCATGCCTGTCACTCTGTCACAGCTAGAAGAGTAAAACCTGTTTGGTAATTAGTGAGTGATTTCATTGTATTGCCTGAATAAGAAAATCTGTAAATGTATTATGAAAAAGGATAACCACTGCCTTAAACCCACCTCTTGATACTTATCATTATAAAGGAAAAGACTGAAGGACTTAATTTAGTGCCTTCTTCGATTTTGAGGCATATGGTTAGTATCGTACAGTATCCTCATGTACACTCTTACAGTATATCTTGTATATTTCTGTCCTTTCTAACGTACAGGGCCAATACTGATACACGTTGTCTGTATTCACGTACCATAGACTTACATCACGATTACGACCTGGAGCATAAAAAAAGCTGGAATGAGTATGATGTTGAAAAGATAAAATGTATTTCTTTGCTCATCAGGGTGGTGTGGCAGCTTCCACTGACTAGAATGTCGTATGCCAGGATGTAGTATTTATTGTCTTAATTAGTGATCGCAAAACAGTTTTCAATTTGGTCATAATTATTTTCTCTGCTTCACTTCATTTGTTATTTATTTGGATATCTTCAAGGACAAGGCTCATTAGTAATATCAGAGAGGAATACAGTACTAAAAGCTCTAATAAGCTACAAAAAAAGTACATTTTTCTTGATTTTAGCGTTTTGGTGTCATGGAAACAGTTATGTGCATGACAGTTTATATTTTGAGGTTTGATATTGGTCATAAATGGTTATAAAGTGTTGCTTTTAATCAAGTAGCATCAAAAGATTGTCAGAGGCATCATTCTAATCCAATTTTTGATTTCTTTTAAATACTTGATATTTAGTATGTTTGTTTTCACTCTCTCAGGTTCATGAGTGTTAATAGTTGTGTTTTTTGCATCTCAGGTAGAATGCAAATTTAAGGCCCCAAGTATATACTGTAGTACCACAGCTATTCAAGAAGTGAAGAAATCACAAGATGTACATGTTTTTTCCTCATTTGTACATGTTTATGTGTTCTTAATATGGTGCACTGTTACAGTAAACGTTAAATATTATTTTGCATAGACCTAGTTCACAAAGAAAGAAAACTAGATTTGTTAAGCAGACGAAAATTATGTACAGTCAGTGTCAACAAAATCACAATGATGTTCATGAAACTTCTTCTTCTTCTTCTTCTTCCTCCACGTAACACTTTATACAGTATCGGTTATTTAGTAATTATAGGATGTGACCACAGACAGTCAATCAAGCATCTGTTTGCATTCAGTCGATTCATGCATACATTTTCATAGACGAAAAGATGGTGTATTTACTGTGACATGAAGTTTTATGAATGATCTGTAACATGTCTTGGATATTTGGATGAAACTCATGTTTAAAGCCTGGGGGGGGGGAGGGGGGGTTGGTTGTTTTATTACCCCGAAATGGTTGTTTTTGTTGTTGAATCTTAAATTTCTCTCTGTACCCAGGTGACATTTTTTTCTTTTGTGTAGTGAAGAGAATGTTTCTCATATGACCATGCATATTTTGTATTGGTTCACACCAACATTTTTACAAAAGAAAAAAAAAATCAGAAGAGTTACTTGTCTTAATAAAAAGATATCAATGTTTGAAGTGCTGTGCTGTTGTTACTTGATCAAAAAAAAAAAAAAAAGTGACTTCACTTTGTACTCCTGTCCTGCTCAGAGACGGCAGAATTTATTAACTTGTATTTGTTGTCATATTCACTCCGCCTGTTCAACGGGCAGAATACATTAGCTGGATCCTGTTCATTTCAGCCGGAGCTGCTGATAGTTGTCAAACTCCCAAAGAAGAAACATCTTGAGTTGAGGGGGAAAAAAAAATACTGTACCGATGTAGATTCGATGTGGGTGAGCAGCAGCAGAGGCAGCAGCAGCAATCTGAGCTCCCATCAGTGACTGACACATGCGCTGTGGTTACAGATAGAGGCGAGGAACGTTTTAAATGACACCATGACTGACACCGACAGGCTCGGGGGCCCCTGTTAAGGTTTCTGGCTGAACACGTGGATGTTAGTGATTTGACAAATTGATAGGCATTTTGAGGAACAAGACCTAGTTCATAACCATAAGCAATTCTGTCATCATAATTCTGTCAGTGCCACCATTTCCCATTACTTTAAGTGATCCATCCCAGGTAAAGGTCAATAACATTATTCAAACTTTAATGGGAATAGTTTAACCTTAGAAACCAGCCACTTTTTTCCCTTACTCATACAATCATTGAAATATAATGCTTCCCTCAAGGAACATTAAATACCTGCCTACTGATTTTTCTGATCTGAGTTAAAAAGACGGTACAAGCATTTTGCTTCTCGGCTGTAGCAGCTGTCAGCGTGTCGTGACTGCATGAATGTGGAAGCGTGATGTTTCAGTTAGATGCTACTAATCCCATTTAAATGTTCAATTTTAATTTGGAATGACATGTTTAAGTGTAATTAGCACAATGGGGAAATTGAGAGTGAACGAATGTCTGAGCATGGCTTGTTTAGTTGGCTAATTGATTGATTGAGATTGATGGCATGTAGCACTTGCCTTGGCTGAGGTATAATTAAATGATGTGGGAATAAATAGTGGGTGAACAAAGGCAAACGCAACAGGCTCTGTCTGCTCACTTATCTCTCTCTATGTTGCTCCTGTTTTGCACAAATACTTGTGACTTGCATAAGTCTTACTTACTTATTTATTTGCTGATTTAGTTGTTAACAAGAGGATGAATCCCTCTAGTATGCTGTTTTTTAAAACTACATTTTTAGAGAACAGCTCAAGGGCTTTTTGTTCCACAGTTTATTTCTTCAGATGATTTTACATAGCCTCTACCTGAGATTAAAAATGCATGATGACTGCTAAGAGAATATTGAAAATTTAACAATCACTTTGGCTCAATTTTCACATAAAGTTTCAAAACACAAAAAAAATTGGAATCAGACAGAAAACATCTCTATCCAGAGATATCATTCAGATTATCACAACATATGTGTTTGTTTATCAATTCATTTCAATCATCGCTATTTGATGACATTTTCAAATAAAATTGTCATTGTCAGTAGCCCTTTATTGACACAACTGTATTCAGTTGGATTGATTTTAAACTGTTCTTTACACAAAACTATTGATTACATAAAAGTGGATCATAAATCATATTGTACTGTCAGTCTGGTTATGTATTTGTTCTTCTACAATTAGCTGGATGTATCAATCATTTACTCCAGGAGGCAGATGGGACACAATGTAGAGAAATTACTTTTAGAAGTCCCTCTTGCTAAAAAAAAAAAAAACATTCTTCTGGTTCCTAGTTCACTGTGCAGAATGATGTATGTGCAGAGTTTGACACTAGAAGGATGTTTTCACATTCATCTGCTGAAAGTGGAAAGTTTCTCTGTGCTCACTGAAAATCAGATTTTAAGGGGCGGGGCCTTATGAACATGATTTGTTACATCACAAAAAAGTCAATCCTGGGGCAATTTGCAACATATACAAGTGTGATGCCGGCAGTGCTTATACTCATGTTCATGAGACATCTTGTGTCCAGCAGGAAAACTTTAGAAATATATAATATTCATAGATGGAATTTCTAATGAGGTAGATAGAGTAGATGCCTTTTAAAGGATTTTAATGTGGAAATTATACCTTTTAGTGAAAAAAAAACATTAGACATAAATTATTCCTAATAGACTATTTGTATATATGTCTTAATGCACATCTGGGTGGATCTTTAATTTCTATTTACATAATAAATATGCTATATTACTGTAAATATGGAAAATACAGTCTAGTGTACAGTATGACTTTACACTACAGTCATATAGTCTTACATTCACACAAAGCAAAATTATGACTGTGATTAAGTCACATCAAGGAACTTTAAATATTTCCATCACTTTCCAACACAATTTAAACAAATTTAACAGTTGATGCATTGCAACATTTTGCCAGTAATTAAAAGTGTCTTTTTAGCAGCAATTATGTTGCAATGACTTATGCGAGCATGATGTGCGTGGGCATAAGATTTAGTGTTTTGTACTTTGTATGTAAGGACAGCATTTTGTGTTAAAAGGTAAGAATTAAGTCAATTTTTACACATTGTCAAAACTGAGCCAAACAATTGTAAAATACTATAAGAGAAGAAGAGAAGTTCACACGCAGGAACATAAAAGCCTGAAAATGAATCCCAATCTGACAAACTCACACCGTGTCATCTGACTTCTTTTGGATCCTCAAAGTGTCTTCTATATTTAGCTATTACTGTTGGGGGGAATGCCAAGTCATTTTCCATGAAACAGATGAGGTAGTTGTTTCAAACAATGATGAAGGACAAGCACCTGAAGCCAGTGATAACCACAACACAATTATCTCAGACTGCTACAGTATGACCCAGAAAAATCTGCATTAATTAAAGCACACACAACCAGCCTGTTAATCCTGTATGAAAGTGTCAGGGAGAAGAGACGTGTGTTTGTGAGGTGATTAACTCCAAACCTGAAAGATGCTGTGAACAGCACTATAGGCTCTAATGTCAGCGATGTTGCTGCCTAATGTTTAATACTCTGATACTTAATCAGAGATTGATGTTTACCAGAGGGAGGAAATGTGCTGGATGTTGATGTGGAAGTTTTAGGTGTGATTAATTAGCAAAAGCCATGAAAAAAAAAAACGGAAAAAAAAACCAGGTTCATCTTACCCTTCTCGACTCCAAAACAAAAAAGGTTAAGTGTTTCAGACAGGAAATCTGTAATTATCTGCTGAGCCTAAGCTTCAAACAGTATCCTCTGAAGTTCCCACAACCAATTCTCAAGGTGACTCCTTTCTGCAGAATCAGAAAAGAGAAGTTTTCCTTTGCCAAATTTACATTGATGTTCCACTTCATAGCCACCACCCAGATACAATAAGCAAGGCAAACATTTCCCAATCTTCTCCTCTTATCTTTTATTCTGCCACGTCTGCATATAATCTTTCTATCATATTTAGTATTGTTGATGCATAATTAATTTTCATTTAAAGTAGATTTTTAATTTGAAACACTCAGATAGCTGTTCGTGATTATCTTTTTGAGATAGGCGTAAAATGCTATTGTTGCATTACAAGTTTATTTAGCCATCCAGCTCCCTTCTGATACACTGCAACGCCTCAATGGATGTTTTCTCACTTGTGTTTTGTGAGTGTGCTCGTGTTGCCTGCACATGAAAGTGTTCTATTTTTGTGGGACAGCCTGTAACAGTCTTAAAAAAATGTCTGTACACAGCCTTGAAGTCACTCACAGGGAGCCTTAGTGAGTCGATGAGTTGCTGCAGGAACACTGCCACCTCAACAATTTATCACTGCGAGTCTATTTTCACTTATTAAATTAATCAGTTAGGTAATTAAAAGTTGCATGTTTTAATTAAATTGGCATTGAATTCAAACACAGGGAAAGAAGGCATCATGGGATGGAGTTCATCAGCTTGAATGAGCTTGAAGTTAATTTCAATTCCATTTAGGAAGATGTGGATAAGTTAAAAAAATTATCTGTTTTGTGCTCTGTAACCATTGCAGTCACTCTCTTTGAAATAAGAGTTGGAGATAGTAAGACAATGCACTGCCTTACAGTTGATTAACATAAGGTTTTAAGACTCTTAGCCAAACTGTATAACACATATTTAAGTTGTAAAACCATATAATAATTATTAAAACACACTGGGCATTTGTGCTTTGTTTATTGTGCTTAAACGCAGTATCACATAAAATGTCTTCTTGTTTCTTCTTCAACAATTTGTTCTAGTTTAATGAATACATCTTGAATTACAGACATTAAAATAGGTGATTTAAATTAGTTAAACCACATAAAATAAGATTATATAAGATAAGATAATAAGATTAATTACACAAATCAGAAGCTACTCTGCTGAGCTAAGCTGTTAGATTTTAGCTGGTTAGCATTTTGCAGGACTACTGTTGTTACTTTTTACCATTACGTTTCAACATTTAGATACAGAGTTATTTATGTGAGTAAAAACCTTCCTTACCACAATGCTGGAGCATCAAAGTTGATTTTTCAATTCCAGGAAAAAGTAAAGAAAATACTTTTTACTGCACTAACACAGAGAGCAGTAGACCTAGCAGAATAAGAGAGAAAAAAACGCTTATCTACGGAAGCCCTAAAGGGCCATGTATTCATACATTTTATTTCCTCCGTTTTTCGTGATAACGAGTAAATTTTCTCGAGATCTCGAGATAACAAAACTTTGTTTTCCCGAGATAACGATATAATTAATTTGAGATCTCGAGATAACGACTGTGATATCCGTGGTCAAATCAGCCGCATTTAAATTTACAGCGTATTCACTTCCGGTTTTCAAAATAATGGTATTAACAACAGTAAGCTATAATTCAAACCAACATTTAAAATAAAATATGTTACATTAAAGTGTTGCATGTGCCCATGATGAATAAAAAACATACTTAATATCAGGCATTTCTACTGCACCAATTTGAAGAAATGCCAAAACAAAAGCAAGTAAGCAGGTACAAATATAGAATTTCATTGTTGAATTTCTCCACATTGGTTAGGTAAAAATGCTTAATATTAAGTATACTTGTATTCTTATATGTGTAGAAGTCAAATATACCATCCATAGCCAGGAATTATTGAGCAATATGTTTTTACAGTACCTCAAATATGAGAAAAGATGCCACTTGGAGGTACAAATATGGAACTTTTGTTTTGGCATTTCTCCACATTGGTGCAGTAGAAATGCCTGATATTAAGTAGGCTATGTTTTTTATTCATCATGGGCGCATGAAACACTTTAATGTAACATATTTTATTTTAAATGTAGGTTCGAATTATAGCTTACTGTTCTTAATACCTTTATTTTGACAACCGGAAGTGAATACGTTGTAAATTTAAGTGTGGCTGATTTGACCACAGTTATCATATCACAGTCATTTTCTCGAGATCTCAAATTAATTATATCTCGAGAAAATTAACTCGTTATCACGGGAAAACGGAGGAAATAAAATGTATGAATACATGGCCCTTTAGGGCTTCCGTACATATCGGCCTAGAACATATATATAAATTGTAAAACTTCCAATTTTTCCTTTTTTCTGCTGATTAGTAAATATTCATAAAAACATAATCTTAAATTAAATGAATTAAAATATGTGGTTTAAAGGTAGCTTAACCAAATGAAATTTTTCAATGTCAATTCCACTAGAGAGAGGCTGTTAGCTTGTAGCTTGTTAGCTTTGAGCAGGAGTAGTTCTTAGTAGTTATTTTTCATTCATTTCATCCACTACATTATGATTTAAGATTGAACCCCTGTGTTATTTATGTGGTATAACGAACTCACTAAGTTGTTGGAGCGTCAAAATAGATTTTTAAATTTCATGAAACAGGAAGAAGTGCCTCAAGAAGGTAATCTAACATTTATAATCATTTCGATGGCAAGGTAAGATGTCAAAAAGTCTAGTTGCTGTGTTTTGGCTTTGTAGGCGAGCACAGATTAAGGAAGGATGGATATAGAGGTTTACTGACAAATACAGAAAAATGTTTGGTATTCATTTAATTGGTTCAGCTGTGCAAAGGATTTGGTTTTTCCTTGCTAAAACAATGCTGAGAAGGGCTGTTTATCCGGTTTGTCTGTGTGGTCATCTCTCCACATCTAGGGCTGAGCTTACCTTCACACAACAGTTCAGACGGTACACACACAGAGTGAAAGAAACCACGACGAGACGAGGAAAGCCGTCATCCAAGGCATAATTCTTGTGCTATCACTGGATATTCATTTAAAGACATGAAAGCCTGAGCCTGAGATGTAGTAAGTACCCCGTGTTAGCGCACTCTTAGCATGTCATTGTGATGTGAACAAAAGAAAACTGAGCTACTGAAACAAGAAAAATGTGTACATAAAAGAACAAAAGAGACAAGTTAATGGAAACAAGATGGAACACACTTTCTTGAACGGTTAATTAGTATTTTGAGGAATAGTAGTAGTACCAAGAATATTGTGTTATTCTGAGAATTTTATGGCCTTTTTTTAGGCCTTGAGTGATTATAACAAACGTGAGGATGAACAACGTTCTCCAATTATGTTGATAATTACTTTTAAACACATCATTAGACCCTTCAAGATGTCACTTCCTGCTCTACACGGTAAGGTTTGTTTTGCTCTATGAGAGAAAATGAGTTTTTTTGTGGACATCTGCTGCAGTTCTATATGAAGTTGATCTATGTCTGCATTATTTAACACTAAGTAATACAACTATTTCATTTTACTGAGGCTCTGTGAATTCTCTTAGTTGTGAGTAGTTCATAAGATGAAAACAAGCTCACCAGAAAACTCAATCATTCAAATTATGAAGAAAGCCCAAAACATATCAGAGAGGGGGGAGGTAATGTCATGTAATGAGTTTACTTATATGACCTGTTACATGTGCATGCAAAGGACTTTAGTGGTTTGCCGAGACCCTAAAAAAAGATTTTTTACAAAACATTTCCACCTCTACCCTGAAGCATATTTGATTTAGTCCAATTTAAAAAGGGCATGTCAGAAAGATAAATTATATCCGAGCATGCCTTGTTTCTTAAGGTAGAAATTAAATTGAGGTCTTACATGCATAAATTAAATACTTGTGAAATTACAGAAGGTGGAGTCTGAAGCAAGTGAGGCTCCCTGTTCTGGTCAGTTAAATGACTGCATGCATGTAATTGCTTTTCCGCTCAGTTAGAAGTTTCCTTTCTAACATATAACTTTCATACCCCGACTATCTCATGTGTGGTATATTACCTGTCTGACTTTAGGGTCACTGTCAAGTCATAAATTAGTGTCCACCTGCAGCAGTGGCACAACATTAGCAGCAACCTTTGAGTCTGTACGGCAAGTGACCATGAGCTTGTTTACTTTGGCCTCTCATTACACTGAATGCTCAGTGATCCAGTCGGAAGCTTTATTTATTTTTTTAATGGATAAAACCCGCTCTCTGTTACCTGGAACCTGTTGAATCGTTTGTCTTTTGTTCCTATTTGCTCATTAGTAATGCCCTATGGTTTTAAATTTAGCGAAATTCAAAATCATTGAACTGTATTCAGCATGGTAGAGCAGTATCCCAAAATAACAGATGTATCATTTACAAGTAAATGCCTCAAATGGATTCACATGGTTAAAGCTTATTCAACTGGTGGTTACCTTTTGAACCAACTGTAATGTCTTGGATAATTACATTCTGTTTCTCAGGCTATTATTCATCAGTTAAAGGTCAAGAGCATTATTTGCAACACAAACTGAGCCTTGCATTGTATGGGCCAGCACACAGTCATCTAGTTGCTTAGTCACTTTGATATGCATGTGAATGTCAAATAAAAAAAAACTGAGCCCTAATAGGCAGCCATTATTGCAAGTGAGGAGCCTTTGTGTAAACCTGAGGTCTAATCACTTATTCAATCACTAAGCATTGCGTCCCTGCTCTCCTCCAGTGCTCCCTCTAAAAAGCAGCTGATTTTGTATTTCAAAAACCATGGATACACTTTGATAAAATATATATTTCTGCCCATAGCCGGGGCCTAATTGGTTATCTGAAGTACTAACAAAGTTCTCATGGTTGCTGTAATTAAATTAGAATCCATTGTCATGTTAACTAGGTAATTAAGTGAGCCATAGTTGATCTGTCTTTCTCTTATCAATGGCAACAATACATCTTACGAACGTGTATTGGAAATCTGAAATACACTGGTGGCTACGACACAGAAGGCAGCAGCTTCTCCTAACTCCATAATCAGTGAGATGTTGAAAAGATAACAGGAACGTGCCTAAAAGTAGAAACTGCCATCTACTTGTTTAGCTCTTGTGAAACTCATCTCCTAACCGTCAACACCGAGGACAATGTGGCACCGAGCCAGGATGGCAGAGTGTGTATCAGACTTTTCCTCTGTCACACCAACAAGGAAAAGCACCAAAAATGGATGCTTTAGCTTGTAATAAGCTGCGGTACTGCTTTATGTGCTCACTAAAACATCTATTTTAAGGCACAATTTCAGGCCATCACACGGTGCTATCTATATACAGTGGCAGCATTTTAAAAGACAATACTTCTTAATAGAGGAAAAAAAAAAATCAACCCATATGTAGACTGATATGAATTCCAAAATAAGCCCCGGCAGGATCGTTTTAAGGGAAGTTTTTTTAGAAATAGAGCCTTCTACTGCACCATTTTACTATTTAAATATGCTCTGCACTTCACAGTCAAGATCAATCAAAGAAACAATGAGGAAGTGTACATTCATAAAGTTCCAATAATGTTTTGTAATGGAACATTACACTGTAATGAACAACCAAAAATGGTTCTTTATGGAGCCACTAAAGTGCCGTGAACCAGAGAAACACAGCTCCTGCCATGTGCTATATTACTAATAGATCTGCAGACTGCAGTCACAGTAAGAACCATTAAGGATTAAATTGTTCCTCCAGAATGTAAAGAGTCTGTAATGCACAATTTTGTTCACTTCTAAAGAGTCATCTCCTCAAGTGTACAGGGCAACTATTATCCCACAGATCACCTGCCCCTGGAGAGGTGACAGTTCTTTCACCTTGCAGCTGCTGGTGTTTGGCACCACACGCCTCACACATCCCATCTCTGCATCTGGATGCCACCAGATGTTCTTGAATAATTTCTCATACAGGTGAAAGTTCTTTCCCTTTGCAGTTGAACCATAACTTGCTCTACATTCCTTCCTATTCAGACACATCGAGACACGCAATTTCTGCTGAGATATTTCTTACTTTAAAACCTGAGGGGAAGTGAAAAAACTAGAGGGAGGGACACTGGAGAGGAGCCCTTTTCTCCCACTCATTTCATTTGCCCCCTGCTGAAAAATAAGACTTTAACCTGATCTTGAAAGGTAGCATGTCTCAAATGCATCACAATGTCCAAAAAGCAGATGGCTGTCTAGCAGGGCAACAATTCTTTCTCTGAAATGCTGAATAATACATGCATATCTTGCTGTGATCCAGCGAATTCAATAGCCTATAGAAAAGGATTGCTCTCAACGTAAACCATTTTGCTAGAGGCCGTTCTCTTTCCTCAGGTCCAGTCTCCCATAAATAATTTGCCTTCAACCTTCACATGCATAAAAATTGCAACTTGTTGGTTATGAGAGAGAACAGTGAGGATGCACTTTGAATGCCAATGCGGCGATGAATAAACAATGGCTCGCTGCTCCAGGAGCAATGCAGAGCTGCCAGGAGACATTGCTTTGAGTCCACGGGCTCTCCTAATGGTTTTTGCCACAGACCAAGCCTTTCAGTCAGCTGTGAATGGGAGGCTGTTTTGATCTGAGGGGGAACACTTTAATAATTTCTAACAAAGCAACAATTCCCAAGGTACTTTGGACAACCTTGGCTGATTCCCTCTGATTATCCTCCAGCCACTCAACTCACTTTAAACTGTGATTGAATGGGCTTTTTATAACAACAAGCTTATGTTATGTGAGGAATAGCCTCATACTCTTTTTCAGAGCATGTCATCTACAGCCGAGGTCACGGCTATAGTCCAATGGCGGGATCTGGATACACGTTTCTACATCAAATCCAGGTATAATTCTTTTAATAATAACCTCCACTAAAAAATCACAAACAATAAAACAAGTAGGATCCTCTGCAATGTTTCTGAACAGATATGAGATGTCTGAGAAGCAAATCAAAGTCTGTGATCTCCCCAGAATGCAATAAGAGCCATGGCATTCCTGCAGTGCTACAGTGCCACCTGGTGGGGAGCAGACAAGCACTCCGACATATTAAGAGCTCCCGACCTGGGGATCAGGTCTCAAAATGATTAACTTGAAAAGAAAGAGCAAAAAAGCTGAAATTATTTTAAATGTTTTGTGACTTTTCCCTAATTCCCATTTTTCTTATGGTATACCAGATAGTTTGACCTCTTAAGGCCTCCAAAAATATTAAAATCAAACAATCTGAGAAGGAAACGCCACTCTGATCACTATCCTCCATGTATTAGCATTGAGGTAGCATAGGTTTCTCAAAAAAGTAATTCACTGGCGGTCTTGTAAGCCAGAAGGTCACTGCAAAACACTTACCCTTATTCTGTATGTATATCCACAATCCACAAAGAAAAAATATTCTGTCTGTAGAGTGATAAAACATATTTGTGACCCCTTTGCAAAGTTGCAGCTGTTTCCAAATCAAAGGCAAAAGCTGTCAGCCCGCAGGCTACCAGAATAGGGAACATCCACATTTTTTTATCGTGCAGCAGACAAAATATTTTTTAATCCATACAGTTAGAACAGTGGTAACTTGTTGTTTTTAAACGCTCATCTCTACCAGAGGCAAGCAGCTTGAGGCTACATTAGCCGCTGCTAGCGTAACACACCTGAATCTGACCAATTGTTAGAGGGCGAGTTGTATAAATAAAACAGATATCTCTTCTGCTGCATTGATTTTGATCTTATTTTCAGACTGTCTATTGAGAGTCTGACAATGTTACTGGAGTGCAATGCTAAATCCGTTGAGTGCTCCTTTAAGGGGCGATAAGATAAGAAGGTTAAGGGCTACTGCTTCAACATATACATCTCCATTTTCTTCCTCAAAATAAACCCACGACACAAGAGTTCAACAAACTATAACCATTGATATAATATATCTTTATTCTTTTTAAAGACTCTCACTAAAATAATGCATTTAACATGTCTTAACAGAATATCCTCATCTACATGTTTGGATTTGAAATAGCATCTTTAATGAATAAAACAACATCATAATTTATGTAAAACACCACGTTGTTAAAAGTTCCCTAAAAGAGGAAAGAAATTTTCATTTTTGTGACAAAACCACAATGCCATACAAAATACACCTTTTCACCTAACTGAATGAGATAATTTGCATTTACTGTATGTCTAGCATATTTTCGCCATGGTAGCCTTGACCTTAACAGAAATCATTGTTATTTTAAGATTGCATTAGACAATGTGATAAAGAAAAAAAAAAAGCAAAAGGTTAGAAACCATGAGGTTATCTTTCATTTTACCCCCCAAAAAGTGCTAATTTAGTATTTAACGATGATTCAAAGCAAGCTGTTTCTTACAGAAAAAAATAGATACTGTATATCAAGAGGCTTCATGTACACCACGTTAAGACAATGTGTTTCATACACAGTTATCCTCAAAAGTGCTTGTTGAAGTCTGAGCAGACTAGAATAGAAAACAAAATGTACAGTACATTGGCCACATGTTAGCGGTGTTATTTATACAAATATAATACATTTAAAATGAATGTTATTTTTTACACATTCCTATACTGAAATCATATGAATAAAACCAGTTACTTTAGCTTTTCATCTCCTTTTGTTTAGACATTAAATAAAATATATAAGCCGTCATTTTCTCAAACATGCCTCTCTCTTACTGTTAATTTTAAATCTCTAAATTTAAGACAATATCTGCATACGATTCATTTGTTCCCTTTGAGCACCCTCAAAAGCCATTGCAAAATATGAAACTACCAGCAATGGCGACAATATGATCCCCAGCAGCAGCCTCACTTCACACTTTGTAGCAGCTCCTGAAGGTTAAAACAAACACACTCTTAACGCAACAGTCTGTTGGTCTGGCAGAGGATAAAGTGCTGTTCTCCTTTGGCCCCAATGTGGAATCAGATAAAACCAGTAGTCAGAATCACTCGTAGACCCCGGCCTCTGATCTCAGTGCAGCATGATAAAAACCCTCATGACCCAGAGCCTTGGACAACAGTCTGTGCCCGCGGGGAGACATGCAGCCCTGGCCAGGCAAATATCCGGCCACAGCTTTACCGGATCTTGTGGGTTTAGGTTTGGGCGCTGCGTAATACCCCTCCATGTGGTCATATTGTGTGGGCCTGACTTTAGTGCTTTGAGTCCTTCTGTTGGGCTGAGTGGAAAAGGATCCCAGATGTTCAGGATCCAGAGGGGATTTGGCATGGTGATGATAGTAGTGACGATTTTCTCTGGTGCTCTGTGACCTTCCCGGTCTCCTGAGGATGCTGGGTTTCACAATACCAGAGTAGCTGTTCACAGCATTGGTCATCATTAATCGATCCTGATCGTGACCTCGTGTATGGCTTCTGTTACTGTGCTCGATGTTCTTGAGGTTACGACAGCCCCTTTCTGGAAGTGAGGGGACTTTGCGGAGCGGCGGCTGCTGTGAGGAGCTCTCTCTGATCTGAATCCTCCTGGATGGTCCCGGCTCCGCACTCGACCTGTGACCATACTGCTGCTTGGTGACCTGTGGTTCTGCCTGTTGAGAGCTCTGTGAAGTTGGGGATGTAACTAGCACAACATTTTGGTTTTCTGTCCTGTTGGCGGAGAGGAGGCAGGCGTTTCCAGGGTCTGACTTGCTTCTTGTGTGCATTATGTCTCTGTTTCTTGAGTCAGTTGGAGAGACAGGGCTCTCATATGGAGACACATCTGGACATGTATTTTTACGTCTGGATTTACTCTCCTGCTTGACTGGTTGATATACGACTCTTTCAAAAACCTCTGCATCTCTAGCCTCATAAACAACAGTGTCCCTGCTTTCTATGTAAAGCTCTCTGTTCCCAGGCGGGATATGGTGTGGAGAGTAGTTGTAGTAATCTGATTGTCCACTTCCCCTTGTGGAACGCACAGTGTAAGACTGACTGTGTCTCATACCGCTTTGCCGGCAGGGCTCTACATAATAGCAGGCGCTATCTACTGGGTTCACATCAGAGTAAGGGCTGTAACGATAGTCAGCACGTGTGGGCTCAAACTGGGGTCGAACAGGGTGGATGCCTGTCTGAATCAGCCTCTGATAGGGTGCTTCCTGGCTCGACGTTTGCTCGACATAAAACATGGTATCAGGGGGCAGGACTTCTGTCTCTGCCAATTCATAGTGACTAATCTGAGGGGCATGGAAGGAGCGAGCCCTCCGGATGGCCGGGTGCCCAACTATTCTATCTTCTGACCTCTGCCACGGGCCTTGTTGCCTGGGGCAGCCACCGATAAGGTGCTCATCTCTATGGTAACGTCTGTACTGAGGTGACAAAGGGTGCCTTAACCCTAAAGTGCTGTAGTGACTTTCAGAGGACTGCCTGTACATGCCCTTTGGCCCCAGAAGGTGATGTGGCAGAGCATCGGGCCGAGGGCAGTGAGGTGCAGGCATTCGTCCTGTTGGAATCGGCCGATGATGATGATGATGATGATTACTGTAGACATCTTCAACCAGGCCTAGAGGTCGGTCTTCCTCTGGGCTGTAGTGATGGGTTGAGGAGGGCTCTAATTGACGTGGAAGGACCTCTTCGATTGAGGCAGGCATGGAGGTCTCCGCTAGAACAGCGCGGAAATTGAATACATTGATAGAGTCGGTGTTCACATATACGGGAGAAGTTGACGGGCTCTGAGTGGGTTGGGTGGGTGTTGAAACACCAACGCTTTGATAGGTGGGTCCTGCTAGTGTGACATCTCTATGTTCTTTTTCCTCTCTGCAGTCCCTCCTCTCGGCGCTGCCTTCATCCAAGCTTCCTGATCCCAGTGGACTGACATTAGGTGTGAAATTGCACATGCTTTCCTGTCCGTCAGTGACCTGCAACGGCTCCGAGCTGAGGTGTGCAGGGAGGAAATGAACAGGATGAGGACAGCAGTGGCTCTCCACAGGGCTGTTCGCTGATGTTTGCCACTGGGAAACAGATGAAATATGAGGGCTGCAGTACTCCTGAGGGTACACTTTAAGATCGAGAACGGAAGGCCGGGTCAGTCTGTCCTGGGCGTGAGGAGCTTCCTGTCTCTGGAGAGGGTGCGATGGGGTGTTGTTTCTTCTCTGGGAGCCACTGCTGGCCTTCTGGGCAGATTCGGCCAGAGCCAAAGCCAACTTGCGCGCAGCACTCGTCAAGGGAGGGTGAGGAGGGAGAACAGACACTGAACTCATAAGTCTATCTGTTCCTGGGGAGGGATAAGACAAACAACGCTACAGTATGACAGGACAAACAAAGCTATGGTAAGACATGATGGGAAAAGACACAAAAGCTTTCATAAGAAACTACACAATGCATTATTATTTAAATATATACTAACTATATAGAGTAAACGTTATGTATGATCTTAAAGAGGAGTGATACTGACCTGGATCAGGCAGGTTCTGTGCAGACTGACTGAGGTCAGTCAGGGCTGACGCCTGGCTCGCTGTGCTGAGTGGGCTGCAGTGTTGGTAGGGTGCTCTGGGCACCTTTCCATCTGTCAGTGGAGCTTCACCCTTCTCCACTGGGGGAGAAGAAGAAGGAAGAGGTGGAGGAGAGGCGGAGGCATTCTGCACATCTGCCTGCGTCTTAAAAGATTTCTTCCTGAGTTTGGGAGAGAGTGGCTTGGAGGTAATCTTCCTCCCACCCTTACTGAGAACCGGGCTAATATCTGGAGAGCAGCTAATGTTGTTGTTGGGAGAGGAGATTGGCTCCGATTCACTGGAACACCCTGCACTCTTCCTCCATTTATTTCCGTCTTTCTTGTGTTGCAGCCCAGGCGTTGCTGAGGCCGGGCTGCACTGGAAAGACATGGGGTCAAAGTCCAAACTAGAGATGCCTGCAGCCGGCGGACAAAGATCCAGATCGTCCTCCTGATGTGGAGGTGAAATATATGCTGCGGTGCGGACACGATCAGCACCATTATGACTCTCATTCAGTAGGTGGGTTCTGTGGTTGTCTTTACTTCTGGAGTTGCGTAGGTCGTCTCTACAGACAGCAGAAAGGGCCTCACTAGTCGAACGAGGTCTGCGGGGGCGGTAACTTGGAGGTTCCCCTGGAATAGAAAAAAACAAAACATGCCTATTTAGACTCAGTCTTCAAAAATACAGATAATATTAACCACAGGGAACCAATGGCAGTGTGCAAAATGTCTGATTTAATGATTAATTACCTTCCACGTTGTGCAAAGAGGTGAGAGATTCCTCACTTTTGGTAGACCGCAATGTGCCGCTATCTCCTCTTCCACCTGCAAATGTTTTCACAGCAATTTTTTTTTCGCAATCAAATGAATCCTTAGCACTTGTAAAAAAACTTTTCGACACATCGAACTGTCAAGATTAGGTGAAGAAACTGACAAGTTCAAATTCACAGAAAAATACAGAAACAAAAGCTTTGACAGGTACAGACGATAACAGCAGCCGTGATCTGACCTGGCAGTGCAATACTCTTTATCTCGTTGGGCTCGCTGGGGTGTCGCTTCAGTTTACGTTTAGACACAGACTGGGACTTTCCCAGGTGGAAAAAGGAGAGCCAGTTCCCCACAGGAGACTTCTTAGGTTTAGCAGGAGGCCGCTTGGTGCTACAACACAAGAACAAATCATCTTCAACACTCCCTGTTTCATCTAACAAAAGTGCCAGTTACATCACACAAGCAGAAATACATTAAAACAAAACTTACAGGCTACACCTAAATATTACTATCATTATATTCAAATCAATAACTTAATTGTTTAGAAAACAAAATGTCCAACATTTGTGAAAAATGCCCATCCCAATTTCTCAAGGTAACATTTTCAAATAATGTAAATCATTCTGTCCAACAAAAGTAGGAAACGCATTTTAATAGCTGTAACCAGTAAACGTTTGGTACCGTGTATCCATTTGTATCTATCTGAACAAATTATGACACTATGTTCGTTATGCTCATGAAGCAGAAGAATTCATATAATAAATAAAATTGAGGACCTATCAGGCGGCAAAAAACTACCTCTCCATCGGGAGCTCGATGACCGTATGGAACTTGCCGAGCAGAGCTCCGGGTCCCTCCCCAACTTCGATATAGTCACTGTGGGTAAGGCAGGGAGTAGTGGCCGGGGAGCCAAGCTGTGCCTGAGTGCGAGCCTGGGCCTCCTCCAGAGACAGTAACTTTGTGGATGGGGAGCAGACCAGCAGGGACTTAGGTCTGGATAAGGTGTTATTACCTAAAAGTAAGGTGTTAAGAAAGTGTTAGAGATGCATATAATCAGAACAGATGCCACTTTGGATGTTATTTGGTTTCTAGTTTGACCAACCTGTGCTTTCCCGTATGATGGCATTGAGTTTAGGGCTGAAGAGAGCTTCAGTGTTGTTGAGGATGAACTCCACCACCACCGATTGGATACGCACCTCCATGAACGCTGCTGTGCCGCTAAAACAGGCCGACTCGATCTGTCTGGACCTGAAACACAGTTACAGTACAGCGCAACCTATTTCACAGCTCTGGACCACTGAGACATGCCCCAGTTCACTGTCACAGAAACACTAGAAGGAAACAGCAATTTTGGTGTTAACGGTGCCAATTTAAGAAATTGCATGCAGCTTTACATCTGGAATGATAGTTTAAGAGTCACCTGAGGAGGTTAGGGGCCCAGACGATAGCCAGGTTTTTAGTGTGCATGTTAGTGATGGAGCTGAAGGTAGCCAGGTGGGAGAGGTGTCTCATAAGATACTCCAGAGTCCTGTAGATGAAAAGGCAAATTTATTATAAATCTCTAAATTACTTAAATTACGTCAAAATATTTCCTTTTAGAAAAAGGAATCCTGGGTCATAGGAGAGGGTCATATAGGTCTTATATTACCAGTAAGTGGAGTGAGAACTGTCAAAGGAAACAGGTGTTCAGTGCATCCAGTAAAAAGCTGGATTTAATGTCACATTGCATAGACATTATTAGAAGATGCCTATGTACAGTACAACATTCTTTCCTCAGAAATGATCAGATAAGTTTTAACATCATAGAGCAGTATTTTGTATATGTGGTGGAGATGTAAGTAAACAGAAAGCTTTTTGGTGACACATTATCTTCATTCAATCAAAATAAGCATCACAGTATTATCAGTTACAGTCCAGATGCAGCACTCCCTTTACTAGAACTCAAACAATTCCACTTCAGGCCACCAGGGTGCAACAGTGAGCTGTAAACTTGACCTGTAATGTGGAGGCGGCAGCTGCTGGATGACATTGTGGATTTTGACCAGCCTCTCCTCATCTGTGGCTGCAGACACGGCCTCCTGTGAAGACAGAGGATAAAGCGCACATCACTGAGAGGGCTGATAATCACAGCCGAGGGAGTAGCCTTAAATTTCCCGCTCTCCATTTCCCTTTTATATTCAGAGCAGCCAGTGTTTCGGCTCTCTTAATCTGCTATTCGGCTTTAGCGTGCACATCCCCTGCTGTTCCTAGAAAGCTCAGTGCAATGCAATGACCCCATTTTGAGCAGCACTTAAAATGAGCTGAAAATGTTTCATTGTTTCTCCAGTTCTTTGATTATCACTGAGTAGCAGGAAATGTGTCCTCTGCAGCTTTTTCACCTCACCATGCTTAACTGCTATGCCAGTTCCCATTCCCATATTTATCCCCAGCATAAGTCTCTGCCCCAGTTCCACAAATCTGCTCCTTACTGAGAATCTGTCGTAGAGCTGGTAGGTGAGTAGAGGGTTGGGAAGCTCTCTGAAGTACAGCTTGCAGAGGGAGCCCACTGAGTGGATATCCTGCCTGAATACGTCTCTGGTCAGGTCTGGGATCTGTTCGGAGTCAAACTCGTGCCTAAACGACGGAAAGAAGAAGAAGAAATAGAACAGCGGGGGCGTCATCCTACTGCCCATCTGTCAGTATGAAAACACAAAAATAAAGAGGACATTTTAACTCTAATTTACTTGGTGAATTAATGATTTATCTCGAAATAGAGGAGAGCGACTGAAACTGCTGAGTTTTATTTTGTTTCTGTCAGCATTAAATGGAGTTACAATGTTACAATAATATGCAGGTTAAAATTGTAGTTTTTGTCTATGGAGTCTGGTGGCCAGTATGACGATATTACAGCTGTTTCTGGTTAAACAAAGCGTCTATTTCTGTAGGGATCTTTTCCTTTTAGTGGATGTACTTTGACCGGGCACATTTGTCCCCAAGAATTAACGTTAGCTCATGTTGTGGCCAATGCAGCACTTTTCACAAATATTTTCACATCTAACTCTGTGAATAAGGGGTTTATTTCAGCCAAACCAGAGTTGATGGTTACTGGAAAGACTGTAGAAAGACTAAGTAAGTCAGTTTTCCCATTGTTTTGGTCTGAGATGCTGGTACTTTAGTGCAATATCTAGTTGCAAGTAAATGTTGTAACCTTATATATAACCTTTAAAAATATTCCTCCCTAAACTAAAATACACAATATATTAAACAGAGATGAAAAGCAGGTAAATAAGAAGGTCCATCAATACCCTTAATGAGTATAAACTACAAGAAACATCACCATATCACCACATATTTATCATTTCCTGAAACACTTTGTGGGATATGTGGCAACGGTCAGCAAGTTTTCATGTGAGAAAATCCCTTTTGATTGGCTGCCAACACTCCATCAGATAGATGTGCCTTCCAGTTTATCTACTAATGGTGGTTTGTTTTGTGAATTCCTCCTGGCAAGCATAAAAGATGAGAAAATCATTACAGCCATTCAAAGCTGCACAGCTTGAATCAAACTGTATTTGATGGATTTCAGAAGAAGCAGCTCAAAAAACACTTGGCGAGCTGCATCCATCATGTTAATAGTGAGCTCTATAGCTGAAGCTACTTTATTGATACTTTCTTTAAATTTCGAATTACTCCTTCCTAATGAGTGCTTGCTAGTGTCAGGTCAGAACATAATGCCACACAGAAACAGACAACTTGTCAGATTTGAGTTAGCAACAAAATGCAAACACCTGTCAGACTCTTGTCAAACAACAAACCATCTTGTAGAAAATATTATTGTGGGTTAAATTTCTGATCAATATAATCAACAAATTGGGTACAAACCTCAGTTTCTGGATGTTGGAGGAGATCCCAGACAGTCTGTAGATTCCATCCACGACTCCATGTTGCTCTATGAAGTCAGCACAGCTCTTAACAACCTGTGGGACTGCAGGGGACAGTAGAGCTGTGAGAGGCTGAAACATGAAGTTTCTGTTCAACAGGCTAAGGCACACGGTGTAGTGCTCTGATCATCGTACCTTCATTGAGTTAAGATGTGTAATCTCTACTCTTTCAATTCTTGAAAGACTGTTTCTACTCTGTTGAGGAAATTAATATCAATTTAGTCGACAGTGGTCCCTAACGTGGGGTTCCTAATCTTTTTTGTAAAATGCTTATTCTTATTAATAGTAGTAATTACTTACAGCTCACCTAAGCCAAAAAAACACATTTTTTACACATACTAAGTTCAAGTCACAATTTATTACCTTGTCCACGCAAATTAAAACATGACTAGTATGAAACCTAGTATAAGGCTGGTGTACATTGACTCGTGTATAGTCAATGTGCTGAGGACTGTTGGCTCCTAATAATTCTGAAAGAGCAATGACCAGTGGAGAAACTCCAACACTCGACCCACCAGTGTTGTAACTTCATCATTCACTCAGTAAATCAGGGACAGATTGTTAACATTTGCTTCTGTGCAGACAAAAATATAATTTGAGAGTCCAGGAGCTCCATTCTTCATTTTTTTGATGGCTTAAATAGTATAATTTACTGCAAATCTACTACTATGAGATAGCCGTATAGTTTTGGGGATTATTTTTGACTGGACAATAGCCACAGCCCTGCACAGACATGTACAATGACAATGGCTACATTCATACTGCAAGCCTTAGCACTCAATTCAGATTTATTTCTTATTGATTCAGATTTTTTTGGGTTTTTTTTGTTTGCCTGTTCTCATTGTTTTTTTGAATGTGGCCTATATCAGATTCCAGTGTGAACAAGTCACAGTCTTGAGCTGACCCGCATGACAAATGTCAATCTAGAGTGACGTAAAAGTCGTACAAATTCTGATACGGCTGATCGCACAGGGTGAGGTCACATTGCAAGAAATCAGACCTCTATCCGATTTGATCACATATGTTAGACCACGTTCAGACTGCAGGCAAAAGTGGCCCAAAGTAGTGTGAACACTCAAATCTTGCCCAGATCAGATTTTTTTCAAATCAGATTTAGGCCACTTCCATATGTGGTCCTGAATCAGACCAAGGTCTGGTTATTTTCAATGCAGCCGCAGTGTGAACAACCAAGGCGGATTTGATGCGACTTTTACGTAAATCTACATCGACATTTGCCACAATTATGCGCCGGCGAGTTAATAATAAGTTAATAATAATAAGTAATTTGCAGCCATAACCCAGCAAAAGGCCAAAATAGCCAATTTGGCTCTCTTTCTCTTCATTCTTCTCCTCCTCAGCACCTGCTCATTGATGTTACGGCTGCCATTACACAAACATTTTGAAATAAAAGCGAAAATGCTTACTTCCTCCATAACCTCCCTAATTTTAGTGCAACAGCGTGCTGCGTCTGATGTCATTGTTATTGTTCTTTTGCGCATGTGGGTCAGTTCGAAACCGCAAACAGTTCACACTGGAATCTGATATAGGCCACATTTTAAAAGGTAATGTGAACAGCCAAACAAAAAATCGGATCTGAGCAAAAAATCTGAATTGAGCATTAAGACTTACGGTGTGAACGTGGTGTCCTGAATCAGAATTGAAAAGATCAGATTCCATCTGATTTCTGCTGTTCACACTGCCATGAAAAAATCAGACCTGAGTCACATATGAGCAAAAATGAGTTCGTCACTTTGGCCTGCAGTGTGAATGTGGCAAATGTGTCAGAGGTTTGAGGGACCATATACCAAAACAATGCAGGGAACCACTGGTCTAAATAATATTTTAGAATGGCACCCATGTAGCTTAACATGATACGAATAATTGAAATTAATGTGAGCTTTGCCTCTATCAAACCACATGTCCGAAAAAAACAGAAATAAAGAAACGGCTTTTGGCAAATCTACAACGATCCATGCAGAAGCGCATCCTGCTGGCAAACATAAACCAGTTATTCACACCACCAACTCAATTCACATCAAACATCACAGCAATGTATCACAAATCCACTATACTGGCAGCAGATTCACACGGTAATCCCTTCTTGGGGTATTTACAATTTGAAAATGTGAAACATTTCAGTGTGAACTGCCAGCAGGTGAGAATTACACAATGGAAAAAAAGAGAGGAAATGAAAAAAAAGAAGCCATTGTAGGAGTAATTTACCCTCATGTCCTGAGTTGTGGAGATGTTCCCCCAGGTCACAGCCAAACACTCTCTCTCTGAGGATACCGCGCTGCCGTAGCTTCTGAGGCGGCGGTCGAGACTTCATGAAAGTCCTCAGGAACGTTACCAGTTTCCCATGCTTCTTACACACTGATTAAGAAGACACACACACACACACTTAACAGCCACTTTAAATCAATCCGTCTCACATCCCAGCAGCAACTCTTAAATAAATCATCAAGCAGTAGGACAGACACACTCTGAAAAAGTACCTGGCTTCGGCACCGAGCTTTGAACACTGGGGGGAATCTTGTCATTTATCAGCTCAACACAGTCACAGGGGAAGAAACCAACCTGCAAGTAGAGAGAAGAGGATGAGGGGAGTAAAGCGGAGAGACAGAGATGGTGATAACACTTGTAAGTTCAAAGTGCCAGTGGGGGTGCTTAGTACTGGGTGAAGGTGGAGAAATAGGTCAGTAAGCATGAGGGTACAAGCTGCCTCAGGCTGAAAATAGCTGGTTTACATTCGTATTGTGCAAAGCATCTTATGGTGTCACTCACGCAATGACAAACTAGCTTCTTTTTTTGCTATTGTGATCTTTAAAAACAAGGTATAAAGTCAATATGGGTAAACATGAAACCAAGCAGTATGTCTTTATCTCTCAGTATGAATTTCCTGGTCTCCAGAATGAAACATTTTACTTAAAGATGCAGTAAAATGAAAAATACATTTTCCAAGTTCAAATCCTGTATCGATTACTCATTTACTGTGTGTCAAAAATCACTTTTGAATATTTTTTTTATATGAAAATTGGGGTGCTAGCCAACCCCCGCCCATCATACCAAAGCACCGTTAGTTAGTGGGTAGCTAGCAGAGCAATGTCTTAGTAGGAGGGTGTGTGTTTGGATTTAAGCGTGCAGAAACTTTGCTTAGACATCCAAAGAATGTGGTTGAGGCCTAATTTATACATTTCAGCCATATCTGCCTGCTCCTGGTCTAACAACGATGACAAAGGCCAACAGTCCTCCTTAGCTCCGTATCTCTCTACAGCTCCTTATCCCAATGTATTCGCCCACTTTTGAGCATTCTTATCTCTCGTTACCAAACCCGTCCATATTTCATTTCACTGTTTCACTCTGACATACCTCACAAAACTAAAGCGAAAGACGCTCTGACTTCTGTTACACTGTGACTTTAATCGCTCCTTTATTACCACTGGGAGATGAGATAAGTTGTTCTTCCACTGCTCTCTATTAAACATCAATCAGCATCAACATCAAGCTTTCTGTCTACCTGACGTCGCAGTGTGGATAAAGCACAGCAGATGATTCACCTGAAAGCCGTGTTTCCCTCTCCACCAGCCTGTGTCTTCTTTAGGAGGCATGTCTATCACTGACACAATGTCCCCAACCTGGATCACAGACAGCGATGATAAGAATAAAGTCTGATCACAGCTGAAAGCATTCAGAAGGCATTACAATGGGATAAGAACTATGACTATGTTTCTCTTATGTCTTATGTAGTAGAGGTTACCTCAAAGGTCAACTCGTCTGTGGCCTGAGCTGTGTAACGTTTGGTGACGTGTGCAGCAGCGATTGCGGGGACGTTGATTGAGGATTCCTCAGACACCAGCAGATGGTTCCCCTTGTTGTCGATCTGGAAGAGAAAAAAGTGACATTAACAAAATCCTGACATTTAAAGAAAGACATTTTTCTATCTTGTCAAGAGTTAGACATGTTGGCCAAGCTTAGCTCAAAGACAAATGGATGAATGAAGCTGGTCATCATTAAAAGTGACAGAAGGAGGCAAGCAACGCACAAAAATGGTATTATTCACATGAGCAGCAATATAATATGTTACCAGAGTGTTTATTAATGGAATCACTTAGTATTTTTCCTGGTATTTACTGTAGGTTTGTCTAGCCAGTGCTTCAGGTTGGATTTTAAAATCTGTTTACAGCAGTCAGCTCATCAAAGAAGAGACACAAATGTGTATTTAAGCCTACTCCCATATGATTATTAAAAACAAAAACAACCAAAACCTCTCAACATTGAATTGTCAGAATCCAAAAGTGGCACACCCACCCAAACCACCTCTACACAGCATCCCCAGCTGCATAGTGGTACTACATAACCCTTGGTCTTGTGCACAAACCACCACTATGAGGATGCCTAGCAGCTGTGCATCCATAAATAGCTTTAAACACATAACTAAACTAACTAAGTCTTCTTTTTGCATTTTTGTTTCTACATGTGTTAAATGTGAGTCATTAATTTTTTGCTTGCTTTTTTATCTTGGCCATGATGTCCTGACTCTGACTGAGATGTCTGACTGTTCCTTTAACTTAGCTATTTAAACATTAATAGTGAATATTAAATATTGAATTAACTTAATGGGGTGCTTTCTAGAGAATGAATAACTGATGGCAAGTGAGTGAACAAAAAGCTGATAAGAAGGTACCTCCATCCATGTAAGTACAGGACCGCAGTTGATCTTGTTGTCAGCAATGGCAGAGAAGCGGGACAGATAGGTGGCCAACATCTTAGTTACTGACTGAATGGAGACACAATAATCTATATTTAGTCAATTCTGACAACTTATGAGTCATTTTCCACACAACATAATGGACTGGAATCCTAATTGTTAATGAAACTTCAAATATGTAAGTAATTTATATCACAGATTAGAGAAAGTGAAGTTGCAGCTCTGTGGTACCTCAACAGTGTCTTTTAACGTGTCGTATCTTGGCAGCTCAATGAGCTGTGAGTATCGGCGGTCATAGATACACAAGTGCAGGTGTTTGTCCAGCACCCGGAAGTCTTCGTAGGATCTCTTTACCAGCCAGTTTCGACCCTGACAAAGAGAAAGAGAAGAAAACTTTTGTCAGACTGAGGAAAAAAACATGCATTTGACATTTGAGATACTATACCATTTAGTCAACTTCTCCAAATGCAGTTAGTGATGTTACCTGGCAAGTGACCTGGATCAGAAAGACCAGCTCTTTGGAGTCCAGACCAGCCTTCGGTCCTTCACTTTGCCCCTCTGCGAAGGCCAACTATGAAGGAAAAGAACCAGAAAAAATGGAGACAGAGGAGCTTATAGGGCCCACATTCTAAATAATGGATGCATATAATACAACAACCTCTCTGTATGTGACCTGGTGTACAAGAAGAACACCATGTCCAACTCCATTTTTTCATTAAATAGTAAAACCATTTTTACACTCAGCGCTGGGTTTGAGCATAGAAACCTTAAACATTCGAGTAACAGAGAACTACAGGAAGTAAAACCGCAAAAAATATGTATGTTACCATTCTTTTAAAGGATTTTGTTATTGAAAAACAAGTGTTTAATTTGGGAAATAAGTACAGTATATTTCCTCTTCCAAAAGCGTAGAAATATATTCTCACTTCTCCATGGATCCTGCAGTATGAAATATATAATACATTAGCTGATAAGATATTAGCGCTTGAAGGCGGTGTAGATTTAGCACAGATTTCTTGTTCTTCTTCCTCCTCAACGATATTCTATATCCCCCAAAACTGAGAAGATCAAAGCCTCGAAGTTTGGGAATACACTGATAGACATTACTGTAGAAGAGACTTCAAAGGCCTGGAAGCCAAGGGAAGTTCTGGTTATTTATAACTGTTAGCAACTCATCCAGATACACCATTGCACAACACACAGCGACCTAGTTACTCCTCAACAGTAACACAGCAAACCAGGCTAACACGAAACGCAGAATGAGGAAATTTGTTCTTGAATAAGTAATGATGGAAGAGCTCTTATTCACTGCAAGGATTTAAATCGAAAAACAAAAGCCCGAACTAATCATCTGAATTAAGCACTGATCCAGGGTCAGAAGGCCAAACAGCATGATGGGAGAAGCAGAATCATACAGAGATTTACAGACAAACCAAAATGCTTTTTTGATTAAACAAAGCGTGATAAAAACAAAAAATTATGAAACAAAACAGCAAATCTCAAAGTTGTCACTGCTTGCATGCTTCAGCATCACTTCCTCTACGATTCCCACACCTCTAAGACTGCATCCTTCAAAATAAAACATGCTAACACAGCTCAGACTTTAACCCTTGCATTATGTTATTTATTCACAAACATCTGGCACCAGAAGCTCAAATTATAACACACTCTCACATCCAGGTTACCTGCCACTAAGGCATCTCAGATATCCATCCAGAGCTGGAGGAAGTGGCTCTCTCTTTGTGTCTAGCCGCAGTCCTGGACCTCAGTAAGCTCCTCCAACAAGCCAAATCTTGGCTGAGGGCAGTTTAAATGCTGCTCCTTACTCGCCCTGTTTGCCGTCCCCTGCCGCCTTACGTAAAATGCTCATACACAAGGGTTTGGATCACCACGCACTCACTGCCCTATTCAAAGCAGTAAATATGAAAAGAGGATGCTTCCCACTGTGTGTCTTACCCCCCCTTCCTGCCTGCCTTTTACCCCTCCTCCCTCTCCTGTACTCTGCCTCCATCACCCTCCCCCTCTCCCTCTCAACCGCTCTCCTTTTCTCGAGTGACAAAAGGGGGTTTGGCAGTAAATGGGCTCAACCGGCACACACTGATGCACGAGCTCATCCATCATACAGAGGCAAAGCTGCACAAGATAGATAGAAGACCCTTCTTCGTTTCAAAACAATTCTCATTCATTCCACTCTCAGGGCGAGACTGGAGCTAATCTGCAGAGGAATCAGTCGGGCAGGCTGCAGACAGAGCCAGTCTGCTGTCCTTGTGCTATTCTGCGATTAGGATACATGAGACCTGATCACTACCCTCCCTTCCTCCCGCCACAGTCTGTGAATATACATACAGGCAAATGCATCATGGGAGATACAACAAGAACAAAGACTCATCTCTCAGATTAAGTCAAGAAATTAATCAAAAAAATAACATAATAATAATGCAGAAGTAAAAATAAATTGAAGCAGATTGAACAGTGAAATGTGCCCCCGCTATGTGCCCCCGCGTGTGCAGACAGTGTGAGGAGCTTTCAGTGTCACTGTCTCCCCAGACTGATATTTTTCTACCAGCTCAGCTCAGCCTTTCTTCTCCCTGTGGAGCTTTTCAAGGTCACTGAGACTGCTGCTTCACTTGCCTCCACTCTACTGATGAAGCCATGACAGTCATGGCAACCACAGCAGGACGTTTACCCAACAGCGTGAGAGCATCCTGGGATTCAAGTCCCATCCAGCCCGCTTCACTGTAGTCCATTAACGCTACATGCATGGATTCAGCCATATAAGCATGCATGCACCGCTCATGCACTCTTTTGTGTTAAGATCCATTGGAAGAGTCTGGTTGTGGAGAGACGACTGCTGCACTCTGCTGGCAAGAAAACTGAACTGCGCTGAGGTTAACCAGGCGGTTAACAGCCATTTCCCCATGTCACTGAGCAGCAACGAATGCTTCACTGCCTCTCATTATCACTGCAGCAAATATACTCTTTCTTAAAAAAAGAAAAGAAGAAGTCCAAATAATTAGCTGGCTGTTGAGAGTCACTATATCCATGATAACCACATCCATACTTTAATTTACTATAGTTTATGGAAACAAGACCATGAGCCTCCAGCCATGCTGGTGGCATTGTGGGGCTATGCTCTGCACTGGGCACTTTGCACTGTAGTATCCTCGCTAACACAATTATGACAATATTAACATGCTGATGATGAGCAGGTATAATGTTTACACTGTTCACCTTCTTAGTTTAGCATGTTAGCATGCAAATAATTGTTAATTAGCACTAAACATAAAGTATAGCTGAGGCTGATGGGAATTTGAAAAAAGTCAAGCTTAATGCAATTATTCCCTACTTATCTGCACCAAATGTCATGGCAATCCATCAAATAGTTATAGTCTTGCCTCGTGGTGGCACTAGAGGAAAAGCCAGGGGATCATCTAAGTCATTAGGATTTATCCTCTGGAGCCTGAGGGAATGTCTGAACAAAATGAATCACCGGAAACTATCCAATGGTTGTCAAGCTATTTCAGTCTGCTCAAAGTGATGGACAAGGTGACAAAGACAGAGCGACATTTTAGGTATGCGCGACATGGATTGTTTTTTTCATCCAATAAGATAACCACTAACTTCCTGCTTCTCATTCCCGATACTGATAAGATAACCAGTAATTTCACATTTTTGTATTTCAAAAAGAAGTTCAGAACCTGTAGTCTATGCACGCCTGAGGATAAGAAAGGCTGACAAACATGGATGATTTAATATGTCATAGCTTTGACCTAACAAAATCTCTATTGTTAACACAACAAAAACAAAGAGCAGTTCTGACTTTTCAAATGTTCATGTGCTTTCTAGTAATGTACATAACAAAATCTCACAAACATACTTTCAGAGAGGTTGGCTTTCAGAGAACATAAAGCCTATACTAAATGATTATTATTTTAAACCAATACTTTATCAGCTATAATTTCATCATTGGAATAATAGATAATATTGTATATTTTCAATTATCAACCAAGTTTTTATCTGTCCTGGTATATATCATGCATCCCTAATTACCATCTGTAGAGCTGTGCTTAAAAAAACTGTTTGGTTGCAATATTGTGACAACATGTATCTCCAATTACATTCAACTGTTCCCATATATTCTCACACCCTCTATTGTTTTGTCAGAACAGGTTTTCACTTTTAAAATGAGTCATCTCCTACAAATCCTGGATGGACTCAGCTGTCTCTCCTGGAAACTACTGTTACTCATTCACTCACTGGATGGCATCATGTGATTAAGTCTAATAAGGCGGCATCACAGGTTTACAGAGGTCAGATGAATCTGACGTTAATATACTGTAATGCAGAGGATGAACACACTGCTGGAATCAGATCTTGGCTTTAATAGGATGGGAACTAATACAATCTATAATAGTGAAAACACAATGAATTATGCATGACAGGGTACAACTTTGGGCAAATTTATATTTTACAGCTCTCCTGATAGAATGACTACTAATCTGACATTTCAGGAAAAAATAAGGAAAATTTACTAATGAGGGCAGGACTGTCCACAAGACAAAGAAGGACATTGATTTCACTGCCACATCATTTCAAGACTGATGCATTCTGGAGCAATTCACCAAAATGGCCACTGAACTTGAGCCAAAGACACAATTACTAAACATAGTAACTCTCTGCTGCAGAAGTTACAGTGTAAGTATTTTCAGGGCTCACCTGAACGTTGCCAAAGTCAACAGTCTCATAGTGGAAATGGGCACACTCTGCCAACATGGGGAAGTGACCTCTGGGGAACGTCAGCCTAAAAAAACACAGCACAACAGCATCTCATCAGTATTCAACACACTGACACCATGATGGAGAGAAAAGCAAAGCAAAAGCAAAAGAGGGAAAAGAAAGAGAGATTAGGACTATGTGTTAGGGAATACGGTTAGAGATGCAGCAGGCTGACTTGTCTGTCTGTGCCGCGCTCATCATTTTATAGGTCCTCATTTCATGGCCTGGATAAGAGCCCTGCTTTACAGCCCATAATAGCAACAACACTGTCACGAGGAGCACCTACTTCTTCATGTTCTTGACCTTCATGCTAGCCGTGCTGACGCAGGAGCGCAGGAGATGCTCAGCTGGGTGCTCTGTGATATCATCACTCCTCACCTGCCAAGTAGAGATAGGAGACATCAATAAGTGTCAGTCAGTCACAGGACGACTGATGGAGTAGCAGTTGCAGACAAGAATAATTATGTTGATCACCATAAAACAGCAGGGACACGGGACACAAACTTAGACGTCTGGTATAAGAATAAAGTAGTGAGTTACACACCTCTGCTAACGTTATATTAATGCTATATTATGTTTATTTTATGTTATGTAACAATGTTATGTAATGTAATGTTATGTTAGTGTTGTGCTTACATAAAGTTAATTCTTTCCTATATTCAGCTATGTTTCTGCTAATATTATGTTATGTGATGTCATTATTTTATATAAATGAATCTAACATTAAAGACATGTCTATCTATGTGTCTATGGAGTATTGTTATTAATACAATTAATATTGGTAATGTTTGTGTCTTGTACTATTTTGTTTGTTCTATCCAGTTTACAATTGAATTAGTTGGTTTGAAGACGTGACAGATGTTCAGCATGATGTATAATTTGAAAATAAAAGTACAAACGTATAAAGAAAAGAATAGGCATAAAGATGTTGAGTTGAGTTGAGCTGAAAAACTGAAATGTCAACCTTTGATTATAAAAACAGGAGGGTAATTCCCCTACAGAGATGAAAGCCACTGTGAAGGCGTATTCCAAAAAAATGGAGTAACCAGAAGTAAACTGAAGAGGAGGGATGATGACATCACTTGTCTATGACAATATTGGCATAACACTTTACCTAAGCAGTACTCAAACACACCACCTCTCTCTGATTCCCAGCCTGAAGGGAAATGCACACCTGTTCACACTTTTATTACTGTGACTGCTGACTCTCATGTGACTGTTTGTGACCTCAGTGACGTCATGTTGTGGTGACATCACTGTGTGAAACATCTTCAGGGAAGAAGGGCGACGTGTCCGTTGATGACTGTTTGTGTATTTTTATTATATAAGTGATGAGTCAGTGTGTGGGCGTGTACCATGGCAGTGGATGTCTCCTGTGGCTGTTTGTCTTCTGGAGGATTATTGTTGGTGGCTTGAGGTAAGGCATCGTCTTTGTCCAGGTCAGTAGATGGTAGCAAATCTCTGCAGAAACAGACTCATACAAGTCTCATACAAGAATCTTAACACAAAGAAAGATGGCTTGTCATATTATCACAACATCCAATGTCTACTGGGCTTTTCAAATAAGAGTTGTAGTTTTTTAAAAATACACCAGAGGGAGCAAGTGAGGGAGATGAATTAACAATATGTGGCTGGGGCTCAAATCATGACATTGCACCAGCATGGCCCAAAAAACATGTTGTACTTGGTCTGTTTGAATCTCTAATATTGAGGGTATGATGTAATAATAAAACATGAGAAAACAATCATCTTTTCCAATCAGATCTCGATGGGAACAAATCCTTGGTGCAGATGAAAAATGAAAAAAGCATCACATACTATGGTGGGGTCAACAAAAAGCCACCATGTCTTTTGTATCCACTCAGGAAAGCAAAGCTTGTCTATTCAGACAGCCATAAAGGCAATGTATCCACTGGGGAGTGCTTCACAAAACCTTCACTTGAAATGTGACTCAATGTAGTCGGGAGTGGAGGGTGAGGTTCATTCAGCTCAACTTTAATGGGCAACAAATAGAGGAGAGAGACAGGCCTTGGATTTGTCACAGTGATTCAGTGTGATGAGATCAGGACATGAAGCCAAGAACAGTGACACACAATGTAATTTATGTGATCCACAGTGACAGAACTAATTACATAGGCACATTGTAAATTCAGAGGAAATACAGTGAGGTTTGGAGATGATGTACCTTTAAACAGGAACAGTGTCTCTCTCTGTCTCACTCTGAGAACAGGGTCTCGTATTAGCCTTACCATTACACTGCATTCATGTAGCATCTATCTCCTTATTTCTCTTTGTTGCACATCTACACGGTTTTACATAATTCTCATCAGCTGACACGAAGCGCAGAAAAAGAGAGCTACTCACCCTTCAAGGACGTCACTACTTCCTGGTTCACCCTGGGGTCCTGAGGCAGCATTCTCAATCACCGCGGCAACCACACATCCAGCCTCCATAATGCTGCTTGACTGCAACAGCCCGCTGTAGAGAAACCTGAGGGGGGAGGGAAAGGAAGAGGACGAGGGTGGGTGGGTGGGTGGGTAACAGAGTATGGGAGGATGGGAGGAAGAGTCCGATGAAATGAAGCCGCCAGACGTCAACCCACTTGAGGCTGCAGCACGCGACTCTCAAGGCTACAATCCACAGAGCCCAGAGTGTAATCTGCGATGACATCATGCTACAGTGCTGGGAGCTGCTTTAATGATAACGTATGTCAGGCTAAGAATTCATGGGATGGTTTTCATATCAGCTTTGTTTTAGCGTAACACTGACAGGTTTTAGCCTGAAACAAAAACATACTCATATCTTCTTCAAGGAAATGTCAAGACTGTCATTGCAGCTTACATGTGCTTGGATAACATATGCATGTTTAGAGCCGTTATTTCTTTCTTTAATATATTTTTTTTGCTTATTTTTTCATTATTTGAACAATTAAAAGTATTTGGATTTGGATATGGATTAAGTATTTCAAGAATAGTCTGCCCCGAAATAAAAAAATATTTTCACAGAACACACAGAGAGTTAGCACCCCTTGGCCAGTTTTGGCTTTCCTCCAAACTATTCAAGGTGATGCTGTCATTTTCTTACCCTTTCAAAAAACTAAAAGAAATGCGCTTCAGAGATATGCCCTGGCCTACACATCTTGTTCTCCAGATAAGAAAACATGTTTGTTTGGTACAGACTGCAACAAATGTCACATCATCATGATTTTAATAGTTTTTTATGTGAAAAAGAAAATCGTGATGCAAAAATGATCATTAGCACTAATCCCGAATCATTAATGTCAACATTATTGCAATATGCATTTTTTTTAGCATATTGTGCAGCCCTAATTGAATAACCTAAGAAAACAAAGCTCTATGTAGTATTGAAGGTTTTGGATAGGGAAGCACAATAATTATCATCAATTATCATTATATTATTATAAATTATCAGGATAATTCAATTACGGCCGATCAATTATCGTTTGATGTTATTAATGATTTATTTAGAATTCTTATGCCAAACGATTAATAGGCTTTATGTTCAATAAAAGCTTTATAACCCATTTGTAGGATCCGAACAAATGTATTAACCACTTATAATATTATATCAACTAAGGTGGGCTCTGCATTATTACATAATCTTTAGGTCCTCTCTTTTAGAGATGCCCTTGGCCAAAAATAAGTCTTCAGATCTTGAGATCTTTATGGTGCTCAACGCTCATCCATCCATTATCTATAACTATCCTTAAGGGACTGAAGCTAATGCCAGTTCACATTGTGCAAGAGGCAGGGTGCACCCTGGACAGGTTGCCGGTCTGTCACAAGTCACATATAGACAGACAACTATTCACACTTACATTTGTCAACCTATCATATCACATCAACCCAACCTGCATGTCTTTGGACTGTGGGAGGAAACCTGAGCACCCAGGCACATGAAGTACATGCTAACTCCAGCTAGTGCATATATTTAAGAATGTGCATATGTTGTGTTTAATCAAACTGCTGCAAACTCTATTGGCACACGGAAACCAGGAGTCATGTAGCCCTCCATCACATTAAGTACTACCTATGTGGACCTGTTCAGATGCTTTTGTGACCTTTTGGTCTGTGGTTGTTTTTTTGAGCTAGGCCCCTTTTTTCCAATTTGGTTTTAGTTAAAACATTTTAATCAGCATATTGATATACTTGATATACTGCAAATATTGCACAGGAAAAATAAATCCTGGTATTGGCCCTTCTTCATTTTTAGGAATATATTTCTACATGTGCCATGACCACGTTCAGTCCATGAGAAGATTGATACTAGGACAGCCCCTATCCCCTATCATTCGCATACTCCATTATTACTACTCCTCTCTTTATGTACTGTAAACAAACAGAAGGGATGTAGGAATGTCCTGATGAAGTGAAACAAGACTCTTCCTAATGTTCCTCGACAATATTCCCATAACTAGTTTCCAAATGTGTGTGGGTACTTAGCGTTAAACAATGACTTTAAGGCATGTGGGGCACAAACACAGGGCTCTGTCAGTAACAGCTCCCTCCAATCCCCTTCCAATTAACACAAGGCAGTTTTACCTCTTCCCTAAGCAGGTCCGCTAATCAACATAACGAGTAGATTCATCAGCCCAGGCCGCTGCTGTAATAGCAGTTTCCCACCAGCCCCTCTGGCCTGTAGCCTCACTGAGTTGCTGTTGACTGACTTCCACAAAATCTCATGACTCAGCAGAATGTGAGCAGGCAGACAGGAATACAGGCCAGATCGAGCTCCACTCTATCCACATCTCATACTGTATCTCCCCTCTAATAGACACCATAACCTTGCCAGAGGAGAGCCAATGCATTACACAGACAGCAAATTAATTTACTGCTGAAAAGTGTTACATGGAGTACTGTTTCAAGTTGCCACTTGGAGAAAGTGTTTGAAAAGTCATATGAATAAGCCATGTGTCACGAAATTACACAGGATTGGAAGCACGAGGAGTACATGTAATATAATTAGCGCCTCTTAGTATGTCTTAAATATGCAGGGCAACACAAAAACAAAGTTGTCACCAAGATATGGACATAATCTTTACCTTGTTCACAATATTTTGGCTATGTGGTGCTAATGGAGGGCAGAGATTCATAGCGGCTGCATGCATTCCATGATAAAAAAGGTTGCATGGTACACAGTACAATGACTGACCTTGCTGACTGTACCACATCAGACAGCAAGTCTTTTCAAGCACAGGACATTTTGTACTTTACATTGCAGAACAGTCTGGCTAGCTGGGTACTTTGAAGTCGCTTTTGTTTCCATCTGAAAGACTTGCTGAAGGCGACAGAGAGCAACATGCGTGTTCTTATAGCAAGCACCACAATACATGAAAAGGAGACTATTTTGGAAATGGCCCAAATAGCTTGAGCTATAAAAAGATAGGGCTGTCACGATTGTAAAAAAAAATTAAAACAAAAAAGGTTGTGATTTTAGGAGGTGAACTTGCTCTGTAGAGTATGTGTGATTGTCCTTGGCAGAGACAAATGGGTGGAAACATTCTGACATTTTGTGCAGCATCAGAGGCGAGAAAAATAGAACAATGTCACAACCAGGTGCCACAAAACCTCTGACACAGGTTTCATGTTAGAAGCCTTAGAATCAACGTTGCTTACATGCTGCTGTAAATCAGGCAGAAATCATCTTTCCACTATCAGTCATATCCAAAGTATTTAGCAAAACCATTCTGGATTCAACAATAAAGAAGCCCTCTACCTGTCACATTTAAAAGGGAGCGATGTTCTGATGTCAGGAGACTGGAGCAGCACAGGAGGATGTTGCCCTGGTATCAGATGGCCTACATGGCGTTTTCAAGAAAAATAGGGCAGCCTACACAATCTTGCACACTGTTTATGAAAGCAGTATCAGCAAGTATGTTGACATGAAGAATGGCTGCCTACATATTTGTAGCAACAAACACACAGCAGATGCGTCTAAGTGAGTCACAGCTACTTCTTCAAATATGAGAGGAGGGATAGAGGAAAGAAGGCTGAGGAGGAAAGGGAGTATAAAAACTGCCATTTCACCTGTTTCTGTATCTAGGTTTGACAACACACTCACATTAATGCTAATATGGTTCACATATGGATATTTGGTAGGTCCTTTATGGACTTCTAAAGGTGATTAAGGACAATAACATCTGGTACATTGTTCAAGATGGGAGCTAATTGACACACATAACAAAGTCGCATGTTCATAATAGAAACAGCAGCAAATGCCAGGACGTGGAGGGGAGAGAGTCTTGTGTTTCCAATCAACGAAGAATCTGGTTGTAACGTAAAGTACAATGAATTAGTGTTGGACGGTAACTCATTACTACTAATGATATTACAGTAATAATATTGCTTTCCCCAGTAACTAGTAGTGTAACTAATTACTAATACATTTTAGTAATAGTATTATACCACCCAAAAAATAATTAGGTACAACATTACTTTCATTTGCAACCCCCCACTAATTTGAAATTCAACAATCCAATCACATCCTTGGATTAATTATGAAAAATATTATATTTAGTGGCTGGAAATATTCCTTTTACTTTGATTTTAACAAACAAAAATTTATTTTAATCTTCATAAGTCTGAATTTTGGGGAGAAAGGTGTGGGGAGTAGCAGAAAAGTAATATAACTAGTAGTGTAACTAATTACTGTTGGCAGAGAGTATTCAGTAAAGTAATAAGATTATTTTTGAAAATAGTAATGAGTAGTAAATTAATTTTTCTGAGTAACTAGCCCAACACTGCAGTGAATATTTGTACATTAAGTGTTTAACCATCGCATTTCAAACCCCTGCAGGTGACTTCAAAATAACTTAAAACCTCCAATGACTGACTTTTTTGGCCACTTGGGGGCAGTAGAAACAAGCTGAAAACAGGTAAAACAGATGCTTATTAGACATTCAGCTGATACGGAGCAACATTATCATTAATTTATAGGTAGTCGGTTTATAAAGCTTTTTAGCTTTGTCTGAAAGCAATGAGAGCAGCAACAGTGGTCCAAAACTGTAAAGTTGCAGGATGAAAACCAAAACAACAAGCTGAAAGACGACATTATGGTCAGGTGATGATTCTCACTACGAACAAACCCTTTACACGTAGTCATGTGATCAATTACCAATATAAAAATAATAATTTGATTGCAGCTTTAATGTGTCTTCATTTTGATCCAGATAAAGCATCGTCTCTCCCAGATGGATATGACAGTACTGTGTTGTTAACCAGGGGGAAAGTTGGGTTTTAGGCTCTCTTTCTGAGCCCTGGAATGCAGTCAACACCAGCGAGAGACGCAGTGGAGAAGAGGCCCGCGGTTGCCATGGTAACCTCTCTCCGGTCCACCGTGACTTGATGCTCCTCCAGACTGAAGATGAGGTAGCACGAGGAGGGAAATTAAGCCTCAGAGAACCCCTTGACCACAAGCTTTAGACACATCATCACCGCCAACATCATCCTCATCATCATCATCAGACAATCTGCCTAAGGCGATGACATTGCTGCTCCTCCACCTTGCAGCATTTGAGACAACCCCCGGTCTGCTGCTGCTGCTCTCTCAGTGAGCCACAATACACATTTTTTATATCAAATCATCTTTACTGGAGCTTTGTCACTCATTTCACTTCTTGGGGGGGAGAGGGAGGAGGAGGAGGTGGGGGCGTCATATGATCCCATAATCTCTCCCAGAGTGAGATTAACTTTATTTCATCTCACACTGAGTCGGTGTCACAGCTCAATCTTTGTCCTGCAACCTGCAGAGTCACAGTGACCCTAGACGAAGGCCAAGGAGTGGGATGAACAGCTGGGCGATTAAGTTGTAGACAACAAAGACCCAAATATTTAATCAACAGGCTGATCTGTCACCTAAGCCTTACAGTAGAGTACAGGCCTTTGTGGGCAGCACACATTTACTTAAATGATACAGTAAAAATGAAGAATTTGAGGAAATCTCAAGTGAGTGAGACAAATATTTTAGCAATATGATTCTGCAGGATATAGCCTTGCCCAATGCTTTTGGCTCACTAACGCAATATTGGGTGTAACAGAAACTCCCACACAGTGATACAACATCACAGTCACCTGCTCAATCTAATGCAATCTAATACAACATCCCTGCAACAACTACTACCTCTGTAAAGCTCTTGCTCATCTGAATCAGAGATGTTGACTCAACTCTGAGGTCATTTTTGAGGCTGTTATTGTGTTTTGGACTGTATTATAAATATACAACATGTACCTATTATTTTGTCACTACACACTCAAACACACAAGATAATGTTATCAAAGCACTTGTTTTGTTGGACAAATAATCCAAAACCCAAAAGTATTCATTTATGATCGCGTAAGTAAAAGAAAAGTCTCACATTTGATCAAATTAATGCAATTAATTTAGGAGTTTTTGCTTAAAACAATGAATCGATTATCAAAGCTCAATATAAACCAACTAACATGTACCTATTATTTTGTAATTAACACAAAAACAAATTTGTTTATTGTGGGTAAAGGCTTCACAATATGTTGTTGGATGACAATTGTCTTAATGAATTTCTATATTCTTGAGTAACTGATCCACGATATGTCCCATAAAATAGCAAATTATAGTGAAAATGTGTGAAAAAACTATTTCCTAAAGCCTAAAGATGTTTTGTTCTGATGGAACCATCAGTCCAAAACCTAAAGATATTCAGTTTAACAGGTAAAAGACAGAAAAAGCAACAAATCCTCACAATTAAGGCGCTGGAAATAGAGAATATTTGGTTGGAAAATGACAAACAATTCAATCAATCAACAAAATAGTTGCTGCAGGTCTTACGACTAAATGATTAATCGTTTCAGATAAACATTAAATACAAAAAACATACCAATAATTGTCCCCACACCTTCCAACACACATACAAATCCTGTACATTGTGGGCTGCACTACAGTACAGTGCAGTAAAGGCTGGAACTAATGATTATTTCCTTATTTGGTCTATAAAAAGGGCAGAAACAGGATGGTATATGTGTTTATAGTTTGCTTATCATTTTCTGCCGATCGTTTAATCAATTATCGATTAATCGTTTCATGTACCTGTTATTTTGTCCCTGGACCTTCCGACAAACACACACCCACACACAAACATGTATAGTGTATGATACAGGCTTCACAATATACAGTAATGCAATTCAACAGAAATACACTAAAACATACAGCCTCACAAATGAGCAGTTTAATCAACAGCTCTTAAAAGAATATTTTTTTAAATGAAATCATAAAATCCTAGGCTTCACAAAGGTAGCGCTATATGCAGGGGCTGTCTCACTGTATTTGCAATATATTACCTAGGTCTATCATGCTGTGCCCACCCACTGCATTACAGAGATTCCTAGAAAAACAGCACCAAAATCCTCTTGACAGATAAACTCAGATTTGTTTTCATAACCTGTGATGCAATCAGTCCCCTCCATATCTCTAAACCAAGCGGGGAACTCCACTGGGAACCACTGGGAAAAGTTTACCACCACCAGTGTACTCTGACCTGTTGGGCCTGGCAGATCACCAGTCAGCTTCATGCATAAACACCCACACACACATATACACACACACACACACACACACACACATATACACACACACACACACAGAGAGAGACAGACACGGTTATTTGTCAATGCTGACTGGCGGATCAATTAAAGAAAATAAATAAAACAGAGTTAAGATGACACCTTCAGGGCAGTGCCACCCCCCTGGTTATGTCTGCACTAGTGTTAGTTAGTGACAACCCCTGTTCAAACAGCCTACCTGTAACTGTGCACGTTGCTCCACTCTGCCGCCTCCTCTATGCTGCACAGCGCTCAGATTCTCGACGAGGAAACATGTTGTCAGCATCGCACGGCATAAACGCTCATCTCGGACACACATACACACACACACACATACACACACACCCCCACACACACACCGCTACGGCTGACCATCTGAGGTAGATGTTTCTAGGGGGAAAACTGTGCTCGGGTGCGACATCGCTGAGGCAGTGTGGGAGTCATCCCGGAGAGCCGCGGCTGTCTGACTGACTGCTCAGGGATCTGCACTCGCCACCGGGAGCGCGCACTCCTGATGTCGTGCCCGCGCCTGGGATATATTTTAGCCCCAGGGGTTCCCAGACCCTTTTTTTTTCAATGTCAAGGACCCGATTATGAGGTAGGCGTGTGAGTATGCATGGAGCCCCCCCGTTTGATAATATTCACCAGCCCGAGGAGCCCCCCCCCCCCCATCTGGCAAGTTGTGCGGTGTTAGGTAATGCTTGGTACTGAATTACATAACCATTCTAGTGTAGGTGGGGTGGTAACAGTGAGAGGAGTGAAACCTGGTGTGCAAATCACTTCATCCTCATATATCATCTTATTGTGCTTGTCCACTGAGAGACGTAATGAGAAATTCTGCCATTTTTTCTTTTTCTTGGGGGGCAACTGGGGCCGTTGTATGGCCCCCTTTGGTCCCTGCAAGAGCCTGTAGGCCCGACTGATTATCTTTGGGGAGGGGGAGGATTTTTAAACAAAAGATGAATCAGTTAGTCAATTGATAGAAGATTAATCTCATTTATCAAGTGATACCATCATTGGTTGCAGCTTCTTAAAGCAGTTTCACATTTTTGGGAACAGGCAGGAAGCAGCCACAGAGGGAAACACTCTCAAAGTTCAAAGTTCAAAAATATGCTTACCCACACCTCCAAAGCTCGCCAATTAATACCTTGTTTGTTTAACCCCTTCAGAAACCATAAAAAGGACTCCTAACAGTAACCTTCAGGTCTCAGATGGTTGCCTAGCAACCTCACAGTGACAACAGGAAGTTACTACTCCCCCGGCCAAGAAATAGTGCAGCACATAGCATTCATAAAACCTCAGCTTTATGTTTTTACAGTTTACATTTATGTGCAGATTAAACAAACTGGATATGGTTTGTTTATTTGGGAGCTTTAGAGGTGCTGTTAGGCATAATTTAGTTTGGACAGAGCCCAGCTGTTCCCCTCCTTTCCAGTCTATGCTAGGCTAAGCTAACTGTAGCTGCTGGTTGTAGGTAGACTTATATTTACCAGAAATGTGTTAAATTGGAATCAGTCTTCGCATCTTGGCAAGAAAGCGGATTAACCTATTTCTCCAAATGCCAGGCTTTTATTTTGAAACAGAGATTTTTCAGCTTTTTTTTTTTTAAAAAAGAGAAATTATGATGGTTATTTTTCAGTTTGACATCTTCTGTCTGATAAACAGACATAAATCAAATAAGAATAAAAAAAAACAGCAGACAAATTATTTAATAATGAGAATAACTGAATTGCAGCCCAAACTAAATACACAAATAGTTTTACTTTAACCATGTAATAGGCTATAATGGTGAAAGCATATTTATGACTAGGCCCTGTGAAGGTTTGTGTGTTTGACCAGTGGATTAACTGCGCTTTTCATTTTCCTCAGGTGTATGCAGATAGTTGCTCATTTGTTTGTTTCCCAGCCTGCCAGGGGGAATTTGAACAAAGAACAAAGGTCATTCTGACAGACCTCATCCTCTTTCAGGTTATTTGTTTTCCTTGCTCGGGCTCAGCCGCCTTGCAATTCATTCCTTAACATTTGGGTGGAGACGTTAGAGCTGGGGTCAAAGTATTAATCATTGAACAACATGCATGCACTCAAACAGCCTTTGATCGTTTAATCATTTTAGTTAAAAATTCAGTTTTTAACAAGAATTCAAGGGATAAAAAAATAAAAAAATAAAAATTGAAACCTGGCTCTTTAACTCCAGGGCTGCTGCCTGTGTGTCCTAGACTTAAAAAACAAAAAAGAAAAACCCTGACCTGATTAAGCTGCTCCTATCCTCACACTATCTTCCCCACTCTCTGCCCAACACTTACACCCTGTGTCCAGCACATGAACTACACCTTCTTCCTCACAGATAGGATCACAGGAGTTCCAAGTCACAAAATAACAACAGAAATAAAACCTCTTTTGATTTTTTTATTATATCAAAATACAAAAATTTGAGAGGAAAATTTCATATGGGACTAAGCATTTGAAATGATATGGTGACATGAATACAACACTGCTTTCATATTCTCACAGACATGCCATAGATAGAGCATAGATCATGTGCTAGGCCCATGTCTACGTCATGATGAGCCACCAGGAGTGAGCCTGTGCATTTTCCCTATAAAGGCTTTTGATGGCGACTGTCACTATATATTCAGGCCATGTTGGTAACAGGCCAGAGTGTTTTTACATCATAGTTCATTCAGGTTTCTGTTTACTCAATAAAGAAACGAGATCCATGGCAGTTGAACATGAAGAGTGAGTAAGACATGATCTCAGACGATACAGAATTCACTGGACAGCAGTGGCAAACGAGAGAAAAGTAATACAAATATTATACATAAGGCTTTGGTACAGCACCATACAGTATGAGTTAATTGCTCACAAAAAGTTAAGTGAAGCGTAATACCTGATGTAGTGACAGAACAGAATGACAAGTCTAAAAACTGACCAAAAAAATAAAAAGAGAAACATCAGGTTATTAGTTTAAAACAGAGAAAAGTAAAAAAAAATTTTTGCTTTGAAATATTTACATATGAACATTGTTGAATACAACTTAAAGAACAGTATGGAGACAAATTATGTACAAAAAAAACAAAACAGAATTAACATATAATACACAATGTAAACATGTGATGTACAGCACAGAGTTCAGTGGATGAAAATGAAATGAAATGTAAATTTTCTTCCTTTTTAAGCACTACTTGGTTTGCTTGAGTATGAGCATTAGCTAAAACAGTCAACAATGTAGTGCTTATTGTAGCCTACGATAATAATACATTCTAGTTTCTCAGTGCTGGTACACATGAAAAAACAGAGAATATAGAAAATACTACATATTTCTATTTTCCGTCCAATAACAACCAGCTCGGATGTCCATGAATGATTGCTAAATAGGCGTTTTTTTGTATTGTCTCTACATGCAAGATTAATACAATAAAAAATCAAATCGGGTTTCTACGTATCATCCTATCAGCACCTAGTGATGCACTAAAAGCTGTAAGCAGAAAAACTGGAAAAAACAAAAACAAAACAAAACAAAATGAGCTAACAGTACGTCCAAAGCAGCCCTCTTAAACACTGTACATGTTTCTGTTGAATATGCAAAAAAGAGCCCGGAAGAGGACATCCATTCGTAAAACCCATGGAGGGGATGTGTGAGCTTTCCCAAGACCTTTCTACCAGGAGAATCAGCAATAAATACAAATGTGGTGTGATGACTACTCATGGCTATACTGTACAGTACTAGTAGGAATTCTACCGTCAAAACGGCGGTGAGATGACGTGAGACGGTTACGCCCCCCTGCAGTAGTGTGCTTGAAAAACAGTGCTGTTAACCAAAGATGGTAGACCTATAGGAAGTGTGTAGAAAAGATCCCCTCATGACCTGACGATGCTCTCGGATTTCCCTCCCATGTGTCCTGTGGCATTTACTAATCTAAAATCAGGTTATGTTTCTCCTTTTAGGCTGGGTTAATATTCTCAATATCATCACAAATATACTTTAGAGAGGGTACCTTGGAAGCACAGACAGACATTGCAAACACACTATAGAAAACAGGTCATCTTTGAGTTCATTTGAATGTCACAAGTCTCTATTATTTGAGGTTATACTACTATTTTCCAGTATTGTCTATCACTGTCATCACACCATGATACTGTTATGATAAGGACCTATAGTGTCTACCAGAGCTAGTTTAGTTGCTCAAACACACAGGGCCGAAAGAGTTGCTTGTGGAAACAGAAAACAAACCAAAAAAAAAATCTTTAGACCTCTATTCTACAGCACCACAAAGTTAAACATAGCACCAAGTTGTAATGTTCAAAGCAACTATGCCCTAACACACTTTTCTTTATCAAACTAATGTAAACACAATTTCCTCCACAGCACGTATTGTACATGACTATAGCATGTCTGTGACTCTTAGAAAAAAGTTTCCTTCAGTTTATTTGCTTTGGACACCTGAAGGCGAAAGATCTGAAGTGAATCTACATGTGTGCTCATGAACGGGCAAAATACAGTATTACTTTGTTCCAGAAATATTATAGAGGGCAACACACTTCTGCTTCTAAAGCTTTTTCCAATGGGCATTCACGTACTATACATCAGAGAAAATACTACTTAACTTGTGCAGCCAGCGGGCTATGGCAATAATACATTGTACGGTACTAACATTAAGGTTTCTTTTCTTCTCAGATAAAATAAGGTCTGCTAAAGTATGACAAATGAGGCACCTTAAAATGTTTTAGAAACATTATCCACTTAAAGCCGTACTGTAAGCAAATACTTTTATATATAATCTAATTTCTTTTTCCTTGGGATCCTTCCCGTCTTTTCATACATCCTCATACAAGAACGTCTTCCTGTAAAACATGGTTTGATTTATCTTTACAAATACAATACATACCATGTACAGTACATAACAAATATAGATTTTTTTTCCTCGTATCTTACATGAAACCAATTTGTTAAAGTAGAATATGCACTTTGACACTCACTTTCAGGCAATCATCACTTTCTCACTTGTCAAAAGAGTTTGAGATTTCAGTAAGCAGACACTGAGTCGATTCATTCTTGTGGATATTTGTCGGAAAACCTCTTGATTTGTTGGTAGCAGTTGGAAACATATCTGATTTGTCTTTGACTGATTGGACCAGCGTTGGCAATGAAAGGAAACCGGTTGTGTTTGTAGCCGTCAGAACAAAAGGAGCTTGGCTCAAAACCTGTAAGGGGGCCATTAGATATTACTGAAATACAGGAATAACACAAAGAAGTCAAACAATTTGGACTTAAAGTGGCAACTGCTCATCTCACCAATCGCAGCTGCACTATAAACAACCTAATGGGTTATTCAATGTACTGTGACATCGGGACATTCATTTCCTGTACAGCAAAACATACATTCATTATCGGTTAGTGTCGAAAAATTAGCAAACATACAGAGAAGTAGCTAGCAAGTAATATACAGTTGTTAAAGATAAACAGTCGGCGTGGCCATTGTTTGACTATTTCCCATTGCTTGTTAACAGCTTTATGAAGCAATCACATTCTCCTCTAACAGCTGTTGTTAAACATTAACATCCAAACTCTACTGGTTTGTTCTCTCTGTATTAAAACTCATGTACAGTGCTTCTGTACTTTTCCACTAAAGTTATATTTATTGATTTATTTGCCTTTTTTTGAATCTAAACTTCTGTTTTTTTATTTGTACGGGTATTCTGGTTCTGTCCCACTACTTGGTTAATACACAGTTGAAGCAGTTACCCATTTAAAATGTACATGTAAAAAAAACAAAAAAACCCCAAAGCAAAACAAGAGTTATGCATCTTCTGTAGCATTTTCTCTCAGGTGTCCTTGGCAGAGAAAGTAAAAACACAGATAATATTGGAGTCCCTCACTCCCCCAGAAGAGACAAATATGAGAAGGCGAAGGAAAAGGCAGTTTATGTTAGAAAAAACAAGAGAGAAAAAGGCAAAAAAAGGCACCTCGAGACGTGCCACATTTCACAAATGATTCCTTAATAATGAAATACATACTACAGTACACTTCACAATTCATCACCCTGTTCTTCTAAACCCTACAAGTCCAACCTCTGTTGAGCATGTAAGTCCCAAATTATTTAGAGAGTTCTCATGAAGGCTTTATCTTTTTTTTTATCTTAATACGGTGCTATAATGATGAGTGTAAACACACTGAGCCATCAAGCACTAAAATTAAGACAGTCTTCTAATGGTTGGCATTAGATCACAAATCCAAATAAACAGAATATGCCAGCTACTACTGATAATAAAAAGCTTCTAAATTAGATCAGGTCAGGCCATATTATCCGTTTGAATGAGTGTGGTGTGTGATATAAACCTTTTTATCCATACATTTCATATGTAAAAAGGTCAAGTACGTACAGTATACCACAAGAATTACAGCAACTCTGCGTTTACTCTGAGGTATATTTTGTGGTAAGAACCCTGTGTTTGAATACTGAAACTATTTGTATTGTAGGAAAGGTAGACTCATGTCCTTGTCCGAGGACGCACCAGGCTTCACAGTACACTGTATCACTGAAAAACCTAAAGATTATGGACCCCTTAATGACCAGTGAGTGAAAAATCTGTAACGTGTTGTGACATATTCAACCAACACATTGTTATTACTGTAGGAGGAAGCTAAATTCCCATGTTTTACTATTTATATACATTATATATTTTCAGAGCATTTTCAAGTGAAATTCCTCAGAGACAAGTAGTGGTGACAACTCAGAAACGCCATTGTTCTTGTCTTGAAATAAGATCTCCAACCCTGGAGTATTCAGCTGGATGTTTTCCCCGCTCCCCAAACACTGATGAACTTTTAGAGATTATAAGAAATGTATTAGCTTGATACAGAGACCGGGGCGGGGCAGGGAGGGCTGAGGTTGGGTTTTTGTCAAGGGGAGGTCAGTTTAGTCGAGTCCAATGGCTTGGTGGGCACACAGGTCAGCGTAGAGTCCCATAATTTGGGCCCTCTGAGTCTGCACTGGCCAGAATGCCTGTCTGGTCCTCCTCAGACTGCCTGCGGTGCAGGAAGGAGGTCAAATAGAGATAGGGGTTCTTCTTGTTTTGCCTTTTCCTCTTTCTGTGGAGGCTGAGATCCTCTCCCTCTTGGGGTGTCTGAGATTGCTGCTGGGTCTGAGAGGGACGTGCACCTGGAAAGGAGGCAGCAAGAAAGCACAGGAGTAACACACCACCCACATATTTTCAGATTAATCTTTGGTATCCATTCGCTCATCGCTAGACGAACCTGTTCTCCTTCCGGAGGTTGTGTTGTTATTGTTGTTGGCAGCAGCCACTCCCTTGGCTTTAGTAATACAGTGGTGTAGCAGTGCTGGTAAGCTCTCAGACCCGGCAGGATCACTAGACGCACCTAGAGGTTCCCTGAGAAGAAGAGAGACAGCACAGCATACATTGTCCTGCATTAATCCAACAGTCGTGTTCGGTCCCGTCTCAGATGTGTAAAGACAGAACTTTGCATTGCTATTTCCAGTAGGCACTATCATATGATTTGATGAGCTCTTGTACTTCTACTGAGAGCCCTCTCACTAAGATGATGAATTTCCACTTTCTATCTGCATTGATGGATGATAAAAGTTAGACACAAAGAAAGAAAGAGAAAAAGAAAGAAAGAAAGAAAGAATAGTTGACATAAGGTGGATTTGGTGAATTTATTGGCTATTAAGTTTCTTCTCAAACAATCATTACATTAAAGACCCAGTCCAGGATTTTTAGGAATTATGGTACTGAAGACTACATATTTATCCTCAAAGGGTAATGTGTTACAATGTGACCTCATTCTCTCATTTTAGGTCTCACAATCGTAATTTAAAATCAATTGTCAATCAACGTATGGTCTTAGCAACAGTCCCAAAATAAAACAGACACATTGCAGGGTTGTACAATAATTGTACTGTGCTCTCTCAGGTTTGGGTCTTCAAATAGTGACTGCTTCAGAAATGCGGGCAATATTGGTCTCTGCTGTATAAAACTCATAAAATGAAAATAATTTCTGGAACTGTAAAATGACCGTTCCTATAACAATAAAGTCTTATTGCAGATTATCTTTTAAATTATGAACATGTGTGTGTGTGCGCTTGCGCTTACATTAAGTAACTGCTGTTTTTGAACCCTGAAGAACTATTTTCATTTCATGAGTGATACATGCTACGTTCAATGAAAAATAATCAATCAGTGAAAAAAAATAATCACATCAAGTTAAAATATCTTCACTGTCATAGTATGCAGTCTGTTTTAGAAGTAGTTTTACCTCATACCGAATACTCTGGTTTTGTTGTCCATCTCTCATAGAAAGATGCAATACAATACAAATAAGTCCAAATAACCTCACAAACTCTGAGGATTTAAGTTTGGGTTCATGAGGTTCATTCTTGGTTCAACGTCTTTGCCTTTCAAAGAACTGAATACAAACAGCTTCAAAACCTGACTTAATGTTTCATTAAGTCAAGTTCTTGTGCCAAACATGTATTGTTTCAAAAGGCATAGAAACACAAAGCTTTAGAGATGCTGTCCATCACTTGCCACTGTGGAGAGAGAGATTGAGAGCAATTAGCAGAGAGGGGGAGACACATCTGAGAATTGCTACAGTCCTGGACAGATAGAGAACATTTCCATTATCACTTAAACTGTGTGCAGAGGCCATAGTGTGTTAAATATAGTACATTTCCATAGACATGAACACTTTACAGCACACTTTCATAAACATGAACACTGCGTACAGAGGCTTCACCATGCTGACGGGAGGAGATGGCAGGAAGAGGAAATGGCCGTTAAAGAACAAGTCACATGACAGGAAGAGGAAATGGCCATTAAAAACAGTCACATGACAGAAAAACGAAAGCACTTAGGACAACAAATGTGACAAAGAATTTAGTTTGAGAATTGTTGTTATTTGTTTGGTCGTAGAGAGAAGTTTAGAGAATGCATGCATGGCATTTTGCACATGGAACAAAACTTTAAAGGGGAATACTCCAGTCTATCATTCATGTGCGTCCTCTATTGATTCAAGGCTTTTTTTGGTGCAGGGAAACATGTCTCTATTCAAACAATCAAAAGACAAAAATGCTTCTCCACCGCTCCTCCTGCTTGCTCACAAGCCTAATTACTGCAGCCTACGCCACAGCAGGCTTACTGTGCCTGGGAAGTGTATTGATAAATGTGTCCTGCAGTCATTATTACCATTAGTTGTACTTCACTTGAATCCAGCACAGAGGCACAACCCAAAGCGATTCCCCTTTAAAGGAGAGAGTGATTAGAGCCCTCCCCCTGCTGACCCCTCCCCTCTCAGACATGGGTCCGACCCTTACCTATTGCGGCGTAGGGGACCGGGTCACAACGCTGCCCAGATAGCTGAGATCAATCAAAAACAAATCACGTAAGACCCTTACCCTCTATAAAGCAGCAGCCCTATAAGCTACCTTCCCTTAAAGGCCAGTGATGGTGCAGGAGCAAGTCTCTGCTTCATGGCTTTAGCTACTGTATGATTGTAGCTTCTAGGGTTGTGAGGTGGGTGTGAGGGGGCACAGGAATGTGTACAGTGAAGAAATACTATGGGGCATAAACGTATATGAGTCTCAGCTATGCTTTTTATGTAGGTGTAAAAGCATAAAACTTCCTGCGTTATGTCTACAGGGGCACTGATCTAACAGACTGTTGGATGTCATGGGAAAAGAATCCCTTCTGGTGAGATGTGATTGTACTAATTCTTCATCAAAAACTGGCTTAAGATCTAAAGTTTTATCCTTAAATAGCAGGTACCAGTTTTTAATAAGGCACAGTTTATTAATGGTTAATAAATCATTTACTAATGTTTTATAACACTGATTATAAGCCATACTAACTACCTCTGGGTTGCCAGGTTGTGGCTGGCTTTTATGCTCCTACAGCTCTTGAATTCATCAGTCTCTGATCTTCTGGAAACACATTGCAGAGCAATACATGGATTTATTAACATCTTATCATTATTTAAAACTTCAGACTCAAATTATTGTAAGAATCCATTAATAATAACTTATCAACGTTTATACACACAGATATACAGATGACTTACAAACTTTTGCGTAACAAAAAAAACTATAAAGCTTTTCTATAAAAAATGTGTTAACAATTTATTAACCATTAATATTATTCTAAATGCTTTATAAATGGTGAGTTATCAGAAAGTGGTACCTTTTTCTTTGTATGTAAATAACGTAATAAAAACTATGTAAATGGTAATGAAATATACTATTTAATTTATATCCAGCTGTGAAAAATAGTTAATTTCAAAGTTTCAATGTTCAAAATGGGGGACAGAAGAAAACAGTTTTATAAACAGTAAAGTTGAGGGTTTCTGTAGCCTTTCACCTAAATGTTCCTGTTTTTTCTTTCAATTTTCATTATTTTATGAAATGATAAAGACAGTAATACATTATCTTAAAATCAAATTGAGCTTTCACATGCCATCTAGTTAGTCTAGTCATCTTTTAATGAACTGATACAATGTGTGCTAAATGCAATTACATGCCTTCTGCATATTAATGTACAATATGCATCTTAATTATGCCTAAATGGAGACATCAAAGTAAAACTGTGGATAAATACTGAGGAACTTTGGAATAGAGAGCAGACGAGGAGACAAGTCTCCCCTTTAAATAAATATGTGACTATTCTCTATTGGAATGGATCACCTACCCTGAGGCTGATATCTGGAGCTGAGAGGGCTCTGAGGGTAGCATCTCCTCCTCTGTCCTTCTCTGGGATGGCCTCTGCCCGAAAACATCCCTGCCCTCCAGAGGGGGAGAGGGAGACTGGGAGGGGTAACTGGCTGCAGTGGAGGCATAGGACATGTGGGCGTGGTAACTGGGGCTGGGTAGCCTGGCGCCCTGAGTGGGAGAGGCGGTCAGGGAGGACCTCCGAGAGAAACTGACAGTGGCCGAGGGCTGCAGGGTGAGCTCAGGCATCTCCAAAGACCGAGAGGTGCGGAGGATGCTGGGGCGCGGAGGTGGGCGCACTAGAATATCTGGGGAACCTGGCTGGGTGCTAAGAGGGCTTTGGGAGAGCGGAGAGAGGCGGGAGGGCTGGAGTACTAGCGGGGGTAGGCTGGGGTCTGCCCGGCGCCCCGCCCTCGGGCTGAGCCAGGACTGAGGGCTACTACTGGGGGCTGTGCTTGGGCTCCCTGCACGGGCTGCCGGGTCAGGGTAAGGCAACACTGGTACACCCACACCGTGGGCCGTGTGTCTGAGCTGGCCGAGACTCTGGGCCTGTTGCATAGCTAAACGCCTAACCGGAGGCCCCAGGGGCCTGTCCCTGCCTGGGGGAGCCACAGGGACCTCCAGCTGCAGGAGTCCAGGGCTTGTTGGATCCTTTAGGGAAGGGAGGTGCAGGCGACTGGGGGGGAGAGAGTGAGGAGGGTATGGGGGTGGGTCAGGGAGGTCCTGGTGATGATGTAAGGGATGGTGAGGTGGGTATATGAACCGTGGACCCTCTAGACCCAGGAAGGGTAACTCATGAGGCTGCCAGCTTTCAGGTGAGCGAGGAGGAGGGCTGTGTGTGTGAGACAGAGAATGGCCAGAGGCAGTGTACTGATGGTGCTCCATCTCTCCACTCTCCTCGGGGATGGAGGGGTAACCAAAGGGCCCCTCAGCAGTGCCTGGGGGGGAGGACAGAGCGGAGCTACGCGGGCTGATGTCAGGCATGTAGAATGGTGGTGGAATCCCTGATTCACCGCGGCTGCCTAGATACCCATAGAATGGGCCCTGGGGAAAGCCCCTGTAGCGGGAGGCCGGGGCCTGCCCTGAGGCGTGAAGTGCACTGCCCTCTGCAAAGCTCATACCTTCCATGGGCCTGTGTAGGCGGGGACTGTAGGTGGGGGGTTGCGTTGACTCCAGGCTGGAGGACGTTGGGGAGAGCTGGGGCCGCAGCGTGGGCATGATGGGCGGCAGAGGCCCGGGGTCAAAATCATTCTCCTCATCAGACTGCCGGAACTCAGGGTACATGTCAGACTCCTCTGCGAAGGGAAAGCCCTGGATGCGGCGGGGCGGTGGGCTGGTCTCCATGACGAAGCGGCCATCAGGGCCGCGGCTTATCAGCTCAATAGGCGTGGTGACCTCTGCCTCATACTTGGACACACTGTATTTCTTGCTGGCTATGGCACGCTTGGTTTTCTTGTAGAAGGAGAGCTCTTTGTCTCTTTCTCTCTGAGGGCTGGGCAGCTTCCTCACATACAGGCCTGGACCGTGGGAACCCTCTGACGAAAGAGAGCGGGGTCGAGATGGAGGAGAGCTCTCTGGACTTATCTTCCCCGACGATAACCTGATAAAAAGATGCAGACACAATGTACTGACTTAATTTAACATATTCCAGATGAAACCCAAAGGGAAAGTGCGTAAACTTTTTTCAAACAAAAGAAAAATCTTTGATGCTGTAAATTAATAGGCATGAATGCAGTTTCATTCTTAAACAGATGACACAATACAAAGCCAAAGCACTCCATCAAAGCAGCCATAATGAACTGCTTTATGATAATGACCAGTTTATGGCGGCGGCAGCATCCTGATAGGACAGCAGCTAATGAACCAAGCCAGAATGATGGGATGAGAGGAGAACCAACGACGCAACCATGACAACCGTATCACAGATCTATTGATTCTACATCTTCTTGAGCAGACGTGAGACCAATCTCCATATGCTGCACCAAATGGTGATGTGAGGAAAGCAGATGACATCTAACCAGGCCTCATTTGCCCACACCAGGAGCAGCATAGTCGACACTTACTGGGTCACTGAGTGCATCAGGTAGACATACATTATAAAGAGTGCATATACACAGTACTGGACTGTACATGCAGCTGAGCTATTGCAATTTAATCCCTGTATGGTGCGTGAAAGTCTGTGCATGCAAATAGGCCAGCGGTAGGCTTCACTGCAACAAATAGTCATTGTCAGTTGATAACTTCTATGCAATGCATTAACCATGCAGCCAAGCCAGTGCAGTGCAGCACACTCTGTATTTTGGTGCAGGCAGGCACTCACAGGGGGCTGGCGGGCGGGGGCAAGAAACTGCTCCTGGCAGGCTCGTCCCAGCAGGGCTCTACCCCTGGCAAGGGGGTGAGAGGAGGCCTGCGATGGGAAACAAATGACATGGGCCTGGTTCATCTTTGACTATGCCACTTGCAGGAAGGACCAAGAGTGAACTCCCTGATCTGCCTGGACCATTTCATAAAAAATAAACAAAGGTATCTGATACTAACGAGTTACCTAAAGTCTCAGGCAGACAAACAGTTGTTCTGGAATGGGAGTTACACATATTATTGTCACAAATGAGCTTCATTTGAGATTGGAAATGCAGTCATACATGTACACGAGATTTACAGACAGACAAATACACACATGTAGCGGATACTGTACATTAAATGTGCAGCTAAACAAAAAAACAGCATTAATAAACACTTAGAATCATGCAGAAAGCAGACAGCGTTTGAGGTTAAAGAATACAGATGGATCAAAAATCAATACACATACTGCAGCTTGGGCACTCTGGGTAATGTGTTTAAAATGCTGACTCGGCTGCTTTGAACTTTCCTTAATCTTCCCATGATCCGCTAGAGGCTGCTACTGTACATGTTCTTCCACACCCTTGAAGAAGCCCAAACATATAATCAATGTTTTTTTCCATCATCAACCTGGGCTTCTTCTTGTTCTTCTTCTGCATGCTTGTTCATTTTGTAAGTTTTAATACATATACTCTCTTGCCATATTACCACTACTGCTCAAGGGGAAATCATGCTGTGTATATCAGCTCTGCTAGCAAGGCTCTAAAAAGATTGTATATCGACTTGCCAGATGCTTCAATATAAACTGTTTGTGTTTTTTACTGTTATTTATTGTTAGAAATTCATGCCTTGTCACAGTGTGTATGGGAAGAGAAATTCTGTACAAGGTCTATTAGAAGATGCACAGTAGTAGCCACCTCTGGCAGACTGCAGGGGCTCTGGCGTTGACTTTACTTACGGTGACTCAATGCTTTTCCTGAAGTGTGTCACCGACAAGGGGGGATCTGAGAGGACAAAAACATTTAAAGTTAGCATTTTCTCTGTTGAATACTACAAGAAGAAGTCAGACACATGGATTATGAGACGACAGGCCTCTCAGACATGTAAAAGCCCCACACCAATCTTACCCAGGAGTAAGGCACCCAGACTGAAATGATACAAAACAACGAATGGGGTGTGTGTCTTAGCAGTCGTTTTGTGTCTCTGTGGTCAGTTTGAGTCTCTTTGTTTCCCTGTTTTTGTCTCTCTGTAGTAGCTATGAGAATCTTCGCTGCCATTATGTGTCTCTTTGTAGTTGATTTGTGCCTCTTTGTGGTAATTTTGCATCTCTTTGTAAATGTTTTGTGTCTCTCTGTTGTTGTTTGCTGACTCTTTTTAATCATTATGTGTTTCTTTGTAGTCGTTTGTTTCCCTTTGAGGTCATTCTCTTAGTTGTTTTGCATCTCTTTGTAATTCATTTTGAGTCTTTGTTGTTGTTTTGTGTCTCTTTGCAGTCATTTGACTTTCTAACAATAAATATTGACATTCACTCATGAGCACGGGGCCCAGTGTGCCCATTAAGCCCATTCAGTAATCCATCCATGGTCAGACACGTACTATATTCATTACATGTAAATTAAGCAGAGGGGGTGACTGACCTGGTTTACGCTTGAGTTTGCGACGATGTTGCTTATTGACGAAGCAAGCTGCTAGAGTGCTGAACAGTACTGCCGCTGCCAGAAAACAGATAGTTGCCACAACACCCGCCACCACAGGCCGCGCCAGCCCCTCATCAGGCAACTCCGGAGGGGGGAAGGGATCTGATGGGGTAGACAAGTGGGTAAAATGGAGAGTTTAGTCACAAATCCATTCCTCACAAGGGCCGAGCATTTCTGTGTGTAGTATATAATGCTTCTTTGTAAAGAAACTCACCTGTGCTAGACACTCCCACTACGTTGCTGCTCTCACTAATCAGGTCATCCATGACAGCCATCACGCGAAACTCATACCAGGACTCCTGTCAGAGGGACACACCAAATACACTCTTCCCATGGCCGTCTCTTACACAGAGTTTTGTGTAAAGCTTAGTAGATCATGGCTAAGTGCACTTTATGTTCAAAAAAAACATTTTTGATGTAGAAGTGGTGGAATATTCACTTACAAAATACGTGTGTGTGTGTATATAGTTATTTCTAAATTATGCTTAGCACCATTAAGTAGGGAGATTGGATCGGAAAATGGATTCCATCAATCAACTTTTCAGTCAATTATTCCTAAAACTTGCTATGTTTGCCGCACCTCACACATCGAACAGTGTATGTAACTGACCTGAACGAGGTCTCTAGCTATGAGCTCAGTCTCGGTGGACGGGATCAGGTCATCCAGAACCTCCCACCTCTCCCCGAGGCGGAACTCCATGATATATCGGTCGATTGGTGAGGAGTGGTTGGCTGGTGGGAGCCATGTGAGGAGGACACCGTGCTGCGTGCGATTGGCTGTGAGGCACCGTGGTGGAGTAAGAAGCACCAGTGGTTCTGGGGTACCCAGAGGAGAGCCTGTGAACCAGAAATGTTGCACATAAAAGTTAAAACAGAGGAAAGTATTTCATACATGACCCAGATAAAACAAAACAACTGACTGATCCTTTGCAGTGAAATAAAAAACAAAACAAAAGTGTGGCTCACAATATTAGATATTAGAACGAATAGAGTCTTTGTGCTTTGAGCTAAATGCTAACTTCAGCATGCTAACCAATATGCTAACATACTCAAAATGACAACATTAGCGTGCTAATTGACATTCAAGTACAGCTGAGGAGAATGTCATTGGTTTTTCAGGTATTTGGTCATAACAAATTTAGTGATGGCGCTAGATAAAGTTAAGGGATCACTAAAGTTATTTAAATTTATCCTGAGAGAAACATTAATTTCACAGAACATCACAATCCAGCCAAGAGTTTCACTTAAAACCAGAAATGTCAACTTCATGGTGGGACTACAGGAAAAGTCAGGGATCAACTAAGTCATTAAAATACATTGTCTGGACACCATGAAAGTCTGAACAATTTCATCTGCCAATAGACGTTGAGATATTTCAAAAGTCAACGGATGATCAAAGGTATCATGCTCTGGAGACCGTAGCAATCCATCTTACGATTGTTACGATATTTCAGTCTGGACCAAAGCAGAGGATCGGCTGACAGACAGACCAAAACTGCTGTGAGCATAGCTAAAAACAAGTTCAATAAAACAAAACATTTGGCAGCTCTTTTGTATCATATAAATTATGCTTTCAGTCACTCAGTGTAAAATATGTTGTATGGTTTAACAGAGTAGTAATTTATGAACCTCAGAAGTACTCCACCTGACCTCAGACTGAATACTGAGCTCCCTCTAAAGTGTCTCCCTCTGCAATCCCACCGGCTAAATGAAGACTAGCTGAATGTGTGGTGACCTTCGACTGTTTTCTTTGAGAAAAAAAGCTTTGAGACCTGACACAGTTTTCCTAATTACCCACAAATAAAAATACCCCCACTGTTAAAATAGATACAACACTCAGAGGCAGGCACACAGAAATACACTTGTCTGTTGTGCAATTTTACCTGAAAAAAAAAATGTAATGCTTGACATGACAAAACCCTTGAACTGTTTTATCAGTGGTATGTTAACACAGCACATCACAACTATACAATATTTGTCTTGGTTTTCAGAGACAAAACAATAGGAAATATTAAACGGTTTTACATTAATGATGCATGATTTGGACCTAATCCTGGGTTTCAAAGAGATCTTGTGGTATGAAAATAACATTATATGACAGAATAAGGCAGCGCATGTACAGGAAGCATACAGGATAAACCAAACCCTTTATTGTTCACTGCCATTCATCTGTTGGCTGCTATCTGAGTGTGTGAACTAGGTCAGAACTTTACAAGCCTCATTTAACCTGTGTTGAAAGTAAGCTTTCCAACACATTGTTAGTGGGCAATGTGCAGCAGAATCAGGGTTTACACTGTGTGAAACAAAGACGGCATTGTGAGTAAGTTACTGTCATCAAGTCTTTGAGATTATGTTTTGTTAAAAGACCAGTGTGTAGCATTTAGTGGTATCTGCCAGTGTTGTTCACCCTTCCATTCCAAGCACGAAGAAGAAACAACGGTGGCTGTGAAGCTTACAAAAAACATGAATGTCCCTGTCTATAGCCAGTTTGTCCCTTCTTGGCTACTGTAGAAACATCGTGGTTCAACATGGTAAGCCTCCATGGAAGGGGACCCATGTCTGTAGACAAAAAACGTCTCATTCTAGGGTAACAAAAACATAGTAATTCTTATATTCAGGTGATTATAAACGAATGAAAATATAATTATGAATAAATATATAATAAAATCAATCAAATCACAAATGATCAGGTTGGTTTCAACCTAATTGTAAGTTTTTATAATTGAGTTCTTCACAGCTTAGGGTTTTCTAAGCATGTGGGAGAAACTAAGGTAGCAACTCTGGGCTACTGTATAAACATGGTGGATCGACATGGTGGCCTCCATGGAAGAGGACCTGCTCCCTTTATAGATAAAAAGGACTTTTTCCACTGAGTCTCACAGTTAGGCTTCATGGATTAGACTCAATGCACACACAGAGGACTTTGGGTGTGGCTTGATCTGTGAATGCCTTTATGCAACACCTTCACTTCTTAGTGCTTTCCACTGGTATGGCAGAAAATCTACCTCCATCCTCTTATTTTGCTGAGACATTGATTTTAAATACCATACACCTTTAATTCAATTTCTGTTCAGGCGGCAGCACATAAAGACTGAATTGGCAGCCTGCCCTTGAGGCATGAGTTGGATTATAACACACAAGAATCTAAAAGATAAATACACATCAAAACATGAATTTCTTAACAGCAGCTGCATTCAGCTCGATTCACTGCGTAACCACTCACTAATACACCTTTCTCATGGCGAACGTGTTGACTTGTCAAACACAGGTGGAACTAATAACATTAATAAGATGTTGGTATTGTGCATGATAGTTTATTGGCACACCTAAATGTAACAGTGCCATCATTAAAGTCATTAGTTACACCTGTGCCTCTCCTGCTATGGCAATTCAAAATATTTGTGGTGAGAATTATCTGTTGTATTGCTCAGTGCATTAAAATGTATCAGCTGGTCCCATCTCTGTGCTTGTGCACATTTTAATGGTTTCCTGACTCGCTGTCCACCTCCTTTCTTATAAGCCTAAAGATCTCAGCCACGTACATTAAAACAGCAGATAAAATCTTGTTTGCTTAGTCATCATTAAAATGATTTGATGGCTTTGATGTTTAATATTTGGGAGTTTCTTCTTTTAAATTCTGACAGGAAAGCGCAAATAGGATTAACAAGGAGGCATAAAGTCCTTGATTTATGAATAGTTGTAAACACCAACAGTGCATTATGGAGGTGGATGGAATTAAAGCAGTGTGGTGTACATTTAAGAGATGATGCTTAACAGTGTGAATCCAGTCTAAACATACTGCTTTTTTTGATGTGGATGATAAAGTGAAATATGTTATATACATTAAAGGGATAGGTTTGGTTTCAGGCATTTATACAGTCACTGTATACAGTTTAGTTTACTTCATCTTCCTGGTTTTTGGGTAAGAAAACTCATTAAATCTGTAGCTTTTGCTAAAGGTACATTTAAATCAAAAGTCAAAATATGATGACAATGAATACTTAATAATAATATCATCAAAAAGTAACATTCATGCACCAATTCTTCTTAAAATCATGTTTAGTTTCCTTGATAGTGATAATGCATAATCTTTTTCTAGCATCTTTACATACTGTCTTACTTTTGATTGATATATTGTCTTTTTAGAAGAATTTTAACTGTACCTGACTAAAATTCTAGTTCAATTTAGATTATTTTTAAATTTGAAAACATACAGAGGAGGTGTCAGTACTTTCTGTCCTAAAAAATGTCTGCAAGTGTTGAGAGGCAAAACCCAGGGCGAAAAAAAAAGACAGAACATCAGGAATTTGGACATCAGAGTACTATGTTTAGAGAGTGTTGATAATGAACCTGAAACAATAAAACTGAGGGGGATGCTCCCCTCAATCTCCAGTGGAAATTACGTTCCTTATATACATTAATTCAAACATCACTAGAGGGCAGTATCTTCAATCCGTTTTTGCTGATATTATAAAAATTATAAATAGTGTTTCACTGCAACTCAGTGTGGGCTGATTCTGAAGTCAAGAAGCAGCAAAATTGGAGGGAGAAACCTTTGATTAAGTACCCACCTGCAGTGTTGACTGTCACAACTTCGCTGAATGGGCCGGTGCCCAGTTTGTTTTGTGCCAACACACTGAACTGGTACTCTGTCCCAGGCTCCAGCCCTGGCACCACCAACCAGGTCTGAGCACCAGAAACTGGCATTGAATGCCAGTCGTGAGGACCAAAGTCTGTTCTCTTTGACCTAACAACAGAAATGAGACAGAAAAACAGGAAAATTATACATGACTTCAGGATGCATAATTGTAAATAATGTCACAAGACAGTCTTCAGCAGGTGGGGCCTGAGGGGTCTGGCACTGAAAAAATATTCTCTGTTTCTTTTACTTGTCTTTCAAGCACTTCATGGTCTTGCACCAGCCTGCTTGTCTAATTTTCTTGCAGTGTATAAACCAGCACAGCCCCTCAGGGCTTCTGAGTCTTTTAGTTGTTCCAAAGTGCAGGACAAAAACTTCTGGTGAGGCAGCTTTTAGTTTTTATGCTCTGAGGTGCTTTAACAGTCTGCCCAAGGATTTGAGATCATCAGTAAGTGTTTATATCTTCAAAAATAAACTTAGAACTTTAAGCTTATGCTGTAGCTTTTGATTACAGTCTCTAATGGCCCTTATTTATTTTATTTAATCATTTAATCGTAATTTAATGTTTTAAAATGTTTTAATGTTTTAAACTGCCTGTTCTCTTTTTTATTGTTCTTTTATTTTATTCCTCTTATCTATCTTATTGGTTTTATTATTACATTTCCATTCTTTTTATTTTTTGTATGCATTTGTATCAGATTCTTTTACTGTTTATATTTGTACTCTCTTATTATCAGCTTGTCAGCTTGTGCAAACTATACTATACTCATGTCATCTGATATATAATGAGCAGTTAAAGACATACATACATAAGAGCCTAATTCTGTGCATGATCCATGTTGATAAAGATACAGAAAAATAGAAATGCACGGCAAGAATAGCATATTGTCAATAATTTAGAGACCCCACAAAATTTCAAAACATGTTTTCTGAGGAGCTTATATGTTATTAAAGCTGCAGTATGTAATTTTTCTAAAAATATTTTTTGTCATTTTTGCGGAAACTTTCACTATATCCTGACAGTAGTACATCAGACAGGCAATCCTCTGGATGATTGTAGTGCTCCTGATGGCATCTTTTGCAAGAATCCACCGGGGCTCAGTGAAAACAACCAATCAGAGGAGAGAAAGATAGTTGATTGCTGAGTTTCATTCCCAGGGCATAAAATACAGACACTTTGGGACTCTGCGGATGAGATACAACAATCAACTATCTTCGAGCCTCCAACCCAAAGCGACTTTATATGTTTCTTGGTTCTGTTTTATTGTTTTCGTCCAGGCACGTTGGCTTCTTGCAAATGCCATTAGGAGCACTAAAATGAGCCAGAGAAAAAAGATTTTTTTCACAGATTATCTGTCTCGTGTACTACTGCCAGGACAAAGTGAAAATTACAGCAAATATGATAAAAAGTTATTTTTTTTTATAAAAGTTACAGTTATTACAGCTTTAAAAGAAGCCAAGCTCCCCTGGCTCCCCTGTAGTTCACATGCTGACTAACCTGTATGAAAGTAGCTACACTATAAATAGTTTCGTCTGCGACTAGATTAAAATGTCCACATGTACACAAAAATGTCTGTGAAATGTGCATTGTTTGGTCCACACTACCTGTTTCAATGACTCTGGTCAGCTTCACATTGGAAAGGGAACATGTTGTTCTTATTGGTGGTTTGCCAGAAATGTGAAGCCAATTCCTGAATCGAAAGCATTTAATGAAGTTTGATTTTTCACTTCAAATATCGACAACCTTCTACCTTTTTTGATTACTTTAATGATCCCTGTGGAAATAAGGTCACTTCAGCAAGAAAGTATTAATCTAAAATGTACTTGTATGAATGTAAACTAATCTACTTCTGTCAGATATTGACAATATCTGTCTGTTATCAGTGCAGCCGTATACACCACAAGCCACTGGTCTTTTGCTGTATTTACTGGGCTCTAATATGACATGTATTTAGCATATAATTATCTCTTACTAAAGTAATTACAGGGCTCATAACTTTATAGTTTCAACTCCATGTGAAACGTTATTCCACATAAGAAAAGTCAGAAGTGTCCTTTTTCTAATTTTTATAGTCAACAGATGAATTTCTAGAGGTACCCAGACAGATAATTCACTCACATGCATCAAAACGTTTAAAAAACGCTCTCTGTTCTGACTACAATCAGGTGCATATACACTCCATCACAACACACCATGAATTATGCACGTATACATTTACTGAATACCCAGAGAAATATGCTGTCAAAACAATTCTGCTGCGAGCTTCTGATTGAATTTCATATTGTATCATCATCAGTGAAAAGGGGATGAAAAAAAAAAAAAACAAGCCTGCTCGCACTTTATGGCAAACTAGGCCGATAACCTCCAGGTAGTGTTTCCACATCTGCAGACTGCTGCCATTGATTTGAAGTTAAGTAAGAGCACTTACACTGGACCGTACCACACAGAGAACGTCTGTTCGAAGCCGCCATCATAACCTGGTTCCCAGGACACATTAGCAGAGGTTGTTGAGGGCAATACGTGGATACTGCCAGGAGCGTGTGGGCTGGTGCCTGAGTGGTTTATAGAGACAGAGAGAGGGGATGAATTTAAAAAGCACAAGTACTAACTTACTTATCAGATTTACAACTACTTACAATTATCGTTTAATATAATTTGCAGCAATGAAACTATACCTTTGAACATGCATAGTGTATTAACATTTTATTCACATAACTGGTAATTTAAAATCAGACTCTGGCTCATACTGATTGAGTTCACGTCACATTATGCACCACAAGTCAAATGAGTAGCATTTTGTTGGTGTTTACAGCCCCAAAATACTGTGCTGCATCATGTGCCTGCCTGCTCTCGGGAGGATACTGTGATGCTGGCTGAGGTGGTGACCAGTGTAAGGTCAAGTTCAAGAGCAGCAATGCTGTCTGCAGCTCTGCTCATCCCACCCACCTAACAGCTGTGCCGTGTGGCCCGAAGCCGCTTACTTCTCACACTGGGATAAAAGAGAGACCTGAGCATGGTCTGAGGAGCACAGCTGTGACACCTGTCAGCTGAAGGTTGGTCACAGGCAGGCAGGCAGGCTGAGTGCTGCCAGCTGTGCGACAGTAACGACTCCAAAGGCACTGGGGCAGTGGGCTACTGGGGCAGACTTAGTGACCTGATCACAAAATCCAGACTTAAAGGAATAGTCCGACACACTTTCTTGTCTAGGTTCTGATGAAAAGACCACCCTCATATCTGAACATTAAATATGAAGCCTGTAGACGGTTAGCTTAGTAAAAAAAAATTTGCATAAAGTAGCTCAGTTTTTGCATAGATTAAATAAATTATAAAGACTGTGTCCAACACCGACACATTGCATTTTCTAGCCTTTTCGCAGGGACTAGTTTTGGAGATCGCCACCAAAGTATAATTGTATGTAAATTATTATACATGTTACATATTAATCTATATGTAAAATTTCATATGTGCACATGAACATTTTATTAGTATACAAAAGTATCTGCATTTTCCCTGCAGTGCTTTAATCTTTACTGCGTAATTTGAGTATTTAAAGCATGCTATCTTATTGTAAAGGACAGAAGTACCGTCCCAGATGTGTTGACAGCATTCATGTTGATTTGGCTGACTCACTCCAAAAGTAAAAAGTTAGACTTTTACTACTTTTACACCATTAAATTAACTGAAAACATTACACAATCAACTGAATTAGCAATTAAGGTGCAATCTTAATAGAATGTTAGCAAAAAAAGTAACTCAGATGACGCTAGATATAACGTCTTAATTAGTGAGCTTTAAAGGTGCTGGTATTTATGCTAAGCTAAGCTAACCAGCTCTAGCTTCATATTTAATGTCCAGATGTGAGAGTGGTATCAATCTTCTCATCTGACAGAATATGTCCCACAGTGCCAAACTATTCCTTCAAACACATCTACAAGTCCTTTAATAAGACAACAATATTGTAGTTTTAAGGAATACTCACAAGTACTGCTGTGCTCTTCCCTGTGCAACAATGTAATAATATAGCTCCTATATTTATCCATTTGTCTAGCCTACAGGGGTTTAATATTTGATACTCAACAGATTTTCGATGGAGTATTCCTGTAACAGTCTGGACTAGAATATGAAAATAACAAACAAATTTGATAAATGATTCCGCAGGGAAGAGCAATGTGTGTATAATGAGTGAAAGGAATGCCTGAAAGCACAAAGCATCCCGAAAACACAAGACTATTGTGCCTCTCATTGCTATGCATATGTATATTTTACATCATTCGCATCATTTCCCATAATAATCGTGTGTCGATGAGGCTAGGCACCTCTGGAAGCCAGCTTTGTGCAAAACATTTACAATGAAATTTATCTACAAAGTCTAAGAAGTGGCTGCTATCACTGCTGTAAAGACATTGTCACAACCTAACCTAGCAAAGGGCATAATCAGTGCTACAATCTCAAATTGGATCAGAGAACGCTACAGTCATTAAGGCTACTTAAAGGCACCATGATTAGTTATTAAAATATGAACCCTACAATTTTCATTATAGATACTAAAGGAGACTTTCTATATTAAATTTGAGGTGTTGTTGTACCACAACTTTTATACACACAGAGAATTTGACTAACAACTAACTAACAATGCAATCATGCATCTAGACCTCCATTGTTAAAACTTCATAACCCTGCTTGCCTTTGTCAAAACTTCAATTTAAGTGTAAAATGATATCCTTGGTGCATTGATTCAACAGACAAAGGCTGTAGGGACAGTGCTTTAGCAGTCGTGTGGATACCACACTGTAGTTGCAGATTCAGGTTTTAAATTAAGCTATTACAGATTAGATCTAATGAAAATTTAATGACGCCCGAGGGGATATTGCGTAGAGGCAAGGTGTTTGAGGGATGATGGTCTTCTTCATGCAACTCACTCAAACCACACAGAAAATCGGGATCACAATGAACTCAAATAAGAGGTACGTTGTGTTGACATAAATAGAACTGGTGAGCTGAGAGCACTGTGCAGATTTTGTGTACCGATGACTAGGATACGCGTGCTGGCAGTGATGCTTGTGACCACATTGGTGGCTACACACTCCCATTCTCCATGGTCCTCCTTGCTGAGGGACAGAAACTGTAAGCTGCCACTGGGTAGGATGTTGTGCTTACTCTTGCTTGGCTTCCCCACCTTCAATGGACACGGAAATTACAGCGACATGGTTAAAAAGTGCAAACAACACATTAACAGGTAGAAACAAGTGTAGAAGATGATGTGTAACTTGTTTGTTATGTGTTCGTCTACTGCACCTTTCTCCAGGTGATGGATGGTATATCAGGGTCTCCAGAAGCAGCACAGGGGATAACTAGCTCTCTCCCAGCCTCCTGACGGTACTCCCCCCCAGGCCTCACATTAAAGTAAGGGGGATCCTGGATAAACACATGAACACCAGACCATCATGCAGACTTCTGGCTAGATTAGTCTATCCTAAAAACATGCAGAAAATGAAGCAGTGATGTACCTTTAGCACCAAAGTGGCAGGGGGGGACATGCCCATGGTACCCAGGGCGTTGTAAGGCACACAGGTGTAGGTGCCCAGGGAGTCTTCTGTGGCCTCCGCCACCCGGATACTTCCATCTGGCATCAGGCTCCAACCGGGGTACTACAAGACAAGGGGGGCATCTGAAATGCTTGATTTCAGGGTTTTTTTCCTGAAATCTCAGGGTCCAACCTAAATGTTTCTGAACTGCAAAAGAAAACAAAAATCCCCCCGAATTCCGTTTAAATCAGATGAATTGGAAGTGAATGCTTATATGATGCTGACCTGCCCTCGGCAGCATCACAAAATGTCGTGCGACCTCAGCGACAGTAGATAGACAGTAGAAAGCAGACAGTAGAAAGACAAAGACAATGACACATAGAGAGCTCTGAGCAGAGAGATGGATAATGCTGAAATGGTAACAAAACTGTGACAGTAGTATTTGTAGCCAGGATATTAATTGCTGAAAGATACTGTACTTTAAAATATCACTGGACAATTGATCATTATCTCTGAACAAGCACAGTATCAATCAACAGTGTGCTGTAACTTTAACAAAACAAAAGCTGTCACACTGGCAGCAAAGGACAGCTCTGAAGAAAAATGGCCACTGTGAGTAGTATACTATTGTATATGACATTATTGGACTGTCAATACTGGTGCATCAAAGTGCAAGTAATATTTTACAGTTGTAGCTGGTCAAGGTGGAGCTAGCTCCAACTTTAGTGTTTCCCACCTGGGGTCGGGACCCTCAGAAGGTCACAAGATAAATGTGAGAGGTTGTGAGATGATTAATGGGACTGGAAGAAAAACTAATTTCTGCTACACCGATTTGTATTCATTTGTGGATTTTTATCTTTTTCATATTATATATATTATATTAGATACTTTTACCTCTTAGGGCCTCAAACCGTTATTTAAATGAAGCCATCTGAGAACATTTAGAGCAGAAATATCTCTCTGGTGGAACTGCTAACAACTTAAACATATCACTTTATTAACTAGAAATCGTTTTTTGTAAGAGGTCACAAGCTACAAAATTTGGGAACATCTGGGTCACATCTGGTTTAATAATACAAAGTATTTTATAAGCTAATCTTGTGTTTCTTATGTAAAATCTTACTCTGAAAAGTAAAAGTAGTGGATAAAGCACATAAAATGTAAATACTCAGGTATCTACAAGTACCTCCAAACTGTGATTAAGTACAGTTAACTCCCACTGTTCTGCCTACAGAACATTTTTATGTCCACATTCATCACATGGGTCTAATAATCAAAATGACTCCTACACTCATTGAGGCACTAACCTGTGGTTTAAATGTTTTGTTATTAAATATGCTGTTTGTGTATCAACAATATATTAAACATCTTGATCTAGCACATTAAAACCAACATGTTTAAAAAGAAAATGTCATGTCCACATTTTGTCTGGGCTGAACTACCTCTCTCATCAAACATAGCACAGCACAATCATCCATCTTGTGAAACTAGGAATCATTTTCACACAACCACGTATGACATTGCAAAAAGCACTTTCCCCCATTTAGCATTTAAAGACAGCATATAAACATGTAATAAATTATTTATAACAAATTATAATGTAGTTGTAAGCACGCTTAAAAATGTCCACATATTATGGGACTTTAAGTAAAGTAAATATACCAATGTAAAAGGGTTACAGTAAATGTACTGTAACACAGAGAGAGAAGACTAAACGAAGCCCTGAGGCAGACTAACCTTCTCCACTCTGAGAGGATAGCCGTCTTTCTCCCACTTCACTGATGTCACAGGTGGGTTGGCGTCCACAGGGCAGCGGATGATGCCTGGCAGTTTCCGTGGGACGTAGATGACCGGGGGCATGTTGATCACTCGGGCAGGGTCTGGACGTAAAGGGAGGATCGGTGTTAAAGATGCTGGATACAAAATCAATTATATCTGCGTCAAATGTTTGATATAATCTAATGTGCAGAGAGATTTCACAGTAGAAATCGAACCTGTGGTGGATTACTTGATGGAAAAAAGACCAAGGGCAAGGCCGTGTCAAGCGTTTCAGAGTAGGAAATCACTACTAAGGCATTTTTGGTCCTACGTTTAGGACTAGAAGTAAAAGCATTTCATCAACTTTCCATCTCGGCCAAAAAGCACTCCAGAAGTGTCCTAATCTGTTTCCAGGAGAATCTGTTCAGCCAGAGATATCCTCTGAGAGGAGAAATGTTTTGTTTGATGACAATGAGCTTATTGAAAGATCGCTTTGACAGAAACAGAATTCTTTTTTAAAAGTGACTTTGTGTAGGATGCAGAAGAGAACACATGATATTCTCTCAGAAACCGAATTCGTTACACCTTTTTAGAATACGGGAAGCACATCTGTGCAACAAGGTTGATTCTGTCAGAACCAAAAATCATACAGTAAAAAAAGTCATACATCTAACTTTGATCACGTTTTTGTCCTCAGTGAGAACGCACTATACCTGCATAATGAAGAATCTCAACTTAATTACAATAGGTAAAATTGAACATGGGTCTTATATTACTGACTAATTGTTATTATTTTCAATTTAAAATAATAGCAGGGTTATAATATTTTAGAGTTGTGTTATATATTTTTTTACAGTGACATTAAAGACATCTTTTCTTTGCTTGTAGGAAACATAAAAAAGGGAAAGATTATGCTACAGCCATACAGACAGTTTTCAACATCAGTGCTGCGTGTGCAGTTTGTGCAAGATGTGGTGTAGCATTATTATAGGTTGTAAAAGGATACGGCGTGGATGTAGCGATGTCAAATTAACTACTATTTTAATTTACATATAGATTACACTTATTCTTTAAGCCAGGTAAATGGTATGCCAATATTTACTTACAGTCCAAATAATAGCATATTTGTAAATATTAACGTGAGTTTTACTATATTTTTCATCATATTTTTGCATGTATAATCTATATCTATGCGGAAAAAGCGGTCCTACTTTCTGCATTTCCTGCACATAATTTTTTTCTTTGCAGCTCTGCAGCGAGGAGTCATCCTTCTCCTTGCTGAAAGTAACTGTAGGATGCGTATTAAATTACTCTCAAGCTATACTCTGAGTATTTGTAGCCCGAGGTTAACTTCCAGCACAATTCCTGAGATGCCTGATAAAAAAAGGCCCAGAGTATGTTTTGCATGAAGCATCCAGGACACTGGTTTAATTATGGTCTGCTGTATTTGAGGCCAGTGATGAAATCAGTGCCTGCAGTGCTGTGAATCCCCCAGCTCTCTCTCTCATACTGTAGTGCAGTAATCAATGACCAGCAGCAACTTGGGAGCAAATTAGCAAGGGCTGACGATGAAAAGTCACATGGCCAGGAGTGGCATTTCTCTCTCATCGGTCAGAGCTGATGAACAGGAAGGTCACAGTTTCATTTGGGGGGAAGCCAGATTCAAAAGAGACCAGGAAAAATGGAGTCTGAGGACGAGAGGGTCTCCATCTTTGTGCACAGGAATGAGGCTGGAGTCGGAATAGATAATAATTATATCATTAAAATACACTCAGAATATGAAAATGGTCAAAGAGAGTTGGTGTGCTCCCTCTCTGTCATGTCTGACCTTGAAATTCAAGAAGGTTACTTTGCGTTACAGCGGTAGAGCAGCGCTGCCAAATACTACAGCAGCCTCCAACACAAGCAGCCTCCATACTGCTGCTGCTGTTCTCCTCACACACAGCTCGCTGTACCGTCTCCCCGCCCCTCCCCCTCCACTTTGTTGCCACGGTAACACTCACACTGAACAGTCAGGTAGGCCGATGCCGAGGGCGAGATACCAAGGCTGTTGCTCGGACTGCAGGTGTATTTCCCGGCATCCTCCGGCTTGACCCGGAAGATGATAAGGGTGCCGTCGATGAGAATGCGCACTCGGAGCTTCAGATCACTGCACAGAGGAGACAGACGTTTTTTTTTGTCACACACTGAAACAAACCAACAGGACAAGGCAGCCATCTAGTATTTTTTTATTTTTTGGGCTGAATTACATGAAGGTGCCATAAGAGAGCAGCAGAGAGTCAAACAGTAGTTCAGCTATCTGAGAGGGATCCAAAGAACACAGGGTACAGAGCAAGAGATTCAAATAAATCTGCTAATTGCCATAATCGCCAAATGGTACAGCCTTCATGTTTTCCCCCATGACACCATTTAAAATTAATGATGGAGCTGCTGTCCTGTCTACACAGTGAAATAATTCAACATTTAAACATGAAACAGAATTAAAGCTCAAACTGAATATGTCTTTAAATAAACTGGTTTCAAATATGACCTCCTTTTATTAACGGTTTATATGTTGGAACTAATGGCTTTATTAAACCATTTACTAAATGCTTACAGTTAAATGCCTTCAACAAGAACAACAAAACGGACAATGTGATCACAAAATCCATTAATCAACTTATTAAGAATTTTAATTACATGTATAACTGCATTATTACCAAATAGACATTTTTCATAGCTTGGAAACCCAACTGTTGTTCTTATTAATGGCTTTTAACTGATCTGTAAAGTATCAGTTAATGATTTATTGACAACTGATAAAATAAGATAATGTCATGTGCTACCCTGTGCCTTGAGTGTGTTTTTAGTTATCAATGATATTTTTTGATACTTGTCATGTAATGCATCTTTGTGTATCCTGAAAATGTCTCTATATATTATGTTGGTATATTATTATTATTATTATTATTATTATTATTAACAGGTTGAAAAATGCCACATACAATATATACATTACTATATTTTAAACTATATAAGTGAAGTCTGGCAGCCATGATGTGTGAACTATATGAATTATATGTATAGGTATGAAAAATTCATACAGTATACATAAAAAAAAAAAATATATATATATATATATGTGCAGTACATGTAATATACACAAATTATACAGTAATAATACAATGTAGAAATGGAAGAGAATTATATGCTATACAGTAGCATATAATATAATAATTTAAGAAGACCATAACCCTAACCCATATAAGTAATATAATTCTACATAAAACAAAAGCATTAGAGACAGTATGTTAGAACTTATTAAACTTATACTCCCACAGTAATAACTTTTATAAACTATTATAAAGTGTACTTTATTATAAACTGATACCAACAAAATGTTATGCAATTATTAAATATATTTTAACTATCCTGCATCCTACCCTTTTTAAAAAAAACCTGATTGATGCCATGAAAGCTGTTTAAAATTAGACAGGACACTTCAGCTCACTTCCTCAGACAGTTGTTTTCACTGCAAGTCAAACTCCCATTCACTCGTTCTTCCTTCCCACTTGTTCTGTCTGTCACTTGCTGGATGTAAAACCCTCTCGAGCTCTAAAGGCCTGCTCTAGGGAGCCCGCAGAGGTCCTGGCTATGCTTCAGATCATCGCTGCATGAGAGGCATATGATGACACAAGGCCTGAGTCATGTGATATTGTCATCAGAGCGCACTAACTCGCCTGGCACTGTCCAGACAGACCCCCGCCAGGCCCGCTCTTGCTGCCTCTAGGGCCGCAGTAGGACAGGGCACGGGCACACACACACACACACACACACACACACACACACACACACACACACACACACACACACATATAGACACGCACTCCAAATATGGCACAGCGAAGGGCTCAGAGACACACAATGTCACTCACATCAGAAAAGCTTTAAAAGGCTGCATGGTGGTGATTTAAATCCTCTAAGCAAGAGGCCTTTAAGTCTTAACCTCACCCAAGTGCTTAACTAAGATGTTTCCCAACGGAAAGTTACTGCAGCTACAGTACGGAAGTGAACTTGATCATAACTTTACTTCTTGAAGTAGACGTTATCCTCTTCCCAGAACCAGGTGTAGGTCAGGTTGCCAGGATACGCCTCCGCTTGGCAGGTGAAGAGTGCATTCTGGGATATGTTTACAGTGACATTTTCTGGTGGAGAGACGATGTATGGAGGGCCTAGGAGAAGAGAGAAACAAGCGTTCGTTGTGAATGTGTGACAGAAACTCTTTAAAGCTGCAATAACTGATTTATTTGAAAGTAAGCTTGACATATTATCATCTTTATGGTAAAATGACAAATTTGTTATCAAATAGTGGCCTATTTACACACCCAACAGACACAAAGCAAAATTAGCATTCAGTCAGAGTTGTGTTTCTGTCCACCTAATGAATCTATGTCTAATAGTCACACTTCTTTGAGCTCTATTTATGGTCTCCACCGACTCCTGAGGGAAATATCTGGCTCTCTAGCTGCTCCACTATGTTCACCAGCTAGTCGCTAACTGTGTCTGTCTGCCGTTTGGTGTTTAGCAGGTAGAATACAACTGGATTTAATGCTTTTTTCCATGAAAAAAAAAGCTCTGCTGCATTTGAGAGTAATGAGATTAAATCAAAAGACAATGCTCCATAGATCTGCAGAGTCAGGTGAAAACAATCTGAGTGACCACTTTCACATTACACATAGTCATTTGATCAGTTCATAGGATAAATAAATATGTATTATAGCTGCTTTAATGGTCCCACTACAAAGAAAAAGCTCTTTTCTGAATTGTTTTTCCTTTAGGCCAGTGGTCACCAACCCTTGCTATCAAAAGAGAGAGATTTTTGGCCAAAAAAAAGAAGAAAAATCTGTCTGGAGCTACAAAACATATTTGAGCTTTCTAATGTTATTTTCTCACCGCAGATTAGGTAAGCCAGCAGCGTTGGTGGTGAAAGCAAACAAATCTGTCGACAGACAATTACATTCTCTATTCTCTCTAATCCTCCCAGACTTTTCTTTTTTTGGATTTGGAGTCCATAACTAGCCTGCTGTAGCTGGGGAGACTCAAGACTAGTAGCCACCACTAGTGAGGTTTGGCAAAATATAGAAAAGGCACCAGGTCAGGACGTAACATATGGCACACATTTCAGTTAATGAATTAAACCTTTTTTTATTGGCTTCACATTTATACAATTGGAGAATGTAAGAATTACTTTAGGCCGGTTAACAATGACCAATTAAAATGTTAAAACATAACCGTTATTCATTTCCAGACAATTTTTTGTCAAAGCCACAGAGAGCCACTGGAGAGGAGCTAAAGAGCGGCATGCTTTAGGTAGTATCTACAATATATATATATTTATAAATATATATAACACAGTTTTTTAAATGAAGCACAGATTTGTCAACATTAGATTACAAATGTCTGGTTATATGAGCAATGTTTAAAACCCAGTAAATAAACATATCTATATATAATGTATGTATAAAACATTTAAAATATATATATATATATATATATATATATATAAAATAATATTATATAAAAGAGCAACAAAAAGTCATATACTATGCAGAGCATTCTTTGTATTTGTGGTTTTATTTAACTGAGTACTTCCTGTTCACTTCTCATCTGGATAAACCCTTTGAGCAGAAGTTGTACCACCTCTTTTTATCAGAGTGACATAATCAATAACTGTTCCTATTATTACCAAATATGAAAAGTATCCGTCTGGGTTTACCTCATTGCTGACTTTCATTTAAAACATTTTTTAAAAAAGTCTGACTGGGAAAAAATGAAACTTGGAACAATGGAAAAACATTAGATTTTGTGTAATGTACATTATTCAGCTTTTATTTTAAAAATCGCAGTGTGGTCTAAGGGTGAGATGAATTATCACAACTTAAACTATGCTCGATCAACTGGCGGAGAAGAGCATTAAAGGGATAAAATCTATTATTAAATCATAAAAAGTCCTGTTGAACCACACGCAGGCCTTCTCTGTTTCCACTTTGGGGATGTCACATTTTCTTTAGGAAGAGGGTGAGAAAGAGCACACACTGTGCATTATTTACAATATATCACCACAGTTTGATGTAAAATACAGTGAGCAGGCAGCTATTGTAACCTTAATGGTAGTCAGCGTTGAAGCTTGTGCATGCTTCACATTGTAACCTTTCCATCCCCCCGAGGTACTCTAGGTTTGCTCTTAACTCTCAATAAAACAGCAGAAGCCATGAAAGGTAAGCTGTCTTTTATGAGTGGGCCCAGATACAAGCCTTATTTTTACAAGGTTATTTTCCTCTCAGCATGCACGGCTTTATGCATCAGGTGGGACTACTGACAGCACTGTGCGGGTGTCTCACATAACAATTAAAAACAGATCACGGGAGTGAGAATCATGACTCCTCAGATATCTGCTTGTTATTGCTCTGAGTCCTAATCATACCCTGCTTTTTATTTCACAACGAATGCCAATATTCAACTAAACTCGACTCCGGAGTCAACATAACATTTCATTTGTGTGGTTTTCTTATTAAACCTGACGGTAGATTTGTGTGTTTCATTCATTAAAACAATTCTGGTATTCATATGACAGAGGTTAACAAGGTTATTGCAGTGCCTGACACGTGGTAAGTGAGAACTCTATAAAAAGGGGTAGACAAAATAGCAGGAACATCTTACAACAGTGTCATCAGATCAAATAGAATTACTACTTTTATAGGTTCCAGTATTTATTAAAGAAGGAACCCTGTTACATTGCTGTAGTGACAGTTCTGACACAATAAATGTCATGTTGTGATACTAATAAAAAGCAGTTTTAATAGTTTTGTATTTTTAATTAGTTCTTATTTTTATTCCATTTTTAATTCAGTTAGTTTCCAGAGTAGGTTTGTTCGTTTCACTTTAGTTAATTAGTTTCAGTGTTATTTTTAGTTTGAGTTTTTTTAAATTATTTTATCGGGGGTACATTTTTTAAATTTGTCATTTGTGTGAATAGGTATTACAATACAAACACATTGACTCACAGTCAGTCTCAATAAACATATGTATCACTGCCTCATCAAGCTTATTATGTCGACAAATTTTGTAATATAATTTCTGTTCATTTTCATTTCATCTAGTTTTTATTTCTATTTCTGTTAACTAAATGTTTGATAAAAAGCTGAAGTGGTAGAGCGTATCAGCCATTGATCAATCAGTAAGATGTAATGTAATGACTTGTACCATGATACAGTAAATGCGTCTGTTTTTGTCTAAACCTGTACATTGTATGAACAATGAAATTAAATGATTAGTCACAATGCAAAAGTAGAGCTGGTATTCTTAAATGTGAGAATTTCATTTTATATTACTTCAAATTGATTATATCTGTGTTCTGGACTGCTGACCAGACAAAAAAATTTAAACAGGTCACCTTGACCTGTAGGAAGTTTTGATGGGCATTTTCTGAAATTGTAAAGGATTTTATAAGATTAGTTGATTAATTGAGAAAATAATCCTTAGAGGCAGGCGTAATTTAGAATACAAATAAATCCAATATTACCATAATACTTTTTTCATTTTCAAGAATAAAGTTAAAATATTAGAATATTCTGAAGACAACGTTGTAATATTTTAAGAATAAATAAATAAGAAAGAAGTCTTTACTCTTAAATATTTATACTAGCTGTATAGTATATAGGAAGTATCACATAAATATAATACAATCATCCCAGTCCAATTATTTTTTTCTCATAATACTGTCATCCTACCTCACTCAGAAAGCCAGAAGTCCACAATTGACCCACCACTGTGTTGTGTTGTGGTTGAGAGAACAGGTATCGTAGTATTAATGGGTCCAATGGAGGGCTGCAAACTTAATGCAGTCGCTTCACATGCACCACTGGTTACACTATTCACTAGGTTACAACACAATGATTTTTTAATGTGTGTTTGCAGTCAGCGTGCATGTACATTTACTATACTGGGAACAAAGAGGAGAGTAATTCCTCTGCTCTGTTTGCACCAACTGAAGTGAGGCATTAAAATAGACCTAACGCTAACTCTACCATAAAAGCAAGATGCTCAGTTTCTTCTTAAATACACACTGTTAACTCCCCCAGCTCTGCAGTATCCGGAGAGAGCTGGAGGCTGGCATCACAGCCATCTATCTGATCTGTGTCTAGCAGAAAGCCTAGTTAATGGACCGGAGACAGACAGTGATGTTCTCACAGACAGATCCTGTTGTACACACATGGCTGTGCACAGGAGCACGCACACATGCACACAGAGGGGCCCCAGACTGAGCTATTGACTGACTGATACAGACTCAGAAGGTATGTAACATACATCAGCACACCAGAGACTTGCATGGCTTTGCTTTTAAATGCAACTATAGTAAATGCTTTCAAGTATAAATAATGAAACTTAACTACTTAAGTGATTCAAACGTAATATTTGGATGCAAGTAAGATGTTTTTTTCATTTCAAAATCTGGTGCAAATACATTTTTCAACAATACTTATTAATTAACTCTTACATATAAACTTGGATACAATACCTTGAACCAGCAGACGGGTAGTGTGGAGCACCTCTCCCTGGTCACTGTAGGCTCGGCATGTGTACGCCCCTCTGTCATCTCTAGTGATGCCAAGGATGGTTAGACTGCCATCGTGTACCTGTGGTTACATGCAGGACGAACAGATAAACATCCAACCTCGGACATCGAACATTAAGATAATGCAATAGAGACAGTGGTGGAGGTGGAATTCAGATTAGAAGTCCAACAATTAGTTGGTTGGCAGAAAATGAGAAATCTGCAACAATTTTGGTAATCGAATAATTGTTTAAGTTATCAAGCACAAATGTCCAAACTTCACACAGCTTCTCAGATGTGAATATTGTTTTCTATTATAGTAAATTGAATACTTTTTACTGTTGGTTTGACATAATAAGAAATATGAAGACATCACCTTGGGAAATGGCCCTTTTCACTGACAGTTTATAGGCTAGAAACAAATAATAATAATATATATATATATATATATATATATATATATATATATATATATATATATATATATATATTAGGAGATTAATTCATAATGCAAATTATTGAGCTGCAGCCATAATTCTGATCCCTTAACCTAAACGCACTACAAGGAGCTTTTAACTGGTTATGAAACTGTTTCAGTTCAATAATAATGCCCCTATATGACCTAAATAAACACATATAGATAAATATATAGAGATATATAGGTCTGCATTATAATAATATTATAATATTACTGTCAGATTCACCTTGAAATCAATTAATAAAGTTGATGGAAACGCTACTGCTACCAACAATACCACACTGTAAAATACTACAAGTAAAGGTCATGCGTTGAAAACACATTACATTACACATTAAAACTGTTCATTAAATGTTAAAATGTAAAAGTACTTAATGCTGTGAGTGCTATGCCATTATATACCATTACATCAGAATATTCTTACTGATGCATTAATGTGTAAGCATCATTATATTGCTGTAGTTGGTTCAGATGAAGCTAATCACATTTCATTGATACGCACCTAATAATTATTTTCATTATCAATCTATCAGCTGATATTTTTCTTCTTCAGGAAAAATGCTCATCAGAGTTGAGTTGGAGTAGGAGTAGAAGTAAAGTGACATAAAATAGTACAAATGCTTCAAATTTGTACTAAAGGACAGTACTTAAGTAAATGTACTTAGTGATATTCCACCGCTGATCAAAGATATATAACAACCAAGTTTGTGGACAGAGTCTACTCTAAAGAAAATACATCAAACACTTAAAAGTCATGAATGTGTCATGCTTTAATTAGCTCCAGGTCTGATTCCTGCATGTGGTAACCTTGGAAACGTCTAACTCTATGTTGCTGCGTGTCCCTGTGTGCAGCCACTGATGAGAACCAATAAGTGGTGAAGAAACACATTAACCAAACCTAATAGAAACACCCTCATAAATTATGCAACAGGTTGCGAGAGGCTCTGTCCATTCAAGTCACACACAGCTGTAGTCTGTCCATTCATGCAGCCGAGGAGGGAATCTGCTACGCCTGCAGAATTATTCCTATTCATCTGTCTTTCAAATGTTTTATAGCCAAGAGATGCGACAAGTAGATCAGCCCAAGCAACATTTAACTTCTGTCAGTCTGTTGGCGAACTGAGTCATCATCGCTCAGATTGTCTATCACCAGATAACACTTTGTGCATCACTGCCGTAACATGCGACATGTGTGGTCTGCTGAGTGCTAGAAGTGTAAACGAAACATTGACGTCTTGTGAAGCATCGATTTTAAGGCTTGGAAAGCCGTTTGTATTGATTAAAAAAGCAGGAAGAGATTAAAACTGATTAAAATAGTGTTTATTTTAATTACATGTTTGCATTAACTACTGTCTGGATGATTTGGCATGTTTCCTGTTCCTGTTCTTCACATACCAGTAGATTCTTCAGGTTTATGTTGTACCTCTCACTTAGATATCATGTGCCGTCGACTCTTCTATAGAATTTATAAATGTAGAACTGTAAAGGTAAAATGTGAATAGTGTGTTCAGACAGAAAGCAAAGTGAGTTTTGCACACATTGCATAGCTGTGTCAGCACTTGCACGCTAGCAAGTAGCTAGCTCATTAGCAAACATTAGTAAATAAGCATAATGTAGAATTTTGTTTATAATCCTGGATTAGGGATCACAGGAAGTAATGATGACCCACCACTGTATTGCTTTTTTGTTGTAAGTTTTGTTTTGTTTTTTGGCAAAATACTGCTGACATTTTCATAAACTTCATAAAAAATGTTCAACTTTCACTTTGCTGGTCAGTCCTGCGTCACCTAGAGTCCCACAATGCCTTGTGAAGCGAGTCGCTTGTGTCCCATAGAAATTGAATGGGGGCTGACTTTGCATCATTTGACTGCTGGACCATTTGTCCGTGTTGATTCACTCGACACATCAAAAGTGAGAACTGTACAGACGTTAGCTCTACAGTTCTCGCTGTTTCTGAAGCAGATTGAGCTGAAAACAGAAAACACGGCTTTCTTGCCAGGCTGTGACACCCTCTGTGAGTTTGTATCTTGTATCTATTAACTTTACTTTATTATGCAATCACGCCTCCTTTCAAATTCACCTTGCATTCTGTTTGAATCTTTGGATTTCATGTTGCACCGAGTCTATAAAAATTAAATCGAACCACTGTTGGATCAAATCATTACACTCAGCACAGGCAGCACATACAGTGGTACCTATAGCAGACTTCCAAGACAGTACACTTAACAGGATCTGATGATATGTAATGGCCATGGGTCCACTCCAATACTTTCTGTGCCACAGCTGTACTCAAGCCAAGGTGAGGGGGAGAAGATTAATGAAACGGAGGAGGATGAGGAGGAGAAGGAAGTCAGCAATAGATGAGGTGGAAAGGGGACACGGGAAAGAAGAGCAGCAGATAAGGCGAGGCATGAGATGAAGGCAGAATCTCAATTTCTGACACATGCACGTCACCGACACATCCAGAGAGACTGATGTTGTGCTCTGAAACAGCAGGAGATGGCTGTTGTTTTCCTGTATTTATTTATTTTTTGCTTTGATTTGAGTGCACTTTTGGGGGGAAGACCCTTAATAATGATCCCACATAAGTTTCCGTCCTCCCCTGCACAACTGTTTTGTTTAGTATCTTACGTTTTATGGTTCTTTTTTTTTCTGTGCAAATAAATAAAGCAATAAAGTAAAGTAAAGAGAGAAGGAGGAGGAGGATTCACTAACCCTGTCTGTCACATTCCTGCCTTTCTCCATGATGTCTCCATGGATCTGAGCATGGGGGTGAGCAAATACACCCTCACGCTCACTCGCACACACACAAACACACTCAGCTCTCTTCTTAACGAGAAGGAGCTTTCCCAAGTTTTTGGGGGTTTTTTTGCTTGAACATACACTCGAAACAGCCAAATGGATAAAGAAAGCTAATAAATGCACTGCTGTTTTACATTTTGCAGTATATAACGGGGAAGCAAGTGAAGTATGGCATTTGGGTCTCAGTAGCGATTTTCATTTTTAGTGTAACATTCATATTAGGACTAATGTAATATTGATGCAGAAGAAGGAGATTAATAATGCATCAGAATGTTGTCTAATCATTTACTGAGGGAATGGTGTTAAAAAGAGGCGACTGGAGGGAGAGATGGCGCAGCAAAAAGGGTAAAATGAAAGAAAGTGGAAGAGGCCCTTAACAGACACTCTTATATGCTCCTGTCACTTCCTGTATCACACAGGCAGCAGACTGCAATATAAGGGACATATGTGAGGGCGAGCAGAAAAGGAAGGGTGCATCCACCTTTCAAAAAGTTCCAAAAAACAATTACAAGCGGTATAAAATATGCCCTTCAACGCTCCTGTACTTGTTCTGCATAATCAACAACCTGTTATGTTCAAAGCGTTCCAGCAGTTTGTTTTTGTAATGAGCTGCTGTGATTCCATTTTCTGTTTACTTTGACCTCCCTCGTCTGACGCAGATTCCTACTTTTGCGAGAATGACTCCTGACAATCGAAGTGCACATGTTGCATTCGAGTGCTCTCTCCAGCTTCACGTGTGGGCGGAGAGAGTGCTTGTGGTAGTATAGTATAGTATAGATAATATAGTGAGAGCAAGAGAGCAAGAGTTTCTCCACTTGAGAAAAAGTGACATTTGCACCTTTTACTCAAGATGCGACATCATGCGGCTGCGATGCTTCATCGCCTCTTGAAGCTGTTGCTGTTTCTGAGTCACGTATAATGGAGCGGTGTGTTAAATGTCTTTGATTCTGTGCGACTAACAACACAAAACTGATGTTTATTGTTGACGGTTTATGTAGCTGAGACATTTCCCTGCTATCAAACCACACTGAGGCTGTGCCAGAAATATCTTGTCATGACATCTACTTTTGGGAGTTTATCCACAGGTATAAAAATCATGCATCACCAGACAACAAAGAGGGATGTGATTTGTGCTGCCAGTAGCTGTTCTTAACACTGTTAAAGTGATTCAAAGTGGAGTTTTGAGGAGTTTTACTGAGAAGCAGATCGACTGCCATTATTAAAGGGGACCTATTGTGCTAATTTCTAATTTCTAGTATGAGACTCTACTAGAATAGCTTTACATGATTCACCCTTCAGAAACATATTTACTTATCTTACACTGGCCCTTTATGCAGCCCCTCAGTTCATCCTCTTTCTGAAACAAGCTGTCTCTTTAAGCCAAACTCAGAAAATATGTAACTTTCCTTCACAACCGAAAAAGCACTTTTTGCAAGACATACAAAAACTTGAATAGTTAGTCCTGACTTTTACTGAGCAGTTGGATAGCTTAGACGGACTGAGTGGGTACCTGAACTTCGAGGGCATGCTCAGCTGTGCTCTGCCTGGAGCAGATAATCATAACCCTAATCGTAGGAAGCGTTGCCTTCAGAGAAGTCCGAATTCTGTGCTATTTGCTCACAGGGATTACTTTTACATACTCATTATTTGACACTTTGGCCTCATTTAATATCAACATTGGACAGTATAATATCACATATATATGACAGATACTAAGGGAAAGCATAATAGGTCCCCTTTAATCAATCAAAGGGCAACAGCTTTTAACTTGTCAACTAAAAATGTTTTCAATGTTCTGTGTTCAAAATGCCTATTAAATGCCTGTTTCCTGTCAACTTACTAGTGACTGTTTTTTGGCTTGCGAAATATCATCCACTAAAGTCCACCACAAATTTCAAAGACTAAAACATGTATGTGTTATTATAAAATGTGTATTATAAAATATGATTTTGTTTTGCAGCACAACAACCAGATAAACTGATATTAGCCCGACTGAGATGCAGTCCATAACATACTTCCAGTACAGATGGACTCAATGGATGACACCATCTGTGCACAAGCCCTGCTTCTATATTTGTGCACAATCATAAATCTAAATTATGTCCATTATTAATGATAATTCTTACCGAGTATTTTGCGTTGGTTGCAAGCTCCTCCCCCTCCCTCAGCCAGCTGATAATTGGTTTTGGATTTCCCTGGGCAGAGCAGCTAAGCAGAGTGCTTCCCCCTTCCTTCGCCTCCACATATTGTGGCGGCGTTGCTGTAAATGAAGGTGGGGCTGTGGAGAAAATGGAGGAAAAGGAATCATTACAACGGGTATAACATTTGAATTAAAACAGTAACCATTAAAATGCATTAAAATGTCTGTCACATGTCTTGTGTTGTCCTCATTTGGAGATAATCTGTCTGTTTTCATATAGATTTTATATACATTTTTAGCCATGCTAGCAGCATCTTTGGATGGCAATGTCATTCAGTCCACCAAACTAAAATATCTTAACAACTAACTTTGTACAGACATTCATAGTTGCCATATGATGAAATGTAGCGACAGATCAAAACAATAATTTGTCAGATATTTTGGTTTATAACCAAACACCTGCAAAACTAATGACATTCCCATCAGCCGCAGCTGTACATTTGTGTTTTTTAGAACATTTTAGCTTGCTTAATTAAGATGGTGAACATGCTAAACATTATACCTGCTAAAAATCAGGATGTTCGTATGCCCATAGACCTTACACTGGGATGGGATGAATGGAAGTTTTACAAATAAAAACATCCTTGGTTTAAAAATTAAAATTTTAGGGCGCCCGGTTAGCTCAGTGTCTTAGAGCGAGGCTGAGTCCTTGCTGCAGCGGCCCAGGGTTCGAATCCAACCTGCGGCCCCTTGCTGCGTGTCATCCCCTCTCTCTCTCTGCCCCCCTTCCCTGTCTGTCTTCAGCTGTCCTATCAAATAAAGGCAGATGTGTCTATGAGGAAAAGGCTTTTGAGCCACAGGGGAATTTTTATGTTATGTTTATGTTATGAACCATCGTTGGCCAGTGGGACAAATTGGCAGCAAGGCTGACTGGCTGTATTCAACTATCTTAATATATGACTGACTCTGGTCAGTACACATGGGACAATTGTGCATTTGAGGCATCAGGGTAGATGGTCTCTTTGGAAGAATACTCTTAGACAGAAGTTGCTCAGATAGCGGGTGATGCCACCACTTTCTGAAACACCAGAAAACCTAAAAAATACACTTAGCGGCATGACTGCACTTCCACCTGATGTTTCTGAGGTTCACTAACAGCCACAAGGGAGCTCTTCCCTACTTACTGCAGGCCAATAAACTGTACTATCCTCAGCCAGCTGCTTTCGGTTTTTCAACATAATATTTTGATTATAAATAGTGGCACTGTGTTTAGTTAAATGGAAAAAAGGCCCCGCTATACAAGTGGGTCACTGCTTTCCGCTGGGAGTGCTGCCATGCTTCAGACTGCACACAAGCACCTGGCATGGAGTAAACAAATCGCCCAATTAGCACATTTAGACATCTGCCTGTCCATACTGCCCTTTCACTCCCTAACACTTATCACATTATATGATACAGTGAATTAATGGAGACTCTAATAAAATGCTTGACTGGTTTATGTATCGCTTGCTCATGTGATTGAGGGGTCAACAGCTTCATTAACCAAATCATGACGTATCATTTTAGTTATCAACCTTAGCAACCTTGTGCAGTCACTATGAATTATTTACCTTAAGATATACTTAATTGTTTCACTGCCACCCTAGTTTCTCCCACGCGCTTGGAACGGGAGGGTGAGACGAGGGTGTTGTAGTCTGCAACTTCACCGCTAGATGCCACTGAATCTTACACAAATACATTTTGGTATATAAAGTAGTTGAAACTAGCTCCACCTGAATCAGCTGCAACAGTAAAATGTTGCTTTCACACTGACGCATCAGTATTATTAATATAATTAGACACATTAGCTGATTTCATGCAGAACGAGTACTTTTACTTTGAATACTTTAAGTAAGTTTAGTTGCTAAGTAGAATTTTAAAGGCAGGACTTCTTCCACTACTATAAGGGCTGATATTAATTCTAATCCTACTTCAGAATTTCCTCAAGGGATTAAGCATCAGTTGACAGGAAATAGGTAGCACACATGGCGTTGACAATAGCAGGTACATTGTTCAACAAGGGAGCTGTTCACGCCATCAGGTACTGCTCGTCACAGAGGAAGTGTCACAGTGGCTGGGAAACCTGGGAGTTGCTCTACAAAAAAAGTAAGCTGAGCATCACATTCTCGCCCTACTTACTGCAGCTCTTCATCAATTATATACATTAAAATATGCTTGAAGATCCTGCAATCCCACTGTTCTTCTTTGTAGACCACACAGAACATCGGCAGATGGCCTGGATGCCCAGACGCAGGGTTCGGCCTGTTCTTTGAAGGCTTACATCCGCTGTTATTTGCTCACTAACTCAAGAGTGAGTCTGCATCATTTTACTTCCTCACTTGGTCTTTCTTGTCTTGTCTCTGCTCCTAAAAGAATACGGCCACATAGAGTACACATCTTTCATTGATTTCACATCATGGGTGTCAACCATGTAACGTGTGTTTCGGTGTAAACTGTTACAGAGAGAAGAAAGAGACCCTCAAGGAGATTTTGAGTGCCTCTGGATCTGGATTATAATAATTACCAACCGTGACAGTGTTGACTGGTATTGTTTTCACCTTCTGAGTCTGTGTGTGTGCACGCTTTAACAGCAAAATGTGATCCTGGAGAGACCAACTTTTGTGGGAACCAGGATGGAAACTACAGTGGGAACTTGGTTCCTCCTAATAAGACATGAGCTCCCCAGAAAACATGATTTGTGAAATTTTGGGTGGACTACTGCTATTTTTTTATACTTTTAAATTTTTCTGTATCTTCTGGGATCATGCGTAAAATTAGGCTATCATTGATGTATATTTCATTAATGTGTCTTTGCAACTAGTCCCCAACAGAGAAAAAATAATGAGCTTGAAAGCCATGGTCTAGTTCACACACTGGCGGAAACTACAAAAGAAGCATTCTCTTGCCAGGAGTTTATATGTTTGTCTGACACTGTACAGGTGTGTAGTTGAGATCAAAATGAAGGCTGAGTTCGAAGATGGAGGTGGTCCAAGCAAGGGTGCAGAAAATATGGGGGTAGGAAGTGGGAAAAGGGCCATTGGCCCCTCCATTGTATGTCCCTGGCCCACATTCATTTTAATTAACATGTTAGAGATCATCTTGCGATGGGATCACACACATTCCAACACATGAGTACTGAATAGTCATATGTCTGTCTGTCTGTCTGTGGACAGAATTAGATTTTGGTGTAAAATGGTTGAATCTTTGTTGGTCTTCTAGAGGCTGTAGTGGGCTCCATTTCAAAGCTAGAGTGAAGACCACCAGAATACTGGTATAATATGAAACTAGAGGACCTAATGCATCCATTGTTACCAACCACGTCTTAGCGTGTTGGGAAGGGGGCTAAATAATGCTTAGTTAGATAAAATTTTGGTGATGGAAAAATTGGAATGGCCATTTTCAAAGGTGTCCCTTGACTCTCCGACCTCAAAATAACTGAATGAAAATAGTTCTATGGGTACCCACAAGTCTCCCCTTTGCAGACTTGCCTAATTTATACTAATCCCTTGCAGTTTTTTGCATGTTATATAAATGTCCGCCTAATGCATTTAAACATTTCTGCATACTAGGGCCAATAAACAGTATTTATTATAATTGCATAAATTGGTAAAGACTGAAAAGCTAAGACACATACTTCATGTCACCTCTGCATAAGTCACTGTCCCACTTATGACTTTTTTTACTTGGAAGGGCCAAGTCAAAAAAGTCTGGAACCTCCCTGGGTCAGAGATGAAACTGTTTTTCAGCCTTACTCTTTAATTTGGTACAATACTCCCAACCTGAGTGTGATAGTCAAAATCATTACAGATTAACTAAAATTATATCATTCTTCTTTTACTTTGTTTACAGCTGTGTGGGGAAAAGCTATTTCTGTTCCTCTAGGTGAGTGTCACAGAACATATCGTACAAGTAGTCAAACCATGTGACAGAGGCAAAAGAAATCTTATTTTCTGTGATTTTTGTCAAGACACCATGAGGCCCTTTACTATCTTATTCCCTGCAGCTGTCTGGTTGTACTATTATTGGGCTGATATTGTGTAGTCTGATTCAAGCATTACACCAACGCAGATTAAATTCATCTTTTTATTTATTTCTGAAAAAAAACTACCAAAAAATAAAAACAAAACACTGCCTTAGGATTTAAGAATTTGTCTAAGTAGGCCACACATGGGTCCCTTTTATGCTGACATTTGTGGCTATGTGAGCAATATGGGGAGAAATGCAAAGAAAAACATTTATTAGAATTTGCAGCCCATACGAACAATCATGCTCAGGCCTGTGTGGGATGCAAACTCGTAGCCACAGTGGGCCGTTAGTGACTGACAAGGGCAGACACACACAGGGAATATATGGAGCTGGTGGACAAATGAGCTGGCATTTGGGCCCCAGTTGGGTCAACCAAATGGGTCCTAAATGCCAGCCCATCAGTAACCCAGTGACACAGTGGCAGGGTCTGTCTTTTTTATGTTTCGAGCGTAGATGGTTAACTTAAAATAATGTGAAAGTGCTGGTGCGCTGGTGTCTTTTCAATGTCTGAAAAGCTTGCTGATGCTTGAAAAGCAAAGAGAAGGGAAGGACAGGGGAGACGAGACTAGAGATGAGAGGATGAGAAAGGGGGGAGGGCGAGAGAGAGAGAGAGTGGCCTTAGTGTCTTTTTCGGGCACAAGGCCTTGCCATCTGACACCTGCCACTGAGTGGGCACGAATTCCCTGTCCGCTTGGCAGGAAGTTAAGGCCAGCAAACAGGAACTCAAAGCAAAGGAGGAGTGTATGCAAATACTAACAGCCAAAGGAAATGGGTGTCTGTGTGGAGGCCAGACGAAAATGGCACCTGCTTCCCTCACAGACACCCATTTAGAGGACAACGATAGCATAAAGTCTTCATATGAATTCCCTTTTTGGATATCTAGACTCTGGAACAACTGCTGCTTTTGGTATTTCCATGAATGTCTGTCTTTAAAACCAAATAACAGCATCAGAAAAGCTATATTTTATGTACCAGCTAAACAGGTCTACCCCAATCAGATGCAGGCTTACTGCGTCTCTATAGCTAAACACATTATATGCATGAGGTCATGTAAAATACCATCACTTAATATGCCAAATACATAATATGACATTCAGGGATATTATAAGTTCTGCTACAACCCAAAGAGCTCAGTTTCTGTTGAAAGGCCTGACAGGAGTGGAGAGCAGCAGAAGAGGGAGGGAAGGAGCAGTTGAAGTTAAGAGTGAATACTGATGAGGCAAGCTACAGAGATGCAGTATACCTACACAACAAAACACTGATACACACACACACGCACGCACGCCCACAGTCTCGTCTTCACGAACTCCAAACATCACGAGAGTGCGCAGGTGACAGCAGAGTATGACCCATTCACTCTTCAACTACAACTTCAACCGGCAGACAGAGATCTCATTTAGCAGCATACAAACGCACAATGAGATGCTCTCATGTCAGTTTTGATGTAATGCGCTACACACAGAACACAGTGCGGAAAGTAATTTGCAGTGTGTGGTGTACGAACACACCCACGACACACAAATACGCACAAAAGAAAACATTATGTTGTGCATTGATAATAAGCATTTATACAGATCAGCATTTTTCATTCCAAAGTGATTATGCCGTGCAATGGACTTTATAAATGGCTCTTTACACAGTATTTCGCATACAGCGCATTGTAATCATTATTCAAACACAAGAATTGCATCCAATTTAAAACATATGCATGATGAAATCGAATATGCATGAGTTTCACACAGCACTCATAAGTGCCAAAAATATACATGTGAATGAGCTTGACAGTACTTTGCTTGAAAATTCTCTCTCTAACAACACAGAGGATTACAGCCCTTAGAAGTTAGAGACCTGTGAAGCTTTAACACAAGAAAATCACCATTTTTGGCTTGAGCTATTCTTTTCAAATGCCTGTTAAAGAATTATTCACCCGCTCATATTAGGCAGTTACCGGAACGCTAACTAAGAAATGCAGGGAATGCAGACTACATGAATTTGCTACTTTAACTTAACCTCATCTTTGCTGCATCTGCAAACAGCAAACATTTATTCAATTACATCTACTGCAAAACATATGAAGCAGCTTAATATAATATCTGTCAAAAAAGCATTCCTCATATGAAACAGATACAGGGCTTAAAAAAAATAAAGACATCATTGTCTCTGTAGTCTCTGGTGTGCTGCAACAACGTGAAGACACACTTCACACAGGATTCTCTAAACCACTGGGGCATTCCTGGGAAATGCAAAGGTGCAGTTTTTTTTTCCGCCTGGTCATCAATTTGATAGCTCTCAGACTATCACAGACGATCCCTGCCGGAACCGCCTTAAACAGGACACAATCAATTCTCTTCTAACCAGCCTTTCATCCCTTTTTTACCCAAGGCCTTTTGAAAAGGAGCTGCAGGGATGATCTGAAACAGTATTTAACCGTCACTCAAATTCAAATTTCCTCGGTAAAAACAGAAAACCATAAACCGTCACTAACTGGACCAGGGAGTCAACACTTTTAACAGAAGAAACAATGTGACTGAAGGGCTGTTTGTCGGGCTGCAACTTATAATTCATTTCTTTATTTTTCTTTATTTTCTAGATCACTGTGCTCAACCAAAGACAAAAGGAGTGCATTAGGGTGTGTGTAACTATAGTCCAGCAAAGATAGACCACAGATAGTCAATTTAAAATTATTTAGAAATTTTAAATTCTCCTTTATTATTGTCATTAAAAACATATGGCATATAATACTGTGCATGAATGAGCCTTGGCCCTGTCTCCAGTTCACCTCTTTTCCTTCCTTGCACCACTTCTGATAGGTACTGACCACTGCAGTCCGGGAACACCCCACAAGAGCTGCAGTTTTGGAGATGCTCTGACCCAGTCGTCTAGCCATCACAATTTGGCCCTTGTCAAAGTCACTCAAATCCTCACGATGCCCATTTTTCCTGCTTCTAACACATCAACTTTGAGGACAAAATGTTCACTTGCTGCCTAATATATCCCACCCCACTGACAGGTGCCATGATAACCAGAAAATCAGTGGTCATAATGTTATGGCTGATAGGTGTATAAGTAAATGAAACAACATTTAATCAAAACTAAAAACCTAAACGAAATGAATGTATAATTTGCAAACTAATTACAGATGTTTACAGATAGGATGATTGTTTCTCGTAATTGATGTAATGGCTGAACTGGATTCAACTGAAGGCTCCTTAATGGATAGCTCCAGATAATAATTGTTGGTTGACTATCGGTGCGTGTGCTCTTCTGACCGTGAGCGGATCGAGGCGCGGTGTCCAAACTGTTCTTTCATTCCCACCCACTGACACTTATGTTCCCAGGTCAGAGAGCTGGCACCGCGGGCAGCTGACTCACCATTGACTGTGAGGTGCACCCAGCTGCCGTTGTGGAAGGTGTCGTACTGTTGCTCCAGCATCAGGACCCTGCACTCGTACCAGCCCTGGTCCTCGGAGCGCACAGGGTCAATCTGTAGGGAGGCCTTCCCATGCAGAGAGGCTCTACCTGGAGACAGAGGAGGGGCAAAAAAAACACCAGAATTAAACACTGTGCATTTGTCTTTTTCTGCTTTTAAAAACACCTTCATGCTATTTTCCAGAGATGGTTGGATTCTCTATTTCACACTTGGTAGCTTTGCTGGTCACCGCAAAGATCCATCATAGCAGTCGGGGGTTAAGTGCTTTACTTCAACCTTTTCTTCTTGCAGCGTGAAACAGATTGCCTTTTGCATCAAAAGCAGCCTACAAGTCACGGTGCAATATTTTTGCACGGGCACTAGATTAAAAATATTGCTTTTGTTTGTCTTTTAAAGAGATTAAAAAGACAAATAAAATATCTTCTTCCAGTGAGTACTGTATGTTATTAGGATTAAGTGCAACATTATACAGATCTCTGCTTCTCCTATTTTCCTTTTCTCTGCAAGGGCTCCATGAACTCAGACTTTGAACTACTTGTTATTAAAATAAGCATAAGCACAAGTCTATTCAGATGCACAAAGTCCAGGTGTGACAAACAAATTCATTCTTTAGTTCTTTTTTTAACTGCTTATTCCTATTCAAGGAGTGCAGCAGTCTGGAGCTTTTCCAATCACTGGATGGAAAGCATGAAAACACCCCGGACAGGTTGCCAGTCTCTCACAGAGTTAACAGAGACAGGCAATCCCTAACACTTACTGTACAGTCATACAATTTGGAGCCTTCAATCCGGCTGACTTCCAAGTCTTTGGACTGTCGGAGGAAACACAAACAGATATAAAGAGCATGCAGACTCTAGATACCCACACTGATAGGAGAATTAAAGGAATTGTTTGTAGATTTAACAGAACAGTTTTGACATATTGGGGAATACACTTATTTTCTTTTTTGCAAAGAGTTAGATGAGAAGATCGATACCACTCTCATGTCTGTACGGTAAATATGAAGCTACAGCCAGGAGAAAGTTAGCTTAGTTTAAAGCTGGAAACAGGGAGAAACAGGTAACTTGGCTCTGTCCAAAGATAGCACCTTTAAAGCTCAATAAATAACAGTTTTTGGTTTTACAAGCATCCGTGCAGGACTATCTACTGACTGAGCAGAGTGCCTCTCTGAGATACAACATGTTGGAATTTTAGTTGATTTTGTTACCTTAGTTTGGACAATGGCAGGCTAGCTGTTTCCCCCAGCTTCCAGTCTCCCTTCAAAAGCCAGAAAAAGTTCACGACCCATCACCCCACATTTGTTAGCAATTAGAAACTATGGTAAGGGAAGCAACTAATAAAAAATATTGAGTTTTAGTGAAATAAAGGTCAGCATGATAACATCATCAAACTCTTGATTGTTTATTTTTTCCTAAATAAATCACATTCATTCAACTTAGTTTCAGTTTAGTAATTTTGCCCTGATCATCTACGCCCCCACTGCAGTGGTTCTATTCCCCACCACGGGGACCTTTAAGCTAACCATCTTCGGGATGTAGCTTCATATCTAATGGACAGACGTGGGAGTGATATCAATCTTCTCATCTAACTCTCTGCAAGAAAGCATATAAACGTATTCCTCAAAATGCTGAACTATTCCTTAAACCAATTAAACATCACAATATTTAACCATAAATGTGGTTTTAAAAGAAACTACCTTCCACTATTAAGATTTATGCATAAAACTACCTAGGAGCCATCTGTTCGGCTGAATTGAAATAAAGTATTTGGAGTCACTGTAGAAAAAGACCAGGCTTCCACCTCATAGAAATCATCCATTTCTTATGAAACTTCTCCATCCCCACTTCTTTTTTTTCTTCAAGGCTGAGGATAAATTGGAATTCTAAATGGAGGAAATCACAAGGGATGAGAGAAGTTCAGGAAACCAGGCATGGTGAAATCTTCAGCTGCTAAGCTGTCTGTCTTCAAGCCTCCAGCCCGCTGCTCACATGGCTGCCTCTGACAGCCCAACAGACTAAAACATTCGCTTCTGCTCTGTCTGACGAGTGTTCTCAGATGGAGCATTTTTCCAAACTTTGATGTGTAGATGTACCGTAAGCACTGTTTCCCGTTACTTTCCCGAGACTGTCAGGCAAATATATTGACGTTGAGGGCGGGCTGAATTGCTCTACCAGCACTGTATATAAATGCAATGGATAGATACCCCAACCCTGCATGGGATTGCTGCCATAGTTGGGGTAGAAAACTGACAGGGTTTTTTTTGTTAGCAGAAAATCAATACAGCAAAGAGGAAGAGAGAAGAGTGGGGACTGCAGTCTTGCAGTAAAAAAGGTAGCTTGTCTTTAAAAAGTCAGGTCTATTTTTGCCTGGGCATTGAAGTGCTGAGTGGGGTGGGTGGTGGCGTGAAGGGTAGGGATCAACCTCAGCTCCCATTTGTCAAAGAGTGAGAGGGTGCTGCTGTAAACAGAGTTAACATCGCTGTATCCACGTCAGGACCGGCCCCCAGGGCACACACCACTTACACAGTACAGGGTTCTATCTACTGTGAAAACAGAGGAGCTAACACCTTGTTCAGATCACATCACTAGCTTTGTCAGATAGGAAAGCTTTGAAGAGGAAACACTAAAGATCCAAAGTGACAAAGTTGGCAGACACAGTGAGGTAGTCTAAAAAAACACAACTTAAAGTCTCAAAGAGCAACGATTAAAAGAGGGAAAAAATAGCTGGATGTATGTGTACCCCGCCTCTCCCACAGTGTCAGCTGGACAGCAGACAAGTGGTTATAGATAATGGATGAAAAGATGGATGTATAACCTTTGACTAAATTACCACTATCATAAATACATGTAACTATGCATGCTAAAGAACGTCCCCTGGCCACCCTAACTTACCTTTTTCCCAGCAGAAAGTGTGACTTGTTATATCAATTTAAGTGTCCAAAGCCAACACTCTCAGTACTGTACTCTATAGTCAGTTGGTCTGAATCATAATCATTTTGCCTCATTACTTTCAGGTATATAGTGTTCTAGGACTGTAATTGTCCACAAATACAACATATTCCATTGTGGGATCGTTCACAGAAACTAGTGTACATGCCATGAATACTACTTTTTTTATCTAACATTGTGTTTTTGAGGGCACGATATAGAGCATCAGTTTCATACTAAGAATAAAGCAGCACTCAAGTTAGTCTTTTAGTTTTACTTCTGAGTCTGACAACAAACCTGTAGCAGAATGTCTGCAAATGAAGCCACCATTGCTGGCACTGAAATAAAATCCAACATTAACACTACCAAAACCTATTCCGCTAATTTAAATATAGCTATACACTGTTGACTTGTATCTGGTTTCATGTTAATAAATAATGTGAACACTCCTATGTCCAAATAACGAGATGCTTACCAGAAGCCTTGTAGTCACACCAAATAAACAGCCGAAATTATCTTTTTTATTTTGTTACATGTTTTTAGCGGTTTTATTAATGGTGTAAAGTATCTTTTTAATTTCCTAAATAACTTCCTAAGTAAGTTAATGTTGGATTTTGTTTCTATAGTGATGGAGTGATCAAGGTTTTGCATATTTTTTTCCCACTGGTTTGTTGTTCTTATTGCCAAGTGGGGATATTGTAATTGTCAGACACTGATTGATATTTATTTAATTATTTAATTGATTGATTGAAATTCTTTAATGATCATTAATATAAAAGTGGCCCCTTTAGCCAAAAATACCCCAGATTTACTAATCAACAAAAGGATAAAAACACAATAAAGCCCAAAGCCTTATTTCCATTGTAGTGCTTTTTCCTACTATCTCTGACTTGGAATTGCAACTTGGAGGATGAATGTACAGTCCAATGTTATGATAATAATACGGCATTTTCCTACTATGACATGTTAAGATGACAACATGCTAACATGCTACTAAATTCTAGAAGCAACAGCAAATGAGAAAGCCACAAAAAGGCAGATTAATACTTTATTCTGTAAGTTCACATACTCATTAACTCCCTCCTAGTAAGAAAAAGCATTTTCATCAATATCCTAGCCTGTAGGGAAAGTATAAAAGCTCCTGAGAGAACGATACTGTTTTACATATACTGTACATAACCACATTATTCTTGTGCAGGCTCCAGCTAAAGCTGAGTGCTAAGAGAGATATGATTTAGTTTTATCCCAAAGCGGGACGATCTGACACTAAAATTTCACAAGCTGCACATCTGAATTATTGATTGCGTCATTGCTTGAGTGGGCACAAAAATAGATGTTTTTAAATGTTGTAATTTCCATATAGCTGCAGGACAAACTGGCAAAATGATCCGGGATAGATTTTAGTCTGCAAGGATATGTACAATTTCTCATTTAGCAGAGAATTAGAAAGGGTACAGTTGTAATGAGGGAAAGAAAATCCTATTTTCTCTTTGAGGAATCTTGAATTAAATATTAAAATGAATATAATGTCTCTTAACAATTAAACAGACTGGAAACTGAACAATGCTAATGCTCGCTGACCCAGACCAAATGACTGACCCATACATGGATTTACTGTCACTAAAATCTGTATTCTGCACTAATCTGCATGTTGAAAATATCTTTGTTTGTCCATACTGTAAATACAGTATTCATGGATAATCTACTCTGTTTTGGTAGCAGCTGTGTGATGGAATAATATCAGATTTAGTCTATTCACCAATTTTATTCATATTGAGTGATAACAATTCATGGAAACAGACCAAATGAGCTCTGAGACTGAACGGCCCCCAAAGAGCATCTCATAAACTGCCGTCCAGTGTCATTATCACACTGTCACCATGCACATGCAATCCCCAGAACAAACTTTAATCTATGTAATGAGACTGGCCATATTCATGTTGCATCTGTTCCCTGGTAATTCCTCAACAGTGGACTTGACGCCACATGGCAGAGGCCCGCTAGAGTCAGAGTGAGCACAGTGGAGTTTGATGCTGTTTGAAAAGTGCTGTTCGTTTATGCCCTGCTGCTTGTCAGGAGGTTACAGTAAACAATGAAACGCTTCAGCAGCAGCTACAGTCGCCACTACAAAACAAAAAAGGTTTCCCCAGATAGTGAGTCACTGCCATTAGTCTTCTTTGCAGTGAGGACCCTGCCTGAAAAGCCCACAGGGAGGGATTTCAATGAATTCAATATTATTTACACCATTTTCACTCTATTCATAAATAAAACAACTGACAAATCTGTTACATCCACTTAGGACACTCACACTAGGGAGATGAATCCTGTCTGGCCGTGCTTTGCCTTTATTTCACAGCATATTACCAGGTCACGCAGGGGTTTTGTACTTGGTAAAGAGGTGGGAACAGGAAGGGATAATTCTGACCCCATTCTGACAGCTTGCCATCTTGTCACAGACACTGAAGCAACATCAGAGGAACCAATTTCCTACTGCAAGTAGTCTGTGTGAAGGCAAACATATTGTCTTAGCCAGGAGAGGGAGATTTTAAGGTTGTGTGAGACTATGAGGAATGTGAAGAAAAACACCTATTTAATGTTATCATATAGCTTTATCTTAAGGTTAAAAGATTGTGTGTAGGATTTATTGACATCTAGCTGTAAAGTTGCAGATTCCAGCCAACTGACTACTGCTAGCCTACTGCTAAACTACGGTGGCCTCAAAACCTACAAACATGCGAAACATGCAGAAGGCCCTAGAGCCAGTGTTTGGTTTGTGTGTTCTGGGCTACTGTATAAATATAGCGATTCCACCATCAAAGAGGACGTGCTCCCTCTGTATAAAAAAGGCTAATTTTAAGGTAACCAAAACACCATAATTATTATTTACAGGTGATTATACACTTGTTACACAAACACCTTTAAACCTGCTATAATCAATATTAAATATTATATATATAATAAAGTGAAAGGGGAGCTGACTGCAGTTCCCTTCAGCTCTGCAGAGCTTTAAAGCATCTTTCAGTTAATTGTTTTGGTTTTCTGCTTTGTTTCAGTCTCACCACTTTCATAGCGTTGCTCTTGGGCATAGCTGTTATTGGCAAAAACACTAATAACCTACTGTACGCTGTCTGGCTCAGTACCAAACAACAGAGAAACAAAATTAGCAACTAGCTTGTGAATATAGTGGAGAATCGAGCAGTTAAAGAGTCAGATATTTCTCTCTGGAGACCAAAAATAGAGCAAAAAAACTCCATTGTGTAGAATTTAGAGGGATCTAGTGGTGACTGCAACCAATTAAATAGCCCTCGCCCCATCCTCCTCTATTCTGGGCTACTGTAGAAACATGGCGGTTCAACATTGCAGTAATGGTAAAGGCTCATTCTAAGGTAATGAAAACACAACGGTTCCTATTTGTAGGTGATTATACGCTAATGAAAACATACCTATGAATATTATATTCCATTTCTTCTATAATTTTGTTCATCCTATAAAAAGGGTGGGATAAATAATAAAAACATATCTCTGACAACTGTCTGTATATGAGTGTTGTCTTTGCAGTGTGTTTTAACAATGAGTTTAATAAATTCTTTAAATATTTTTGTCAATTAAATGCAAATTCATTTGTTGGTTATAGCTTCGTAGCTTCCTATTTTCAGCAGATAACTTTTCTTTATAACCCCTGTTCTATATGTACTGCATGAAGGGGTTTTTAATATACTGTATTGACTTTACACTATATGTGCTCTGTACTGCATTGTCACTAGAGTGTGTAGGAAAGAATGTATGTACAATGCAGTCATAAATTGCTGAGACACAGTTATTTCCCTCTATGCACTCAGAGGCAGCAGATGCCCCTGCACAGCCCTGAATGCCATGTTAGAACAGAAATAAGTGCAGATCAAGAACTAGAATGGTTTGCAACGGTGGCCAAGTCTTTCTCTTAGTACTTAAAGACCTCTGTGTGCTGTAACATGCCTTGTACCTAAAGTTCAAACAGCTGAAGTCCCATTCTGAGGGAAATCACGCTACACATGCAGGTAAATCTCCTCGTTGTACACGACAATATGACTCTGCTCTCAGCCAGAAGGTCAGAATTAAGTTTGCAGCAGTGTAGGAAAAGCACTATACTGTGTATTGATAATAACAATAATAATAAGAAGAAGTAATATATCATTACTATATGCATCAGTGTGATGGGCTCACAAAGGTAGATTTACCATGGTTTGAGACATAATTCATACTGTGTTAGAGGAGCAATATTGGCCAGGTTACACATTCCTGGCTGACAATACTAATGCCATCTATCAAAATATGTGTCTTCTTTGAAACAAGGTCAAACAAGGTGAAAAAACTGTTATCTTTGCTGTTTAAAGGAATAGTTTAAAAGATTGGAAATTATTTGTTCTTTTGAGTGTTTCAAGATCAAAACCACTCTTATGTCTTTATGGTATATACAGGATGAAGCTACAGCCAGAAAACCGTTAGCTTAGCATAAAGACTGGAAACATAGGGAAACAGCTAGCCTGGCTCTGGCCCAAAGTAACAAAACCTGCACCTTTATCCAAGATGGAAATCCAGCACCTCTAAAGCTCACTAATTAACACAGATTAAACAAACAAGTTATAATGTGTTCATTAGTGAGCTTTAGAGATGCTGGTAGGTGGCCAGCTGTTTCCCCCTGCTTCCAGTCTAAATGCTAAGTTTATCTAACCTGCTGCTGGTTGGAGCTTCTTATTTACTGTAGAGGCAGGGGAGTTACATCAAACTTCTCATTTAACTCTTAATATTATCTGCAAGAAAGTAAGAAAGAAAATATTTCCCCAAATGTCAAAGTACTTTTTTAAATCCATAAGGCTGTGTGTTACAGCTTTTATTAGGGTTTTATCTGTAAGCCAGCATCTTTCACATAATGGTAAAATGCAGTTCAAAACTGAATACATGAAGCGGGCCGTCCACATCAAGAGCAATAACTATAACAATTACTATTAATCGTTAGGATCACTTTCAGAGCAATTTGCTGAATGATATTGTGGTATATTATATTATATAACTTAAAGTAATGCTCACGTAATGTAATTTTTTTATATATATATAAAAAAGTATTTATATATATATATCATTGTATATACTGCCAAATGGTCTTTAGCGTCCTTAATGATGTCCTCTTTTTTACCACACTTTGATTAAAAAGACACAGCATAACTTACAACAATAACAGGTCATCAATATACATTTTTTTAAGAATGTGCAACCCACTGCGGCCACTTTTTATTGTTCATCTGTGCTCACATTGTTATAGTTATTGTTCTTGATGTCGTCGAACCTGTATGTGTATGAGTATGTGGATTATACGTGTTTTAGTTCCCCTTTGGTTGTGGTATGATGGTTTTATGGTCACTGTTTATCATCCTGTACTGTGAAGCTACATTGTCAACTTTCTCTGCTGCAGTGTGTCAACAATATAAAATCCTGTGGATTTACTGTGCCTGGCAACTAAAAAGATCTTGATCCTGATTCATCTCAAGATGCATCCAAACGCTCATTAATACAAAAGTTTGAAACCCTAAATCTGTTACAGATAAAACATCATAGTGTCTCTGTATTCATTCAGAGCTGGATTACTTTGCTGTATCTTAGCCATAGGCATCTTACCAGTGTACTCTGGATCCACATGAGGAGGGTAGAATCGGAAGTTGATGAAGAAGGGAATAGGCACTCCAAACTTGAACCACTCCACCACATAGGGAGGCTGCTGGCCGTCCAGGGGAGGGGACACGTCACACCCCAGGATCACGCTCTCTCCAGCGCGCGCCGTCACAAACCTGGGCTCCTCTCTCACTCCGTGGGCACCTGAGAGCGAAGAAGAAGCAGCATTTTACTACAAACAAGGACATTTAATGTTCATCTCATCGGGGCTGGAGTCTGACACGCAAGAGAACAAGGTGCAAGGCATATTCTTCTGCACAGAATTCCTGCAGACAAAGCAGAAAAATCTCCAAGTCATCCAAGACTAATTTACAAACAATAATTGGGTGACAATTAAAGGTGATCGACTGAACTACTGCACTGTGGATTAAAACTAACTTGCGTAGGATACGTTGAAACCTCATGGCCTACTTTGTGCGGAGTGACCATGCACACGGGTAAACCCCTCTTCCTTTTAATCAGCTTTCCTCATCCTTCCACAGAACGGCCTATCGTCATCTGTCACCTGCATCTGTTGGTGAGTGTTTTGTGGTTGTGCCATACTGTACTATAAATGAGCTGCCAAGGGGTTCCATTGATCATTGCTGGCTGCTGCTCAGATAAGCTTTACTATGAGCACCACCAGGCCTGGCGTTTAGCCATGAATGTCCAGGCACGCTGCCGAGCGTTGACCTATCAGATGACTGAAAGGTCGGCATACCTGCCTCAGCAGAACGCTCACTCTGGGAATGGATTTTCTCCAGTTGCCACCCCCGCTTTCATTGAACCGGCTGTATCTCCACTGTCAGAGCAAGCATGACTACCCGCCCTCGCCCAGAGGGAAAATCGCTTCAGGGATCAAGAGACATGCTGACGTATCACCCCAGAGAAACACCAGCTGAATAACTTAACACTTTCATTAGCAGTATCATTTGCATTAGCAGGGCTAATTTTTACAAGAGGAACAAAATATGTGGGGACTTGGAGGTATTATGGGCTCAAGCTGCACTGGTGGTATAGCTGTAATGATTTCTCTGCTCCATGTTCCACCACCATCACTGTTGTATGAAATGTCATGTGACCTGTGAGAACTGTGCCTTTTCAGCTGTGCTCACTGGAATTAAAACAAAAATATTTTCACTCACTTCTTCTGTCTGGAAAATAAAACTCCACCCCTAAGGGCCATATGCATCACTTAGTGATTGTGTTTACCAGTTTAATCTGCATCATCCTGTGGCAGAGTTAATCCACTTTATTCGTTTCAGCCAGCACAGACTCTGGACTGAAACAGAGCAGATTTAATCAAATTACACTTTTTAAAGAGGAGATGTAGTCTGCCAGTTACGGGCCTCAGTCCTGGAATCTGCTTTTGCTAATGTGCCTATTTGTTAAGAAGGGAAAAACAGCTATGCTATGCTACCCTGAGCTCTACTTAGCAACACAAATGAAATGCATGTGCAATACTCCATGAACAGCACATGACCTAAGACAGAATTAATACCTAACAAACACCCCGTAAATGTTACATTTAAAAAATCTCATAGTGGGGCTGATTGACAACTAAGCCACAGAGGCTGTGCATCAAAGAAAGAACAAAACTAAATGCACTAATTTGAACGATCTAAATCATGTTGGTAATAAAGCATAATTTTTCATTCAAATGAAACTGAGGGGGAGTCAGTGTTTGATCAAGCACAGTGTAGCATGTCAAAATGCATAAAGAATGCTGAGACTGAACGAGAGGGAAGAAGATTGTTGCAGAGAGCTTCTGCAGGCATGAAGCTCTGCCCTGCAACCTGTACAAACCATGACCTTTTAATGCGCTTCTGAGGAAACCTGTCCCATTCCGTTATAAGCACAACAAAATCAGAAATCTGCTAAACTAATCCTTTCAGGCTTGCAAAAAGCCTGAAATTCACACCTGAGCACGCTCCATTGCAGCCTCATTTATAACACCTTTAAAAAAGATTATAATAAACCCCTTCAACACCCCATGCAGGGCTTTCGCCGAGGCATATGCTCTGAATTTTCTTCTTAAATGCTCTTAGAAAAGTCCACTCAATTTGAATTCTAGATCAATGGATCCCAACATGGGTGCCTTGAAGCAATGGTTCAGCATTTTGGGAAATGTCTTGCTGAGAATTAGATGAGAAGATTGATACCAATCTTTTGTCTGTCTGTGAAATTTAAAGATACAGCAGCCAGTTAGCGCAGTTTAGCATAAAGATTGAAATGGCTAGCCTGACTCTGTCCAAAGGTGACAAAATATACCTACCAGCCTACTCTAAAAGCTAAATAATCAATGCATTAAACCTAATTTGTTTAGTTCGTACAACAAACCAAGTGTTTTACAGGGATTTTGTAATCTTTTCTTGGCCTGAAGCAGCGACTTTCTGGCACCGGTTCCCAGTCTTTACGTTAAGCAAGCAAACAGGCTGCTGACTGTAGTTTATTTATCCTACACATACTTACTTTTATTTTTATTCATTACTTTTTTCAAAATATAATTAACATTGAAACAGCTATATTAAAAGCCCTATTACTACGCAGCTAAGACAGTTGTCACAGTAAAGGCTTTCTAGCGTGATAGTTTTTCACAGCAGTCAGGTAAAAAGGTTTGTAACTGTAAATGTTGCAGAAGAACTGAGTGCAGGACCAACTGTGGTAGATTTTCAGGAGACAGATGTGTGTACCTGACCAGGGGTGTTAGATAATAAATTATGGTAGAGACTTTGAGTGTCTTTTGTCTTTACTTATGGGTCCTGCACTTGTGCTCTATGGCATTTAAAAGAAAACAGAGAACAGGCTCCCATCCATTATGAAACACACTGGATACATTGTTTGGTTTGAGTAAGTAGAGTCACTTGACATGAAGCACAGGCTCAAACCCTGTGGCACGACTGTGCATGCTGCTGAAATCCATTGTTTTCTCTGCAGACAGTTCAGGTTGCAGAAGTTTAGAGGCTCGGGTTTCTGGCTGGCATTATTTTTGGATCCTGGTGGCATTGGGAGCACGTCTTGGACAGAGAAGAGACTTTAAAGACTTGAGATAATATATTGGAGGGCTAATAATTCTCCAATTCCTTTATGGGATCCTCATGAGGGGACAATCAGCACAGGCTTGGTCACCGCTTTTGCCTTTTTCATTTCCTTAATGGAGACATGGTGACCCAGCAGGGTTTATTGGGGCTTATTCAGGGGGAAAATATTTATGCTCTCAACAAGACATAAATGTTATACAAGGGTCCATACTTAAGATCTTCCAAGTAAACAGTACTGTAGATATAAGGGGATCAATACAGCTAAGAGATGATGGCAATTCATGATTGCTTTGGCACTTTAAATGTCAACTGAACTCCACTGAAGTTGCAGAGCGAGGGCTGAAACCCGCCAAATACACAGAGGTAGAAATCTGTAGAGTAAGATCTGCATAAATCAGACAGCTAATAAATCCAGGAGACCAATATGTTTTATCCATCCACGGCACATAGAGGATTTACTGCCATGATCATGAATTCTTGAAGGGGAACAATTCAGTCACCTGTCAGATAAATCATCCATACGGCAGGCACTTCATGTACAAAAGCAAAATACAGGGGGAATAATTCCTCATTGTTTGGCAAAGGTTAAACAGGCAGTGCCACAGTGATTTACTCACAGTGATTATTTTCATGATTGATTCATTTGCTGATTATTTTCTTGATTAGTGTGATGTCTTCAAATATCTTGTTTTGACAAAGCCAGAATCGAAAAATACTACTATCCTATAAGACTATGTTTCTCCTCCCTTTTTTGGGCTTGTGACCCTTCATCACAGGTGTCACAGGTCTATAAGTTACAGGTTTTTACCTCTAAATTTCTCAGACTTTCCTGAATATTTCCAGGGGAAGAAACACAAGATCTCTGTGCAAATAAAGTTCTTTAGCTTCTAGACAACAAAACTTCAATAAAAGTAACATTACAATACAAATTATTCCTAGATATATTCACCTCAACAATTGAGTAAATCTCTCTTGCCCATGGAGAACTGTGTGATTTTATCCACATAAACACCTTCTTATTTATTCTAACCTCTGCCATTTTGACCAGACTTCACATTTTAGTTGAACTGATCATGTCCCCCATGAAATGTCATAACTGGGAGCAAATCTGTGGACCAGAAAACATTATATAGCTCTATTCTGTATGGCATCTACAATGTAAAATTATTTAAAAACCCATATCCTTTCAGCATAGCTGATTGATTGCTAATCTCCATTCATATCACCATAAACTAACCATATTTAACATATATATGTCAGATTTAGCCGCATCCGCCTGTATTAGCTTCCTTAATCCGTAGAGATAAGTCATTTACAAATATTGCAAAAGGAGTATCGAAGCAATGAGTCACTGAACATATCAAAATCTACCATCCACCCCGGCTTCCATAAATTTAAAGGCAAGCAAATCTCTGATAATCCAGTCAAAATCCTTTTGAAAGTCAACAAAATGTGCCAAAGTGGATTGGTGTCAGTCAATTATACTTCTAATAATAGTTGATATTTAATGTATATGATCAATACAAGCCTCTTTATTTCAAAATCCATTCTGCTAGATACTTGAGCATCTCTTAATACTGTCCAAGCCTGTTGTTGAGTTTAAGTTAGATTTAACTTGACATAAGAACAAAGAAAAAACACAAATCCTCTGTAACTATTATCAAATATTTGGTGTGTAAAGAATATGAGGAAAGCACGATGAACAAAAATATTAAGAACCAAAGACAATGTTTTCTGATACACACAAAGTGATGTAACAAAAACCATAAACCAATAACAGACATCTGTTGGAGGTCAATAAACAGCTGTGCGGAGCAGCACATGACTCATCACAGGAGAACAGCGGCGGCACACAGGGTTAAAACCGCAAGAGATTTCAACTTAGAGTGTTTTTCCAAGTAGCAGTGGCTGAAAATGGCTCTCGCACGAAAAGCACACCACGCTGTACTTTCAGTAATGATCACAGATTTGTACAGTAAATAGACTCTCAAGGCAGTTTTAGGGCAATAATCAGGCAGAGCAGAGCCAGCAAAATGTTTTGACAGTAATGACGTCTGATAACACACAACAATATTGTGGAAAAATATGAAAACTGTAGGAGTTCAATGAGGGACAATTTTAGATGAGCAGCGCTTGGATTTTCTGACACCAGGACAATATTTCACCCAGTAAAACTAAAATCTAATATTTACCTCATTTGACTCAGCGTATGAGCGAGGATAACCATTGCTCACTGCAGTTAGATATTTTGTAAAGGATATATCAAACTGTGCGTGTGCCTCACAGTGAGGAGCGCTGCTTTATGCTGGACAGAGCTCCCAATGTGGAGGATGTAATGGAATATAGACTGGACGGAGGCTGGAGAGAGAAGCTCAAGGACGTGCAGCCACTGGGCTGGATGGGCCACTGACAGGGCGGTAATTGAATGCCAGCCTGCATGTGCTGAAGGTCACATCAGAGAATGGCCTGAGAGAGTGTGTGTGTGTGTGTGTGTGTGTGTGTGTGTGTGTGTGTGTGTGTGTGTGTGTGTGTGTGTGTTGGGGATATATCTTTGTGTATCTGTACATATATGTGTGTAAAATTCTAATATACAGCATCTTAAGTGCGACAGATTATAAACTCTTCCTGTCCTTGAAAATAGAAGAGAAATTAAGACAGTGGGTCTGTTTACATGTATACTAGTATGCTGGTTTTAGTCTGTCTGTCTGTTATCTAATACCTCAACAGTTTTAGAACGAACCTTGTTTGGTTTCTAGCTGCATTTACGTACTTGCTTGATTTTGCTACTCTATCTGATCCCCAGTAATAAAAGATAAAAGCGACAACAGTTTATCCTTCACATTACACTTTTTTGTTTTACTGACTCGAGTTAAAGATGCTTCTGTGTACACCGCAGAGAGAAATTAGAAACCTCAGTGTGATGGCTCTTTTTGCATGTGTTTATCTGTGTCCTTTTTTTAAATGTTGGTGCAATGGGGTGGTACATAAACACAGACAGAGGTAGAGACATTTTTATTTTATTATATTTTATTGTATTTTATTCTTTCACTCCTCTTACACTACATTTCCCCTGTGCTGCTGTGCCAAATTTGAATTTCCCCTACAAGGAACCAATAAAGGAACATCTTATTTTATCTTTAAAAAAGTTTAAAAGCAACATATATCATACTGTGCATTCAAACAGAGCTTACATGACAAAAGATAGACAAACCAAGAACTAAATAAATTAAATTAGATAAACTCGAAGGGCAATAGGGTAGTGCAGACCTCAAAGCAAATAGTCCAGTCTTCTATGATATACAAATCTGCAAACACAACCACTACATACGTCTGTATAACAATTGACCTATTTTGGCCCATGCTGCAGCCTTCCAGCAAGTTTTAATGAAAATTCGACCAGTAGTTTTTCCGTAATTCTGCTGACAGACAAACAAACAAATGCCACTTAAAACATAACCTCATTGGTGGATGTGAAACATTTATTTATAACTGAAAGATGAAAAGACAGAAGAGAGAAGGAAGACTGAGCAAATAAACTATGAATAGAATAAAAAGCAACACCGAGAGTGGCACCTCTGGGCTTCATCCACAGGCAGGGTACTAGGGCACAGGCAGAGGTCAGGTGGGTTTAGCATGCTTGGGATTGTTGCCCTCATATAATGAAGCTTTGGTGAATGTTCAATAAGGAACATCTTTTCTCTCACATTCTGCTTTTATTCTTCTACGGGTGAATTGTGAACATTCAAAATTCGGACCATCTTTCTGCTTGAATGTTTCCAACAACCACCTGCTGGCTTTACACCACCAGCATCTAGACTCAGAGTGATCCTGACCACTAGCTCTACACACTATTACTACTACAGTTATTAACTTGCATGCAAAATGTACACATTTTACGTTATATTCTATAGACCAGATGGTATTTTCCAGTCCAGCCTATATGGTGCTGTACAAGGTTGTACTCAGCAGACCAGACAATGACCTCAGTGTCTCTACTTTCACTTGTACATGGGAACAATGTAAGATAGATTTGGTCTCTTCATTATTTAGCCCTCTTTAATGGCAATGTTCTCCCCTCAGACAAGCAATGCTCAGTCAGGGATGCAATGGATGTGCTGACATCTGCTCGAACACACAGCAAGGAGAGAGAGAGAGAGAGAGAGAGAGAGAGAGAGAGAGAGAGAGAGAGAGAGAGAGAGAGAGAGAGAGGTGTGTGCGAAATGGGTTTGGCTTGCCAAAGACACAAAGGGCGAACCAACATTGCCGGGCACTGCACTGCCAGAGGTGCACATTACAGGGCATCTTTGGCAGGAGCTGTAAGTCACAGAAATTCCTCAGTCCAGCCATGATTCAGTCATTTTTTAGATGAGTTATAAATGCCTTTGCTGAGGTGTTTTAAATTAATTACACAAAGAGGCATATTGCTGCTAACAGCTCTTATTAGTGCTTTCATGTGGCTTGTCTAATTACAGCTGGTTATGAGACTGTATTTATTCAGGATCAATAAATCATTTTGCGAGAGAAAAATTCAAAGCAACACAGAGCTCCTGTATTGTATGTTAGCTGCTCAGATGTCTAAAGAACAATATCAACTCCACATATATCGTCCAATCAACATATCTGCTTCCATATAATTCTCATTTGCTCACTTCCCCTTTCTACTGTATGGCTCTCTCATGCTGTATATATAAACACTACGGATTAGAGCAACATAAGTAGAAAGTAAAAAAAAGTGTAACACAACATATTCAGGATTGAAAATATCCTTTCACAGCCATGAAATGTATTCTTGATTGAAGATGGAGTCATAAGTGTCATAGTATTTTGAAGAGAGACAATAAATACTGAAATATTAGTATTATAGTGTGTGCATTTTGGATTCTAATGTAGATTACTGTAGTTACTGCATCTTTGTAACTCACTACTCGTTATGTTAAATTGAATCTGAATAATTTGTCTAAAAAAAGGTACTATGGTTTATTTCATTTTCAGAAATTGTGTCTTAACTCATTTGCAGTAATAGCATCATTTTCTTTTTGTCTTTTAAACACTTAAACATTTTTATAAAATACTAATGGTAGAAAGAACTCATATTTCATAGAAATCATATTTGCCACTTGGTAATGATTAAAAGTAGAATTAGACACTGCTAAATGGGCCGACACAGTCATTATTTCAGAACTATATCACTGTTGCCTTTACAGTTCATCCATGCGTAAAAACTGAGAAGTCAGTTAAGCTTCTTAGTGTTATAATGCATATAAATACTGCAAGCACTGTAAAAAAGTCCTGGAAACAAACGGTCCATCAACCTCCATCGACCTGTAGGCCTTTATCCATCACCACTGAATACGTGGTCCACTGAAGAAGAGTCCACTCAGCCGTCTTTAATAAAGTGATATTATCTGTTCAGTCCAACACGGTCCAACTGACATCCTTATCTCCAATTCTGAACTGAAGATAATCAGGAGTCAGTGACTTCTCTTTCTGACCAACATATTTGATCTAATTTTATTGACAAATATGGATTAAAGAAGGTTCTCTATCACCAACCCAACTCCCCCACAACATCTAACTGGACTGATTATCAAATACTACTGGACTTAGATTATATTCAATGTTGCTTCATTATACTATATATTATATAATATTATATCACTACATTTCACCTTATATTTTATTTATATTGTATCTTCCATACTATATGTACTATACTATATCAGGCCAATACTATATTATGTTAATATGCTATGTTATATGATTTTATATTTCCGTATATTAGTACAGACAAACACTGCGTATCATTACTTAATGATATTAATTCTGGTGTGCTGTTTACATATACCTTGACAACTTTACTGCAACTAATATATCCAAAAATATTACTAAAGGTAGGAATCTTATGAAAAAAGAAGATATCAAAAGCTGATTCATGCTTTATTTCTAGCTAAATTGACTATTGTCATGGATTTCTGAAGTCAAAACGTCTAAAAAGTCAAACCCCAGTTCCTAAGTATTGGTTTCCAGTAAGCTACATAATTGATTTTAACGTTTTATTACTTGTTTATAAATCTATACATGGAGTTGGCCCTACATATATACATGATAAGCTTGAGTTATATAGACCTGTGAGGGTCTTCAACTGCCTGATGGTCTTAGGAACGCCGCAACCATTACAGTTTATAAATCCAGACCGAAAATCTGCTATTCTCAAGCGCTTTTACCGAAATGTTTTAAAAACCCAAGGTCTTCTTATTACTGTGCTTTTGTTATTTTATCTATTTCTATCTCTTTTTATCATTTTTAAGTGGGTTGTTTTAATTCTGAATTGAGTTGTTTTTTTAAAAAAAGGGTAAATATATATCATTGAACAGTGCAGTTTTAACTCTGAATCAACTACACTGTACAGCACAACCTTTATGTAGGAAAAGTCCTTCATAAATAAAATGCCTTGCCTTACTAATCACACCACTTTAATTTGTTCTGTTTATATTGTCTATTCTTATTTTTATTATATACATATACTTTCTCTATTTATCTGTACTTATTTCTGTGCAGCTACAACACCTGAATATCCCCTCTGGGGATCAGTAAAGGTTTATCTAGCTTATCTGTTAAGTCTTCATAACTAAATGACAAAATATGCTATAATCATAAGCATGTGCTTGTATGTCTCCCCTGAGATTGAGGCATATTTAAGTTTAGGGAACTAAAACTACTCAGCTAAGATTCAGGAAAAACGCTGTTTATGTTTAAAAGAGCCTAATGTTGACTGTTGGTAGAGGACCAACAGTGTGTTAGGTCTCCAGTGTGGAAGTCTCAGTTTGTACAAATGAGCCATCCATCTAACCTTCTCCCAACACTTTTTATGGCAATATAACAAAATTAACAAATAAGTTAATGTAGGACACAAACAATATTCTAGAAGGTCAAGAGAAAGTTTATCTTCCCTCAATATGTAGCAATATACACCCTGTGGAGCAGGAGTGTGATGTGGATGATGTAATTCATCATTAAATTTAAATATTTTGGAGATTTTAAAATCTGAACAGTGGAATTATTTATGTTTTTTTTTCTACAAGTATATGTCACCTAATAGCAATTTCACATTGGTAACAGGATAAAATGAAAATAAGTGTGAAATAAGTTCAATCGCAACATACTGCACATGTGGCTGACAAAACCAGATTTTCTATTAATCAGTGGGGAAAAAAATATATTGAAAAAAGATTAAATTCCAAGGAAATCTATTCTAAGTAAAGCTCCTAATATGAATACTAGACTTTCTTACTGTACAAAACTTTAAAACGTCATAGTCTGACCTCAGTAAATTGCACTATATAACCTGAATAACATTATAGTGAACTGCTGACTATTGTTTTGTCTCTCAGTTTAAATCATTGGAATTCTCTATTTAATCATTAAGTTAATTTGTCGGTTGACTGCCTGATTAATCGCAAGTCTGCACATATATACTTTTTTTTTATCTCCATGATAAGACAAATAGACTTTACTGTACAGATCATATAACTGGACCTGTGGTAAGTGTAACATCAACACAATGTCATATTTCACTTCTATTATTATGGGCAGCTCTGCATGCTTTCAGAGAGATGGTGATCTAGTGGCTGGGAGAGCAGCCCATCCAACCAGAACCACATGATCTGAAAAACTGGCTTTCCCAGAATGCTGCAGGCTTTGTTTGCAAGGAGACTCCGCTGGGACTGGACTGGCTGAGGGAGGAGAGGGGATGGGAGGGGGAGGGGGCATCACCAGAAAGAGCTGGCACATGCCCAGTACGGAGAGTCTGCCATCCACAGCTTGAGCACAGGCCCTTTCCTAAGCTCATTATTAAGCTTTACTCTTATGATGGTGGGCTAGAAAGTATAGTGCAGCGAAATAATATGAATAAGAGAGACGACGCTGCGCTGTATGTCTGCTGAAAAATGATTTACTAGTTGGACAGAACGATTTCAGAACGGCTTGGCAGGCAAGTTAAAGCATCAGTCAAGCATATATAGTTAAAAAAAACTGGACAGGTGAGAAGAGAAATGACACAGTGCTGCTAGAAATTAAGATTAATAATGACAGCTACGCAGTGAGAACAGTATACTGATGCTCTGAGAAATTGTGAGGTTAAATTAGGGTTTTATTAAATACAGTTAATGATGTTGGTACGAGCTGCATGAATTCTTTGTGCTGACACGGTCCTGGTTCAGATCTCAGCCTTGTAGGGGGGGTTTGTGGTCTTTTGGGTAGAGAGTGGCTAAATACATACTGAGGTCATTGAGTACACTACTTTATAATGCCACTCCACTACATTTCAGTACTTTGTAGTCCATTACATTTATGTGCCTTTACAAAACAGTGTATAAAGTAGTTACATTTATTCATTTAAAGCATGATTTTCACTTGTAGTATTATAACTTTTAATCTGAATACTTTCTTTTACTACTGGCAATGGGTACTGGCAATGTCACTAGAGCAACACATACGGTATATCAGCACAAGGTAAAAAAAAACCCAAAAAGAAAATTACATGTAATAAATTGTAAAAATACAGAGCAATTTTAAAGCAAAAATGAATTCATTTACATTATATTGTTGTTAATAAATGTTCATAAAATTGTGGGAAAATATGTCAAAATACATTTAAAAAACAGGTTCATCTTTGGCCATTTATTGGTTCATTTATGAACCAGCCTTCCTTTTAAAAAAGTGTTTCTCCATGTACATTAACTAAGCAATAATGTATGACATTATTGTAATGTCATACATTATTGCTTACAGAAAAACCAAAGACAAACACTTCTGTGGTAGTTCACAACTCTAGCTGAGTGTTTGCCTGATCTCTTAGTGTACCTGATCCACTGCAAACTGTAACTGTTCTATAAATGTGGAATCTAATCTACACTTCATTCGTAGATAAAAATATCTTACACAGCGAGGTGAAGATCAGTGTAAGCTTCATTGCAAGTCCATCAAAATTAAAGCACTTCGCACGTTCATGTTCAGTGTTTTCAGTTCACCTGTCTTCATGAGGTGACAGCAGCCTAGTGCACAGGAGAAGAGTTGCGTGACATGTTTTAATTCTGATAGCACAAGAAAATGGTTGAAAAGCAAAAAGTTGTCACATCCATAACCACCTCAGGGCAGAAATGAAATCTTAAAGTATTCTTTTTTTTACTGTAGTCATTTCCAGCATTGACTAAAGTATAAGTATACCCTTCAGTTCTGCTAGCTCTGTTCCTCTCAGCAAATTTAAAAAATGCATCAGAGACCTGCAGAGGACAGTGACTTTAGGGGGTGTGGCCTTGACACCAACTGATGATGAAATGCGAAGCAAGATTGTGATACTGTGTTGCCTATTTCTCACCTAAAATCATTTCACAAACATATTTTAGTATATTGTTTAACTGCCGCAGTGGGAGCTCTTAGCTTTCAGCACGGCAAGACCAGGACTGAATATAGCAGCCGATGCCAACAGAGGCATGGTCTCATCCACATCACTCATAAAGTTTTGCTTTTGCACATATGATAAAGTTGTGTCTTTGTACAGTAATCAGTGAGGTCTGGCCCCCCAGAAACACTACACCATGGTTTTACAGGTGAATGTCATGATATTAATGGTTGATTTCATGCTTACATAAGAATGTGTCACATTCTGTTTTACATGAAGACTAAATAATTGGACATGAATCAATATTTTAAAAGAAATCCCACCACAATGGGCTTTTGATTGTTTTTAACAAAAAGTAGATCTTTTACAAAAACAAAAACATTCATATGTATTGATTTTTAACAAATACATAAAAGCAGTCATAACATAAAACATCACAAAACTGCACTGAGGCCAATGTTTTAAGAAAGACACAAACATGTCCTTTACCCATCATTAAAACTTTTGAAAACCCTGCAGATGTTAGACAAATTAAAACACTGCTGTCAAAACATTTCCTCAACCATTTCATGGAAATCAGCCTCACACAATGTTCCAGACAGCTCCAACATCCAGATAAAAACTGAAGACAGCCCAGTCTCCCTGAACCACAATCTGAAGCTGGACTCCAGACGCAGTAGGAGGGCTTTCAGACACAGCCTCAGCACTACTGGGAGGCCTCAGATATGTGAGTGGCAGTTTTGACACCTTCACAAAATACTGTCTGCTTCTATATATCGCCCATCTTTGAAGACGCGTGCCTTCAGAAGAAACCCAGCGACAAGAACAAGTGCCAAGCCACGGTTCACAAGGGAGCTTGAGATCCATGTGAAACATCAAGGAGGCAGCTCACAAGAAGGGAATTACAGATGAATACCATCTGGCCAAAAGCCAGTTCAACAAACGGTTTAAAACACCAAGTCCCAGCACAGGACCTGAGAGGAGAGTCAGTCTGCCATCAGTGACTCAGGCTGAAAATAGTCCTTCAAATATACCACTCCCCGACACTTGCCAATGACATTTAATTACTCCTGTATTGCCATCAGCGTCCCTTTTGCGTCACCTTGATTGGCTGCCAAGTCACCGTTGACTTTGTTGAACTAACCTCGAGTCTCCCCGACCATATGTTGCCTCCCCAATGGGCACTTGGCACAAGAAAAATTATTTGACTGTCCATTTAATGTGACTGATTGCACATACCTGAGCCACTCTGTGTAAATCATTGACTGATGTGTTAAAAAAAAAGAGCCCTGCACTATGAGGATCCGAATAGGTTTGTTTTTCGTTATGTGCAGTTTAATTCAATTTTGTGAAATGCATCAATTTTCATCAATTAATTGTCAATGTTTGTGATTGACTGGATTCATTTTTATAATTAATATTCACTTTAGAAAGTTGCAACTAATTTTCCTTTATTTTTTGTTTAATTCATTATTTAATAAAAAAGCTAATCCACAGGCTAATACAACAGCTCACTGCAAAACGCAACAGTTTCAGCACTCGCCAAGATTAAAAAGACTGCCAAATTCATGAGACTGTTGACAAGGTGCAGGAGAACTTATGGGGGTGCAGGGAACCAGACTGTTTACCACACGTTAAGACTGAAAACAGCTTTGTATTTGCAAAAATGCAATCGGCTGCACTGGTGGGGGGTTCTAGAAAGGCTGGTTGAAGTGATAGATCCATGAGTTTAAAGGCTTTACAGACACCAAGACTGCACTGGTTTAACATAATATGAGGAAGGGTGTTACAAACCTTGAAGACTTTTTAGTAGGCTACACGATATGGTAAAACATTTTTTATTACGTTTGCGATATTATTGTCAATCAGTGGGAATGATCATTTTTGCGTCACAATTTTTTTTGCACAGGGCATCTCTACAGTACCTCATTATAATGCTGTTTTTTCACACATATTACCTTTATCAAAAAATTGCAGCTTCTACAATTTTGATATTGCACAAGGCCATATTGCGATTTCGATAATCTTTTGATTAACTGTGCAGCCCTGTTACAAAGTAAACTTTACAAGTTTACCTGCTCGTATCTGATTGGCCAACGCAGGACCTTGCATCTTTTGCCAGATGACCCGGCGTTTGTGTGGTGTAGCCCTCTGCGTCAGCAACCCTGCTGTGCCAAAAGCAGTGGATTCATTGAAAGAATTGGGGGTTGACTTTTATTACGCATCGCTGTTGTCTATCTGATGATGGCCTAACAACCCTGTGCACACTATAGCAACCGCAGGCAAATGTGGTGTTTCTTTCCGTTGCAAATCTGCATTTTTGCCACCAGCAAAACAACAAAAAGCCACAAAGGGGTGTCAATTTCAGCCACAGATGCATTTTACTCGCACTTTATACACACATAACTGTGACCTGTAGAGTATTTTTAAGCTTCAACTCTTCCATTTTCTTCCATTTTAACTACAATGACTGTGTGTGGGGCTCTAGGTGCTTCATTGAAGCTGCTGCTGCTGCTCTGCTGATATGCTGCTCCTGCTACACACCATGTAGACACCGCACATTCATGCATCACAGACGGACAAGGTTATCTGTACAACAGGCCAATCATTATGTAAACCTTTAAACATATCTTACTTCTGATATGACCCACTGCTTGACCCCTGCTTCTGTTTCCTTTTATGTCTGGATTCTGTCCACCGACTTCACCTTCCATTTTCAACACTACGCTGCCAGCCACAAATAATCCCAGCTAAACTTGACCCATTTATGCTTTCAATTTCCCTTACAGATAAAAAACATTTCATGCATCTGGGACTACTTGTCAGACAGCCTCTCTCAGAACACAGCTCAATATATATATATAGTACATATTCATTTGCTGAATGATGTAAATAATTATGATTATGAAAATGATGATTAATTAATTCTGTTATTGATAGATTCAAATCTATTTCAAATAATGAATGTGCCTAAACTCACATTTTCAAACTACCTCTGTTTGCAGATGATGACATTAATAGGTATGTTCTCATTAGCATATAATCACCTAAAAATAAGAATCTTTGTTACCTTAGAATGACACATTTTTATCTACAAAGGGAGTGGGTCCTCTTCCACGGAGGGTGCCATATTGAACCACCATGTTTCTACAGTAGCCCAAAGCGGACAAACCAACAGTGGCTCTAGAAAGGGCTTTTGCATTTTTTGCAAGTTTGGCGGCCACCGTAGTTTCTCCAACACGCCCTGAAGGCAAGTGATAGTCAGTTGAATGCAATCTACAACTTCACCACTAGATGCCCCTTAGTCCTACACAATGGTCCTTTAAGCAGTGCTGCGTGTATATAAGAGAAATATTATATTGTGATATTTTTCTGAATTTCCAAGATATAACAGTTTCTAACTTTGAGAACATACAAGGTGCAGATCATTGTGAGTTTGATTCCAATTAAACACATAGACTCTTCTCCTAACAACCACTAATGTCCATATATATACATATTTATTATTATTATTATTATTATTATTATTATTATTATTATTATTATTATCATTATCTGAAGGTGATTTGTCTTTTGAGTTTAAATTACATCAATGTGATGTCATTTTTAAGACTTTCTTTGGAGTAAAATTGGTATTCTTTAGCCTTTATCCAAATATAGTCTAATACTGTCTCAATGTGGACTTTTATGTTTACTGAATAAAAACAAAAAAGACAAATTATCATAAATTAACTGTCTCAGGGTGTTTAAACACTTTTTGAGATGCAATTCTCTACAGGGAAACAAAAAAAAAAATGATTGTCCATGTCTTGCTGCAAACTCATTGCCCGTTTGTTCATCACTAACACTGAGCACATATAACAAAATACCACTCAAGTGAAATTGTTTATTTTGGAGCAAGTTCTCTTTTGACCATCTGTTTTGATTTATGCTCATTTCTACCTTTAAATCTGACTGGTATCTCTCATCATATCATGACAGTGAAATAAAGTATTAAATCATGTTATCAGTGCTCTTGCCTCCAGGTCTGACAATGGAAAACCCATCAAACTTTCTTTAATATAGTATTTTCTAATTGACAGATTAGGGTCAGGTGTGGCCCACCATTTTGTAAGTAAAAGGATATAGTTTGCAGCTTACTATCACAGAACAGGTATATAAAGATGGCCGCTTATTTAATTATTGTTACTTAAAGGAATAGTTTGCCATTTGAAATATGCTTATTCACTTTTTTCAGTACCACTCTCATGTCTGTATGGTTACTATGAAGGTTGAAAATAAGGACTGGAAACAGGAGGAAACAGCTAGCCTACTGTTTCAAAGGTCACTAATTAATATGTTATGTTTTGCTTATTTAATCCATACAAATACCAGAGTGAAAAAGCTACTATTTCTTGGAGGTGACTTCCTGTAAACTATACTGGTTGCCTGGCAATGACAAGGAAGCCACTGCTCACAGCCAAGAAATAGTCCCACACGTAACACCCCGTAAAACCAAAAACAGTTGTTTTTACACTCCCATTTTTGGATTAAACAAACGTGTTATTAGTTATTAGTGAGCTATAGAGTGGACATATTCAGGCTAGCTGTTTCCTACTGTTTCCAGTCTTTAAGCTAAGCTAAGCTAACCGGCTGCTTTAACAGACTGCAACCTCTTTAGCACAGTGACTTATTAGGACCTTACACACTTTCCTCAGACAACAGCCTGTCAATGCTGCAATGCAAGTATATAACTAGGCATTTATGACATTAAAACTGCATAATTATAATCATAATAATAATAATAATAATAATTGTGTTGTCTTTATCATGAGCAAAAGGAGATGTAAAATGAGTCACAGTTTGATGCATTTCAGATATTCTGTGTAGCACCAGACTGGGTTCAGACAGGGACACTGTAATAGAAGAAGTAGACCAGCTCTCATTTGTAATTACTAGCAGACTACGTTGTGATTTGTGACTCTCTGGTGCAGCCTGTAAGCCTATTCAGAAGTAAATCACCTTCAGTGCAGTGCCGATACCAGACAGCACCTTTGAGTCGATATTATTAAGCCACATCTGTGCCTTCATAAAATGGAGAATTTCTGCTTTAAACAATAGCACCCATGAGAGGTTCTCTGTTCCTAAATCAAACGTGTTTCACTGCATGATTAGAGGAAGTTTTCACGTCTGGCTTGGCTTAGACATGACTGTCATCACAGGAGGAGCCAGACCTGTGAGCAGACCAGTTTTGACTGGGTATGTGGGGTCATTGGGATCAGTTACCAGGCGACAGCTTGGCACATGTCTCCCTCATCTGGACACGAGTGGAAAAGCAAGGTTAAGTAAGTACATGGGTCAATACAGGGTGCTCAGAAAAATAAGAACAAAAGGGATATTGTGCAGTTTGTTGCTCCAGGAATGACTAGTTTATGGGCCACTTAGATCAGCACTAGGCGAGCCTTGCAGCCTGTATGTGCTCAGTGCATCACACACAGCACAGTGACCGTATCCATGTGCAATGTGAAATTCAGCATATGAATCCCATGCATGCAGCAGTGGGCTCTATCAATTCAAGAGTGCATTTTATCTGACGCGCAATGCATTATTTAGTTACTTTTCCATCTTGAGGGCTGAGACGGTCACACCCCTCTCTGGAGAACTCAAACGGGACTGCTTGCTATGATACAATGCACACATTTCCCCCCTCAGCAGCGGGGACGTTATGTCCAATTTGCTCGTTGTTTTTAATCACACAAATGAGCCTCACAGATGTCAAAATACAGGCCGAAACCCAACCAGCCATATCAATCAAGCCATCTTTGTCATGGCCAATCAATCTGGACTCTAGCATTTGTATCACAGACATGTGAGTGATCCTGTCTCCACATATCATGCATACGAGCCAGGCCATTTCAAGGCAATTGTTGTTTCCCTGATACGATTTTAACCAGGGCTGAACTTTCACGTGACATATGAGATATGCAGCCATTTGTTAGAATGAAATAGCCCCACAGTTCATACAAAAAAAATGTCATGCGATTGCAAAAAGCAGCACCAAGCGCACACGGACACAGCAGAAATCATATGCTATGTGCGGCACAAAATATATTGCACTTCAACTCACCTTGAGCGGCCGTTCCTCTGGTGCTGAATACACTTGCTATCAGAGTGGCCACATACCAAATCATAGTACTATTGCCGACCAGCTATTACCACGCAAAGTGCCCCGTTCAACCAATCTCTCATATTCGACCTTGCACCTCACGGTCTCTTAGCAAAAGCCCCTTTTCATATCCTATTTTCTTTCCTCGTGGCGTTTCCCTTCATCCCTTCATCCCTCCCCCGTCCTTCCATCCGCATCCTCTCTCCCGAAGAGACAGAGCACCTGCACCGCCGCGTTTGTAGTAGACGGAGCCGTTTTACGAGCGCATAGTGAAACCAAGTGTGAGAATGCAGCCACAGGTCCGCCTCTCCAGTCATCGGATTGGCTGCTGATTGAGGCTTTGGGGCGTGTATTGGTTCTCCGTACGGCCCCGCACCCGAATGACAGGAGAGCGGCCGTGCGCCGATTCAAGGTGAGTTGGAGCGTGCTATAGTAGTGGAACCGCAGTATCATGCGCATTGACAGAGAGACGCGTCCACATCTTTAAATACCTCTCCTAAACTGGCCCCACGTGCACCATCACAGCACATCATCCATTCACTCACACGGCCCCTTTTTTTTTTTTTTTTTTGCACCACTGTTCGTCATATCAATATTGGCACCATGCTGAAGCAGGTTTACTTTATGTGCAGTGAGGGTTGGAAAAAAGGGGATGGTGGTGGAGGGGGGCGCGCTTCATGACTCATCTGTCGCTCACCCATAGCCCTCGGCTGTTGTCATGTCGCTGTCACCGACATAAAACCTGCTCTTTTTCCTACTACCGCGCCGGGTCTGGCTTTATGTGATGGGTGTGGCGACAGATACAATACAGTTCGCCTGTTTGTTTGTTTTTTTGTGTGTGTTTTTTTTTTCCTCGACGGCCGCGAGCGCGTGGATGCAGCTCCATCACGCTGCCCACTGCGCACACATGGTTACCGCTGATAAGGCTGCCTCCGATTCACTCCGTCTGTTTTCTACATGCATGACCACAAGAGGAATCATAACGCCCGTGCGCCTCTGGCTGCTCGACATCAGCTCGGATCTCCGCTCCACACACCAGCTTCTGTGTGTTGCTGGGAGATAATAAACATATAGGTGATCCGTCATATGAGAGGGAGGCTGGTCTCAGGGCCATATTTTGCAATTCTTCAGCAGAATTTTGTCACATTTTTGTGTCTGTCTGTCGGTCTGTCTCCCCTCCCTCCCCTCCCTTTTTTGGAGACTGTCATATTCCTGTCTGAAATCAAAGAAGATCTAAAAAGGTTCCTAAAAATCTGATTCAAAGAGAATCAATTTTCTTTTTTTTCCCCTGCAGACCCTTTTAGGTCCTGCAGTAAAATCCTGCTGAGTAATATTTTCACAATACATTTCTATCACTATTTTGCAGCCAGCTCAGTTTTGACAGGGACTTAACAGACAGTCCTGAATACAGTCTGGTCTGGTACTGATCTTTAGCCTTACACCACAACCCTAACCTATGTCATATAATGTTTCAGATCTTAAAAACTTGCAACTTTGCTTGCTCTCATATCAAGGCATTACATCTGGCCTATGCATGTTAAATACGTGTCACTCCAAAAGGCCATAACATGTAATTCACATCATTTTTATACTCCTCAGCCTTCTCAGTGACCCCCCTATTGCGCACTGTACAGAAGCATAGCTGAGCATTTGTTTGAACTTCTTCCCAACTCGTGAGTGCTTCTCTTTAAGGTGTTTCAAGCCATAAACGGTTGGGAAGAACTTCTCTAAAACAAAACAGCTCCATACACAATAGAGTAATGATCAGATTAGGATGAGGTAGCATCTGGGCAACGCTACTCAGCTCTGTGAGCTCCTCCTTCCCAGCTGGGCCACATACAGTCCTGTACATGTTTCAGTGTGAGTAAGATGGGAGATCCAATGTTGGAAGCTTAAGAGAATTTAGACAGAAACACCTCCTCTAACAAATGTGCCTGCAAGAGAGCAACGTGACTATTGCTGGAGCTTCACTCTGCAGAAGACTCAGTGGCATATACAACTGAAGCTATGAGTCATAAGTTATGGATCCTAATTATCAATAGCTGTGTGGCAGGAAGTTCTTGTGTAGCTGTGTGACTAAACAGAAAATTATATAACTACACAAGACGGCTGCATGGAAGAATTGTTACTGTCAATGACCAAGCCATTTTGAAGGTGGAGCATCCATCAGATTCTCACAATTACTGTCAGGGGAGGTGTACAATAGTGTGCTGTGACTGCTGCATGGCAAAACAAGGTCACATTACCTACACACCCCTCCAACCCTCACCTAAAGTTAGAGAAGTGCTGAGACAGCACCAGAACATACAGCAGGCTGTACAGCAGGCATATACCATCAGTAGCATGAGCATTGCTAAGTATAAAGTAGGTTTCCACGGCGACACATGCATGACATAATGGCATTTGCATCATAAGACCACAGGAGATTGTTTTTTCTTTTTTTGGGTCCATATTTGATTTCCTACAAGCCAGGGCAGAGAAAAGATAAGAACAGTTAAGATAATCTCTTATGCAACCAAACCATTAGTTTTGCAGCTCTGTTAGGGGAGACTGGGGATGGTTGTGTTGCCAAAGGGCAGTGAGGGAACATGAAATGTTTCTAAATGTTTTTTAGTGCAGCGGAGACCAGTGGCGCTGCCCAGAAAAACAACTTCAGGATTATTTTCGGCAAAAAAATGCTCATATCACTTTGTTACATGCATGATTCATCAGATTCCTCTTTTATTGAGTTTCATGTGCATGTTTGAACTCGCAGCCTCTCAGCAATCAGAAAAAGGATTTATCCCATTACAGTAATGGTCATTGTGTCCACTCCGCTCTTTTCAAAGCTGTTACAAGGATTCACTGAAAAAAGCTCCATGGATCTGAAACAAGAGAAATAAGAGCTTTGTTGCTTTGGCTCTTATTTTCTTGGCTGTACAGTACATAACAGTCAGTGTCTTCTTTTAAGCAGCATTAAAGAAAACCATACAGAATGTTTCTTTTCTGCTGGATCGAGGTAACAGTGCTCGAAATTAAGGATGTCTCATTGTCAGTATATTGTAACTCATTCCTATGCATGCTGCTCAAAGTAATCGCAGTCCACAGCTCCTCTGCCAACAGCGCCGGAGTCTCTTCCTCTTCTTTTGCACAATGCAGTCGGTAGGTGTGGCCAGTGGGGCTGGTTTGATCCTCTCTCTCTGTAACAGATCTCTGGATTAGGTTGTTTAACTTGTACATCGGAAAATACTTCTCCCTCTCTTAAAAACAAAACAAAATTTGACTTCAAATATACGATGTCTCTGTAGTGAGTCTGTGATCATTTGGTGTGTCTATGTAAATTTCCATCGACATAAACCAATCAGTTTCTATTTGCACTGCAGTTTGCAGCAATGCATTAACCGATCAGTTAGAAATGAAGAAACTTAATTAATGAATAAAGAATAATGAAATTGTATTGTGGCCAAACACGTAAGTCAATTTTGTATTCAGATATAATTGCAGGGAACAACTAGCAGAACTTCCATGGTAGACCAGAGTGAGTAAAAAAAAAAGTTACTTTCAAACCCTGTAAGGTAAGATCAGAACCTGAGTCAGCTGTCTTTCAGGTGCCCTGACAAAAATAATGGAATGAAAAATTAATAGATATTTGTCCTCAAGTGCAGCACATTTGGTTTATTTTTAGGGTCATTGTCCAGTGGGAACTCTGTGGTCTGTCACTGCTGTGAGCAGGCAGCTTTTTGATGTCTACATTAGTGAAGGTCTTATTCTATGTCCACTACAGCAGAAGACTAGATCAAAAACTGAAAGAATAATACAATTATGCCATTCCTGATTTATAATGTTCAACCAAAACCAAAGTGAATTCTTGCACTGTCCTTTTTTCCCATGTTGTGTAAATCTGTACATTGGTGTGACTAAGCAAAGACCCTTACGCTTCAACAGACTCAGATGCTTTAGTGACAGAGACATATGGATGTGTACACTGAGGGCCCCATCCAGCATCCGTCAGTCAGCCTGCAGCTGACTAACCTGCCTGCGACAAAACAAGATGTCGTGCACGCCAGCTGCTGAACAGATGTTCTGTTGCATGTCTGTTTATGGTGTTTTACAAGCTCTGTATGTCCTTATAGTCTCACGCTGCTTCTGAGCATAATTCACACTTTTGACCAGTAGTGGTCAGCAGTGTTTTACACAAGAGACTACCCTCACTTTTCAGTTGTTTTATTTGTTTATGTGTATTTAAATGTTAACATTTGTCAATGATTTGGACCAAATGAGATGTGGGATTACTATGCCTCTTAATAACTTAATTCAGTTTATCTTTGATTTCATTAGAAATTAACCTCAGACAAACAAGTCATTGTCGCATCAATTTCAGCAGATGAGAAGAATAATATGTTTGAATAATCAAGATGTCTTTTTTGAAAAAATTACCCTCATTGTGTACATAAACATTTCAGCAATACAGTATAATGAATGAAATGAGTCTTTAATTGTAATCAACTGATATTTTGGGACTATATTATACTACTTTATTGTGTACTATAATGCACTTTTAGATAAATCATTACATTTGCAGATAGCTGCTGTGGCTGTAAATTTGCTTTTTATTTGTGAATATTTGAGCAAAAATGATTATGATAAATAAATGATATTAATACCCCTAGATGGACAGCACCCTTAGCATTTGCCTTTACTGCCTATGCCACGGGCCGGCACTGGAATGAACAGCTACAGTAGTAAAAAAATTCCTCATATGAGATTGTACTGTCAGCAGTAACTATAATAACAGTATCTAATTTGACTGATTTCAATCAGTCCTTTGGCGTCAAGGAAGAATATACAACTTTTGAAGGTAGCCTAATAGTCTGTGCAGTAAAGACGTATGCCTCTCATGAAAAGCATCTCTTGTAGTGCTTCATAATAATTGAATCATAGCCTCAAAAGCACGGTTGCTTTTGAAGTGAGGTGCAGGGATTCAGGAGACCTTGAGAGATTTCCCCAGTGTCCTGGTGAAATCGGATGTCAAACTAAACTGTAACAAATTACTTTGAGGTTCCATTTGTTTCTAATTAGTGTCGGTGCAACATGAAATTAATGTTTTGAGATGATATGCACCATTATCTCATTGTGCACAGTTCTTAGACCCCGTGTCTCTGATATGAAAAGCATATTCTCTCGTCGGCGCTGATGTCAACAGTCAGCACCGACACATTTCACTTTTACAAAGCAATCAACAGCCTAAGATTTTGTGATATCTACTGCATAATCAAGTTTCATTTAATTACTTTATCACTGGATATGGTGTCTTTTTTTCCCCTTAATGTGCTGATAGAGACAGTACAGTGTCATGTTATAATAAAAATGTGATTTGAACTCTAATACCAGGACTGAAACAAGTCAACTTCACTGACTTCCCTGTGGCGTTTTTCTCTCGCTCTCTGTCTATGAAGCAGCAGATTTAAATGACACACACATTGCGTTGGCAGGAGGGCTTTGGGCCTCAAAGTCACTTTCATTCTCGGCACCGCTCCTCAGATGAGAATAACTTGTCATGTTCGGTGGTCATCAGTCGAGTCTGTGAACAACCCACCTAAAGCGTGGATCTGTGGGGAAAACATGGGAGCAGCGAAGCGCCACCGTTTGTCTTTCTTAGTTTACTGCAACTTCAACAGTATCTGCACACTGATTCACCTCAGACAGTTAATCCATCAGAACTATCACACAGTATCTACACCCCTATTAAAAGCACTGCACTCAGCTTTCCTGTATCACACATACACACGATTAAAAAATGTGATGTAGAACCAGTTCAGCTGGAGCTAACATATGGTTGCCATGGTTTCACATATCTCACACAGGTGTACGTGTAGCGTTCCTTATTGGTTAAACACACTCAGTTATTATTATTTCGAACAACAGGACAGTTACACAATGTGATAATTAAACAAAAATCTTAATTTAAAGCTGTCTATTCTCCTTTATCACACTGAAGTCATCAAGTTTCTCCTACATCGTGCTGTCTTTCAGCTCACTTGTGAAATCTATTAATACCACAGTGCTAATTGAGCTGTAGATGCAGTGCCTGCTAATTTCTGCCAACTATGATATGTTCTGTATAGCATCATAGTGCCATTTAGCCCCAAACTCAATGAACAGCATCTCTTAAGTGGAAAAGAACAAGGAGTTGTGGCCGAGGGGAGAATCTGTATGTGTCAGAGAGGGCCTGTTCAGCCTGTTATTGTTTTTTGACTTGTGATATCTTTCAGAGAGAGTTAATCCCATTGCGACCAATATAGAAACTTTCTGAAGTGCTTGGCAACACAAACGGATTCAGCCTGCCAGCCAGCTGATCGGTACAGTCTATTCCCAAGTGATTAATACTACTGTAGCTATTGAGGTTAGACTGTTTCTTGGAGAGAGTTATTATTACAGCAGAATTAAAACTGTCACTAATTACCTGCTAACATTTGTACTCAGTGATTACATTTACTGACTCACTCAAAGTCAGATTTAGCTCATGTAATCACATTTAGACATCTTTGCCTCTAATTTCAATGGTAATACGTATGAAGAGAAAAGGTGTGGGGCGTGTGTTAACATCCACAAAGATATGATAGTATAGACTGACTGTGTATCGTCATACCCACAGTATGCTTGAGCTTAATATCTGTAGGGTTGATGACTCACCAGAGGGAAAAGGTAGCAACTCAACAACCTGCTGCCAAATGACGGCATTACAGTGAAGGAACAGCTCACATGGAGAACATGAATGGACCTACTGGATGTGATTGGCAGGTGTTGGATAGTTATTCAAATACTGCCCTTAAATTCGAGGCACTTGTACTTTAATATTTCCATTTCATGCAACTTTAGGTCTATCTCAGAGGCAAATATAGTACTTGTTACTCTTTAGTTTATTTTTTAAGTGGACTGCTAGTTGTGCCAAGGGCAAAATCTAAACAAGAAGAAGCAGCCTTTAGTCAATATGCAGCACAGCACTGAAACAGACTGCCTTAGGACCCATCACAGTTAAATCCAAACTGAAAAGCTTTTACCTTATTATCATTGTGCTATTATTATTTTTAAAAAGATTAATTTTTTTTTCTTTTATCTTATTTCTAATCTATTTCTATATATATATATATTTATATATATATCTTTTTTTATGCTCTTTTTTAACTATCTTTGAACTGCCTTGCTTTTAACACACTGTATAACACCTTGAATCTACCTTTGTGTATGAAACAAGCTTTATGAATAAAACTGCCTTGCCTTTAACATCATAGAATATGGTACATTACTATAGATTAAACTACCCAACAGTATATAAAGTAGTACATAAAAAGTATTCAAGTATTATCATTAAAATGTCATTAAAGTAGTAAAAGTAGTGTTCTTTCTGTCGGAAACAATGGTCTGCTGCATTAATGTGTGTTACATTTTTACTGCTGTAGATGTTTAAGGTTGAACTCATTTTAAGAAAGGTTTTGAAAGGACTTTTACTTGTAGTGGAGTATTTTCACAGATACTAGTGCTTTTACTTTTAAAGTCAAGGATCTGAATACTTTTTCGATTGAAAGAAGTGATTGGTCACTTTTGGGTGTATTTTAGGGCCAGTCTGTAAAGTTTATCTAATCTCACCTAATGGATTGGTTGCTTATTTAACTGGTGGTAACCAAGGAGATGATTGATGGTCTTTCTATCAGCCCTCTGTTTAATCGTTGCACCGAGCTTCTGTGTTTGCATTACATGAATGGATCACAGAAGAGATTAGTGTCAGGTCCATCCCTGTGAACTAAAATAAGCATTGCAACCATTTTATGCTACTTTATACTTCTGCTCCTCAACATTTCAGATGGGAATATTGTACTTTTTAAGCCACTATATTTATTTTACAAATAAAGTCACTGATTAATTTTCAGATTAAGATTTAACATACTATTTATGGATATAAATCAGTTTATAGAATATGAGGCATGAAGTGGTTAAAATTACATCCACATCGACCAACTAATTTACAACATGCTTACACATTAATTCAATCAATCAGCCAATAATATAGCCTCATATACTTCTGACAGGTTCTATTCTGCATAATGAGTACCTTTGCTTTGAGACTGTACTTTTACTTTGAATACAGAACTTTTACCTAATGGAGTATTTTCATAGTGTTGTATTGCTACTTTTCCTTCAGAAAGTGATTTGAATCCTTCTTCCACCACTGAGTGCTGGTCATGACATGTTGCATTATTCAGCTCTCATGTTTCTCTGAGATATTGACACTTAAAGGCAGATTTGGCTTTACCAGCGCTGCCTCATGCTGAGCATAAACCATAAATTGAGTTAACTTCAATGCTAACAGCAAATTATAAATAGGAATACAGTGAAAAAGGCTGTTTTTGGCACATAATTAATTGTCATGTGTAAGTGTCTGGCAGTTTTTCTATTTATTTAAAGGCGGTTTCACAGCATTTAAAATTAGGTTATTGCAGGGTCGATTTTTATTTGAAGACCTTGTAATGAATGTGCCAACCAAAAGGGTGTAATCTCTGTATAATACATCATTCAAAAATATCAGTGATGGAAGGATTATTATTATTGAAGCATGAACCTATAACAATCATTTTAATGTTGTAACCGGTAATCTAATTTTAACTACCTGATGCACTGTTGGACAGTTTAATCTGTACCAATCCCATTTTCAATAAAGTGATCAAAGGTTTTCTATACGTAATCTCAATCTGCAACTCTGTAACTGTAGCTGTGAAATACATTTAGCAGAGAAAAAATTGTTTTATTTTTTCAAACATTATGTTTTTACTTGCACGCTGTAATGTTTAATAACTAGTTAAAATTTAATATTATTATAATATATTTATTATATATTATATATATATATATATATATATATATATATATTAATATTATATTATAATATTAAATTAACAAATCACTTTAGAAAACAAGATTACTCTTCTGTACTGTATCATTTATGGAGGAAAATTACATTAGGTGGGATATTTACAGACCAGTGCCGAGGACACTGGAGGACAACTGAACTAATAAGATAATAAACGTATTGGCATGCCTATTTGCAGACTGTACTCAAAGGTAAAGATATTTAAAAAAATAGCCAAAGGTATAAAAGTTATCATGAGTAACTGTATGATGTAGGTCCAAGCCAAGTCAAACATCCAAGTTGAATCGATTTAATAATTGTCAAAAAAAGGTTTTAAAGTAAAATAATGAATGCTGTAAATTCAAAGAAACTGTAAACCCCTCAGAATGGACACATCTCTAAGTCACTCCTCCTTCAATCACTCAGCCGCCACGATGATGAAACTTTGTCCTCCCCTGCTTTGTTCTTTAGCCTTTTCCATCTGATCATGTCTGGGAATTTCAGAGCCGCCCCCTCCTCTGAACCTCAAGCTGCTTCTTAAAGTCCCACTCCTGCTCTGAGGAGCCCCGCTGACACTTTCTGGCTGCAGCTTTTTAATGAAAGCTATAGCTGAATGTGTGTCAGCTGCAATCTTCGGCATGTATAATATAAAACTCTTAAGAGCGAAGACTTGAAAAAGCACACACACCCCGAGGAGTCTCCTTAGTTTTAAGTTGGGATGCAGACTAACATCTTGAAGAATGAATTTGATTACAGCGTTAGTGGGAAAAGAACAATAAGTAGCAGAAATATTAGCAGGAAAGGAAATGTATTTACATGCACGCTAATAATAGCTGCAAGATAGCAGGTTGGGAGCTCTATGGGAATCTTCAAAGAGCAGGTTTTTGACACTCACAGAAGGTTACTTAGAGACAAGAATATTCATCACAGAAACTGTGACAGATATGACCAATAGACAGCCATATATAGTATACATTAGCATTTCTTTGAATCACTTAAGACTTGGAGTGCCATTATCAATCCCACCCGTGTATCATTTATCTTGAAGGCAGAGATTGTGTAGTATAGCTCACATTAACATGCACCAATATGAGCTAAATGTATTGTTTTGTATAATACTTTGCTCTGGATCAATAATAATTTTTTAAAATGTCAATAAGACTTTACATTTGGCTGTATTTTTGGAATTCACGCTGCTTCTACTTGATCCGCACTGTATGTTCTTTAACATCTCTCTTAATGTTTGAATTAAGATATGAATTAACAACTCTGTGCAGTAATAAAAACAAATTTACAAGTTATCCACTGTAGACGACTTAGTCTGTCTTCTATGGAACCCATTCCTGCCAATGTGAGTCTCTAATTCATTATAATGAGAAACTTTTTATTGACTTAGTATCTCAAAATAATGACAAACTTTCTCAGTATTTTTAACTTATGTATTTTAACCTGTGTGAAGTGTCTTTGAGTTCCTTGAAAATCACACTTTAAATAGAAATGATTATTATTATTATTATTTTCAATAAGTATCTCAATATTTCTATTATAATAATGTATTTTAACCATATTTCAAGGAAACAAAATAGACAAAGCATTAGTATGTAAAATACCATTTTAGTATGTAGATGTATATACTTCTGAAGATTCCTACTTGTTTATGAGGCTTTTGTCCACATTTTGCACAAATAAAGCCCAACAACAGTTGTTTTATTGATTGACTGTAATAAGTATACTGTATTATGTTTCTTTTTTTTATAGACGTCAGTGTATTGGAAAGAATATTAACTTATTCAACCTGCAGCACCTGAGTGTTATAATCTCTGTTTATGTAAAAGAAATGTGCCGTTTCATTTCACTGTAGATTTTGCATAATAATGCAGGCTGATACGCTTTCATATCCTGTGCTTATTTCAACACAGTGCACACATTAAATAGCTCAGGTGGTGTAAGGCCTGTCTGTCAAGCTTACAGGAACAGGGGAACAGGGCTCATGGGTTTGAGACTGGATAGATGAGTGAATATTAAATCCAAAAACCAACAGCAGTGCGTTCTTCATATCGTGAAAAATATACATTCACTGTGCAAATGAACCAAGCAGATAGTCATGAGCTTGTTCAGCGATGAAATGAACGTGTCAATAAGCAACACCTGGAATATGACTCAGTGATTCAGTGATGGTGCCACTAATTTGGCTCAGAATGAAATTTACCTCAATTAACTAAAGTACAAACAAGCTGAACATCACTATTTCCTACACAGATTTTTCCCACATGATCACATTCAGTTGTAATTCAATTGTCCTGAAATTGAAATTACAGTAAAAACTCACTGAGTCTGTTCTCAGAGGGAAAAACAACAATACAAACATTATCTGTAAAACAATGGGAATGCAATACAAGGCTTGCAACAGAGGAATGATTGCCTAGCAATATATACAACCAACACTGCAACAGTGGAGGGCCAGCATCCTACAGGATGGCCCGGTGCTGTGGAAGCATTCAAAGAGGCTTTTTTTATATTTTAGTGGGTGGATCAGAGGGTTTGTGTTCAGACGGCACACACATCAGTCTGTGAGTTTAGTTTACTGTAACGTAAATTCAGCCTGTGTTTCTTGTGACTAAGAATTGGAAAATTGCATGTAATAATAACACAATACTCCCTATAAAATAACAAGTTTTGTGAAGAATGACAAACTTAACTGAATATAATATGAATATCATTCTTATCGTAAGTTCACATGTGATGGTGCTGTTATTGGATGTCTGATGTATCGACAGCTGCAATAATGTCTGGTTTTACACTGCCACCTGCTGTTTATTTGCAGGAATCCAAGCAGCTGCTCTACATGAGCAATGAAAAGAAATACAAAGTTAAATTACCATGCAGAAATTGAATCTCAGACGGGCCTCTTTGATGTCAGCAGCACAGACCTACTTATAAAGGATGCTGTTATTTTTGTTCAGAATTCTGATATTGCAAAATAATCCTTTAATTTAATTTAGCATTTTGCACAATCAGTGATTTTATGATATTTGTTTTGGAATGAGGACTGCTCCAATATGTTTATTTTAGAGATCAAGGCTTGACACTATGAGGCACAGGCATTTCCTGTCTGTGAAGGGTCCATCTTCCGCCCTGATGCCCTTGTAGTGGTTAATTTAGGATACTGGTGCCCTCATTGTTGTCTTCCAGGCAGCAACCATTGTCACTGATAGATAGATAGATAGATAGATAGATAGATAGATAGATAGATAGATAGATAGATAGATAGATAGATAGATAGATAGATAGATAGATAGATAGATAGATAGATAGATAGATAGATACTGTGTCGTCTCCTTTTGTATATGTGTACCTCTACACCATTGGAAATAAGGGTTCTCTCTCAGTGCTGAATTAAATTCATAAAATGATGATGATACGGTCCTGTAGGTATGATAGATGGAACCAAATTTTATTTTTTATTTATTTGTGTCTAAAATGTATTTCTCATGTTAGCTGGCTCATGGATTAAACATTTAGGCTTTATTGGAGTTAAAGGTTTCCAAGACATTACATGAAAAGTATTTGAGGTTCTTCTTTAACATTAAGCCTCTCAGTTGTCTATCAGAACCAAAAAGTCTGCCTGTAATTCAAACCAATTTATTTGGTTACACCTTGTTTAAAGGTGCCAAAACCAAAACTGTAAAATGGCCCATTTGTGATTAAAATGTGTCCCAATGGTTCCAAACACCACAGTATTCAGTATTCACAGAATTTAGGCTCAAAGCATAACTATTTTCTCACCAACCCAAACATCTGGTTTAATATGTCACACATTTATATTTCGGACAGTGTCTCTGTGGTGTATTTGTGGTTAGCTGTTATCTGATATAGTACGTGATTTGTAAATGGACAAAGATATAATATCACTGGTATGGGGGCGGCTCCGGTTGCTCACCTGGTATAGCATGTGTCAAGGTTGAGTCCTTACCCCGGCAGTCTGTGTTTGATTCCTTCCTTTCTCTCCTGCCTTTCCTGTCTCTCTCCAGCGGTCACTGTCTAAAGAAAGTAAAACTGCCAAAGAATAATCTTAAAAAAAATTACTTGTATGGTCATTTGAACTCCTACCAGCACACATAACCACTAGAGGCTGAAGGTCGACACTTTCCCACAACATCTTTTTTTTGTCATGTCTGTTTTGGACCGTGGTGGAATGTAACTAAGTACATTTACTCAAGTACTGTACTTAAGTATACATTTCTGGTACTTGTACTTTACTGGACTAGTTCAATCTCATCCTACTTTATACTTCTACTCAACTACAATTCAAAAGGAAAAGTATAGCCTGCTTTTAACTCCTCTACATTTATTAGACAACTTTAGTAACTTGATTATTAATACAAAATATATTAACAAAGAAATTTTGATGTAATATAATAAAGAAAAATAAAACTAGGGGGAAACTCTGCATAATGAGGACTTTTGGTACTTTAAGTATATTTTGATGGCAATACTTACGTAAAATGTGAGCGTTTCTACACAGTTGTATTACAATTGCACTCAAGTACAAGATCTGAGCCCTTCGTCCACCTCTGGTGACAGGAGACATTTTTCTGCACTGAGTACTTTTAATACTTTATCTAGTGGTGAAGTTACAGATTGCAACCAACTGACTACCTTCCAAGCACAGAAGACACTACGATGGCCACGAAATTCAGGAAAAATATGAAGGGCCTTAACTAGAGTCCATGTTTGGTTTGTCCAACATTTTGTCCAACTCATATTTGATAACACAAAGTCTTAGAGATCTCCATCTGATACGACTTTATTCCATAAATGTCTATTGTAGTTTGGCAGATTAGCGTGACAAATAGTAAATGGTAAATTTACCTCTTTCTGGTCTACAGACCACTCAAAGTGTTATTCAAGAGTTTTCACATTGAGCCATTTTTTAAAGGTTTTTAAAGGGCCAGTGTGTATAAATATATACAATATATGAATATTGTATAAATCCAGCACTGTAGTTGCAAATTGCAACTCCCTCACCTCACCCTCCTCTTCCAAGCGTGAAATGGAAACTAATAATGATTCTTATTTTCAGGTGATTATATACTAATGAAAACATGAATATTATATTCAATTTCTGCCAATAGATCCTCCTAAATTATTATATGTAATGTTTATTGTTTCTCATGTCCTAATGTGAGTCATTGTTTTATCTACAAAGGAGGAGGCGCTCATGATTCATTGCTGCAGTGTGGGAGTTCATTGATATAGGATGCTTAGAGACAGTTGTTGACAGTAACCTTGCAAGAGGAATGTGCTGTAAGTGGAAATAAGTGTTAGTAAATAATATGTTGAAATTTGCATTTTTGCTGAAGAAGTTCACTAAAGGAGTTAAACATTGCTTGACAGTAAAATTTGCAATGCAGGTAGTTAAATTGTCTATTTGTAATTTTTAAATTTTATCTTACTTTCTGTATATCTTTGCTACTCCTTTTTGAATTATTGTTTATTTTTAATGCTTTTTTAAGTCGTTTATTGTATTTTCACTATTGCTATTTTTTGTGTCACATGTTTCGTGTCTTGTTTCTGAAATTAATTCTGTTTAATTGCAAAAACGGTACAGTAGCACTATAATAGGGATGGGGTTGTGCTGGAACCAAACCTTGAGAGGAGGGGTCTATTTGTGATTTATTGCTTTTTGTATGACTTTAAATACCAATAATAATAATAACAATTTTTTTTTAAAAAAAGACCCTGAGGAAAAAAACAACAACACTGGTTTTGGAGGAGGAGTAAACATGTTTAGCGCCGCCCACCGCCTGTGAGACAGCGTTGAGGGCTCCTCCCCCCCTTGTTCCTTGTAGCTATGGAAACTCGTCGATGGCAACATCCACCAGTCTGCTCTGCCCTCATCCTCATACCTCTCAGAGGTGCTGAGTGTGTGCTACTGTAACCGATAAATTAGACGCTGCAAGATGGCGATTGCGCGACTCGTAGCTTGTTTTGTTCTTTACACCAGCCTCGGTAAGTTGTTTTCCCCCTTTCCCACGGTGCCTATTATCGCGGCGGTTTCGGGACTTAACGAGGTGCGGCGATAAAAATGTAAAAGCTGTTGTAACGGAGCTGTCAAAGCTAGCGTGAAAGCAGATGTTAGCTTCACATAAACAGGTTGAGATTATATATATTTAAAAAAAAAAAAGCCTTGTCGTATTGTATTGTAGTGTTACGTTTGGTTTCTATTGTCACTGGGATATTTTTTCTCCCATTAACGATAATGTTGCGTTGCTGTTGTGCGACTCAAACCTGAGAAATTAACGTAAGCTGTAAGAGCATCCTTCACGTTTTAACGTTTGAGTTGATGTTGCTAACCGGAGCCGTTGACGGCAGCGTAGGAAACGACGTTAACGTTAAGTGTCGCTTTATTTCTCTATTGTAGGGACATTTAACCAAGCTTTGACATCACCTCATGTGTTTGTTTGTCACTGGCGAGTAATTATGAGGAAATTTTCCAGAATGAAAACAGAGCAAATGTTACTTTGGGGCGACAGAGAAAAAAAAAAAAAAGGTAGCCACATGGTAGTTGGACCTGGTGTCAGCAGGGAGGAAGGGTACCAGAAATCACAGGCCTGCAACAGCATCTCAAATAACATGCGTCTACTGTGTATGCGTTGTGCATTGTGCATGCAGCATAACCACAGACACATGCATTTAAAAAAAACAAAACAACGTATGCGGTTATCCAAAGTTCAAATGTCATCCCTGTAAGCAGCTTGAATCCTATCTTGAGTGGTGGATTTGATAAATGCGTGTATTGACCTTTAGTGATCAAGGGGATGACTGATGGTGGTGAGAGAAAATGAAGAGTCAGTCATGGTGGGTCACATGGTGAAAATGACATGCTTTATCATCCCCCCCCCTGTCCAGCAACAGCTGTATAGCTTTTGGGGCAGATCAATTCAGCTGGTGCCGGGTGATGTGCTGTATCCACCCTGGTGTGCACTCAGTGTGAGCGTGAGGTCACCCTGCTGCTGGTGAAAACTGGCAGTGGAGTGGGTCATTTTCCAAATGGCAGATTGCATCAGTAAGTGTTGAACTTTTCACCCAGATACTCTCTGCAAGTGTGAGTCAAACGAATAAGCGACTGGCAGGCTTCATTTATTATGTCCAGTGTGTTTTGGCTGTGAAGCTGCGGGCTGACGTTATGGTGGGTGCAGAGTATCTGGAGAAATTATTAAAAGTTTTTAGACTAATGTGGATAGTGTAAAATTCTGCCCTCAAGTTTTAGCCTGCCCTTAAGGTTTAAATAATTAATATTAATTCGTTTTAACATTGTATAATGCATGCTTCATGTAACTTGGCAACAGTGGCGCATACATTTAAATAACTTTGTTTAAATTAAGACAGAATTAAAGTTTTTGCCTTCCCTACTCTGGTTCTGATTTTGGATGAAGATGATGGTAATCCATAAACATCCAGTTTCCTCAGATTTTCCATTTCAGTATCTTTAAGGTTGGAAAAATCATGTTTTTCCAAACTGAGTATAACAAATTGTTATTTTCATTATCCATTTGTCTTTTCTATTAGTTTCTCGATCGATAAATTAATTGTTTTGTCCATAAAATGTCAGACAATAGTGAAAAAAACCTGTTCTGATTTCCCACAGAGCTAGGAAATGTATTCAAATTGCTTGTTGTTTTCAACCAAAACGTACAAATATATTCAGTTTACAATCATATATGACAAAGAAATTTAAAAAAAAGATTAATCGATTATCAAAATATGGGATGCATGAAAATTATCTGGGAAGACAAATTAACGACTGTCAATGTGAAATCTATATTATTATGAATTATTCACATAGTTAAATGACACACAATAAATTATTGGTCCATAATAATAAGAATGTATTTTGACTTGACGTTTGACTGACTTTATATTGTATGAAAATGAACATTTGAAGAGTCAGAACTGTTGTTTGTTGTTGTTGTTGTTAACAATAACAACAGTTCGATTTTATTAGAACAGAATAGAATATTAAATCATCCATCTTTACCCTCAGGCGTGTAAAAACTACAGGTTATAGGCTCCTCTTTGAAAGCTATCTTATTGGAATCGGCCATGAGAAGCAGGTGATTAACAGTTATCGTATCGGCTGAAAAAAAAAATCAATATTTCCTAATCAAAATACTTGCGGACAAATTTACAACTCTAGTTTTCACAGAATGAAATATTTAAACCCTGGTCTCCATGCTACACCATTCAGTTTAATGAAAATACTTTAGATTTATGGGCATTTCCCCCCCAAAAAATAAAATGACGTATTCGGTATCTTGTAAAATGTGTGATCTCCAATGAACCATTAGTTTGTGCTGTTTGGCACATCAGCAGGCAGTGGGACTCAAACCATCTGGAAATATCTCAGTGGTTATTCACTCTATCCTGCAGTTCGGGGACTTGGTGTCATTCGCGTAGCCTGGAAAGAGCTAAATACAGTTCACGTGTCCCTTTCTTAAATTTCCCTCAAGTACTTATGACAACATGACTGTCTCGTACTAATCTACTGGAATGATTAGTTGTTATCACACAGTCACTCCAGTATGCTGTGAGTCCCCGTGGCCCTCGGTCTCTCCGCGTTGCTCGCAGCTAACTTCAGCCTTCAGCACATTTGCGTCGACTGCATTGGAATGTCTGGGAAAGAAGCTTTTTTTAGATGCACCCGTTCAACACATTTGTTTGTAGCAGGGATGGGGATGGGTAGTTGTTTTCATATTTAGCACATAAGAGGATTGCAGAATGTGCCTATTAAAGAGCACATTTCTCTCAGAACAGACTATAGACCTACTTTGTCTATGCATTACAATGACAGAGGGATTAAAAATGAGCCGTGAGTGTTTGCTTTCCTGCAAGCGCTGAGATTATTTTCATAATTCAAAAATATTGTCTTCTCTTCAGCCTACATTGTGTCACCGGGGACAACAACCATTGTTGTATGAACGCTTTTATTCTAAGCTTGTATTAGTAATTAGGTACACATTGTCTTGTTAATTGTCTGTGGTTATTCTTTCCCACGGCCTACTTTTTCTTTCTTTAAGAATCATGTCAACACTGTGCCTGGTAGTATGCACACTGATGTTTGATTTTTGGTTACTCTAGTGTGTACACACCATACTCCAACGTGTGTCTGCACTTTCACTTCTTTACTGTGAATAATAAGGACAGAAAACTTGGATGTGGAACATTTTCTGGGTTTTTTTTTTTTTTTGGAAATGTTTGGCCAAAGAGTGAAGAGGGGAAGCACCAAGGACCTTTTATCAGTGTTACACAACACAAAACAGATGGACTTGAGCAAAACATAATTAATTTCATAATTTCCTTTAAACTTCGGCTATCACATTACACACTGTCGTGTTGCAATGATGACGAGGCTGTTAGAGTTTTGTAATGCGTATTTATAGTTTTTTTTCTGTGATATGATACTTGTGCAGAGTAGTTTTAAGGCCTGATACCCAGTACGTGCATATGCTGAGGGAGCGTTTGTTGGTCAGGCTTGTGTCTCTCTCAGGATGTCCAGTCACAGCTGGGCTAAAAATAGCTCTTGATGTACAGGGTGGGAAAGTCAGCAACATAGACGGAAGCTGAGACCTGGGAGTCAGATCTCATCAGTGTCTGCAGCCGGATGCTTTGGCAGGACCCATGTTTCCATCAGTTTCAGGCTGTGTGCTACCTACTGTACATCTCAGGGTCACTCGTGTGGTAGCGTGGCTGCTTTGAATAAATACCTCAGAGTTAGTCAGAGTGCCTCGGGGCCAACATGAGGGGAGGTCTTGCAGTATTCAAGGCCTGCTCAGATAATTGTTATTTAATTTCAGCCTTCATTTGAAACCCTTCATACTGCCCCCACTGGGAGCGGGAATGCCTTCATTACTCAGCATGGGTGCTGTTAGTCGCACGTGTACCTAGCAATTATTGCATTTGGAAGTGGCACAGACACAATAGGTTGAGTATAGGGTACCAGTGAAAGGTGGGAACATGCTCATTTATCCTCAGCATTAAAAGAATCAGCCACATTGTGGAATCATTGTAATTTTCACATTTTCTTAATTTGTTGTTGCACACCCCTCGCTCTATACTCACTTATTCTCCACTTAAATCGGCATTCTGCTGGCCCAAAATGACGAAACTTGTGAATTATGCCTCTTGCCATTAAAATGACATTTACAAAATAACACTGCTTGCTTAAAGGAGTGCACTCAAGCAAGGAACCTAAAATAAGTATATCTCACGTGCTGTTTGTGCCAGGGGGAAACCAAGACGGATGATTAAATGCGCTTTGAATTCAAGCACATTCCCACTGTTAAGTTATTTTTGGGCTTCTGATTTGTTTTGTTTGGGGATCTTGATGAATTATTTATCCTGCAAACTTCAGCACAAATTAGCCTCACAGTTTAGCAAAGAAGCTCCTTCACAAAAAGAAAAAAAGTGAAAGATTTAACTAAAACTGATGATTGAAATCATTTGTTAGAGAAAATAAATGGGAGCTCGCCCCTCTAATGAGTGACACATCATCGACCAATTCCAGCTGTATTCCTTCGAGGCACGTTGTGTCACCCAGACACTAGTGGGATCAAGTGAACTAATGACACAGATGCTCATATCCTAAATTAAGATTAGTTTTTGACAGAATTCAGACATCTCCAACCGCTTTGTGTCTGAGAGCATCATCTCTGTTTTTCCTTGGAATCAGTGGCATTGGCATTGATTCCCTCATTTATGGCAGCGTATCAGGATATTCTGAACTAAAATAAGCACTATAAACAAAAATGAAGTCAGAAAATCCCTTGTTTATGAATAACCATACTGCAGTCCCATCATGAGATTTGACTTTGGGATTTTGCCTTCAGTCTTGATCTTCAGTAATTGACATGAATGCTCGTTTGGGCTGTGATCAGGTGACGGGCTTTGGCACTGAAAAACTCCTTGGTTGCTTTGTCTGTATGCTTATAATTATTATTATCCTGCTGCATTGTCCTAAAACTGGAGGGACTATGTATATAAGTCTTCCCACACTGGCTCTCCAGGGTCTGTAAACGCCCTCACACAAAAAAAAAACTGAAAGTCAGCACTTCAACCAAGTCAGGGTTTCACTTTAAATTCAGTGCGGTAGAGTGAGGCCAAAACAAATAAAAAAAAATCTCTCACTATTATAAAAAAATAGATTTTAGAGACAGATATTTACAGACACACTCCTCAATTCATATTTTCATCGCAGCAACTTAACATTTAGAACCTGCTCTCTCTCTGTCAGTGTGCCATCACCATCCAAATGATAATCCAATTAACCACCATAAAGACTCAAATCAAATACTGAAGCCTGAACTGTGCAGTAAATAATACGCATTAAAATGAATATATAAACGTACACATCGTGGCCCCAGGTGTTAATCTTCTTAAACAGCAATGTGAAGCAATGAGATATGTTGACCGTAAACCAGATCCCACAGGCTCTCACGCTCTCCGAGAGGTTCTATATTTATCACTCTAATCCGCTGTTTATTAGGCAACATGCCAGTTGATAATGTCTGCTAATGAAAGTGTTTGTGTGTGCCATCAGGGTTACTCAGCATTTAGTGTTTTTGTTTTTTTCCCCCCGCAGGTCACATTCCATCATCATTCGGGGTAATCCTCCGAACCACAGACAAGACTGTGTGGGCAAATGAGTTTGAGTGTAAGTTGCTGGAAAATAACTCCCAACCTATTCAGCCAAAGTAGCTTTTTTAAAAATCTTTTATTTTTTCCTGATTTGGGATGCTTTCTCCTGCTCTCATGCTTTCATTTTTCTTCACAGCCATCGAGCTGACCTGTTTAATAGAGTCCATCTCGACAAACAACCCGAGGATTGAGTGGAAAAAGATTAAGAACGGTGTCCCCAGTTATGTGTACTTTCAAAACAGGATAGCAGGTAAACCGCTTGGAAAGTCTCTCTTTTTGAAAACCCCATCAACCATTTAGACCACAGCTTTCTAAAGTAATGTCTCAGGACTCAAAGCTTAGCCGAATGAATGGTACCTTGAAAGAAATTGGCACTGAGTTCTGTTTTTCTGAACTGTGAAGTCACGCTGTGTATGTGAATGAGCAATTGTAAAGTGGGTTTTTTTTCTTCCTCAAAAGGGGACTTGGAGCACAGAGCTCAGCTTAGAGAGCCAGCCAACATCCTGATCTTCAACACCACTCGGTCAGACACTGCCGAGTACCGCTGCGAGGTGGCCGCCATTGATGATCAAAGGGACTTTGATGAGATACTTATTAGTCTTGCAGTAAGAGGTATGGTGAGCGGGTACTGCTGACCGGTCCATGACTGGCTGAGACTTGCAGCACATCTAGATCTACATTTTTATGAGATTAAACTGAAAATGATTGTGCATTTATATTATAGCATAAACATTTTCAATACGAATCTTAAATTTGTACCTTAAATATGAAATTACAGCCAGCAACCAATCAGCTTAGCTCAAAGACTGGAAACAGATGAAAACCAGTAGCAGGCTCTGTCCAAAGGTCACAAAATCTGCCTACCAGCACCTCTAAAGCTCATTAGTTTACACGTTACAACTTGTTAGTTAAATCTGTGCAGGAACTGAAAAGTGAAAACAAAAGGTTGAAAGGCTGAAAAGGTTTTACAAAGAGTTATGATCTGAACTTTACGTGCTGTGACTTCCTCAGGTCTCTCTCTGAGGACCTTTCACAAGGATTATATTCCCTCACTTTTATGTACTGGCCTTTGATGATGTTATTGTATTGTAAATTATTTTTTGTTGCTGTTTTCTTTGTTACTATCCGGCTTGTTTGATATTTAATGTTTCTATTGTGAAGCACGTTGTACATTGAAATGTGTCATATAAGTACATTTTTAATTACTTACAGTGTTTCCAGTCTTTATACCAATCTAACCATCTTCTGGCTATAGCTCCCTATGTAAGGGACAGATATCTAACTCTTGGCAAGGAAACAAATAGTGTATTTCCTAAAATGTCAGACTATTCCTTTATGTCATTCATAAATAAATCCATTCAAATAAATGAAAAAAACAATCAATTAATTAATCAATAACAAAAGATTGATGTGTGTCTGTGTGCAGTGAAACCTGTGGTACCACGGTGCAGCGTGCCAGAGGCAGTCACAGTTGGAACATCAACTGAGCTGCGGTGTCTGGAGAACGAGGGCTTCCCAGCTCCTCAGTACCGCTGGTTCCACAACAACGAGGAGCTTCCTCAGGACCCCAAAAACAGCCCGAAGTTGGTCAACTCTTCCTACAGCATCAACCCCGACACTGGAGGCCTGGTAGGAGAGACAGGGGCATAGCTTTGTCTGCTGCTGGTACATTAAAGCCTTAGACTCTGCCTCAGTGGCTGACTGTTCTGTTTATGGATGGGACTGCTTAATTACAGCTTACATAATGTAAATGTGAACAGCTTAATCTGAAGAAAACCATTGTATGACTAATGGCAGGATTAATCCATGCAGCAACTGGCAGGAAAGTAAAGGAGGACATTTCAAGTCCATATCATGTGTTACAACACAGTTAAAGACAATCGGTCCTCAGAAAATGCCATAAGAATTTATTCACAGCCAACACCCTTCAGCATTTTGTTGACAATGCAATGTGTCATTGCACTGAAACATTTCTAAAAATATATCCTCAGAAATTTCGAAGAGTGAGGAAGGAGGACGCAGGGGAGTACTACTGCCAGGCAAAGAATGATGCAGGACATGCGCAGTGTCCCCCGCTGATGATGGAAGTCTGTGAGTGTCTAAACGTCTGTGTCAGCGTTTCAAGAGACTTTCTTGGATAAAGATGTCTGTATGTTGGTTTCTGTAATGTGTGTTGACAGTGCTACAAAAATCACATTTAAAAGGGTGGAGATATATCGAGCGAACAAGTCTAGAAGGGCAGGTAATCAAAATATTCTAAACATATCAACACAATAGGGGACAGAAGTTCAGAAACAGGGCTACATAGGTAATGTACATTATTCTGTAGTACTAATGGGTAATGACTGAGAAGGTGGGTAAGTGCTTACTCATGGTGGTATTGTTGGGTCTCGGCAAATAATATTATAAGGAGTTCCGTCTAGACCTGCTCTATTTGAAAAGTGTCGTGAGATAACTTCTGTTATGAATTGGCGCTATACAAACAAAACTGAATTGAATTGAATTAATGAGCTCAGGAGATCTGCAAGTATGAAACGTGACAGGCGAACCGTAATATACTAAGTAAGTGAGGAGAGGACAGGAGAGGAAGAAGAGAAGAATGGATCAACCATTCCTACAGTTTCAGGTTATGTGGTGCACTATAGACAACATACTATTATATTAAATAACAATATGTAGTTGTGGGAAACTATGTGCTGCAGAAGGTCATAAATTCCTGCATGTATCGTGTTTGACATAATATTTTATAATACTAGGACTGCAGATACAACATGGTTTTCACTACTGATTCTTTATGTTCAATCAAAACATGCACATGTCAATATTATATACACAAAATATCAGAGCCCGCAGTTTTTATCAAGCTATTTTATTTCATTGTATTTATTATTAATATTATTTATTATATTGTTAAAGAGAGATGGGCAGCGACAGAGACAAAGATGCACAGTAACAACAATAGTGTAATGTGATCAGATGCTGATAGAGGCACATTTATGATATCTTTACTTGGTAGGCTAGGATTATCAAATTTTATCAATTACTTTCAGTACTTCAGTACTTTCATGTAAAATAAATATAAACAAAATATACAAGAACAAAGATCATTGTGCTCTGTTGATGTAAGTCAAAATTACAGGTCATTCATATCTGTCAGGCCACCTAACTCTGTTAAGATATCCTCTCTGTGTCCTGTTGCAGATGACGTCGACATCCTTGGGATTTTCCTCAAGTCATTTGGTGCACTGATTGTATTCGTCTGTCTGACTGGTTCCATCTGTCATTCCCTTAGACGTGGATGCTTCCACAAAAAAGGTCACAATGAAAATAAGTGAGTGTACACTACAGGTCTGGAGCAGGAAAGAGACCATGTGTTAATCGGTTTCTTTAATTCTACATCATGTGAAGGATTTTGTATTTTATTATGTATTTGTTTTGTTTGTTTCAGCTACAACTGGCCAGCACAGACTGATGGCGTTGACTATGGCGATGCAGATGAGGTAAACAAGGAGTTTACTGCATGTCTTACTGTGAACAAAGGAAGCTATTGAAGGAGGTGTACTGCATACTAAATGTCTGATTCCTATTTTTCACAGGGCCATTTTCGCCACAAGTCTTCATTCATTATTTGACAGCTGAGACAGACGATAAGATGGAACCGGGACAAACACAAAACTGATACGGTTAACTTGCTACAACGATGCTCCAGATGATAAAGTTTGAGGTGTAACATGGCACATTATTCTCTGATGCACATAAAACTCAAATCAACCAACTTGCCAAAGTAATTTTAATATCATTTTGTGGCACTGTTTCATGTTTTTTATAACGTAATAGCATTTTTTAAATTTTATTCTCTGTTCGTATTATTTTCCAATTAAAACATTATTTTTTACTCCTTATTTAGTTTATTTTCCAGCATGTTTTTATTAAACAGTAAAACCATCACAAAGCTGTGGAATTTGATATTTGGCCCATGGTATCATCGCAAAAGATGCTAGAAGCTACATTCCTTCACAGTTTTTTGGACAAATCCTCTTTTATAACTCTCAAACTTTTTACTGAGTACACACTAAAATTGTTTTACAAAACTCCTTTACATTATATTTGTTCATAAGATAAACATGTTCGTATTCTGTTTTACGTGGGGGAGAGTTGAAACTTGTTTTTGTATATACTGTAGTTATACAGGCAATAAGCAGCAGACTGTATAAGGCTGATGAGCTCAGATTCATAAGGCACAATTTATCAGCCTTTCTTATATTTACAGATAACAAGTATGTACGAGTAACCCGTGAATTTGAATACCATATATCCCACTATGCTGCAAAGTCAATATGTACTATAAAGGTGGTGAAGTATGATTTTTAGAGTGCTGTTTCTGTGTATAAGTGACCTTCTGTGCTTTAATAATTATTTTGTGAGTATTGGACATATTGTCCAGTTTTGACTCAGTATTTAATGTACATAAATACATAACATTTTTTGATCTTTTAATTTTCATACATTGCACTCCATACCTTATTGTAAATATGCAATAAAACTGTTTGTTGGAAATAAATTTACAGTATTTACTGTTCAGTGTGTTTCTGAAGTGTTGAGCCTGTCATTTCAAACATTAGTGTCAATGATTTGTGTAACAACTCAGGAACTGTTGTAAAATGTCCACTGTTCATTTGATATTAATGCTATATGTTCATGTTATTTTGTTACAATTAAATACATTTGAACTGTTGAAATGTTGTGGAGACTCAAATGTTTGATGTGGTTATTATGGGAGTATTGTCAGATATCAGTTTGAGAAAGGACATAGAAATTATCAGCTGCAAACTAGAAAAATATATTTCTTCATAGGATACTGTGAAACTATTTAGTCTTAAATTTAAACATGTGTATGCACACAGTCAAGCAGAATGTTAAAGTATATAAACAGCATTTTAATAGTGGAGCTGGACAAGGTGGAACTAATTTTAACAACTTTATTATTGTTATTATCTTTAATCAACAATTAATCGTATCGTAAATTCTTATTTTTGCCTCTAACAATCTTAATCTTCTCTTTAAAAACAGACAACAGCTGTCTGATAAGTAGCAGAGTAAAAAGTATAATATTTCTATTTTTTGCTGCTTTATACTTCTTCTCCCGAACATTTTTGACAGCTATAGCTACCGGTTACTTAACATATTAAGGTGCTATATACAAAAATGTGATGAGCTAAAATATATGATATACGCATTATTAAAGATTAAACTACACAAAATAAGTTTAAAACAGCTCCACTAGCTGCTTATATCAGTAATTATAATCCAATATTATAATATATATAAGGTCATTCTTCTGTATAATGTACTGTACTAATGTAATGTACTGTATAACTACTTTGGATGCTTACATTTGTATCTTTGAATGTTTTTGAATGTTTTTTATTTATTTATTTTAACTTGTAATGTTTTACTTAAGTAAACTAAGTACAAATACTTTGTCACTGTAATTAAGTAGTTCTTTTAAATATCTAAATATCTTTGTATTTATTTTCCTGACAACACTTTACTTGTACGCCTACATTTATATACAAATATCTATACTTTCTACTTTTGGTTTTAATGCATTTGAGGGGAATTTTGATTCTTATTATTTTTTTTCATCATTGCACACTTTCCCAACATCAGGACCTTTGCATAACAAGAGGGAGAGGGGGAGACTCAACCCTATTTGAAGTTTCAGTTAGCTTTGCATGGAAAAAACTGGTAGAAATGTCCTTCAGAGAAACCAAGTGAGTACTTTTTACTACAAGTACAAAAAGTACACATCCAAGCCTGTACTTTATCACCTTTATTTACCAACCTCTGAAAGGACCTGGATACTTCCACCATTGCTTTCTAAAAAATATTCTTAAGTACAGGAGCCTGAGTAAATATACTATTATATGAATATTAGTTTTCTCCTCTGGTCTTACTTACTTAAATTAAGATAGATAACTCAAAGTACAAAGTCATATACAATATTGTGATGCAGTATATAGAGACAGGTGACAACAAGGAGAAACCAACATCAAGTGTATGTTTTTAGGATGGTGGTGGAGAGCGCCGTCTAACACGTTGATGCAAAATCTCCCATAGGTGTATAACTGGGTTGCGATATGGCTGACAGCGGAGGCCATAGCATATGATTCACATCATACAGGATAGAAATGATTCATCATAGGATTAAGGTGACCACTTAGAACAACTTTGTATTGATTTGCAGTGACCCTTCCCTCCATGCCAGCGAAATGCCCCCCAACAGCATAACAGAGCCACCTGATCCCTGCACTGCGGGGGTCAAGCATTCAGGCCTGTACTGTTCTCTTGGTGTAAGACACACAGATGTACAAATTGTAAGGCCCCCCAAGGAAAATTGAGATTTGTGTTTTTTTGCTATAAATAAAGAGTGACTTGACGTTACTTGACATGACACACATGCAGTCGCCCACTTGTCAAGAATATGGTGAAGGATGACTCATCTGACCATGTCACTTTTTTCTACCTCCCTGTAGACCAGAGCCTATGGTTTCTGTTGTTGTTATTTATGCGCTGCAACTCTGATATCCCTCTTTATGCGTCGATGGACTGTTCTTTCTGTCAGTCTGGTCACAGCCTGCATTGACATTCTCAGTCATGTGAGGAAGAACTGCTCTTATGTTTTTCCATAGGCCTATATATTGCACTAATGCTCGAGCATAACGATCATGAAATGTGCCGGGTCAATCACAATTTCCAACCCTATTAGTTGATTTCTTTCCCATGGATCAAAATGCATACGTCACTTTAGTCACTCTTGCTATTAAAGCACGAGCAAGTTAAGCAGTCGTTGTGACTGAAGCTCCTGCCATCCGTGCCCTAATAAAGAACGCACACATAAGTGACCTAGATCACTGGTTCCCAACATGGGGTCAGGACCCCCACAAGGGGTCACCAAAGCTTCATGAGGGTTCATGAGGCCTTCTTGATTTTATACACAGCAGGCCTATATTTCAGCATTCAGGTCACTTTTGTGAAGAAAAGTAAATGTAAAGTAGATGGAACAGAACAATGGCCAAGCTTAATGGACAAGAAAACACTGAATAATAATCCGATCAATATTCATCAAAATCTTTCGTTTTACACAAACTTCTTTCTAAGTTTTCTATTTGGGTTAATACAGTTTTTACTAAAATATGAAATGCCCATCAAATATGTCACTTAAGCAGGGGTCGTCAGTTTACTAAATGATAGAAAAGGGGTCCCTAAAGGAAAAAGGCTGGGAACCATGGACATAGATATTTTCCTCTTGCTATCTGTCATATCCACCTACCTCATCTACATAAAGAAACCTGCACGTAAATATTAATTTCAGCATCCTTTGCACTATTGTCTACTGCCTACAAATTATTATTGTTTTTTGGTTGTGTTTATACATGTACAACTGCACATAGTAGTCTATGTCTATTTTGTGAAGCTTTTTCGTCTTGTTTGTTTATGCTTAATCTGTGTTTGTACATTGAGAGCAATGTAAAACTGGAGCACATACCGGGCCAATAACAGTGGTTCTGATTAACTGTTTAATTGCACCATGCAGTGCACTGATGTTAAAGCATCTGCATTCATTATGTGTCGTTCCTTTTTTTTTTTTACCTTTAATTTTGTCACCCATCTGTTTGTTTTGTTTTTTTAAAAAGCTCTCACATCCGGTTTGGAGCACCAGCCCCTAAAGAAATTCCCCTTCTCTGTATTTTATTTTGAAAAGCTCCACCCGGAAAGAGTTCACCCAATGCAGATGGCGTACATCCTAGTCGTTTGACAACATTCATCGTCTTTTCTTACAGAAAAACAAACATGTAAAATATATTCACCCAGCGAGGATTGTGTCCATTACGACGCAGACTAGGTTGTGGCCAGTGTAGACTATTCATTGGAGGCATTAAGGGCAACAGAAGGGAGAAAAAAAAAGAAAAAAAGAAACGACCAGTTCTGCTGATGGACGTATTATCTCGCGTTGTGCCATCGTATCGCTATTTTGCTTCGTCGTTGGAAATGAGTGCGGACATGTAGCTAATGTGGAGTTTTTCTGTAAAATATCGTCGACTTTTCTCCCCTCCATGTTTGACAGTGTGTTGTGTGCTCCGAGAGGGAAGTGAGGTCGCACTCCCCTGCAGGCCTTCTGTGTGTGTTTTCTTTTCTACTTCACAACATTAGCAGGTTTGTTTTGTTGTTGTTGTTGTTTTTTTTCTAACAAGTCAGAGTAACGTTACGGTTTTTTTTTTTTAGTTTTTTTTACGTAGCACACACACACATTGTAACGTTACAATGAGTTTCTTTAGTTTCGGACAAAGTGCTGAAATTGATGTAGTCCTGAATGATGCTGAGACGAGGAAGAAGGCTGAACACAAGACTGAAGATGGAAAGAAAGACAAATACTTTCTTTTCTATGATGGCGAGACTGTTAGTGGAAAGGTGAATGTCACACTGAAGAACCCCGGGAAGAGACTGGAGCACCAAGGGATCAAAATTGAATTTGTGGGCCAAATAGGTGGGTAGAAAATATAATAACTTACACATTTTAACATTCACCGGTGAGTTCATACAGTGTGCAGTACAGTCTAGCTTCTTCCTCCTTTTTTTCTTTATCAACAAGACATAGAATAGACCAAAAGCCATTTATATTAGGGACTGTACACAAATTACTGTGGTGGGGAGCAGCAGTACACAACCATAAATTATTTGTGCACCTTTTAATTAAATGAATTGTACCACTTACCACTACCATAGTATTAATGTTAATTTTAGATAGTGTATTTGTGTCTTTTTTAAGAAAATAATAACACTGAGCAGGGTCTCTAAAGTATTAACATCAGGGCTGCACAATTAAAGGTCGGGTGTGTAAGATTAAGGAGGATCTACTAACAGAAATAGAATATAAGGTGTGTTTTCATTAGTGTATAATCACCTCAGTTTAGGAATTGTTGTGTTTTTGTTACCTTAGAATGAGAAGTTTCTTTTAATCTACAGGTGACACAGGTTACTGGTGCTGCTCTGGTTGTAGGTCGGGCCTTTTGCGTATTTAGAATATGTGACAAGTCTCAAAACCTTGTACAAATGAGAAGAGAGCCTAAGCAAATGACAGCTTGCAGCGCACGTATCAACTCTCGGTGGTGTGTGTGTGTGTGTGTGTGTGTGTGTGTGTGTGTGTGTAGGTAACATGCCGAGAGTTGACAGTGTGTCGCTGGTGAGCGAGTTAGAGAGAGAAATCAGACGTATCACACAGAGAATATTGACCAAAATAACTGTAATTATATTTTTATAATCGAGTCTATAACAGTGTGAAAGTATGAGGTCTTTTGATGAACCCCCAAAAAAAACCCCCCCCCTACTGAGCTTTACAATGTTTCCGCTCATTGTTCAGCTTTCAGACCCAAAACTTAACTGTATTGATTCACTCTCACAGCTCCTGTAGTGTAGTTTTTAGCCACAGCAGTTTTCAGGGAACACAACCTGCTCAAATACTGAACAGAAGACACAGTTAAAGACTAGATGGCACACATAGTGGAGCATTTATGAGATAAAGAGCCAGATATTTCCCTCAGTAGTTGGTAGAGATCAAAACTTCAGGTGAAAGTTAAAATCGAAGTATATGATTGTTTATCCGTCTAAAACTTACTTCATGAGGGCCAACCATGAAATAAACACATATGATTTCCTGTTACAAAACTTACATTTATCATTTACATCAGTAAATGTTGACATTATCTTGTTGTGTAAACATCATGCAAATTCTTAAAGTGGACGTCACTTATTTTGTTAATTGCGTCTTTCTTTTCTAGAGCTGTATTACGACAGAGGAAACCATCATGAGTTTGTTTCCCTTGTGAAAGATCTCGCAAGACCGGGTGAAATAACTCAGTCGCAGACCTTCGACTTTGAGTTTACTCATGTTGAAAAACCTTACGAGTCCTACACAGGCCAGAATGTCAAGCTAAGGTAAGTTTGATCATTCACTCTACGTTAGTGAAATGACTGACTGTCGGTGTCACTCTTTAACCTGTCTGTCATGTGGTTAAATTTAAACAGATGTTGTCTACGTTTACCTGTGGTATATATTTTATGGGTTGGTTGGGATAATGTGGAAACAGTATTGTTTAAAGTCTCTGTTTGTTCCATTTGCAGATATTTTCTTCGTGCCACAGTGATCAGAAGATTAAACGACATCAGTAAAGAGATGGACATCGTGGTCCACACATTGAGCACTTACCCCGAACTCAACTCCTCCATTAAAATGGAAGTTGGAATTGAGGATTGTCTCCACATTGAGTTTGAATACAACAAATCCAAGTAAGACTTGTAGCTAACAAACTGTTTTTTTTCATTATCATTTCATTGTCATTATTCATTCATTCATCATCATCATTCATTATCATACATTATAGTTTCATGTACCCAGTTTGTTAAAGTGAGCACAAATAATAACAAAAAATACACCACTCATACACCAGAATGAGTGCTACGTAGTATAGTCGTTCTAGTCTGAGTCAAGCTTGTAATGCAGAGACAGTTAGGGCTGCAACTGAAAGCTATTTTCATTATTGATTAATTAATCGTTTGGTCTATAAAATGTCAGTACATTGCAAGTTCCCAGAGCCCTGGTGCCTTGTTTTGTCTGAGCAGCAGTCCAAACCTAAAATATATTCAGCTTACCATCACAGAAGACAAAGAAGCTGAAACCAGCAACAGTTAATCAATTAAAAATCCAAATAGTTGGTGATACATTTTTGATTAATCAACCAATAATTTAAACTGTAATAGAGTTATTTCATGATGTCCAGGGGCAGTGTAAAGTATGCAGACACTGGAGAAACAATCTATAATATAACAATATTCTGTTTGTGCTCAGTTACCAAACGACTTGTTATTTCCAGCCCTCGTTCTCTTCATTTGTGTCTTCACTCGTTCTCTGACAGGTACCACCTGAAAGATGTAATTGTAGGAAAGATCTATTTCCTGCTGGTGAGGATTAAGATTAAGCACATGGAGATTGACATCATAAAACGTGAGACAACGGGCACCGGCCCAAGTGTGTACCATGAAAACGACACTATCGCCAAGTACGAGATTATGGACGGTGCTCCGGTCAGGGGTAAACAACACTTCAGTCTTTGATTTTAATCACGAAGCATCTCGTCATTCAGTTGAGATCAACATCATCCAACTGTCACAACGTGTTTCATATTTCAGGAGAGTCCATTCCCATCCGGTTATTTCTGGCTGGTTATGATCTGACTCCCACCATGCGAGACATCAACAAGAAGTTCTCTGTGCGCTACTACTTGAACCTGGTGCTGATCGATGAGGAGGAGAGACGTTACTTCAAACAACAGGTAGGCTAGTGATAATAAAGGATGGTACTCAAAGCCAAAAGTCAGACTGGCCGCTCAGTGTGTTTACATGTATTACAATATCCTTAATATTCTTCACTTCCAGCAGTAATCAGAGTTTAGAAACATCTGTGTAAGTGTAATATGTAGCCCCAGCACTGTAATACAGTTATATTGCTGCTGCAGAAACTTGAGTACTTGGCCAACCGCTGCCTGGGTTTCCTTTGCATGGAATAGACCAGAGAGAAAGAGAAATATTCAGTAGTAAAAAAAACTACTGTATCTGTGTCCCGATTCTATACTACGTACTCATTTTGAGAAAGCTTTGAGTATTGGGCTGTAAAACATTGAAATAGATTTAAGGTTGCAGGGTGCTGGTGTTGTCCAGGCTGGTTTACTTGATGGAACTGAGCCATTGTTAATGTTATTAGTGACAACTGTGCCTTTCCTACTATGACAAACCATACCAGGCAACAATGACTGCTGTGAAAGAGTTTTGTTGTGCTACAGTGTCGTTCGATTGAAAGGACAAAAGATCCCTGAGCTTATTAATACCCTTATTTTTCTCCACTCCTTGTCCTCCAGGAAATCACACTGTGGAGGAAAGGGGACGTGGTGAGGAAGAGCATGTCTCATCAGGCCGCCATCGCCTCTCAGAGGTTCGAGGGCTCTGCTGCTTCAGAGAGCGCGCTGGAGCAGGCCGCGAAGGAGGAGAGCGGGTAGAGCCGCAGCCCCTCCAGTCTCCTCTTTCGGCACTCATCAGCGTCTGCGACGGAGTGTCGGAGGTACCTGTCAACTGTACAACATCTGGTGAAGCAGCTGTTTTTATTTGTAGCCGCTGCTGGGAGGAAGAAGGGAGACCATACATACAGTAATAGAGTATGTGAACAATGAAACAGTTTGCATGAGGCATTCAGAGTGGCTTCAGGCTGCTGGTCTTGTCCTTCCTCATTAATGCATTAATTCTTTTTCTTTATGGGAATCAAACTAATCACCTGTCGCAATGTGTAAATGTTTCATGTGAAATTATTGAATTTGTAAGCCTTCTGTTGGTTACACTCTTAACGCTTTTCTCGGGATAAATTGATTTCTAATCTCTTCATTAACGCAACTGAATTGTCATGAATTTTCAACAACATTCCACCTTAAATGACTGCATTCCTAACACTGTTATGAGGTCAAGAAATCTGAGATACTTTGCACTGCTATATCTGGCTGAACACATTTTTCTCTTTGTGTTTCTGTGTTTGCACAAAAAAAAATAGTGGAAACTGGAATCTTTTTTCCTTTTTGAGTGAGAGGGCTCAAGTATTAACCCACACATTTTTTTTATTATCTGTAAATAAGACCAGCTAAAACCTTTAATCTTGTTCCCTGGTCCTGCTTGTGTACGTTGACTATACAGTAGTACACGGTGCCACAAAATGACCTTTCATGTTCATATGCTTTACCTCAGCATTCCAGTATTGTTAGGAAAGGGTGTTGTGTTAAGGTCTGATAGTATGAAGTCTTCTGTATCCTCTTTATTAGAGACTTGAAAGTTGTGCCTAAGTGTATCAAGCAAATGAAATCCTCCTGCCTCTAACATAATTTTAGTCTTTTAACCAGAGAAATGTTACATTAGAACTATCTATCTTTTGCAAAATGCTAATCAATTCTTCCTTGTCCCCAAAAGTCAAATAAATTGATGCCAAATGGAAAAAAAACCTCAGACTTTGGTTGTATTGTAGAAATGAGTGAAAGTGTTCATGATAATTAAAACACCACATGACAAAGATCTACTAACAATGCTACATACAGTAAATGGGTGAGTTGTGTAACCTTGGAGAGACATTTAACACAACGTAACAGCTTTGAGCAGGTAGTCAGTGATTTTTCAGATTTTTCAAAAGCATATGGATCCTCAGAGTAGCTACTTTTACACAGAGCGTAACATTCAAGAAAAAAGGAATTAAGCTGGGATAAACTGAGGTGTAATTTAAAAACTGCTGGAAAACTTTGAAAGCTGCTGCCTCTTAACACGCTAAATCCCCAAAACAATACAAGTGGATCATACCCAGAAATGTCACACAGCTGTTCTAAATTAAAGTGTCATAAACACCAGACTGTACATAGATCACAGCCCATGTAAACAGGTGATCCAAAATCTTCGATCAGAAAGTGCATGTAACTGCAGCTAGTGATCGGTTCCATAATAATGCATCAAACTTAAGCTGAAACAATTAATTAATACGTCAGTCGCTGCTGTTTCTATAATAAATGATCATTTTAACATACACAGTGCTGAAGGAATTACGAGTTCTGCTTGACATCAACGTTTATCTTCCCCCTCACTTCCTCATCACTGGACAGCAGTGGACCTCATTAGGGAAATTTATGGAGCGCAGAATGTTAAGTAATTTGTATCAGGTGAAATTTGCATTAAATGGGCGTTGGGGATTGTGAAGAATGGTCACTTATGCTGCTATACAAAAATTACATATTGAGTAATGGCGATAAAACAAGCTATACTGAGGGAAAACGGCAGTTCTTGTCAACATTACATACTTGTATATGAGTACTGCTTTAAATACTGCTGCACTTTGGTATCCAGAGCCTGTAGTTTCAGGGCTGAAGTTGTCCAATTAAAGTCGTTCAGAGGTACAGGGTAAAAACTGTGTTTGAGCCATAATTTGAGCAAAACACATTTAATAACATTTATGAACAAGAGAAGAAAAAACAGTAAGCTGCTGCTGCTTCATGATTTCAGTGTCAGAAAGCATCAGTTGGTCCAAATCCTCACAAAGGCTCTTTGTCCTCCAAACTCAGGACAAAGTCAAACTCCTCTGCAGAGAAAAAGCAGAATAACGAGCTATATAATAGAAATAAAAAGACACAGATATTACATAGTATAATAAGTAACATGCTCCTCCTGCTACACTTACCAGTGGTTAGGGGTTGCACAGAGAGTCTGGCTCTTGTGAAAAGCGCCATGTCCTTTAGAGGCCCTCCTGCAGCGCGATGCTGCAGGTGGTACTTTTTCAACTCGGACAGAGGAAGAAAACGCTTCGTCATTCTTTGATACTGAACATCTACCTGAGAGAGAAGAAAACAAGATCAACCTTCGGGCTTCAATATCATGTGTTATTAGAGATGTCCCCATACCTTTGTGTATCAGCCGTTAAAATATACTATATAAATCATTATTTTTTAATATACTACTAAGCCTGCATGATTGATAGCATTGGCATTGGTATTTTAGGCAGTATTCATTTGCTGTTATTCTTAAATTAGCCTACCATGCTCCACTTGGGGTTGTCTGGTTTACTGTTTGCATCAAAATGGACATCCTTCTTATCAAACTGAGTGTGGTCCACATAGGCTTCCTTCACAATCTAAAAAAGGAAACACAGCAGAGAATCAGGCCTGTCTGTAGCTTTGTTGAAATAATTCTAATACTCTCAGCGGGGAGAATGACTTACTTTCATGACTCCTGCTATGCCCGGTTCCTTGCAGTTGCTGTGGTAAAAGAAAGCCAACTGCCCGACTTTCATCTGCCTCATAAAATTGCGCGCCTGCAGATCAGATGATAGATAATTTAGAGGAACATTCCCACAGAGAGAACCGAGGCTGGTGAGGAGAACATGACGAAAAGCCTTTTCAGAGTGGCATTGTGCTGGTGCCTTATCTGAGGCGTTTTCATTACAGTTTTGTGTTTCTACCTGATAATTGCGGACGCCATCCCAGCAGCCAGTCTGATTAGGCAAAGCCTTCAGATCCTCGATCCCGAACTGCAGAATGAACCAGATGCGTCAGACAAGAGCAGCCCACCCACATTCTCCAGTTTAACAACATACTGTGCTGAGAAGGCCGTCACTGCTGCGTACCTTCACGTCGATCCCGTTCTCAAAGCGGCTCTCGGGCTCAGACTTCATCAGCCAGTGGCAGTACTCTGGAGAACCAGCTGATACTGAGCTCTCCTTCGCCTTTCCCGTCTTCTTCCTTTTACCGACAGCTGTTTTACCATCATCGTCTTTGCCTGTGGAGACATTAATAGTCACTCATCAGAAGGTATACCATACCAGAGAATAGGTTTTACTTTATGAGTTCAATTGTTTTACCTGAATCAGCTGCTCTTTTACTGACTCTGGCCCTTGTCTTTGGTGGCATCTCTCACAGTCTGTAACGTTAAAACATTTTATCATCCACAATATGGTTGGTGATGGTGATATGACAATATCTATACCTTGAGATGAAATCAATTTGTCTCTCGAGATCTATTAAACTATTGAAAGCAATGGTGCAAATCAATGGTTGTCTTTATTGCAATATTATATTTTCATATGCTTTTTGCGAGACGTTACTATATGTTCATTTTATTAACAATTTCTGAAATGATTTAACCAAAAAACCCTTGCCATTAGGGTTTTTTAACTATCTGCATTTATAATCCCCTGATTATTCTTTCAGTTAATTGTCTTGTCTATAAGATTTTAGACAAAAGTGAAAAAAGGTCAAGTTCATGTGTCTTGTTTTGTTCGACAAACAGTCCAACCCACAAATATATTAAATTTACAACCACTGAAGATTAAGGAAACCAGAAAATATTCACTTTAAAGACAACTGCTTATCAAAATAGTTGCTGATTGATACTGATTTATTAATACTGATTCATTTTCTGTTGATTGACTTATTGCAGCTTGACACCAAAAAAAAAAAAAAGAGAAATACTATGAAAGCATTTTATATTTTCCTGGGAACAAAAATTAGATATCCAGTTATCAGCTGATCAGTTACATCAATCTAAAACTAATGCAGAATAACACAACAGCCCTGCAGTAAATCCTACCATCACATTATATTTATATATGTATATATATTATAGTGTTGATTCCATTTCACATGTTAAACTTCCTACCTAGGAAATAGGAATATAAACCCTTTTCCCAGTTGTACTCTCCTAGTTTGAGCCCTCAAAACTGAGAGGCACATGCTTCCTCTTCCTCATCATCATCATCTGACATGCATGACAGAGATTAGTTCAGACTGTGCACAAATCTGAGCAACACGTGGAAACTAAACGTGCCTTACAGTGTGAAAGTAGTCCCGATTATAAAGCAGAGCTCTGGTGAGTAGATGACCTCTGTTAAGTCCTGATAAATCCTACCTTTAGTCACACAGTGCTGCAGGTAGGTGGTGGTCCGCCTTCAAAGCCCGCGAGAAAAACCCCAAAACACGTGATGTCAACAAACGTATCGGTGCACTTGATTTATTTAGCAGCTCCTCCACTTCCAGCCAATGGTTCATGAGTGTAGCTACAGTCTCTCACCCACTGTGAGGGAGGCAGTGGTCCGTAGTAAGCTGCTCTTTAACGGACGTGTGGCGGTTAACCGGACGTACATTAACGGATACAACAACCAGGTCTTCATCCTTGAAGTCTTTTCTTTTGTAAAATCACAAAATCCTGTTTGAAAACACTTTAAATAAAGTATTAATCTCACCTTTGTGTCGTTTTTATTCAAGTAAGTTTTCTAGTGTTTTCTTTTCTTCGCCTCATTGTGTTGCGCCAAACTGTACTGAGCTCATTACTGCCCCCTGTGGTCAGCGGGCAGGAAACACCTACTGGTGTATGACGGTTTCTTTTATGTGCACACTTTAAATTAATCTATAAATATATGATCATTCATATTATTGGTAAATGTCGTATTTACTGTTGTAAATTGAGAAATAGTAAGCCTTTATTTATGTTTTTTTAAATTACTTTAAATTATTTTTAAAAACATTTTATTCCAGTAAAATAGTACAGAAGATTTATGGGGATATTTCATAGTTTATGGTGTTTTGTTTTTTAATTTCTTGCTCCTCGTTAATTTATTTTGTTTCCATAATTATTCTTATAAATCCCCCTATTTTTGTTTCATGTTGTATTTAAAGTTTGTATCCTCCACGAGTTCCTATATGTTTCATATTATTATTTAATAAGAAAAAACAAAAACAAAAAAAGGTGTAGTTGATGTTGTCCCTCTAATAGCCACAGGGGGCAACAATGAGCCCGACACTCGGCGACAGACAATAAACTACATTTCCCAGCAGCAGCCGCGGCCGTGTGACATAATTCAACACTGTGGAGGTAAACATGGCGCCTGTCGGACCTCTAGCGAGAATCTCCAGACTGGGCTCCGGCATCTGCAGGAACCATCGTTTAATCTTCAACAGGAGCCCACAGAGACGAGGAATAGCTTCATGTATCGACCGTAAGTCCCAGAAAACGAGAGCTCTTAGCGTTAATAATGACAGCTGTGTATTAATGAAAGAAAAGCTGAATGGCAGGAGGGTGGCCATAACTGAGGGTTGTTCGCTAACAGACCAATGTGGGTATGTATTTTTCATAAAAGAAGATTACCCACATACAGTTATTAAAGATAGCTAAGCTTTCCGCCATTGGTTAGTTTTGCTCCTCCTGGTCCTCCAGTCATAAGGCAGAGGGAGCTACACACCCCTCCTTAACACCGCCCCTCTTCTCAGGCAGGTTGTTTAATATGTCTGGGGGATGTAAACAAGCCTGAGTTGGATAATTTAATACTTGAATGATTTATTGTCTTGAGTTTAGAGTTTAGCCTCCTACTTAACATACAACCAAAGCGCTCAAAATGTCTGTCACCTACAGGATCACTCACTGCCAACACAGTTTACATCATACTACACCACATTTAGGTTGCATATGCTTTTCATCCTCATGTGCTTTATGTGCTCTGCTCTTTGTTGACAGCTGCTCATGGACTCTCAGATGAACAGAGGGAGTTTCAAAAAGTGGCCTTTGACTTTGCAGCCAATGAAATGGCCCCACACATGGCAGAGTGGGACGAGAAGGTATGTTGGAGCGAGGCATGTTTCTTTTAAGTTTACCGTCATCATCATTTATTTATATGTATATGTTCTCCCCCCGCCCCCAGGAAATGTTTCCCATAGAGACGATGCGAAAAGCAGCCCAGCTGGGGTTTGGTGGGATCTACGTTCAGCCGGATGTCGGAGGGTCGGGTCTTTCTCGGCTGGACACATCAGTTATCTTTGAGGCTCTGTCCACAGGATGTGTCAGCACCACAGCTTACATCAGCATCCACAAGTACGACCCCCCTCATATAGCCACACTGGCCTGTAACTGCAATTCAAATAGGATTTCTTCTGGTTGAGTTGTTTAGGTTAGAAATTCATGAAATGGCCCAGATAAGCAAATTTGCCACAGTTTTATGAGGCTGTTACGATACACAGAGTTACAGCTTCAGGAAGTTTAAAAATGTAATAGAAAAGAGTTGTGTTTTTGGTGGTTGTGAAACATAATTTTCTTCAAATAACCTAAAAAAAATCTGGTAGATTTTTTCCTACTTTGTCAGATATATTGTAAAGGAGAAGTAAAGATAATAAACATTACAATGTGACCATATCGGGCACCGTAACGATAGCTGGGACTCTTATTTTGCAGCATGTGTGCCTGGATGATTGACACCTTCGGCAACACTGAGCAGAGAGAGAAGTTCTGTCCTGATCTCTGTTCGATGGAAAAGTTTGCTTCCTATTGTCTCACTGAACCGGGTCAGTCTTTTCCTTCTATATGTATTGCAAATAAAGATAATTTAGTTGGTTATGTAAGTACCATCCATGCTGTTTCTCTAATACACATGTGTACCTCAGTTAAAGATGAACATAATAAACCTTTGATCTTTGATTTCAGGCAGTGGCAGTGATGCTGCTTCACTTCTGACCACGGCGCAGCTGAAAGGTGACCATTACATCTTAAATGGTTCGAAGGTAACTAAGCCTGTCTATGCCCACGATGTAACTGCGACCAGTTTCTGTTAAAAGGACAACAGTGAGGCGGAAACACACGTCTCGTCTCTTTCAGGCCTTCATCAGCGGAGGAGGAGACACCGACGTCTATGTTGTGATGTGCAGAACAGGAGGTAAAGGACCAAAAGGAATCTCATGTTTGGTGGTAGAGAAGGAAACCCCGGGCCTCAGTTTTGGCAAAAAAGAAAAGAAGGTAGAGTTCATTGGTGTTGTGGTGATTTTTTGAATTATGGTGAATTATGTTGCACTGTAGCTAGTGTTGGCAGAAAACCACTAGATGGCAGATTTGAGTCATCGTCCACTCGGCTGTTTCTCAATCTGTTCTCCAGGTGGGTTGGAACTCACAGCCGACCAGAGCGGTGATATTTGAGGATTGCGCTGTTCCAGTGACCAACCGGCTCGGTGAGGAGGGACAAGGATTCGGTATCGCCATGAAAGGCCTGAATGGAGGCAGGATTAATATTGGTGAGGAGGAAAATACTATCTAAGTGGTAACAACATGTATTATCCTACAGTTAACAATACTTAGATATGTAATGTATTCCCATAGTTAAAGAAAATGACTGGAATCACTCTTATTATGGAAATGATCAAATCAAATCATAGATTTTCTGTGATCTAACTAAACTAAATTATTCAATAAACCGGAGCGAGTCAGTCTCCTAAACAGGTGGAAATTAGATTGTTGGCAACAGATGTGAGCATATTGTTAAAAAAAGAAAAGAGTCTTGTGTTTTTGGAAGACTATGTAACTTTTCCAAGAGGATTCTTAAAATACAACCTAGCTCAAGTCAGTACACTCACTGCAAACTGCAGCTGCAGCCTTACTTGGCTGGACCAGTTGTTTATGGTGGCTAATGTTAGTCAACTTTAGATACATTGATGCGTTACTGACATTAGAGTGAGTATGTAATAAATATGTATAAGTGTACTTCTCTAGTTGTGCTTGCTGTTACTGTTTTAACATGGGCTGTTATTTAGTTACATACTAGCTTTAAGAGTAAAAACAGCTTCTCAATCAGCAGTTTTCATATAAACACTCTGCCAACAGCATCGTGTTCTCTTGGGGCGGCGCATGCCTGCGTACAGCTAGCGAGGGATCATCTGTTGGTACGCAAGCAGTTTGGAGAGACGCTCTCCAACAACCAGGTAAAGGAGCTGCATTTTCCAAGGATCCAGTGAACCAAGATCCAAATTGCTTAGCTACTGCTCCTGAGAAGCTATCTTGAATTTGTCCTTCTGTGTGTGTGTGTGTGTGTGTGTGTGTGTGTGTGTGTGTGTGTGTGTGTGTGTGTGTGTGTGTGTGTGTATAGTTTCTTCAGTTCAAACTGGCAGAAATGGCCACCAAGTTGGTTGCATCTCGTTTACTGGTGCGTGAGGCTGCGACGGCGCTGCAGGAGAGCCGGTCTGACGCAGTTTCTCTCTGCTCCATGGCCAAGCTCTTTGTTACAGATGAGTGTTTTAATGTGAGTGATACCGTGTGATAGTGGGACTGTTGTTTGCACTTGTTTCCCTTTTTTCTGCATTGTTAACTCTAACACTTTTCTACATTTGTTCCTGCTCAACAGATCTGCAACCAGGCTCTTCAGATGCACGGTGGGTACGGTTACCTCAAAGACTACGCAGTGCAGCAGTTTGTCCGGGACATCAGAGTACATCAGATCCTAGAAGGTGAGCTTTATATATAACTACACTGTCTATAACTTTGATCTTATCCTGTATGTCTTGCGTATCGCATTTGAAAGATTAATTTCCTGAAATTTAAGAGGGGCCTTCATGCTATGATTTTGTAACAATTACAGTTTGTGTGATTCTTTTATTTCCTCCCTTTTTTTCCCGTAAAGGCACAAATGAGGTGATGAGGATGATCATTTCCCGAAATCTGCTGACAGAGTCATGATGAATCTTTTTTCCCCTGGGTCTTCAAGTGACTGCAGTAGTGACCATGTTGTTATGGTCTTCCTCTCGGGTTTGTTACTGTGTGACTGGCGTCCTGAAATGCCCTCTGCATCGCAGGTTTTCTAACGCTGACAAAGGTCATTGGAGGATTTGGGGTAAACCAGTCAGTAAAATGTAGGTTTTTCTAGTTTGTTTCATTTTTATCTACACAGGTGGCAAGGCTCTAGGGAAGGCAATGTTGACTCATCAGTCTGCCGTCTGACACTGGTCTACAGCGAAATATCTTAGGAACAATTGCACAGATTTCCAAGAAAATGTGATACATTTGTTGTTAAAAGAGGATGAATCCAAATGAAAGCAGTGACCCCCTGGCACCAACTACACTTCTATATGTATTGACTGAATTCCAGGCTATACTTCGAGATGAATGCTAATATATGAAATAAAATAAATATGAAATGTTAAAATATACATTAGCCTTCAACAGATCTAATGTATAATTAAAGTAGACAAAGCACATTTTATTTAAGTACAGAATGCAACTCATAAACACTAACAAAGTTTGTCCGTCATATGAGCCATAGGTCAGCTGTGAGTCATATTAAAGACATTGTATGTAGGAACAAGAGTCTGCTGTCGTCATAGCAGCTCTGTGAGGCTATACTTAGGCACAGTGGTGCTTTGAGCCATAACACCGGCATGCTAACATGCTCACAGTGACAACGTTAACATACCGATGTTTAGCAGGTGTAACGTTAATCATGTCCAGCATCTTAGTAGCATGCCAACATTTGCTAATTAGCTCAAATAACAAAGGACACCTGAGGCTGATGGGAATGTCATTCGTTTAGTGGGTATTTGGAAAAAGTGAAATCTTGACCTGATGGCGCGTTATAACAATTCATCCTGGAGAGAGAGACATAGATGTGTGTAAAACTTCTCATGGAAATGAATCCAATAGTTTCCAATAGTAAAGATCAACCTAATGGTGACACCAGAGGACAATTAATAGAATCTCCAAGGTTAGTATGATTCATCCTCTGTGGACCACGAATGTCTTTACAAAATGTAGTTGTTGAGATATTTAAAGTGGTGGACCAACTGACCTATTGGTATTGCCAGTCCTAAAGCCATGCTGCTACCATAGCTAAAAACTTTTAATTTTGGTAACTTTTCATCCAAAAAGGTTGCTTCCTGCGAAGATGCCAGTGTGGATATACTGTAGTCTTGTTTTTCTATAAAACTGCTCTTAACCTTACCTCTTCTAACAGTTTCAATTTGTGAAAAGATGTCTGTCTCCCCCCCCCCATTCATTTAAAATGACTAAACACAAACCTCAGTGTTAATAAGAGTATGGTGGTTCTACTGTACATCACACATCTATATCACATGCAGTCTAACCATCTCTGCCCATTAAGTGGCCTTCAGATCATATTTTTCTTTTTACCCTCTTGTGTGTTCTGTAGTGTGTAAAATGGCCACAGATAAAAACATGCTGTGTGCTACATTTAAAAATATATGGGTGGTGTATTGTGGGTTGAAATGTCACTTTGCAAATTATGTTTGCTGATCACACTCCAAATAAAATAACCTCAGCTTTCATAAAAAGAATCAGCCTTTTTATTGTCACCTGACTGGGAACTATTATTTACAGTCATTTTATATGAATTGTGTTTTATAAGGGATTTTAAGTCAGTCATGCTAAAACCAAACACACCAGAACACTTTATTGAAAAAACTGTCAACAATCAAAACTGCATTGAAAGTGCTACAGGTAGCCTTTCTGCTTCAACACATCACTGCCAAATCATTTGCAGAGTTTAGTATACTTACAAGAAAACAAACAAGACCATCAGCAGTGCTCTCCTCAGTTAATGGCCCCGTAGGTTTGCAGTAGTTATATCAAGTTATACAAAGCACCTTTGAACAAAATAGTCAGAAATAATCAACTTCAACAATGTCGTACTCACTATTTTGGTTACATTCCATCTACCATTACAGGCAATATACTCACAAAGTATGTTCTCTCAGCAGACATCAGTGTCATGAAACCATACTGACATTGTAACAGGTCAAATAAACAACCCTCACATAAACACGCGTAAATGTGGGTCAAAGAAAAGCGAGACGTTTGAAAGGTTACGTGAATTAAATACCTGAATTGTGACTTTGCTGGGGTTTTTTTTTTGCTCTGAACTAGTGCAGATAGCCTGAGAGAAGTGATCCTTACACAGCCAGGTACAGTGACAGAAATTAAATTATAAAAATTTGTTTATTTTTACTTTGTTCATTTATTGTACAAATGTAGCCAAAATGTTATATACTTTTGCAAGACCTGCAAGGCTAACTTAGCTGTTTATTATAGTTAACAGTATCTAGACACACTGCATTAAAGGTCCAGTGTGTGACATTTAGGAGGATCTATTGGCAGAAATGTATATGAATATGAAAATACTATTCGTAGATATGTTTTTATTAGTGTATAATCACCTGAAAATCACCAAAAATGTCTGTGTTTTAATAACCTTAGAATTAGTTGTTTTTATCTACAGAGGGAGCAGATTATCTTCCATGTTTGTCACATTGAACCGTCATGTTTTCTACAGTAACCCAAGCGGACAAACTAAACACTGGCTTTTGGTGTTTTTCCTGGCCACTGTAGTTGCTCCTGCATGTTCGGAATGGGATGGTGAGGCGAGGGTGTTCCAATCGGCAACTTTACCTTTAGATGCCACTGAATCCTACACACTGGTCCCTTTAACTCTCTTGAAATAAATGGCATTATATGTATACTCTTAAAAGACTGTGATGATTTTTGGATGAGATTTTGAAGATCTGTTTATAAGCGTGTAAATAAAAATATATTCCTTTTTAGTGAAGCAGCATACAGAGAGAAACTTTATATGCTGAAGGGAGATTTTGTGCAAATGAAGCACAAACCACACCTGTGAGACATTTTCCCCTCTCACTACCTCCCGGGTCTCTTCATGGAGAACGTGCTTTTCCATTTCAAGGCATACTTTCTCTCCATCCACAACCACTGTCCCTTTTGTTCCGAGTCAGAGACGCTTCCGCCGGCTACACCAGCGAGCCGGCTTGGCTTTGAGCAGGCACCATGACAGCAACGGCTCCCATGCGCGTCAGAGTGGAGGAGCTCATTTGTGGGGACACAGTGAGTGGAGGTGGCACCTGAGGCTGAGCCCCCTCAGTCCTGTTGGGGATGGCGACCACAGGGCTCCTTAGAACCTGCGGAGGGCCCCCGTTCGTGCTGGGAGGTCGCTTGTGTTTGCGCGACGGGGTGCCTCCGATGTTGTAACCAGGAAGTCCCTGTAGGGGGTTGGCTTCTCCGGGTCGCAGCTGGTAGGCGTTGATCACTGAGCTGTCTGAAGCTGAGATAGGGGAGTACGGGTAGTGGAAGTTTGGCTGGTGGGGGGTCTCGGGGCGGGGGCTGGTGGCTATGGAGGATAGCGTGCCGTTCTTGGATACGATGTCTGAGCCGGTGTTGCTCTTTGCCCATGACACTCGCTTCGGTGCCTGAGCATCCTCCCTATGGCAGACAGAGAGGAAAGAGAAACTCAAAGTTAATGAAAATGAAGACGAAAAGGAAATAGGTGAAATCTTGACTTACTTAAATAAAGTGATAATACATCCTCTTTATGTGGAAGGCCATCGTTCTTTTATACGGAGGATCAAACAGGTCATGATGTGACTTTAAATTGACCTTTCACTTCATTGATTATGTTGAGAATAAGTTTTGACTGCTAATGTTATTCATAAGTCAACATTCTGACCTTTTTTGAGTGCTAATAACATATTTATATATTTGTATATTCTTTATTTGATTGTTGCTGGTTTTATTTTCATTTGATTCATTTCTGCTTGTGGGTCTTGTTTTAGATATATTTATTTGTCTTGATCCTTTTTTGTGACACATTTCCATACCCACATACAGTATTTGTGATATAAGGGTCCACTGTAATATCACCGGCTTGTTCTGTCTTTAAATACAAAAATAAACTTTATGTCATTGTCAACATGAAGAGTCGCAACTGTCTCATCTTATTGTGTTTATTAATACTATTATATATTATATTACTGTTTTGCCGAACTGGGAAAAATGAATGAATAAATAAAGGTGATAATACAAAACACACAGTATTTTGCACTCACAGTGAGACAGATTTTTAAATGACCCATACCGTCTGTTATAGTATTTATTACAGTAATATACAATAATGAGCTAAATATTAAGATTCTTAAAATAGTAATAGCAGATTGTAAAAATACTTACAAATAAAAGGTAACAATATTACACATCTACAGTATACTGTTATTATTAGAATATTATTACCAAAGTATTAGCATATAAGCACCATTTTAATGATTTAGCTGGTCATGGTGGAGCTACTTTTACAAACTTTCTAAACTATTGGTTCATTTAATCTATAACAACAGATTATATTTTATTAGATGATCATAATTTTTGTTACGTAAAGTCTGAATAATTAAAGTTTCTAGTAATTTATAGCTGTCAGACAAGAAAATATCTGTGACATTTACAATGTTTCTTCTGAAATGTATTGCAATGCAAGTATTAAGTACCACTGACTTCAGAAATAAGCATTTCAATGCATTATTCTTATCAAAACAGTAATATAATTATTAAATGCAGATAGATTGTTGCTTTTATTTGAATTAATAAATAAAAATGCAAGAAGAAAATGTGTGCGCTCATGCTCACCCTACTTATTTGTGAATTTATTAATAATTTGAGCCTACAAATATAAAGAAACATAAAAGTGCCTCAAAACTTAAGTTGAATAAATGTACTTTGTTTCTTTTCACCACTGCAAATAAATAATGTGTAACAGCTGTCACAGTCTGGCTGCAGATTATTAAATTAAAGCCAGTTTCAACACACTTTATTAGGTACACCTGTACAATCTACAATATCTACAATCCACACTGTGCTTCGTGCTGCACTGGTACGAGTGTACCTAATAAATTGTCCACTTAGTGTATAGTGAAACTCTCACTTGATCTCGTTGGCTATCTCCTCCTCGGTGTCCCGCCTCCTTTTCAGTATGAATATGAGGAAGAGCGCCATGGCCACCAGTCCCACTATCGACCCCAGTGTGGCTGCTGCAATCATGCCTGCATTGGAAGCTGTGAAACAGATCACAGATCAGTATTGACACCTAATGAGTGTCACAGCTGTGTTATTTATAAAACACACTGTTGAATAATGGCGTGTGTGCAGTGGAGTAAAAGCAGAGCCCTTTACTGCGTACGTACAGGTGATAACCTCCAGGTTAATGGAGCAGCTGTCGGAGCCGGCAGTGTTGCTGGCTCGGCAGATGTACTTCCCTGACATGCTTTTAGTGAGGTTGCTCAGCCTGAGGGTGCCGTGTCTCTCATCTACAAAACAACAGTTACACACACACATCATAATGATATATTTATGTGATCCTGGCATGTGGGCTCGGTACAACTAGCAAAACTATGCAGGTTGACATTAAACTTATACTACTATATAACACATTAGAGGAGTATATTGTCAAAGTTACAAACACAACTTTACTGTCATAATACAACGTAATGCAAGAATGAACTGTATGGAAATCTCTCATGGATTGTGTATCTTAGACATTTTTTGGGCTGCATATTTCTGCATGTTGGTGTTTGTTAGGGGTGGGAAATAATCGATTCTTCGATGCATCACGATTCTCTCTAGAACGATTCCGTCTCAATGCAGATAAGTTAATAATCGGAATTTTAAAAATTTAATTAGTTTGCGTGCTGCAACATTCTGTTCGCCCGCTGCAGAGTGCTACAGAAAACTCTCCTTTCTGCCTGCCGGTTCTCCGCCAACACGCATGCGCACCAAACACGTGCGAGTTGTTTACGTCCAAAGTTTAGTGGCAACAAAACGGCTGCGAGCGACAAACCTATACGGCCTGCACCAGCTTCTTTAAAAGCTGCGATATGGCAGCATTTTGGGTTCTATGAGGTCGATGGGAAGATGGACAAGACCTACACTGTGTGTAAGGTGTGTAGAAGTCAAATTAAATACTTCGGAAATACAACCATCTGCGAAACCACATTTCTCGACACCACTCAGAGTTGGGAGAAAAGCGACCCGTTCCTGATGGCAGCCAGTTTATTACAATTACAATTGAGGGGGCAAATTCTTATAATTGACTAAGACTCATTTTTCTTTAATGACATAGAAAAGAAAGATTAGAAAGAAAAGAAAAATGAATCTTTTTTTTTTTACATACTTCCATATTGTGTTAAAATGCAAGCTGCATTGTTCATAGAAAGTCATATTTGTGACAAGAAAAGCTTTTTCTCTAATAAAATATAGAGAAGGTCATTCATCTGTTGATTGTCTTTAATGAAAATCACAAAAGTAGTAGGAAGTGATTAGCAAACTCTGAGTAGCAAACTCAGATGTAGATATATATATTTTAAAATCACGCATGAAAATGTACATTAAAAAACTGTTGCATCGAGATGCATCGATAATCGGTTTACAATCGAATCGTTGACCTCTGAATCGGAATCGAATCGAATCGTGGGGTGCCAAAAAATCCCCACCCCTAGTGTTTGTTAAAAAAGCTTGCACTGATTCCTAATTTTGTTATTTTTGGGGTATATTCTTCTCTTAATGTAAATGATATCACCATACCATTACTGTGTGCAAAACATCCTGGTAGCGTTGAATCATTAATTACTGGTTCTCAGCCTTAATCCAGAATTGAATCCACTATTAGCCAATATCTAATACCTACTGTGTATAGTTTGGCATTTGTGCAATCCCACAGATCTACGGATGATTCTGCTACGTAATATGTTTGTCAGCAATTTTTGTTTTAATACTTTCTCACTCCAAGGTCATGACACAGCAGTAAGTGTGTGTGTGTGTGTGTGTGTCTGTGCTTTCACAACTTGTTATTTCCATTCAACACAATCTGTTCCTCTTGACACATCTGGTTTTAAAATGCTGTGTTGTTGTAAACATAGGCTGTAGAAAAATAAACAAGCTTCATGAGGGACTTATCACAACAAATCCTCTGAAATCCAATCTTAGACTTCACATTGCAGCATGTCTACTCTTCATCTGATGTGTTTTTGCTTTCGTGGGGATCGCAAAGGAAATGAGAGTGAGTGCGCGTCTGTTTTGTGGAATCGCCCTCTTAAAGTGTTGGATCGGGTGGGTGTATTGTAAATCTTTGCGCACACGTCGCACTCTGCACCCAGTCTATCCTCACAAAGAGAAAAGTGATGCAACCCGGGGTGGACGCATCCAAATCATCCCAGATGAAAAGTCAAGGTTTGCATTATAGCAGCATGCAGCAAATTAATGCAAGAGACCAGAAAATTCTTAACAATCATTGTGTCCACACCAGCTGCCTTCCTATCAAAGTTTGGGTGGACTGAGTTTTGAGTTTTGGCCACCACCATCTGCTACTGAACCACCACCAGGGAGGAGGTTAATGTAGGCAGATTTACAGATACTAACTTTTAGTTATTTTGATTTTAGTTACTAAAACAAGTGTAACTGGATGAAAAGGTCTGTTGTAATGTGTTTGTTGGTCTGCTGGTTTTTCATCCAATGTGAGTACATGTGATCACCCAATGAAAAACATCCATATGCACTAAAATTATTGAAATTGAAAGTAAGCATAGCTGCTTAACAGCTTTATTGTTAAGCTATCAAACAGAGTATTAAAATCATGTTTCAGAAATCAAAACAAAACGGGTGCCAAATAAAACAGTAGAAGTAAATGTAATATCCACCTGTCCCTCTCCTAATATTTAATCCCCGGGCTAGAAAACCAGCTGGGAAGAACCGAACCCAATTGTGACAGATTAGCAGAACATCAGCTGACTCTGACCTTGGAGCGAGTTCAAGCCCGTACAGTGATCAGATCCCAGCGGCGGCAGAGCTGGAGGGGATCTGACGTTACAGTTTAGGAGCTGCCTCATATCAGGACAGAAGCATTACTCATATTACCCTGTCATCACTGCAAGGTCAATAAGCAGCATTTGTCAAAGCCCTGACACATGAAACGTGATTAGTGTAAATCAGCAGCATTTCTATATGACGCTCACGGTATATAGTTTGCCTACTCACATGACATCGCCCAAGCTACAGTGGATTAGTTATCATAATTAATGTAAAAGCGCACACATTCACGTGTCAAGACACCTTTAAAACCAGATAGGAATCAGAAAACGATGCAGTACCAATTATTGTAATTTACTCCCTGCCATTAATTTCCTCTTGCATGACTAGTGGGTGCAGCGATTAAAAAAATACATTTCTACTAAAATCTACTGGCACTAAAACTTAGGACTGTACAGGACACATCTGTCTATTCACTCACTGTTCTATTTATTCATTCATTGCCCTTAATTTACATGTGATATATTGTATACTGTGGCTAAGGAGTAGGGCTGCAAGTAATGAAAATATGCTACAAAACAAACAAATTCAGTTTATATTATATAAAACAGCAAAGCAGCAAATCTTCAAACTTTAGAGGCTGGAACTAATTATTGTTTGATATTCTTATTATGAGGATTTTTAATTTTATTGGCTAATTCACAGGGCTGCACGATATGGTGAATTCCAATTTGTAATTATGTGGGAATTTTCATAACAAAACAAAACAAAGAACAATTACATTTTTGGGTATCTGTAAAAACAAACATGTTTTCTTAAATCTGGAGAACAAGATTTGTAGACCAGAGCCCCTCTGCAGCACTACAGTACTTCATTATGGTGCTGTTCTACCAAAAGTTGTACCTTTAACGAATAATTACAGCTCGAATATATAACAACTAAAGCGATTTGCATGTTGCACTTGGCCATATTGCGATTCCTATAATATTTTGATTAACTGTGCAGCCCTAGTTATTTGCGTTGTTGCCGAGAGTTAGATGAGAAGATCAATAGCCTGCATTTCTTTAAAGCTAGTAGCCTACACAAAGACAAGAAGCACAGAGACACAGTTTCATCTCGGCCTGTGAATTACACTAGCTGCAAACACCTGGCCGGGGGAGGAAGAGTGGTTATCTCCAAGGTCAGAGGCACCCAGATCTGACCGTTGCTCTCGTTTTATAAGTAATATTTAGTTGTTAGGGAGAGCAGGGTGGAATAATTAATTTTCTTTTAGGGCGCTGTCTCTCGGATTTGGTTGGGTCGTGTGCCAAGAGGCTGGGACCAGCCGGTGCACCAACAATGAAGCACCAAGTCTAAACCCCGGTTGCTTCCATCGTATAGTCAACCAATCACATCGCTTAATGTAAAACAGATATAACCTCTTGTAACCTTTGATCACTACTCTTTTTGGGGCGAGAAAAGAGTAACAGCACTCCGCTGACTGTGGCTTCTCAATCCAACAAGATCCTTGTACAAGTATTATTTTAATTATACAATTCTTAATAAACTTCTTAACTGAGAGAAGTTGTTTGTCTTATGTCCTAAAGATCATTTTGATACACGACAGTGGTATCTAGCCCAGCTAACTCTCAACAGGAAATCAGCATATTTTACAAAATACTACAAAACTATTCTTTTGAATACTACTACTAATAATAATATCAATAACAACAATAATAATAGTGTATTATCATCATGGACTCAAACAAATATCAATGTTGTCCTTTGGTTCAAAGAGATGGTCAGAACAATCTAAGTGCACACTGTCTAGCTGCTTATTGAGTCTAAATATAGCACACAATGAAAAGATTAATGAATGAAATGGGATGACAGCTAAATCTAACACAACACACATACTAGAAAGATTTAAAGATCAAATTCAACCCTTCTTTTAAAAAAAATGGAAATATATGCAAAATCCTCATTATATATTCAGGGAATATCACAGTTTAAAACAGCTGTTCATTATTCCACATGATTATAGTGGAGATAAACTACCACCTGTTATTCCTCAAGAGCTTAACAGCCACATTTTTTCATTTTTTAATTATTTAACCAATGAATGTGCAAGGATAATGTACATTTTTAAGGTTGAGTGGGATTATCATCAGGCTTGACACTTAAGCTGAGCTTTTTCTTCTTTTCTTTTTTTGATGTTAATCATTACTGAAACCTAATCCTATAAGCATTCTTACAAATTGGGTTGATTTTTTTCCTTTAAAGCTTTTCTACAGCTCATGTCTGTGATTCCAGGAGTGACATGTCGACTCTAGAAACCGTGACTCCTCGGGATGTCACGGTTTGCAGGTAAAGGTGGGATGGAGTTGGAGGGGAAGTAAGTGGAAAATGTATGAGTGAAAACCCTTACCCATGTACCCAAGGACAAGCATGGGCTGGGGGCAAGTTCTCCATTCTGTTTTTTTTTTTGTTTTTTGCAGAGGGAAAGATGGCAGAGAGAAAGTGAGCATGAATGAAGGGATGCAGATTGATGGGGAGGGGTGAAAGAGTGAGATGCGCTGCACTCTCAAACCAAATCCAACTTATGCCTCTTAGAGGGGTTGATCAAGTAATGACATGGGGCTTGTTAGATTAGGCACCAAGGTCAACAGGAAATGAGGAGTGCCGAGAGAGGATCAGCAGAGAGAGAAAACAGAGAGAGAGAGATTGCTGAAAGAGATAAGCAGTGATAGCAGACAAAAGTTCAAGTGTCATAGGGAGAGAGCATACATCAATGCAGATAAAAAGATGAGTTTGAACTCGAGTGTCAGTGGCATGTAACAGGGTGCAGACACACATGTGGTCTAGGCGTGAGTGTGCATACTGCACCACAAAACCCTGGGTCAAAGCACAATCAGAGGGAGTTGTTTTTATTTCATGAGTCTGAGGACTTTTCTGCTATAAAAAAATGAGGGCCAAAGATCAAAGCAGTTAAGTCAATACTAAATCAATCATGCTAAGTCCTGTTGTTCAGAAACAGATGGTGTTTTCTCTGCAGCATCAGCTGGAACAAACATCTACAAAGTAATGTAACAACAGAAGTATATGCACAGCATGTGCAAATACATCTTTTTTCTCTCTTGCATGGGCTGCTGTGAAGAGGAGTGTGGTGCGGTTTGACTTGTCCCAATCTGTAAAGAGGATTTCACACTGCATGTTGTGGCATAACCGAGGATCTTCCTCATGAGGTGCATCTGGAACATCTATCAGCAAAGCCCCATAGGCTGTGTCTGATCATGTGTGTGACCTGACGACATGAGCCCCTTTTATACCGGCTGTTCAAGTCGGGAATGTTACGCCGTTATTCCGCCTCGCCGTTCTGTATAAAACGTACAAACACAGAATGGGAGGGGGGGCATAGTTGATAAATTATTTGTTTTAAAACTGAAAAGCATGCAGAGGAGGTGAGAGCCTCTTTTACAGTTGAGTAGTTTGTGCAGTCTTCCTCTCGGGCTGCATAAAACCCTCCCTAAAACCTCCACCAGTAACATAAGGGAACCTGTATGTAGCCTGATAGGCAAAACTCAGGTAAAAAGAACTTGGCCACATTCCCTACAGCTCAATTGGTGTGAGTGTGTGTTAATGAGGCGACTTTGATTAGCCTATTAACACACTGTCAGCTGTTTTTGCAGGACTATTTCTACAATAGAAAATATCAAGAAAAGATACTGAATGTGTGTGTTTTTAATGCTGCACGCAACAAAAACCTCAAAGCAAGATGGTCAAAAACCTGGGCAAATAAAAACTTTCTCTGTGGATAGATACTACTCGAGGTACATAGAGCGTGTAAGAAAATATGTTATTTGGGTGAACTGACCATTTCAGTATAAGAGTTACATCCTGGTTAAAATACTCACTCTGCATTGGGGAGAAGAAGACCTCAGACATGGGTGCAGCCTTGGTCCACTTGTACTGAGGGACGGGTTTTCCATGACTGGACTTACAGCTCAGAGTCACATTGCCCTTCACCACTGGGTTCCCTGTCATGGTGCATACTGGTGGAGAGGGAGGGACTGCAGAGACAGACAGACAGAGATTAGAAGTTAACACATGTAACATCAGAACGTAGGATGAGTGACCTTTTAGTGAACTTGTACGTTAGGCTTTAATCCACTGCAGACGACGTGGAGATTTCTCAGACCAGTAGCCATATTGGATACAAATAAGGAAAATGTTTTGACCACCCTCCCCTCGCCTCCCTGTTTCCATCTGCTGCTGGAGGACATGACATAATGACCTCAGAGCCCAGCGAATCCCTAAACAGCAGATGAGTTTTATTTGTGCTTAGTGCTTGCTCACATAAATATGATTTTCAACAGACTGCTTGGGTCTGAATCCTATAAAACATGTTGAGCACTGCCTGGATTTTTCAAATCCAAGAAAACGTGTGAGCTGTGTCGCAGCGTCCTGATTACATCTAACCTTTGAAGTTTCTCTGATGCTGTGGTCCATTACCTTTGACATTAAGGTGCATCTCTCCGGTTATGCCACCTCCAGGGATGACGACAATGCAGACATAGCGTCCAGAGTCGGACTCCTGGGTGTTGTTGATGTAGATGGAGAGGTTTGCTGAGGGCATGGTCACGCTGAAGCCCACTCTTTTGGAAAAGTCGTTCTGGCCGTGCCCGACCTCACCTGAGCTGAAGTTTATCACCTGAACATGAAAGCGATGGACTTAACAGAGCAGCAGCATAGTATCATAACACTGTTAATTAGTAATACACATAATTAGAGTCCCTTTTTAAATATAAATATAACACATTTTGAAAATAAGGTACGACGGAGACTTTTCTCTCTGGTCATTTAAGGGGAATATTTTTTTTTTTTAATTTGCTGGAGCCATTTCAAGATGCACAGATTAACTATATAACAGAAATCAACGTCCTTCATAAAGATAATCCTGACATGTACAGATGGTGGATGCTGAATTTTAGGCTGATTTTCTGTTTGAGATAAGCTCGCAGGCATCAGACACTGAAACTATTTAGATTATATTAATCATGCAAATACCCAACACACTCTGCACACACACACACACACACACACACACACACACACACACACACACACACACACATATATAGTAATGTACAGTTTCAGCAGCGGTTCGTGCTACATATAGGAGGTGCACTAAAATGTAGAGATGACATGTCATTAGTGGCATCCATTTGTTAATAACATCCGTCCCTTCCTTGCTTTTGCTACGAGTCAGATATCGGCAGTGGTGTTGGAAATAATCCTAATCTCTACAGATCATCTTTTTCACCTTTACATACCACTAGATTGGTTTCTCAGGATATAACAGTGTCATGCAATACTAAAAATGCTCACGTAATCTTGCACAGATTCAAAGGTGAGGAAGGCCTTGCATGTAAACAGACGTCTTAAATAATTATACTTACCTTAGTTAGGTTTTCCGTATTTTGTGGGGGTTTATTCTCTCAATTAATACATCTATAAAATGGAAAAAGTCTTCTTTTGTCTGACCAACAATTTAAACTCAAAGATATTTCAAATGAAAATGATAAAGAAAAGCAGCAAGGCTTCACATTGGAGAATTTTCAAAGTAGTTATTCATTCATTGTTTAAGCTTTTGGTTTGTAGATATAACCCTTTCATTTGTAGGAGGATCAGTAAACACATTGTACTTAAATGTAATCCTTTGAGACTTTTACTGTATTCCACTAGAGGTCAGAGCAGGGTTAACTACAGTAGATCATCTCAGGTTTAAGTTTTGACCTTCTCACCTGCTTAGACTCATTTCCAACGAATTGCCAAATGACAGAGTTTTTGGAAATGTCTGAGTTGGGGCTGTACCAGGCTTGTAACACCACCATCTGGCCCTTCACTACCTCCATCTCTCCTCTGGGGATCTCCACCTTTTGGGTGTCACCTAGAACAACAACACAGACCAGTAGAGAAAAGGTTAATCACAACTGTAATGTAGCAGAGGCACAGCGTTTTTTTTATTGTTAACGTGATTTGGCACAAGCTGGAGATAAGTTATTTTAGTGCCATGTTTCAATTTTATGCATAAAAATGCTTGTTTGTGTTATAAGATATTTATAGTTAGTTGCTGTTAAAGCAGCAACAAGGAACTTTCATTTGTCATTTTAAAAAAGGCGGTAGTGTTTTCACCGTTGTTTGATTTTAACGATGTTGATTTTAAGGGGAATTCAACCAAATGAACCGGTGGCATTAAAGTTACAAAGTGTAACATTTAGGAGGATCTGCTGGCAGAAGTAAGTGTATAATCATTTCAAATTAATAATTAGTTATTATTATAAAACACAACCATTCTAAATAAATAATTAGAATGGTTGTGTTTTATCTAAAAGGGGGAGCGGGTCTTCTTCTACGGAGGCTGCCATGTTTCTACAGTAGCCCAGAATGGACAAACCAAACACTGGCTCTAGAAAGGGCCTTTCACATAGTTTTCCTGGCTGAGGCTGATCTATTTAAATGGTTGCAATCTGTGACTTCACAGCTAGATGCCACTAAATCCTACACACTGAAACAGTTTTATTTGAGATCCTTTCTCTTTGCACGCCCCGGTCCCATGTTCTCGATTAATCATTTTGTCCAAAAAATGGAATAAAATAGTGAAAAATGTAACGTCTTCAAACAACGTTTTGTCAGACTTACAGTCAGAAACCCAAAGATATTCACTTTAAAATAGTAAAAAAAAACAACAGAGAAATGCACCAAAAAGGGGTAATTTTGCTTGAAAAATAACGATTATTTGATTATGAAGATAGTTGCTGATTAATTTTGATTGTGATGATTAATTTTCTGTAATCAATTATTCGACTATTACTTCAGCTCTGTTTTTGGACAATTGTGTATGTTTTCTTTAGAACGAATCAGATACTGGTAAACATATAAGCTATACGTGTCTTTGTTGTTGGAATTTGTCGATGTAAAACACAGAAGACAGATGAAACATAAAAAGATCGAACAGTAACAGTAAAAATGCTGAAAATTGTGAGTGAAACAACAATAACATAACGTAACATTTCCAGTGGATTCTGTCATCAATTTGGATTTCATAAATGTAACATCAGCTGATTGGATCTGTTATGCTCCTTGATAATCAACGTCAGGACCAGTCAGTCCCAAACATGCTTTGACTTCCTCTTGACGTGTTTGCTTGTGCTTCAGTGACAGTAAAGCTGAATAAAGTTTTTTTTTTAATCAGTCAGATGAATGATCATATTATAAAGTACATAGCTGACTACTCAGCCCTGTTTCTTTGTATCCGTACATGTTACAGATAATCTATTGGGGTTTTAAATTGGTTTATTTTGCTGCAGAAATAGAAAAATCTTCTTAAACAATTAGGGAGCATGCAATCGTGCTGTTTATCTGAAAAATTAAAATGGGAATCACATGATTTTCAGTGGACAGTAATCACGTGCCAGTCTCATTAGCTTCCACATTCAGTACCATGCCTGATAATTCTCTTATCATGTAATGAAATTTCACTAATATTTACACACGTTCTGATAGATGAAGCGAGAAAAAAAAAGAAAAGGGCTATATTTTCTCATATTTTGAGGGACAGCCATGTAAAAGTGCATTTTGCAAGTTTTACAGAATTACATTGCAAGATCACTATACTGGTCTGAATGTAACATTCAGTTTACAAAACACCTACATTTCCAGAGTAAAAGTCAACACACAAGGCAAGCATATATCATTTGAAAAAGAAACAAAAAACAAAAGCTAATCTTGAAGATAAAAAGATTAAAGATTAAAGATTTTTGGTAAATCAAAAAAAAAATATTCAAAAAATTTGGTGCATGAATTATGAGAAAAAAAACCTTAATCATGTGGAGATTAAGGCCTTTTTTGGCCTTATAGTACATAAAGATGCTCACAAATGTCAAGAAAGTACAAAGCGACTGCCAAGAAAAAGCTTAATATTGATTTCACACAGGAGACATGAGTAAAAAAGGAAGGATGAAATAGAGGAAGACAAGATATTAAAGATAACAAAGAAGAATGTCCAACTCACAGGGTGCCCAGTCACCTGAACCGGACAGCTGAACCTGGATCAACTGATCCCAGCAGTCGGTGTCCACTTGTGTCTCCAGCTTGAAGATTGGTTTTAAAAAACTCACGCAAAGAAAAATGTATTCTCGCCACTAAATCCTTTCACTGAAGCTGTGAAAAGTGTCCCTGATACACTCGAATGGACAGACAGGCCGGACAGGGTGTTACAGTTATGATCCATAGACAGGCAGCTGAAATCTCCACATCTGTTCAACCAGGCACGCCTTCCTTCTTTTCCAGACTGAATGCGTTTAGAGCCAGGAGAATTAGGTGATTGGTGGTGGTGGTGGTGGTGGTGGTGGTGGGTTGGGTGGGGAAGAGGGGTGGGGGTTAGAGATTTTAAGTGTGAAATGGCAGAAAGCACGAGAGAGAAAGAGAGACACAGAACTTGTTTTTGACTTGTGACTCTGTGACTTTCTTATTCCTCCCGGGACAATGTGACCCCGCAGCTGCGCTGCTGCTGTCCCTTAATTTCTGAATCTCTGAATCTGGTAAGTCCTGCTGACTAATCCCTAAAGAATCCCAGGCTCAATCCTCTCACCTCACGTGAGCGCTCAGCTGGACATGGATACGATGTGACACATGGTCACTTCACCCAGCAACGCTGCTGTCACTGTCATCATCATCATCACCGCTGCAACAGCATTTGCATTCACTAAATTACGATTAGCAGATCGCTTCATGTCATGCAAGCCTGTTTGTGGATTCCACATGGTATGAGTTTAAAATGAGGCATCCAGCACACGGACAAAAAATGCATGTACGCATGCGTGTGCAAGTACGGTCAAATTAGTCTTCCCTCCAGCAATACTATAGGCACTATAGGGATCATAAACAGTATAGATACAAACAGAGTGATGCTGCTTTCTGTGGTCTAGTTGTGTAATATGTTACACAACAAGGTGATGGCACAGTTAGAAACACAGTACATCAGTGTCACTATTGGCCGAATGTGCAACTCCTGCACCTGCAAGGAAATTGAGCTGAAAAAGGAAACACATTCCTGAACTTGTCAGTTGTTGGTCTTCAATTAAAGTGAAAAAGAGACCGAGTGAATTTTTGCTGAGTTGGCTAATGTGACTGTATCTTTATGAACCTTTCTATGGAAGCCCTGAAAAAAGACAGTTTTGCCAGGTGATTTTTGCTTATGTGTTCACTGTTGTAATCATCATTTCAGCCACAAGAGGCTGAAGAGGCAGTTGCACTACTACCCAGTGATCTACTCACGCAGGTGAGTTTTAATTTCTGCATGCACTCTGAACACAAGGTATATATTGTATGTTAGCCTGTAACATTACTGTTTTGTCTCTATTTTGGCTAGAAATGTGTTTTAATTGGTAGAATAATAAAGAGAATTCAATGGACAATTCAGCAAACGATGCATGAGTTTGGGGGCCTCCTGGCTGTGGGGCCCTAAGCAGCCACTTAACTATCCACTATCAACCTACAGGTGATGCATCTACCCACAGCAAAGTCCATGCTTTCATCAGCACACAAAAAAATATGAGACCCTGTCATGTGTACTATGAGACATGAATGCAAAAAGCTTCCCCCATCTAATCACAAAGCATGTCTTCATATCCATCTATCCATGCATGAGATTAATTTCTTTATCATCTTCATCGCCGTCATATCAGCTTGTTTTTGATTCATAATGTACAGCTGCCCAGAGTGCAGAGGAATTGTCTTTTTTTTTCCAGATTTGAAGCATAGTTTTCCCTTCCAAATCCTGTTGGTGCTCTGATTTCATTTCCACCAGCTATTGTCTTTGCCGTCGCGCCAACCAATAAACCGATGTGCTGTAACAATTATGTAACAGCGCTGAGTAAAAAGGTCTCGTTTGGGATGAGGCTGTGATTGTGTCTACAGGGATGGATGCTGGAAATCTCTCTCCTTAGATAACGCAATGACGTGCTGTACAGCGTTGTATGTTTATTAATATATATTGTACACCAGAGACACAATCAGAACGGATCAGGTTTTCTGTAGGTTGATGACGCTGTTTCGTCATGTGAATGCAAAGCGATGGATGCGCACAACCAATTCTGAATGATAACAGATATTCCTTGATGAAGTAGGATAAAGCCCTGTAGTCCCCTCACTCCTGACTATTCTTGTGCTTCTTTGAGCAGGTTTATCCTCAGAACTGTGTCATTCAATTGTTTATTAAATGAAGGAAAATCTTCACTAATCCGTGGCTGTCTCCATCTGGGATGCGTGTTTGGCTGCAGACACAGACAGATAAAGACAGTTCAAGATGTGGATATGGGTATGAAGTCAACCTAAATCCTTCACAATGGGAGGAAAAAAAAAATCAAGAAAAGCTGCCAATAAAGAGGATACAGATATGATACTATGAAGCCTCAGTAAACTCTGTCCTAATTACATTTTGCCGTAGGCTATCGTTCAGCCTAGCCACGCTTTATATCTGCTAATTGGATTCTTCTCTTTAGAATAAACAATGTTTTTTGTTTCCCTGCAGGGCATCCCGGCTATTATATATTGGTGGAGTCTCAGCTGCAACAGCAATTAAGACGGTGGGAAACGCCGGACTCGCAAACCTGCACAGAACAATCAAAGAAAAGTCAACCCTGTCATGCCTGTCTGAGCTGGGGCACAATTAAGAGATCAGAAGTGAGTTTGTTGTAGTACCGTGAGACGTCCACAGGGGGCAGCACATTCATATGCTAAATGAGATCATCTGATCATCGATAAAACCACAGTGGAAAATCATCATATCACCAAAATCTCTGAATACAAGACTCAGTGAATGTATGTGTAAACTGAAGCAATGCAAATAAATTAGAGTTAAACCAGGCAGGCTAAAAATAAACAAACAGGTGTCTAATTTATGACTGAAATACATATAATTTGCATGTCTAACAAGGCATCCCAACCTGATTCCGTGCGTCATTGTGATCAAATGATGGATAAAAAGTCAGTCCCTCTCTCAAAGCCCTCAGGGAGCAACGTAGGCCTGTGTGAAGATAAACTGATCCTCTTTAACCAGCCCCACTCTATCTCTCCGAGTAATCTCTGCTTCCTCCCATGTCTTTCTCTCATGTGAGTCCCTCTCTGGAGCTAAAGCTTTAGCTGAGGCTCAGATTTACTCTCCATTTACACCTCTACCCCTCCCTTCTCCCCATCGATAAAACAGCCTGCCGCCTTAAAAATGAACTGATAATCTGAAACAAGTGAGAGCAGCGCAAACAGGATCTAAAGGTCATAAGAGTGGGTTGGAACTGAGGGGACAATGCACTTTTTAGTTTATCAAAAGGTGTCTTAAATTTTCCAAAATGCTTCATGTTTATGTTTCTTCTTTATGCAGACTTATTTTTCAACATTTTCCATCACTTGAAATACTTAAAAAACGTCAGAATTTCCCTCAGCTCAAGGTAACTTTGTCGACCTTGAGTAAAAAGCCAAAATTCATGCAAAAGCCTTTTGTAACAATATCAAAGAAAAACACATTTTGATATTCCTTGAGTCAATTATCAACATTTGTCAATTAATCATTTCCCCATGAATGTACTAATCAACACTGAAGGATAACTCTGTCAACCGTGTCCAAGTAAACATTAAACATTTCTTCATGCTGAGGATGTCTCAATATGACTTCAGTTTAGCCGACTCACATTTATTATGTGAATGCAGAAAATGTGCAGCATCAATGTTTGCCGTTTCACCTCAATTACACCAGAAGGAAGCATTAAACTCAACACAGCAGGGAGTGGGGAGCGGCGATAGGGGGGGATGGTAGAGAGTCAGAGCCTACAGGTGGATGCTGGGGTGGAGGTGGGGCTTTTAAAATATATATGAACAGCAGCAGCCGCTCCATCAGCAGTCAGCATACCTTTCAGGTGAGCCGCTTGGCAGTGGGCATGTGACCTGAGGACACTGACGCTTATGTACAATGCCAAGATTGGATGTGTTGCAGTGAGAGGAGTATGCCATGCAGGTATAGCAGCAGACTTGAACTAATTTGAAGGCTTTTCACAGCCAGTCGATTTTTTTTGTGGATGGAAAGTATAAAAACAATAATATTACTGTAAAACAGAACTTTATCTAATATATCTTATATTTATCACCTGCTTGTTGTGCTGAATCAGACAGATCCTGAAGCATCTTATCTCATTATCAGTGTGGTTACAATATAACGGTTTACACAATTACCTAACATTATATTTTATAAAAATGTAACAGTTTATTCTGACATTAGCAGAGGCTCTCTTTGTTTCAGGTGTGGCTCGCCTCATCTACAAAAAAAGCTGCAGGAAATGACACTGACTTCAGTTGGAAATGATTTATAGATAAAATAAAGAAAAGAATGTCAGTTTGACATCTAATCGAGTCAATACCTGACAGATTATCGTAGTAATTTAGTAGTATAAATGCTAAAATAAGCATGCAACAATTCTGTAAGTCCAATATTGGCATTAAGCATTCCTGCTCACTGACTTTGCAACATTTCCTGCAATATCCAGTTACCAACCAGAGCTATCTGAGGAATAGCTATCTCGATATAAACAGTATGGGATGTCCATCAATCCTAAACTACATCATTAATTGAAGAGGAGATCAGTTTTCTGGTCAGAAACACAGCTGATGTGCATTAAAAAGTTCTCGTCTGATCTCTACGGCAGGCTTTGTCTGAGCTGAGCTGGGATCCGTGTCAGAGCAGTGACAACAAAGTCTTAAAATGACCCCATAAATGCCGAGCCCACGGAAGGGCAGACAACATAATGATAAATTATTTAGGCATCAGATTTCCCTTCCTCATTATAATCGTTCATTAGTCTAGCTGGTTAAGAAATCTGGATGACCTTGAGTTTTACTTTTACTAAAGGATTTAACAAGTGAAGAACCGATGTTCCAGATTCGCTGATGTAAAACGAGGACAAACATGAACAAAGATTATGACAGAGCCAAAGAAAATTGGGTTATTCCCTGACTTTTTGACAGACAAGACAGGGAAGGAATGTAGGACAACAAAATAGCCTTGTTGGTATAAAACTGCATATTGGACTGACCCCACAGGCTTCAAACAGATGGTGCTTTAATAATAAATATTTGGGGAAGGCTCCTTTAAATTGGATTACATTAGTGTAATCTCTGCAGCTATTTTAAACCATTTTGAGTGTGCTATCTCATCACAGTAGCTTTAATCCCTCTTAACTTTTGATTGTGTTTAAATTGATTCTCCTTGCACACATGGCTCCAAACTCCCACAACCTCCCTCCGGTTCTCGCTTGCAAACTCACTCTCACATGCAAAAATGCACATGTAAAGCCAGTCACATAAACACACACACAACACACTCTTAAATATATAATAATTTTTTTTTACACCATCACCTTGAGGTCACAGCAGATGTGCCAGCCCACTCATGACAGGAAAGTGGCAGCTTAGAGTGTCGAACTAGTTTACTGTACTACTTACTGAGAGGATTTCCGTGCTCACTGACTTAGGTACAAGATTCAGTTTGAGAATGCAAAAATGTTTTGATATGAGTAAAAGAAAGTGAACAAAAATGCTTCCAAGTAGCAGCCACCAGGTTCATGTACGCCCACATGCCCATAATAATTGGCTGATTTTCTCATATACCAGTGGTCATATGATCCATTGTTAATATGAATATAATGATTAGAGCCACTTAAAGGACAGCCTGGAACATGTTGCACTTGTCCTTCAAGAGTGGTGCAGACTCATCTGTAAGTGCAAACATAAATTAGTCCCTACAGGCTTTTTGTGGGATTGTTGCAGCCTAAAATGTCTAATTTTCATGTTGTAGTCTTTTCTTAGACATTTTTTGCAGTGTAATTGTGGGAAATAGTTAAAATTGCGATTTATTTTAGTGCAATAAAAAAAAATTAAGGGCAACTTGTTCCAGTAAGAATAAAATAACACTGTTTGAGGGTAAATGTGAAATATTTGCGTTGCACTTGTCTGCATGGTCTGCCACTAGAAACAAGTACATGTCAGATTTGTAGAAAAATTGCAGCGATTGGACAAAAGTAAAATTGCAATTCACATGGATTGGTTGACTTTGCGTTAATTGTTGTGATCGCAACATCGCAACTTCCTGGGGAGACTGATAAATGAACAAATCTGCCATAGCAAGGAAGCAATAAAAAAAAACCCTACTGAGCATTCATTTCCTCACTGCTTGGAGCACTGTGGCCACATTGTTAATCACGCCACCATCTCTTGAAGGATGGAGGCAAACGTTGATACTCAGTCATTGTTAAAAAAAAAAAGCTCCCCTGTTATTTCTTATTGCTGAAACTATTTATAACCTTAATTTCCTAAACATTAAATCAGCACAAATATGATTACTACTGTCACAACCTTAACTGTTTATATGTGTGTTTTGTGTGAGCCCACTACAGTTCAATGACCTTTTGAACCTTTTCGCACACTTGCCGTTTGTCCTCCCACTCTTCTTACAGTGTTTACTTACATCCATGATTACGCAGTTAAAGCGACAGAGGCATGCAGGCTGAATGCCTTACATGTCTTCTTACAGCTCTGACATCCAACACGTTTAACCACAATGCCCTCTGAGCTAAACCAAGACACAGGCAAAAGGGGAAACAGAGAAACGGATTTCTATAGTCAGCGAGGGAAAGGAGGGGAGCAGTGGGCTAAGGCTTTGATCACATGCAAATACCACACACACAGGGGATATATTTGTTTATGTGGGAAAACAAAGGCTCTCATTGTAGAACAACTTTTGTGAATTATGTAAGTTGGGGGAAAGGTTTACATCTGTGCATGTGCATGGGTATTCATTTAATTTAACTGTACTGAAAAACAACAGTCTCACAGTGAACAACCAGCATCTGATTGCGGTTGTGTTGGTTAGTCGGACTCGAACTAGTGGATGCCAGTGGCCTTTTCATCCTAGCTGTCCATCACAAGTCCCACAGTGCTCTTTCAGCCAACTCTTGGGTCCTAGTGGCAGGGAATGAAAGGCAGACTGAGAGCTAATATGGGTCTGCAACCACAACAGAGCCCATAACCACCCTGCCACCCCTCACACCGTCTCGGGTCTTTGAAGAAGATATTTATAAACCATTAGTGTGGCAGCGGGGCGAGGGTTGGCTGTTTTATCTCCCAGATCTGTCATGTGTTACCATGCACGAGGCGAGCTGTGTCACTGACAGAGTGACAGAGTGAGGGCTGATAGGGCTGCTGCTGCACAAGTCCAGGGTCGAACACGGCGGCTGAGGCCCCGACTGCCTCGCCACTTCACTGCCTGTGGGACACGGGGAGGGCTTAATGCAGTGAGACTGTAATTAAGAAGTTGAGTGATCTGATTTCAGATTTCCACTGAGCTTCTCATCAGAGAGGAATTACAGGCTTATAATCCATATGTAACGCCGAACACTCAAATGCCTCCCAAGTTCATCATAGGAGAGGTGTAAGGTACAAGTAATTTGAATGCAGGTTTCAACATCTGGAGGATGAGACAGTTCTCTCTCGTTTGTTTGTGTGTCTGCTTGCTGTCCATTTTTTATTCTCTTTCTTGCTGAGAGTTAGAAGACAAGAAGCAGGGTCGTAATGGGGTTAAACCCAAGTAAACTGCTTATCCACCTCTTTGAAATGAGAGTTGACTCATCTATTTCCAGATCAACTGTAACAATCGGGGGGGGTAAATTCTGTATTTACCACTACACCCCTGGTCCAGAGGCAACAAAATTCACTCACCAGTACCACTAAAGCTCACTAATTGCACCTAGATATACTCTCATTGACCCCCTGTATAATGACACTTCGGTTTTTGTAAAGTTTAAACAAACAAGGCATGACATGTTAATTACAATAGTGAGCTTCAGAACTTTTCGTCTAACTCTCCCCCAGAAAGCGAATAAGCCATTCCATTAATAGGAAAAGAGAAGGTCTGAATTCATCTTTCTCCAGGCTTTCTAGGGGTTAAGTCTTGGTCTATGTGCCCCCGTCGTGAAATCAAAGCACTGAGAGTATCATCAGTTCCCACAGCCAGAGCTACTCCCCAAGACCAGGTATGGATTTTATAAAGTGAAATCCAATCTATATAACTGACTTTGAGGTTACAAATCAATATGATTCAGCAGGGTTCTTTTCATGGATTAAGTCATTTGTTTTGTGGAAAACTAAACCTATAAGTGCTATTATACTGCATTTAGATTTCCAAAGAGTTTTCATACAATAAATCAACCTGAACATCAAATTGAGCGGCTGCAGAACACTTTAGCTTTCAGATATGAATTTATGTTGAAAAAATCATTAAAAAGATTTTTTTATTTTTTTGTCCACCACAATACATCAGGTCTTGGTCAAATTCAAACTCAAGTGAACACCTTACATCTCAACCTCTATCTTTACCTTGAGGACAGAAATGAGGTAGTTAATAATTAACATCACCTGGTGCAAAGGCCATTACATAGGCTAAATCAATATTTATGAATCCCAATTTAAATCCTAATTTTAGCATGCCATCTTAACATGTCATGACATGGTAGACAGAATTCACTGCACATAATAGAGCAAGACACTCACACGGGCAAAGAATGACACAAGTCTACGATTTCTGGATATACAACGTCTTTAGAATGAAAACAGCCTTGCATAACGTGCTACCTTTGAAATGCTGAGATGAACTGCTCTCAATGAAAGTGACTTTGTGGGTCAGGGCTCAGATGGTCAGTAGGGATGGTCAGTAGAGCCCTGCTGGCCCTCATCTCCACTGTTCATTACATCAAACACGTCTGATACAGTCAGATGAACCTAAGTGATCCTCTCATCCACCCACATGTCCACCTACAGTACAGCTGAGGGGCCTGGACAAGGGTGAGAGTGGCAGCTTAGAGCCTATAGAGAACAGTGGAAATAACTTGACCCAGCATGTCTCCCACCTGAGCCCAGCTGGCTTACTTCTGGTCTGCTCTTCACTTTCGAGGACACAATAAAGGGTCTGTACACCCAAATCGCCAGGTTGAGTGATAGACCCATCCAGGTTGAAAGCTTGTTAGACCACAAAACACTGCACAGTGGTTTATAATACTTTGATACAATATGCATTGTTGATTTAAATCATTTTATAGTTGGTCTGACGATTGCCAGATAAACAGTAAAAGTAGGACTGCTTGATTATGTCAAAAGTCATAATCAAGATTGTTTGGGTGAATACTGAGATCACGAATATTTAATACAATTATTCATTGGATTCACTGAACTTTAAAACAAATAACAAAACATGTTTTTTAAAAAGTAGATTTCCTTGGATTATAAATATAATTAAACTGAAAAACAAACAAATAAATAGATGTAATATGTACTGTGGCATCATGGGCTTAATGTATCCTTTTATTCAATTTTCAAGAGTTTTCATTAACTCATTCAGTATTGAACGTGTTTGGTGACCAGCAACACGCTGTCAGCTCTCTGACTTATTTGTGCAAGGTTTTGGGTTTGCCACAGTGTCTGCTCTGCCAACATAAATTCACTGTATGAGCGTGTGTTTACATGTGCTGGCTGTGCGCATCATATCTCCAGCATTGGTCCAGAAACATAAAAGCAGGAGAGGGGGCGGTTGTAGCGAGAAAGCCGGTAAATCAGAGAAATTAATGTTATTTCCTGATTGTTTCACAGCAGTTACACACCCACACCGCTGTGCTATAGTCTCCCCAACGCCTGATTTGATGTGAATATGGCCAAAGGCTTTCTGAACTTAACATGTCACATTGGGAGCGGCAAAAGCGCACTGTTGTAAAGCAAACGGTTGAGGAACATGAGGCACAATAATCGTTTTATCTCATTATCTTGTTTTCATACTTGATGGAGGCCAAAATCGTGTTAAAAATTAAATTTTATTAATCGCCCAGCCCTAATTAAAAGTATAGTGTTCACATTAGGAGGGAATGCTTGTATGTGTTTGATTGGCCAACGCAGCCTCTTGCCAGATGATGTTGCATTGTGTTGTGTTTTTACCGTCTGTCTCACTGTAGCCTTAATAATATCTTTCTATGTACTTTAGATTTAACTGGTTGATATCTGCTGTGAGAATATTATGTCTGAAAATCTCAACAGTAACGTCCATATCCCAGTTACATTGGATAATCCACAGACCTTTTTCGAGAGTCCTTTTTTTTTTTTTTTTGCTGGGATAATTTTGGGTGAACTGGCCCTTTAACATTTTGCCCCAAAATGCTTGGTGCAGCTCACTCAAACTGCAGACAACTGGAGGTGCATGATTACACAATGAAGGAAGTGACATGAAAAGATATTTTCCAACCTGGTGAGATCTTTGCAGATATCTTTTTTTTTTCTGAAATGTTTCAGTTAGGCAGCCAAGGACAGTATAATATGCCATAAGAAGACCATTTATGCCATTACAGTACATCTAAAAACCAGTGACTGTATTACAAATAATCATTAACAGTGCTTTCCTCTTGATATCCAAAAGACCTGATGCTGTCAAGTCTGTAGATTTATAAAACAGAAAATAAGTTAAATGTACATTTCTTCAGTTACAACACAGAAGATGCATTTACATGTACATGTGCAGATGATGTTACATGTAAAATCAGATGTTTAGTCCATCAGCCATGCAGTTATTGCTGTGCAGTGCATCGGTTTTCCTCTGTAGCAGCCGGCAGTGTTCATGTGTGACATTTTACCGCTGAGTGAAGTGGGTTGTAGTCGTCTGTTTGGCACGCTCGCAAATCACAGGCATGATTAATGTGCAGCAGTGATTTGTACCTGGTAATTTCGCTCTGGCTTTACTTCCCTGCTGTGCATTATCGTGTTAATGTGACACTTTATTGATCCCTGTAGGGAAATTCTCTTTTCACAGCAAGGTCTAAGTGCAGGGTCAGTAACAGAAGAGAACAGCCGAACAGCTGGTAAAGATTCAGTGTCTTGTTGAAGGATGTTTGCCGACATGGGGTCTTAAACCTATGGCCTGTGGTTGAAGGACAGTCACTAAACTCAATATGCTGCCAAAAGCACATGTTTCCAGTAAGAGCACACTGACATTGAATGTATATAAGTTAACATACGTACTGCATAGTTCAGATTTTTTAATTTAATTCAAGGAAAATGTTATTTTAATACTTTTGGGCCATCACTCCTCTCGGTTATGATTACATTACATTTCTTTGCTGCAGAATCATTGAATCATTAAAAGTATGGTAAAAATGTAGAAATTGACATGGTTGAAGTGTGTCAGTAAGTTCACGAGGGCCAGGACCACATGCAGTCACACAATCTGACAAATTATAAAAGAAACTGGGGCAGCATGATAAAATGATATGATGATATTTGTTGGAGTCTGTACCAAACATGTTTTCTTATATCTTGTCACACATTTGACCTTCATAACAAAACTGCAGCTTCTACGATTTGAGTATTGTACTTGTGATTTAAAAAATGCAGCCCTAAAAATTCTGCCATACTTCCTTTACTATCTGTCCATGGTAAATAATTTAGATTCTGCAGTCCAGGTTCCTGGTTTAATTTGGACCTAATGTACTTACAATAGAGTAAGCCATGGTACCAACCATATAATAGTTGTTGTATGTAATGAGTATTTATAATTCATTTTAATGGACATTCACTTTGGACTTCACTTGCAAATAAATGCTTTTGATCAGGAGTTTGTGTATTATTTCAAACAAGTTAGACCTTCAATCTCAGAAACCTCTCCTGAAGAAACTCTATCTAAAACCTTCTGTTACCTATCTGCAACAGCAATAGGAAAATAGACAAACAATCGAGAGGTCAAGTGGGGGACAATTTACTTGACCTTTACTTAATTGATGCCGAAACATGCAGAAGACATACTGCACTAGGTTTCAAGGCAATTATTGCACAAGCAGCTCACAAAGTCATGTAAAACTTTAAAGATGTCATCATGGGTTTTACGAAATTGCAGTGGGCATTTTCTGACATTTTGCTGATCAAATGGTTAATCATCAATTAAGAAAATAATCAGCAGATTAATTGATAATGAAAACAAATGTTATTGGAAGCCCTGGTTACCTGGTAGTAACGTAATGTTGGGAACATACAGCTTTAGATACCACAACTATACCGGGAGGTTTGCACAGCTTATACTGTTTGCCTTGTTGGAGTGATATCACAATGTTATCTAAACCAAAACTAGAAAGAAGACCAGACAAATTGAACATTTTCTTTAAGTTGACGGTGGATTGAAAAAGCAGATTGCTTTCAAAGAATGATTAGCAATGAGTGAGCGAGGGACAGATTGGGTGATTAAGTTAAAAGAGATGGAGAAGGGAAAAAAAGGTTTTATTTAACAGCCACTGATAGATTTCCAATAACTAACAAATAGACTCAAAAACACAATAAAGAGAAATTGTTGCAACGTGATGGACCCCAAAATCTAGTTATTGTACCTGAAATCTTTCATGTTCTCTATATCCAAGAAAATTTGATAAAACGGTGCCCAACAGACACACATAGTACACACCGTGAAAGAGAAAAAACACAACAGAGACTACTTGCATTCCCTACAATTAAATAGGAATGCACTGATCTGAGACCGATATCAGATATTGGTCCAATACTGACTCAAATAGTTGGATCGGTTATCGGTGACAATGGCGCCCATCTATTCAATTAAATTCTATGTCTATCTATACACACTACACACACATTTTGCTCACAGGAAGAAGAAGGGAGCAACCCAGCAAGGAGGGAGCTAACAACAAGTTCTACAACTACTTGGAATAATATCTGAAAAGTCAATGTTTCATGGGGTGTGGATGCAGTCTCTCTGAAGGGACTAAAACTTTTTTGAACCAGGCGTTCAAACGTTTATTTAATATACTAGCAATTTTAAGTCAGATGTTTCCTTCCACATAAAAGATTAATCCCAGTCTCTTGCATACAGTAAAGCACACATACAGCTCATTGATTGCTGCACCTGTACCTGTACTCGGTATCGGCCGATACCTAAAGCCCAGGTACTGGTATCGGTATCGGGACTGAAAAAGTCGGATTGGTGCATCCCTACAATTAAAAGCAGCAGTAATTAAGAGAGATGAGAGGATTGTAATCAACATGGATTATATCAAAGCGTAAAAAGGATTTGATGGCTCCCACACCCTGACATGATAGATTAAGCGAGAGAGGCTTTTAAGGCCTCTCGAGGGTCTGCTTGTGAATGCATTATAAACTGTGCTTTTGTAAAAGTGCTCCCTTCTGTGTTGGGATTAGATGGAGAACAGTTGCCCCCCTGAGACTGACCGTGTGGTGTCTCTGTGTAATGGTCAAAGACAAATGAAAGAGATTTATTTTGTCTAATCCTCTTGAGCTACTTTACTTTTCGCCACAATAAGTTGATTGATTAGAGGCTGGTGTCTTAATGACAACACACCTGCCAAGTGGCATTTACTCTGAGGTGTAGGGCCAGAAACAAATGGGCAAAGTGGAGGAAATTAGTGTTTACTTCAGTCTGGTTACATTACATTTTTGGTACTATCTACTGCCCTACTGATCTAGGGTTGCAACTAATGATTATTTTCATTATCTATCAATGTTCTGATTATTTTGTTGATTAATTGATTAATCATCTGGTGTATAAAATGTCAGAAAATCATGAAAAATGCTGATGATGTCCGAAACCCAAAGATATGCAGTTTACAGAGGGAAAGACAGCAAATCTTCACAATGAATAAGAGGCTGAAACTAGGAAATGTATGAAAATTTAGTTTAGAAAGTGATTCATACAAATAATTAACTATTATTAATGCTCTGGAGCATGTTTCAATTACAGTAATATAACATAATTTATAAGATTTGTACATTTGTAAAGGCGTCTTTCTGCCTGCTGGCAGCTTTATACTTTATACTTCGGTAAATTGCTAAAAGATAAGTAAGACATACATGTGGAGATGAGACCGTTGAAACGGTGCAAAACAAAAAGTAAAATGAATGCATCAGAAAACTTAACAAAAATTAACTCCAGAAGGTTAAAATCGTTTTTTTTTTCTTCTTCTTATAAAGTGGAGATTACAGACAGTAAATGAGATGGAAAGGTGTGATTACTAGGGTTGTGTATTTGTCGAGAATCTGGCGATGGGATTATGATGTGATACAGTGATTACAATTAAATATATTGGGGTATATTGTAATACTGTAAGCAAGACGATATATTGCAATTCAAAATGTCACTGTCATATAAAACTATACTATACAATAAATAATTTCATAGTATAAAGAACACACTGTCAGAAGTCCCTCTAACATCCAACATCATAGAAAGTAGACTACATTAACACTTGAGAGGTGTGTGTATTCCTCTGAGGAAGGAATAAAAAAAAACATTGGTGCATTGGTGCTGAAACTGTTTTGGATTAAGAATTTGACTGAACTGTCACAGATGGATGGAGGATGTGTTCATTTCAAGAACAGTTCCAATATAATAAGAGTAGGTGTAGACATTAATAAAGGGAACAAGACACCTAATTACACATTGTTTATGTTGTGTTTTATAAATAAAATGTCAGTATTCCAGACACCAAACACAATTATCTTACATGACTTACTTACGTGAAATTGCGTTAGCCTCTACTAACATTAGGCATTTCAAAGTAACAGTAATAATTAGACCCAACAAACAAACATTTAATAACTGATTCATCGTCTAAACCTTGGAAGCTCACTGAAGACAGTATTTCTAAACTGTTGAATGTGTCTTATGCTCCAAAATACGTTTTAAAGTGCCTTCTCTAAATCTCTGCTTCTGTTAAGATCTGTGTGGACAGTTGGCAGCAAAGGGGTTAAGCCTTTAATTCTGCCACAGTTCAACAGATCATTGATTAGCTTCAATGGATGTGGCCACTGATGGAGGGGAAAGTTGCGCTTGTTGTGGAGGAGGTGATTATGGATGGAGACTTAAACAAAGTGCTCGCATGCACATAAAATAAAACATTACATTTTAGTTTTTCTTTCGATGTTAGATGTTGTGTGTGTGTGTGTGTGTGTGTGTGTGTGTGTGTGTGTGTGTGTGTGTGTGTGTTTGTGTGTGTGTGCACTGTGAGGTGTTTCTGAGGATAAATGTCAGCACGCTTGTGTGTGTTCTCTGCACTGGCAATTAAAGCCAGGCACACAGTGGTTTTATAGACACATTTGTGCAGTGACTGAATGGCGCCCGTTGCCCTTTAACCTCAGCTGCCTCACACCCACTCTCTGCTCTGAGACCCCTTTCCCCGGCCATGTCTATCAGCAGCAGCCTCACGGATAAACGATCACTGTTTCTTTGGCCAGGTTGCTAAGCTGCCTCTCTACGCTCTAATCTTATTATCGGCCCAAGCTGGCTTTAGCAGGCAGGGAGACGAGATAGACAAAAGTCGTACACAAGAAGGCATTATAACATGGCTGCTGTCCTTTGACTCTGGAGACAATCGCATTACAGTAGGCAGAAGAACCTGGTAGTGAGCATGGCCTGTCTGTGTGTGGGTGTGAGGAGGGCTGCACAATTAATTTAACTATTATCAAAATTGCAATATGGCCAAGTGCAATATGCAAATCGCAGAAGCTGCCATTTTTTACTGTAGTACTGCAGAGATTCCCTGGCCTCAAAATCTTATTCTCCAGATTTAAGAAACCATGTTTGCTTGGTACAGACCCCGAAAAATGTAACAAAAAAAAAAAAAAAAAGATCATTCCCGCTCTAATTGCAAATCACATTCCAATATCTGTCAAAATAATTGCAATATAATGTTTTTACCATCATTTGTACCCCTATTTGTGACGGTACTTAAAGATTTTCCATAACTATTCAATAAGACTATGCTCTGGAGGGATAATCTATACCATCACAGTATTTCCCTGCATAATACTGTCTCATTGCTTTGACATCACAAATTGACACACATGCATAATCAATTATATTTTTAAGGTGAAAAATTTAGTTTAACAGTGTCTATCAAAATTAGTTGGGCTGTTATGCTTTTAATTGGAATACCTCTGTTTCATATTGTATTACCCATTTGTATGTAATTTATGTTTATTACAGCTATCAAATGACAGAAAACAAACAAAACAAGCAGTGATTGCAATGTCGATTCAGTTTCAGTTGAGTTCTGGTTACGTCCATTTACCTATTTATTTTACACAAAAGCATGAAGAGCATAAATACTGAGAGACTTTTGAATAGTGCTCCAGCATATACACATTTTTAAATCAATCATTTACTGGTTTCATTTCAAGAGTCAAGGAGACCTTTCTGTCAGCTCCAACATTTTAGGTCAGAGTTGATTTTTTTTCGACTGCTATGTAGATAAAGAAAGCAAGAAAAGAAACTGGTGCCAATTTCAAATTCTATGCGTTGCAAAACATGCAAAAGTGCAGCCAACAACCCACGGATTGTGAACTCAATTATGCTTTTTAATGACCGCAAACACTGGTGACCTTTTGTATGTGAGGAGAAAAGCACTAACACTAACCTGGCGAAAAGTGACTAACCTTCGTTTTAAAGCCATTTCAAAGAAAACAGTCTTCTAAGAAGAGCAGCGAGCTGCTGCAGGCACAAACCATTGTCCTTCAGCTAAACCAATTAGGTGTAAGTGTTGGTAAACTGCTGCTGTCCCCTCACCCCACCCAACTCTGACAAAAGAAGTATAAATACATTTGTAACTCTGCAGAGGTGTTCACTTTTACTCCGAGAAAGATAGATAATGTACATTTTGTGTGTAGTATCAATGATCAACTCCTTGCTCCTGTTCTGATATTTCTGTTTTGATGGTGCAATGTCATATTTTAACTTCATCAGGTGTTTTTCATTTATTACTTAAGTAGTAGGGGTGTCACTTTTGATTCAAAACTCCAACATTTTTTGGTTCATTTTAGAAATGTAATGACCTGTTTGAATTTAAAATGTACACTCTGAACAGACCGCAACAGACCATTTGAAGTAGTTTTCTGAGGGCTGGATTACAAGACTTCCACCATCAGCCTGACCTACAGAATAACCTATTGACCTGTCAGTAAACTAAGCTAGTGATGTTAGGCTGTTTACCACGAAACCGGGGAAAATGACATCTTGACCTACAGTAGCTACTTATGACATTCATCCACTTCAGCCTTCTGATATCAATGTATTATAATTTGTATTTGTGTTTTGCAACATCTGAACAAAGATTGTGGGACTTAAGAGGGTGTCCACTTTTTCCTACACTTACTATGCTACTATAAAATGACTGAGTTCAGTTAGTGCAAAATGCTATTACCACTGATACCGCTGTTTATATAGGTGCTTCCTTTTTATAAATAGCTGGGCTAGATGGTCTGTACTGTGCAGCAATACTTGTGGAAATATATCTACTTTTCCTCAAGTGTTTTGTTTCTCAGCACAACTCAACAAAACAAGACATCTCTTAACATAACCCTTATACACTTGGAAGTATGCTTGAAAAGTATACATTGAAATAATATAAATCATTTGATTTCTTGATGTTTACGAAAACTTTACCGTTACATGCTCTTTTGTATTTTTCTTCACAGCTGTTTTCAAAATACGAACACTCTTCTGGCATTGCAGGGAGAGATGTATGTCCCTTAATACTGCAGCTTTGTGACTGCAGCAGTTATACTAATTTTCTCATTTCAAATCAGGGAGGACGCACGAGTGCACTGATTAGAAGATCTAAATGCGGGACAGTCGTCTCCACTCCAGGACTTTACTGAAAACTCCAGCACGATCTCCGTCCATACTTTGTTCTTCTTTTGGGCAATTAGTCAGATTCAGCGTGGATGAGAAGAGATGAATAATGAAACACTGTCTTAAACGCTACAAAAACAAGAAAATGTTTGAATCTGAATCACTGATTAATCACAAACTGCATGTGATTTGCTACAATATGAAAATGGAGCACTGGTAATAGAGCTATTTTTTCCTTAACCCTGAATAATAATACATCTCTGATAAAATTATTTGTAGCAAGTGACAAGTAAGTTTCATTCTTTCAAGCTGTCAATCTCTGCGTTGTGGTCCGTTAATATTGTGACTTTTTGAAAAAGAGGGTGTAAACTAATTTTCACTTTTATCTTCTCTCGTCCGCAGGCACATTCATAATGAACTGTAAGAATGACAACTATCCTGTCATCCCTATTTACAAAACAACCATATTTAGGATTACATCTGTCCTTGTCAGTGTGAGTGTATTTCACCATTAGAGAGCATTTAGATAAAGAACTTAATAATACAATTAAAAGCAAATGTCAATAACAACAATAGCTTTCATAGTAGAGTTGCATTAAAATGTATTAAGTCTATAAAATGTCAGAAAATAGTGAAAAGGTCCGGGTGTGATGTCTTCAAATTGTAAAGATATCAATTTACACACAAACTTTAAATCATCACATTTGAGGAGCTGGAACCAGCAAACACGCTACACTAATAAATAATAATGGATCGAACAACTATATGTATGTAAATAGAGTCGCTCGTAGTGATCAACCCACAAAGAATGATCACCCAACTGTGGAGGATTTTAGCATCTTTCAGCCCATTGTTTTGGGTTTGAGGCCTCAACTTTACTGCTCTGGTTCACTCTCTTTCTCTGTTCTGATAAACTGACTGTACACTATCTGTCCAGCATAACAGAAGACAGACACAGTGAGAGACTAGCTGGGGAAGTTAGTGGAGCACTAGGAATGGGGGAATATAAACAGCAGCATTGTGTTGATAAGGCATCTTAACATTAAAAACTCGACATCGGGCAAACACTAACTTTGACTACATTTGAGCACCAAGCAGCACTGATGTAAACACAGCGATTTTCTTCTGCCTGTCGAGTGCAAAGCTCGGTCCAGGATGTTGTGATGGAGCCAGGTCTCTGCAAGATGTGGGCACAACAGTTCAATTTCATCCATTACATTTTACATTAGCCAGGAGTCGGCTGGTTCCAAAATGGTTTAGTTTAGCTCATATTCCAACTCCCTTCCCTCTCTTCCTGCGGTGGCTGCAGCACTCTGTGATGATAGAATATCAAATAAAAACAATAATGTAGCAAAGTTTAAAGGACTCATCGTAACCAGAATTGTTTCATTACATCAAAGATGGTACCCTTATGATCATCAAGGTCAGTTCCTTCCTACCAATCTCACTTCCATTTGGTGGAAATTTGATTACTAGTTGTTCGACTGATAGGGGTCTTTCAATGGCCAATTTCGATATATAGAGAGCAGGGCTGCCGATGGCCTTTATATAATTCAGATACCCCCCCCCCCCTCCAAAAAAAAGTCATGTATATTACCATTATTCCATGCACATTACAGTCTAAAATACATGATATTTAAGGGAGAGCGGGGTAACAGTATGTCAGCCACAACATTATTCTACACATTATTACATAATATATATATAATGCTAGCCAATAAAGGTTTTAGATTAGATTTACTGTAATTTAGAAGACACAAAGGTCACTGAGGAAATGTAGGCGTTTACAGCACAGTGCACTGAGAGTTATAGTACAGGCCTCTAAACTAAACTTTTCACAACCTTCCCAAATCTCACAAGGGGGAGCACTAACCAACTAAAACACTGACAAGGCTGGCAGACAAAATGTCATATTATCACCCCGATCATTCGGTCTGTGTTAGAGATCTCCTCACCAATTTTCCAAAATTACAAAAAATCAGCTATTCTCAACAATACAGACATCCACAATTATCACCTGATAATACTGTCACATGCTCTGTGGTGTACATTTAGAGAACTGCAGACCTTCCAATCAAGGTAGGAGAATGTTTCCTTCAGATACAAATTGAATGGTCAACTTCACGAATGTTTTAGTTTCCTCACAATACTTTGAAACTAGACACATGTTGCAGACACGCGCCTTCAAATATCTTACCTGAAGAGTATAAGCAGGCTTAATACAACAGTACTGTAGCACTGTAGCTACTGTACAGCAAGGCACAGTTTTCACGGCTGAATCTTTTCTCCTATATCTCACCAGTTTCAGAATAAACTCTATATTTTAGAGGTAGACTTGATACCAGAGAAAGTTTCTGACTTCACCTTCCAATCTGAAATGAAGCATATTTGATGTCTGAGCTTTGCCGGTAAAGGTGCCATGGTTACTGGGCTTATCAGGTCTGAGCAGGTTTCTTAGAAGCAGCTGTGTGTCGCCAGATCAATTTAGAGGACGAACCAACCTCTGGGCTGGAAATAGAAATGAGCAAATTCCCCACCTGAAAAAACCCATAAGGTAAGACTCCCTCTATAGATCCTAATATATGTAACTTAATGCATGACTGCCTGTTGCCACTTTGCTGACAGAGAAACAGGACAGTGCTTCACAAAGCAGTTCATGTTTTTTGGATACATGTTATGCCAATTTAATTTCAGGGTTGCTAAATATGCTATCAAAAAAAGCTATTTTTCAGCACTCGCATGACTGTTTTAGAGAGGGTATAAAACTGATGATTCAAATAGCTCTGCCACCCAGTTACTGTGTAAGCAAATTGTCTGTTAAAACAGTTTCAAGTGATTTAATCAGACTTTTATGCATACATGGTGCCAGACTAAGTACCGTGAAGTTAAAATGGAGCTGTGTGTGTTAAATCATCATGGCATGTTTATGCTCTGTACAGTCCATGTCTATTGTACACTAATGGTTACTAAACAAACAATAGTGCATAGTGTAGTGTATTATGTGAGGCTAATGGTTCTTAATCAGGGAGGATGGCAACTATTCATCTATACATGGATTCTGTTAGAGACAGTATTGGAAGTGTATTATTGATGCTGGCTGTATATTTAATGTGTTTGAACAAATGGGTAAACAATCCCCAGTCAAACTCATCAAACAAAGTCAGCTCTCTCAAGCAACTCTAGAAAAGTAGGATGACTGCTGCACACATATCTGCAAATGGGCTGAAACACAAACCACCAGCAAACTGAAAAACAGCAAATAATTGAGGCAGAAATGTACACTGTGGTCAGGAAGGAGAAATAATTGACATGGCTCCTCGGGACGAGATTGAAATTTTTAAAATTGCTAGTGATAATTAAGCAGAATATATTCTTCCTACATTGTAGATATTAATCTTATTCAAATAGCTTGCATCTTGACCCGGACACAGGCCCTAAATGGAAGGAAAGCCAAGGCAATATTTCAGTGTCAGTGACAACATGGGGAACAGCTTCATGATGAATAACTGACTGTATTTCACTGAACTTCCACATAATCTCTAAACTGAAGTTCAATGTAGAAAAACACTGTTTGATGCAAAATGCAAATTTCTTTTTTATTTGATCTAAATGCTTCTCGTTTGAACTCTTGCACAGCGGCCTCTGTGTGATTCGTGTGTTTTGATCATATTTTCTGTGTGAAAATGTTGGTGACACAGAAACGGTGTGTGATATAGTTGTGTTCCTCACAAACCGGGAAATGAAGATACAATACATTTTTCCTGAACTTGTTGGTGCGCAAAATAAAAAAATATGAATCTCACCTGGACAGGACAGTCCTTGCAGAACGGCTAACAATGGTGATGTGGCTGAGGAAAAAATTCTCTTATCAAACCTTCCTGGTCATACTAATGACATCTGGAGAGGCTTACAGACAGGAGAGTCTCTTCAAGTGATGGTAAGGTCATTACTCTGCCCAGCTTCAATTCTCAGTCATCCCAAAGAGCCAATTATTCCAGGGTTTGACAGATCACTGAGATTATAAAATACAGTTTGGCCTCGTATTCTGCTTGGTAGGTTGTTTCTATTTTGAGCGTCAACACCCCAAGGTATTAATTCTAATGGCAATTGCCTCACCACCAGAGGGACCAAACAGAGTGAAAATTTGATCCACAAACTAAATTGATGTTACAGCTGCAATAAACACTTGAGGGCTGGATATGAAGCGAGGGGATTTATGGAAATGACAAAGGCCATACCCAGAGGATTTAATGTAACATAACCGGTGAGGAGATGAAGTGAAGGTAACATTTTGTGTGGTTTTGTTTTGTCTTTTAAGCATTAATGGCAGTAAAACTTGAAATAAGAAAATGTGCTCTTGCCAAAGTCATTCTATACTTGGTTCTACACGGTTCTACCACGTCTTTATCGTGTCACCTCATTGCTCTGTGACTGGGGTTAAAGAAGCAGAAAGAAAAAATTACAAAATGTTGCACATGTTGAGTAACTTACATGTGGACACAAATGTCAACTAAGTGAAAAGTTGAACATTAGGGGGTGCCTGATTAGCTCAGTCAGTAGAGCTGGCACCCCATATACGGAGTTACTGCAGCGGCCTTGGTTCGAATCCGACCTTCAGCCCCTTGCTGCGTGTCATCCCCTCTCTCTCTACCCACTTTTCCTGTCAATCTTCAGCTGTCCTATCCAATAAAGCCATGAAAAGGCCAAAAAAATAACTTTAAGGGAAAAAAAGTTGAATCTTTAATTAATTGGAATTAATTTTAGTGGTAGTAACTGAAGTTAGTTTGGCTACAGCAGAGATTACTGCAACATAGCACAAAAAGCTAACTGAAACAAGGCTAAGAGCATACAGCCTGAGTATATGAGCCCAATCTGATCATTTGTTTTTTATGTAAGCTGTCGCTATATGACTTAGACATCGTCAACTCTCTCTGGTGTCTGCCTGCCTGGCTGAGCCCATTGCCCATTGTTCTCTCCCACAGGAGAGACAGACAGCGGTGGAGTGGCGCACACTGACCACACCACTCCAAGTGCAACAAAAGGCCTGTGAGCAAAAAGTCAATAACACTAATTTATTAATGTAATCTGTGCAAAAGATGTTCAGGCAATGAAAACAAACACTCAACAGAATAGAGTTCATTCAGGTAACTCTGTAAGGATGCACTGAAGCGGCAAACACTGGGAGAAAGATTACATGGAGAGTTTGTTATTCTATATTTTGTAAAATAAAAAAATATAAAAAACATTAAGGAACAGCTTTGATGAAGGCAATTTTTTCTTAATGCATTTTTTTAGTTAGCGTATACATTGGATTGATTTTAATAACTTTAATGCACATGTATTACCTAGCAAAATACAAGTATCGGATCAGGATGGAATCGGATCGGGATCAGCATTTTCTCCAATAATTGTTGAGATATTTCAGCTTGAACCAAAGCAGTGGACCAACCGATAGTGGCATCCATACAGCCATGCTTCTAGCATGGATAAAATATGATAGGATTTTGATATTATATATTTAGAGTGCCTTTTGGACATTTGGTATCTTGACCAATAAAAGAAAATAATATGGTATATCAGTTTTAATATATAAGATGTGTAAACCTCAATGCCTCAAAACCACTCATAGATAAAACCTTATAATTCCAAGGTCAAAAAATATTAAGGAAAGTTTTCAGTAAAGGAGAATAAAAAGGCACACTTTCCTTGAAGAGTGCATTACATGAGAGGAAGTAACATTACACAGGCACAGCGTAATGCAGTTTTAATCTGTAAGGAGGAATAACTGCAGCCTGTGCACCTGAGTTGCCTCGCCACCACAGGATTGACCTGAGGCACCTTCTTTAGCCTGCGAGGCCAAGTTACACCTCAAACCAGATGACAGCATTAATCTGGCCACAACAACCCTCCCCTCCATCTGGCGAGACAGTCGAGCAACAGGAGAAAGGAGCAGGGATGCCTCTCACTCCTCAATGAATACTAATCTCTCATCTCTGGCTCAAACAAAGCCATCCTGCTTCCAAATCAATGACAAATTCCGCCCTTTTACACATAAAAAAATCGTCTCTTTCACCGAGCCATCAACTATCATTTTAGAACTAACCTATCATCAATACAGCATGGCAGAAAATCCATCCAACCCTATGACACCACAGAGAGAAAAATCCCATCTCCTATTGCTTTACTGTAACAGCCAAACAGGACTATAATCTTCTAACGTCTTAGTGCAAAACTCATCTGCAGCCACGAGACAGCCCAGTTTCTACCTGCACCACAAAGCCAAAAGAATAAAGGTTTTTTTCTTTACAGACCAGCAATTTTCACGCATTTTACTTTTGAAAATCAATCTCCCTCTTTTGATACAAGCGCTTTAAAATGCTGATGCTGAACCCGTTTTTTCCACTCATATTGTCTCCTAATGTAACGACATCTTGCAATTACAGTTTTGACAACGCTTTTCAGAGTAATTGTGATGAATTGCAGAACTGCCTACTCGAGCCACAAACACCAGCATTAATAGCATTTCTTTCTCTCGAACCTCAAGATAAATGCCTCTCAGCAAATCAAATGTCGCTGGAACAGTTAGCGGCCTTTCGTTGTGTATATGTGTGTTTGGATGCCTGGTCTCTGAAGTTCACACACTGGTTTCTACCCAGAGCAAAGGTTTCATTTAAAGAGGGAATGTACCTCATTAGTGGTGCCCAGGGTGCATCCAGGGTGCACCTGGTTTAAATGATCACGACCCTCGCCTACGCCCGGGGTGTAAATGACACACTTCCCTGAGATGCATCATTTATGGGCTACGATCAGCAGGGGAAACCAGTGGTTAGTACATACGCAACACACCTCATTTGGATGCTTTTTCCTTTGCAGAAGTTCTGTTTTTCAGATACTCTGAAGGTACCGTAAGCTGAGGTAAGACTTAAAGAGCAAAATGACTATCTAATTGGCAGAGTGGGAAGACTGAAGAGTGGGCTGATAGTGTCATCTCTGTGGTGGACAAACCGGACTGGTCACCAGTGGCCACATCATTAGTCACATGAAGACGGAAGATGGCTGCAGAGGTGACAACAGGTGAAACACACCTGTCAGGCTGCAGCTTTACCACTCGCTCAATCAGCCTGTGCTTTAGTGTGATTCACTGCACTGAATATTTAAGTTTAATTATACCACCAGCTGATTCACAACCTGTAGGTAGGCTTTAAAATGGATTTAATCAGCTAAATAAACAGAATATAGAGCGACTGCTTTTTAATGAAGCCTTTGTGGAAGTCTGACGCAAAGCCTGACATTATTGAGCAGTGGGTGTTAATGAGGTAAAATGATGACTTTCATTGACGTAAGCTGTGTTTACAGCTAACCTAGCTGTAGACTTAATAATGATTCACACTGGAGGGATCTACCTCCTGATAAACACCAGTGTGACCAAATACGGTCTGATACGGACATTTTACAAGAAGAAAAATGTGTTGATGACAAATGGGCACTCATTGACATCTATAGCATTCAGGGGCAGGCTCGGTGAAACACACACAAAGTGGAGCAGAGACACAAATGAACTGAATATAGAGTTCCTCCGGTTCACAACAACTTGTATGCAGGATTCGAATCATGAGATGAAAAGTTAAATTTTTTACAAATAAAAGGAAATATTAATTGTTTTGCACAGTATATATCCTAGTTCAGAAATAAATAGAAAACATGTTTTGTGGATTTGTGTCTGAGAAAATCTTTTCAGTCATAATTTGTCGTCAATCTCATTTGGTTAAAAAGAATCATGAGAAATGTCGTTTTGTGAATTGTATCGACTCGTGAGTCGAGTGTATCATTTCATCCCTACTGGTACGTTACTGGTAGTGCAATAAAAGCTTCCCAACAAGAGTAATTCATTAATGTAATCTGGTGAAAACAAACACTGACATCTGTAGAGCGCTTTGATCTCATCATGTTGCCAGAAACCCTCTTGTGGTGTGTTTGTAGCCTCCAGGTGCTGCCACCTTCATTAGACAAAGTTGATCAGGTTCCCTGTTTTGAATTGTGTTTGATCCGATGATACTCGGACCACTTTTGCTTTTAGTTTGATACCACATCATCGCCCTCGTCTTATCTGTCAACTCTCTTCCCGTTACATGGTGAGTGAAAAGTGACTCCTGCTACTCTGTGCTGCGACTCTGAAGTGGGGGTGGTGGGCAAGTAATATAATCAGTGTATGCCTGAACACCATGTAACATCGGTAACACTAACTACCACAGCAAGCCTACCTTACAACTGACTTTGCTAAACAAGAACCACTTCGCTTATGAAACAAAACCTCTGAGGGTTAAAATGCATTAAATTGATGTTCTGTCTTTTTACATTTCAATTCCATAAGAGCTGAATGCTCGCCATCTGAACACCTCACTTGAGAGAAACCAACCATATGATCTTGTATAATGGTGTGCATGAAACAGCAACTCACCATCTGTTTCTACTATACAAAGTCAAGCAGATACACTGTATGTCTAATCAACTTGAGTGTCTTTCGGTATTTTAAGGTATCTTTTCACAGAGAATATGTTCACATCTTGTCACATGTTTTTGGGGAGAGAAGCTTGTTTTCATTTGGCATCTGTTGTCAGTTAAAAATATGAATATCACATCAGATAAGAAGAATTTATCCTCCAGGATTTTGCATATTATCAAGACAATATGTAGTTTTCTTTTACTGTAGCTGAGGGGTTTGACAGACATAATTTAAGCTTCCTTCTGGTCCAATTTAAAGTATCCGCCCCCACCTGTCTCTTAATTGTTTACTACAGATACAGTTTATAGTATTGCACCTGTTATACACACCTCTGCTGTTAATGCTAAAGGTCAGATTATAAATGTATTTGGTATAGATTTGTATTAAGCAGCTGAGACAATTTTAAAGGTCAATTTTGAAGGTCACTATACTGCTGAATGACACCATCCCTAACATATTCATGACCAGGAGCAGCCCTTTCTTACAGCAATTTATATAATTCAAGTACACCACATGGGGTCTGGAATAGTACAATACCTGTGAATAAAACTGTAGAAAAGTGAGAGTTTTATAAAACTTATAAATGAGTTCTGGAGTTACTGGAGTTATTTTGGTGGGCCACTACAATCTTAAGTCTTAAATCGCTTCTTGTTTAACCATATTTTATTAGGGATTTAGTTGTACAGATGGCTCTCTCTTCCTCCTCTAATACATTCCCACAGTACCGCAGATGTTATAAATATACGGTTGTGCGCGTGCTCCTTGAACAAATAATCGAAAGTTGTTTTTAGCCAACATTTGACAGCACTCTTCCAGTCAGACTTTGTGTCACTTCTAAACTATTTCTTACTGAATAAGCATGATGATGATGTTGGACTGTTAAAGTGTGCTGCGGACAGCAAATCACTAATGCAGCACAGTACCAAACATCAAAGTGAGCCGTTCCAGTAGAAAAATGCTGATTAGTTTTTGTGAACACAATGGGTAACATTGTGTACTACATTTTTCTGTCTGATGTTGGGGAAACATGGATGTTAATTTAATGTGCATCAGCTAAAATGTGCAAGAAATATAATTATATCACCTTTATAGCAGCAAAGAAAACACAAGCTGCCGACTGTAACGAGAATATTTGAAAATGAGTGCAATGATAGCATGCATAATATAAACATTAATTGTTTTTTGCTGTAATGTGGGAAATGCAGAGGGATGAGAAAGACTGTCACTGTCACTGTAAAACCTTAAGAGTTTATATAACTGAGTGTAAAAATCTGTACTGTGTCAGTGTTAACATAGTCCCGCGTCCATCAAAGTTCACTCAGCACATTCGCGTTGTTCTGATCACCTGCCTCAAAGTCACATTATCTGAATGAGCCGGCCATGCAAAGCCACAATCAACACCTCTCAGCCTGCGCTACTGGAACTGCCACTTTATAGTGTAAAGTTGAACATGCAGCAGCTGTTGTGTGTGTAGGAACAGAAACATCTGAGCACCGCTGTCCTCTTTTATTGTGTGGTGAGTGCGAGCCTATTCATTTGACCTAGATTTACATGAGAGAATCTTTTAGGTAGCACCGGCTCTTTCTGCCTCTAATCAGTGTGTGTACCCTCTGCAGGGGTCTTCTGTGTGTTTGTGGCACACAGAGTGGACACCCACACTAAAGCTATGCGTTAGCCTAACAAATGTAACCCCGTTTGAGTCAGAGAAGATAAATTCAGATCAATAAAGAGACTCAGACGATGTACGGATGTTTTCTCAGCAGCAGATTCTGCTGGTGACAAGGAAGAATGATGGCTAATGTGTTCGCTTTTAATGTTTTTCAGCTTATCGGCCTGCAAGAGGAGAGGAAACTGATGCACTTTCTCTGAGAATAGATTCTGGTAGACAGTTTGAATTTTCCTAAATTCCTAAACTTGACTAACTCTACAACTCTTTGTGATTCTTTATCCCAAAAGCGGAGCACATCTGCGTTCATTTTTTAAACAAAAGCTATTGTTAACCTATTTGTCTTGACAAAACTACCATTAAAAATGTATAAAAAACTAGAAACAACAACGAAATGTATTACATTTTCCATCTCATTCAACAACTTCACACACTGTCGCACAAAAATATCTCCCATTCATAGGTTTAATTAGCTGCTCTACCTGCAGTGTGAGGGGAGTTACAATGCCTGATTTATTGAACAATCAATAACCTGTCTAAAGATCTGTTATGAACTGTAATGAACCGCAGTCTTGATTCTGTGATGGAAATAATAATAATAATAATTGTTTGGGCCTTTAATCAATAGCGACAGCTGTAGAGTGAAAGGAAAGAGGAGAGAGGGGACGACATGCAGCTAAGGGCCACAGGTCAAACCTGTGGCCGCTGCAGCAAGGACTCAGCCAAGGTAGATTAAACTGAAATTTGACTGTTATGTCTGTGACAAAACAGCACTAATGAAGTACTGCTGTGCTGCAGAAATGCTCTGAACTACAAATCTTTTTTTAGTGAAAATGAATTTATGATGAAAAACTGGATAATTGTGTGTAATCGTAAGTCATATTGCAATATGTTTTTACTATATATCGTGCAGCCAACTGTGACTTGTCTTGCTTTCCCTTCAAAGCAGAAATAAACATCTATTTTAAACCATTCTAAGAGCGCAGCCATAGTGTTCAAAGAAAACTTTACTGGAACTGTGGATGGACAAAACCAATCAGAAGTTCTGTGTTTACATCCACACCGTGACCAGTCGTCTGATACGTACAGTCTGAGTGCACTAAAGGTCATTAGAAAGGACATAACATAGCATAAAAGACTAAAATGCACAGCTTCTGCCCATCTGTATGCAACAGGGAGGAAACTAGCGAGCTGTGCTTAACAGATGATCATGACACCAAACCATCTCAGCAGTAAAATGCCAGGAGGCGTTTTGGATTCACACCACTGATGGAAAACGTGGATAAAGATAAACTGGCTTTTAAAAATGACATTGCCTTACAGTGACAAATGTGAAATCACTGCATGGATGCAGTATGAGAACTGGATCCCGGACCTTTATTTTAATAGAAAATTACTCACCCAGCACATGAGCTTAAGTTTTTATGCTTCCTGGTTTCACATCACAAGTTTTGTGCAAATAAAATTAAAAATGCATGATACAAAAAGTGATAATTGAGCAGTTACACAGACATCTCTTTTAAATTGGTGATGTATGAGGAAAATACTTTTTTGGTTCTCATTAAAAAAAGTTTTTTTAATAGACTTTGTGTATAAGTGATAGCCCTGTTACAGATATCAGAGTTTGTATTATTTTATATATTTTATGTAGTTTTTTATGTTCAGTAGCAATTAATGAGCAACATTTCATACCTAGAATATGTGACAACAAACAACTTTGCCAGTGCCCAGGAAGTGAACAGGCAACTCTTCAGCTGCTAGTCCACACCCCCAACCGTGGTCCTAACCCAAGTCCCTATGGACTGAGGTACTGTATGACGACTGAGTAAACTCCACCTGCTGATGAAGGCCACCAGTTGTAGCTGAAAGCTCGGGGACACACAACCATGTCAGCGGATCTTGAGATAAAAAATGTTTTGTCATGCATACAGTTAATTTTCCAATTTACCAAAGTACCTTCCAAAACTACTGTATTAACGCGGCCATTACACACAAAGTTTGGTATCTAGAAGTAGGCTACCCACTCAATGGCAGCTGGATTGACTGTTTAAGTCTTTGACTTTGACTTGTGCTCTTCCAGATATCTTCCAGATCTCTAAATGTCTCTTTATTGCCTCTCTCTGGTAGCTGCTGGCGCCATTCAAAGAGAAGCTTTGCACTGATAGTTAATTCTCATGCAGCACCCTGCCGGGAACGCTGTTTGTTTCGACGATGGACCCTGACCGACTAATTTCTTGTTTAGTTAATCATGCGATACATAATCAGAATTACCCTAAGCTCTGTGAGTTATTCTGTGAAAAGGGATATAGCTGGCTCGCGAGCAAACACCAGCTTACACCAGAGCCAAGATGGTTCCCGTCTCATTATAAACCAGCCGTCACTGAACACAATCAGCTGAGGACATGACAATATTTTAATAGCCGGGGCCGAAGAGAAAGGCATTTTTACAAGAGGGGGGTGAGGTTGGCACGCTAACCTAACTCTACATCCAGACAGCTGGGAGCCAAGTCACCTTTTCATTGTCCTCAGGCCAGTTTGAGCTATCTGATGGGCAGCGGTAATGTGTAAGAGTGAGAGAGACACACTGGATGGTACAGCCAGAATGTGATTTATTGCTTTCCAGTGGTTATAACAGTTTAAAAATGTTCAGCATCTGTCTCAGATCATAAAAATGAAAGGATCCTGCAGGCAGCTAAGTATTAACAGATTTATTTTAGAGTTTAGTAACCAATTAGCTACGGATCTTCTCATGTAAAGCCAATGAGCTGCTCAGTTTCATCAATACCAGCTGGCTCTACTTTGCTCATGTGAAGTCGGACAGACGGGCAACACAGTTTTGCGCCGTAGCTTCTTATTCACTAAACATGACGTTTCTGACAGGCAGGACTGGGTTGTTCTCTTTTTTTTTTTTGACAGGCTTAGCTGCTGTCAGGAATGTGAAAAGAAATCCATCATGAAAATGAATAAATCCCTCCCATCTTCAGAACTGGAAGCGGCAGAAGTTGCTTGTCAGTGAGCCGCAAAACTGAATTCATTTGTTGTTTCATTTAGCATTCACTCCAAATCAAAGGATGGCAGATATAATGTCACACCACAGATTTTAAGCCAGGTGTCCTCTGTATTGTTGAAGGACAGCATACACACTTTCTAAGTAATTTCAGCATTCAAAAGTAAGTTAAAGATGGATGTAATGTTCCTGTTTTGTCTTTTCCAGTGAAAACCTGAAAGAAGCAAACAAATCCTGACATAAAAGACACGAGCTGTAACAATCTCTGATTTCCACAATGGAGAAAAGCCAACAACTGGTAAGAAATGATGCAGCAGCACAGCTGACAGGAACAAGATTGGCCAAGTCAGAAGAGCCTATGGGCTTCTTTGAGCCTGAATGATGCCGAATATGTGTTCGTAAGAGACAGGAAAATTAATACGATTTAACACATCTTGTCAATATTTTTGTGTTTGCTTGTGATTATGTGAGGTAATAGCATCCAGCTGGAAAACGGCTCCCAGTTTTGGCTCCAAATGAGATGTTTATGGTCCAAGTTATTCCGCCAAATTAATTGAAATTTGATCAGTTTGTCATTACACTAATTGCTAACGACATGCATGCAAGCCAGTAAAAAGCCAAAACTGAGTGCAGGACTTTGAACCTGTGTGACCATTATGTTCATGAAGTGACGCATATCCAACATGTGACAGCTGGGATTTCTTGTCTAGAATTTTTAAAATGACATCTCTCTCTTATCAGGTAGTCTCATATGCTTTTATGTTATTTTTAATCTCACAAGGGGCTATAACCATCAAAAGAAATCAAAAAAAGCAACAACATTTGACTTCCTTGAAATTTCAGAGCATTCAACCATGCAACAACATTATGCCCTCTTAAGATGAAAAGTACTCTGCTGCGTGCTTAAAAGGGGACCTCTGCTAAAACCACAAGCAGCAGCAGCAGCCACAGCAATAAAAATTACATATTTCATGAATTGTCAGCGTGCTTGTTCCTTCATTTGAATTCAAAATTTTGCTGGAGGAAGAAGGGAAGAGGAGGAGGGGGGGGGGTCTGGTCTTTTCAGATGGACACATCTTAGGCATCTGAGCAGGCTAATAGCTTCTCCTAACTGCCAATAATATGAATCTGAGTAATGCATTTGAATACATTTACACTCACTCAGGTTATAATGCAAAGTGAAATCTGCTGTTAATGCAGCTTGTGTTAAAGGTCATACAGGTACAGTACATACAGTACTTTCTTTATTTATTGTATTTCATTGCCTCAATTCATCACAGTTAACCCTTAAAACCCACACCAGCTTGTCCTGTGTGGAATAAGTTGGTTAAAAGAGGAATTGTTACTTTCTAACTGGTTTTTCTTTATAAATGTCGTTACAAGTAGGCTATATATTTACCCCTTTACATAATTCTAACAAACTGCAGTGGACTCTGGTTTCACTCACAGACTTCCACTTCCAGCAGCCCGTCCTGTCAATTAATTAGCTTACCTTGAAAGATCCATATTAACATCAGTATGGCTCGGAGTCTTCTCTTTATCTCCATGGCCCAACATCCACCGGCAAGCTCCAGCAGACGAGGAGCTTTTTTTCTTTTTAAAGTTGACGCCGAACACTCTCTTCGCTCCTCAACTGCTGCTTAATTGTCTCCAAGTAGCAATTAACAGAAAGCAGCGAGGCAGCTCCTGCGAATAAAGCCCGCTCTCCTCTCCCCATCCCGCCTACAAACTGCGGCTGACATCGCGGAGCGCACCGGCGGCTCCTCTCGCCTCCTACTTTACAAACCACGGGGAAACAATTCAGGTTTTCTTTTTTCTTTTTCTGCCGTTTTTCATATGTTGAATCCACTTCTGCTGCTCGTCTGTGGGGCTCCTTCAGTGTGTCGCTCCTTGCTGTGTGCAGCTCACACATTAGTACAGTAAACTGTAGGAGCTTATTCACCTGCCGGAGCTGCTCGGTGTCGCCCCCTGGCATCAGAACCTCAACTGCACCTCGTTGCTCAATAAATATCTACAGTGGCCTTTATTAGGCTGGTAAACAGTGTATATGATGACTTTTTATCTTTTTTAATAGACATAGACCTAAAATAAAATTAAAGTTTATCACCCACCACTTTCTTTTGCACAGTTTATCATATATTTAACTCAGGTTATACATAATACTTATTCATATGTACACATATGCACAACAGTCTCGATATATAAACATATTTCATTTAAATTATACTTAAGGTATATACCGCAATTTTATTTATTTACACTGTGCAACTACCTCCTGCTGTGTGATTTCATTCATCTTTCAAGACACACACACACACACACACACACACACACACACACAATATGTATTTAATAATGTGTGCAGTTGATGATGATCCATCAAACATATGATATAAAGAGGATGTATATAATGCATATCATAATTATTTTCTTTTTCTATTATATCTTTCTTTCTTTTCTTTTCTTTTTTTTTCTAGCACTCTTTTTGTGTTGTGATGTATCTGAAGCTGATGTAACAAGCGAATGTCCCTTCTTTCATCTCATCTCGTCTTATCTTATAGGCACTGGTGCAGTGGCAGTGGGTGTGCCAACAAAGTGGCATCTTTCTCTTATTTCTTTACATTTTTGGCTCCTTTTTTGCCATGCTGTTTTATGGCATTTATACTGACATCAGTTGAAAAGCAGGATGTATGTATTGTAAAGCTATGTACTATGTTACAATGTGTAAAACCACAATAAACTGGGAGTTTGCATGTCCTCCTCATGTTTGCATGGGTTCCTTCCAGTTTGTTATACAGTCTGGCAGGATAGCAACGTCCAAATCACTCATAGGTGTGTGTGAATTGTTGTCTGTTTACGTGTTTCCCTCTTTGATTGAGTGGTTCCATTCCCTCTATGTGACCCTGGAGAACACTTCTACATCACTGCAACAAGGTGACAAGTTAAACCCCTGGTTAGCTTTACAAGATTTTCAGGGGGTCTTAAGTCACTCTTTTAAAAGGTCCAGTGTGTAACATTAAGCATTAACATTTTTTGCCATGTTAAACTGCAATGTTTCTACAGTAACACACAAGGGACAAACCAAACACTGGCTCTAGATTGGGCCACTGTAGTTTCTCCTACAAGCTTGAAAGGGGAGAGTGTTGCAATACTACACACTGGTCCTTTAAACTTATAATTTTTTCTTTTTTTTCAGACCATCATTACCTTCATCAATTTTTAACAACAAAATAAAGATGTGAACCCAAATGCAAGACTTCTAATTTTTTATTTGCTTGATTGGAGGATAAGCAGAGCAGAGCACTTTTTTCTATCTTGAAAATTCTTGAAATTCCTTCAATTTCTGTAAGAAAATTAGCAGCCCGTTTACCCATGGCTTATAAAGCTTTGAGTATTTAAAGTATTACATCTATTTTATCTGGAAACATTGAAAGAATGAAAACTCCTCCAGAACAACTCTCAAATACACTTAATACTGTAAAATGTAACGTCAACTCAATTATCATGCATTAACTGATATATTATAAAGTCTAATTCAGAGCAGAATCAAGAGTCACTGGTAAAAGTCTCACAAGAACACACTGTGCAGCCACTTATACAAGAGAACCGGAGCTGCTGTGGGATTTTACATAGAAATGTAAGTCTAAGGGTCCCAGCTCAGCTCACAATAAATGGGTTGTCAGGTGAAATATTAATGTAGGTGGGTCGATGTGTTGTATTTTTAATGGAATATAATGGATTTATTACATGATATTAAGCTTCACATGTTTTCTGAGAGCCTTGCACTGGAGGTTTGCAATTAAACACGCATGAAGCCACCAACCCTCATTCAGTCAAATGAAGACGGATATAAAGATCCTGTGTTGTTTTTTTAATCTGCTTCTATAGAGTTACTGTCTGACAGGAGGCAGTTACACGTCTGACTTATTTATGTTGCTTTCATATTGTGGAACCTGCTGTCCCCTGTCTTCTTCTATTGTTGTTTTAAGATTAGACCTGGTTAAATTTTTACTGAAAATAAACATGACTCACTCTCAGTCTAACGAGACTTTTTATGAATTAAACTGCACTTGAAACATGCCAAAATACCAATATATGTGGGAACAAACTGCACATTTTGATAATGCTCCATATTACAACCTGTAAATTACATATAAGGACATTAATAAAATAATTATCTAGTGCTGATACTGTGACAAATATGTTAGTACAAGAAGACAAGATCTAAGGGAATAACAACTTTGTGATTAAGAGGAAATTACACAGTGCTGCATGTATTGTTTTAATTACTGAGAACCTAATTGTCCTATTAAATTACTGGGTAACAAGGCAGGAAAAATGGGGGAAAACATTTTTATGCTTTTTTATTTACAAAAACAATCCCTTGAAACATCCGGTTTCTAGTTTATCGAGTCCACATAGCTAAAACTAATCCAGTCTAATACGACCTGCATAAACTCTTACATTAGATAAAGATGTGGACCCAAATGCAAGACACAGATTCAGACTTATGATGACGTTTGGTAGATTTTTATTGAAGATGGTGATGATGAGGAGAGGGTGGAGGGTTTGGCTTACTAGCAGTGGCTGGTGAAGAGCTGATGGATGCCTGGCTGGCAGGCGGGCAGGTTTAAACCTAAAGCACCAGAGTAGCGATTAGACAGGACTACAACATAGGAAACTGTAAAACTACAAAAAAATTTAACTCTGCGACAGCAAGGTACTTGACTCCACTGTAGTAGACTGAGATATACTGTTGGGTTGATTGGAGGCAGGTGAGCAGACTGAGAGAGTTGACGAGTCGATTGCAGATGGAAAACCACAACACACAGACACAGACAGGAGACACAGGGGAGGGGGAAACACAAGAAAACACAAGGAAAAGGCTAGGGTACCGCCATGGCCAAAACAAACTCTACCTTCATTATTGATATAAATAAACATGTCTTTCTCTCTGCAACAGCTCAACAGCACCACAAACTACTGCCTCCAAAATAATCATGGAATTGAATCAACGCCTCTCTAAACAGAATAACCTTCATGAATGTGAGATTTATTGCCGGTTGCATTAGACTGCATTCATTTTAGCTGGGTGGCAACTGCATGTAAGTCTTAAAACACTTAATAGCATCAACTACATCATGCTGTATGGAAGCAGGAGATGTGTATGCATGGAAATAATATGGGATATGGTGGAAATACTGTTTATCCCTTTTGTACTAATTATGAAAGTGCAGTCGACTAACTCTTGAAAATACAGCTATATGTTTAACCGTCTAACCTTCTGTATTTAATCAAGTCATATCTTGTATCAAAATATGACTTTTATCATGTCTATAATTGGGTGGGTTTGTGTCAAAAATGTGTAAATCTTGGACACTACTACTACACTACATTAGAAATTTGATGTCACTGCCATGTGTGAATAATTGATTGCTTAAGTGCGAAGGAAGCACTAATATGAAACTGCACTGCTTGCAAGTTCAGACCTTTCCAGCCCTGTTCCCCTTCAATGAGCTACATTTTCAGTGGGTCAGGTAGATTTCAGAAATGACTTCAGCAGAAATGTTACTGACTACTCCACCACCTGTGCTTTCATGCAGTGTGCACCTGATTTACGACTGCACAAAAGACACTGACATGACAGAATCTAATCTTCATTGGTTGGCATTTGGTTGGGGAAATGTATCTGTGGTGGATTTCTTCACTATCTTTCTGATTTGTGTCACTTTCAGCGGCTATCTATGTGAGGAAAACACTCCCCGTCGTCTTCCTGAATACACCCATTGTTGAAGTTGGCGGATATGCTGCTATCTCGCTGCCAGATGGTGGAAGATGAGCCTTGACAGTCTACTCCTATTTCTTTGTAGAGACCATTTCTGGTTTTCCAACCAAGTGCAAAGAGTTCAGATTGATTGATTCTTTTGTGCCATCTAGTGGTCTACACCTGCAGCAACGGTGAAGTCTCTGTGTCTTTATTCATCACCTCTACCTGCTTTTTAAAATTATTTTTAGGGGTTGGCGGGGGAGTAGCTGTGGGTTGGCTGCAGGTAAACAACAGTGAACAGGTCAGCAGTCCCTCGCAGGGCTAATACAGATTGACAGACAATCATTCACACTCATGCTTGCGTAACTGTTGGCAGCTTCACTCCTGACCTGTGTGTCTTTGGACAGAGGAAGGAAACACCCAGAGGAAATTCATTTGAGAGCATGATGACAACATGCAATGTCCTCATAGAAAAGGCCACAGCAGAACCTGTGTCTTTATAATTGACAGGTTTTGACCACCGGAGGATACTACTGTTTAAAATGAGAAATGTTCACAAGAGAGGATCATAATGTCAAATAATCTTTTTAAATGCATACAGTTTAATAGTCAAAATTGTAATTATTACTGAGATTGTTGGAAAATGTTTTATTAGGTATTGATTGATATCATTTCTGCTGCTCATTAAAGGATTATGCTGCTGTAATGTTAATCTCATTGTCAACAAAATCCTTAAACCAACGATCTGAGTCCATTCCTCAATGCATCCCATCGTCCGTCTCTGTGCCACCCAGTCCCGAGACCGTCTGTTCCTATAGACATAAACCACCATTTTTCTCAGCAGGCTGTTTTATTTAAAATGTGAAGTACCATCAAGTTTTCTTGGTCTTACTCACAAAAGGAGAATCTTAATCTAGTCAATAAACATTTTATCAGTCTACATCTTTATGGAATGGATGGAATTGCTGATAAAAAATAGCAAAGAGGCTAAAATTCCTGCAACACTTGTATAAAGAAACAACTCTAGTACTATAATAATACAATATAGCAATAAAGGTGTTTCTTTGTGCACTTTGGAAGTGAAGCAGTCCCTACAATAACAAGACTAACAGTTAAAAGTCTGCAGCCATGCTAGAGCCTCTAGCCTAGAGGCTCTGTGAGGTCGTACTTTGTGGTCATGGCGCTTTAAGCTACGTGCCGTCGTCAGCAAGCTAACATGTTTACAATGCTAACATGCCGATGTTAAACAAATACAATTGTCACCATCTTAGTTTGCTAATTAAAAAACCAAAGCACAGCTCAGGTTAATGGGCAGTGGTGTAGTGGTGCCTGGAGAAATGGGCTTAAATGATGAGACTTAAGCCTCTTGTCCAGCAAAGGTTATAAACAGTAACGTATAAAACTACTCTTATATATTTAGCTCACCTAAAATGGGCCAGTAGTATTTACACATTGTCACTTAACTTCTGCTTTGTGACTTAATGAACATTAGGAAATTAGCATTTGCCACAGAAGAGCTACATATTTCGCTATCAATACTGGCCCATGGACTATAGTGAAACAACTACATAGTTACACATTTTGAGGGAAGTGTTCGTTATTCCCTACAGCTCACAGAACACTACTGAGTAATGTGCATCAAAAGGGATTTAGAAGGGAGTATATCCAATGTTGACTTAAAAATAAGTGTGTATACCATGCACTACACCACTGTTGATGAGAATGTCATTAGTTTTGCGTTTATTTGGACATAAACAAAAGGGCTGAACAAATTTAAATGCTGACCTGATGATGGCGCTAGATGAACAGTTAGTCTATCACCAAAGTTACAGTTCAGCCTGAGGGGGGCATGAATGTCTAAAATGTACATGCATTGCACTCTATCAAGTAGTTGTTGAGACATTTCAGTCTGGACCATGCTGCTACCAAATATATCAGGCTGATTTTGGGAAAAAACATTCACAGTCTTTATATGTGTCTGACTTTGACTTTGTGTACAGTGAACATTCAAATATAAGCTTCAATAAAGTGTCGAAACAAGCAGAAACAGGACATTTTCACTTTCTGACACTCATATACAGAGCGGGTAATGTGTCTTATATGTTAATTAATTTGAAATTCATGGGGAAAATCAGGAGTATAAGAGTCTAATTAATGTATCTTGAACATTTTATGCTCCACATTAACACCTCGAAATCCGAGGCAACATCACAGCAAATGTGGTGTGTTCTCTGAGTCCATGCAAAATCAAATTTACAGTATACTTTGTGACACAGATAATAGATGTAATGTTGTTAACTTATTCTGTTATGCTGTGTCATATTCTTGGCACATCATGCCTTAACTTGGACAACCCTCATCAAATAAGATATTGGCAACGCATCTTGTATTTTTGCATATGTCTGTTAAACAGCTTTGGCCTAGTTAGGTCTGCTGATAGAGAACCTAGTTCTCTTTTCGAACAAACTGCCCTCACTACGCTGCCATTTCAGGTCATAATAATGTTTGTTTGTTGTTGTGTTGTTGTTAAAAGATGTGATGGATTGAAAAGGTTGAATTTGGTTGAATGACATTAAAATCCACCTACACCAAATCTCAGCCATCGTAGACCGTATTATTGTAGTGACCTCTCCAACACATCACTTTACTGTGGTGAATATACAGCAGCCAGACCTGACACTTATGCTCGATGTTAAAACTTTGACGCCTACTCACACGAGAACATCAGAGACATGAAAGTAACAGGAATTTCGGCAAAGTTATGAGCCTCAAAATGGAAAACAAATAAAATCATGAATAATTTCTATCCTCTGTGAAGTAAATTGGAATGAATTTCTCCATATCTTGTAACTGAATTCTTTTAAATTAATTTCCCTCTCTGTTCCCAAAAAAAGTCCTCTTTTCTTACAGATATTGTGCTGGAAATGTGATGTTTATAGGTGTCAAGAGTTTGAAGAATCCTTACTGTGAAATTGGAGCTATTAGTTTGCTGTGGACATTGACTGCTTCCTTCCTACGTTTCCATTAAAAATTTAGGAGTCACACTGACACGCTCATATTGTGCAGCGGGGACACAGCAGTGACAGTCGGGCCGGTGAATAATCTCAGAGGCTGTTTGTGTGTGAGGCTGGATGTCTGCCACATGTTTTGTGATATGAGCCCACTGTGTAATGGGCCCTCTGTCATTTATCACTCTTTCCCGTCATTACGGAGCAGATTAGATTTGTGCGAGCATAAGGAATATGAAGATGACCTTGTCCGAGCCTGAGATATGCATCAAAGTTTTGATTTTGTTATTTTCAGGGAGAGATAATGCAGTTCTGCTTGTGCAACACAATAACACATTCTGTTATTCTCTCTATGAGTCTGAATCAGATTTTTTGCATTTCAGTTAGAGATATGCATCAATTCTTGCAGGCTGCTGTACTGTGACTCAGCAAGATCATCAGCTGTAAATCTGCACCATCCTCATTCTGTTTCTCTCCAGAGGCTGAAAACACTAGTGATTCTGATTTAATCTTAATTGCCAATTTGCTTCACGCTAGCATTGCATCTGTTTTATGCTCTCCCCATGATACTGTAAATGACAACTGTTTTGTAGCTCAGCACTACAGAGAGCCTGAAACAAAAGAACTGTTTTCTGAGGATTTTTATTTTCAAACATCTGAGCCCGGGTCTCTGTAAGTAGTAGCTGTTTTCTTCTGCAGGCTGGCTTGAACTGGGTTAGGGTTTATAGGCAACAAAACGAGCCTGAAAAGATGTTCAAAATATGAGATATTACAGTTGAGCCTCGCCGGATGTCTCTGTATATCTTAGACCAGACTCTTCCTTCGTCTTTTTAATAACAGTGGCCTGGAGAGGGTGCTCTGACTCGCCCTCTCATGATGAATTCCATTCAAAAGAAGGTGACAACAAGCTGAGAGAGATAATGAAATGTGATGTGTACAAAAAGATGGTCGCTGTTTATGTTGATATCATCCTACCTAGATAATATGATACAATGATGCCACACAGATGTTGCTCCAGCAGCAGGACAGTAGACCCAATAAACAGGAGTGGAGATTCAGCTGAGCTGCTATCTTATTGCAGATTTAAAAATGTTTTTATCTTGGGGCTGATTGATGGAGACAGATAAATGAAAGAGCTGTCACCTGTAGATGTGGAGAATACTGACCAAATTGTGGCCTAATTAATGAAAATGGCTGTGTAATTATCATTTTAATTGCTAAATATTAGACTTGACACGACTTAGACAAGACTTGACACATGTTTGGTCAATGAAATGTCAGAAAATTGTGATAAATGTCTATACTTTTTTTTTTGTAGAATCCAAATATTTATTTTATTTAATATTATTGTTCATTTAATGGTGCATATTATTGCACCAGATATAGCTGTCTGTAGTAGGTTGATGGAGTAACAGATTAATCAAGCAGGATAAAACATGAATATTACAATTGGTAGAAAAAAGTATAAACAATGAAAAAAAAAGAATAAAATTCATCAGCCTACATTTTTTTTCCAAACGGACACAAATTAAGAATGAATGATGACCAACATGGCATTCATAATGGTATTTTGTCAATAAATTGACTAATCATTGGAGCTCTATAGCTCTATTGCTGTTTCCCTTTGTCTTATAAAATATTAACCCCTTTTGTTTCTCCTCAAGAAGCTTTGAAGCTGTAAGAATCGTCTTTTTCAAACTGTCTGACAGTTTCATATATATTCTGTATCAACTCGTTCCAACTTTTCATCGAATCTGTATGATGATGTATTTGTATTATCATTTTATACACATTTCTACAAAGTTCAGCTTGACTTTTTTGGGATATCTTTGGAAAATGTAGGACCTTCAAAACAACAATTTAAAATAATCTTCAGTGGATCTGGACAAAGTTTGGCTGCACAGCATGAGTTTATACTGACCCACTGGAAGGTCAGTTTTAAACTGAATACCTTCTGGTTTGAATTGTTGCAAATACCTATACTTATAAATAATATATTTCCTGTTAGATAGTGTTTGATGATTTTTTTTTTTTTTTTCTGGTAAAAACATGGTGGCCAACCTACAAGCTAAAATTCAATTTAAAACCTGTATCAGTGCTGTTGCTTCTGCTGACTTGTGCAGCCCTGCTATCTCACAGGAAAGATATGCAGTTCTGACATCAGACCAGTAGAGGACTCCCATGAACCTCGACTGGAATCAGCCGCTGCTCTGAACACTGTTAAATCTAAATGATTCCCTCCCATTCACTCTCTTCAATACTCCTTTCTTTGCATTGTTGGATAAGGTCATTGAAAAAGTCCACATGCTGTTGTGTTCGGTACGCACTGTGCTGCACAGATGAAACCAGCACATAATACTCAGTAGATGTACAAAACAGGAGGACAGAGCATTTTTACACAACCCTAGCAGATTAACTCTGTTTAAACGCTGTTTTAACTGCAGCAGATGCAAAACATTTCTGATATTTTCATCACAGAAACATGGAGGAGAGACAAGGATTTGAGGCCTGTGACGTAACATTGCAGAATAGATAAATGGGCTCTCAAGCATAAGTGGCAATTACATGAGAGATCCATTTGTACCAAGCAATCAGTGGCTGAAGAAGTGGAAACTGAGAAGTCATTTTTTTCTGCAAATATCGGAATCATTTAATGACGTTGTTAAGTAGAGCTCATCTCAGCCTGTCGCAGTGCTTCACAATGCCACAAACAAGTAACGTTTTAATTATTTTCCCATAAAATGCATTTTTACTCCAAAACAATACACAGAACTCTCCAACTAAATCTACTGCACACACAGCTGTCTGAAGCTACATGCATTATCCTCACATACATTTAAAAGCCACGGGTCATAGGGGGATGTTGACAGATCACTGTGACTTGAAAGAAACAAAAGGTTGATAATGAATGAAGCAATTTGAAGTTGTGAATAAGCATGCATACATGAGTAAATCATCATTTGTTGTGTCTGATATCGCTACTTCTGCTTGCTGCATCACTAAACAGCAACCATTTTAATTATCTATGGAAGCTCATTTCTGCCAGGAAAGGGGGGGAGAGTTTAAAAGTTAGTAAAGATTAAAAAAATGATCATGGTAAATCAAAATGATAAGATAAAAAGACAAAATTAAATTATTAATTTTATTAATAAATTATTTTCACTTTAAAATTAGTATTTAAAAATGTTTTCATCATGACTAAATTTCAATCTTTGTCTGGAAGAAATTAGCATCCATACTTAACCCTGTTACAAAGAGTTTTTAACTGGTTGTGAAACAGTCTCAATTTAATACTGATACCTCTATATGACCTACATAAGCAAACAAGACCATCAGTGAGAAGATATTATAAGGTAATAATAATAATATATATATATATATATAATAATAATGTAGGTTATTTTAGTTATTCTTAATGCCTATTGCCAGGTCAGATTAGGTTGGTTTCCCCTTGAAGTCAATGAAATGACGCGGTAGAAATATCACCGCCTTTGTCCACCGGGGCTTCCAGAATGAACACAAAATGAAAGTTCTTTGTTGGGGCTATAACAATTGTAAGATAATAAGTTACAACATTTTGTATGGTTTTTTTCCCCCAGAGAAATCAGATCTGAATGAAAAACAAAAACAAAAACTGCTCTTTAAACGTTCCCTCCAGAGAAGAAGATGTCTTGAGAGCACAAACCTACATTTAGTTAATAAGTCAAATGAGTCTGGAGGAGCTGCAACATTTATCACACAGTGTAATGTAGTGTAAACAGCCTCTTACAGGCTCATTATATAGAGTTATCAGATGCAGCAGGAGTCGGGGCTCCTCCAGGGCTCTTCCAGCTATGTGCACAGATCAGTACAATCAACTATTAGATAATGTGACAACGCCATTTAAGAGCATGACAAAAGAGGAGCAGTGTTGCCATGTATTGCTCCCTCTGCTGGCAAGGGTCCCATAACATAAAAAAAAAAAAAGCTGAGACTTTAAAAAAAAGCTGAGCCTTTAAGCCAAATGTTTCAGCAATAGTAGCTGCTTACCTTCGCATTCTGGTGCATTGGATGTAAATGAGTTGCTGCTGTTGGCCCTGCGCTTCTGTGACAACCAGCCTATAAATAAACTCTGAGGTCCTCCTGGCTATCTGAAGGTCCTTTGCACTTACACACACATGCCCACACACAAACCCCACAGGGAAACAAAAGCCCTGCTCCTGTGACTAAGGAAATCTGCTGACAAGGTATCGTAGCGGGTCAACAGCCAAGACCCTCCACGGTGTAAAGAGAGCTCAATTAGGGACTAATGCATGTCCTAAGAGGAATGTCAGCTTTTATCACTGCCACGAATGCCTTTTTTGACATATTTGGGTTTTTTTTGTCCGGTAATTGTTGCGGTTGCACAGTGAGAGTGAAGCAATATGGAGTTTGTCATAATGAGATGCAGCCAGTCAGTGATCAGAGACACATAAGGTCAGAGCAGGGGGGTGAAAGGCCAACAGCTGAATCTCACATTCTTCACCGCAGTCAGACAGACTGCCACATCCCACCATCTGCACCTCCTTGTTCTGTCAACACACACACACACACACACACACACACTAACCTACCTACAGCAAGCAGGAAAAAAGTGTCACCTTAAATCCTGTTAAATCCTAAAGCTCGGACACATACAAAAAAGGAGGACACAAGGAAGAACAAAGAAATAATTCAGGTGGATTGTTTGTTAAGGTTTTCCTAATGCTTTACAAATACATATACTTTAAGGAATAGTTTGATATTTTGGAAAATATGCGTATTTGCTTGTTGCCAAGAGATTCCAGGAAGTCACTTCTCCCAGCCAAGAAACAGTCCGGCACATAACCCCCTTAAAACCGCAGTGTGTTCATTTACTTAAAAAGAAAGGAGAGATAAAACGTGTTGATCAACAAACTTTAGAGGTGCAGGTAGATTTTTTTGGAGCCAACCAGGCTAGCCAGGTTTACCCTTGTGTCCAATCTTTATGCTTTAGCTAATTGTTGCCAACTTGATTTGTAATCTTCTTATCGAACTCTCGGTAAGAAAGTGACTGAGAAGAACGACACCTTCAGTTGTTTCTCAACTGCATGTTTGCACTCAACTCACAAAGCCTTCTAGCAACCGTAGTAATAGTGGCCAGGAGTGAAGGAGGAAGCCAGGTTAAATTATTATCAAGTGAGAAATCCATGTATGAAGCAGTTTGGGGTGAATGGATGGGTCAAAACATCAGGCTTCAACAGATGAGACTGCTGTTTGTTTATTGAAAAGCATGATCCTGCTCATCCCCAAACCATAACCATGTGTGTATTATTATAACCATGACGATGGAGGTCAGAAATCATCATAACCCAAAACCACGATCTTTCCCTAAACCTAACCAAACTGTAGAGAGTGTTGTCACATCATGAAACTGATTTAAAGCAGTGGTTTGTAAATGTTTGTGAATGCACAGAGAAATCATATCCTGCTGATAGCGGCGTCAGATCAGAAAACTCTTCCATCAAGTTTTTTAATTTTGGAGGACTTGTTGGAATACACATGTCCCGAAAATGTCAAGCTATTCCTTTAAATTTTTTTTCTTACTGAATGAATGTCAGGCTTTTCTATACATAGTCACAACACCAGACACTGATTGACTGACATCTGCTCCTTATATTCAAATGTTGCAAACTGGCGGGGAGGTTTCCTGTCCAAATGCTGCAAACTCTCTCAAATGTGAATATTATATTGATTAATTAATGATGCCAAGATCACATGTGATGAACTGACTAAAGTTGGAGAAGGAACTGATTCTTAAAAATGATTTACACACTCTCACACACACAAAATCTTTCTTTAACAGAGGAAAGAAACAGTTGAAACAAAAACATTAAAGTGCTCTTTTGAAGCATAAAGAAATATAGAACTGGAGCCTTCAGGAAGCATGAAGAGCCACATGAAGTGATATCAGAATCAGAATCAGAATCAGAAATACTTTATTGATCCCTGGAGGGGAATTTGTTATGTGTACTGATAGCTTCTCTGAGGTTTTTAGTTAAAAGTGAGACCACAATTCCCATCTGACACCTCCAAGGCTGCAGCCGCTCTCCGGTTGAGATGCCTCTATTTTATGCCCGTTTAGCCTTTGTGGCCCTTAATAAGCTACACACTTCCAGTGAAGCTAAGATTGAAGCCATTGTGGGCCCCTCTTTGTGTCACGCCTTACAACAGACATCTGGACTCCTCTTCTGTTGCCCAATTTCCAGTCCCATTCAACAGGGACAAAGGAGAGCAGGCGTTTGACCGTCCAAAAGTCACTCTCCATCATGTTGTGCTCTCGCAGCCTGACACGGAGACAATGAGGTAGAGGTAGAAGAAGCAACGGCACCGAGGAACCGGTCTGGTCTGTTGCTGGAGCAGGGGGATTGAGTGAAACAGAGCTCATACCCTCGAGGGAGCTGTGTGTGTCCAAACTGACCCCCCTCCGGAGAGGAAGTCCCGGTCAGGCACCAGAGGCTCCAGCGGGGGCCAGATTGTGGAGGAGTGGGTGTGAAACAACAGCTGCTTAATAAATCAGAGAGTGGATGCTGAACAGCAGGACTGAAACGATCTGGAGGGGTGAGATGCACAGTCAACGCTCTCCATCGTCATCATCAACAGCAGCAGTGACGATGGCGATGATGATGGAACAGAGAAAGTGATGATGGTTGTGTTGAGGTGTCGAGGTTCTTGATTGTTAATAAACAACTCATTTCGGAGTGCAAAGTCAAGTTTATTCATACAGCACATTTTCACATATTCGCCTCACATCACAACATCTTCTATCATTAGACGCTTGATTCTGAGAAGGAAAACATAAATTGTTTTGCTGAATTTAGGCAGCCTGATACGGGGAAATATACAACAGGAGGGGCAATATCTTGTCGAAGCAGCAACCAAACAAGGCAATCACAAGGAAATAGTACAAAGTGAACACGTCTACTGGTGGCTGAAGGGAGATGTGATATGGAAAGGAAATTGGAGTTTAAGGTTAAAATAGATGGCTTATAAAGGAAATGAACACAAAAACCCAAATTAAGAATGAGAAATAAAGATTATACTGTTTACCTCATCTTTTGAATTATGAACCATCTTGGCTTGTGGCCCCTTAAAATTAAACAATATGGACTTGTGACCCCTCATCACAGTTTAGTGTGCTAGTGTGTACATGAGTTTAACAAAACTGATATTTTTTTACACCTAAAAGGCAAAAAAGTATTCAGTATTCAACAGGGATTCTGTAGGTTTGGATAGGTCAAATTTAAGACTTAAAAGTCCAGTGTGTAACATTAACAAGGTGCTACTGGCAGCAATTCATTAGTATATAATCACCTGGATATAGGAACTGGTCACCATGTTGAACCACATGTTTTGCAGCCACTGTAGTTTAACCTTTGCACTCCGAAGGAGAGGGTGAAGTGAGCAAGTTGCGATCTGCTAGATGCAACTAAATCCTACACACTGAACCTTTAAAGACCTTTTTAAGACCAGTATGAATGCAATTTATTTAACGTCCATACTGGAAAAAACTGAAGGATATGAAGGAAAATCGATATTGGTTTCATGTCTGTTTAGTTTTGTTGTTGTTACAGCGAGATCAAGAAAACATATTTAAAAGTTTGACTGAAAAATGCAACTTTTTCACAGTTTTATTGATCCAATCAAATTTTAAGACCTATCATTATAAAAAGAGATTTTAAGACATTTCAGGCCTAAAATTTGGATAAAATCACGTTGACACCTTGTTCAAACTACTTTAGATAAATTGATAACTAAATTGGTGAAAAGTGAGAATAAAAACATCTTTATACCATTTTCTTAATCAAATTCTCCTCAGATGTATCCTTGGACCCCCTAGCTGGAAACCACGACCCCAAACCCAATGCTAAAACACCCAACACCCAACCCTATCTTTAAGGACTCTTTGTAACGACTTTTTAACTTAGTGTTGTTCTTTGCCATCCTTTTTAATCCAAATACTCAAATCCAGGTTTCCCAAACATAACCTTTAAATCAGTTTTATTCGCAACCTAACCCATAGCCCAAAATCCACCATTTTAACGCATATAACTTCAATAATGACAAAAATAACTTTTAAAAAAAGAAAAATATTGAATTTATTTCCCCTTACACTGTCTTTTGAGGACTTTTTCCGTCCACATAGCTATAGGGATCACATGTTCACACACACACACACACACACACACACACACACACACACACACACACAGGAGGCAGATGTCGTGTCTGTCCCTTTAAAACACTGACTCCTGGAGGTTGGAGAGGATTTGGTGCGGATAGCAGGGAGTGCGCAGCCCAGCTCGGCATGTGCAGCGCCTCATATTCGCTCAAACTGACGCCGCAACCTGCAACTGCCCGGATCAGAGCACAGAAAGGGGAATTATTTTATTTATGACCGGGCTAAATATAGTTAACCCCCCGTCCCCCCCTTTTTTTGTTTCCAGGGCATCTTTAGAAAGAAGTCTCTCTGTGTGAGACCATGCGGGGATGAAGAAGTGCTGCTGCTGAGTTTTGTTATTAGGTTTCTCCGGGGCGGTGCTGCTGCTACTGCTGATGGTCATCCTGCTGCTGTCCTGGGTTTCTGGGAGTGACATCAAAGTTTTTTTGGGGGCTGATTTTACTCGCTTGAAATATTCCAGCTGAGGCTCAGGCTCCACAGCGGCTGCGTTTACCTGGTTGTAGTCCAAATCTGGAGCGATTTTTGTTTGACTGGAGCTTTAATTGATCATTTGAGTTGACTGCCAAGAGGCTGCAGACTCCAGAGGGTCTGACACCGGGAGAGTGTGGAGATGAACTTTGGAAATTTACTACTTGTGACTGTCTCATTCATCACCATCACAGCAGGTAAAAATATTTATATAATTGAGCAGAAATGTCTTTTAAAGGTGCATCTCCCCTCTCCCTCTCTCTCTCTCTCTCTCTCTCTCTCTCTCTCTCTCTCTCTCTCTCTCCACACACACACACACACACACACACACACACACCACACACACACAAACAAACCATATGGCGTGACTGTCTCATAGTGTAGCCCTGTTTGACTCGCCTTATCGTGTTTTCTGTCCCTCCAGATGGACGCAAATGTTGTGTTTTAGCTGGATTCCTCAAACACGTTTCCCCGAGACAGTTGTGGGAACTGAGCGCATCGTCCCGACAAAATGAATTATAGGAAAGGCAAATGTCACACACGCATTAATTTGCAGCATTTGAATACCACGGGTGAATGCCAAGAAGATGCACATTTCATCCTCCCCCCCGAGCGCTCAGGCGGTCGCACAAGAGGGACCATTAGGCAGCAGGAGGGGTCAAAAGAGGCTCCACTGTAGCCAAAGTGAAACCATTTAACTCTCACTTTTAGTTCAGCTGTGAGCACATTAACTCTCATGGACAGTGTCATAGTCTGACAAGCCCTGGGTTTGAGGATGCACACATAGTATACAAAAAAAAAAAAAATGCTTTTAAAAGCTCATTTTGATTACTTTTTAGATAGAGATTATATAATTTTTTTAACCATTGCTCTTATAACAGCTTAAATTTCTGAGCCTTAATCCAAACCCTCAATAAAGGCAGGGCTCAGAAAAACAATTCATGAGAGTGCAGACGTTTTTATTATTCTCAGACAAATTGCAATATATTGTGATCATGTATTAAATGTCTGCAATGGTGTGTTTCAGTTTTAATCTTTCAGCAAAATGAAAAAAATAAACAAAGAAATCTTCACTGATGCTACAGGTCAGTCATAATTCACGTAAGAGTCTGACTCATACTGTATGTTTGAGGTAAATACTTAAATTTATATTTCAGTTTTAAAAATCTGAAAACAATGTATAGGCTGACAAACATAACATACAGAACAAGATTAATTGAAGGTACCGTGTTTAATTTTTTTACCACTAGTAGTGCTATGGAGCAATGTTTTTACGAGTGGGCTCCTGTTTTGTTTGTATCATACACGAGTACATGGCAGCCCTCCTGCTGCTGGTTTCATTCATGCTACACTACTGATCAGGGCCAAACATAAGGGGGTGGAGTGAAAAGCTATCTGGAGCCAAGCCACCATATTTAAGTGACCAAATTTCATTTTGAATTTTTATTGTTATTTTCGACTTTAACCCAAATAATAATGTCATGACCAAATCAGTTTTAAGTTTACGAATGAATGAGCCAATAGGTTAGCTAGTAACAGTGAAGGAGCCACCACCATCTGTGTGTTCCTTTAGCCACTGATACTGAGTAGGTTTCTCTCAGTTTATGCATATGTTTATGTAGGGCAGAGGCAGCATGTGCATGTGAAGATGTGAGTAAAGCAGATTTGAGCAGGGCCCATTCACTGGACCTTTTCAGGGGCTCAGCCATTTCTGTGGGCGGACCTGCTACTGAAAGCATTAATGTGCCAGAAGAAGACTTCTAGTAAGTTAACACGACGCAGGATTTAAAATGTTAAAGGAAGGAAATGCTCTGTTTTAGGCCTCAAGAATACACATAATGCATTCTGGTTAGAAGATGAATATAAACATAATTTCTGTGTGTTTACAATTCCAAATTATAAATTCGTTTTTTTAACCAGCAATAACTGATATTGTTTTTGGCCACTTGGCAGTGGAAACAAGCTGTAAACACAACACTGACGTTTTATGTCTCCTTTTAGCTCTGTTTTTGGTCTCCTCCGGAGGGAAATCTCATTCTCCTTAGCTGCTACAGTAATGGCTCCACTATGTTCACCAGCTAGTCACTGGTTTGTCTGCTGTTTGGTGCTGAGCAGGTAGCATGAAGTGAGTTTTTAGAGCTTGAATGAGCTGAAAGATGCCAAAACACTTGGCAACAACTGCGTGAGACTGCGAAGCCCGGTGATTATTCGCTGTGTGCTTTTATTTAAAGTTTTATGGTAGTCATGTGATCTCTTGTTAATTGATTACAGCGACTTTAAAGAACTGTGTTTCAAAATTGTGTCCTGAGATAACTTCTGTTATGAATTGGCGCTATACAAATAAAATTGAATTTAATTGAATTGAATTGAAAATGACCTGAAACATATCTTTGTCACTTAATGGCTTAAATACAGGTTAATACCAGTACATCTGAAACAAGGTAATATCAGCTGAAATATCAGCCATTTTACATCTTCCTTAATGATATATTATAATCTGAGCTGTGTGACCCCAGTGACTCCTCTTGCCACTCACTCTGCTTCAATAAACTGGTGCCACCTCTCAACATTAAAGGCCCTTTTCAACACCCACACTATCTGCCTACATCCATTAATCTGGAGTGGGTATTTTCTCTCATTCCCACCTCTGTTATACTGCATGTTCCCGATGGGTGATACATATTTTCATAAAAATACTTGAGAGAGACGGTTTCAAACAGGCCTCATGAGCTCTGCGGGAACTGCGTTGAGACAAATACCTCAGTGGTTGTTTATTCTGTTGTTCTTTATATAAAAGAAATAAGAAATGTGTTAGTTATAGTGAGATATGTTTGTTAATCTCGTCTCTGTTGGTCAGACGCGTACTGGGGGTTTTATATGTGTTTCTCTGTGTGATCGAAAGCAAAAACAACAACAGCGTCCTTCACAAATTGCGTTCGATTTCACACGGCAGCTTTTTCTCACACAAACCAAATCTCAATTAAGGCGCAATCAGTGTAGACCCTAATAGTTCTCACTGAAATCTCAGTTATCTTGAGTTGCATTCAGACTCAGCTGTTGGCACGCTCGCTGTGTAACTAATCGATGCTAAACAACCCTTTGCTGGTGATTTGTGTCCACTCTGTCCTCCTGCTCATTACTTAGTGACAAATATGGCTGGAGGCTGACTAAAGCCTCTCACAGTCCGTCTTGATGAAACGACCATGGATGATGAAACCACTACGTGCCACAGGCTTGAGTCATGTTGCCGGATGTTGATGATGTCCCACTTCTCGGCGATGACATCATTTAGGGATGAGATTACGGGTGAGGAGGACAGTTGCCAAACAAAGGCTCAAAAAGCCTAGACTGTTGCCAGAAGAAATTTAAACCTGACTTCTCTGCTTTGAAATTTAGTTTGCTGTGGCACGTTATCGCACCCCCGCAGAGATTACTTGGCAAAGTCACAAGAACTCCTTGAATGTATTTGGCCTTTTTAAGTATGTAAATGAATGAAAATTGAAAAAGACAAAAGTAAATCTCAGTAGACAGCCACCAGCCCCACAGACAAGCTGCCAGCCTTCTGCTCATGTCTCACTTTTACTTGCACGTAAAGTTAGTCTCTGAGCAGTCTGCCTAACAGGTACATAGTTGTGTTTTTCACCAGATATCAAGCTGTGAGCTCAGACAGGTCCAGGTTCTTGTATGAGTTTCGCTTCAAGCCTGGCTGTCTTTAAAAGCCACTGAGATCTGAAGCAAAACAGGGATGTCCCCTCTGAGGCTCTGTTGTTTTCACACATTAGCGTGACAGCAGTACACTTCTACCCCTGGGGAGGATGCAAGGTTAATATTTAGAAATACTAATTAATTAAAGCGCCCCTCGTTATGCATTGCCACAGCTTGGAGCAGAGAAATGCCAAATATAGCCTGAATCAACAGGGTTTTCGAGATGTGATCTTGATCACCCCCTCAGCTCTTGCCCTGATAACTCTGTATGTTCAATGAGGCAGAAATGTCTGAGACGCCATGAGCAAACATGTGGGTGTGTGTCTGAGTTTGCAATTAGGACCAATGTGATAGCTTGTCTATCAGAGCTGCGTGCGGTACTAATGGGCTTTTGTTTGACTGCAGTTGCTTGCTTTCTCTGGATTTTTCCATTAGCTTTGTGAATAAATGAGGAAATTCTCGCAGATCAGATGCAATCATGACAATTACTACAACTAATCATACTCACACACATGAACAGATCATAATGAGTTAAGGCTATAGCTCTAATTCTATTAACACCACTGAGAAGAGAGCAAAATATGCCACACATTGCTCATCACTTTTCAGGCCTCAGACCTTTATCAAAGTTCATATAGACAGACAGCACCTTACATACAGTATATGGCTAACTTGCTTTTGCAAAATGACAGGAGACCAGGGGCCAGTTAATAAACAAACATAATGTTTATCAGATAACATTAATAAACATTAGAATCATTGAGGACTTTAATGTTGTAATTTTCTATTTTCTTGCATTGCTAACAGGCAGGAACACTGCAGTGAAGTTAGAATATTTGGAATCATGACTGTGCCTGATATAGCAGCCTTGCATACTGAAATTGTAATTTGGCAAATTAATTACAGCGCTTTAGGATAAGTAAAATAAAAGCAAACTCATCCGTCCATTTTTCATTGAATTGCCTGTTTTCATTGTCAACCTTTCTATGTTTGTCGTCCTCGCTCATCTTTGCCAAGAGGCAAATCCAGCCCGGCGCTGAACATTCACTAATTGGTATAAACAAAACATTCCCAGTGCAAATCAGTTTATTTTGATTGTGAATTAAAAAATGGTCAGAGGGCCACACTGCACCCTGTTGCGGGCCAGGTTTAGCCAGCACGCCCTAAAGATCCAGTGTGTAACATTTAGGAGAATCTATTGGTAGACATGGAATATAATATTCATAGGTATGTATTCATTAATATATAATCCCCTGTAATTTGTAAGGCGGAAGGTGAAGCAAGTGAGTTGCAATCTGCAACTACACCACTAGAGGCCACTAAATCCTGCACAGTGGACCTTTTTAAGTTGAGTATCACTGGGCCAGTCTCTCGCCCTGGATATACAGTATACAGTGTATATATATATATATATATATATATATATATACTGTAAGCCTAGTAATGGGAGGATCCATAAATATTGGAACTTTTAACAAAATGATTCTAATTAAAGATAGAAAATATCAGGGTTAATTTCAACACGTTTCTTATGAGTAGACCTGTTAAATTTGTTTGTTTCTCCATGAAAAGAACCTCTGGCTCATGAACGGACACATTCATTTGTACACAGGGTAGCCTTGAGAGTGTACTGGAGAGCAATAACCTTGCATGAGGCCAGTACACTCTCATTCAAAGAGCCCCTCCACACTGGATGACAGCCCAAGGTTGGCTGCCATTCACACTTATGTATTATCTCGCTCTCTTTTTCCCCTTGAGCTGAAGGTTTGTGAGGTTCGTACAAGTTAAGATGTGTTTAAAAGTGTTTCATTGATTCGTACACTCTGACACGGCAAAGCCATGGGTGGTTTAACAATGCATTGTAACATTCAAAACAAACCTTTTGAATCAATACACATGTTGAGCTGAACAATGTAGCTCCTGTTTGGTTAAAAAATAATCTGTGGAACAGCGCTGTGAGCTGATATCTTGTGTTATTTTTCTTTTTGAACTCATCTGGTTGTATTTGTTCATGCTTTGTGTTTTATTCTAAATAAGACCCATTTTTAATGTAACAGTAAATTGAAAATATTCTCCTTATTGATCAAAGCTGTACATCTTGTGAATCGTAACAACAGCATTTAAATGAAGCAGCAGTTTGCAAAACATCTTTTATTCTGTTTATGTAATTTGTTCTGAAACTACATGAGTAACCGATGTCCTTCCCTACTTGTTCATCCCTTGTAAATTCGAAAGTGATTTCACACCAGAATGCCCCAGATTAATATTTTTCACACAAATCAACTCAACAACTAAATTCCCACAGGCACTCTCCGAGGAGCTACTGCTGGCTCTAATGGGCCGTGCTTATGATCCGACTAAAATCATACCTAACATCCCCATTATCGCGTGTGACGTTCATTTTTCCATGTCACAGGCGGGGCTGACAGAGTTTCTTTTTGCTGAAAGGTGCTTTCAACCACTGCACCACAATCTTCCTGTCATGAAGCCAACATTACTGTGAAAATATTCTTTCTCTCAAAGAAAATGTGTTGCTGTCGTGCTCAAGGTGGCATAGACTTTTCTCTGATTGCACACTTGTCACAGGAGCAGGTTGTTGTTGTCACTTTGGCCACCTGAAGCTGTTTGCTGTTCTTTTTTGACAAGACTATTTTTCTCAGTATTACATCAGGATGGCAGCACATTGATTCTGTTGCAGGATATTTGTAGCTGTGTTTTGTACCCATCAACCCTCATTAATAACGTGTTTCTGATACATTTTAATACTTTAACTGGTTTCTTCTATATATTTTCAAAGGCTCATTCAAATACGCACCTACCTAATAAAATGGATACACAAGAATTTGTTATGCTGATATTCAAGTCATTCAAACCAACTGAAAGCAGTCAGACTTCACAATATGTGCTGACAAACCGAGTACAAGGACAGCTGGATCTCATAAACACTGGAAAGGGAACAAGACAGAGAGCCAGGACTACAGCCGCTATGAATGTGTATAATAAAAGGATTAAAACTACCCATCGTTAATGGTTAATGGTGTTGTTAATGGCAGATGGATGGTTTTATTGGTATTACTGAGCTTCTATTCCTGTGAGTAAATATAATGTAATTTGTCAGCATATAAAAAAAAGCTCTTTTCCATTTTCCTTGGAGAGTTTGTGCACCATTAAAATGTAATCAATAATTACAAGAGACAAATAACAGTTTTAAACAATACAGATAGTTTAGATGCATTTGAAGTGGAAACTAGTGGAGTTGTCTCGAGAGACATTTGAGTGTTTCAAGGATTATACATGAGTAAAGAAAAAAATGTAATACAAATCTGAAAAATTATTTTATACTGAATTAGTTTATTTATTCAGGCAATTAAAAATTCAAATGACATTTACAGAAGATCACAATAAGATTATTCACGCAAAACAATCTCCACACACACACAGCCACACTAATTAAAACAATCACATATATTATTAAAAATGTGAGCTCCAAAAACCTTTAAAGTCCCTCAGAAGAATGAGTGTTCCTCTTACATTAACAGAAAGGGGTAGCTTGTAATGACGCATCCAGAGAGAAACAACACACGACTCTGCAGCTCCCCTCAGCTCTGCAGGGAATGTTTGTGTCTTTTAGCTCATTGTTTTGGTTTTTATTGCCCCGCAGTTTCTCCCCTCCCATCAGCGTCATTTACAAACAACAGACGTACAAATTCAGCAATTAGCTGGTGAAAAATAGTGCAACATTTAGCAGCTAAAGAGACAGATACTTCCCTCAGGAGTTGGCAGAGACCAAAAAACAGAGCTATAAGAGAGTGATGTTAATGTTAAAGATTTTAAGTAGATGTATTTTGGACTTTGCTGCGTAGATTTCAACCATTCTTTTTTTTCCATGTATACAAACTTCATGGAAATGCAACATTAAACTGCGGGAGTAATCTTTTTTTTAAGAGGTCGACTCTCTCGCAGTATTTGTTTTTGGGATAAAATCCAATTATGATGGAAGAGGAAGAGTTCAAAGTGATGTAACTGTATAACATCAGTTGGGATTTGATACTGCCAGTGAATCATTTGCATGCTTTGAAAACACGGGTCACCACCAGGACATGAATGTGTTGTAGAGACGCTTCTTTAAAATCATCATCCAAATACATTTTCTGTGGACAAACAGTCCGTTGTGTCAATATGTACTCTTCGCAGATACAGATGTGATAGAATATAATCTATAGTAAAGTCCATTTTAATATCTGAAAGGATTAGTTTCCAGGCCTCGCATGAAATGATTTACACTTGTTCTCTTTTTGTAAACAAAGTATGTGTTTTTGTCAGGACTGACTGGAGGTGCTATGGCACATTTTAATGCCTCGATTAGTATTCATCCACATCCTGCATTAGCGTTTTGAGCTGTCCTGGTTTGTGACCCCGGGGTGTTAGCTGAGAGCGCTCAGATCGTTCTTTAGATGTTTACTTCAGGTTTATGCCATGATGGCGACTCCTGGCCCCTCGTGGATCAAATCAGTTCAGGAAAAGGACATAAATCTGCTTACAGCTGAAAAGTGAGGGTTTATCCTGATGCCTCTAGATTTAAGTATAATGTAGCAGAAGCATGGGCAACAACATGTGTGTCATTAGGTTACTCCTGACTGCTCCTCTACTATGATAATGGAGGATTGTCATGCATGTCTAGATTATGTGCTGAAAATAATGCCCCAGACAGAGCGGCACAATAATCAGTGGCACAGTGACCATTTCATTTTCTTTTTTTTCTTTTCTGAGAGTGAGGGAGAGACCATCTGTTCCTCAGAACCAAACTAAAAGCAGCGGCATTTTGAATTATTCATTTTTCTAACTGTAACACACTGTTAGAGACATTTGGTCTTGCTCTAAAAGCTTACCTCATGACTTGAAGAAGTGTGTCTTTCCCTCACAGCCAAGGGAAGATAGTAATGGATCCCCAGAGAGAAGAATATGGGAGTTATCTATATCTGTCTGCTTCGCTCATTCTCTCAACTCGGGTCTCTCTCCTTGTAAATACATACGTAGGTCTACCTGTGGTCTTATTCTCAGTTTTCTACCAGCTATCATCTCTACCTCTGCGACATTCCTGATTGACACAGAGATTGGCCATTACTATATCACATGGGTGATTGCATCCTCTGTACAGGTGGTGTTTTCAGTGAAAGCACTCTACCATATATGTTCTCTCCACCAATATATGGGGCTACTGTGTTTTGCTATTTGCAGAATATAGCAAGAACAAATGGATATCAAATCTGAAAGGCACAGGCTGTTATTGGAAAGTGTGATGTCTTATCTTGAATTCAGAGTCAACCTTCAAAGAGAGATTACCGGTGATTTGCTGCTTCGCTACACACAAATTTATCCAACTCTCAAAAAGCATATCTAAAAGACATTCTTCCCTTTGGTTTTGCCGCTGTCTGTCCTGTTACAAAGAGATGCTTTCATGAATCGTAGGTTGTTGGATGGTAGATAACATGTGTCCTCATCTGCACTTCACAGGGTCCCGGGCACGGTTTGAAGACAGTGCACCACGGATTGTGGAGGACCCCTCGGATTTGATTGTCTCGAAGGGGGAGCCTGCCACCCTCAACTGCAAGGCAGATGGGCGACCCACCCCGACTATAGAGTGGTATAAGGATGGCGAGCGCGTGGAGACAGACAAAGATGACCCCCGATCTCACCGCATGCTCCTGCCCAGCGGCTCCCTCTTCTTCCTCCGCATTGTACACGGACGACGAAGCAAACCGGACGAGGGCGTCTACACCTGTGTGGCACGCAACTACTTGGGAGAGGCCATAAGCCGCAATGCTTCACTTGATGTTGCCAGTAAGGCTCTATGATGATCATAGTCCTAAAAGTGTGTGTGTGTGTGTGTGTGTGTGTGTGTGTGTCTGCACCTTTTTGGCACTATATGTTGATGTGTGTGAACAGTGTGCAGATGCTTTGCACGTTGTGTCCCAGATCTTTTTGCAGCCGTCTGGCAGCTTTGTGGAAGTCCACTGGAGAGTTGGCTGTGCTTAAAAATAATGATATGAAACAACCAGACTGCAGGAAGCAAACTCTGAGAAGATGGTGGACATATATTCAGTATTAAGTAATAGCCTGAGGAGTCGTTCCTAATTTTAGGCTGCTGTGACAATAATCTATTTCATCTTTTAGCCCTTTGGTTTTTTTATTTTAGGTGTTTTGAGAGTGAAGTTAAACAATTTTGGGTCATTTTAGCATGTTAATTACTTAGCTGACGAATCTTAACAGTTTAGGTATGTGACTTTATAGTGACATGAGGATAATAACAATAGAATTAGGATCAGAATATCAGAACCAGCATTAATTTGAGCTACAGTAGCTCGTCTGTTGGATCAGACCACAGGGGCCAGTCTTCGCTCCCCACATGCATCAGTGAGCTTTGCCCACACATGACCCTGTCTCTGGTTCACTGCTTTACCTTCCTTGGACTACTCTTGATAGGTACTGATCACTGCAGACCGGGAACAGCCCACAAAAGCTGCAGTTTAGGAGATCCTCTAACCCAGTCGTCCAGACATTACAATTTGGCCCTGGTCAAAGTCGCTCACATCCTCACGCTGCCTCAAAATGTTCACTTGTTGCCTAATATAGCCTATATGTTTTTATTAGTGTATGTGGGTACCTGAAAATCAGAATTGTTGTCGAATGGACAAAACCAAACACTAGATAGGGCCTTTCACATTTTTTCACATGCTTGGATCACCACTAGGTGCCAAAAATCCGAGTTGTTTTTGTCAGTGTTGTCAGGATGGCTCAGGTTTGTAGAACCACAGTATCCCTGAATGTCATGTTACCTTACATAAAACATATTTCAGTGAATGTGTGGTATACATATTTTAAATTTGGCACTAGTAATAGACCTGTATCTGTTCAGTTTGTGGTCAGTTTCAGTAAAGAAAAAGTTGGATCCCTAATTTAACCTCTGTTGTAGAGATTTGGTAAAAACAGACTCTGGCAAGATCAACATCAGTCAGTAAAAAAGTTCAATGCTCCTACAACATTCAAAACACTTCAAGAAAAAACAGAAAAACACATCACCTCAAACACTTGTGTTTGTGTCACAGTCGATGCGTTATGCTATGCATCTCAGTACAACGGCTAAAGGGGGACTATTTTTTAAGGTTTACTGTCATGTTTGACTGAGGTGTTTTAGAAAGATGTAGGAGGATTGTGCTTGTTGCCCTGATCGGTGTTTTTCTCGCCAGAGTCTGAGTTTCCCAAATTTTTATAGTGGAGGTGGTGAATAAAATGTTATTATGACTAATGAACAAAAGTGTGAGAATAACACCCAGGTTGACAATGTTGGAATTTACTCTTAAATGACTAAAATTAAATTTTTTTGGCCTTTTTTTGATAGTGACAGCAGTAGATAGACAGGAAAGGGGAGTAGGGAGAGAGGGGATGACATGCAGCAAAGGGCCGCAGGTCGGATTTGAACCCGGGCCGCTGCAGCAACTCCGTACATTGGTTGTCAGCTCTACCGAAAGAGCTAACCAGGCGCCCATTATTGATAATTTTAGTGTTTTGTCTATAAAATGTTAAAAATAGTGAAAAATTCCCAATTTTCTGAGTCCAAGGTGAAAAATCAACAGTCCAAAGCCCAAATATATTTAGTTCACTCATATATAGCAAATCATCACACTTGAGAAATTGTAACCAGTGAAGTTTTTGATCATGTCTCTAGAAGATAAACCGTCACTGCTCAGTTATATTGAGAAATGTGACACAGCTGCTGTTGCTGACCCTCTCTGTGGTAGCCAGATTATCATCACATCACCTGAGAGATCCTCTCTGTGTGTGCCAACAACATCATATGTGTGAGCATGCATGTATAGCCTGGACAGACGTGTTCTCTGCTGCCGAAGAATGCAGCAGGGGAGTATGAGCTTTCCTCCTATCTTTGTGAAAGTGCACTGAAGTAAAAAGCTCCCACTAGGAGCCGTGTCTATTATTTTCCCTCCTCGGTCCAGGACACGTGCCATTGTCTTCCTTCCCTCCTAATTGTGCCAGTGTGGCTCGGCCCTGGAGTGAACTGCAGCTCTCTTTGGCATGAGGAAATGGATTAGTCTTTGGGTTGATTAGGGGAAGGAGCATAACAGATTAGCAAGGTCGAACTGTCCTCGTTAAAACACACAAAACAGCAATTTCAACCCAGTCTTATCTTCTACCATATTGAGACTTCCTTACTGTGTGTGTAAGTGCTCAGGGATGGCTGAACTCATCTGTAGCTCATGTCCAAAAATAGTGACAGCCTCCTCAGATATACTGTATATTGGAACCTATAAGCAGCTGCAAGTAATGCAAATATCCAAGCTGGGAGAAGAGATGATGCATATGCTGTCATATTGCCTCTTTTAAATGGTTGATAATGAAATTTACCGTTGTGTGCAGCTGGAGATTACAGTAAAGTCATATTAGTAAATGGATGACTCACCTGCAGGCACTGAGTGACTAACGGTATTAATAAGTGCCTGTTTTGTTCTAATCTCACTGCCTCCGGCTAGCAAGGGCATATGCTAAGGCAGCGTGGTGGTGGTCTTAGACTCCCCCCGCCCCTCTGTGTGAGGTTGTGCTGACTGTGGGGTAAGTAGTGACCCAATTAGCTCTGGCAGGGAGGGAGGTGGGGGGAGTATGTAGTGCTAATGAGAGGCCAGTTTTAAGCTGGTGGTCTTGCAGAAATCTATGAGTGCGTGTGTGTGTGTTGGTGGTGGCTTTGTGTGAAGTAGGAGTCTGAGGGACAACAGGTGGGAGGAGGAAGAGCTTTAAAACTCCCACTGAGCAGTAATTAATATCGATGCATCTGTTCGACTGTTGGTATGTCGCTGCGTTGGGAGCAGGAGCGCTGACACCAACCTAGGTTTAACCACATTAATTACACTTTAATTGCCAGTGAATGATCCATAATATATTGTGCTGCATGACTAAGCCTCTTTTCTGCAGTGCACTCACAGATTTGCACATCACTCACTCTAGCAACGTATTTCCTAGCCCCAGGAAACTTTGCGTGAAGTATTGCCACCGCTTCCGCTTATTCTGGCGTGTGTGACATTTAGCTGGCATTATGGGTAACTGTAGATCGCCGATGATTGCAGAGGAACCAATGCGCACACCTCCCAAATCTTGTTGTGCAGACCTGCATATTAAGAATATTAAGTTTTCTATATTTGTTTCAGGGATGTATGACCGAGAACAGCTTTATTGGAGAATCTGGAATCAGTGGCTTTTTGTTTGTAGAACATCTTTAGCGTACCGCCAACTCTTGCATATGGCGCTTACTTGAAAGGAAATGCAAGAAATCTCACACCCATAATTCATGCAAGGTATCATGGGTGAGGAATAATGTGGATATAGATTCATAGAAGAAGATATATAGAGAACAAATGCTGACTTCACCTCTGAGTCATGGAGGTTTTTGTCAAGACATAAAAACGATTTAAGAACTAAGATTTCTTTCTTCTGTACAGTCACTCCCTATTTGCTGCACAGTTGTATCTGAGGTAATGTTTTTTATGCTCAATTCACATTTTGTGCACCCTGAGGTCCACAAGTTCTGTTTTTGGTATATCTGCAGTTGCTCCCTCCTAGAGTAGCTCGTAGTAGGAGCTCGCTTTGCTCTGAAATGCCAGCAGCAGTCATTATTCTAGTCTTTTTTTTTCTTGCCTTTTTACTATAAGCTGCCAGTGACCGGCTGACTTGCCTGGCTGTTGAAAAACCAGAATAATGAGATAGTAGGAGAAGACTGAAATCTATTCCTCCATTCTTCCAAACAGTGTTCTTTGGCATTAAAACGAAGCAAAAAGGGGAGGACGCAGTAATGGTGTCTGTTTCAAAATCATGAATGTGAGTGTCTGCCTGTATCAGGGAGGAGACAGTCACATGATGCGGCAGGATTAGAATAAAGTAGGACAAATAAAGAATAAAACTTGTTTAAAAGGCTTTAGAGCCAGATGTTCCTCTTACTCCTGATGAGGGATTATGAAGGAATCAAACTTCTGTTTGCAGCTTGTTTCTTGGCTTGTTCTGCTTTACATTCTCTTTTCACCAGGGAGAATCCTCTGATATATATCATCGCTGATGGATACAGTTTATACGTGTAGTTTACAGTTGATCTGCACTTGGATGCAAGACAAATTGTCAGCCTAAAGAGCCGTCTACACCGAGAACCATAACTATAACCATAACCATAACTCGTTCTTACTCCAGTGGATTTTACACGACTATGGCGACAATGACAAGGGCAAACAATATTGTTGGGATTACTTTCAGAGCAATTTAATGAATGATATTGTGGTTGACAACTTAATAAATGCTTATATAACATAATTTTTAGGCTGCAAATCACACATACTGGCAACTGGTCTTTAGCACTGATGGGGCCTCTGAAGTCCTTAATGATGTCCTCTCTTTTTTAAATTAAAGTATGAATACAAATTGACTTTTATAGACGACAACAAGAACTTTGTTAACCCATATCCCTCTGGTTTTCTTTTTGTTTCTCTGGTCAACGTAACGCAGTAACAGCTGATTAATAACTTTTATATTTCTACCAAGCTACCGATACAGCTGGAGTGCACAGCACAAGCTCGGGGCCACTGTTTACACTATGTTATTATACATCTGTGTGGATGCTCACATTGTTATCGTTACAGTTATTATTATAGTTATTGCTCTTGGTGTGGACGGCCCTTAAGTTTGGCTCTAGAATTGTGCAAATCATCACTGCTATGGTTTATATGAGCACAGTCAATCCTCACTAATAATGCAAAATGCGATGTCTATATGCAGTGTCTGTTCGTAATTGAAACATCATCATATTCTTGGAAAGTGGAGGAATTTATAGCCATGAGTTTTTCATAAAGGCTATTTGCCCTGGAGTCTTTTCTCATCCTCCATCAACACAATCAGACAATGGATGGATTAAAGCAATCTCTCTTCTCTGTAGGCAAAGCTTCCATTAGCTATGACAGGGCAGTATCATAGCAATGGGATTAGACCACCTCCCTAACGGGTTTACTGCTCTCTGAAATAAAAGAACAATAGGAGCCAGGCAGCGGGTCGTATGCAGGCTCTCAAAAATGAGCACGCTTCCACTGTCCTTTAACCTGTCTGTCCACCCTCCTACCTGTCAGTGTGAAAACACAGAGCCTGGTAGCCATTCACACATCTGTCCGGCCCACGCTGTCTGCTGTCTGCTTCCTACACTCACTGTCACCTCATGTTTAATATAAACGCTTTTATTTCTGTCCTGTCTGTCAAACTCACCCATCATGTTTCTTTCAGTTTGCTGGGTACGGAAATTGTCTGTGAACTGTTAAGTAATTTGCCCTGTGGCTGCTTGATTTTAGACAAAGTCACAATCAATTAACAAAACAAACCAACAGAAAACCCTGTCAACAATATACATGAAGCAGCTTTATGTGCAATATAAAGTGCAAATGCCATATAGCATTTTCTTATGATTAATATCCCTCTGTTCATTCTTCCAAAAACACTAACAGATGGCCTTTCTGCAGTCCTAGAGCTCCTCTCTGCTAAACACTAATATTATAGAGATAAATGTCACTTAAAAATCAAGTGATGAATATTCTCTGGGAGATTAAATCTCCTAATCTGTATATCCCTGAAATATTAAAGTCATGAAAATGAATGGGCGCTCTCAGAATAGCGCCCACAGAAATGAAACCGCTGAAAGTCATTTAGCCCTGCTTTGCCATTATTTAAGCTCACAGGAAGTGCCTTTGGGGAATATGAGGATTTGTCTCTGCAGACACAGGGTCAAACCTCAGCTGCCCTGCAGTAACCACGCTCCATGTCTGAGCCCAGCGTGGACGGGCACAAGCCATAGCACAGGGCCTCGTTTAGAAGATTATTTGGCAGACCTAGTCGTATTATGTCTAAGAAGTTAAGTTAGGGACAGTAGCCCCTAAGGAGGGGTGGTTCGTCTCTGTGTTTCTGAGGAGATTGGTTGATTCCATGGTAGGATCATCCTTGCATACAAACATCCGTGGCAAACTCTGTTTGGCATAGCAAGCTTTAAAGTCGGAGCAAGGAAAGATCACATTAACTTGAACACAGCTTCAAAGAACATTTTGGAGCTTGTGTTGTGCAGTGTTTGGGGGTAGTGGTGTCAGGAATATATTCTGCTCTCTGGCATGTGTTTCAACCCTCAAATGTCCCACTTTCTGGGAGTCTGTGCCCGGGGACTCTGGGTTTCAAATGCTAAAGGTGTGTGCGTGCATTTGTGTTTGCGTCTATGTGTATCTGTATCTGTTGGTGTGTATGTGAGCAGTTCAGGGATTAGCTCTCTACCCATAACTTTTTCCTTTCAGTCACCATGGCAGTGAAACAAAGGTCTCTGTGCACACATCTAACCAGGCCTTACAGACGGAAGTCTAAAAATAATGCAGTGCTTTCAATTAGCCCTTCAGCTCTGCAAAGCATTTGAAGCAGGCAGCCAAGTGAACAGGGTCGGGGTTATTTGGTGAACAGACCTTTGGGAGGAGTGTGAGTGCCTTTACTGGTTATAGCTCCTGCAAAAGCTCCTTAATTGTCCTGTTTAATAAGGATCTTTAATGTGTTTAACTTTTTAAGGCAGATGTCCACACACTATATATGTATGTGTGTATACATATATATATATATATATATATGCAAGCTCCCCACACCCCTGGTCAGTGAGGTTCTTCCTTTGTTGTCACATAATATGCTCTGAGATGTATTGCAGTGTTCGACTATGAATAATTATTAAATATCACTGCAGCATAATGACAAGAGGATGAAATGTAATAATGTCAAAGATGTTAGAAGTTCCGAATAAGTCTTCGTTTTGTAAAGACTTCTCACTCCTCCTTAGCCTTAAAAAACAAATCCCACTTGGTGAACAGAGTAAACTTCCACTTCATTTCAATAAAGTTTAGTTTAAGGAGGTGAGTATGTGTGATTGATTAACTCATGGAGCAAGTTATAGAAAAGGGCATGTAAGTACGGATTGACTGATGTCCACCTCAGACCTGAGGGAAAACTGTCTGCCGCTTCAAGTTTTAGAATATTCATAACCGTTTACCCAAGACAATTACAGACGTGGAACAGAGTGAGGAATGATTTTCAGTCTGTAAATAGCTGTGATGAAGTCATTTCAGATGAGATTTTATTCATGCCCAGTGGGTCTGAATATTGATGCTACACTAAAGGCCAGTACTGCCATGTTGACGTAGACCTGTCAGATGTAGTACTGGTGGATAATTAATGTCGTAGATTTAGTAATTAGCTTAGACTTAACTAAGTGCTTAGTTAAGTTGGTTTAAGGTGGATTACAGTATCGTTACTAAATCCTAATGAGTAAAGACTAACTGAGATTAAAAACTGATTGGTCACTGTTTTCTGTAGCTACACCTCTTTCTGTTCTAGCACTGTATGCAGTTTACAGTGATAATGCTGGAAAGTTTAAGTAATTAAAACAATTGTTCGATTGTATCAAATGCAGCTAGATAGGATAAACGCTAACTCTACAATTTGATGAAAATTTTGGAAGTTTCCTGCTGACAAACAAGAAGTCATGAATGCACTTGGTGGTTACATACATGAATGAATGCTAAGAGACTGAGATTGTGAAGTGTGTCCATCATGCAGCATCTTAATCAAGTGATTATCCATGTAAAAATGAAAATAACTGAACAGGGTAGACATAGATCAGACCCAGTATTACTGCATTATAGGGCTGCACAATATGGGAGGACATCATATTGACAGGTATTGCATTAAGATTTGCAATTAGTAAGGGAATGATCATTTTTGCATCACAAATTTATATCCCTTTTCTTTCATTTTCACTGAATAAAATTATTAACATGATGATGTAAAATTGTTTGGGCTCTATACCAAACAAATATGTTTTCTTAAATCTGGAGAACAAGATTTGTAGGCCAGGGAATCTCTGCAGCACTACAATACTTCATTATAATGCTGTTTGGTCACACATTTTACCTTTTATCAACAAACGGCAGCTTCTGTGATTTACATATTGCACTTGACCATATTGCGATTTCAATAATATTTTGATTAATTGTGCAGCCCTACTGCATTATGATCAAATATGTAATTAAAATGTGATTTATTCTAAGAAGCACTTGCATTTGGTATGCTTACAAGCTAATTGTAGAATACAATGGGGGAAAGATTGTGTGCTCTTGACTTTTGCAGCATATAGCAGCAATTTCATGCATATAGTATGTTAATTTATCAAAAATGCTAATGTTACTTAGTGCAAGCAAGGTTTCTGTACTTTTAATGTGTGCTGCCACCTCTGTTGGACTCACATTTCTCACTACCTGTACAGCCAAATTGGTGTGGTTTCAGTTAGTATTATTGTTGCTTCTAGCTGTAGTTTCACACTGGAATTAGGTGTCATATTACCCATTACCCATTACCCATGTTACCCAGAGCTGACCGGCTAAGACAGGCGTGTGGTAACATGTTTTGAAAATGTAATTAACCAGTCTCACATACAAATTTACCTTTGGATTTGTTTTCAGAAGTTTTCCTCATATTTTAATACTGAAATTGTCCAGAATTAGCTGTCATGATATTGTAGCACTGCGTTTTTTACTCCCTTGCTGCAGGCACAACCCGTCAATAGAAAAACATACTTGGACAAGCAATGTCAGTTGCATGTGTATAGATTTCAGTGTGTGCTCAGACCTGTGTGTTAATTAAAATAAAAACATATATATTAATAATCATTATTCTTATTATTCTTATTATTATGTGTTAGTGTTGGTCAAACAACACTTTGTTGGCTGGAGTATAAACTTCCCCAAACCAAATACAGCACAGGACAGAGCTGCATTACTCTCAACTTAAATATTATACCATCTTAATTCCCAATCTTAATGATGTAGATAACCAATGACATATAATAGCCCTTCTCTTTGGAAGTAATGCTAGGCTAATAGGTAGCGAGCTAATTTGCCAGACATTCAAATGTTTGCAGCTTCCTTTAGAGCAGTTGAACTTAGTTTAATCTATTCCTTACACTTTTTCTCTCATGTGTTTGGTTTTTGGAAAGGATAAAAAAAATACTCTTGACTTGACAGGCCTGCCTTCCCTAATTATGGTTGCTAAGCTATGATTGGATAATTGCTTTTTGGAGGTGAAATGTGATCACTCAGTTGATGTTGGAGAAGTGTTAATAGTGAGTCTGTTGCCATGTATTGTCAAATTGACAGAAAAGCAGATGATCTTTCATCTTTGGGTCTGTGAAAGATCGCTAAAATATTCATGAAAGTGTAAAAGGAGATTGTATTGATTGATTATGCTGGAATAATACACTTTGGTGGAGGAAAAAAAAGGCTGTATGCTGTAGCTACAGGATGTGGTCCAACATGACGAGTGAAGCCATCGGTGTGTGCGAGTGTGTGTGTGTGTGTGTGATTGAAAATGTGAGCCTGTCAGCATCCGAGTATGAGTTTCCATTGTACAGGAGGTCTCATGAGAAGGCTGCAGTTCACAGTTCACACTGAGTCTTTTATCTGTCAATCACAGCAGAAGATTAGAAGATATCAAAGGTCGTCATGTCAAAGTCATCTCATCCTGTCGTCCTCCACCGGGTGCTGGGAGTGCAAACTTCAGGGGTGACACAAGGATAGGCTTTTCTCCGTCAGTGCTGATTTTATTGGAGTCAGATAAGATAGCGCTTGGAATCAGAGACACAATCCCTTCATTAATGCAGAGGCCATTTTTTCTCCCTCACACATGGGCTAAATTATGAATGTGCTGTTATTTGTTTACTCCATGTTGGACTGAGAGATGTGCATTATTCATCTGCTCTGACAGGAGAGACAGCAGAGTAGGACACGGTCCTGGGAAAACATTAAAAGCGAGTGCGCAGTCTAACAAGGACGTTGCCAAGCATTTGAGCAGTCATGCACATACAAATATAATAATCAACTCTCTCTCAATAAGCTTGTTTTCAGCCAAGCTTCAGGGAGAAGATGGTTCACTCAAGAGAACAAGTCTAAAATGATATCCAAGACAAATTGGTGTTCCTTTTGATTACAGCAGTCATGTGTCTGCGCTGCTGCTCACCGATCTGTGGGTCTGATTTCCAGCCTTTGTTTAAAATACATCAGACAGACAGGGCTTCTGAAGCTAATTAGATTTCTTTGTGTTTTCTTCTTCAGTCCTGAGAGATGATTTCCGGCAGGCCCCGAGTGACGTGGTGGTGGCCGCTGGTGAGCCTGCTGTGTTAGAGTGTGTGCCTCCACGTGGTCACCCTGAGCCCACCGTGTCCTGGAAACGCAACAACGCCCGAGTCAGCACCAAGGATGAACGCATCTCTGTGAGTTCAACATAAACGCTGGATGAAGGCTGAACAAGGCAGACTCCCATTTCCAAATAGATAGTCATTTACAAACACAGCTATCTAATACCCTCCGTGTTATGCAGTTTCCATCCAAATTTAGTGCAGTTCTTAAGTGAATTTTCAAGAACATGAAATGAGAATGAATTCCATAAATTCTCACTAGATCACTAACTGTGTATAAATCCACAACTGGAAATAGAATTACATGTATGTCCTCTGTAGGAACAAATGGCCTTGAGGTTGAGAGCCATAGACTTGGTACGCAAATGAGAAAGTATTGAGAGGCTGGCTGACTCATTGTTGGTTGTGGTATTTTCATGAGATTGTAGTATAGAATCTTATCTTTTAAGGGGAAAATCAGGAGTACAAGAGGTTAACCTTGAATTTCAGGCCCATTTTGTTGTTTTGTTTCTCTTATTCCTGTGGATACATTTTCAATTAACAAAAAAAAATCTACACTTAAGTACTATAAAGAAACAATTCTAAAAAAAATAAAAAGTACTTTTTCTTCACATCTTTATAAACTCAACATTTATTACTGACTTTCAGCAGTCCAGGAGAATGGCACAGGTACTGATTTTCAATGACAGTAGTTTCAATAGACCCTAATTTGACGCAGACACCTTGGTTTTCTATGGACCAGAAAATGCCTCAGAATCTACTGTCACTTTTGTTATCTCCTCTCAAGTGTAAAATTAACACCAGAACACAATTTCAGATGTTTTTTTTAAATGTTGGAATTCACAAGCTGAAGTTGATGAAGGACGTTCAGTAGTAGAAGCAGAGGGGGGCGGAAGTATTCAGAACCTTTATTTAAGTAAAACTAAGACACTATAAAAATACAAGCAAAAGTCCTGCATTAAAAATATTACTTACGTGAAAGTATAGTTAGCAACATGTAAAAACAATCAGTGTAGAATAGGTTAGCCCCTGTGGGTGTTACAGTATTAAACAGTATTGAGTTATTATAACTGATGTATTCAATTGCAAGTAGAATTGCACAGTGCCTTGAATATGAATTAAGGTTTGCAGGAGTGCAAGAGTATACAAATATAGATTATTTTTCTATTAAAGACTGCGAAAATAAAAATGAATAATATCTGGCGTCTTCACTCAGGGCACCCTTAAGACTAATCTGTAGAGCTGTCATTGTTTTTCAGATGCGTGGGGGCAAACTGATGATCTCTAACACCAGGAAGAACGATGCTGGCATGTATGTTTGTGTGGGCACAAATATGGTTGGAGAGAGGGACAGCGATCCTGCAGAGCTGGTGGTGTATGGTGAGTTTCTGATATATATGTATGTATATACCTTAGGTAAGTCCTTTTTAAAGAGCATAAGCTAGACAAACCTTCCCTCTTCCTGCAGAACGTCCTGTGTTGGTACGGAGGCCGGTGAACCAGGTGGTCATGGAGGAAGATACTGTTGACTTCCTATGTGAGGTCCACGGAGATCCCGCCCCCACTGTTCGATGGCGCCGAGAGGAAGGGGAGCTTCCCCGTGGGAGGTAAGAGACAGTCAGACCGGTGATGCACATACATATGAATAAGAAATACAGCTTTACCAGAGATGAGCTGTGTGTTGGATTATTAACTCATGTGACCCAGAAAACATATGTGGAGTAATTGTTCATTAATTCATGTCTGTCTATCAGTTTGCTAATATAAATTCATAAATGGAAGAGACAAAAGAGGATTCATTACTTGGCAGAATCCTCCGGTGACCAGATTCATGCTTTTTTCTATCTAAACTCAATGTAATGTATATTTAGCTAAGCCTGTTAATAATTACATTTTTTTCAATTTCCAGCATTATATTGCTCTAAAACGTAATTCTATAAAACTCTAATAATAAAATAATACATCCATAGAACTAATCACTTATACAGTACAACCAATAATGTAGGTTAAGAAATGCTGTTTTACACTGTATGTTGAGCTATGTGAGTTATACATTATATATATCATTAAGTCACTTCATTAATTAATGCAGATGATTTTACATTTTCTCCCTGCAGTGCCTCTCAACAACAGCTGTTGAGTGTTTCGTCCCATTATGGTGCAGAAAGCAGATTGAATGCCAAAAAGAAGAATTTAGTGATAATTCTACATAAAGAAGATTAAAAAAACAGTACTTCCAGAGTTAGTGGACATTATTTTGAAAGAATAGTTCAACAATTTGGGAAATGCAGAGTTAGATGATAAAATCAATGCCCCCCTCATTAGTACAGTTAGTAAAACTGTACAGCAAGCAGTTGGTCAGCTAAGCATAATGACCCTTTATAACTTGTTTAAACCCACGTGTTAATTGTGAGCTTTAAAGGTGCTGGTAGCTGGATTTTATTGCCTTTGGACAGAGCTAGGCTACCTGTTGTGCACCTGTTTCCAGACTTTATGCTAAGCTAAGCTAACAGGCTGCTGGCAGTAGCTTCATATTTATTCTGCATGCATGAGATCCTGTTCAGTTATTGTAAATACGAAACTACATCCAGGGGATGGTTAGCTTAGCTTAAGATAAAAACAAGAAACAGTTGACTAACCATCTCCTGGATGTAGCTTTATACCATACAGACATGGGAGTAGTCTATCTTCATATCTAACTCTTGGCAAGAAAGTGAATAGGTCTCAGAAAATGTCAGATATGTCAGATATGACCTAAAGGATGATGTCTATTATATATTATCATGTTCACCCTTGTCCATAAATGTAACCCATGCACAACTGATGTGAAGGTATGGCTGTTAAGGACTCACTGTGGGCTATAATGCTAATCTGTAGATATAGAAAAGGGCAGCTTCCGCAGACTTAAAGTCGCACAGTCATGCTAATAGGTTTTTTTTTATTATTAATATTTTAAAGTGCTTGTATGTCAGCCCACGTATCCAACAGTGATAGAAATCCTTATGTATTAATGTAGGCATATCTCAGACAAGGTAGAGAACCGTTATAATATAAATTACAACAGAGTCGCTCTGACAAAGTTGTTTTTCAGGTTTGTTAAGAGCTATATTATATTCTGTCGTTCATCTTTTTTTCTTTTTTTTTTCTTCTGTTTTATAAGTCTGAGGAATAAAGTGACTTATACTGATTTGATCCATTGCATCCCTTGCATAGGCATAGACAGGTGAATTAGCTTTTCTGTACTGTGGTTGTATTTGGTAATTTAAATAATTCTGTCCATCCTTCATATTTAATCAGCTGTTAAGAGATAAAAGTGCTGTTTTTCCTAAATCAAGTATTTTCCTGGGATCCACTAACAACATCTAAGGCAGATAAGGCACATTATTTCCCTCCTTTCAAGATAATGTCACCTGATTGGAAAAAAAATATCCCTGCAACAGGTTGATTGACAAGGCAAGAAATTACATTATCTTGTACCCCTGACAGATTTTCTTTGCTTTGTGTAGATTAGTATGCTCATTTTTTTTTTCGTTTTTGCCATGCTTTCCTGTTAGATCTTTCATAATCTCTCTTTTTCTCATTCCCAGGTTTGAAATCCGCAACGGCAACAGCCTCCGTTTGTTCCGTGTGAAAGAGCAGGATGAAGGGACATATACCTGCACATCTGAGAACAGTGTGGGCAAGACAGAGGCCTCAGCCATGTTGCAGGTCCACGGTACGAAACACATCATGCATATTGTATGGAAGCCCACACATACACACACACACACACACACACACACACACACACACATACTTAGGCATGCATATAAAAGCTCTCATACCTAGAGCCATGTGCATGCATAAGGTAACATCGAGGCACATAGCAACAGTATCATGCAAATTTCCATTTCCTTTCCAATGCGCTGTATTTTTATATCAGTGTATCTTTCTGAGTCCCTGTCCAGTGGTGCTGCCAAGAGCTTATGCTAAACCGTATGGATTACGCCATGTGACAGATGTTTGGTAGATGTGTGCTTTAACTCACTGCCAGAGTGCAGTCCCAGTATTAATAAGACATGACTCTTTCCCTCTCTCTTCCTGTCTCTCTATCTCCTCGCGCCTCCTCAGTCTGTGTGCCCTTTTTCTTTCTCTCCGCGAGTCTTGGTTTAAATTGTCTCAGACGACTTCATCCACTAATGCTTTATCGGTGTAAATGAAATCCAAACCGAGGCAGTTTTCTATTCACTCTGCTTCTTTGTTCAGTATTTTTTTTTTTTTTTTGTGTGTGTGTGTGTGTGTGTGTGTGTGTGTGTGTGTGTGTGTGTGAGTGTGGGGGGGGGCTTTTTTCCATGCTATCACCGGTTTTGTTTTGTAGCTCAGCGTTTCATCCCTCTCATTAATTTTCCATCTCTTTCCATCATGTTTCAAACCCTATCATCATTCCAGTTGGCCCGTTCCGTAAGTTCACTTTCCATCTAATTCTTCTCTACAAAAAGGCATTTTATGTTATGCTAATGTATTTCATGCTTCTTTCTGTACGGTATTCTTAATGGTTTTTAAATCAACAATCAATGCCTAATGGTGTAAATAAGTTCCTCCATTAGGCACTGACTTCATGACAACATGCCTGTTGCTGCTGTCAGGCATTAAGTAAGCCACAGTGACTTAATGTACAACAGATTACTGACTCCTATCAAACCCACATCTGCCATGTAGCGGGAGTGTGTCAGAATACTGTGATACCATGTAAATCCTTCTCTCATTTGCAGCTACAGTAGTTCAAAATGCAGCTGTAAGGTTTTTAATTACAACTCAGTGATGGTCTTGGTCTTCACTTTTAAATAAGGACAAGGTACAGAATTATTATTAAAGGGTCTCTCCAGCCATTTAGAATTGCTCTTCTGTAATTTAGGAGGCTCATAAGAAACAGAGTAAAATTAAGATTTATTAAGATAAGAATCTGACGTATCCTGACTTTTAGTCCCATATATGGGTCAAGCTCTAAAAAATACTGGAACCTACACTTCCCATAATGCAACTCTATAGGATTTTTCCATTACAATGACCGGTGAACAACCACATCACCTTTCTTCCATGCCCCTTGTTTGTAACACAAATTAAAAACAAACAATGTTTGTTATAAATTTGGAGGTTCAAGTCAAGCTCAAGTCAAAATGATGATGACATCATTATGACACTACTAGGGTTATTTTTGTCAGACTTGAAAAAAGTTGCTCCAGAGCTGCATAAGACATGAAATTAGTGGCGTGCCTCTTCAGGTAATAGTACTACAAGTAATAATAGTAGTAGTAGTAGTAGTAGTAGTAGTAGTAGTAGTAGTAGTAGAAGCATCTTGTGTAGATTTACTATTATAATATTAAGACTTGTCTTCCATTTATTTATGCATTTATATATTTATTCATTCATTTATTTATGTATGTATGTATATATGTATTCATTCATTCATTCATTCATTCATTCAACCAACCCCTGGCCAAACCAAATCAGACCTTGTGAGACTAGAAGACCTCTTATATATTAGGGGTGAACCCAGGCCAAACAAACAAATTATTTAATTCTGGGTGCAGGAGTGAAACTAACCTGCCAAAAGAAAAATGTGAACAGTGAAAAATGCTGACCCTTGACAGATAATATGCAGGAGACAAATGTACAGACCACTGCTAGAATTTCTTGCTTTTATTTATGTATAACATAACCAGCCTGTATAACATCATCTATATCCAAGATAAATATAACACAAGTAACACAACTACAATTACAGTGAAAATGATCAATATTGTCTACCAGAAAGTAGAAATCACTACACTCAAATATTAAAATGAATTGGGTTGAACAATCTGATCAGATGAACTCTCAAAACAGCAGATAAGCAGTAAATCCGATACAAAGTCGGTGTCGAATGATAATCCTTATCCCTATAGGCACCATTTTTGTCTCTCTATCTCTCTAATTGGGAAAGAAACCTAAGGCCTCATACTTAGAAATATTCTCTCTCCACGACAGTCTGTGTAGCTTGTTCATATTAAGCATTTTAATTTCTAACTATAGCGGCATTAAACAGATTATATGACAATACGCATATAAGACTAAGACATCAGATTTGTTTAAAGACATTACAAATCAATAAAAGGAAAATTCACAAAAACATAATCAAAAACACTCATGTTGATTAACGTGTGAGACGTCTTCTGTGTTTGGGAACATGCTTTTAGTGAGAACATTACGACTCAACACAGATGACTCAGATATCTTGTGTACTGAGCCAAATATGTGTGTGTGTGTGTGTGTCTCTGCATATGTGCCATGCAGAGATTTGTAGAGAGGATGAATCCAAGCTGGAGAAGCTTCTCATCTGACGGGAAGTGTGAGCCAATTATTCAGACGGGAGGTAGAAGGCGGTGGTCAGTGTAAATCTACAGAGGATGTGATGATGATGTGGCTAACGCAATGATCTGACCCGAGCTGGAAATTGGCAGCTCTGCCCAGACTGTACCCAGAATAACTGGGTAAATGTCATCAGACCAGTGCTGCTGTGTGCTGTGATGATTTGTTTTTTCAGAGGACACTGAGCTGATGTCTCTCATTAAAGATGAGAGGGCGATGAGTGTGTAGTGATGGATCTCAAAGTTTAGAAGGTTAAAGAGGCAACTCTTAAATCTTGCTTGTTTAGGGCTGATTAGTGCTTTATTGATACATATCAGGGTGAAAAGCAGTGGTGGAGTTTGTAGGCACAATGCCTTCACTGTTTTACAAAGGTTATTGAAAATCAGATTTATCATGTGACGCTTTAGAGGAGCTGAATAGTCAACCTTACCTTATATAAAGTCAAACAGTAAAATGCTGCTTGCGCATTGACAATATGACTGTAATCTATAATAATTTGTAACTCACACTCACTTTTTATACAGAATGAGTACTTTTACTTTTGACAGTTAAAATAGTCTATATTTTGCTTCTGTGCTTTCACTTCAGTAGGATTTTAAATGCAGGACCCTGTAACTTTGTTGTACTGGTACTTTTACTTAATGCAGAAACAAGGAACTTTCAGTTTTTAATGATTCTGGTGGCCCCTTTGGACAAAAGCAGTAGTGTTTCCACCGCCTTGTTTTACTGATTTCAAGGGGAATACAACAGAATCTGATCCGGTGGCAGGCATTAAGAATAACTACCTAGAAATAGCCAATCTTCTTGCTTGACGGTCTTATGTGCTTATTTAGGTCATACAGAGGCATCAGTGTTGAGACTGTTTCATAACCAACTTCTTACAGGAGAAAAACAGAATTCAAAAAGCCGTTTGTGGTCACACTCCTTTTCCTCTTCCAGTACCACCTCAGATTGCCACAAAGCCCCGTGACCAGATTGCCAGCCAGGGGAAGAGCATCACCTTCCAATGCGGCACCACAGGAAACCCTCCACCTGCCATCTTCTGGCAGAAAGAGGGCAGCCAGGTAAGAGGCTGGAGCAGGGAACAAGAGATCCTCTAATGCTGTTTATTGCGGTAACACAGACATCCAGTGTCCTATTTTACAAATCACTTGATGAGTTCATATGAATAAATTTGCTGTCCAACAAGCCTCAGGTTGTTATGTGTGGTTTGGGGATTTTTCCAAAACGTTACTCGTACTGTTTTGTTTGTCATATATCAACGGGCAGAGTTTCACACCTCCTTTGTTCCAAAGGCGAGAAAGACTCACCGCAGCACGAACAGGTTTTGTCTGATTTAATCATCCTTTTTTTTATGGCGCTTTTTTTTTGGGTTGCCCACACTATTCAAGACACATTTTTCCAAGCGAAATGGGCGAGAGGCGAACAAGGGAGAGCAGCACATTTGCATTTGGCTCAGAGATATAGAGACAAAGTGTTGGAAGGCTTTGCTGTATTGCGTTGGCGGCAAATGTTGCTCCTGCTTCGCGACCACAGTGTAAGAGAGTAGTGATGGGGAGGAGGGGGTGGAAGAAGTAGAAAGGAAGGAGGGAGAGGTAGCTTGAAGTACACCAGGTGTGGAAACTGCTTCTTCAGGGCAAACCTGCAGACAAATACTGTCCTCCTTCCACATTGTACCCAACTATAAATACCCTGTTGCTCAACAGCAGCTGAGCTCACTGACTTGGAGGAGCAGCTTCAGATGTTTTTAGAAGCTTGTCGGAGAGCAAACTGGAAGTTCAGCCACAGATTTTGTGAATAAGCTTGAGTCTGCAGGATGGTTGAGGCAAGGTTTGGCTGTTTGTAAAGCTTTTTTTTGCTGTATTTGGGGGATTATGTGTAGCCTTATAACCTTGGTCCCTCCACTGAAGTCTAAGCCTCTTAGAGGAATGAAATGGATGGCTGACTGGATTGATGTGCATCCCCCCCTTGTTCACGTCCATCTCACTTACATAAAAACAGAATGGGCAGCATGAAACGTCTGTTAGTGGGAATCATCCCAAAACAACACATCTCTCCCAGATCTGACCTTTGTTTTAGACATTTTAGTGGCAATGTTTGTCTGTCGGCCCACTACTTTGGTCCAGACTGAAGTATCTGTTGGATGATTATGCTTAGATTTGTTTCCTTTTGACATGAAATAGTAGGGTAAACATACTGTAGGTGTTACCAATAATACTAATTAAAGTTCTGTTTAGTTCAAGTGCTGCTTTTGTGCAGGTTGTAAATGCTCCGCTACAATAAATGGAACAGAGCCTTAAGTAGTATCATCACTGTGTTTACCCTACTATTTCATGTCAAAAAATGTCTGCTGTGAAAAAGGTCTATTATTGTTCCTAAAAACTTTGGTGATCCCAGAGTTTTCCTGGATGGATTTTAATGACATTTGATTTTGATGTTAGCATTTAATTAGTTTGGTAGTCTTACAGAGCTGCTGGTTGTAGACTCTGTTTAATGGGATGTGCCCTAGAGGGTTTAATGTATATAAACATCTAAAATGTGAAGAAATGGAACAGATAATCACGTAATAAATTAGTTTAACAATCTGTATCAATTTTGATAATCAGTTAATCGTTTGCCATTCCTCAAATGTTAATATTTGCTGTTTTTCTTTATCTTCTGTGCTAGTAAGTTGACTTTGGGATCTTTGAGTTTTGAACTGTTGGACAAAAAGCCACCTTGGGCTTTTGAACATTGTGATTTAATTATTTTCAGACATTTTATAGACATAAAATAATCACTGTATATAAATAAACTGAAGAAATAGCCTAATACAGAGACTAATCAGTAATCTAAACTATTGTTAGTAAATGAAGTGTTAATAATTAGTCCAACAACACAAGAACATAGCTGATAATACATTTGAATTGATTAATTGTTTTATTAATTGGTTGTTCTCCAAAATAAAGGAAAAAAAAGGAAAAAAAATAGTTTTTTTCTGTGAATATCTTTGGATTGGAAATTGAAGCAATTTGAAGATGCCACCATGGGCCAATTTTTCACTATTTCCTGACATTTTACAGACTAAATGATTAACGGATTTATTAAAGAACAGACACAATGTAGTCCAATATCTATTTTCTGATTGGCTTGTCTGTTTTTTGTGTTTAGATGTTGTTGTTCCCCGGCCAGCCGCCATCACAGTCTGGTCGGTACTCTGTTTCCATGAGCGGAGAGCTGACTATCACTGATGTCCACCCCGAGGACTCTGGTTTCTACATCTGCCAGGCCATCAGTGTAGCAGGAAGTGTTTTGACGAAGGCTCTGTTGGAGGTGGAGGGAGGTGAGACTTCAACACACAGGTCCACACAGTTCGCACAGTCACGTTTTTTTAACCTGGGGGAGGTCTGTGCTTTATTCTGCAATATCAGCTAATGAGGAGAACACATATTAATTACTAAGTAGGCGCATAACAATAAGGCTCATGAAGGCAAAGAAAGAACACAGTTAGAGACCCCATGCTGGATGAGCAATGCATTTCAGACTTAATGTTCTTCCTCAGGCAGCTTGTAAGCAGCAGATTTAAGCTATTTTCCTTCTCTTTATGCAACCTATAATTTTCTGCCTACTAAGCATCTAAAGTATTTTCACCCTTTGCGGCTGGCAACTTTATTATTTATTATTTTCTGTAGGCCTTTTTTTTACGCCTTCCAAATATGTTTATCTTCACTGTGTAGCTAATCAGAAGACAGATGACACCCCCTAACATAATGTTCTGCCTTTTCTCTCCCCAAAAAATGGTAGGTCCTTCAGGTCGCGTCCCCCCGATTATTCGCCAAGGCCCAGCCAATCAGACTGTATCCCGGGGTGCGACGGCGCAGCTGCACTGCCGTGTGATCGGAGGGCCCTCAGTAAAGATTTCATGGGAGAAGGATGGAGAGAGACTTCAGGGAAATAAACTGCAAATGACCTTGATGGAGAATGGCACTTTGCAAATCACAGACATAAAGGTGTGTGTGTTTGTGTGTGTGTGGGTTTGTGTTAAGTGAGTGTCATTTATTGGAAAGGGCATGAAAAGGATGACTTTTGAAAGGCGTTTGCTCTTAAACTGAAAGAAAAATTGACTGTGTGACCGATGGAAATGACAAAAAAAACTGCACAGAATACTATAAACATTCCTGCCTGATCTCTGACCTTGTTTCACTTTCTTTGCAGCCCACGTGCCAACATATTTTTTTTTCTCCCTTTTCCATTATAAATTCTGTTTTTGTTTGTAGAATTAAGGTTGAGGCTGAGTTTCAAAGACCAATCTCTCTAAGGCAGGGCATATCTCTCCAGCGCAATTATGTGCTCATGCGGTGTGTAATTGTAATGTAAATGAAGGTGCTTGTTTGTAAATGCTAATGTGTTCTGCTTTGATGGAAGAGCAGTCAGTCGCCCCTTTGTGCTATCACCCCACCTGGAGGTCAGTGAGTGCACGCAGGACAGAGCAAAAGCAGCATAATTTCCCTTAATTGACTGGCGATAGATGATTAATCATCTAACCGGCTTTTAATTAAACCTCCTTCCAGGACTAGGCTTATTCACTTCCTTTCTCATCCTGTTTCTGTGGCTGTGGTGCTCAGCAAACTTGGAGAATTAAGTTTTGGTCCAGTGCACCACTGAGGCGGGGGAAATCTGCCATGCCAATGTGCTCAATGGAACAGAAGAGATGCATTAGTGTGGCATCAAGGGGGATGACAAGGGAAAAAAGAAAGAGGGGAAATGGAGATGACGAGTTAGGGACTAAAAATATTTACCCTGCTGATGCCCCTACCCGGCATCAATATTTTAGCAGTAGTTGGAGTCATCTAAAGAAGTTCACCTGCACCACACGCTGTGCTGTCTGTCAGTCAGAGGTCAACACTGCGGTGGATGATCTCATATGGTCTGATGATAAGTTCCAGCAGACTGGCTCTCAGCCAGCACAGGGCTGGAGCAAACACCAAGAGTGTCAGTGAAGCATGCAGACATACACAGTATACAGTTCATAATGTTAACAGGAGAGCAGGTATAGTAGGGTGTGGTGTGGTGCCTCGTGGTTTGTAGCAGTGAAGCTTTTAGAGGCTTAGATGACGACTGCTGAATGAAAATGTCATATTTTAGGTATGCATGGATTACTTTTGAATGATGAACTGATGATGGCAGACAGCAAAGTATTCAGATCCTTTTACGTAAAGCTGCTACAAAGCCGGAGAGAATTATCACCTTACACTGCTGTTCCCCTTACTTTTACGCAGCTTTTTGGTGTCTGTCATCTCGTTGTTTGGGTTTTATGGGTCGCAATATTCCAGTTTTGTTCGTTCTCACTGCTCTCATCAGCAGCTGTCACGGAAAGTTAGTGACTAGCTGGTGAACATAGTGGAGCATTTAGCAGCTAAATATAGCCATATATTTCCCCCAGGAGTTGGCACAGACCAAAAACAGAGCTAGAGGAGAGAATTTGACTTACATTTAACAGGTGGCCTCCAACACAACTACAAATGATAAATTCTGTAAATTATTTATGTGTAAGCAACTGTTTGCCATATTAACTTAATGAGGTGATAATTTCTCACCATTGTCTACACCTTGTTTTCCACTGTCCCCAAGTGGCCAAAAAATTAAATACTGCAGGTTTAACCCTTTTGTTTTACAGATCTGTAATTTCCAAATGATTTCCATGCAAATGGAAGGAACCCTGTATGTAATTTAGTACCAGTAATTGGGGAAAAAAGCGATTCACTTGGTACAAGACCATAATTATATATAACGTAGAGCATTTTTCAAATGCACAGCTGAACATGCACAATGTCTAAAGGCAAACATGCAGTACATAATATAGAGCTATACATTTCCAATAATAAATTAATAATGTATAATTAGAATAATTCATTGTGTCCAAACTGAGCTGTTATTTCAAGGACATTCTCATTTTCTCCATGATTAGTTTTAAATTACATACTGAAAACATATTGGATTGGAGGTTAATAGGAAATTACTTACATTATATGGACTTATATTGTTATATATATTATATTATGATCCACAAACATGTAAGCAATAAGTTGCTGTGGCTACATTATACAATCAAACTGAAAATATAATGAGTAAAAACAGGATTTTGCCGTAGACTTTGTTGATCTAAACATTCTTTCCATAATCCAAATAGATCCAAACCATACTCCAAAAATGTAAAACTGCTTGCTTGTTCTCTTCGCTTTTTTTCTTTTCCGGGGTGTCTGTCTCAAATGTTTGCTGCTGTTTAACAGGACGCAGACTCTGGGATGTACACGTGCGTGGTATCCAGCACCACAGGGGAGTCAAGCTGGAGTGGGATGTTGACTGTCAGAGGTACTAACACCACTCACACTCACACTCTGTCTCTCTGTTACACTTCACACTCTATCACTCTCATGCTACACCTCCGACTACACACTGCCAGTGGTCTTCATAAGAGCACAGTCCGTGGCCATAATAGGACAAGGATCCGCTCCGGTTTCAGGCAAAATGTTGATCAAAATCTGTTACCTGTTTGTGTGACAGAAGATGGAGTCTCTTCAATATCCAGAGCTTCTGAGTTCATCCAGCTTCCAGGGCCTCCGCAGAAGCCTGTAGTGACGGAGGTGACCAAAAACACCGTCACCCTTACCTGGCAGTCCAACCCTCATGAAGGCGGCGCCGCTGTCACCTCCTACATTATCGAGGCCTTCAGGTATGTAGTGACACCCATGACTGTCAAAGTAGGTTTGTGAGAACCATTTTCAGACATGTTTCAAGGCTGAAAACTCTGATTTGAGTTAATTTGAGTGACTTTTAGTTTGTAGCTAAACTCCTACTTAACAAAGCATTTTATTCTGATCAGCACTTGAAGCTTCGCTCTGCATATCATTAAATGCTGACATTTCTCTAATATGGTTGCCTGGTTAAAACAGCACATCAGTTATTAAATGTCAGCAGCAGATTCAGAAAATGTTTATTGTCCATCACCAAGTAATGGATATTTGCCTTTGACATGGCCCACAAGTAAAAACACCCAGTACACATAAAATAAAAACATACAGATTGATTAAAACAAGAATATACACATATAGTTGATCATTAATAACAGTATACAAAATGTATAGTATGTACGTGAGTTATTCACTACTTGTTTATCATGTTAATCAGAGTTGGGAGGATTAATAATGATAGTTATAATCTATATTTATACAGCACCATTCCTAACAAGGTTGCAAGTAAAACACTAATCAAAAGAGATCCTCGGGTTGGCTGTTACAAAGCCACTGATTCAGGTCATGAACACCAAGGACTTGCGCAGACATTTTAATGGGCTGTTGCTCTAACCTGAGAAAGTGCTAACCCTAACCCTGCTGCCTATATGTTAGCCTGCTAGCTAGCTCGCTAAGGTTTGTTCATGTGATAGCACAATATCATTATAGTAATAATAGGCATCACTTTTCTTTCTTTTTATGGGTGCGGGCTGCCCATTTCTGTATCCCACGGAGGTACGCCTACCAAAGAGTAATGCAAGTTTGAATGATATGGTGATTTAATTTGGTTAATCTCTGGTATTTACAGGTTACTTGTATTTATGTACTTATGCAGCCACAACAGCATAAAATATATGTGTGTATATCTATATCTATATATCTATATCTATATATATCTATATATCTATATATATATATCTATATATATCTTGTATATATATATATATATATATATATATATTAGATATATATAGATATATATATATATATATATATATATATATATATATATATATATAGATATATATATAGATATATAGTTCACCCAGAGGGGCAGCTCTGCCAAAGAGAACAAATAGGCTGTTGCTCGTCCTTGATGAAATAAAGCGAGACCGTGAATGGCTTTATAAGTTACATAACAACAACATTTTCTAAATCACTTCTAAGAGTAACTTGTACTTAGTGTGTAGTAACTTCATACTTCCTTGATCTGGTTACAATCTGTGCAGCTGCATTTTGTACTTTATGTAAACCGTGTTAACTACTTATGCTGAGACCGGAATTAATAATAATAATAATAATAATAATAATAATAATAATAATAATAATAATAATAATAATAATAATAATAATACATTTTATTATATTTAATATAATGACATACATCCCTTTCAATAAAGTGTGGAGAAATATGTCTCAAGCATGTTATAACATCGGTTCTGGTGAATACGCTGTCACTTTTCTCAGGTGAACGACACAAGACAACATACAACCGTTTTCAGAGGCTATGTAGTACTACTAGACTGTGAAATTGTCTTTTAGATGTGAAATTGGTGGAATGCCTCATTAAAACTATTTATTCACCCTCATTTTACTTGTGTCTGACTTATAGTTCAACAAAATTTCTCAGTGTCTGATAGTCTTCTTGAGAAAGGAAGTGTACTGTAGCTATTTAAAAAGGGTGTGTACTGTAGCAATTCTAACTATATCCACACTCTCTATGTTTCTGTGTTATTCTGTTAGTATTTAGACTAGTCCAGGATAATGAAGTCTTCTTAATTTAGAGTCATTAGAGTTCGGGAATGACTCCTCTCTGCCTGGGGGGGAGACAGTCCTTTTAAGCGACGTCCTGAAGTGAAACCGTGACACTCACTGCATCAGTATTTAGCTGTGGCATCCCGAGGAGAGCCATAGCAGCTCCTAACAACCAACCAGAGGCTTTAGTGAGACAGACAGTGAGTGAAAGAGGAGACAATTACTGCAGTGGTCAGCTCAGCAGCTCTGTCCTGTCCTGGGGCAACTGAAGGAGGGGCTGCTGTAGCCCAGTTGGAGAGTTCATTCATTACAGAGGCAGGAGAGAGGGTGCAGACACAAACACACACACACGCACACACAAGTCCAGTTAGTTCTGTGTGTAAAGAAAAGCTCAGTGTGGCAGACTGGCACGCAGAGCTGGTGATGAAGATCCACTCACTGTTGCACGCTTCACCACCAACAAATTGTTTGGAAGTGTTTTCAGGCATCAGCAGGAGCAAAGAAAGGAGTACAAACATATATTTTTCTGTTCTAGTATTCATTCTTGTGGACAGCACATAGCTATACTATATTTCTGATTTAAAAGAGGAGAAATCTTGATGGATTTATGTAAAAGCAGCTGCTGTTGTTTAAGGTGGCAGAAGAGAAACCATTGATGATAGGAAAATGCTGTGGCCTGCTTGTTGTAATTACCTCGCCATTTTCTCCTCCACAGAGTTGAAGAAAATGTTAAATTGCGCTCATGCTGTTTGATAGTCCCCTTCACTGCACAGCATCGGGCTGTTGTTTCCCCGCTGGACCCATTCAGAAACCGTCATTATAACCTGCTGCAATAAAAAGAGGGAATAAAACTTGTCATCGGTCTGTCTGCTGAGAGCAGAGATGTGTTTTTAAATGCACAGAAACTCGTGGATCCAAGCTGAAGCAGCTGATGCATTTGTTCACTCATTTAGTCATTCGTGTTTAAGAGCCATGGCAATGTCAATAGATGACTGGCTTTACATTTCTGACATTGTCTGCGTCATTTAAGGAATTGTTCAAATGCTGTGTTTGTTTTTTTGCTGAAAATCAGATGAGGATCGATACCACTCTTATATCTGTCTGTTAAATATGAAAGTACAGCCAGGAGATGGTGATCTTAGCTGACCATAAAGACTAGGGGACACCCCAAATTGTCATTTTTACTCCTCAATCTTTTTACAAATTAAACAAACAAGATATGACTTGTTTATTAGTGAGCTTTTGTGATGCTGGTAGCTGAATTTTGTTACCATTTGAAAGCGCCAATAAAGCTGTTTCCCCGTTTCCAGTCATTATGCTAAGCTAAGCTAAATTGCTGGTGGTGGCATAGCTTCATATTATAAAGACATGCATATCAATCTTCTCAATCCTCCCAAAATGTAAATCTATTGCTTTAAGATCCCAACCAATGCGGAAATGATAAATTGATCAAGTAACTGTTTACTGAATTGACATGAAAATTGAATATATTTTAGGTTATGGACTCTTGGTTACTGTTTCCTTGTGCTCTGGAAAAATGTGATTGGCAAAAACACACATTACCAAAAACTGAAAATAATCTTCAAGTGCAGCCCTAATCCCAGTTGCCTGTTTCACCTTAATCCATTTGGTACTATCAGGCGATCAGGAACGGGCCAGGAGTTGGGATCAAAGCCATTACCTTGTTATCTTAAGATGACATGATAATGAAGCTCTGCTCTCAAGGTAGCAGGAGTTAATATTACATTCTCAACAGAAGGCAACACATTTGCCTATTTAAAATGAAATGTACCTTAAAAACTGCCTGCTTGCTGTATGTTTAATAATCAGCCTTGTTTAAAGGCAGGAAACATCCTCCTGATTAAGATCTTAACCTTCAAGTGTGAAATCATCTCGTTTTATCACGATGTTGGTGTAGTTAAACCGGGAACACAAGAAATACATTTAGATTTTGAGATAATTAAATCTTTTCTTAGACGAAATCTCTCTTTTTTCCCCCCTCAGCCAATCAGTGGGCAGTACCTGGCAAACGGTGGCGGACCACGTGAAGCACGAGAGGCACACAGTAATTGGACTCTTCCCCAACACTGTTTATCTCTTTATTGTCCGAGCAGTCAACTCTTATGGCCTCAGCGACCCCAGTCCCATCTCCGAGCCCGTCAGGACGCAGGGTGAGTGACATGAGCAAAAAAACTTTTAATAATGTAAGACTTCGAGTACAATCTTGATTTCAGTTTATATTTTTAAAGCAAGAAATTTGAGATATTGAATGTAAGGCTGGCAGCCAAGATAATGTGCCATGGTTTAGAAAAAGTTGCTTTTTCATGTGCGGTCTCAAAACTAATTGCTTTCTCAGTGTGATGCTCTTCCGCCCTGAGCAATGTTGAATTTCATCAAAAAGCTTTTCTTTTTTTTTTCTTCAGCTAAGTAGCTGCTATTCAGCTGTTTTTTGGCCTGGATTGAGTGGATGTGTTTGTTGTTTCAGACGGGAGTCCTACAGAACAGGGTGTGGACCATAGACAGGTGCAGAGAGAGTTGGGAGAGGTGTCTGTCTACCTGCAGAAGCCTGTGGTTCTGTCTCCTACCAGCGCCAGGATTTCATGGACTGTGAGTTGAATACTTGGTTTATGAAAAAATCAACTTTTCAAAGTCGGCTTGCAGTGTGCGGAGGACACGCTAATCTCTGAACATTAACTTCAAAAACTCCTCCAAACATTACGTGACACAAACAGATTAGCTTGAAGTTCAAACACAGCTGGTTCTGCTTTTGATTACTGATGTAAATGTTGTACTGATGGTTTTTTTTTTGTCTTGCCAACTTTTTTCAGGTTGCCCTTCAGTCTCGCTACGTTCAGGGTTATCGTATATTCTATCGTACTATTGGCAGCTCCTGGTTGGTCCAGGATGTGGAGGCCACATCTGACTATAGTGCCATCTTAGTAGATCTGCACAGCAATACAGAGTACGAAGTCAAAATACGCCCTTACTTCAATGAGTTACAGGGACATGACAGCCTCATGGCTCTGCTGCGTACGCCTGAGGAAGGTGAGAAATGATTATCAATAACTTTTATCTATAGCATAGAACTCTTATCAAGTAATAATTGTTGATATTATTGTCCTTAAAGGAACTGTTAAATGTTTTCAGAAATGTGCTTATATTATTTGTGGAGGAGAATTAAATAAGAAGATTGATTGATTCCACTCTCACGTCTGTGCCGAGAATATGAAGCAACAGTCAACGGGTTAGCTTAGCTTAGCATAAAGACTGGATATGGGGGGAAACAGCTAGCCTGGCTCTGTCCAAAGGTAACAAAATCTGCCTCCCAGCACATCTAAAGCTCACTAATTCACACGTTCTTTATTCAAGTAGAAGTACAGATACTTGTGTAAAAAAAGACTGAATTAACTAGGACTGCACAGTTAATTACAATATTATCCAAATTGCAATATGGCAAATGCAATATCAAAATTGCAAGCTTGACGCTGCAATTATTTGAAAAATTTCAAATTTGTGTCAAAACAGCATTATAATTAAGTACTGTAGTATTGCAGAAAATCAATGGCCTACATATCTTGTTCTCCAGATGGAAAAAAACATGTTTGTTTGGTACAGACCCCAACAAATGTGACATTCTTCAGTGAAAATAAAAAAATAAAATAAAATAGTGATGCAAAAATGATCATTCCCACTAATCATGAATCATATCACAATCACACTATCTGTCAAAATATTCACAACTTCCTCTCCTGTCTGTTTTTGTTACGTCACTACGTTGTTTTTGTCTTCTTCGATTTTCATCTGTTATGTGTGATATGCAGCAGTCTTGATGTTGGGAAGGTGTGCAATGACGCAAAATAATAATAATAATATTGATAATAATAATCGATAATGCATTAAAACTAAAGTAACCTGTTTTCAAAATATAAATAGTATAAAGTAAAGATATTAGTATAAAATAGAAGTAAATAATTGTCAGAAATTGTCATTTATTCATTAACATTTTGTAACACTGGCAAACAAACTTTATATGTGTATTATATATATGTACAATTTAAAAGACTTTACATAAGGAAAAAAAATATTTGAAACAGGTTTGAAAACACAAAAAGAGAAAAATTAAATAATTTCAAGTATAGTTAAATGAAATGAAATGAAAATAGAGGGCAAAATGTGGGTAATACCATAGTTTATCGTCCATTATTGTGTTATTAATTTCCAAAAAGTTGCTTGAAAGAAGTGTGTAATTTAGGAAGTAATAATGAGAAAGTGCTCAATTGGTAAACTTCAAATTAATTCGTTTGCTAGTGTTATTGTGCACTGACTGGTCTTTTATTCAGTGCACAGCAGGCCCACTGAAAATGCAAAAAATGTGCCATTAATTGAGAATAACATTTTCAATAATAAATAAATAACTGATATATTAATTGGATTTAAATTGAGCTTTTCTTTAAAGGACATTCCCATTTTCCAGAAAGATAGTATCAAATTGTTTCAAGGAAAGTTCTTGGACGTTATGGGGAAATTATCCAGAAACGACAGACCTGTAAAATAGAGATTTATCATAACACTGGAGTCAGTTAATAGTAATAATTGAAATATAATTTTTCTTCTTATCTCTGTCTGCAGTTTTAAGTGCACCTCCACAGGCTGTATCAGTGGTTCAGCTCACCAACAGCTCCAGTATCAGCGTGTCCTGGGAGCCTCCGCCTCACAATACTCAGAGTGGCATCATTCGGGAGTACAAGGTGAGACTGCAACTCTCAGCGTATGACTACACCCGACTCCTGAGTCAACACCTGTCCATCTGTCTCAGTCACTAAGACCTCAATTAGTGACGCAGCTGTAGAAAAAAAAAGTAGAACAAATTGTTCTTGTGATCTGTAATGTTTGTATTTGTGTGCAGACATAACTACATTGCAGTGTTGTTTAGATACTTATGAAAAACACAGATTTTAATTAACAATTAGTAATTACTCATTGCCTGGTATCTGCTGCCAGTACATGCGATGCCGAAAAAGACTCAATTTTGTCATCAGATTGTGAACGCTGACTGTCCCTGTCATCTGTTTACTCTGTGAAAAAACACGGAGTTCTGATTATCTGTGTCTGAGCATGAGCACAACACTGATTACTAATCATCAGGCTGCTATTCCAAAGAAAAGAAAAAAACATTGAAAAGGAACACACAGTTCTATTGTTTTGAAATTATTTTTCCCATCTGCGTCTGCATGTAGAAAGTTATGAGAAAACCCCACGCAAGCAAGTCTGATCATGAAATACCAGATCCTTTTGTATGTGGGGGCTCATCAGCCGGAGGCAAGGATCAGACTTAATCCCTTTAAACATTCAATTTGTTGAAAACTGCACTGTGTGTTGTACAAGCCTCACATGGCTTGAATGTTAAAATGTAAATGTTGAGTCAGTTTTACAGTTTTACGAAATCTCCATTAATAAAAAGTTGATTAATTTTACATTATGCGGATATAGCAGAGACAGAATTAAGACCATTTACTCACGTTAATGTTCTGAGTCCAAACTAAATATTTTTTACTTCTTACTACTTTTTATATAAAAAAACAAACAGTATGTTCATTTTATAAAATGTGATTGTTAATTAAATTACTCATCATTATATAGAATAGCTGACATTATCTCCACTTCAACCAACATGAAATTGCCATTAACATTCTACAAGAGTGCTTTTATTTTGAAACTTTGGGTACATTTTGCTTTTAAAGTGAGACTATGTAGCTTTTGACAGAAGAATGAACACATTCCTCTTCTCACAAATGAATATATATATATATATATATATATATATATATATAACTGCTCATAATCTACAGCTTTAAGAACATGAATTACATCAGCAACTATTAAATATTGAGCTAAAAAAACAGGCTTAAGTTACATGTGCTTGCTTTGATGTGAGTAAAATTTGGAAGGACTTTACTTACAGTAAAGTATTTTAGCACTGTGGAGTTGCTATCTTTTACTTATATTCTATTAAATCTTACACAGAGGACCTCTGTGTAAGATTTAGTGGCATTTGGGGAATAAATAGATATGCATATCCAATCTTCTCGCTGATGGTCTTGTGCTTATGTAGGTCATATAGAGCATCAGTATTAAAGTGAGATTGTTTCATAACCATTAAAAAACTTCTTGTAGAAGGTTTAAGAAATCTGAATATTTCTGCCACTGCAGATTTGCAGGCACGATATGCAACATCGGGATTTAAAATCTTTTTTTTACTGTCATTGCACTGACATCCCTTTCTTTTTTATCTCTGCTGTATCTGTCAATCTCCACCATGTGCTTCCAGATAAAGCTTCAATTCCAAAAAAATGTATTATAATAACAGACCTCTTCTTGTCACATGGTCTGCAGGATAAATGAATGTCTTTATGTGTTAATATCTTTTAAGATTCTAACATTAACCCTCCGTGTCTGGTGTTGATCAGGTCTGGTGTCTGGGCAGCAGTATGGAGCCGGAGAACCAAATAAACCGAACAGTGGATGGAGCAGTTTTGTCCATCCTGCTGACAGGCTTGCTGCCTGACGTCCGCTACACCGTCGTGGTGGCTGCTGTCACCAGCCTGGGTGTGGGCGCTCAAAGCCCGCCTGTCAGCCTGCTTCTCAGTGAGTCACTCAAACTGTTGCAGCTACGACAGATAGAGGAATATGGCAAGATGCACTCTCAGCATGTTTACCGCAGTAAACTGTATGTGAAAGGTTGATTGTGTTGTGTGATGTGACTTCACAACAGAGGCATCACCAGCACTTGTGTTTTAAGTATGAAAAGGTAAACCGTGTAGTGATTATTGAAAGTTTATTAACACTGTTTCACATACGTGGGTTAGTACATGTTTAGAAGGGATACTGAATAACATTTGGTGGCTGACAGCATTCTGGTTTTCCCTTATGCGGCATTTTTTGGGGAGGAATAGTTATTTTTTGTTTACACAAGTTAGACATTTTGTAAGAAGATTGATACCAGCTGTCATGTCTGTACAGTAAAAATGAAGCTGAGGCCAGCAGCCGGTTAACTTAGCTCAGCATAAAGCCTGGAAACAGCTAGCCTGCTGTCCAAAGGTAACAAAATCAATACCAGCAGCTCTGAAGCTCAGCAATTAACAAGATATATCTTGTTTGCTTCATTTATGCAAAAACCAAATCGTAAAAACGTTACTCTGTAGATTTATGCCACCAATAAAACCACAAAGTGTCATTTTTACACTTCAGTTTTTGTATGGATCAAACAAACGGCCTCTTATGTGTTCATTAGTGAGTTTAGGGCTTTTGTTGTCTTTGGACAGAGCCAGACTAGCTGTTTCCAGCTCTTTCCAGGCTTTATGTTAAACTAAGCTAACAATCTACTGGCAGACATGAGAGTGGTGCCAATCTTTCCCCAACCTGTTTCTTTAAACTGTCTCTAGATTGTTATTATATCATCTAAATCATACAGGATAAGGATAGGATATCACATTAAAGATGCTAACAGCCCTCTGCCTTGTGTTAAACTGTTACTGCTTTTCTTTCAGCTCTCCCGATTGACAAGACTTTAACGCCTGTGACGAAAGGCGGTAACCTCAGCATATCAGAGCAGATCACAAGTGTTGTCCGGCAGCCGGCCTTCATCGCAGGACTGGGCGTGGCAGCGTGGTTGGTGCTAATGGGCTTCAGTGGCTGGCTGTACTGCCGTCACCGCAGGAGGAAACAGCTGGGACACTATACCACATCCTTCGCATACACACCAGCAGGTAAGTGGGAGAAGTTTTGACTTTTCTATCTGATCTTTTTTTGCATTGTGACAGGTGCTGGGTGTTCAAAGTATTAACTGGAAAATATCACATATATTCTGAGGTCGTGTTTCCAGAATGTCAAATTTTTTAGCACATTTGGATGTTTTTATGTCCGGAAGATTGCTCCTTAAAGAATTAACTGTAAAAAGCAGAAAAAGTTACATTGACAGGATTTTCATACACCCTGACATGCACTTTGTCACATTATATATATATATATATATATATATATATATATAATGAATAAAATGTTCATGAAAAGGAGATGTCAGAGAGAAGAAAAAGGCTTCAGTTGTTGTAAAGAAAGATCTGATTATATTTTCATTAAGTGACAGTGACAATGTTCTTAATAGACCGCTGAGGATATTTCCAGCGGTGATGAATGTTTGCAATTTTAGTTTTTATTTTAGTGAAGCGACACATGCATTTTCCCTGCATATTCAGTTAATTAAAATGTATTTATCCCCACTTGGCTGTTTTCAAGGCAGTAATAAAGGAAAACAGTGAAGACACAGTGAAACACATGTAAACAGTAACCACTACATGTGGTTTATTTTAGAACATACCCTTCGGCACATGAGCACATAAACACATTGTGTTGTTGTGAGTTGTTTTCTGACTTTGAGAAATTTTTGTTGTAGATCATAAATACTCAATGGAGCCTAAAGCTTTAAGTAAAACATTTGATTGTCCATAAATATTTAATATTCCTGCTAGACTAATGACAAAACATTGTATTTATTCATGTTTTAGTTTTGGTTCAATTATCATCTTGTTCATTTAGAGGTTGTAGACTCTACATACAGCAGCAGACGTAGGTTCATCAGTTGATCAAATGACATTTGCATTTTATAAATAGATCTGCTGTGCACCTCTTAGTTTATGTAGGTCAACAGTGTATTTTCCATTAAATATCCATTAAAATATGCACTCTTTAACCCTGTTTATGACAAACTGTTTACTTGGATTGGGGAATAAATTAGTTCAAAATGCATTGAACCAGTGAATCAGTCTTAAAGGTCCAGTGTGTAAAACTTATTCTATTTGAAGATCTATTAGCAGAAAATGAATATAGTATTCAAAGGTATGTTTTCGTTATTGTATAATCACCTGAATATAGGAATCAGCATGTTTTCATTACCATAGAGTGAGCCGTTTTTATCTACAGACGTCACAGGTTGCCTTCCGTGGAGTCATGGTGAACCTCCATGGTTTCTACAGTAGCCCAGAATGGACAAACCAAACACTGGCTGTAGATGGTGGCGGTTGCTTTTTTTGTGTGCTTTGCAGCCACCGTAGTTTCTCTTACACACTTCCCAGCCCAGACCGTCAAATACAGATGCTAGCGTTGTTGTTGTCTAGATTTCACTAAACCCTACACACTGGTCCTTTTAAGACAAAATATTTTCTGCAGTAAAACAAGATTCATAACTAAGAGCTTTTTCTTCTTGCAGTTGGCTTTGCTCACAGTGAGGGATCGGGAATCATCAATGGAGGGTAAACTGAAGATTATGATTTGATTCAGACAACTGTTTATTTTATGTAAAGAAAAACCTGTTGATATAATCTCAACCCTCTATTCCAGGCCTGGCTTGTTAGGATCAAACATGGGCAACTACCCTTGGCTAGCTGACTCTTGGCCCACACCAAACCTCACTCATAACAGCAAAGACTCTGTCAACTGCTGCTCTGGCAAACTGGACTCAGACAGATTTTATAGTAACAGTAAGTGAAAATTACTCTTATTAGAATATTGAATAGATAATTGTATTTGGTAATGTAACATAATCACTTTCTGTTCAGCAGTTGGTATCATCAACTATCCGAACCAGTCGGAGAAACGCAGCACGGCGTCCAACGACAGTCCCATCTACAGCACCATCAACACAGCAGCTGAGGATGACCTGCTGGCGTACTACGACACCTACTCCAGCACGTCCTACAACCAGGGTCCAGACCCATACAGCAGCAATCCAATACTGTCGAACAGTGGCCTTGTGGGTCTGGAGCAGGACCTGGACCAGTGGACCATCCAGTCTGGTCAATCTGGCTCTGAATATGCAAAACTCCAGTATACCAAGAAAAGCAACGGTGAGTGCTTTCCGCCTCTTTAATCCATTTTAATTTCGGAAAACAGGAAAGAAATGTGATTACATCTCACCTGATCTCATACAGTGTGAGTTTGTAATATAATGGCGACTTTACAGAGCACATATATAAGCTGTGTTTGTTTTTTTATCCATAGTTCAACTTTATACTCATTTTAAACCACAAAGTTACCGTATAATGTAGCATGAAGCTTTAGTATTGTTGCCATGGTTACCTGCAGTCTAGTACACCTAGCACAATGATTTCCAACAATGTGTTTTTCTGTTGACTGAAACTGTGTTTGATGCATGCTGATTCAGTTTTTATGCCTGCCGAACATTATTAAGGACGTTGTGTAAACTTTCAAACATTGCTATCTCAAATAAAAATCAAGCAAACGTAGGGTTGACTCTCATTCTTCCACCTGTGCATTTTTTTGTAGTGCATGTTGTACAATAAATATGGATATATATTAGACTTATTAATTTAAAATAATGTATGCTATAATGTAACAGTAACAAAAGAATAGTGATGCTTCTTTAATAATATAATCTTTTACTTGCATTTGCATGGCATTAGTCACTGACGCAAGTCTTTGCCATGTGGGAATTTTTCGCATTTCATTTTATTCATTCATGTATGGTATGTCTTTATGTTTTCTTGCTTTCTTTGTCTTTTTATGGATCACGTACAGCTCTTGGCCTACTACTTCTGCCTGCTATTTACTCATAACCTCGCCTTAAGATTTGAATGGAAACGTACAGAAACTAAGACCGTAAAAGAAAAAGGAGACCAAGTTCTCATTTAGTTTCACATTCCGTAATTCTAGGGCGAACCTTAGGATGCTCTTGAATGTGAAAAAACTGGTCAACACAAAGAAACGTCCTTCAGGCACTCATACGCAGAGGAAGGGGAGAGGAGGGTTTTAAAAGCCTGTGTTTAGCTGAGCTTGTTCAGTGATTTCAAACAGCACCGGCGGTTTCATCCTCAGGGTCAGATGGTGTAGATAATAAAAACACGCCGATTACACCTTTTAAACTATATGACATGTTGTGTTTTGTCTTTATAGACAAACTGGTAAAGCAGAGGTCCACTGGGTCCTCATTCAAATCAGCTCCTCTCACCTGGGTGGACGTTTTGTCGCTGCCTCTTCCTGCCAACAAAGACAGAGGTCACACAAAGACAGACAAAGAAGAGGAGCAACACAGGTGAGACTTAGAAATCTGCAATATTTTAAATGAAGACCCTTTATTCCTCATTGCTTTTCGTGCTGTCTAATGTTCACTCAGTCCGTTTATTATTAGCATCAAGGCCACTGACTTCACCTACATGACAGAAAGAATTAAGGCAGATGGATATCAAAACCTGCCCTGTAACTCTGCCAAGACTGTCAAACAAAAACTTGAGTAAAGTTTGGAGTTTGGGGAGTTTTCAAATTAACAACAGTTGTGTCTGCAGGCAGTGAGTAGATTGTGCTTTGGGGTTACAGAGTGGGTCGTCTCCTGTAACTAGTTGTGACAGATAAGATTGCGGACATAACGGGGTGGGATCGGAAGGCTGTTCTGACTGTGCCGTGTCTTTTATAATGACATTAGCCGCCATCTGACAGTCTAGATTAGTACTTTCCATTTTGAATGACAACTCCATCATTAAATTAGCCCTGACGGCGCTGGAGTGACAACACAAATCATGGAGGTGGGTCTCGTTCCCTCTAACTCTGTCTTCATTCCCTTACTCATATGTACTACATTGTTTTTTTTTTATATTTATTATTTTTAGCCATGTTAGTGGTAATTCTCTATGGATAGTCAGAATCAGAATTAGAGATACTTTATTGATCCCCGGGGAAATTTGTTCATTACAGCTGCTCAAGGTGCTCACACGACATTAAAAAATAGAAATAATAATTATATAGAAAAATCTAACGTTATATCTAGAAATAAAAACAGAAATGTATATATCGGTATACATATATAAAATAAAAGCAAAAATAGAAAATACTTAAATATAAATAAAGAGTCTAAGTATGTTCATTATGATACAATGATACAAAAATATGACAATGTATAGTGATTGAAGTAAGTTTATGCTACAGTATATGACTGACAGAAGTGTATTGAATGTTTATAATAAGTACTGATAATGTGAATATGTTAACATCTTTTCAAGACTTCAACTTTTAGATGGAGTGCAGTATAATTTCCCATCCCCCATTTGTAATAACTCTGGTAATCCCTTAACTAGTCAATTACTCATCGTTCAGCTGTACTTTTGAATTTAGTGTTAATTAACAAGCGTTAGCATGCTAAGATGCTACACTAACATGTTATCCATGATAAACATCGTACTTGCCAACGTTCCCATTTTTCCCAGGTTTCTTAAGGTAATCGTTTTGTACTTTCTCCCGGGAAACTCCTGTAATTTGCATGGTCGGTCATCTATGAAACACAATCCACACGCTACGATTCAACCCATCTGTCACTGCAACCTGGTAACCCACAACCCGATTCAAGGGTCATGCAGGGACGGGCCAGCTTTCTCAAATGTTATCTGTTGTTAAAATGTCAGAGCAGGACGCCGTCCCACCTAAAAAATTCTAAATACACCTGCAGATTTAAGCAGAGTTGGACTGAACCCTTCCCCCACCATGAAAACCTCCTGTATTTTGAAACCTAAATGTTTGCAGGTGTGGTAAACATTAGCATTAAGCTCAAAGCACTGCTGGTGCAGCTTCACAGAGCCCTGCTGTTGTTTTACTTACATTTATTATATATAAGTGTGTCACATGCTCCGTGTTTCCCTCTGAGGCACACACTCATGCTGCTGTTATTCATTGTCCATCCTCTAGCTCTGAGGAGGACGATGACGACTGGTGTCCTCCGCTGCCTGCCAGGACCTACCTGATGGACACTTCCAGGGAGGAGCTCTCCAGCCTGCCCTCCAAACCAGACGAGCAGTCCTTGACAGCAACACTGAGGTCTTCCCCCCAGCGAGAAACACACAAGCCCGGTGAGAGTCCACGGCTGCAGCACTTTGACCTCTTGACCCGTCACCAGTCAGGCTCACAGGTCTCTCAGTCCAACCCAGATCTGTTTACCAATACCAAGGCTCGGGAAGCCGGTGGTGAGGTGTACCACACCCGTCAATGGGCAGAAGATTTCAAAGGGGAAAGCCTCGGCAAAGGTCAGTTCCAATTCAGTTTAATGCCTCATATCTTTGGAAATGACTTCCCAAGAGGCAGCGCACAACCACACATTGTCATGTATAATTTATTTTATGTTACCTAACAGAAAGTATTTGTACATGGAAATCATGTTGCATTTATTCAAAGTGCAGCTTAGTGTTCCTTAGTTTATTCTAAGTTTCTTGAGGATGACATCAGTGTGCTTTCTTGTCAGGACAATCTGTGGCTCCTGCTGCCGAGTCGAGCCCCGCAGCCCAGGCGCACAGATCCAGGAGTAAGAAAAGGACACCCAAGGATGGACAACTCAGGCGAGAGCTACACAACCAAGCAGGTATGAAACACTTCTACTGTTGGTATGATAGTCCATTTTGGTCCATAGACTTAAATATCTCAACTATTATTGGATAGATTGCATTTAAATTTGGTACAACATTCATGACACCCACAGGCTGAATTGCAATAAACTCTTAATTAAAATGAATTTGTCACCTGGGGTCATCATCAGGTCATAATCCCAATTTGTCCAATAATTTGATTTCTGTCCAAATACCTGAAAAACTCATCAGGCTGCGCCGGTACTTTGTGGTGAGTGCTAATTGGCAAATGTTAGCATGCTAACACTCTTAGGCTAAGCCAAGATGATTAACTTGGTAAACATTATACCTGCTCACCATCAGCATGTTCGCCATTGTCATTGTGAGCATTTTAGCATGCTGATGTTAACATTTAGCTCAAAGCGCCACTGTGCCAAAGTACAGCACAACAGAGCTGCTGGCGTGGCTGCAGACCCCCTCTAACAACCTCACAGAGATGTGTGAAGATGATTAGGAATTAAATTTGCATTTTTCTGGTCAAATAATTTCAAAGACTATTAACGGAAAGGTTTGACATTTTGGGAAATACGCTTATGGGCTTTCTTGCAGAGAGTTTTTACGGGGTGTTATGTGACTCTTTATTGGCCGGGACCAGTCACGTCCTGGAGTCTGCACTGGTTGCCTGGCAACATGTCATGGGCAAGAAATAGTTTGGCACATTTTAACCCCTGTAAAACAGTCAATTGTGATTTTTACACAGTGTCTTTTTTTATATGGATTAAAGAAATGAGATATGACACGCTAGCTTTATCCCTATGTTTCCAGTCTGTATACTAAGCTAAGCTAATTGACTGCAGTTTGGAGCTTCATATTTAAGGCAAAGGCAAGAAACTCTTGGCAAGAAAGAGAATATTTTCCAAAATATCAAACTATTCCTTTAAAGGAGCATTTCTGTCTGTAGTTTATTAATCACCGTTGATCAATCATATGCAGAACTTCCCCCTCCACCAGCCCCTCCCCCTACAGATGACTCCCTGCAGCTCTTGGCTGATGTTTTGAGCCGCAGCCGAACAGACAGTGAAAGAAAAGAGGGGGGCGACTCACCTACTGTTCAGAAGAGGGGAGAACATTTCTCACCTCAAAGGAGAGGACCTACAAAGTGGACATCACAGGGTAAGTACAATGTGTGATACTCACCTCTGTAGCATCATTCTGTATCTCTCAACAATAGATAAAAGAACAGTTTTTATCCCCGCAGCCATTTTTCTCCAACAGCTGGAACACAAATAGATGTGTATTAATATTATCTTGATGCTTCATACAAATCCCCTTTGAGCTTAGAAACAACTGCCACGAGTGCATACACACTTATTATCTCGTAGTAGCAGCTCTGCTTTTAGTAGCAGGGGGTCTATTTTCAGTTTGTTGCATCACTTAGGGCTTAACCTATATAAATACAGCTGTAACTTAGTGAGTGATTTGTTTGTCATCCGCAGATGAGAATGTAATCCCATATGGACAGTCCAGCTTCCTGCCCAACGTCCAGATGTCAGACTACGGGTCTCTGGGTGGAGGAGTGTTTTCACGACCCTCCACCACCAGTCGGAGGAGAGATGAGGTATGTCTAGACTTACAGTAAGAACTGCTGAACACACATTGTGTCTGCAAAAGTGTGGGTCACAGCCAGTTCAACAGTAAACTCAAAGGGCGGTTTGAGCTGCTTGTCAGATTTCTTGAGACAGCGGATGGAAAGAATTTTGCTGTTGACAAAAGTTGTTATCTTACATAGTGACTCAACTAAAGGCTGAGTTTCCATTTGTTTCTATGCGGAACTCCCCCCTAACTTTTCTTGTTGGTAAATGTGCATGGACTTGAATAAGGGTTTGGAAACTGTAACGAGCTTGATATCATGAAGGCTAGTGTAACATTAATAATACTTTTTTGGGCTACTCATCGTGTGCTCAGCATGTTCAGTTATGATTCAATTTAAAAGCTAATTTGGAAATGATGGTTTGGCACCTCTTTTTGAGATAATATTTGTCACTATACCTTTATTTATTTTCTCAGCTGCAAGAAGCAGAATGATTTGGCAAGTACATTAGAACCTGAATTACAGTATATGTTGGCACTGCCAATATCATCAGTTTTGCTGTTGTGTATATTGGTTTTGGCATACTGTTTGTAATATATATGTCAGCTGATAATTAACTGGGGATTGCAGAACACAACCATTACATAAGTCAAGTTTCCATCCAAATGTAGCACAAATATGAACAGAATTTTCATAAAATGGGAAAAAGAAAATGTGAATTATTGTGCATTTTCACTCACTACCGTAATGTAAAGACAGGAGTTGGGTGCATCAGGAGAACAGTTGGTGCACTAATAATATTTCAATTAAACCATCGCAGAAGAAGCACCCCTTTTTTGAGATGACAGTGCCTGTAAAACCATATGATGACAACGTGATGAAAAAATGACATTTATGTTTCTTATATGTGTTAATTTGAAGAAGGATAGAAGCGATTATGCTTCATTTACATTCTGATTTATTTTTTTAATTTTATTTTTCCACTTCCTCCAAGAGCACAAACATCTTCTTTCTTTGCAATATTTTGCCTTATTTTTCCACTCGCAAAAGAAAATGCGTATAAAAATAGGTGGATGGAAAGGAACTGATAGATTGTCCACCAGAGAAGAGGAAAGAACTTGACGTTTATTTTTCATTGATAAAATGTCCTTGTCAGAAATAATAAAATCAAAGGCGCCTTTATACGCTGTTTGCTCGTGCTATGTATTTATGAATTGGGGGGGGGGATAGAAAAATACATACCTAAAATATTGATATTGGTATTGACCTTAAACTATTCAGCCACTGTCAGACTCTATTCTGTGTAACAGCCTCCATGGTTCTGTATGTAACTGGTGTTTAAATGATCCTCTCTCTCACCGTCCCTATTTTTATTTATTTTTTCCAGAACCTCATGTAGACAGACGCCGATTACACGATATGACATCCTCCTCTTTCCTCCATGATATCCTGTCTTTGCGAAACCATCAATCTGTTGCCATGTTGAAAAACTGAAGACTAAAGGGAAAGCGTCAAGGCTAGCCATCTGCCTTTTCACAAACATTTTTTCTTTTATCTTGATGATTTTAATCTTTATTTAATGTGATTTGCTTCACCCTTTCTCCATGTATATAGACATATTTTCAATTTTTTAAAAGATGTGATCAGATATATTACTAAAATGGATCTGGGGTTTAAAAAAATACTGTATTTTTAGGCAAAGGGAAGTAAATGTAACTACTACATTATTGTACAGCAGATTAATGAATGTATCTTCTGTTTACTCCTGAACATGAAACTATGATGGCGTGTGTGTGTGTGTGTGTGTGTGTGTGTGTTTGTTTGTTTCAGAAGACTGGAGAAGACATGAAGCAGAAAATGTGTTAATAAACCATCATATGCGGATGTGTGAGTGTGTGTGTGTGTGTGTGTGTGTGTGTGTGTCAGTGCATGTGTGTAGTGTTTGTGTGTGTTACTGTTTTTATCTCTCATCTCTGTGTGACTGTGTACTGTGGTATCCCTGTAGATCACCAGTGTGTTAGTTCTGTCAAGATTTTTAAACTGACCAATAAAACATTTATTACAAAAGTGCCACAGTGTGTGTGTTTAAATAATACTGAATATTACGGAAGGAAAGGTTCCACTTTATTTGTACTGTCCGCCTACAGAGTTTATATTTTTAACATTTCAATTAGTAGAGATTAAGGAATGTTTCACAAATTAAGGTTTGGTTAGGTTTAGGCACAAAAAAATGGTTGGGGTGGGTTCATGAATTGTTACATATCTCTTTGTATGGCCATGTTGGTCTGTAATATCTCAAAAGTTGCTGAATGGATTGTCATGAAATTTGGTACAGACATTCATGCCCCGAACTACAATAGAGACTTGTTTTCTCAAATTAATATTTGGTGCACACAAATGAATATTTTCTGTTCTTGCTTTATTATCATTTAATATATTCCCCTTCCCCTGACAAAGACGACATAGAGAGATCGTGCAACACATCATCATGCCCACCGGAGGGTAAAACAATCAGCACCATAATATGAAACCAAGGGCTGAAACACCAACAGAATGCCAGTAGCTAGCTCAAAACATTAGATTTCAGCATGACAGAGGATTATTTTAGCACCCTTTGTCTACCAAACAGGAAAAGTATATCTGTCTGTCTCAGTGTCCCTTCTCCTTACTTTGCTTTTCTTGGAGAAATGATCCCACTCAATGGCCAGAAGTGAAATACTACGACCATTTGATCAAATCACTAGGTAAGATAATCATGTAAGGTAACAGAGATCAAAACCAGGCCTCGCATAACTTAGTTAGATTCAGCCTCTACAGTTCGAAATCATTTTTAAAATTTTTGCTACAAACTAGACATACTGAGTGTCAGGGTCCCACAGTTTTCCCCTCACAGTTTTTATTGCTGATGCCTCATGTCTGTATCCACTTTTGGCTCAGTTTTTTGGATGGGTGGCTTAAAAACATACAAACACAGCAGCTTTTAGGCTGGGGTTTGCTTGCTGCCAGATGTGACAGGACACCTTCATGCAATACAAGTCAATGGAGAGCGATGTATTGTTTTCCCCTTGCATGTGCTCTGTCTCTATAACTAATGCCATCATCAAGGTTGTAAACTTTTGTAATTTTGTACACACGTTTATGATCTATGGAGATCTGGAGGTGTCAAAAAAAAAAAACTCTTTGCGCAATTTGTGCGCACCATTGAATAAATTGTATTCTCAAATTAATTTTCAGTGCATCTGCAGTATAATCAAAGTTTTTACAGCTGAACAGTCCATTAGCCTAAAATACATCGAGGGGTCTTAAAGAGAACACACATCATTGCTGTGAACAACCAAAACATGTATCTCAGTCCAAAAATAAAACAATATTAAATTCAAGTCATTCATAATGAGAGTGAAGCTTAAGTAATACGAAACTTAAGACAAGCTTACCACATGAAGGTGATAAATTAGGCTACATTGAGCTCATAAATGATTAATTTGAATTATTAATCAATAATTACTAAATCAAGCGCACAAATAGGCTACATTCCCCCATTCTTGGGCTCTGGAATGATTTGTTCATTACATTAATTACCAAACATTCTCATCAGCCCCAGCTGTACTTTGTGTGTGGTGCTAATTAGCACAATAAAACACAAAATTAAGATGGAACGTGGTAAACATTATACCCGCTAAACATCAGCATGCGGAAATGTCATTGTAATCATTGTTAGCCTGCTGACATTAGCATCCAGCACAAACTACAGCTGATCCTAATACCATGCTAAGTACAGCCTCTTACTCTTATATATTAATATATTTTATTTGTAATGGAAAATACTATTTTGGAGATATTTTGAAATAATTCTTGTATTTGACCGTTTGGGCAAAGTGAACAAAATATATTTTTTTAAATTAAATGTATCAGATGCCTTTCCAGCATATAGAGAGACGACAGAGAGAAAGAGGTAAAAAAAATAAATAAAAGGAGGTGGGAATGAGCTCAAATTCTTCCATCAGAGCCAAATGTCCCTGATGTCTGAATGAACTCTGAGTCTGTTATCTCATGTTCCCAGAAAATGACTACTCTGATACAAGATATTGTATAAGGTTTGATGCCTTCTTCAGATTGCAGTGTTGTGAAAAGACATGTTTGTGAATAGGGCTTAATGAGACCTTCATCTTGCTGTACCACTCCTGAAATATGTCAGAGATGGGATATAAAGAGGCTTTCTTCACGTCTGCACCTTCATCTGCCTCTTGTGTGCAGATCTTTTTAGATTTTAGTACTACAGTATTTTGGCAGGAAGGCAGTTGGATGATGTGGAAAGTGAGTTGGACACTGCCTTTGGCGTATACCCACTGGGTCCCACCAGGCTATGAGGATAATGGTAATCCGATGCAATTTGAAGGGGTTATGCAATTTAGAAGGGTTCTACAATTTTATGCTTTTAGGCCTGTGGCATGGATTAGGGTCTCTGTGGTTTACACAACCCCTCCCGCATAGATGGCTCAGCTCGTCCAGCTACACTCTGTTACTGAAGCCACTTCACATTTGTCAACAAATGTATTCAACTGGGTCAACAATAAGATTTTTTCCCCTCTGCTATAGGAACCTATTCTCTTAAATCAGTGTATTTTAACTGTTTTTGTTTACTTTAAACATCCATTCCAGACACGTTTTAAGACATATAAAGTTATTTTAAATAATTGATGTAATATGTCATTTACCCACAAAAAAAGATAATTACATATTATGTTCATGTTATAACTGTTTATAACAAAGAGTTCTTAAAGAAAGTGAAATAAGTCCTTTAGTTTGTGAGGTGCTGAAACATACAACATACAATGTTTTATTATCACAGTGTTCTGCTGCACAGTTAAAGTTCCTCTTCACTTAAAGGACCAGTGTGCAGGATTTAGTGGCATCTAGCCGTGAAATTACAGATAGCAACCAACTGCACGTAGCTCACTCAAACTATGGTGGCAGCGAAACAAAAAACGTAAAAGGCCACATCTAGAGGCCTAAAAACAACTAATTATAAGGTAACAAAAAATATTCTTATTTTCAGGTGACTGATGAAAATACACCCATAAATATTATATTCCATTTCTGCCAATATAACCTTCTAAATGTTACACACTGGACCTTTAGGGCTTGGAGTGTGAGGCAAAGGGGTTGAAACACCACTAGATGTCACTAAATCCTACACAGTGGACCTTTTAAGTAAGCTGTTGCATCGGCTCTACAGGTGTTCATCTGTATGACCCTGTATATGGGATCAATAATAATTAAGGCAAGGCAAGTTGGTTGTACATTTTTTTGACAACAACATAATTCAAAGTGCTTTACATGGGACATAAAGAGGCATACAATAAGAAAAGAAACAGAATGCAAGATAAAAAGACAAGATGAAAATGGAGAAATAGAGAGAAAAATAAAATAACCTTAAACGTAATGAACAAGAGAATATATCTTTATAATTTAATAAAACGCAGTGGCAAATAGAAAATGTTTTAAGCCTCAATTTAAAGGAAGCAGGAACTGAATAAAACATTCTGCATGGAATACGGGACTGAATGATGACTGAAGATAGAAAATGATTTAGAGTAAAGGAAGCAGACACAAAAAGCCATCACTGTCTGACTGAGCATGTAAAAAAAAACATAATCATCAGTGAAGAGAGATTCAAGATTGAGATTCCTAAAATGTGATCATATGAGAGAAAATCCAACTAATGATTCAGCCTTTGTTTGTTACAAGGCCCCATCTAGTGGTCAGAACTGGGACATTCAGGGTAACTGTAATGCAAAGTCCCTGCACTGGATTTTGTTGGTCATCAGTAATTGACACTGAACTTTCTGTGAAATAGAATATAAATCACCAAGAGATCTACTGATATTTAGAAGAATTTAGAAGAGTAGAGATACTCCACAAAAAGGACAGACCTGACCTCTTTTCTGTCTTAAGTATTTACTTTTTTTTTTGCAAAATGGCCTATTGAACACATTTCAACACCCAATGCTCTCAATAAGAACCTCAACATAATTGATAAAATTTCTTATGTAATTAAAGGATATATAACAGGTATTATAGAGCTAGTTGATAGCTGAAGGTCTATCTTATGGTTTAGGCCTCTGACAGCAGCCTAATTGTACATAATATCTGTACATACCGTACATATAATGTTAAAGTTTGTTTATATTTCTTTAGTTGTATCAGAGGTGGATCTAGAGGCTTGGCACAGGGCTGCCATCCCATAAAAAGTGCCACCCAAACTGCCTCCGAAGTTTGATGTCAAATGCGGTTTTAACACTCAAAACAAAAAATAAGGAGTTAGAAAACAGAAATTAACATAATTTAATTATCTGTTATGGCCATATTTTGGACTAAGTCATAAGCTTAAGTTTAATGGAAAGAATACCTGTGTTTAGAAAAATGTATGAAGATTTGGATACAAAACAATCTATTGATTTCTAATGCCACCATTATATATTTCTATTAATGCTTTACAAATGAGCCACAACTGTGTAATGTTGTTGAGTTCAAATATCGTAATTTAGGGGCTTTTTCAAGAATATATTGATATATGTGATTGTTCGTGTCTTGCCACCCCATAGACTGTGTTTAAGCACACTGAGGATACTAAGAACTGGGATCAAATTGCTTGTATGTGTCAACATGTTCGACCAATGAAGTCGCCTGGTCCACGGTGGTTTTAAAGTAAAATAGAAAAGCTTGAAATGAAAAATGCCGGGCTTTTTTGGAGTAACTCTGCTCTTAAATCAGGTGAGGCCTGGCCTTATTTATGATTCTGATCACGTCCCTGATTTAAAAACTCTTCAACCGTTCCTCCCTGATTCTTTCCACAGCAACGCCTCTTCATATACAGTGTGCTACACCAGTTACACCATCAAGCGAGCAAATAAAATACTAATTACTTAACCATAATTCTCTCTTTCAACTCCTTATCTCTCTACAAGACGCGCAACAAAGACAAATCACAATTATTGAAAAGACTTCACCCAAACTGGACAAATTCACGACTTAGCCGCCCACCTGCCAGCTCATCGTGCTCTGTTCTGCCAACTTAACATCTTGTCTTGTGAATTTATTCCCAAGTACACTGTTACATTTGTTTGTTTTTTGTTTTTGTTTTTTTATAATCATGTGTAATTATTAGATCAATTCCTCCGGGGTGTGTGCCGAATAAATGCCAGGACCTAGAAAATATGAGACTAAATGTAATATTAATGAATTACTCTTCAGTTTGTTATTATGAGGGATGTGCAGTGAGAGCAGTTGCTGTATTTTCTTCATCATTTCTTCCACATGCCTGGAAAAAAAAAAAGCTGAATTGATTTTATGTAAATTAGAGCATTTCACAATTTGAATTTTAATAATTTGTGTTCAAGAGGCAGGACAGAGAATTATATTTAAAGGCAGAAATAATCTGATGTTTAATGAAAATAATGTTTCCTTCAGCATAGTAGTCAAAAAGGATTTAGTCAAAAACACATCAACTCAAACATAATTCCAAATGATTCAGTTTTTAAATTTTTACCGCTTAAAATAATCTGTTAAACACACTTTTCCAGCAATGGCTGTGGGTGAGCCTATTGCAGGCCATGAGTTTACTGTGTGTGGTTGTGCAGCATTTTGAATAAAAAACCCTGTGTCATCAGTATTACTGAGATGTGCACAGCGCTTTAACAGTTTTGTATTTTCAGCAGATTCCCTAAAACACAAAACTCATCCCCTGTGATTGGTTGTGGCTCAGCACGCTCCATTGTTCCATCAGCCCGTTTGTTCGCTTGGTTTCCTACGCACAAACAAAACTTTCCTGCCACCCTGGGCAATATTGGGCTCCTCTGTGCTTTGGCAACCCGAAATATTGGAATCTCTGACTTTTTCTGCAGGAAAAAAAAGATAAAAGGTAGGTCATTCATATCAAACCATGTGTGGAAATATTTTGTATTTCAGAGTTCTCTTTCTTCATTGCTGCAATTGAACTTTCCAAAATAAATGTCCTTTTAAGTAGCTTCAAAATTAGGGGAAATCCAAATATTTATGAATTACTGAAACCCAAGAAGCCATGTTTTTATGGATGCAGCATTGAATCAAATCGAGAAAAAAATAATATTCTAGCTATTCTTTTGCATCATTTTATAAACTTTTCCTCATAGTTCAGCAGTACATGTTTGGTATCTTTGGAAACCTGGTGGTCTTAATAAGAATTGAAAATACATGTGTTTGGATTTGAAAAATGCTTGCCGGCACAACATGTGTTTTTAAAGATGGACCCACCTCTCAGTGTGGAAGTGTTACAGGTTAATGACTTGTCAGACTGAGTTCGCTGCTTGTCAAGCTTGTAAGTTTCCTCTCAGTGTTACTGTCTAATGAGTAATGTTTCTATAATCAGATCTGTCTAGCTCTGGCATAACATTTGTGGCATCCTGCTGAATGCATTTAGATATTGTTTTATTCATATCTGTCTCTCCATGCCCTGTAACAGGAAGTGCCTGCTATAATTGGTATAACAGGGGCCAGATGTGGCGAGGCCCTGACCTGCTCTGTTTTCTCTGTGTGTCAGTCAGTGTTTTTTTTTTTTTGGCAGGATGTACAGCTTCATGGGAGGTGGGTTGTTCTGTGCCGGAGTCGGGAACATACTCCTCATTGTCTCCACGGCAACTGACTACTGGATGCAGTACCGTCACTCCAGCAATTACATGCACCAGGGCCTGTGGCGGTACTGTGTGCCGGGGAAATGCATGACACACACAGACAGCATTGGTAAGACTCGCTCTTGGTGTCTTCCACAAGCAGATCCTCATTTATATTTATTAGTCTGCTGACAATCAGTGCGTGACCTCGCCCACTAACCCTGATCAACACTGGGGGTTCCTTCCCTCTGGGGCATGGATGGGGTAAAATATGGCTGAGATTCATGTGCAAAGAAGATGGAAATTGTTACTGTCATGTAAATCAAGAAATCTTTAAAAAAAAAACCCAGATGTTTCTTTTTTGTATAGTTGCTGTATTAGAAGATTTCTGCTTAGGAAAGTGTGCAGGTTATTTTTTGGGACTTTTCAGGAATAGTTTTCACCACTCATTGTATATAGTTTAGGTAAAAACAGGTTTTATTTTCAGTCATCTGTCCTTTTAATTCATCAAATCAGGTGCAAATCCATGGCCAAACACTAGAAGGCAAGCTTGAGCTGGAGAAAAGCAGGACGAGCTGTGAAAATGAAACACACCTACTGTATACATTACAGAGTTGGGTTGAGTCGAGTTGGCTGCATAAAACTAAAAAAGACTTAAATGATTCTTCATTTACTACTGGACGTACATATAAGTCTGGTCTCCCAGTTTTTAAGATTTTCCCCGTCTTCTCTCCCCCCCACAGCGTACTGGGATGCCACCCGGGCCTTCATGATTCTTTCCCTGCTGGCTTGTTTCATCGGCATTGTGATCGGCGTCATGGCCTTCATCCACTACTCCTCCTTTGACGGATTTGACAAGACATTTGCAGCCGGCATCCTTTTCTTCATCTCCTGTAAGCTCCTCAGCCTCAGTAGATACATGCAAGCCTCTCGGATGTAGTGAAGACATTCATCAGTTAACCCAAATGATTTCTATTCTTGTGCAGGCTTCTTTGTGTTGCTGGCTATGGCTGTGTACACAGGAGTGACAGTGAACTACTATGGTAAACGCTATGGCAGCTGGCGATTTTCCTGGTCCTATATAATGGGCTGGGTGGCAGTGGTGCTCACATTCTTCTCAGGTATGCATCCTACCACATTAACCAGTAAAGACACATTGTTGTGGATCATTCTCATGTTTGTAATCCTAATAATGTGATTATTGTCTTCTAGGTATCTTCTACATGTGTGCCTACAGAATGCATGAATGCCCAAGAAACTCTAACTCACGCTAACCTGCAAAAGACATCAACACACACATTCACACAAGCACTGGTCCATAATATACGGCCAAGAGGACCCAATCAACACCCCAATGAGCTTTCCATTTCCTGTTAACATAAATATTGATGAATAAGCAAAATAAATGAAAGAAAACACTGTTGTCTGTATTGTCTCTGTATCTTATTTAAATACAAATTAAACACAGTATAGAAGTGGAGGACACAAGTATGAGAGCTGATACAGCTCACTGTATTTGGGATCAGCAAATGAATGTCAGTTTAAAATCACATCACAATGACAAAGTAATAAACATTTTTTATTGGAGGGTAAAATGTCTGTGTGATTTAAGTCTGTATTACCATAAAGTATTCACCATCAGCGGAGTGTGTAGTTACAATGTTATAGCTATCTGATTGATACACCTGTTTGATTTCTTGGTGTACTACCAACAACAAGCCACTTAAGAAAAGACCTGCACTCAACATCATACAAACCACTCAAAGGAGGTATTAAATATTTGTGTCCTTTCTGAAAAGATGATGTGATATTATATATATATTATATATACTGTAACACCTACACTCAATATTAGAATAAGGTGTGATGTTATCTGTTTCAATCAGAGTACATGGGCGATGAGTCCAAACTCAAAACAATCTTTTATTTCGTCTCATTTTGCAAAATCAACCCTTTCAGCCACATGACCAACTCAGAAAGAAAAACACACCATGGCAATGCAAACATTAACTGGTTCACCTGAAAGCAACAGTGGCCTGAAAAGACCGCCCACCAGAAAAAGCCACAGTGGAAGTGCTGCCTTAAGCCTGGCATACAAAATGATGAAAACAATCCCAAAACAATCCTGGTTAATAGTTATGAGTATAACCATTTTGATAACTGTGATATTATGACTGTGATCACCCCTCACACCAACCTCAAAAGATAACAAGCTCATGCAAGTCTGCTCTAGTTTAGTCGACCTCCTCGATGGTGGGGCCGGAGGACGCTCCTCCTCCAGGAGCCCCACCAGCTCCGGGGAAGCCCCCTGGCATTCCACCTGGCATCCCACCGGGCACTCCCCCAGCACTCTGGTACAGCTTGGTCATGATGGGGTTACACACCTTCTCCAACTCCTTCTGCTGATGTTCAAACTCATCTTTTTCTGCAGACTGAGAAAAGGGAGGAAGACATATTAGAATTTAAGTATCAAAGTATCAATCTGATGCCAGCCCAACAATTATATTAACACTTGTGTTGCGTAATGTGTAAAACCTCAGAAGTAGACTACCCTTCTATTTCATACCTGGTTTTTATCCAGCCAGCTGATGACCTCGTTACACTTGTCCGTAATCTTCTGTTTGTCCTCGTCGCTGATCTTGCCCTTCAGCTTCTCATCTTCCACAGTGGACTTCATATTGAAGGCGTAAGACTCTAGGCCGTTCTTGGCAGTCACCTTCTCTCTCTGCACATCATCCTCAGCCTTGTACTTGTCCGCTTCCTGGACCATACGCTCAATTTCCTCCTTGCTCAAGCGACCTGATGGATTGTATTTCAAAGGAAAACAAGCCTGAGTACTGTACGTCACTTTCACTTTATTCATTTCACAATTAAAATACAGTGGTGAAGTTCTTCTTCAGGTTACCTTTGTCGTTGGTGATTGTGATCTTGTTCTCCTTCCCAGTGCTCTTGTCGACTGCAGACACATTCATGATGCCATTAGCGTCGATATCAAAGGTCACCTCAATCTGAGGAACCCCGCGGGGGGCAGGGGGAATCCCAACCAGCTCAAATTTCCCCAGAAGGTTGTTGTCTTTGGTCATGGCCCTTTCACCCTCAAACACCTGTAGATATAATGTCAGAGCAGTCCATTAATAAATGATTTATTGGAAATTCTCTAAAACAATTAAGTGTTCCTTTCAAAGATGGTGGTCATACCTGAATGAGAACACCAGGCTGATTGTCTGAGTAAGTGGTAAAAGTCTGGGTCTGCTTCGTGGGGATGGTGGTGTTCCTCTTGATGAGAACAGTCATGACTCCTCCAGCAGTCTCGATGCCCAGAGACAGGGGGGTCACATCCAGCAGCAGCAGGTCCTGCACATTCTCCGATTTGTCGCCTGACAGGATGGCTGCCTGCACAGCTGCAGGACAAACAGGTGGACTTTTACATTTGTAATTGATCATTTCTTATTCAGTTTCTTTGTCAGGATGTTTTTTTAGTACACTGCTATGTTTATAGAGAGAACAGGGTTATACCTGCACCATAGGCCACTGCTTCATCAGGGTTAATGCTCTTATTGAGGTCTTTCCCATTGAAAAAGTCCTGAAGGAGCTTCTGGATCTTCGGAATACGAGTGGAACCTCCCACCAAGACAATGTCATTGATTTGAGCCTTGTCCATCTTGGCGTCACGGAGGGCCTTCTCCACAGGCTCCAGGGTTCCTCGGAATAAGTCTGCATTCAGCTCCTCAAAGCGGGCCCTTGTGATTGAGGTGTAGAAATCGATTCCCTCGTACAGAGAATCGATTTCGATGCTGGCCTGGGTGCTGGATGACAAAGTGCGCTTGGCCCTCTCACACGCTGTGCGCAAGCGACGCACAGCCCTCTTGTTGTCGCTGATGTCTTTCTTGTACTTGCGTTTGAACTCGGAGATGAAGTGGTTGACCATGCGGTTATCGAAGTCTTCTCCACCCAAGTGTGTGTCGCCTGCTGTGGACTTGACCTCAAAGATGCCATCTTCAATAGTCAAGATGGAGACGTCAAACGTGCCACCGCCAAGGTCAAAGATGAGGACGTTTCTTTCAGATCCAACCTGTAATTTGACTGTATTTAATTCACTTACAGCAGGCACTTTTTGAAAAACCTCACATTAAAAGTCTGCAGTACATTACACTTAAAGACCCAGAATAAACATAAAACTGTAACAAAGGAAAAACCTTAAAATTTCAAGTGAGACTGTCAAAATGCCTTAAAACTAAAAACTGTATGTTGTAGCCTAAACAATTATTTTACCTTTTTGTCCAGACCATAGGCAATAGCAGCAGCAGTCGGTTCATTGATGATACGAAGGACATTCAGCCCAGAAATGGTCCCTGCATCTTTGGTGGCCTGGCGCTGAGAGTCATTGAAGTAGGCAGGCACAGTCACTACAGCATTTGTTACAGTCTGGAAGAAGGAAATATTACAGCAGTTAATGAAACATTAATGGCTTTCTCAACATTAAAGGTACAGTTTTTATCATATCAAATTAGAGCGCAAAGATCTCTAGCCTATTTACATTAACATTATATTAATATAGTAGAACCATAGAAACTTTGGACTAGGAAAATAAAAATACACTTGTGAGATTGTGTGTTACAAATATCCCCTTCTGTAAACAAATACACACAAATTATTTTTGTAAAACAAAAAAAGGACACAGGTGTACCTTCCCAAGGTACGCCTCTGCAATCTCCTTCATTTTGATTAGCACCATGGAGGAGATCTCCTCTGGGTAGAAGGTCTTGGTCTCGCCCTTGTACTCCACTTTAACTTTGGGGCGTGAAGCATCATTAATGACTGTAAATGGCCAGTGTTTCATGTCCGACTGGACAACGCTATCATCGAACCGACGTCCAATGAGGCGCTTTGCATCTGAAGGACAATAAAAGTTACAGTAAGTAATCAAAAAACATCAAACTTAACTGATCATACTTAAAAAATGTTTCATACCGAATACTGTGTTGTTGGGGTTCAGAGCCACCTGATTCTTGGCTGCATCCCCAATCAGCCTCTCTGTGTCAGTGAAGGCAACATAACTGGGCGTGGTCCTGTTTCCTTGGTCATTGGCAATGATTTCAACTTTGCCATGTTGAAACACTCCTACGCAGGAGTAGGTAGTGCCCAGATCAATGCCGACTGCTGGTCCCTTGGACATGGTTCCTGAGAATATAAAAATGATGAGCTGTTAATCACATACTGGCACTAGATAACAAAATCTGGGTATGTGACAGATGAACAACTTGAGTTAAACACTGCAGGTGGCTACCAGGATGTACATTTGTAGGATGGGGTAATGAGGCTATTATCAGAGACTGAGCAACTCAAACACAAGTGGAAACAAACTGTCAGTGAAGTGAAAGTCCAGAGCACCTGTTTTCAAGCCTCCCACATTTGACAGCTTAGCAACGGCTGCTTTTATTATGGCAGCAACAGGCAACAGGGAGGAGAGGGCATTTATCTAAGGAGCAGGTTTACTGTAGCCAGCCTGTATCACTGTATTCCTATATTTGGGTTTGAAACAAAAAACAAATATACTAGAATATGTAAACTCTGGGACATTTCTTGGAGCTATTTTATTAAATATAATTTATATTAAATACAGTTTGTATTGTTTCAGAGGCTGGGTTCATGAATTATCTAGATCACTTGCTCAGTAAAACCATATATCAGCTGGAAAATGAGCTGATGAAATAAAGATCCTGTTTCACTCAACAACAAAGTTACTAAGATGACTCAGTACGCAGTAATGCCTTGGCCCCCATGTTTACTGTTGCTACAGTAGCAGGTCATCAATATGCTGTAATGTTAGTCAAATGTTAAGCCACATGGGAGGTCATTACTTCTGAAGCAGTGGCTCTCATACTGGGGGGTGGGCTCCTCTGGTGGAGCATTAGGGTTATTGCAGGGGAGTGTACATGACAGGGTAAAAATGTGGAGATGTGCTCTGATGACTGAAAGGGTTTTAGGATTCAGGAAGAAAAATAGGGCTGAAACAAATATTCATATATTAGTCAATCAGAAATTAATTCAGCTATTTTGATAATCAATTAAATCTTAAAATAATTTTCCAAGCAAAAAAATACTACAACTGTTGGTGCACTGCTGCAACAATTAGAGCTCTGAACTATTTTATGACAACTTATAGTCTAAATGATTAATTGGTTAGTCAATAATGAAAATAATATTTTTTCTGACAGGAAAAAAAAAAAAAACGGGTGATGCTCATCAAACCAGTATGTCAGTCAAATCAGAAATATGAAGAATATAATATCTTCATTTACATTACAAAAGCTAATGAGAAACAGACTGACTGATACAACCCAACCTGTTGTTACTGCAGTAGTTTCCCTAATATTGTTAAAGGTTGTAAATAGTAATTTGGTGTCAGGCTGAAGGGGGTTGTTCTTTTAGTTTTTTTGCACAACATGTTGGACCATTAGCTGAACGTTAGCTGTCACCAGCAGCCTCAGTAACGCTGCAGGAGGGCGTGTAACCTCTGGAGGCTGAGAACTTTCTGGACTTATTCCCTTCACTTCCTTGTAACTTGTACACAAATTGCAAGGCGTTGTGCAACATATCCTGCAGATAAGGCGTCACTTGGACGCACATTAGCAACTTTGCAAACCCCCCCCACCCCCTAAAAATAAATAAATTCTCCAGTGCAAGTCGCAGTCTGATGTTGCAGAGAGGAACCAGCATCAGCTCATACCTGTTGTTAGCCACGGCCTCTATCTAACGTTAACTTTTTATGTTATACAAAATAACAATACAGGGTTCGCCTTCTCGTGCAGCGCAGCGACGTTACAAAATAAAACATAAAAAGTTAGCTTACGGCATTAATTAGTCATCATTAAGAGAAGTTGGCGTAAATCACGAGATGCAGCTTTATTTGAATGGATACCGACAGCAAAAATGTTAGCTAGCTTAAACTGTTGCTTTATTTTTTTGTAACGTAAACTAAGCAGCCGTTGACACTAATGACGTTATCGAATGACTAACGGATTTAACGTTAACTGGCTACATTCCTTTAATTCTTATAAAACCTGTCTGAAAAGTTACTCAACACGTTATTCGCATATATATATATATACTCACCTCCGTTAAATTCAGAATATGTTGTTTAATCAGCTTATCGTTAGCGCTGGGTTTTTTTTTTTTTTTAATACTGCAGGCTGGCTTTTCACCCTGAGTGACTCTCGGTCCGTCAGGTCGTCTGTCCCCGCTGTCAGTGAGGTGGGAGCGGCCGCGCCTCCTCAACTAAATTTCCACTCAACGGTCTAGAACCGTCTAGAACGCAGGAGGAGCGGTTCTGGCCAATCACCTGCCATCATACCACCGCCTCTATAAATGGTCCAATTAAAAAATTCAGTTTGCTGCTTTCCACCGCAGTTGCTACCAAGATCGGCGGGATGCAGCAGATTTTAAGTGGCTTTCTATGGAGGACCCAAACTGCCAAAATCTAAAATAAATTAGAAATAAATGAATGACTCATTAAATAAAATTATTATGCCATTAAATACACTAAAATTATTTTAAAAAATAGTTTTAAGCATTAATTTAATTATTTTATTTCTTATTATGTATATCTTATATAATACGATTATATATAATATAATATCTTATTGCCACTCGCTGCCACTTATTTATTTCTGTAAGTACTTTTTACAATTCTTTATGCATTTCTGCTTCATTATACAAATGAGGAGGCAGTAGCAAACTACTCTGCCTAGAGTGGGAGATTGGCACATCACGGGTGTGTTGGTGTTAACACCTTCTTGCGAGATCACGGAAATCTTAAGATACACACAAGATTCAAACTTACTTCAAAAGCTACAAAGGTAGGCGACCTGCGGCTTCGGAGTAATGTGTCTCTTTTGCCCCTCTGCAGTGGCTCCCTGTGGATTTAACAAAAAAATATATGGCAATGAATAACAGTTATTTTTTAACATTTTTATTATTTATTTAATATTGACTTCAATGTTATTCCATAGAACACTGGTTGATCAGAGTATTAGAAAAAGTATTCAGATCCTGTAAAGCACTAATGTGTCTGTCTCTCTATGTCTCTCTACATACATAACCTACATAAAGTACCTATTTATATACATACATACATATACATACATATAGTACCTACTTATATATATACAAACGTATGTATGTGTGTATCTATATATATATATATATATATATATATATATATATATATATGTATATGTAGGCACTATATGTATGAGGGTATGTATGTATATATAGGTATTATATGTATGTATATATGTAGGTAGGTTCTATATGTATGTTTACATATACATACTGTATGTATGTATGTCCGTCAATTTTCTCAACAATTATTCACCCGATCAACTTCACACTTAGAGGGTGTATTGCTGAAGACTCAATGAAGTGCTGAATTAGATACAATTTGGCCAGATGGTGGCGCTATAACGTCTCAGAAACGAAATAATTTTCTTTCCTGGATCCTGTTGGTCCAAAAAAAAATCTGTCCACGTCCTCTTGTGACAAATTATACTTTAGTAAGGTTTAGTGACAGACTTCTTCACTGCTCGGTTTACTGCTGTTTTCTGCTACTACATACCACTACTTTAAGTGAAATTAACTTTTTTACTCCACAATACAGACAGCTAATTATTACTTTTTTACATTCCATTTTACATATAAAACATTGATTAGTTTAAAAAATATGATGTATCATTACCCCACAGTACACTACAGTATATGAGTATATAAGTAAATATTTAAGTAGTTAAAAATTAGCTTCACTCTGACCAACAACAAGATTAAACTTATGTGTATAGAAATCCTACAATACTATTTCTATTGTATGCATATTACTCTGAGAGGGGTCATTCTGCTGTATGTACTTCTAAAAAGATTTTGAATGCATGAATTTAAAATTTACAGTATGTTGTTTGTAATTTTAATTGAGTAAAGGTTCTTCTTCCAGAAGAGGAGTTAAAGTACAAGCAGACTCTGGGAGAAAAGGGACAGCTTAATACCACACACCAGGGTTAAAGTGAGGCATTTTAGCCTCAATGATACTGAAATATAGTATCTTTAAGAAATAACATGATCTTTAATGCAACATCAAATATTATGTTTAGACACTGACACTGAGGTTGGGGTGGATTTCTGAGATAACAATCAAAAAAAAAAAAAAAAAAAACCAAGTAGGTCACAGATCATCAAGTTTTATAACCCTGGGATTGGTTTACCATTTACAGTGCAGCACAGACAGGTGTTGTGTCCTGATGTGACTTTAAAAAAAAAATGGGACTCCTCCAATGTTACTGTTATAATACATTATGACACTGCTCAGGTGCATGTGTTTAATAGTGTGACTCACTGAACAGCATGTTCTAATTACAGTCAATAGCTATTGTTCAAAATAAACCTATTGTGAACTTAAACCAAACAATTCCGGTGAATTTGACCCTACAATATAAAAAAGAAAGGAAGATCTGATAAGATGGATGTAACAAGTATTATGTACAATAAATATAAATAAAATGTACATGACTAGAATAAAATAAAAATAAAAATATCATAGCCAGATATAAGATGTAACATATGATAGGAAATGTATCCACTGTCAGATATTTTTAAGCATTGTGACATAAAACTATTAATTCACAGCGAATTTCACATTAATTTGGCAGCTTATGCAGTCAGTAGGTTTGAATGTGGAAAGCAGGTTGTTTCATATCTGCACATGCTTGGCTCAGTTCAAGTATTGACAACTCCTTATTGTTTAGCATGTCAAAAACATGACTAAAAATGTCAGATCTTATGTAAACATTTGGTGTTCACTGTGCCATGTTATGTAATTTAGATTTTGTTCCCAAGAGCCTCTTTGCACATGAATTGCCTTGACTGCCTATAGAGACAAGACACTTGTTTTATCCTCTGGGACTTACGTTACTGTTGTTATTCCAGTGTAAACATCCATAGGTGCCTTTGTACCCATTATCTGTGAGTCACATTCATGGACACATGAGAGTGATATGAGCAGTGGCCTACCATTGTTGCTAAGGGGTGCATGTTGATAAAGTCATTAACCAAACACTACCCTTTGAGGCAAATTGGACATATAGATGGAGCTGTTCTGTGCTGACAATAAAGTAAGAGTTTTTGGAGTTTAACAATTACAGATATATATACTCCAAGATCCCTTTTTTCTTTATGTTTTCCAGGAACAGCAAGTACAACATGTTTTCAGAGATTATTATTGGGGGAAAATTGTGTTCTTTATTGACCTTCAGGAACACTCACATTCACTTAAATTGCTTTCTGAGCGTTCAATTGCATCTCACAGTGTTCATTCAGCAAATGGAGGCCATTCAGATCCAATACTAAAAGACCACCTTTGAACCTTGAACTATACTTGAACCAGTAGCTTAGTTACTGCTGTGACCAAAAACTGGGCTGAAAATGATGAAAGCGGAGGTAAAGAGGTGAGTTGCAGCCAGAAAAACAAAACAGTGAGAAAGGTACTATAAAGAAACTGATTTGTTTGGCCACTTGGGGGCAGCACAAACAAGCGTTGAACACAACACTGACATATCGTCACCTTTTATGTAGATATGGCAAACAGCTGCTTACCTTACTGGAGCAACATTATCGTTCATTTGGAGTTGTGTTTCTGGTCTCCTGATGAATGGGAAATACGTGTCAGGCTTTTTAACTGCTAAATGCTCCACTGTGTTCACCAGCTACTCATTAACTGTGTCTGATCTCACAGAAAAACAACTGTCTGCGGTGGCCAAAAATAAGTCCATAAGCCATTAGATAGCTAGAAACAGTAAAGCTGCAATGACAGACAGCTGAAAAATTAGCTGAAACTCACTGTAAAGCTCTAAAGTTGAGGGGAGCTGCTCTTTCTAGGTGCATTACTACGAGTGACCAATACCACATTGTCTTTTGATGGATCGTTGTTATAAAAATGGCATTGATAGCTGCTTTAACAACTATCTTTATATCTTTTTTTGTTTAATCAGTACAAAAAATCTTAAAACAACACACATTTCCCTGACTCTCTGCTGGTTGCCTGGTAACTCCTCAGAGCCAAGAAATAGGCCTAGTCTGGCACATAATCCTAATTAAAACAGCAAATACTTGTCTTTGGTTTCTGGTATGGATTAAAAAAATTACATATAACGTCTCAGTTACCTTTAGAGGTGCTGGTGGGTGGATTTGTTAATGGTGGACTGGGTTAGACAGGAAAGCTGTTTCCCCCATTTCCATTCTTTGTGCCTCTGCCGGAAAGCGATTTAAGCATGTAATGTTGAACAATTCCTTTAAATTTGGTTAATTACAAAATTATAACCAAGATATGTACTGAGTGGGACATTTTAGTTGAATAATAAACCTGTTAGTGCTCTTTGAAGGATAAACTGAAGGCACGTATGCCGTAGACATATCGATGGCATTTTTGCACAACAATTTCTTGTTACTTGTTGACCGACATATACATTGTTACTGATATATCCGTGATAAGCCTCGCCCTGCATGCATCCCAGGAAAGCTCACAAAACATGTTCTTGGTTTACACAATGTCAGGGCTACAGCGTCATCCTATCCTTCATTCTTGTTTAATCAAAATATTCAACGCCCTATGTCTTCGTATCGGCCTGTATTTTTTAACTGACTACCTGATCAAGTACAAATTGAGGTTAAATTCCTCAAACTTCGAGCTGAGTCATGAGTCACCATAAGTGGGACATAATTCCAAAGATATTACATTTGTGGGAACTATAGACATTTAAAAGACCTGCAGCAAACACGCACTGTCCACTCCTTTTTTAAAAACAGAACATTTGTCTTTTTGATCACAGGTCCTGACCTAAATCTGCCACAGGCATGTACCAGGTTAGTATTATTATTTCCCAAGGGTGACCACAATTACTGCTTTTGGGTCCAAGTTTTTAAGAAATGTGCCCTCAGTAACACTGATGGCATGGCTTGATGACAAATGCTTATTTAAACAACAAAGGAGAGATTAAAACTGGCATTTGACATTGGATACGACTAAAGTAATCTAGCAGGCACCTTTTTCAGGCTGTATCCTCATGGTGCATTGTGGTGTTATTCTTTAGGGACCCGAGTTACTCAGGAGTCCCTTTCGTGTCATGATGCTTCACAAAAGACTTTGGATTTCTCTCAGATAGGTGTGTCTTTTATTCGCTGACTGTACAAAACAGCACTGAAATGTTCTATGTACAGTTTACAGCCTGAGGCCATAACAAAAACTGATCCATTACAAAAGTAACACTCTGAAGAACAATAATGAGACTTTTCTCACATAAAAAGATCTCAAAAAAGCGATCCTACTCTTTCATAGGCCTATGAAAAATAAAACACTGTTTGTATACATTATGGTTTCCTATGCAACTCTCTCCCTGTCCATATGAGACAGCAGTCAAGTGTTTTTCCATTGCATAACATTATCACCAGCCATTAGGCTTGCATTATCTTACATATAAAGTAATATCTTGTGCCAGACCGAATGTGAGATGATTGCTAATGCATTACTGGAAGTTTAAAGCTGACTGCTGTAAACAAAAAGAGTCATGAATCTGTGGTAAACATTCATATTCACACTTTTGTCTTTTTTTTTTTATTATTTGTGATAACAAGGTACCACAGTATGTCATCCACTTCCTCTTTATTACATCCAAAAAACTGATTATTAGTTTTAAAGCGATAACTTCTGGGACCTCATTCATCTCTAAAAGAAAAGCAATAAATACCACTGTTTAAATGCCATACTCACCAGCTGCCAGCTGCTTTAGTGGACTTCTCTGGCTGACCTCAATGAGGATTGGGACAAGCCAAAATAAATCTTCTTTGCGGAAATCAATACCATCACATAATACACTAATACGACCAAGTTGCAGACATATGGCATGAAGACCGATTACTGCAACTAAGCAATGAGACCAAAAACAGGCTGGATGTCATAGGAAACATTATAAACTTCAAAGGTATTGCAATGTCAATATTTGAATCCAGGAAGTGTGGATAATGATTTAAGATTAATAGACTGAACTCTTATGATGAATATCTTCAATTAAACTGCTGTGTAATACAATCAGGGTAAATGCAGATTAAGAAACCATCATCCAGGCTAATTGTTTCCAGATGAATCCTGAAGCCCCACTCTATTGTTTCCTTAAAACAAATTCCCCTTGCATGTATATAGAAATGGATATTCATTATTATTACATACCATCACTTAACACCAGTAAAGATAGCTGGCTGTTGCTTCAAAGAAACTGCTTACAATCGATGTTGACATTTTGTTGACATTTTGAAGTGTATGTAAAACAGTCAGAAAAGTGAGGATGTCACAGGCCCATCTCATGTTACAATTTTATCTGAGACATTCCCTCACACGCCCTGTAGAGGCGACAGTATAAAGGGATCTTGTGGCTGACAACGCGCCACAAGATGAAGACTTACGGGTGAGTGCTACAATAACTTTATCACCTCTTTTTCCTGCTACTTTAATACTTTAGGTTGGATTTATTTCTCATTCATTGGATGAAAAATCTATCATGGAATTGTTCGAATTAGTGCAATGTTGTTTCTTTTCATTTTTATTGCTATACCAAATACCAATAACAAAGAAGAAAATAGAGTTTACAAATACAGTGATTTTGGTTCTGGATTCAATGCATCTTCAAATATAACTTGATATAAGAGATAGAATTTGAGGGTCTTTATCTGATCAATAATGACAGTTTATTTGAAAAAAAAACAAAAAACGTTAAAGTTAATACAGAAGTACAACTAGTATATGCATCAGTTGTCTCTTGAATAATGTCTTTCAAAGATTCAACTGAATTGAAAGATATTTGTCATTTCATTGGAAATAACATAAATTACAGCTTCTTAAAGTTTTTCCTCTTTCCTTCCAGTGGCTAATAACTGTATATTGCATAATAGGTTCAAGTAACTCTACTACCTTTGTTGGATTTTTCCCTCAAGTAAAGAAAGTTGATCAGTTGTCTTTGACGCAAAAAAATTGGCTATTTCTGAAAACTTTTCTTTCAAAGCACTTTGTTCTTCTCACAGGTCCACACTCAGAACAATGAGGCTGGTCCTCCTTGTGTGCCAACTTGGCCTCATTCTGAGGACCAAGGCCCAGATACCAGAGCTCTGCCTTCTTAGTGACACAAACAGACCCCCAGGTTTTGTGGCATTTTCTTTCATATGTTCTTTAGTTACTGTAGTTTTCACACTTTCACTTCTTTTGATTTAAATCCTCCCTTGTTTTTTATCCCTCCCAGAAAACTCTGACATAAATGTGGTCTGCGGCACTGAGCACATGGATCTGAGCATCTACCTTTGCCCAGTGTACCAAGCTCTTTACAATGAGTCTCTCATGGTCCTCAATGGAGAGTACAGCAAACCTGAGTGTTTGGGGGCAGCTGACTGGAACACTGACCCACCAGTCCTAAAATTCAGATTCCCCATAAATGAAAGTTCCATCGCATCCTGCAATAATAATTTTAAGGTACTCTTCACAATAGCTTCACCTACTATTTTAAAAGTATATATCAATTTAGATGCTTTTTCCTCTCATATATATTAGAGGAACAATTAAGAAGACTTCCCAGTACATAAGAATATAAGAAAAGTACAGAATATATCATAGTAAAAGTTTTCTTTTCGTACATTTTTACAGAATGTAATAACATATGAATAACAAGGATTGGATCCATCAAAGAATACATCTGAAAACTGATCTCAGTGCAATATATGTTTGTTTTTCTAATAGATAATCGATCAGGTTGGAAGCGGAGCGTTTTCTGACTTCTCAAATGTCCAGTACGTCAACATCTCTGGGACTGTTACCTCTGTAGACCCCTCTGCAGGTATGATCACCTATCGTCCGCAGATCCTGTACAAGTTCTCCTGCCTCTACCCGATGCAGTATCTCCTGAACAACACTCAACTGGCTGTGTGAGTATATCAAGTGCCACCCCAAATGACACCTATACTGCTTGTGACATAAGCATGAATCAACTACATTTTTGATTCATTCGACCTTCTAACATATGAATTTATTCTCATTTAATACAGATCAGGTGTGAATCTTGCAATAAGAGACAACAATGGTAGTTTTATCAGCACACTGAGTATGCAGCTCTACAAGGTAAGACCTACTCTATAACTTTTAGATTTAGACAGTATTTTTGTAACATTTAATAACTTGATTTTGTTTCTACCATCCTGTGGAACAGGATCAACTGTACCAAGATATACTTACTATCCCACAAACAGGACTCAACCTTAAGACCAAGATTTATGTTGCAGTTAAGGCTACTAATCTGACAGACAGGTATTTAAGTTTTATCAAGTTACAGTAAACAAAGTTACAATATAAAGAATAGACACTAAAAATTCACCTGTCTGTCCTAAAAGGTTCAACGTGCTGCTTGACAGATGCTACGCAACCACAACTCCAAATCCCATGTCTGACTACTATTATGACCTTTTTATAGGGTGAGTCACACATGTACATAACTTCCAACTTACACTCAGCTTCATTCTACTTCCACATGTGCAGTCACGCTTCCCATCTCTTTTTCACCCAAGGTGTGCAAGGGACGGACAAACTAAGGTGGAGCTCAACGGGATGTCTCAGAAGGCACACTTCTCCTTTGAGGCCTTCAGATTTGTGGAGCACAAAAATCAGACGATTTCCACATTCTACCTGCACTGTGTTACCAGACTCTGTGAAGTGTCCTTGTGTAGTGGAATAATGCCTGTGAGTAGATATTTTAAGATATCACAAATAGGAACTGTAATTAATCCATACATCAGTCTACATCAGTCTTGATTGTTAATTTTATCAATCTTGAACAGAACTGTGGAAGTTCCCCAAGCAGGAGAAAGAGAGAAGCTGAGGATGTGTTGGCCAACGCTACAGTCTCCTCGACTGCCATTCTTGTGGGAAAACAGAGCATTGGTGAGCCTTTAGGGCAAATTGTAACAAACACAGATATTCCTACATCTAATCACAATGACATTTTATATGGTGAATAGATACAAATGCTAAATAAACAGTATTACCTTAAAATGTGCAAATTAAACCAGATGAATAACTTAATATATGTCAATGGATTTGTCTGGAGGACACTTGAAATTATAAAATGGCCATCTGTCCTTGTGGTGTCTTCTATTAAAGAAATAGTTTGAGATTTTAGGAAATGCAATTATTTACTTTGTTGAGTGGAGATGAGAAGATTGAAACCACTCTCGTGTATGTGCTACAAACGAAGCTACAGCCAGCAGTCAATTACATTAAGAACCTTAAATTGTAATGTTATTTTTACACTTTTGTTTGTATTAAACAATGGCTAATGTGTTTATTATTGAGCTTTATAGGTGCTAATAGGTAGATTTTTTTCACCAGAGCCAGGCCAACTGTTTCCCCATGTATCCAGTATCTATGCTAAGCTAAGTTGAAAGACTACTGACAGTAGCTTTATCAATCTAATCTAATTCTCAGCAAGAAAGCGAATAAGCACATTTCCTAAAATGTCAAACTGTTCATTTAATCAGTTATTTTTTACCAATAATGACACAAAATGTGAATCCTAAATTACTGACCATAGTTTTGGCTCCATTTTTCAGGAGACCCTCAAACTTTATCGGCTGCTCATGGTAAGAATCAGCAAATTTGTCTGTGATGGACTACTTTCTTGGTCATTACTGTTCAGTTAGTAATCATCAATATTGATTAATATACCCATGAAGTATAATATGATATCTTTGTGCTTTTCTTTTTCCCCTGCTCACAAAGCTATGTCACCTGAGGGCAACTACAGCAGCCCTGTGGTGGCTGTAATTGTCTGCCTCGTCATCCTAGCTATTCTCCTCGTCGCCATGGCTGTTTACTTTGCTTTGTACATCAGACGGAGAAAACCAATGATTCAGTAACATCACCTGACTGAGAGTGGAGTCACTTGACGCATCTCCCAAACTGCCAGTTTAATACTTCATCATCTACAAAGCATGACCGTGATGCTGTTGAGACAGTAAAACAAGTCATGAGAAACAATAATCAGATATATCATACTGTCATAGTACTATTTAGCCTTTCCATTTCACAAACAGCAGTATAACAAGCTGGTCAGCAGTAATCTTTGCAACTTTATAATCATTGTGAATCACATAGTTAATTAATGTGGAGATAAGGGCACAAAATCTGTACAAAAATTGTGTATTATAATTAAGTGTTAGTTTTAATCATGTTGTCAGAGTCATATTGAAGTATTTAATGAATGGTCTCATTATTTGTAATCAGTTAGAAATTGTGTACTTTTAAGGACTTTTCACACTGCACTTAGCAAAGATAAAAGTATTCTTAGAACCTTCTTAGCTCCAGGCTAAGAAAGCTTTCACAAATGTCTTCAGTGACAATGATGAAGGAAGCACTCGTGCTTTATTCTTTAACAAAACACACCATTAAACTAAACATTAAAACGTTGACTGTCTCTTATTGTATGCATGAACACACTGAATCGGAGAAAGCTATAGGTCGGTTGAGTGATGAAAAAACCGACTGATGTAACACAAGTTAGAGTACTGATTGTGTACTGATCTAAACAACAGTTTTTGACTGTACTCCCTTACAGTGAATTACATTAAAATATAAAATCAACATGCAGATAAAAACTTTAATATTGTATAGACATGACTATGTTTGATGCCAAAGCTCTAGGTTATCTGTATGTCATTTACTCTTTTGGTAATTTGATTAATTACAAATTTGTTTGGTAACAATTTCTATTGAAATGGTAAAGGCCCAAAGGTGGCTCCTGCATTTTCACCCAATTTTGACTCACCGTCTCGTGGAGAGGTCTTACTTCAAAATCTCTGAAAAAGTTTTAAGAATTTTAATATTGATCGTAAAGGTCAATTTGTGAGGCTCTATTGGCAGAAATGGAATATAACATTAATGTTTTCATTAGTGTATAATGGCCTGAAAATATGAAATCATTGTATTTTTATTACCTTAGAATGAGCTGGCAAATATCCAATATTCACTCTCTTCAGGTTTTGTTTTTGGTCTCCACCAACTCCTGAGGGAAATATCTGATTCTTTAGCTGCTAAATGCTCCACTATATTCACCAGCAGCTTGTTGCTAACTGTTTAGTGCTCAGCAGGTATTGTACAGTGGGTTTTTAGAGTTTTTTCACTGAAACAGCAGCCTACTCCGGCCAAAAACACTATGAAATCAGCACGAATAACCGTCCTAAACAGTAAACTTGTGGGCTTGACAGCTAAACAAGAGCTAAAACCCACTATAAAGCTCTTTAATAACAAAGGGAGGTGCCAACTTGGACAATAACTTTCTGTAGGTTTATCACCACAGACCACCCATTTCATCCTTTTACATTGTCACATTGTTTCCTCGTTGTCATTTAATATCCTTAACATCCTCCCTCCCGAAACTACAGTGGCTACAATACCAAAAACATACAATAACTCATTTTTCAGGTGATTATAAACTAATTAATAAACTGGCGCTGTGTGATGAGTGACTCATTTCTGAGTATAAAATCATTCACCATCAAATACAGTCAAGCAAGATTGGCTGTGGATAAAACTTTCAACCTGCTGGTGGCACAACAAAAAAGTCAGGAGATCACAATTTCTGTTTTGAGCAAATCCATCAAGAAGATGTTAAGATATTTCACTAGATAATTCAAAACTTTGACCTGCTGGTGGCGCAAGATGAGAAGTCAGAGGATCAACAAAGTTATTCAAATTCAGCCTTTGGGGGACTTTATTGGCACCACATTTGATGGCAAGCCAATGGTTGTTAAGAGATTTCACACAGAATTAACTTGTTGTTGACACTACAGGAAAAAACAGGAAATTACCAAAGTCAGTAGGCTTCATGCATCTTGGTCTGTGGTCTAATGTGCATCTGTTATGGGGGCCCTTCACATGAAACATTTTGGGAACCCCTGTTGTATCCTATCCTAATCAGCATCTCACAGCTGTAGGCCATCATTCAGTGATATCACACAAAAAAATCTCCACAATGAAAAAAGAAGTAAAACACCATAAAGGTAATCATAAAATGTAGAACTAGGGATAATCTGAATGTTCATTCAGCAAATCAAACCAACAAATTGCATGTTAACAGAACTGCAGAGAAACATATGATGCTGTACCCTCAAACTTTATCGGCTGCTCATGGTAAGAATCAGCAAATTTGTCTGTGATGGACTACTTTCTTGGTCATTACTGTTCAGTTAGTAATCATCAATATTGATTAATATACCCATGAAGTATAATATGATATCTTTGTGCTTTTCTTTTTCCCCTGCTCACAAAGCTATGTCCCTGAAGGACACACCCTGGGGGTATTCCCCCCCCTTTAGAAAAAAAAAAAAAAACAAAGGGGGAAAAAAAAAAAAAAAAAAAAAAAAAAAAAAAAAAAAAAAAAAAAAAAAAAAAAAAAAAAAAAATAATAAAAATAATAAAAAAAAGAAAAAAAAAAATATATATTAAATAAAAATAAAAAAAAGAAGGAAGCACTTGTGCTTTATTCTTTAACAAAACACACCATTAAACTAAACATTAAAACGTTGACTGTCTCTTATTGTATGCATGAACACACTGAATCGGAGAAAGCTATAGGTTGGTTGAGTGATGAAAAAACTGACTGATGTAACACAAGTTAGAGTACTGATTGTGTACTGATCTAAACAACAGTTTTTTTTGACTGTACTCCCTTACAGTGAATTACATTAAAATATGAAATAAACATGCAGATAAAAACCTTAATATTGTATAGACATGACTATGTTTGATGCCAAAGCTCTAGGTTATCTGTATGTCATTTACTCTTTTGGTAATTTGATTAATTACAAATTTGTTTGGTAACAATTTCTATTGAAATGGTAAAGGCCCAAAGGTGGCTCCTGCATTTTCACCCAATTTTGACTCCCCGTCTCGTGGAGAGGTCTTACGTCAAAATCTCTGAAAAAGTTTTAAGAATTTTAATATTGATCGTAAAGGTCCATTTGTGAGGCTCTATTGGCAGAAATGGAATATAACATTAATGTTTTCATTAGTGTATAATGGCCTGAAAATATGAAATCATTGTATTTGTATTACCTTAGAATAAGCTGGCAAATATCCAATATTCACTCTCTTCAGGTTTTGTTTTTGGTCTCCACCAACTCCTGAGGGAAATATCTGATTCTTTAGCTGCTAAATTCTCCACTATATTCACCAGCAGCTTGTTGCTAACTGTTTAGTGCTCAGCAGGTATTGTACAGTGGGTTTTTAGAGTTTTTTCACTGAAACAGCAGCCTACTCCGGCCAAAAACACTATGAAATCAGCACAAATAACCGTCCTAAACAGTAAACTTGTGGGCTTGACAGCTAAACAATGAGCTAAAACTCACTATAAAGCTCTTTAATAACAAAGGGAGGTGCCAACTTGGACAATAACTTTCTGTAGGTTTATCACCACAGACCACCCATTTCATCCTTTTACATTGTCACATTGTTTCCTCGTTGTCATTTAATATCCTTAACATCCTCCCTCCCGAAACTACAGTGGCTACAATACCAAAAACACACAATAACTCATTTTTCAGGTGATTATAAACTAATTAATAAACTGGCGCTGTGTGATAAGTGACTCATTTCTGAGTATAAAATCACTCACCATCAAATACAGTCAAGCAAGATTGGCTGTGGATAAAACTTTCAACCTGCTGGTGGCACAACAAAAAAGTCAGGAGATCACAATTTCTGTTTTGAGCAAATCCATCAAGAAGATGTTAAGATATTTCACTAGATAATTCAAAGCTTTGACCTGCTGGTGGCGCAAGATGAGAAGTCAGAGGATCAACAAAGTCATTCAAATTCAGCCTTTGGGGGACTTTATTGGCACCACATTTGATGGCAAGCCAATGGTTGTTAAGAAATTTCACACAGAATTAACTTGTTGGTGACACTACAGGAAAAAACAGGAAATTACCAAAGTCAGTAGGCTTCATGCATCCTGGTCTGTGGTCTAATGTGCATCTGTTATGGGGGCCCTTCACATGAAACATTTTGGGAACCCCTGTTGTATCCTATCCTAATCAGCATCTCACAGCTGTAGGCCATCATTCAGTGATATCACACAAAAAATCTCCACAATGAAAAAAGAAGTAAAACACCATAAAGGTAATCATAAAATGTAAAACTAGGGATAATCTGAATGTTCATTCAGCAAATCAAACCAACAAATTGCATGTTAACAGAACTACAGAGAAACATATGATGCTGAATAAATAGCCTACAGTATATTGTAAAGGAGTATATTGTATAACTGTAAGCTGCTGCACAGGACTAAACTTCTAGAGAAAAAACAAGCATCACAGCAGGTTCATGGCTTTACAAATGATTCTACTCTGCTATGGGGCATTTTCACCTAGTCAGTATACCAATGTATTTGGATTAATTAATATAATAGTTTGTATTAGTAAAACATTATCAGCGGAGATACCGATCGTTGAGGTCAAATCGGGACTTCCCTAGGTTGGATCAAAAACTCCTGAGCTGCTGTGGATTTTCCATCCCATATTCAAATAGCTGATTTATGTTCTCACGAACATCAACAAAGTATCAATGGGTGTGTACTTTTTCCAGCATTGATCTTCCTACAGGGACATAACACATATAAAATAACCTTTTTTTTTGTTGAGGAAGTCCTGCATTTTATGCCCCCTGGCTCATGTTACTCTTTTGTCTGACAAGTTTCATCTTACACATCTTTGTTATTTGGTGGCCACTATAAATGGAGAGGTATTGAAACAAACAGGCAGACACAAAATGAAGACTTACAGGTGAGTGCCTAGAATAGCTTAACCATCTTTCCCCATGTAGAATACATATGAAATGATATACCTGAATGAAGGTACTAATATTCACTATTGCAACAATGGAAACAAATACTGTTTCTATCCTTGGGAGCCAATGTTACTTCTACCTGTATCTTTCTTAATTAAATGTATCTGGTACAAAATTTGTAGGAAATAAAGTAAAACTCAGTTTGCTATTAATTATCTCTGGAAAGATTTTGTTGAAGATGCAACTGAATTCAGTGATAGTTGTAATTTCATGTAAAATGAAAAAATGTCACACGATCATGCATAAATCATGACCAGCCAGAAATGGGCCTTTTGGGTTTTGATATGGATTTTTTTTATTCCAGAGTAGTTCCTGCTGAAAAAAAGAAAATGAATATTTTGATCCCAGTTTTTTTACTGTACTCCCTTACAGTGAATTACATTTAAATATGAAATAAACATGCAGATAAAAACCTTAATATTGTATAGACATGACTATGTTTGATGCCAAAGCTCTGGGTTATCTGTATGTCATTTACTCTTTTGGTAATTTGATTAATTACAAATTTGTTTGGTAACAATTTCTATTGAAATGGTAAAGGCCCAAAGGTGGCTCCTGCATTTTCACCCAATTTTGAATCCCCGTCTCGTGGAGAGGTCTTACGTCAAAATCTCTGAAAAGTTTTAAGAATTTTAATATTGATCGTAAGGTCCATTTGTGAGGCTCTATTGGCAGAAATGGAATATAACATTAATGTTTTCATTAGTGTATAATGGCCTGAAAATATGAAATCATTGTATTTGTATTACCTTAGAATAAGCTGGCAAATATCCAATATTCACTCTCTTCAGGTTTTGTTTTTGGTCTCCACCAACTCCTGAGGAAATATCTGATTCTTTAGCTGCTAAATTCTCCACTATATTCACCAGCAGCTTGTTGCTAACTGTTTAGTGCTCAGCAGGTATTGTACAGTGGGTTTTTAGAGTTTTTTCACTGAAACAGCAGCCTACTCCGGCCAAAAACACTATGAAATCAGCATGAATAACCGTCCTAAACAGTAAACTTGTGGGCTTGACAGCTAAACAATGAGCTAAAACTCACTATAAAGCTCTTTAATAACAAGGGAGGTGCCAACTTGGACAATAACTTTCTGTAGGTTTATCACCACAGACCACCCCATTGTTTTGTTGTTTTCTCACAGGTGCAACCTCAGACCAGTGAGACTGGTAACCCTTGTGTGCCTAATGTTGAGGACTGAGGCCCAGATACCAGAGCTCTGCCTTCTTAGTGACACAAACAGACCCCCAGGTTTTGTGGCATTTTCTTTCATATGTTCTTTAGTTACTGTAGTTTTCACACTTCCATTTCTGTTGATTTAAATCCTCCCTTGTTTTTTATCCCTCCCAGAAAACTCTGACATAAATGTGGTCTGCGGCACTGAGCACATGGACCTGAGCATCTACCTTTGCCCAGTGTACCAAGCTCTTTACAATGAGTCTCTCATGGTCCTCAATGGAGAGTACAACAAACCTGAGTGTTTCGGGGCAGCTGACTGGAACACTGACCCACCAATCCTAAAATTCAGATTCCCCATAAATGAAAGTTCCATCGCATCCTGCAATAATAACTTTAAGGTACTCTTCACAATAGCTTCACCTACTATTTTAAAAGTATATATCAATTTAGATGCTTTTTCCTCTCATATATATTAGAAGAACAATTAAGAAGATTTCCCAGTACATAAGAATATAAGAAAAGTACAGAATATATCATAGTAAAAGTTTTCTTTTCGTACATTTTTACAGAATGTAATAACATATGAATAACAAGGATTGGATCCATCAAAGAATACATCTGAAAACTGATCTCAGTGCAATATATGTTTGTTTTTCTAATAGATAATCGATCGGATCGGAAGCGGAGTGTTTTCTGACTTCTCAAATGTCCAGTACGTCAACATCTCTGGGACTGTTACCTCTGTAGACCCCTCTACAGGTATGATCACCTATCGTCCGCAGATCCTGTACAAGTTCTCCTGCCTCTACCCAATGCAGTATCTCCTGAACAACACTCAACTGGCTGTGTGAGTATATCAAGTGCCACCCCAAATGACACCTACACTGCTTGTGAAATAAGCAGCATAATTCATTCAACCTTTTGATAAATACATGTATATGAATTTCTTTTCATTTAATACAGATCCGGAGTGAATCTTGCAATAAGAGACAACAATGGTAGTTTCATCAGCACACTGAGTATGCAGCTCTACAAGGTAAGACCTACTTTATAGCTTTTAGATTCAAACACAAAGTATTTTTTTGCTATTTTTAACTTGTTGTTTCTTCTGTGGAACAGGACGAAGGGTACCAAGAGTTACTTACTATCCCACAAACAGGACTCAACCTGAAGACCAAGGTTTATGTTGCAGTTGAAGCTACAAATCTAACAGACAGGTATTGAAAACAATAGTTGGACATTTTGTGAAATTTACTGATTTGTTTAATTGCTGAGTGTCAGATGAGAAGATCAATACCAATCTCGCTACAGCAAGGAGGCTGTAAGCTTAGCTTAGCATGAAGACCAGAAACAGGTGGAAACAGCTAGCCTGGCTCTGTCCAATGGTAACAAAATCCACCCAGTGACACCTCTGAAGTTCATTGATTAACATGTTTGGGTATATCTTGTTTCTTTAATCCGTACAAAGTCTAAAAATACAACATCTTTTCAAATCATCATAAATGTATTTCTCAAATGTTTGAACTATTCCATTAAAGTGCCGACAGTACTGCAGTTTTACATAGTTAAATTTCTGAAAAATAACACTTAAAATCGACCTGTCTGTCCTCGCAGGTTCAATGTGCTGCTGGACAGATGTTACGCTACAACAAGTCCATATCCTGTGCAGAGCACCTATTATGACCTTATTATGGGGTGAGTTGCATATATGTAACTACAGTATACCTTCCACCTACTCTGAAACTTAAATCTTTTTTTCCCCACCTTAGGTGTACTCGTGGTGCACAAACAAAGGTGGAGCTCAACGGGGTGTCTCAGAAGGCAACATTCTCCTTTGAGGCCTTCAGATTTGTGGAGCACAAAAATCAGACGGTTTCCACATTCTACCTGCACTGTGCCACCAGACTCTGTGAAGTGTCCTCGTGTAGCGAATTAATACCTGTAATACTCTCTACATTATGCTTTATCACCAACATGTGTGTCTTATTATCTTTATTCTTTTGCTCAGTTTTGTGGGCATTTTATATACTGATACTCAGTTGGTTTTTCAAAACACTTTTAGGCACATGATGTAATTTCACATCTTTTTGACATCATATGGACTATTAAGCAATAACTATGATGAGCAAATCACAACAGTGTCAAGGCCAAAAAAGATTCCTGATGCTTTCCTTTGTGAGTTTTTATGAGATACTTACAAACATACTTTAACTAATCTAAATAATACAGAGTTATCTTTTGTCTTCTTCTTTTTTCGGAACAGAATTGTAGCCCTGGCGTTGGCCGCCGGAAAAGAGAGGCCCAGTATGTGTCAAACAGAACTACAGTCACCTCGCCCGCCATCCTCGTGACTGAACAGAGAAGTGATGTGACTGATGGTCTGAGTACCACAAATAGCCCTTCATACTATCAGACTGAAGAAAATCACAAATACAAACGTAAGCAAAAGAGGAAAGCAAATTAAATACCTTAACGTGCACATGTGCTTGGTTTATTTTATCTTATATATCTATTTTGTTGAATTAACAATATTAACCTTGAAATTAAATTTTTGGTTTAATTTTTACAGCAGATCCTCAAGTTTCCTCAGTTCTTAACGGTAAGAGTATCTGTATGAGTGGGCTGGCACAATGAAACATAAAGAGTAGTGCAAAATGTCTTTTCTTTTTATTGACCACTTAGCCTACCTAGTTATTACCGCTGGCGGTGTCTAAAAGAACCGGGCACAGGCAGCAGCTGTTTGTGTGGGAAATGTTTAATTCTGATGAATAACTAAGTATCTGGTAATTCACAGCGTTGCCTTTTTTTTAATAAACTAGCTTATTCCTGATTGCTAGCTCAGCTGCTCTGCATTCTGGTGTTGGATTTCACACCTCTCTAAACCACTCACCACATACACAGTCTTTGTAAAATGTAGTTTGTTGTTAAAGCGCCACCATCTGGTCAACTCCCTGGGGTCAGCAAAGAGGACCATTGGCTCAGTTTGAAATCGATTGGATGAACAGTTCCTGAGATATGCAAAGTACAGACATACGTACAAAAATACATTTCTTGCTTTATTTTTAGATTAACTATAGGTAATTAAAAAACTAAAATATAATGATCATAGTTACAGTTACTTGTAGTATCTCCTCTTGATCACACGAGTCAGTCATGCTAGTGGCTTTGTAGACCGTAGGCAAAGTGATGCTTCATCAGCATGGTAACCACATCCATGATGGTAATATGCTTGCTATGGCAGCGCTCCACTAGTTTCCAATCACTTAAAACCACCAATGTCAACCTCATGGTGGTGCGAGAGGAATAGTCGGGGGACCATTGAGATTCTCTGGGCACCATGAATGTCTGTTCAAAATTTCAGGGCAATCCATCCAATAGTTGTTGATATCGCAGTCTGGACCAAAGAGGTGGGCTGACAGACCTCCCCATGCTGGTAGCATGGCTAAAATGTCATTCAATTTCAAATCCCAACAATCTTACTCTGATTATTAGAGTCTACCCTGAATGTGATGTATCACACTTACAATGTGTATACCTATATGAGGTCTGTAGACTAGTTTTATATAAATGTCTTAGATGGACTACTTAACAGACATAGACACATGTAGCAGGATATCATGAAAAGTCTTGATGAGTCTTCCTTTCTCACACAGGTACATCATCCCGCGGCATGAGCAGCTGCAGCATCCCTGTGGTGGCTGTAATTGTCTGCAATGTCATCTTAACTATGTTTTTCTCCACCTGAAAACCAAAAAGAAACAATCATATATCCTAAGGGAGAGAGAGAGAGAGAGAGAGAGAGAGAGAGAGAGAGAGAGAGAGAGAGAGAGAGAGAGAGAAAAGGTAGAGTCTCTTCACTTCTCTCTGAAACTCTCTTTATCATCTACAATGTCCACTGTGTTGTCAGTACTATCATACTGTAGTGTAATACGGTAGAAAATGAGATGTTTAGCTTCTCTATTTCACAAACACAACCAGGTGGTCAGCAGTTATCTATACTTACAATTTGCAAGAGTGCTTCACCAAAGTACCAAAAAAAAAAAAAAAAACAACATATTTTCTCACTTATCCACCGGTGGTACTTGGCCATGTGGATAGCTTTTGTTTTATTTGCCAGGTTTTAAGACATCTGTCACTGACATTTCCATTTGATATAACAGTTCTTTATGTAATCTTGGTCAATAGTGTCTTTATAACATAACACCAAGGATTAATGTGGAGATGGGGCCACAGAATTAGTAAAATAATATTTGATTATAAATAAATGTTGGTTTTAATTATTACAGAATCTAATGAATAATAACACCCAAATAGTGTACTTTTAAAACATGTTCCTAGAAGGTATATTTAATTGGTACCAATTACCTGCCTAATGAATAATTAATTCCCTTTTTCCAACTGGTCTGACACTGTAACTTTGAAAAAAAAAAAGTCATGCTACCTGGTTTGTGAGGTTAAATACTAACATTAGACAATTATAAACGTGCTGAAGTTAAGCAGACGTTTACCATGTTCACCATCTTGATGGCGATCCATCTGATAGTTAAGACATTTTTTCAAGAGAATCATGAATGTTTCTAGTCTACAAAGTTTTGTGTCAATTGATCAGGTAGATGTTGATTTAAATTTTGACATGGAGCATCAACTTTCCATTCAAAACCAGCATGTTATTCAGACATTTGTAGGTTAATTTCTACTCTAACACTGACATTTATCAGAATATGGGATACAAAAAAACAAAAAATAAACAATTGTGAAAGTTGTTCTGCATTTATTTTTTTTAATCCCACTTGTGGTTAACATACTTAAGTGCAGTTCATCTCATGTACTCATCACAATACTGTCAAAATGTTAGTCTGAGAAACAAGGTCTTCAGAGTGAATAAGTGAATAAAAGATTGTTTCAGATAGTTTGAGGTGACATAAGATAGATACAGTATATACTTTTAGGATACGTTTCTTAAAGGTCCACTGCAATGAAAAATACATTGTCTTGATATTTCTTAACAAAGGACATGTCAAAGTTAAGTTAATCTACAGATCACTAGACAAAAGCTTTAAGGTAGTGGTTCTCAAATTGTTGTATGGGCCCCCTGGTGGGGCATAAAGCCAGTGCATGGGCTGAATGATGATTTATGCAGGGAAAATAAACAAACAAGAGTTAGCTGATGCTATCATGCTGACCTTTATTTTGATAAAATTCAACTTTTTTATTATTTGCTTACCTGATCATTGGTAATGATTGATAAAAAATCTGGTAGGGTTGACATTGTCTTGGCTTCTGAATGGGGGCATGCCAGAAACAGTTTAAGAATCACTGCTTTAAAGTACTGGGATGGAAAAAAATAATAAATACTAAAGAAAATGTTATGTATGATCTGATTCTGTGCAGAAATGTTATTTTTTTCCGTTTACCATAAACTTCTATTATTGTGGACATTTGAATAACATTCTTTGAGAAACTTCAATAAATAAACATCAATACAATGCAAAGCACATTTTTGGTTACCACTACTTGCCATCACTTTTCTTAATGTGGATGTTGGTTTACATCTTAATCATCTCATGAGATATTTAGAGAGTTGTTGTACAGTGGGGGTAACTAACAAATTTAGAATACAACTGGTGGACCTTAGCCATACTGTATATAGTGTTAGAGGATATAAATCTAACAGCTGCTGTCCCAGACTTGCCTGTGTTTTTTGGTGTTTTGTTACATTTTTTTTTTTAAGTATATTTTTTGGGCTTTTATTGCCTTTATTATAGTTGACAGCTGAAGACAGACAGGAAAGTGGGGCAGAGAGTGGGGATGACACGCAGCAAAGGGCCACAGGTCAGATTCAAACCCTGGGCCGCTGCAGCAAGGACTCAGTACATGGGTCACCAGCTCTACCCACTGAGCTAACCGGGCACCCATGTGAGTTGGTTTTTAAATGTTTTTATTGGCCATTTAGTGTAATCGCTGCATGGTTTCATGATTACATTTCCTTGCGTGCCTCAGTGCTGCAAACACATGTACCTGCAGGTGTCTTAAATTTCTTCTTTACAGCCTGAATAAGAGCCCACAGTTGTGCCAGTTACTGGATTTATACAAAATTCACTCTCCAGGGGAGTTTCCAGGGGTGTTTCAATAGTATCATTTCACCTCTTCCTCGAGCACCTGTGGACTTTGAGGAAGATGTTGACAGAAATGTTCACAACGCCACCCTGCTTTGTTAGGTGGCATAACATGCTGCTGTAATTTATATCAATGCACTTTACTGTGGTTTTACCTCTCAAAAATACACTGTCTTTGGAGTATGACAATTTGGTATACTTTTACTTATTTAAAAGCAGTTTTGGCAGAATTCAGCATTCTTAACGGGAGTACGTCCTCCACCCATTCATTCGGGGTGGCCTTTATGCGCTCCCATAGGGCCACCTCATAGGGAGTTGAGTCCATCCAGTCCACCACTGCCCCATAACTTCTGCCTACAGGGAGACATATGGACAAATACAAGCATTAAAAACATGCAGTGGTGTAAAGTAACAATGCAACTAATTTAACTCATGTCCACTGCATTTCAGAGTGAAATAATGAACTTTTTAGCAGCAGCATACATTCATTTCACCACTGCAGTTACTAGTTAATTTAAGAATTCACATGGAAAACATAATAGGATAATCTTCTAAATGCATCACATTATTAAAGAATAAACCAGTGGTTCCAAACCATTTTGGCTTGGGACCCCTTAGAAAAAAGCAGCGTTTACTTGGGGCCTTTTGTCACATTTCAGATGTCTATAAGTTCATAGCAGTTCCATCAAAGTAATATTTCCCCTAAAAAACTTCTCACATGGTTTCATTTAAATAACTGTTTGAAGCCCAAAGTGGTCAAATTATCCAATATTTCACAAACAAGCAGAGATCAGAGAAAAGCACAGCGCCAGCTCAACCAGGCGAGCTACCAATTCTTCCTTTCATTTAGGACTTTCTCTCAATTTTTACTATCATACCTCTGTATGATATTCAGCTGTTTATATGGAAGTGAGCGGTGGGAATGCACAAACATAGCGCTGCATGAACTCTTCCCACATACTTTCATCTAGTAACATTATTTAAACAATTCATGGCCAGTTTTACGATGACGTATTGGCATGTTCAGTAAAAATCTACGTGATAAGACTTTTGCTTTTTGAGATATGATTGTCTGTATAAGGGGTGCCATGGCCAGGGTGTTTACAGCCGGGGAACACCCGCACAGGTGTCTGGTATTTGGCTGATTAGACTTCTCAGGACTACAGGTCAGTTTTCTTGGATGACACAGACATTTATGATCTCATTCACTATCGGGGCTATACAGGGCTTTTGCCAGCATTTGGTAGTTTAGTGGACTTCATCCAACAGTGGAATATATAAAGAAATGTACAACTGATGGTTATTAACCAAGACCTACCATCATGTATCCAAACAGATACATTTAGGAATCGACAGAATGGTATTTTGAGAGTTAAAATCTCTAAATTCTGATGATTTGCTTTTTTTTTTGTCTTTTGTGATATTAACCTGAATATCTTGGGGTTTTGGACTGTTGTTCTGACAAATCAAGCAATTTAAAGATGTCATCTTGAGCTTTAGTGAATTGTTATGGCAATTTTTTAACTCTTTTTTTTAAACTATTTGCTGACCAAACAATAAATCGAAAAAAATAACAGCCAGATTAATCGACAATGAAAATTATTTGAAACCTGAAAACTGTACACCATTTTGATTTTGTCATCTGGCAGACAATACTGTCCTCTAAATAGAAATCTCTCTTTCTATATATATACTATGTAAGTGTATATACTGTAGTAGTGAATATTGAATAAGTGAACAGTTTGGTAGCTCAGTGGTTACCGCTTTTACCTCACAATGAGATGACCCTGGTTTAAAGCCCCTCTTCAGATTTTTAGCCACCTCTGCTCTTTCTCAGTGAGTTGCTTTCATATCGCAGCAATAACGCCACAGTTTATATATAAATCAACGCTTGATTTGTTAGAGCTTGTGTATTCTTAAGTAGGATGTACCTGTTCCAGCTCCAAGCCTCAGGCCCCCTAGCAAGTTGCTGGCTAGCCTGTCTCTGTCCCAGACAGTGAGCTCCACACAGGCTTCTGCTAGATCAGCCTCTCTGATGCCATCGTACACCATCGTGTGGTTAAACGCTGGGTCTACTGTCCTCCGCAGCACGCGTGTCTTCTGGCGACTTTTCCTGCTTGTGTCTGGCAGCACAAAGCTTGGGATGAAGAGGGAAAGGAAACATGTTGACTCATACAGCGGAAAACTTCAATTAAATATGCCGTAAAGGAATTTTTTTGACATTTTGGGAAATACACTTTCTTGCTGAGAATTAGATGGGAAGATCGACACCTCTCTCATATCAGCCTGTTCAATATGGAGCTAATGTTACAGCCAGGAATGGGTTAGCTTAGCTTAGCATAAGGACTTAAAACAAGAGGAAAACAGCTAGTCGAGCTCTGTCCAAAGGGTTATTATAGTTTTGTATTTTTCATTAGTTTTTAATTTTCATTTTGTTTTAAATTTAAATTTTATTTTAAATTTTTGTTTTCAATTAAGTTATTTTCAGTTTGTTTTAGTTTTTTCTATTATAATTAATACTGGGGGCATTTGTCAGAAGCAAGATTCAAGAAGTTCAGTCTCAATATGCACCAATGCTTTCTCATGCTTGTTGTGTTGACAAATTTGATTAAATTGTCATAGACAAATGCTGAATCCACATGGGTTCAGGCGATTAATAGCAGAACGGGAAAAACAAAACCTGCATTACGATATATGTTGCTATTGTTTACAAAGAATATAATAAATATATTAAATTAAATGATTTTGCGTATTTTATGTAATTTATTAATTATTAGGGTCTTGTTGTCCAGACCTATCGTCCCGTTCTCATCCAGTAACATGACATCCGGTTGGCCGTCCACTGTTACAGGGAGTGGATACACCAGGAGGCCAAGAAATAATGTAGCACCTGTCCCCCTGTAGAAACCTAAATTGTTGTTTTTAGGCTACTGTTTTTGTACATATTAAACAGGTTAATTAGTGTTAACGTGTTAATTAGAGAATTTGTTAATTAGTGCTGATAGGGGATTCACATTTGAATTGTTTCCAGTGTACAGACGTTAAGAATGGTATCAATCTTCTCATTTAACTCTCAGTAAGAAAGCAACTGAGACTATTGCCCAACATGCAGAACAGTTTCTTGAACTAAAATGGATGTTTTGTGCATACCACTTTACATATGGGTCAATGGTGGCCCTGATTAGAGGCAGGTTCTTGCATTCCTTTACCCAAATGTGAATCTCTCCAGTGTTTGAAGCCTCCTTAGCTAATCCTTTGAAGAAGAAATGACAAAATATACAAAATATTTAAAGAACCATATCTAGCCTGTACAATGGGTGGGATTTTGGATAACTAAAATTGACATAAAAAACAAGGCTTGTTTTTATAAAATAGAATAAAACCGTGTGCCGACCTTCGCTGTGGATGATCTGTGGCAGGAAACGTACGGCTAGTCTCATCTCTCCTCGACCATTTGATGGTGCTAGAGTGGGTATAGTCTGAAACGTTTGACAGAGTATACATTACAAAAACAGTAGATCCAAAATCCCTAATGAAATTCCTTTGTACACAGGTTATACAATAACTACAGTGCATGTGATACAACTAGCTCAAATAGACTTTTGGGAAATGAGCAGGCTGACCACATTCTTAGATAACCCGCTGTTATTTGATGAGGAAACAACTGCTGTGGATAAAGCAGCCTTGTGTGTGTGTTTTTCTTCTTACCCTTGCTTTCAGGGCTAAGTAGTTCATCTGGGTGTGGTCAAAATCCCACTTGGAAAGATCCACGTCTACCTCGCCCAGGAAACTGTTCCTGCCAAAGGTGTCGTGATGCCAAACGGAGAGAATGAGTGTCTGGGTTCTGAGGTACTCCATGCGAACACGATACTGTAAGGACGGGGAAGAGCAAGCAGCTTTTGTTTGTTGATTGTCATGCTCGCCAAGTATTACGCAGTACAGCGTGGGAAAGTGTGTATGTTTAGTTCTACTGGCTTTATTATATGTGGATTCTTACCCTGAGGATCTCGTTGAAAGTTGGATTTAGCGTCTTCTTTTTTACAGATGTTTTCCTCTTTCCAAGATTAGCTTTGTCAGGAACCAAGTAGCTTTTGACGTACCTTAAAAAGTAAAAAAAACAGCAACTTCAGTATATAATACCATATGATCTGTGGCTACAGTTATTGACCTTTCTGATTCACAGAAACAACTGGTAAACTAAAATAACTAACATGTCAAGAATGACTTCCACCATGAGCATTTTTTACATTGTATACTTTTTGTAAGATGTAACCCTAGACATATTCAGTTCTGCTGTTTCCATCACCTATTTTTTCTTTAAATGACACTCATAATTGAAATTTATAATTGAAATTAATATAATAAATTAATGTATATGTTTGCTTGACCGCACCAAACTGTGAATTCCACTAGAGTCAAAAATGAATCTGGCAGCTAGTGCTTGTGGGACAAAAAAACTAAATAACCAAGTTGTTAGTTCACCAAAATGGATCAATTTATTGAACAGTTAGTAGGATTCAGTCACCGCCAGCTACATCCAGGATATGACTTAAAACCAACTAGAGTGTATGTAAACAAGCTATTTCTCTTTCAGTGTTAATTTCAGATAGTCATTCGTCTTACTTAGCAGCCAATGAACACTGCAGACAGTATAGAAATGTTTATCCTCGATTATTATGATAATAATTGAGTACTCACGGGTCTGAGCGGCCCCTCTTTGGGTCGACCGCAGCCAAATCTCGACACTCAGCCACAAAGATGTGAAACTCTCTGAGCCTCTGAATGTAGTTGATGGAGAACTGGATGTTTCCCTGAACCTCCACATTCCCAAAGTCCCCGCTGTACATGGTCATCACACTTCCACTCAGCTAGGACACACAAACAAGTATAGGCAAGCATTTTATATCATCGGTCATAACTGTTATCATTATATAATGTGTTTTATCTTAAAAATAAGTGGCTTGTATTTTATGAAAATCTAATGTATTACCTAGAGATAGAGGCCAGGGACAGAGCTACCACTTTAAAGGTCCAGTGTGTAACATTTAGGAGGATCTATTGGCATTAATGGAATATATTATTCACCTGAACAAATTTTTTTTTTCATGTTTCAAGCATTTTCGTTACCTTAGAATGAGCTGTTTTTATCTACAGAGGGAGCGGGTCCTCATCTAGGGTGTCTGCCATGTTGAACCACCATGTTTCTACAGTAGCTCAGAAGGGACAAACCAAACACTGGCTCTTGCTAGGGCCTTTTGCATTTTGCCACCATAGTTTCTCATGCATGCTTGGAGGGTAAGCGGTATTTAGTCGGTTGATGCCATTAAATCCTACGCACTGATCCTTTAAAGGGGAACTCCGCTGATTTTACACACACAAGTCTGTTTACAGTCTTGTGGGGTGCTACTAGGTAGCAGATAGTTGGATAAAGCCACTATAAAGCTTTTTGTGGCTCCAGCAAGTGTGGCGCATAGTTAAATTAAAATAATCTGGGGATGTTTAGTTAGACAGAAGTGAGCTTACCAGCATGCAGCTCGGGGCTATGTTAGCCACTACCAGCATAACATGCCTGAATATAGACTAAACTGTTGGGGGTAGAGTTGCATTGTGTGTAATGTAGGTTCCAGATTTTTTGGAAGAATGCAAAATGGACGACATCTCTGCATCAAATTAGATTTAGTTTTGTGAGTCTGACAGTGTTATAGTAGAACGATGCTAAATTAGTGGTACTCTTTTAATGATTGTTCTGGACCTTACTTGAAAAGCGTTTGTTTAAACTCTTAGACACAACATGTATTGTGTTGACTGAAACAGCGATACCACTCCTAATGAAAAAACAAATTATGGGTTAATGTCACAATTTAAGCTTAAAAGCCAAAGAGCAGCACAATTTAAGAGAGCAGTGTTTGAATGTGAAGCATGTGTAAGTATTTCCTGCGGCTGTGTGTGAACATACAGAAGACACAGACGCCATGCCAGAGGAGCTGGTGAGGTTAGTCAAAGAGTTGCCCATCATTAGTCTTCCTCGGTCGTAACTGTCCTCGCAGTTGGAGTCAGTGTCTCTGCCAACGTCCTGAAACACAGACAGCAGCCGCAGAAAGCTCTGTGCACAAGGATGCAGAGCAGGCTTTAACCTACTGGACAAAAAGATGCAGGCGTGGTTTTACCTCCTTCTGTAAGAACGAAGGAACTGATTTGCTCATCTTCTTCAGGTGCTCCGGATCCGAAAATAAGGATGAGGAGGGTGATGGGATGGATGAAGCTAAACAGTGGTGGATTGGGAAGCAGAGGATACAAAATCTTGACTCATTTGCCACTGTGCTTGCAACAATATCCATAATGAAAATGAACATGCAATTTTTACCATCACTGATTCGTCTCATGTCGGCAGTCGGGTCTTGCCTTCTTTCTTGTCCTGTGAAAAATAAATAAATAAATAAATCACAGTGATCCAAAATAATCTGCACATATGGACAATTTGACCTGGAAGTTGAGAGCATGCTCACGTGGTGACAAGGATGCTGTGATGTCCTCCATACTTTTAGCCAGATTTTTAGGCCGTGCTTCTGCTCGCCTCAATGCTTTCCTTACAGGGTTTTGGCCCTCATCGTCATTCTCCCCTACAAAAAAAAAAAAAAAAAACTCTAATCAACTTTACTTTTTGTTTGTTGGTTTACAGTCGGGACAGGCTCAGATTAGTAAGTAAACAGTGATACTGAACACACATTATGTTAAACAGAGGACAGAGTCTTTGTTTTAACTTCTAACTGCTCTTAAAATATAATAATGAGTTGGTATTTTGAGACAATATAAGGTGATCTGAAGATTATTTTACTTAAGCAAGTCTATTGCTCACAGAACTCATGTGTCTATAGTTATAATTAGGGTTGTAACTATCTAACCATTATTTATATAACTGATTAGCGTGATTCTTTCCCAATTTATCAATTCATTGTTTGGTCTGTAAAACCTGTGAGAAACCTGTGAACATGTCCATCATAATATCCCAGAGCACAATGTGACATCTTTAAATGTCTTATTTTGTCCAACCCACAGTCTGAACCCCAAATATATTTAATTTACTATATTACATTATGTTAGACGAAGGAAACAGCAAATCCTGAGAGCCTGGGTGCAGCAAATGTTTGGCAGGCTATCTTGCTGAAAAAGGGTCTTATAATTGATAACAAAATTTCAGCCCAACTTATAATCAATGAAAATCTAAATATTTGTGGTAATAATGCAGATAATTAATGGTACTTTTGTAATATATAGTGTATGCTATTAGATATGAGTCTGCACATGCTTGAGTTTGATTTGATTGTTTTGGTATAGATTTATTAGCAAAATAGGATGATTTGCCACTGACCTGTCTACATTTGCAAACATAAAATGCTGTGTGCAATAACCAAACAAGAGTACATCAAATGTGCAGTTCAGTACAACTCAGTATGTACTCTCTGTAGTGTGTTTGAGGCATTTATAGGTATAGCTGCTGCTTCAAAGCTATTAAAACTTCTGTGAAAGAAAGCTGACATTAGTAACTGCTGTTACAGTTGTAGGTTGGTGAAATGTGTTTTTATCTGTGTGGTGTCAGTTAGGTTAAAGCAATGTATCTTGCCCAGCCCACAAATTAAACATGGGCAGCTGACCGCAGGTGCACACTGTGTTTACAGAGATTTGCTTCTGCCAACACAGATAACCCGACACAGACATGATATCAAGGATACTGCTGGACACAACCCACAGTGATAATAATGAGTTTGCAAACAGCAGGAGTTACTACTTCAAATGATTGTCCATACATTGTAAGACTCATGTATATATGAAATTTATAAAACAAAACATTTCTGTTAGATGCTAGCTGTAGGAGATCTACATATTCATTCATTATAAACTTTTACTTGACTAAACTTTACTCACTGCGTTTGTTTTTATTCTTTATTATTATCCAAACTTGATTTTATTCTATACCTGTGTTGTAACACTCAGCATCTTAATGCCTCACAGTAAATAATACAATTTCAAGTAATAACCTTTAATTATTTAATTTGTTTACTGTTAGTCTTCATGACTGAAAGATTAGACAATACATTTTGTGTAAAGGAGTGTCTGGATGTGTTCTGAATGTTTTTCAGTTTTTTTATGTTACTTTGGCTACTTTTTAGTGTATTTTATCTGGATTATTTAAAATCTATATAATAAAACTTGAACTGAATATATTAAAAAAGCACTATGTACAATTTATTTATCATTACTATTATTAAAAATACTAAATACAGACTTATTTTTAAGGTCAAGAATAAACTTCCATGTCCAAAAAAAGGGATGTTTACCTTACTTGTTTTGAGCAGAAGAGGCTTTCAGACATTAAGACAGGACTATGACTTGATAGGGTGAAAATTGCAGTTTCAAGAATAGCTTATATTGGCTGGTTTAGGTAGCAGGCATGCTGACATTTATTTTTAGATTCTTATACTTTGACTTACAGTGAAAACAGCTTTAGTTACATGTATTACACTGTAAAAAACTGAAGTTGGTGCTCACGGTTTGAACTATTCCTCGAGTTGGACCAGGTTTCTGATGTGCTGCTGACAGATGACTCCTGGCCTGTGTCTGAACTGCTGTAGTTTGCCCACAGGGGCCGCTGACTCGTCTTGTTTCCCTTCCTGCCGTAACGGTCGTCTGAGCTCACTGGAGTGCTGGCTCTCACCGGCCCATCCAGGTCAAATTCATACCCAGACTTGCCCTCTGATCCCTCGTCCTTAAGAGCTGGGACGAAGGAGGTGTGGACGCTGGTGTCATCTGTCATGCCCAGGTAATGGCGGTAGTCTCTGGGAACACATGCCCGTGCACGTGGAGTCAGAGTCTCACTGTCCTCTGATGCTCTTCTCAACATGGTGCCCTTTTCAGTGTTCTGCCTCTGCTTCCTGCTCTGGGAGTGAACAGGGCTTACATCCATTTTGAGCTGGCTTTGATCTTTTTCATCAGGAACAGTCAGAGCGAACATGCTAGTGGCCCGACGCATTGAATTTCCACGACTGCTTGAATTGCTAAAGCTGTCTTTTCTGGTCTTAGGAGAGCGAGTCTCTTTTCCTGAATTGCTTTGTGGTTTCGTGGATTTTTCCTCTCTATTAGAATCTTTTGAGCTCCTTTTGGACTCTCTCTGCTGCTCAGCTGTTGTATAATTCCACAGGTTGTTTTTGCAGTCACTCGCTCCTCGTGACCTCGTATCATGAGACGACTTTGATCGATTCTGAGAAGGCGGAGATGATTTCATGACAGCTGGTCTTGTTTTCTCACGGTAAATCTCAGGGTCACCACACTTTAACTCCTGAGATGTAAGCTGGGCACTTGTTGAGTCTTTCCTTTTGGGGCTTTTGGGTTTGTCAAAGGAAAATGATCCCTTGGTATCTGACGTGGCCTCGTCCCAGAACTCACGCAGAGTGTTAAATTGTGTTCGGCTTGTGCCCAGACTAGGGGACGACTTTTCTATCCTCTGATTCAACGGTAGGACAGTAAAATTTTGATTATTTCCATCAGCGTCTTCCTCATCACTGCCTGAAAAATTTCCAATTGACCTCAAGTCGTACTCCGACTTTGTAAATCTTTTATTCAGTTTTGCCTGATTCGCACCACGAGCGACTTTACCATCCCCAAGAGCTTTCGGTTTCCCGGTGTAAAACATGGGCTTGTTCCTCTCCTGCTCCCAGAAAGATTTGAGCTGCTTTATCCTCTCTGCAGTACTTTCTTGATGTGGTAAACCTTGTCTGTTTGAGTGAGGACTGCTGATTTTGTCTTTATTAGACGTATCTTCCTTTCGTTTTGGAGACATGCTGGATTGCATGCTCTTATCTTCACTGTCCCTCCTCTTAACATCATCGCTTGAACTTCTACGCATTGGTGGTTTGTTTTGGGTGATCTGTATATCATTCCCACCTTGCTTGTCCATATATGGGCTGTTTCTGGACAAATAGAGCTTCTCAGAGTCTGGACTGTCCCTTGTTTGGAGATCTATATCCAGTTGAGACGCAGGAATAGTCTTGGACAGTTCGTCTTGCAGTGGCGTTTCATTAGATTGGGAAATACTGTCAGGCTGTGGATTTGGTTTGACTAAGGAGATGGTCTCTGAGTCTGGACTCAGTCTGGACTGGATGGCTGCCCTTAGCTGTGGACTGAGTCTAGTTACACTTAAAATCTCAGTGTCTGAATCTCTTCTGTCAGCTACTTGGGGTCTGTCTACTAACTTTAAATAATCTGAGTTGTATGCTGGGTCGTTATTGTTCCTTTGTCTGTCTACATCCTTGTTATTATTATAATGGACATTGTCTCCTATATCTTTTTGTGGACTGATTACCAGCTGTTCTCTTTCATCTCCATGATTTGAGGCGTACTTATCATAACTCCCCTTCCCATTGTATATTCCAGGCACAGAGGACATATCAGACACGGGGGGTTTGTTCACTTTCTCCTCGTCTTTCTCTGCTGTGAGGCGAGCAGGTTTTTGTGCTTTGTCGTTGGCCGTGATTGAGTTGCTGATAAGTATTTTAGGACCCATATTGCTTTTCTCCCAGAACGACTTCAGATGAGCGATTTGCGGTGGTTGGCTTTCATTATTATCTACAAATTCCTGTGACCGCATTCTTTCTCTGGTATCTTTCGTCACCTCTTCTTGTGTTTTTGTTAGTTCCTTGTTGCCTATTCTGTCCTTTGTTCTTAACTCTTTACCCTCATTGGACTGTTTTTGTAAGTGACTTCTCTTCATTTCAAGACTTTCTTTCTTCCTCTCACTTATAACATCCCCAGCTTCTTTTCTTAATGAATCTTCACCTCTTAATTTGCTGATTTCTACATGTTTGTGAGGGCTCTTTGTGGCCTCTGGACCATCATCTGTATTTAACCATTCACTGCTGTCTGTACTACGGTTGAACCAGTCCAGCACCTTCACAATGGAGTCTTCATCACCAGTGGGACTCGTAGTCTGGGTGGATAATTTAAATCCATGTTTCTGATTTGATTTCTTGTTAGACTTATCAATGAAGATGAGGTCATAAGATACTGGAGGATCTGGATCTGAAAAGAAAGGTATGAAAAGAGAATTTAATCCTGTCAAAATGAAGTCAGAAAGTGATTGCTGTCTGTCCTGCAGAAGGTTCGCCTTATCTCCCAGGAGCCCACTTTTTTATTAACCAGACTGTAGCCACTGTGCTAGCAGCACTGTGAGGCATGTTAACATGCTCTCACTGACAATGCTGTCAGCTGATGTTGCTGATGAAGCGCATATACTGTTTGTACCATGTTCAGTGTCTTAGTTTAGTGTGTTAGCTAATCAGCAATAAACACAAAGTACAGCTAAGGCTGATGGGGAATGCAATCAGTTTTGCTGGTTTTGCTGGTACTTTAGTCATAAAACAAAGTATTGCACAAACTGAATTTCGACCTGATGATGGTCCCAGAAGAAAATAAGGGATCTCCAAACTTATTACAAGTAGCAAATTTCATAGCACTAAATCCAACAGTTGTTGAGACATTTCACTCAAAACCATAAATATAAAATTAACCCTGGGTCTCCAGCACTAAAACAGCCTCCAGCAAGCTCCAAATGGCTAGTACAAACTTTTAACTGAGTTATTTCTTGTTACTGAACTCACCCCCAGTGCTTTGAGGCAAACTCAGCTCATCCTGTCTCATTGCTGTTCCCGCAATGCTGCTGTTTTCTCTGTCTGAATCCTGAATGCTGCCGGTGTGCAGGATGTTCACTTCTGCACGTTCCCTGTGTGTCTCATCCTCTTGTTCATCGTTCTTTTTTGGGATTTCTCTGTCAGTGGACGCATCACTCCTGGTGTACGTGGCTGGTCTGTAATTGTGTAGGTGGTGAGTTGCAGAGGAAAGATGAGAGGGCTTAATAAAAGTTTTTAGGTGAGAGTTGTTCACTGACCTGTCTCTTGTTAGAGAAGGTGGGTTTCTTTCTCTCTCCAGACTGGAATTAGACGAAACCTGAGACACATCACAGAGTGGCTGCGGGGAGTTTTCATCTAGAGATTTGGATGGTTGAGCAGACTGAGATACTTGATCAGAAATTACACTTTTCTGAGGCATTTCGTCTTGGCCCTTCGGGTAGGACTGGTTAGAGCTCCCACTGGACCCTCGTTGGAGGCTCGGTCTTGGGGCAGGAACAACGGCCGCTGACCCTACCTGAGCATCTAACCCCAGGCCATTGCTGTCCGACTGAGTGGATGTACGTCTTGAGAGAAATGTCCTCTTCTTCGGCACTGGCCTGAACCCTACAGATGAGCCCTCTGAAGTAATGGAGCCCCCTGAAGTCTGACAAGCGTCTCCCGCTGGGTGGCTCTTGAGCGGAGATATGGGCTCTGAGGGAAACACAGAAGAAAGGATCATGTAGTAAATGTCTATCTCACAGCCTCATAAATGTATTCGTCTGTTTCGAATTACAATCCAAACCTGTTTCAGACGACTCCTGGTCCCGACTGGTTGACATGTCATTATTATTTTCAGGTGGCTCAACAACAATGAGGGAAGCACGGTTGAAAGGGTTGTGCCTTGGCTTGAAGGAAAATGTCAAGAATTAATGTTTTACATTACAATAACCTCAATGTGCCTGTAACAAGATTTCCCCAATGAAAGGAAGAAATGTACCGAAAAAGACTGATCTGTTCCGTAACACATATGCTTACCGTTCTTGGAGAGCGGACCGCTGAATTCAGATTCTCTTTTTCTGCATCACTGAGGGAAAAAACAATTTAAACATTAAGTACGGAAAGGTGAGTTCAAATATAAGCACTGTAAAGCATCAGACGAGGTTACACAGAGGCATTTTAACATGATGTGCCTGCTGGAAAACATCTCAGGAGCAAGTATGCTGTAATGTGCATGACTGGGGCTTGCTGACTCGTAAATAACGCTGATATCAAAGAGGATAATAACTCTCCAACTGAACCTACCACAATATCAAAGGAATTCCAAACGTATGAGATAAACTCACAATATCTGGTATTTTGTGGGTCAATATGACTCATATTACAGGAGAGCAAATCTTTAATTTTTGATTAATGAATGATAAGACGCAATATAACACAGGAACTACCCAGGAACATAGCATTATCAGATGACAGAGTTTAAGTAATTACATTCTTGAGTCTTTTGTATGTTTAGGAAATTTGTCATTGTCTCCACAAAGTACAGAAGCTTGGCCAAATCAAATATTGACTTAACTTGTCAAAGAAGGGTGTTACATTTTGTCTTGTTTGCCAAGATTTATTCTGATAGACAAAACATCTTCCTCTGGAGTTCAACTGGACTTAATAACACACTGTGAAAGTATTCAGGATGTCGTAATAATCCAGTTACTTAAAAAAATGATAGAAAAATATCAACATAGATAAGCTACTGGTATTCCACCTCAGAACAACAGGAGAGTAACATCCTGATCCTTCTCGAAATAACACAAACAGTTATTTCTCATTTAGAGCAATTCTTCTGGGAGCTCTAACTGAACACTTTGCTAAACAGTCGGCCTGTTTTTTCTGTAACACGTCAGACTACATCCTGCAGTGTGGTGAGCTGTTAGCTGCTGCTCGGCTATAAAACTGACATGTTCCTAGTTAGAACCACCTATGTTTACACAAGCTGAGTCACAAGACACCACACACACGGCACACACACACTGCACTCACACAGACACACACACACACACACACACACACACACACACACACACACACACACACACACACACACACACACACTAATAGAGTGAGAAAGAAACAAAGTATTTTAACTTAATTTAGCTATTTAATGTAATCTGAATTGGCACTTTGTAGTAGCATCTCAGCCTTTACTGTGAGATTTAAGAGTGGAAACACCCATACAAGACTCGATTAAGAGTGCTGAGATATGTGTTGGACAAATCAATGAAGTGTCTACATGAAGACATCACTCGCCACCTTTTGAAATTTCAAAACCTTGTTAACAGTTTAAGGTTTCCACACCATTTCACACCACCTCAGACCACACTGAACAAAGTCAGCACTGCGGCAGGCTGAGCACGAACATGAAGAAGTTACAGACCAGGGGTCTCAAACTCAAATTGGTTTGGGGTCACCACAGGTATTGTTGTCTCATAGGACTTTTAGTTGCATGTAAAGGGGAATTTAAAATAGAGAAAAGTCTATTTGATATTTTTGACATCATGTTGCGACTGGAGGGAGAGGGATGGAGGGCTGGAAATGGCTTGTAGGTCTGGAGTTGAGACTCCTGTTATAGAAAGACAGGGAATAAGAAAGGGCTGTGTACTTGATATCCTGCGGCTGTAGTGCTTCCAAACATCTGGCAGGTTTTGGCGGAGCGACGATATCTGAACCTCGACTGCTGGGTGCCTTGGATCTTTCAATTCTAAGAGACCCGTCTGCAGCAGAGAAGTGGAAAAGAGCTGAATTTACAAAAGTTTATCAATACACAGTTTTAAAATGCTGTATTAGATTTTCGGGCCCCATTTATCTGAGATTCAGTCACACCATAAGCAAGCCTAAGAGGTAAAAATCTAAATGTTATATTGGTATATTTCACCTGTTATCCAGAAGCCACAGTAATAGTTTTGTGATCCCACAGTTGTCAACTATCTGCTCCGAAGGATAAAATGTTAGCCTGGGGCCAAATCATAAACTTCAAATCCAATTTTTTCACCAACTGTGCCACTTTACTCTGATCTTCTTCTTCGCTGTAACATATAAGTCCACTGTGCAGGCATCAGCAGTGGCCATCTGTGAAAAGCTCAGATTTAAACTTTGGTTTCACCCCAGGCAAACATTGTATCCTCCGTGGCAGACAGTAGACATCTGAGAGAGCATAGAAATACCTCTGAAGATGCAACCTGCTGCTAGATAACAGGTAAAGTTTCTGACAGAATCACAGAGTAATGTACAGGCTGAAAACACATGCTTTAAAACAAGCCCTTTGTCAACAGTTAAGAATGAACACACCTAATACAGGTTTCTTCTGTTTCATGGAGGCCAGAATGATCTCAGACCCGTGGATCTTGTCCATGTGCCTGCGAGACTTGGCCTCGTAAAACCACTCTCCGGTCAGGTACTTCCGCTTGATCTCCGTCTTTGAGCCACTGTTCAGTATTTTCTCCAGTTTGCTGGAGGGGAAACACAAAAGAGTCGTGTGCAAACGCTTAAACTGAGAGGTTTCCCTGTCTTTTTACGCAATATGTTAATTCTAGCTGAAGTTATTTAAAAAAACACACAGGACACCGTACCTCTCCAGCCAAGTGGCTACGGAGACACAAAAAGGACCCTCTCTTGTGAATGAACAAATACAAGACGGCGCTTCCTTTAAGCTACACTGAATCGAGAATCTGACACCGTTTGAATTGAGTTTGAGCAGCACTAATCTCTAAATATGAGGTGAAATATAAAGCCAGCGGTGGACAAAGAAGAAACAGACCACAGCAGGGTGTTTTGAAGTTGTTTACGCCACATGCGTGAATGAATTTCTGCTCAACTGGAGATTTTAGATAAGGGTTGGAAAATAGTAAATGCATTAAAAATAAAATGCACAGGATCTTTCCTATTGGTACTCAGATCCTGTGAATCTTCCCCCGTTGTTTTATTTTATTCATTTGAACTTCTGCTGCTTATTTTTATCTTTACTGTTTTTAATCTCCTGAGGCAACTCATCTTAAGAAACTAACCATGCTATCATATTATTATGACATATATTATCATAACGTTAATGAATCTATTCTTTATCATGCCATCTATCCCTCTTCTGCTTTTCATTGCCTCACTATCAGCTTTATATAACAGCTGCACATGATCTATCGAAAAGGAAGGAATTCGGAAAACATTTCCATCAAGTTCAAATTAAATCAAATGCATTAAAATGACCACTCCAGCTCATCTTTCCCCCTTGACGGAGAACGACGGCGGTCATGTGAAAAAAGGGTAGCACATTATTACAGGCTGTTGGCTTAATCCTTTTACACTAGACTGGTTGAGACACAGCGAGCATTCAGCCTCCCGCTGATGAAAAACCTGGCCGGCCAATTCCATTAAACTCACAATGAAAAGCACATTGTTTCGTGACATTCTCGACTCTTGAAAATCAAAATGAAACACATCTCCAAAGAGGTTTTTTTTCTCTTCTTAGTTTACATGCATGGTTGCATTTGGATTGAAGTTTTCTACTTCTGTTTCGGTACACTGGAGAGGTCAGAAAAGATACGAGGCCCTTTTGTTTGCCTTAACAAGCCTTTGATATACACTGTGAGGAATGTCTGACCCCTCCCAGAGGCTAAACAGAGAGCTTAGAAATGACTGATTTCTAAGTTGTCTTTAATTCCAAGTTGAACGGAGGCAGTATCGGGATTCACTGTGGTCATCACACTCTTCACAGGTTAGGTGTCCCTCATCACTGAGGCCTTTAATGGTTTCTATTCCTGTCGGTCAGAAGCAGCATGATCCTTGGCTGTAATCTAATTCCACATCTCACATTGAGGCATCTCCGCAATGGAGGCGACGTCTGTATCCGTCCAAGCTGTTATTGTGTTATTCTATTATGGCCAGACATGTATCATTTTGACCGGTATGTTTACTGTCCAACAAAGGCCTCTTCTCACAAAACAGGCATTGGAAGGACTTATTAAATCAATAAAATGACATTAGCTGAATAACATGACATTGGCTAAATGTCACAGAAGACGTTTCTGCTCATGTAAAACAATCCGGGAAGGATTCTGTTGGACATCTGAAACATTCACCACCTTAAATAAAAATCATTGTTCCAGGATGTCACATTTCTTTTGACTGCCATACATGGGAGACGCATATTTCTACCTGATTCTCTCTTCCTCGGCCTTCTTCAGTTCAGCGTCCCTCCTCAGCACCGTCATTATCACCCCCTGCTCCTCCTCCGTCAGGTGGCTCAGGTCAATCATGGTTCCTCCTCCTTCTTCTCTCAGCAGGCAGGTGTGGAAACACTCAGCAGCAGCTAACGTCCACCAGCTGGGTCTGTTGCTGTCAGACAAATCATGTCATTGTCACATCCTTAAAAAAAAGGCTTTTGCTCACTGTTTCCGTACAGTTTAACAACCTTGTTTATGCCAAGGAGAGGTGGTTCCCAATCTCTTTGTCTTGTGATCCCTTACAAAAGAAGCAGTGTCTAGTTGAAGTCTTTTGACACATTTCAGATGTCTACGTTTTTAGCAGTTCTCCTCAAAACTTCTCACATGGTTTCATTTAAATAAATATAAATGATCAAATATTTCACAAACAAGCCAAGATTCGAATCAAAACAGATTTGTTTAGCAGAGCCTGGCCCTGGTTCTGCACCATAAAATAATAACAAGTATCTTGAGGGTTTGCATGTTTATTTAGGTTTATTTGTTGACACAAATGTTAAGACAGCTCTACAGACTCTACAAAGTCAAAACACCTTGACTTTGTAATACAGTCACTGACAGTAATAGATTGGCCACTCATACATGTCTTTGTACAGCTGCAGATTCTGAGATAAAGGTGAAAACGTTTCTGAAAATGTTTCCTCCAAGTTGTTTTTCTAGTTTTAGCAAACTAAATTTAACTTGACTTATTTGATGACACTGTTTCCCGGAGTTAAATCTGGCTTTAGAGGGAGCACACATACAGTTTTTACTAAATCTCTGCCTTAAATTACAGAGGGATAGTCAGTTTTGTATTTGCAGTTGTGAGTGATTTTTGTCTGCATGAAACTCTAGCAATGGATTGTTAAAAGTAAAAAGGATAGAAACAGTCATGTGACTGACAGTGGTGTAAAGCATATTCACTCAAGTGCTGCACATAAGTACAATTTTGAGCTACTTGTGCTTCCATTTTCTGCTAATATCTGCTGCTATACTATAGTATTTGATAACCTGGGTTACCTTGCAGCTTCAGAGTATTACAAAATATATCAACAAATAAATGATGATGTAATATTATTGAAATAAGTATAACTGTATAAAGATCACTAAAGCTCCACCTATACCTGCTTATAACATTGCAATGCATCAATCATTATAATCCAATAACATAATGTATATTATTCTGAAATTGCCCCCTCTGCATAATGAGTACTTTTACTTTAAATACATTTTAATGCTGATACTGTTGTACTTTTACTTCAGTAATATACACATATATATAAACGTTATAATGCAAGCAAACGTTAATAAAAGTGACAAAAGTTTACCTTTAATCATTCAGAGTACCACTTCCTTCCTTCATATCGCTCAACGTGTCTTTAGGCATCATTTACTTTCTGACAACAAGTATTAGACATGTCACCTACCTTAAAGGACACCTGCAGACTTCTCATAAACTGCTCTTATAACTCCCATCCTGATGTGTCCGTTTGAAAAAAACAAAACAAGGTGAAAGAGTAAAAGTTTTCACCTCCTCCACAGGGCTGCTCCTGCTCCTGCTGCTGGATGCGCTGGACTTGTGGGACAGGAGCTGAGGAGAGGAGGGCGGACTCAGTCTTCAGATGGGGAGGACCCGACGTGTGCAGCGAGAGGAAACAGCAGTCAGCCAGCTGAGCACATTACCGCTTCCTTTCAGGCTGCTGCAGCAGCTTATGATTTGAAATGAAAGGTATGCCTTTATTTTATTTATTTTTAAATCAAACTGATGTGTGTCATCTGTGCTGTAATGGCAGGTCGTGTCCAGCAGGTGTCCTCAGTTTCCACAGGTTGATATCTTCAGTGTGTTTGACAAAAGGGTGTAACATCCCCAGGCCAGGAGAACATGGGGTATTTCCAACAGTAATTACACGTTCACAGTGCAAACAATACGTGTGGAAGCCTTAAAGTTGCCTGAAGTACTGCAGTATTATCTCTGAGATCCTGATGTGACTCCAGGGTACATCCATTAACACCTGGTTTGTTGTTGATCTCCTCAGTAAGACCAGAATGTGACAGAAGCTGGGAAAATACATTGTGGGATATTTAAGGGGACCAATTTATAACTTATGAGTTCAAAAGAACTCTGGGTTACTTAATCAGTGCAACAGGAATATGTTTTTCTTTCTTAATCTCATTTGTGACCATTCAACGAGGCTCGGTTACCAAACTGAACAAAAGCGGACGACTGTCCTGGGAGGCCGGGCTTCTGAGGCCCTCAAAAACCTGTTGTAATTTGATTACTTGTGTAACACAATAAGATCCTCGAGGTGGGTCCTGCTTTATCACTCCATTGGGTCTCTGTCTTGAAGACGGGCCCTGTATATACCTTACATGGTGCATATTCTTTACCCAATTGCCACAACAAACCAGGGATCACGTATGCCCCTGCAGTAATTTACAGCATGAACAGACACAGCCGCTACAGTAGATTCATAAAATGACAAAAAGTGTGCCTCATGCAGACAGCATTTATTTTATTTTAGTATTTGTCAAGAGCTGCTTGGGTGCAAGTACTATATGTTTTATAAGCTTACACTAATCCTCCTATTCGACCAGACAGGCAGCACAAGTCTAAACCTTCCGAGTTCAGAAACAACAGATTTTACATTCAGCTTTAATAAAGGAATAAAAATGCTGTACAATAGTTTGTGGAAGCTGCTCTTTATTTGTAAAAGAAAGAAAAGACTTCAGTCATTGTCTGCTACACGTTCTAATTACATAAAGAAAATATCTGCGGAGACAAACGCAGAGAATATCCTGAATCAAACTTAGGTAGAGTCAAATTTGATTGAATTGCTTTCATATTTCATACATCTTTCACTTTTGAACAGTCAGTTTTTATATACACAGAGCACCGATCAACAGTGCTCCTCCACTCCACCCTGGTCCTCTGGATCTTTTATACAATTAATTTACATCAAATCTGTGACTCTTTTCCCAATTAGCGTAGCGACGGCTAACCAGCAAGCAGACACACTCCGTCCTCTCAAATCCCAACCCCACCTCCCGCCCTCGACCCACCCGCCCCCACCACCCTGACTCCCACTGAGGAACTGTAGTGTGGAAAGATGTGTGCAACATGAAGACAACTCTTTCACATTCAGAGTAAAGGCAGCCTTGAATACGGTCAGTGAGTCAATGGCATGCCAAGCTTAAAGCAAATGGAGCCCACCACCCAGTGCGACGCTTCAGATTCGTGGATGAAGTGTTTTTTTCAACTAGACAGGAAACCGATCCATTGCAAAAAACCCTAGGCACAGAATCGACTATATACTGTTAACTGACTCATACTCTAACCCCTGCACTTAAGTACAACAGAGATTGTGAAATCTTTCATCTAGTAAAAAATGTTCTTAACACAAAACTCGTAGAATATTTAGTGCTCTATCATTCCGCTTAATAGGTGTAATTTATATAATAGCTATTTTTAACTCTACCTCTCAATGATAGTCCTTGTTTAATGCTGAAGCACTCCCACAGGTGTTCAATGTACTGTAGATTTTACATAATTTTTTTCCCCAATCTTAAACCAATAATCATAAATAAATACAAACAACACACAAGGAATGTCTACTGTAAACACGGTAAAAAAGACAAAAACTAAACAGGTGTAAACGCCATTAGCATCACTACTTAGTGACAGTTAAATAACTGTAGGGAATGGATGACTGGATGATCGGATCAAGAAAGGGAAGGACCGCTCTCCTTTTTTTTTCCTTCCACCCCCTCCCCGCTGAACATCAAGCCTTTACATCCAACCACAGTAAGTCCAAATACATAACATCAAGTTTCTCAGCACCCATAACTATCTTTACAGATTACACTGTAAAATGGATAAGGAATCCTCTTTAAGGGGGTTTTAGACAGCAGCATCACTCGACGTCTCGGACAAGTTACAGAATAATGGGTGTGAGCTATCGCCAAACGTCATTTGGACATGGTTACCATGGTTTCTGACAGTCGCTGCACCATTGTGTTCTTGACATGTCTGTATTTGGGGGTGTGTGAATGTTTCTCTGAAGAGTTAGACTGCAACGAGGACAAAGCTTTGCTGCTAAGTGCTTCATCTTCCGAGAGACACTTTTCTTCAAATTACATGAACTGCATCTGCAAGAAAGGCAACAGACAATGTTAGTGAAGGGCTAAAATGTGAATAATTAATAGGTTAAATGACTGTTTGCTAAACCCTTCCCGAGGACAATGTTGTTCTGGCCTTAGCAACCATAAGCACACACGGCAAGTCTGTCAAGCTTCACATTTATGCTGAGGTGGTGTTAACGTTGGGTGTAGGTTTGGTCTGCAGGTTGTGTTATTTTTAGCAAAAACCACAAGCACAAGGGCAAAGGGGGTAAAGGATTAAACTGTGTGTGTATTTGCTTTAAAGCTGCAATAGTCTGTCTGGCTAGCTAGCTTACTAACACCAGTATAAACCTAGCACTACTTCCATAGCCAAGGACATCAACTGACTACATTATTTTATTGAATTACAGGAGGGAAATGCCCGTTCTATCAATCTTGGATGCTAACAGGATTTAGTTTACTGTTAGCAGCTCTGTCCTGCTCTACTGAGTTTACACTGCAGGAAATGCTGCCAACATTAGCGTTAGCAATAAACGCCTTTTCTTAATTAAAAAGGGAAAATACAAACAGCTAAGCAACCAAACTGGGTTGTGTTAAAATAAGTAATTTTCTATATGAGAGCACAACCCTGCAATAAAAGAACAAAGTGGTTACTTTTTACATGGATCATTAATTGGGGAGAGCGATGACTTCTCTATGACTTTAAAATGAGTCAGCTGAAAACATTCATTCAGGAGACAGCACTTTATCCTAGAGTTAACCTTAGCTAAATTAGCTAGCTAGCCACAGCTGATCAAATCTGCATGAGTTTGATTTTGAAACTGAATTTCAATGGCAAAACTGATAGTGTTATCATTGTAAACTGTCTATGTGCTGTGTGAGAAAGGAACAGGAGTGGCAACAGTAACTTATGGGGACAGAGCCTAGCCAACAGTCAGTTAATTGGTCAACAATGGCTACAAGGTTCAGAGAAAACAGGTTTGAGCAATATGTGATGACAGTGGAAGAACAAAGGCTACGTCAAAGACACAGTAAATATGTCAAAACAAGCAAGAAAGCAACAAAGGTCAAGACAAAATAGGATCAATGAGAAAAATACATGTAGCATCTAATCAGGAGTATGCAAAGATAAAAAAGAAACAGAAGGGTATTAGCACTGGGTATGGGATGCATGCAGATGCACCCGCAAGCAAAGAGCATGCTGTACCTAAAGAGATGCTCTACAAGAAATCCTTGAGAGAGAGGTGTGCAAACGGGTCCTGTCCAGGGGCTCGGAGAGGACTCTGGCTGGAAGGACTAGAGGCTGCGGAGGGCTATTTCAGGAAGAAATACAGGAAGTAGGAGGACCAAAGGAGAAGTCAGAGTCAGTACAGACTGAAGGAGGGATGAGATTAGTTTGGAGAAGCCGTGATGTATGACAGAAGGGTTAATAAAAAGGAGTTGTTGGGGGGAAAACAGGGAGTCAAAACAAGGGACATGATTCACAGTTTTTTTTTTTTGTCCCTTTCAGCTCGAGAGAGTGAAGGGTCCATTGTTAAAACTGTCATCATCTTCAGCTGTATTCACACGCTTACACAGTGACTAATTATGGTACACGTCACAGCACAATGGATACACCTATTTACTCAACCTGATGACTGCGCAAATAGATACTGACTTCATTATGCATCAGCTTGGTGGAGAAGTCAGACTCCCGTGCACCCACCTGAGCACTAGACACAGAGCCAAAAGGGTTGGGTGGCCTCATCACAGGCTGGGAGTACATCATGGTGGGTGGATTCATCATCCCCATAGAGCCCATTGGTGGAGGCTGCAGCGTGTTGCACAGAGACGACAAAACTTCTTTCAATAATAGTGAACTTTCATTCATTTGCTTTGTAAATTAAAAGCCGCTACATGTAGAATTCTAAACATACTGCCTTTAAATCAACAGAATTTATCTAGGAGATGTTACACAAGTCAATATGCTGGTTAATCACATGTTAAATCACGTGTTACGAAATTGGTTCTAAATAGCAAATAACAAAGACAAGCCTGTGCCTGCCAGTGAAATTAAATATTTATAAGGTCAGAAACTATTGAGAATTCTCCTCCCTTCATTTTATTTATAAAACAAGACAAAAGCAAAACAACAGCTCACTTGACCCAGTTTAAGTGCAGTTCATTAATTCTCTAAATAACAATAAGCAGGTACCTGACATGAACTGTTTTAGTAAGATTCATAATGTAACATCCGACAATTTTTACTTTAAAAGGACTGCACAGAAGCTTGCCTGCTACTAGATCTACACATTGCAATTATACTGACCATGCCATATCCCATCATGCCTGTGGGTGTGGTGGCAGGGAAGGCCATGATTGACGGTGGCTGAAGAGACACAAACAGGCCAGTACATGTCTGAGTTTATAACACAAATGACCTCAAAAACAACAACATTGTACAATTGCATCGACCGGTCATTTGGCAGTAAAATAAGACAGGAAATATAGCCGGAGCAGAAATCATGAGCACTACAGTGAAAAGTCTGTGTGTGTCACCATGGAGACGGGGTTCCAGGTCGTGGTCGGTGCCGCTTTGGGCTGCCAGTTGGTGCCGCCGGTCATCCTCTTCTCCCCCGGCTGGCTCCAGTGGATGTCACTGTAGATTAAGACACTTGATGTTAGCACCAGCTTGTAACTGCCCTGAAAGCACAAAGCTGCTGTTGTTGTTTCTGTACAGTGGCGTGGGTGTGTTAGAGCCACACAGCACTGATCCATCACTTACTTTTTCATCGTGCCATTCCCAATGCCGAGGTCTAAAAAAGAGAATTCAAGGGGGTAGTTAGAGGTCCAAATGTTTTGCCAGTTTGTGCCTTAATTAACAGACTTTAATTAGTGCAGCTGAAAGCAAAGCATCACACTCACTGCCGACGAGGTTGGCCAGAGAGGAGTCAAGGTCATCTGACACCAGTTTTTCTGGCTGCTGACCAGATGGCTGGTTGCAACCGGCAAGAGTCGGTTTCAGGATGCCCCCGGCAATATCTGACGAGACATACACAGATAATAAACCTATTTGTTCTTATAGGGGTACAAATTAATTTTAAAAGTCACTGTGTCACTGTAGTTTTACAATGACAACAATGGAACTAAGTAGTTGTTATGGCTCAATACATCTGACCAATCACAACAGTTTTTTAATAATCATTATTGTTATTGCTTCTTTTTTTTTAAAGTATTTTTTGGGGGCTTTTTATTACCTTTAATTGATAGAGATAGCTGAAGGTAGACAGGAAAGGGGGGCAGAGAGAGGGGATGACACGCAGCAAGGGGCCGCAGGTCGGAATCGAAACCTGGGCCGCTGCAGCAAGGACTCTGCCTCGGTACATGGGACGCCAGCTCTACTGACTGAGCTAACCGGGCACCCCATTGTTTGTGCATTTTGTGCCTTTATTACATAGCCAACAGTAAAGAAGATGTAGGAAATGAGGGGAGAGAGATGATGTACAACATGTAACCATTTCAGAATAGTGGACGTGGTTGGCAACGCCCTGTATCAGTGCTCAGTGCTCTGCTTCGATAAGAGCTGTTAACTTAAATACACTAATTCTGGAGAAACATGACTCTTAAGATTTTAATTGGTCGCATATTCATTTTCTTCAAGACTCATTTTTTGATTTAAACGCAAAAAAAAAAACTGACTTTTCATTCCATAAATTACAAGTTTAGAGATTTTTTTTGCAATGCAACAAAGGTTTGACGTCAATTTTCTCTCCGCGTTGGTCAAATACACCAACACAGTGACATTCTGCACTTTTGGGCAGCTTGCAGATACTAACAGAGGAGTGGTAAAAATAGTGCAGAGAAGACAACAGTGTGTTCTTGTACCGGTGACTTGAAAGATCGGGCCGAGCGCTGCAGGTGTTTCAGCTGTATCTGACGTCAGGACCAGATACAGTGTGTGTCTAATATCAAGATCTCTCGACTACAGCTAATGGGCCTATGATTCATCATTTGCAAACTACAATTAAGCACGTCTACCTCAGTGAAAAAACAGAAATCTATATAATCTATCTTATATCTAAATGCTAAATCCTCACCATCAGAATTGAGGATGTTGCTGCCTGTCGCTTTGGCTCCAAAAACTGACTCAAAGTCCACTTGGAGACCCCCTGCTGACTGCTGTGGAGGACCCTGTGGCGTTGAGTATCCTTCATAAGAGATGAGAAAGAAGACAGTTCCAGTCACAGAGTTACATGAAGAGAAATTACTCTGATAAACTGATCAGTGCTTCGACTTTTGTTTCTTATTGTTTCTGCACTGGCCTGTGTAAGTACAGTGTCCATATATCAATCACTTTTTTACTTGAACGGAGAGTTGAATATCACAGTGGTCTCTACAGAATTGAAAACTAGCATTAGTCTACTGCTGAATATGCTGGTGAGAGAGCCTTCTGTACTCTACCTCTGAATAGACCTGCTACAGTAGAGGGCTCAGTGGGGAAAGGAGCCTGGTGTGGGAGGTGCTGGGCAATGGACACTGGACCACAGAAGGAGTCTGACACGCCACAGGAAGCAGGAAGACAAAGAAGAGAGAGACAGAGGAAGAAAGAGAGCAAAAGGAAAAGGCATTTCAAGGCCAGGCCAGAGAGACAGGTGTGAAATGATAACAATACAGGAAGAAGAAGCAATTTTGTAGTTGTTAAATTCTGGGTTGTAAAGAGTTGTATAAGGATAAAATAGTGCAGAAAAGTATTGTAGAAACCAAGAGGGAGGGATTTAAGGAATAGTTTGACATTTTGGGAAATATGCTTATTTGATACCACTCTCATGTCTGTACGCTGAACAAAAGCGACAGCCAGGACGCAATTAGCTTAGCTTAGCATAACAAGTGGGAACAGGGGCGAACTGCAAGCCTTGTTCTGTCCAAAGATAATGAAATCTGCCTCTAAAGCTCATTCATTGACACATTATTAAGTGTGAACACAACACGTGGGTTACATGCTGGACTATTTCTTGACAGGACCAGTTGCCGAGCAACCAGCGGACATATTGGAGACATACCGGCATGGTATCATTATTAGCGTATGTGTCATTCAATATGCACCAATATATAAACTGTGTATTGTATTTAGTTTAAAAAAATGCTTGTAGTTTTTTCTTTACTGATGTGTATCTATTTATTTTATTTCTATTGGTTCTTTATTTCTAAAATTGGTTGACAGTGTGGCCTATATGTACAATCACTATACACTTCACTCTATCGGTCACCAAAACAAATGAATTTTTCCTCATCGAGCTCTAGCATCTACTGTATTATGTATGCAAGTATGTAGCAGTGCACCTCTGCCTGGTGAATGTTTGTTTGGTGGCTCGTTCAACAAGCTATGGTGCACGAGAAGAAGTGTTCATGTGTGTAAGTTAGATAAGAATTTAGCAGGAAAGCTAGTGTGGTTCTTGTTCAGAGTCTGTGGCTCTAGTATTGTGTAGCAGGTGGCTGGCTGTTAGTGTGACCTTCTGCCTAGGATATGCCCATGACCATAGTGCTTTATGCAAATATGTTTCAAATTATGCTATTTGGTAGATGGAGAACAGTTTTACAAATAATGAATGCACAAACATATTTATAAATATTAATAAAAAAATCAATTTCACCCTTTTGGTTTTAGATTGTTTTCCTAAAAGGAGAACACAGAAGCAGATGTGTGTGGCAGCAGACAAATGGATGGATATGAGAGAGTTATAAATCTTCTAAGGCATGAAAGCAAATAAGTGTTTTTCCCAAAATGTCAAACCTTTACTTTAAAATTAGTTTATGTCCACATTTTTACCATAAATTTTAAAAATAAGAGCCCTTGGGGGTGGGGGGTTATTGCATAGGATCCTATGTTTGCCAGGGCTCAGGAAACATAGGCTGAGATGGTGAGCCATCATAGTACCTGAGATGGAGTGTTCTATCCGCACTGTGCGTTTGTAATTGGTTGAAACGGATGAGTTTGTGTCAATAAAGGGATTGTAACGATCTGGAGAATCAAAAATAGTGTTGGTAAAAGAAGAACAGGTTTCAACTTAAAGCTCTACGGCACGTTTGTATTACAATGCAACACCAAACTGTTCACTAAAAGAGAGGATGAAAGGTAACTGTGAAGCAAAATGAGTGTATGGCCTCTATAGTGGGACATGGAGGGTCCTGGTTGATAAGAGCATGTAAGAAGTGTTCTCACTAAAAAAAAACAACATAACTTGAGCTTGGTATGAACTGCAATGAGGTGCATTGCTCAGACAGAGAGAAGAGAAAATTTAGACATTTGCACAAATCAACATTCAAACTAAAGCAGCACAGTAAACATGCAAGCTAGTCATGCTTATAAGTGACTACAGAGAAATGAACAAGAACGACAAGACTTTTGAGGAGAAACAAAATGAGCCGTTACCACCAAACATTTCATGACCAGATGTCCTAGAGGAAAAGCTAACACCGTCTGAAGACACGACAGGTAAGTGAGTGGCATCGACAACGAGTTTTGAGAGGAAAGGGTTAAGGTTTGGCATGGATTCATCTCCAGCTTCAGCAGAGGTGAAAGGATCTAGGCAGGCAGAGGAGAGAGAGACAGAGAAAAAAAGGAAAAGACAGAAAAGAGTGGAGAGGAAGAGGTGGGCATCAGAGTCAGACAACAACAAGAGAAGGAGAGCATGCAGAACATGTCACTGAGAAACACAGATGTTGGTTGGAGGTGTTCTTTACCTGCCCATGCTGTTGCCACTGGAAGCCCTGTTGAGCCTGACTGCATGGAGGGCTGGAAAGTTGACTGCAGGTCAAAGAGGTCACTCTCCATCTTCACCGCACTGCAGGCAGAAAAACATTTTTAAACTCATTTTCTAAAGGACCCCCCGCGCCCCCTTTATTTGTGCACAAGCATGAAAAACAAACACAAAATAAAATGTTAACAGTTCTGGAGCCCTTTTGATTGATTTCTGATTCTGGTCTAAAGGGTCTTCCAAGTTAATGGTCAAACAGACTAAAATATACTATACTATACTATACTATACAGAGACACAAACAAGGTGACAATGTAGATTAGTTTTATTTTTAACTAAATTTCTCAAGTGATCTCAGGAAATATGAGCTGTCTGGTCCGCAACTTTATTGTTTTGATGTACTCTCACTGCTCTCATAGTGTCATAGAAAAAAAGCTGAAAACCCATTGTAACAACAGCAGAGAGACACAGTTTGCAACTAGCTGCTGGACATAGTGGAGCATTTAGCAGCTAAAGAGTCACATATTTCCCTCAGAGGTTGGTGGAGACCAAAAACAGAGCTAAACAAAGTGAATATCAAACTTTTATATTCACCAGGTGACCAGAAACACTACTGGATGTGTGTGTGTTTGCTAACAACTTGGCCATATCAACTTAAGAAGTGAGGATGTTAAGGTTAGTGTTCACAACTTCATCACAGGTTTAATGCCCCTGAAGTGGAACTTAAAAGGAATGCATGGACTAAAAAACTAAAACATGTATAAAATAGTAAACAAATTTCCATACTAAAGAGGGATATAGAGTAGATCTAAGCAGTACCCATTAGAGCAGCTGGGTGTAGAGAAGAGGTCGATGGCTGGTGCTGTGCTGATAGTGCCTCCGGTGGTGGAGATCGGCGACGTATCAGTAGTGGCGAAGGAGGGCCTCTTGGACAACTCTTTGAGCCTCTGTTCCTGAGTGAGTGTGGAAGTCGAATTCAAACATACAGGCAACAAAGACACTGCAAACATGTTTGTTCAATGCATGTTAAGTGCAATATTGTTGGTTTTCTATAAAAACAACAAACCCACCTTCAGAGCTTTGAGTCGAGCCTGTTCCTCTTCGAGAGCTGCCTGCTTCTCCCGCTCATCCACTTTAGTGAAAGACATCCCCGTGCTGGCGAGCGACGAGACCGCATTTGACAGAGTGCTGGCCCTGCAAGAAGGGTACAAATTCACATCAAACTGTTTGATTTCCTATCTATTTTACTGGTTTTATTGTTACATTTTCACCATTTCTATATATTTTCTGTGTGCACCAGTCTCAAAGTCTTATTTTCAGCTTGTCAGTCATCTGTAAAGCAATTTGAATTGCACTATGGAAAGAGAGTGTGTGAGATTCAAGGAAAAGATGACAGTAATTGAGAAAAAGTGATGGGAGGATTAACGTACCTGCTGGCTGCAGTGGAGTCTTTGACCTTTTTGCCCTCTAAAGAGGCCAAGTGCTGCTCCAGAGCTTCAAGAAGGCTACTGGGAGCCTGTCGTGACAGAAAACACACAAGTCAGCAAGTTCCTGAGACACAGAAAATGTAATCTGTATGGACATCAAGACAGTGGTGGGCAACCGTGATAGACAAACTCATATCACACCATTAATCCAAGGTGTAAACAGCCAACTGATGTCTTTGATTAGGCGATTAGATTTTGCTCCACAAAGGTTAACTACCAACTTTGGGCTATTGGTTACCCACCACTGATCAATGACGGCATTCCAGCCAAAAAGCTACTTTGGATGAGAGTAACATCTGTGTGGGATGACGTACTGCACCACGGCACTTTCAACAACCTGGTCGTCGTTGAATTGGCCGTGTCTAAGCACAACGGGGCAGCCATTTTACAGTAGATGAGCTACACTGGTTTACACCTCAATAATGTGACCAAAGTGAACAGAGTTTACCACAGCCAGTGTTTTTTCCTTCAACTGTTTTTCACCACGATGTAGGAGACAGAGTCAGAGCAGAGGCATGCAAAAAGACAACACTGAAGCAAGTCACAGACATAGAAGAAGAGTGAAATGATAGTACTTACACAAACTGTGAACTGAAGTGGAAAGATAAGGGGGAAAATACAGAATATAAAGGTGGTGACAGTCAGAGGGGAATGCATTTTAGCAGCAGTTCTCCGGAGGTAAAGTATTTATGTAAAAAATTGGTTCCCATAGCAAAGCACAACAGTATGTGCAGTTTATTTTCAATTAGGAAAAACATCTAACTGTCACTGTGCAGATTTAATGAGTGGGTTGCAAATACAGTGCTCACTTTAAAACACCTTTATTTACTGTAGAGAGAAGGAAGAGAAGTCGGGGAGGGTAAGAAGAAACAGGAGAGGAAGCAGAAGAAGAAGAGGAAGAAGAAAAAGGACAAGAAACAGGAGAAGACCACCTCCTCTAGCAGACATGCGCTCGAGAAGGAAATCATGCAAAGTGTCTCATTTTAAAGATCATTTGTGTCGGGTGGACTATACTGTAGTTGGACAAAGACAAAGCTGATGAAAATAAGAGCAGTTAGAGCTGGAAATAAGAGGAAGAAAGCAAGAAAATACTTCTATTGGAGCCCCTGCGTTTTCAAATTGCTCACCTGTGAAAGGTCTGGAATGTCTCCTCGATCAATGCCCACCTGCTGTAAGACGAGAGCGTAAACAAAGTTACAATCGTGCCTTTGCAGCATCACTGAAGAATTTCATTTCATTCGAGAAAAAATGACAAACATTTAGTATAATTTACCTCCGCTACTTTGAGGAACTCCGATATCCGGGTCATTCGGGTGAGAAACTTCTTGTATATGTCCAAACCTTCTTTACACTGAGTCTTCTTCATGTCAAAGTATTTCTCTGTTTGGTGGAAAAAAAACACAAAAACACTGAAATGACCAACCTCAAAATGAACCAAAGACAAAGAGAAGGTTGAAAGCGGAAGTGGTCTTACCAAGCAGGTTGATAATGCCTTCATTATAAGCAGCAAAGAGCCTGATGGAGTCTTTGAAGAGGAGCATGAAGGCTGCATTGATGACTCCATTAGTCAGCTCGTTGGCATTGACCTGAGGGAAAACAATCAACTAACACATTTATCTTACAGCCTTTCCACAGCGATATGTTGACACAGAAAAACAACGTCTGCCTATGTGAACAAAGATAACGCATCTCGACTTTTGTTTGCAGCAGCCTCAGCACACCCTTTTTATTACACGAGCTGCAGAGCTGCGGGACGCTTCACCTTAAACTCACATTGAAATCGAGGAGGGCATCCATCTGGTTCTGAATAATGGGGATAGTCTTGAGCAGCTTCTCTGTATTCATGGTCCTCATTACGCCGTCCACCCTGCGTGGACACATGCAGAGTCGGAGCAAGAGAGGGCACAGAGGAGAGACGGAAGATGGAGGGCAGACGGAGGAAGGGAGAGATGGATGAGCAAAGCAGTGCAACTCAAAACACACTAACAGACTGACCCCTTTTTTACACCGATTACAGGGAAGCAACTGTTATTTTCATTATTGATTAATCTGATGATTGCTTTCTCAATTCATTGTTGTGTCTGTAAAATGTCAGAAATAGAGTAAAATGGTCGTTCTAATTCCTCACAACCCAAGGTAAAATCTTAAAGGTCTTGTTTTGTCCGACCAACAGTCCGAACCACCCAAAGACATTCAGTTTACTATCATATATATAACAAAGACAAGCATCAAATCCTTATAAGTGAGAAGCTGGAACCAGGAAATGTTGCATTTTTGCATTTTTTACAAAATGACTAAAATTATTTATTTGATTTTCAAAAAATAGTTCTTAAAAAAAATCTTAAAAATCATTGAAGCCTGTAATTATACTGTTGTTTTTGTTTCATGCATATTTTGACCTTTTTTTTTGCAATATTTTACATTGGAGACAAGTAGTGCTGAAATTATTTTCAACAATTTTGTTCCTATAAAAATAAACGTTAAAAGTTAACTTATCAAGGAAAAATTTTAATATTTGCTTTGTTTGTTGTTTTTTGTTTCAAGCTTTTCAAAATGTGAGGATTTGCGGCTTCTCTATTTTCAATCCTTTTAAACTGAATATCGTTGGTGGGTCAAACAACTTATTTGTAGACATCACACGCTGTTATCCAATCACCAATTGTGATTGGATAATTCACATATTATCGACATATTTCAAAATAAATGAATTGTTGAATAATTATAAAAAATACTGGAGATATTAATCAATAATTAACAAACCTAATAAACCTCCTTTTTCACATATGTAAAATAGAACAGTTTTAATACTACACAAAAAACGTTCTTACCCGCGTTTAACTTTTGTGAAGTCAAAGGCGACCTGTCTGTATGAAACAGCTTTCTCGTTCAGATATCGACTATACCTCCTGATAAATGTGGACATGTCGTAACCTTCAAGGTAAAACAGCAGTAGGAAGATTTAGTTTTACAGTTAAAAACAATATTTTCTTTGTTAAATGGTGCAGTAATTAAGAATGCTTTAAAACTGAAACAAATGAGAAATCAAATTGTTACCTTGTAAACCACTTTTGTCCAAAAAATTACTGAGGTTGAATAGTGTATTCCTTGAAGCCAAGTACTGGACAAAACGCTGTAGGAAAAGGTTAAACACAACACGAATGGTTAATAACACATTAACGCTCAAATAATCGGCTGTGAGATAATTTTATTTTTTTGTATTTCTGATTGAGTTTCCCGTTTTGTTAGAGGATGATCTAAACATAGTGTCTTACCTCGTTGCCATAGACCATGAGGTGGTGTGTAGTGATAAGTGACTTAAACACAACCACCCAGCTGGTGTTAGTGGTCCTCTCAAACAGCGAGTCAGCCAGTTGGGGAATGTTCACGTTCATCTCGTTGGTGCAGTGGATCAAATCTGAAACAAAAAGAGAAGCAGTTCATGTAATAATCAATCGAAATCAATTGTGCAATTAATTGTCAAAGGCTGCAAAACTAGTCCATCAAAATGAATGTGTCACCGAACCCCTACGTTTTGCTAGGTCCTAGAGGGGGCGTGGCCTTTGTGGCTACAAAGTGTGACACAGGAGGGAACAGCGAGCAGTGTGACGGACTTCGCTGGAGCTTTGACAGTCACTGGAAGCACATTCACAGCCGTTTGTAAAAGTTTCTGTGGTACCTCTGTTGTAACATTAGCTAAGCTAACGGCTCAGATAGGCTAACTCTCTCTGGTGTCTGTTGGGGACTGTAAGTAGCCTGCCAACACGTCACCTGCCTCCAGATAAGCAAATAGCAAAAAGTGCAATAGCCAGGTTTCAACCAGCACAGGGAGGTAGCTATGTATATTTATAGCAGAGTGCGTAGAATTCAAATATTTTGCACTAAAATGTCAAGATTCGGGACAGAATCAAGTTGAACTTCTCTTCTCCACTATACCATGCTTTATTCCTCAAATATTTTAAATATCAAGGCTGCAAAAACACTGTGAGATATATCTTAATATTCTTATTGCAACAATAATAGAGACAGAGCTGAAATTATTTATCTACAGAATATTAATTGGCAACTATTTTGGTAATCGCTTGAGTCATCTTTTAAGCAAAAATGCCAAAAATGTAAAGCTCCAAGCCTCTCTAATGTCAATACTTGGTGGATTCCTTTGCGTTACAGTAAAATAATTACCTTTTGGTTTTTGAGTTGTTAGTTGGACAAAACTAATGTGAAGACATCGCTATTTTTCACTATTGTCAGCAGATTATTCAATAATGAAAATAAGGTGAAGCCCTAAATATAGAGTTTATTTGTGTTTCGGTCATCATGTCGTGATATGTGGCTTGAATGCTGAATCTTCCTGTTCTTCAAGGCCCAACTGCAATTAAAGGAAGTCAAATTCTCTGAGATTAAATCACCCACCTAGTTTAGATCAGATGCTGTATGAAACACAAACAGTCACAGCCAAAATCCCATTACATAATGGATACTGAGGTGAGTTGAGTAATATAAGTTGATTGTACTAATATCACAATATTGTCTGTAAGCTTCCCTGAAGTCTGAACTGAAGGTGTCAGGCTGTGCGTCTATGACAGTAAGCTAGGTTTACTCATAGAAAACCCTACGTACTGTGAGTTAATGCAAACAAACACCTGCCGCCTGCTATGAAAAAGTAAAAAGTCTGAGCCAAAAAGAGTCTCTTATGTGACTCACGCTCATGTCCTCCACAACAGGTCACGTGTGTGCAGTTTGTTTAATTTGGTAACCTGTGAGTGGCATCAACAAATCCCCAAGGTTGAAACACAAACTGCCATTATTTAAGAGAATATTTTTAAATTTAGTCAAGAAAAGACTGAACATTTTTTCAAAAATGTATCACCAAACACCTCCATCAGTTTAGTGGAAACCTGCACTGAATTAGACAAATTAGTGGATTTAGAAACTGAGATGATCATTTAACAGTTTTATCTTCCTACACTTTGTTAAATTAACAGTTAAATTAGAAATATGAGAGTACGTTGTTAAAAAGCCCAAACTGTGAAAAATCTTTGTAATTGTATTTAACTTTAAAAAATACTCTAAAATACTGCGAGTAAAAAATGGAGCAACAGTGAATTGAGCAAGGATGTTTTCTACATATAATCTGCATAATAAAACAATAAATCACCATCTTGTTGTGCCAGTGCAGTCAGGGATCACTGCAGCACGAGTAGAAACTGATTGTGTTGTTCCTATTTTGATTGTTAATGGCAACATAAAATCCTTTTAACGGACCAACATAAAGTGCGAGGCATTAAGCTGTTTGTGACCAAACATGTTCTGCCCCACTTCCTCTTCTCATATGTTCACCCATGTGCTGGTTGAATGATGTTCGTCAAAGCAGCGCTAATGACCCTGCCATTCACAGCAGTGATCAGACTGACGGGGTAATTGGGCCTCCCTTTCTGTCCTATATTTGACTTTTTAAAAGGCGGGGGACTTTAAGTAGGACAGGATAACCTTCCAGAGAAGCAGCAGCAGCAGCAGTTAGCATGGGTGGCTGAACTGCCCAGAGAAGAAGATGATGACGAGCAGAGGAGGTGGGGGAGGAAGAGGAGGAGGACGACGACTATGGGGGAGAATGATGCATTGACAGCACTGTCATGTTACAATCAGCCTGCTAAATATTCACAGTGGTTGACATGAATGACTTCTGATCTAATTAATTCATGGGACACAAATGTATTCATGTAACAGTTGTGATGGTGCATGATGTTACTTAAAACTCTTCCATTTAAACAAATAATCATTAAGGCGGGGTTATACGGTGGGAATCAATGTACTTAAATCACAATTTCATCAATTTAAGGTATCATTAATAATAATATACATATATAATAATCTATATACCAAAATATTTTTCCAATATCTGATTTAAAACCAATGTAACGAACTGTAACTCCTCTATGTGCTGAACGTGTGAAACGAAATGTAAATTTGTCTTTAATTTGCTTTAAATAATTGATTTGTAGACTATTTTGTGAAATAACGCACTGTTGTATAATCACGGTGTCATAATACGACTACTAGATGATTTAAAAGTGTTTAATTCTGTTATTATAATATTGATGTATTGACCAGTAGCACTGATCATGTGTAGGGGCTGCATGTCAAACCTCAACACTGTTTGGTTACTGACCAAAATGTGTTTGTAGCACTGATTACTCAAAATAGTCACAAATCATAAAGCTGTAATCAAGTGTCTGGTCAGATTAATAATCTTGTTTACTTAAAGGTTCCCTGCGGAGCGCTTCACATTATTCCGCTGATCAACAGGTGGCGGTAACACACCAAGATATGCAACAACAAGCAGCCAAGGGAGAAAAGAAGAAGGCTGCAAGATATATGTAAACACGGATGTAAACAATGCTGGATTTGAATAATAATTTGAATAATTCACCTTTGCAAATGTTTTATGAGGAAGTGAATGTAGCAACACATTTGTTAGAGCTTGAGGAGACCCACAATGCACTGAACATAAGAAACATCGAATGTAATATAACTTTTTTTGGTTTACTAGAAAACATCACGGGGCACCTTTAATATTTTATCGGTTTAGGATGTACAATCCAAATTTTTCCAATTTAGAGCACTTTTAGGCCAATAAGTATAGATAAAAAGGTTCATAAAAAAAGGCAATTTTCGAGCAAAAATGTCAAAAATATTTTTAGGTTTTGGACAACAAGTGTTTTCAAGACATTGCCAGTGCACCTTCAAAAGCATTTTTCACCAAGGCCAAATGATTAATCAACTGATCGAGAAAGCATTTGGCAGATTACTCAAAAATGAAAATAATTGTTAGCTGCACCCCTAGATTGTATGTACGTATGTATGTATGTATCGGTCTATGTATGTATCGGTCTATATCAGTTTCAAAATGTTGCCAATTTCAGAAAACCTTCTTGTATTTCAACAACATTTAACAACTTTGGCTTCATATTTTTTAATGAAATAAGGGTGACACCTTATTTGGATAGTCTGCCAACAGATAGTTTATAGCTCATTTGTAACATTTCAGCAGCGTATTAGTTGAGATTCAACAACTGTTTTCTGATATTACACTGTAGTTAAGGTTTAGTTAGGTTTAGGCACATAAAAACATCTTGGTTAGGGTATGTTCATGAATTGTCACATATATTCTACCCTGTTAGAGATCTACAGACAAAGTAAAACAGCTGAAATGTTATTGCAGACCATCCAGATAAAATGTTACCAAAACAGTGTTGAAACAACACTTGTATTTCTCTGTAAGGTCATAAAAAAGGACTTAAATTCATGTATTGTATCCACACTAATATCAAGCTAAACTGTGCATTCCTTCATTCCTAACACTTTCTCTAAACAGAAAAGAAGGTAAAACATGAAAAAGAGTTGATTTAAATGGCTATAATTTCTGCTAGAAACCATTAAGCTGACTTAAAGAATCCTTTTAAACTTTTAAAACACGCTTGCTGCTGTGTTTGCCTCATCATGACTCCTTTGTTTCAACCTGAAACAAGATGACGCTGTATTATTATCTATGTACATATGAGACACGCCAGTCACGATGAGCCAACAGAGTGTCACTCTGCCAACTTTCACTCATCCCACCTCCGTGGGAAGTCGCCTGAGTGGCACAACAGGTGTGGAAACCTGCAACTTTATCATTAAAGTCACCAGAAATAACCATTATTACCAGTTAAGACAGGATGATACAGCATGAACCTTTTTCCGGGAGTGTTACTGAACTCTTATGATGACGCAGGGCCTTCATAAAAACCACTTTCATTACTCCCATACATTTGAAAGTGCAGATCGATATGCAGAAAATCTACCACTGCATCTCTAAGCACAGACAGGCAGTGACTCCTCTGACTGGGAGTGCATCAGACTAATGATCACACGAGGATTTAAGCTCTTATGCTTACGTCAGGGTACATGCAGGAGTCTGCCTGACCTGACATCCTGAGGTAAAAAAAGGGAAGCAAACTCCTTCTTTTGTGGCACCTCAGTGATTATTTCTTAGGGTATGAAGCATCATGAGAATACAGCAGGTGTCACGTTACTTCACCCTGTAGCTGAAACAGACACTTGTCCTGCTGCAGGTGCACCAAGATGGGAGCTGAAACTGGATTGCAAGCATTCCTGTAAATGTTAATTCAGGGCCTGTGAGTGCAGGGGGCCCCTATACCGGTCCACACTGATTTATCAAGGTTCTCCTGTTAGAGACCAGTCAAATAACTATGTATACTGGGTGTGTGAGCTGAAACATTCAAGCTGTAAATCAGTGAGTGAATATGAGAAAGAGAAAGAGAGCGGATTGAACAAAACCAGACAGCTAGACAAGCTAGTTTGACAGCAAATTAATGGCAAAAAAAAATGTAAAAGGGAATCATTTATAGGTGTAAATAAAGCGTGGTACAGCTTTAAAACCCTCTTAATTATGTGTAGCCGTGTGTGGACAAGGCCTGTGCTCGCTGTTAAAACAATATAATCTCCTGACATGAACCAGCAGTAGCATTTAGCCTATCCTGAGGCTTTGAGGCCTTGTAGCTCCTCCATCGCCATAACTCAGCGGCGTCTCTCTGCTGCGGTGATTTAACTTGAAACACTGTTACACTGTTTTTGTTGTTTCCTTTTCTTACAAACAGATACTCACAATCCAAATGTTTCTTTTTCGGGCCCATTACTTCGTGAGTGGTGGCCTTGCATACTGTTTTCGACACGGCGGATCCCGTTACACTGTGCTGGGCTGCAGTTATCCGGTCCGTAATGCTCTGCCCCGACATCTTCGCTCACTCAATGCAACAACAACACAAAAAAAAAACCCCACAGACTTTTAAGAATTCAAGCTTCGGTTGGGTCTTCGGAGGCTTTAGTTGTAAAAAAAAAAAAAAAAAAAAAGAAAAAAGAAAACCTCCACCTCGTCCGCAACCTTTTGCCGGACCCCCCCTCCCCTTTATTTCCCCACCTTGGTGGAAATAGAAAAACTAGGCTATGGCAGACCAGGACCAGGGGAGGGCGGAATAAAAAGAAGCGGAATCAGACAACAACAATCAAAAAAATGTTAGATTGTTTCTTCCTCGTTGCGCCGCTCGGCTCCGTCTTTCATTCAGATCTCAGGGGTGCCGTGATTGCGGGGTCCACTCGCTGACTCATCCGACCCGGGTCTCTGTGTCGCTCTCATCCCGATGTGGCACACCGGATCCCTGCCTGCCTGCCTGCCTGCCTCCGCCGCTCCGCCAGTCGTCGCCGCTCCTGCTCCTCCTCCTCCTCCTCCTCCTCCTCCTGCCGCTGCCGCCGCTGCTCGGCTTTAAAGCGCTGCGAGAGGAAAAAAAAAGACCACAGAGGAAGGGGAAATGGCGGGCCTTGGCTCTGCTCAGCCCTGCACACAACACGCCGCCCTGCAGACCCTGAGTCAGATCTTACACCGCGGAGTGTGCATGAGGCCCCGCTGTGGTGCAGGTGTACACCGACTGACCGCAGTCCAGCTGGATGCGGAGGGAAGGAAGGGAGGGAGGGAGGGAAGGAAGAAACAATGCACAAATGCTCAATCACAGGAGCGCCAGAGGCCTGGATGAGAGGATGAAGCCTGTATTGATTGAGGAGTGGACAGAAGATGATAGAGTGAAGGAATGAACCAGAAGACTTTTCAAATGCAATCTTCTTACAGTGACCTTATTTTACTTCATAGCATTTCAAATCATTGTAATAATATTATAATAAAGATTTGCTTTTTTTTAAAATGTATACAGTCCAAAATAGGGATATTGTCTGATTCCCAATTATAACAAACTGAAATAATATATATAGGCTAATATATATTTGTATATACATCATGTTTATTTCCTTATACGAGCTGCTTATACAGCCTTTAAGTAGGTCTACATTTACTCAAGTACTGTAGGCTACTTAAGTACAAGTCTGTACTTTACACTATATTTCAGAAGTCAATAGCTACTTTTTCTGATACATTTACTTTATAAACTTTGGTAATAATAGTGTATTATAATTAATTATGCCACCCAGCAGTTTATAAAGTTTATGAAATCAGCCCCACCTTTACCAGCTGCATCATTAGTGACTCATTAATGCATTAATACTCTAATATAATTATTTTGAAATAGGGCATTCTGCATAATAAGTACTTTTACTTTTGGTACTTTAAGCAGCATATATTTTGATGCTGATACTTATGAAGGCTACTTTTAATAAGTTTTGAGTATTTGAGTATTTGTATGCTCTGGTATTGCTACTTTTACCCAAATATATAAAAGATAAGAGTACTTAGGACACAAGACACCCATCACTCTGTTGAACAAATAAATCTGTGTCTATAGTGTCAGAAAACATCCACCGTATCTCGGTAAGTTATTTATTTTATAGTTTAAATACACCATTTTTTACACATCATCCATCACTGTCAAATATAAACCTAAGCACGCTGTATATACTTAGACATTTACATGCAGTCCTATATGCACCTACTTTATTCCAGCTCTCTTTTCACTGTTGTATTCTCAGAAACCGTTGACTAGTACATAGACATTGTATGTTGTAGTTCCTTGTTGCTGTTTATTTATATTTATACACAATGTTTTATCTACTTGTGTGTACATAATAGTTATGATTACTTATCTTTGTTCAGCTTATCCTTCCTTTTAACTGTAAGTCTACATCTTCCTGTAAATTGTTATAGGGTCTCCACTTTACTGGCCATGTTCACACATGGCCAGTAAAGTGGATTATGATTATGGTGTGACAACGTTTCAGAGAAATTCATCCTTACATAGAAAATTAGCAAAAATTACTCAGTGGAAACATATATAGCATCCATAGTCCCTCTTTGAAACAACCAAATCAAAACCCAGATATGATGATGAAAAAGTGAAAAAACAAACAACTGTTTAGTTTTTAATTCACTGGAAGGGTAATGGGGGCAGTAGGCCTGTGTTGAGACCTCTTATGCCTATGAGTCTATAAGATATAGACATAAAGAGACTGATATTTACCATAATACAGTGAGTACAATCTATGCTGCTTCATACTTACTGGTGTCACAATATTGAAAAGAAAATTCCTTATTAAAAGGTCTCAGTGGAGACCTAAATGGTGTCTGGTGTACCACCGCCAGGTGTTAGTTTTTAGTTATACAGACATTTCTGGTAGTATTTCGAGACTTCTTATGTATATGACTAAGTTTTGCTCCATCCAAGATCTATATATCTAAAAGAGATATCAAAAAATGATGGATTTTTCTGTCACTGCAAAGCACTAAAATTCAGTGGAAACATTATTTTGTTCACTGAAGGCAACCTCATTTGTCTCCAGGCTGTCTTTATCTATAAACCAAAGATGTTTCATGTTGATGGTCTTTTTCCACCTAAACATTGCTTGATGACTTTTTTTGAAGCAGCCAAAACAAAACCCCCCTGATGAGCTGTGAGGGGCATATTGAGACTTCTTATGCATCACGAGTCTGTGAGACATGTAGAGAGTAACCTTTATGGTAACGAACCAGATTTAGAAAGGTGATGGATTTGGATGTTTTTTCTAGATACTAACATCTTTTGCATTAAAGCAATTTCCAGGATGTTCACTAATAATCACTAAAGAAAGCTTGACTTTACTTCAGGTTGACAGACTAGGACATTTCTATAAAGTAAATGGTTTGTTTATTTTAGTAAAAACATTATTTACATTTCTGAATTAAGTGTTTTTTTCTGTTCCCTTCCTGGTCTCTTTTAACTCTTTCAATTTGGGTCATATGGTCATCTATGTTAAGTATTTTAATGTCTGTTAGAATTTTTTTTACTTGGTTTCTGAATAGTCGTTATTCATACAAATAATCGTTATTACTGGTTGCTGTATCAACTGTGTTATACAACTTGATGTTCAAAGGGAAATTCACCCTGATATTTAGGTATATAGGTGCCTCTTATGTGTACAGTTATTTAAAACATTCTACATATTAAGAAAAAAAATGAAAGCAAAGGCATTTTAAATGCCGACTGAGTGTCTTTCTGTTACACTGGACTCATTCATGGTTTATTTTAGCAGGTTAAAATAAACTTAATAATGTCAAACATTTGTGATGCAAATGCAATTTCTGCACAAAAATCCTCCTTAACATAAAATTCAACTTTACTGGAAGCTAAGGTATATTCCGATTTTTTAGTTTTAAAAGTTATCAATACCACTGTGTGGAAATACTGTTAAAATTAAGTCAAACATTCAAAAATTTCCTCAAGTATAAATACAAAAGTGTTAGCTATAACAATATATCATCCTTTATTAGTTGATTATATTTTGTTGATAATAATGGCAATCAACAAAGTAGCTAAGAACTAAAGTTGTCAGATAAATGTAGTGGAGTGAAAAGTATAACATGCGCCTAGTATAAAGTGGCATAAGATAGAATTACTCAAGTAAAGTCCAAGTACCTCAGAACTGTGTAAAGTAGTAGCAGCAGCAGCAGCAGTGTTGATCAGTGGAGGCTGCGGCTCTGATGCTGTGTAACACAGTGAACACACGGGGGCAGCGCAGTGCCATGATTATCTCCAAACATAAAGTCTTGCTTACTTATGGATAAATTATCAGCCCAAATTGATAAAACATTAATACAGATTTTCCACAAGTTCAGACAGTGAGACCGTTTACTGAAAACAATCCAATCAAATGTTAAAATGTGAAGTAAAATATTCCATCTCTTCCTTAGATTTTTCACTATAATTAAAAATGTAGGCTTCATTTCTTTATTTTTAAAGTTGAATTTACCAAATTCAGTTTTACAACCTATTAACTTATTCAAATGTGTTTTGGATACTTTAGCTTTTAGTTTTAATGAACAAAAGATCAGATTTTAGCCTGATTCTTCAGCTTAATAAATACTAAAACAATACCTAATAATTTACATTTTTATTACAACATGAATAGTTTAATCTGCATTATTCTGTATCTACATGATCTGGAATTCCTTGATCCATGTGTGAATATATGAACTGTATGAGAGATACACATAGCTACAGTTTCCTCTGAGTGATACATCCTTGACAAGGTCATGTTAAAAGAAAAGCAGAGCCCCTCACATGTTCTCTTAATACAGGGTTGAGTTTCATACATAAACAATCAGTCACCCTGTTGTTTTCTCTTCTCACCTGGGAGGTTTTTAGCCCAACAAAACACAGTCAAAGGCCTCTGGAAAAAACATTCTCACTTTGTAATGAAAACGGGTCTTTTTATTTTCCCTTTTTTAGCCGAAATCAGCTTGCGAAACAAACTCTGCTTTTATTAATAATCTGCATCAGTAGTGCAACATTAGACTTAAATTATTATTATTATAGTTTCACCTTTTTATGTTTATGTGCACTACTTTAATTTGTACTGTCATCTTTGGCAAAAAATAAACAATCTTTTTTACCCAAGTACATTGTGCAATCGCTACTCTGCTGAGTTTTTGGCTTTTGGAAACATTAGTCACTGGGGATCAAATCGCAGCAGGGCCTTTGATGAGGGCTTTACTTTCCTGCCTGTGTTAAAAACTGGAGCGTCAGATTACAGACGCACTCTCACGGGTTTTGTGATGCAGCCCAGATTGTGTGATTTAGATGTCTGTTTGTTGAGTCTGGATGTTTCAGGTTGATCAGATACAGACAGCTCTATCAGGCAGATCTAAGTGTGGCGGTTGGTCCTGAGCCATTTAAAGTCTCTGAGCACAACGACCTGCAGGAAACATTCACAAATCTCAGGAGAGTTGTGACTCATGGTATAATAGTGTAAGAAAAAGAAAGTTTCTCTTCAACACTGCTAGTAGAGGAGGTCCAACAAAAGGTGAAATAGGGGAGCTTCCCACAGATCGTGCTATGATTTTAATGCTGAAATAACTTAATTTCTGATGAAAATTACAATGAAGTAAAATAATATCATACGTAAGACATTGGGCATTGTTTTGGGTGTAATAGGCACGTGTTTTTCACAGACCTCACCTTATATTTTAAAGAAAGTCATGTGACTGAAACACAAGCAGAAGAATACCACATGGCTATACATTGGCTAAATAGGTCATTTGCTGGGTGGGATTTGAAAAATAATAACGATGGTAATGGGTTCACCATATGTATTCATTTCATGAGTATGTGGCCATCTGATCCTGTTTGTGCTGAATGCCACTTGTCTGCTTGTAAGTGTTTCATATTTGATTTCAGCCCTACCTCATCAGAGGGGCAGGTGAGCAGCAGTAAATAGCAAACACCTGCAGCCAGCTGTGTTTCTCAGGGCTCTGCAGGGCCTGAAGGTGCCTGTATGGCTTCAAGTCCGGATCTGAGTCTGACACGTGAGGCCACAGGCCAGGATGAGTCTACAATGAGTGACGCACAGGAGATGTGTTAGATGAGGTATCATGGGTGGGAAGGGAACAAATATCCAAGTATATAATGTTCCTATGCGCTCATACACAAATAAGTGTAAAAAAAAAAGTGAATGTGAATTTGGCTAAAAAAACATTTTCCCACATTGGTTTTAAAAAAAAGGATGCATCAAAAGTTACAGAATTATTTTTAAGCTTTGAAACAATTGCTATGAGTCTGCACAGGGCCAGATCAACCCACTGGGGGGCCCCAGGGCAAAAATTAGATAAAAAAAAACATGAGCAACCTGTTTTGGCCAGAGCCCCAAAAAACCAACCAGTACACTGGAATAATCAGCATTTCTACAGCAGACATTTTGACTTGTTAAAGTATGAAAAGCAGTAATGTTACTAATAGCATTGTTTCTATTCAAATGTCATGACACATGCCTCATTCATTTTATTATTTGCTTTTCTTACTCTGACCATTTGTGTAATCACAACCTTTGCCTAACCTGAACAAAATATTGTAGCAGCCTAACCTTCACAATTCCTTAACTGTTATTTATTTATTTATTTATTGCTATAAATTAGATATTCCCCTAACCTTAACTGTAGTTGCCATGCACAGATATGGCTGAAATCACAAGAAAGAATAAGAAAGAAGTGTCTACAACCAATGCTAATGGGTCTGTGAGGCTGTAATACTCATTGCTAAGAAATGTTAGAAATGTTAACAAATTTTACCTAGATGTACATGAAAAGAGAAGGATCACCAAAAAAAAGACAAACAATGTCTGAACCAAATCTAATGGTTATTCATCCAACATTTGCTGTTTTTACACTGAACTTATCAGAGTGTCTGGAGTTTTGCAGCATTGTCCAATATTAATGTTCTTGTCTGGTGAAAGGCTTGTGTAACCACAATATAAACTTAAATATTAAAGGTATCAGGACTAGATTTTGACACAAAGCCTCCACTGTAAGACATCAGGACTAAAGTAAGAATGCTGGAACCACCTTGGGGCCCTCTGTGTTTCAGTTTTTGTTGTGTTTTACAAGTATGTACTACCTCAAGATTTGTAATTAAACAAATTACCACAAAGCAGTTGTCATACAGGCAACATGGGGCCTCCAGGGAAGATGCCTGCTTTGCCTGGTTGTTAATCCAGCCTTGGGCCTAAAGACATGTCTAATGCATACAATCTTTAAACAAATCTTTGAATTAGTAAGAAACTTGAGCATTCCACCCCAAGTGCCACCCCATTCTCCTTACCTCTTTTACTTTGTATTGCCTTTCAGAGGCGGTAGCAGGCTCCGTTTTGAAACTGGAGTGAAGATGCTAGTGTCAAATGAAACTAGATGACCTAATCATCCATTGATATCAACCATGTCCTTGCCCATGTTATGCTAATCCCATGCAGTTTTAGGCAAAACAATGCGGTTTTTTGCATGTGGTATTTAGTTTAGTTATTTCCATTTAGTGTAATTGAATATTTATGCATACTGGGGTCCCTGAGCAGTTTTAAAATTGTATAAATTGGGAATGACAGGAGGGCTAAGACACATATTCATGCCACCCCAGCATATAACAGTGCCCCTCTTGTGCCACCGCAGTCCAAAAAGTCTGGAAACGCCCCTGCTTGAAGGACCTCCAGAACTAACCAATCCTTAGACCTTGGTCGTGATTTGAGCACCATGTAATGGGTAATGACTATTTATATATATAGAAGCAAATGCTGTGTTCATCCCACTGCCTGATAAAGAATACAATGGTATATTCTAAAATGACATTTGACACCTGGGCAAACTCCATCTGCTAAGTTAGATTGTGTGATACGACTGAAAGATCCAGAAAAGGTAATAAATGGACCTTGTGACCATGAAGACAGATTGCACATGCAACAGTGCACCCAATGAAAACAGGCAGTGAAACTATTTGTTGCACAGTATTCTGTCTGTATTCTGTCAAAGTAAAGACTTCAAGGGAAAGAATAATAATAAGAAGGTAAGACAGCAAATAAGCTGTTGATGATTTTGTCAATAAAACAGCCACATACCAGACTTTTATTGATTGAAACCACCAATCAAATAAGTCAGACAATGGATTAGTTTTCAGATATTTCTTCTTGGTGCTTTGCTTATAATCTTTTCATTCTTTTATAATAAAGCAACTTGAGGTTTTGCTAAAAAGACAACTACATTTTAAAGAATAAGGCTATTGTATATTTCTCTGTAAACAGATCCCATTAAAATACCAAAGCCAATAATAAATTGATCTGTCTGTGAAGTACTGACTGTGTAGCAAAACCTGGTATGGCTTATTCCTCTGGGCCAAAAACTACTAAAAAGGTTTGAACTTGGGCACTCATTTATTTGAAGTTAATTTAACGTACACCGCCCTGCTGCCGTAAACACTCGTCAGAGCACCAAATGTGTAATATTTCCTTAAAACTACAGTACTCAGGTTTTTTTAGGAAATTACTTTTGTTAAACATTATATTTGCAAGGTGTTTTTGAAGATTTATGTCTTCAGTATGAACAAATAGTTTGGACTAAGTTGAAAAGTATTGTGGGATGGATATATCTAACATTACACAGATCAATTTAAAGGTGAAATAACTTAAAATCTGCAGAAGAGGAAAAGTTGTTCCTCCTGATACTCCTCATGTTGAACATATTAATATTGTTTTGTTAGATGGACTGCAGTGAAATCAAAGAAGGGCGAGTTATCTGGAGGAAGAGTGTTAAACAGGCTCAAGATTCCACTTTTACCCTCTGCAATGCTGGAGCTGTACACACCACTGAATGCCTTTACTCTAAGTGATGCCTTGTGCATCACAATTACCCACACACAGCCCTGCATCAGACCGTGAGTTGACTTTTATGTTCATGTGAATGTGGGCTGCAGCGGCAGCCGATGACAGCTTAATTCCCGGGATGGGCCCCCCCTGCTGAGGCCCACCATTTGTGTGAGATGACAGACGGAGATCAGACCGAGGAGAGACGAGTGGGAACCCTCTGAGTACGCTCAGGTTTCTGGGCGCTGTGAAAAGATTTGTCCAGGCCATTCACATTTGACGGAGTTTCCCATGTTCTGCACTCCAGCGGGTTTTTGTCAAAGTGTTTGAATAATGAGCCCTTCTATCTTTCTCATCTGTTCACGTAAAGGCTGACGTTGTGTTTAGTTTGGGTCCTTGATGCCACCAAAAACTACATGTTGAACTTTTCTCTCGTCACAAGCCAGCAGAAGAGGAGTCCCAAACAATTACTTTAGAAAAGGCAGGAAACAGGTAAACAGGTGTAGAAAAAATAGAATTCGGGGTAGAGAGAGGGGAGTGGGGTGAAATGAGCTGGAAAGAGGGGTGACCTCAGTTTAAAAGGGGCTGGGTAATAGAGGTTTTGGACTGACATGAGCGACTAAGGTAAAAAGGGGGCAGAGGAAGCAGGATAAGAAGGATTAGGGGACCTGGGGAAAGAAGGTTGTACTACTTTGATAGAGGTCAGAGCGTGCAGCAGTCGAGGAAACAGGCGACAGGAGAGCATTGTTTCTGAACATCTAATTTTGAGATAAGTGTTGTTTTTTAACACATACCTGAGGAATGTGGCTAATGCAATGTTGACCTTCTGAAGATGACAGCGGGCAAACGTCTCTTGAGTGCTGAAATGACACGAATGTGCTTCATCTTCCTGCTGATGAGTAATGCCATTTCAGTCTCCACACAGTTTAATGGATACAACTGTGATGCCAACTACCACAGCAGGTTTCCTGGTGAGAACACAATCCACACACTCGTCTTTCATTCTGCCTACAGGTGTGGAACACTTTAATACATGATTTATAACACACAACTATAAGGGCATTTGAATATTATTTATTTATTATTTGTTTCATTTGACCAATTATAATTCCTTCTATGAAGCATCTGTAACCTGTTTATAAATGCAGTTTCGTACAATGTTTTGTACTTGTGATACTTAAAATATATTTTTCTAAAAATGCTTTTAAATATGTGTGTTACAGCTAGGGCACTTAAGATCATGGCCTCTGTATATTGTCAGTGAATTTGGAGGATGGTAGTACCACAGGGGAGAATAATTGTATTCCTTGGCAACATGGAGAGGGCTTTTAATTAGGAAATTATTGGGAAAGGGATGTTTTTTGAATTAGTCTGTAATGTCCTAATACTTTGCTAAAGAGGTTTCCTAAAATGATTTGGCCACCTGCCTGAATAGATCAAATGTAAAAAAATATCAAGTCATTTAAACATAATAGACACTTTCTTTTCAGCATTTAGATTTGTGCCTACCACCCTGATATAATATAAACACTTCATAGAAAAGAACAAATGTTGAAGTTGTTATATCACCCACTGTGGTCCATAAAAATAACAATAATAAATGTTTTTATTAATGCTTCTATAATTTGGGTGATTTGGCCTCTGAGCTCTGTTATTTGCACAACATTGATTTGAAAATTCACATAATGAAAGTGTTGATTTTCAGACCTCTTTTATAGCTGGTGAATATTAACCGGACTTCAAGCCTCACCTTTGCAGCAGTCTTTTTTTCCCCATCCCACACTATAAGTTACATGTTTTTTCACCAAAAATTCAGCGGCAGTTTGCAGCATTTTTCCTGCATATTTCCTTTTTACGTTATTAACCTTCAGTTTTGACACAACTCAAAAATATATCTGTAATTTCTCAAACCACACATCTAACTAGCTAACATTCTCTAAAGTTAAAGAGATGCTGTTAAATCCTCTCTCTGCCTCCCATCCTCTCTGTTCCTCCAGGCGAGCGGGACATCAGTGTATACTGCGGGGTTCAGACCATCACCTTGAAGATCAACTTCTGCCCTGTGCTCTTCTCCGGCTACACTGACGCAGATTTGGCCCTGAATGGTCACCACAGTGAATCCCAATGCCGTGGCTTCATCAACAACAACACCTTTCCCACTGCCGTCCTGTTTAGCATCAGTCTCAGCACTCTAGAGGCCTGCGGTAACAGCCTGGTGGTAAAGAACCCACAAACACAAGAACATGGTTTTAATATAATCAATAAGCAACTTCATCATGTTGTTTATTGACTTGGGAGAAAGCACAGTGACATGGCTGAGATCTCTGTCTCTCTCTGCAGGTCAGCACAGCCTACGGGGCCAATGCCTACGGGAACATGTCTCTGGTACAAATTGGGAACGTCTCAGGCTATATCGACACCCCTGACCCACCGACTATAATCAGCTACCTGCCTGGTTTGTTGTATAAATTCAGCTGCAGCTATCCACTGGAGTACCTGGTCAATAACTCACAGCTGGCATCGTAAGTTACTAAAAGAAACTCTGACCTTTCAGAAGTTTGTGGATTTGATATTAAGATGTATTAATTTAATTATGAATTAATTAAGATTTGATTATTGTTCTCCTAAACTGTGGTGACAATTCAGCAACTGCCTGAGTGGGTTTGTGTCTTAAGGTTTTCTGAAAACTATTTGTTTTAGAATTTGCATATTTTCTTAATGACCTCGATGCTAATTCACATTCACGCATTCCTCTAAACTGTCATGTAAATAAATACATGTACTATAGCTTTATCATACATCAAAACCTTTGTTTTCCAAAACTATGTTTAATCAGTAAACACCCACAAAAGATGAATAAATAAAAAGCATCCAAATAAATGTGTTGCATCTCTTCCCAGCTCCTCTGCTGCTGTATCTGTCAAGGACAGCAACGGTACATTTGTGAGCACGTTGAGTATGATCCTGTACAATGTGAGTAACACAGTTCATCTTATTATATAGTCGATGATAATTTCCATTGCAATGCGTGAACTCTGAAGCTGAGGTTCAGATGGATTTTCTTTTCTTTTTTTATATGAAAATTGAGTTCATGATCTTTGAATCAAGTTAGTGTTTTAGTTTAATTAAAAAGTATCAGTAGTAGTTAGGAGGCTGAAATATCACCAGATTTATACTTATAAGTGACATTTCATATTTTTCTTACTGTCAACAAATGCTGTGAAAAGACACAGCAAAAATCCTTCATTATAACGAGTGTGGGCACTGTGGTTTATTTTGACTAAATCCTACTGTAAATGTTCACTAGAGCACCAGATGATGCGTTTTAATACATCACTGAAAATAGCCCTGAACAAATGCACTATTTATATTTATCTTTGGGTAACCTTTGCTAAAAACTACACTGGGTACTGTAGTGACTGACATGGTTTTGAGGCTGAGAGACACAAACAAGGCAGCATTAGAAACTATTGTGAGACGGATTAATACATCGGTTTATGGTTTCAGTTATTTCAAGGGATTTATTGACAATAGCAAAAATTTTGAATACGGACAGCATTGTAATTTAATAATAAGTAAATTTTCTTTTTATGTCAGGACTGAGCCCCTTTTATTAATTTCAAGTTTCCAATTTAATGTTGACCCTTTTTGGTTTTCCTCTCCACTTTTTTTTTTCCTGTTACAGGATTCGACATACAATCAACCTCTCTCTATTCCAATGGCAGGACTGGCTCTGAAAACCAGAGTATTTGCTGCTGTGAAAGCCACAAACTTAGACAAACGGTACAAGATGACAGCCAATTATTCACTATACTGAACATTGGTTTTCAGATGTGACAAATCTTTGCAGAAATATTGCTTAACTAGATTGAGATTTTACCATAACAACTTCACTGAAGCGAAGATGATATTTTGAACAATTGCAACATTTTCCCACCCCAATTTTTTTCAGTCCTTTTTTTCCCTATGGTTTGCCTACATTCATTATGCCATTATGTTATTATTCAAAATGAAGGCGCCAGTCCACAGCAGAGAAAGCCATGATCTGTGCTTTCCCATGTTCAGTTAGATCTCTATCCTCCACCCCAGCTTATAGTTTTGTCTCTCTGCAGGTGGAACATCTTGATGGACTACTGTTACACAACCCCCTCAGGGAATCCTAATGATGAACTCCGCTATGACCTTTTCTTTGGGTAATCTTGCTTTTTTTCCCCCTTCAAGATGATGACTTGATAAACCACAAAAGAGAGTCATTACCTATTCAGGCTCTCCAAACGGCTTATCCCAAATGAATGCTACTTTTTCCCCTTTTCAGTGAGTGCTTAAGCACATATCTAGGCATCAAATCTGTCATTTTCAGTGTGTGCATGTACATGTGTGCATCAGTGTGTTGTACTTATTTGACACAGCTGCTACAAAGACCCACAGACGACGGTCTTGGAGAATGGGAAGAGTCAGATGGGACGTTTTTCCTTTGAGGTTTTCCGTTTTGTTAAACACAGACATCAGAAGATGTCAACTGTGTTTTTGCACTGCGTCACCAAGCTGTGCCGGGCAGACGACTGCATCATGCTCATACCAGTAAGTGTAAAAAATCATGATTCTCAGTTTGTGCCTTACTGTGTGGCCTCAATGAGGACTGAAATCTCATGATGTGATTGGCAGATTTGTGGGCGACGGCGCAGGCGGGATGAAGGGCAGAGCCTTGATTCCCCACCAGCAGCATCTGGGAACGCCGTCATCACCGCTGGACCAATCATCACCAGGAGTGGTATGAACAATAAACCGACTCTCAAAAGAGAATGAAAGAAAATCAATTCCACTCACACATCTGTACGATAAATATGAAGCTATTTGGCGTAGCTTAGCATAAAGATTGGATACAAGGGGCCAAAGGTAAAAAAGAACTAGTAAATCTAAAGCTCACTAATTAACACATTATATTTGGTTTGTTTAATCTGTACAAAAAATGAAGATAAAAATATCATGTTATGTTATGTTCGGGGCTATCTCTTGGTCCTTCACAGTGACTTCCTGGAGTAGGCTAGTAGAAATAGTCTAATAGTCTAAAAACCACAAATGGTCATATTTACACTTCAGTTTTTGTATGCATATTAGATGAGATATAACATGTTAATTAGTGGTAGCTCATTCCCCCTACCTCAAGTCTTTATGCAAGGCTAAGCTAACTGGCTGCTTGCTGTTGCTTCATATTAAATGTCACAAGTAATATCTATATTTTCATGTAACTCTCAGAAAGATTGAAAACAGGGGGAAACCATAGATTCTCGCACATAGTCTGTAAAAACTCAGTTTGTTATTTTGACACTTTGGTTTCTGTACAGATTTAAAAAAAAAAAAAAACACCTGATATAACAGATTCATTACTGAGGTGCTGCTAGACAGGTTTTTGTTACTTTTCGACAGAGCTGTCGAAAACTGTTTCCCCTGTTTGCAGTTGTTAGGCTAAGCTAACTGTCTCCTGGCTACAGCTTCATATTCGACACAGACATGAGAGTGGGAATATTTCTCTCAGCAGTCTCAACAAGAAAGTGAAAAAGCACACTTCTCAAATGTCAAACAAATTTAGATCAATACATCCACAGAGCCACTGAAGATTAAAGTATGTGCAAAAATGACTCAATAAACACTTTCCTAACTCTCATTTTTCAGATGAAACTCCTGTCAACAACTCTCAACTTGGTAAGCTCCCAAGGCAATGTTACAAAACATAGAAAGGTTCAAAATATCACCCATGACTAAGTCCTGGGATAGGTGCAAAGACAGAAGATACCCATGGAAATCACTGATTTATGGAACCAACAAAAAGGGCTCCACTTCTTTTTCTGAAAGAAAAAAAGACACAAGCTCAAATCACGTTAAGCCTACGTCAAAGAACATGTCTGTTTCAAGTTTCTGGTTTTCTTCACCTTTTCAGCATCTGGCAACCCCTCCCAGCCAATGAACCCGGTGACTAGTGCTCTAATCTCAGGCGTGGTCATCCTGGGCGGGGTCAGCGTGGGCTTCTTGCTGCTGTCAATACGCCTCCTGCTGAAGTCCCGCCTACCAACAGCCACAGCCTCAGGTGTTTGGAGCCCCAGCTTTAAATGAATAAACATCTGTATATAATGTTGTCTTTATACTGACATATGTGCAGAATGTGTTTAACAAACTGATAATGTAATGTGCATGTGCGCTTTCCTTTGTACGCACATTATTAAATATGTATATTGTATTGTTTTAGGTGTTGTGTATTTATTGCCTTCAATACCTCATTCGTGTTACTCATTGTTCGGTCAGTTACGGTGTTTACAGAAGCTTTATAACTCTGATGAAAATGGAGAAAACGTTCATCCTTAGAACTTGCAATAAAGGACTGCATCAGAAATATTGGTGCGTAGCTTTCAATTTCTTTCTTTGAGCCTTCAGTTCTTCACATTAGCTCTGGAACCAAGACAAAAGAAAAGCCCAAATACATTTTTTATGTTTGTTTGTTTGTTTCACTGTCAAAATTATATCATAACTGCAAAATTTGAAGGCCATGTCAAACTCACTGAAAGCTCGGGGAAAGCACGAGTAGAGCTTGAGCTGATGTGTTTTTTTTCAGCTGCCGTTTCCAAGGTCAAGTCCAAGTTGGATTCAAACAATGATTTTGAATTCTTCATAAACACTGAATGATTCGTTTTTCCTTTATGGGTTGATGGGTTGAATATTTTCTTAGTTCTTAAGCTAAGCAAACAATTTTGAAACCCAATGGATTAAATGAAAAGTGTTAATACTTGAAGCCCCTACATGGACCTTGTGGACAAAAGCTGAGGTGTTTCCACCACCTCGTTTCATTGATTTCAAGGGGAATTCAACCAAATCTAACCCAGTGGCAGCCAGTAGGAATAACTATACAGAAATAGCCCATTTTCTTGCTGATGTTTATATTTATAGGTCATATAGAGGCATCTGTATTAAACTGGGACTGTTTCATAACCAGTTTAAACCTCCTTTTAGTACGTATAATATCAATATAACTAAACAACTTTATTTTTATGTTCTACAACCTATCATCTCCTAATGAATGGCTGTGTACTGACACATATTTGTATTTTTGGTTATAAACAAATCTTTATTTCATACGATTTCCTGCATGATTTATCTGACTACGATCAGTTAAGTCTGCTTTATTCTTTAATATTGGCTCATATCTATGAAAGTTTTCCAAATGTCATGGCCTCATGGGTGTCCAATCTCCAGGAAAATGAATAAAATACCAGGCACTGCCAGAGCTCATTTGATGACTGCCAGAATTAATCTTTCAATTTTTGCCGTATTGATTTGCTTTTCCGATGACCTATATAAATGTCTGTTGGCGGCAGCTGCGTCTCACGTGTCTGACTCCGCGGCTGTTTTTGTGACCCGCACGGCTCGGCTGCATTCACTGCTCTTTATCACTCTAATCCCTCATTTCAACAGCCATTTTGTGATGTATTCAGCGTCCACAATGACCACAGATAACTGAAATGAGAGGAATAAATGTTATCCTCCAGCCTCTCAGTTTACTATCAGCGATAATTGATTAAACCCTCCTTCTTTCTTGAATCCAAGTTCAGGCAGAGTCAAGTCCACAGAAAACTTATTTTTTAAAGACCCGTGGATATATTTGTGTGGGGGCGAGAGGACAGAAGGACTCTTGTCATGTTTAAGTGCACACATCATGACATAATACCATTTGACAGCGTGGTTTCATATGTTTGACGAAATATTGACGGAGACGCCCATCCTCCACCTTGACCCCGATTAGAGCTTTCTCTTCCCAGGTGGCTCAACTGACAAGATCAGGTTTCCAACTGTCCTTCAATCATTTTTTCTCAGTTAAAACTCAACATCAACCTAATTTTAGATGATGCTCCAAATATATGGGAATTTCTACTTTGGCTCTCAAGCACGAACACAAATATTCTTACATAATTCTTCAATATCTGAATAAATAAATGGAAATAAAAAATAAAAATTCACAAGGCATAAACGTGATACACGCCAGTCACATGATCAGTCTGACTAACATGTTTGTTGATATTAATAAATTATGAGCATCAAAAGCCCTCATATAAAAAATCTTTTGTGCCAATTTGTCAAATTAAGGGTGATCCAGGTCACATTTAACTACCAAACACCTCAGAAGACAACAGGTCCTCTTTCCTCTATTATGCGTGAGGTCCCAGGTGAATAGAAACCATACATACTCTTTCTTTATTAAGTTTCATATTAGTAGGCAAAGGCATTTCACACACAAAGTCACAAAGCCTTATGGACATTGTCTGAGCATGTAACTTTGAAGGGGACTGTGTTGGGTTTCCTCATTTGCCTCCAGGAGAAGACCACAGAACCTCAGCCACAAAAAGTGACTTGTTTACGCAAACTGAGGCAGCCCCACCAAAGTGGCTTTGACCCTGTTTCCATCCAATCCTAAAACAGTGTTGTGACCACACAATGGTGATGCTTGCCATATATAAAACAGCCAACTGCTGTCTTGTCCTAAACCAGAAAAGAGACTGAGGAGGTAAGATCCAGGCTAAGATGCAAACAAGGTTTCTCGACTTGACAGCCCTGGATTAAGCTTCTAAATTTGGATCTTAATTGTTAACACCACCTCATTGGATCTTACAGATGTTTTCTTCTGCAATGTGTTGGATTTTTTTATTTACTATTTTTCTGTGTTTGACATCTGTGTGTTTGCCTCAGAATTTTCACAGAGGGCAGAGCAGAGAGATGGCTTTATTCAGGGTCCTCTTCCTGATCTCCTTGTGTATTGCGGGCCGTGAGGCCCTCAGCGTATTGGACTGCGGGGCGTACGCCAGACGACCAGGTAAGATGGCCGTGACCTTCAGGTCATATTGACTTTATTTCAGATATAGATCTTTTAGGGAGGTCATATTGATTTTAGTTTACTTCAGATATTCAATTAACACATGTGAAAGAATGCTGTAAATTGTGCTGGTAAATATGTGTTTACAGAAGAAATTAGGCTAAACCAGTTTAATTAATTAATAGTTATGACTTGATTAATTGTGGTTCTTGTTGTGGAACTATTGTATTCCATTTGAATAGATATATTTGTAATTTTAAATGCACTTTAATTAAGAAATTTCTGCCTTTTTTATTATATTTGTCCATACATGCACAAGAATCTTAATTTTTCTCACAATTCTTCCATATGATTGTACATGCAGAACAGTGGGTTGGGTTAACATGATTCTATTAGTTTATAAGTGAATAAAAATCACATCACAATCTTTAAATTAAAATGTCATCTTATCACCATCAGAATACAGTGATATTTCTGTGGTGTGCGGCACATCTGCCATTGACCTGGCAATTCAAATCTGTCCGGTTATCTACACCGGCTACAACAAGAGCTTACTGATCCTCAACCGCATCCGGGACAATGCGGACTGTCAGGGGACGCTGGACACCTCGGTGGCACCGCCAGTGCTGAGATTTAGCTTCCCCATCAGAGAAGGAAACGCCTGTGGGAGTAACTTCTTGGTGAGTATTGCATCAGTGAAGTGTCCTGAGGGAGTCGTGAGAGGTAGCGTTCTTGGGAGAGTTAGGGCTGATTAAAGAAACTAAAAGGATATCTGAGTGCTGTGTTTTAGGCCAGGTGAAGAAGTGAAAACGAGAGCACTCATGGTAAAAATAGGAGAATTTCACCAAGACATACATGAGGTGAATCAGTCTACTCTTGACTTATTGTAACACAGACACACGCAATTCCACCAGTCTCCTTTACTGAGAGTGAGAAAGTTGTTCCACTTTCTCGCTGCAGTTTCATCACCGCAGCCTGCTGTGCCAGAGACGCTGGCCAACATTTATTTTTAACCATTTCTTAAATAATCATGTTTGTGTTAAATAATTCCTCAGACCACGAGCGCACCAGGGACAGGATTATTCTCAGACTTCTCCAACATCCAGACGGTCAACGTCAGCGGGGTGGTCCGATCCTTTGACCCCACCATTGGGACGATCACCTACAATGCTGAGCTCAAGTATTACTACTCATGTGCTTATCCTCTGGAGTATCTCATCAACAACACCCAGGTGGATGTGTAAGTCATAGCATGTGGGTTAAAACATACATTAACACTTCTAACATTTCACTTGCGTGCCAAGTGTGACCTCATTTCTTTCTTCCTCATAGGTCATCCTCCTCCATTGCTTTGAAGGACAACAATGGGAGCTTCATCAGTACCCTCAGCATGGCCTTGTACCAGGTGCCACCTTACACCTTCCTCACATACTATACATCATATATGCCTGGCACAGACTTAAACTGTAACTTCAGAAGACTGATATTATTCTTTTCTTTTACCTCCTCTTCCTTTGCCAGGATATAAATTACACCACGCCCCTTGTCTTGCCACGCCTGGGTGTCGAGCTGAGAACAAACATCTACGTGCAAGTGGCTGCATCCAACCTGACATCCCAGTAAGAACCATTGACACTGTACGGGTTTTCCTTTGTCTAGTTCACACCTGGACTCAGATTTTACTTCTAAGAAAAACACTGAGGGGTGAGATCCAGAGTGAGATCCAAGACAAGTCAGGCCCCCCCAACCCCAACCCCTACCCGCATACACGCACTAAAAGAATAAAGTATATATATATATATATATATATATATATATATATTGAAAATATGTTTCAATTTGGATTATAGAGAGTTTTGATTATCCAACTGGGTGTGTTATTGGGATTTCATAAATTTAATTTTTGTAAATAATAATTTTGGTGACCTCACAACCTCAGCAAACAAAGTTGTGTGCTGTGATCTCTGGCGCCCCCCCCAGAGGGGGCACGGACCCCAGGTTGGGAACCACTGCCTTAAGTGACATTTGATCAACTTTACAGGAGAGCTGAAGCAAAAGATGTCCATACATGTGGAAGACAATACTTAATGAACAATATTTTTACATTTATTGAAAAAAATATATATATATATATCTTTTAAATACATTTATTTGCTTTTTGATTAATAAATCTGGATTGGTTTAAAATTCACATGTGCCCTCTTGGCAGTAGAAAGAGCTCAAGAGGTTTCATTTAAAATTTTATATAACTAATTTTCTCCCAAAATGTCACTTATGCCCCTCTGGTTCTCACCCCTTGGCATATTTAAGCAAATCTGGTACTTAAGGACAATTTTGTACTTTACTTATGCTAATTTCCTCCACATTTTAGTGAGAAATGTTTTATATTGTACTCAACTTTCAGAGTAAGGTTTTAGATTATAAACAAAACAAAACAAAACAAAACAAAACATGATGAGCTTATAAAATACTGAATGATTAAACCAGATGTGAACCAGATGTACCCAAGATTTTTGGGTTGTGGCCCCTTACAAAATAGACATGTCTAAATTTACCCTCTAAACTTCTCAGATGCCTTCATTTAAAAATATCAAATAAAGTCCCAAAAATTAATCCAGTATTGTGTATCAGGGGCCCATCAGTCATCTGCAGAAGAAGAAAGTACATTTATATGTACATTTTGCTGATAATACATACACTTTACTTTCACTTCAGTAGGATTTTGAATGCAGGTATTTCTACTTAAAGGACCAGTGTGCAGGATTTAGTGGCATCTAGTGGTGCAGATTTCAAACATTTGGAAACAGCTCAACCTTCCAAGCGCGTAGGAGAAAATACAGTGGGCCTGTGAAACACAATAGACCCTATCTAGAGCCAGTGTCCATTCTGGGCTACTGTAGAAACATAACGGTTCAACATATCTATGAACATTATATTCCATTTATGCCAATAGATCCTCCTAAATGTTGCACACTGGACCTTTAAGTAAATGATCTGCGTACCTCACTCCTACTTACAGCAAAGTGTAAGCGTGTCAGTAACATTTAAGGGTAGTTTTCCAGTGATCACATGATAACTCATGTATGACGAGCCCATCAGAGACAAGGATTTACCCTGCCATGTTGGTCATTTTTTCAAAAAGAAAACCCTTAGATTTGACTCAGTGAAAATATGAAATCCTTAACATCTCCAGTACCAATTGACATGTCAAATTAACAACAATATATAAATTAAATAATAGGAAAACAAAAAGAAATGGAGCAGGAATGAAATCCTGCTGCCAGTAGATGACAACATTTGACAAATTCACAGAGAGAGTTTAGTACAACATTTAAAAGTGCAGACAATAAAGGACCCCAAGAGTGACTGTTCATCAATCAGTGGCAGCTTTGTTCTTGTTGTTTGGACACCTGAAAAAGAATCTAATAAAAATAATAGGCCAAAAAGCTTCCCTATTGTGATTTTGTACATTCACTCCAAAACATGTCTCAGTAGATGTGTGCTTATCTGTCTCTGTAGTCATTTTAGTGTCTACTCTTAATCAATTAAACTACAAAAGTATTTTTCAGTTGTAAGAAATGTGATAAACATCTTTTATTCTGAAGTTTGTGAGTTTTAAGGTTAAAAGTTTGACTTTTAGCAGTTTAATAAATGTGGGCCTGGATGTCGGTAATATACCAATGGCTGGTGTGGAAACTGAGTCAGTGTCTAGATTAAAAACAAGACATTTCCTGTCTATTTTAGTCTTCAACCACCTGACTGTTGATAGATTGTAAATCTGAGGATTCTACCTGTGATCTGGAGTCTCTGACTCGGTGCTGGGGGCCTCATTCTTTCTCCACAGGTACTTTGTTCTTCTGGACCGGTGCTACGCCTCGGTGAATCTGCAGCCCTCCAACTCCACCTACTTTAATCTGTTTGTCTCGTAAGTCACGAAAACTCCTAAAGAAATTCTGACAAAAAAAGCGTGAGCTGCCTACTTATTGTAACTTGTGGATTTCTTCCAGTCCTTCAAGGATTGTAAATTGGTTCTGTCTCTCGGTTCAGCAGTCTAGCTTTAAATTTAAACCTTTACACATATCTACAGGTTTTCCTCTTCCGTGCAATAAATGCAGCACAGCTAAATCCAAAGGGAGCCCTAGTCTTGATTTTGTTTCCCTGCCCTTCTACCATTAATACATTGCCTGTATGCCTGTATGTGTGCAAATGGGGCACTTGTGAGGTTCGCCTTCTATTGAAAGGTGCTCCATAGATCAGCTCACCACCATGCTGGAGAACGGGGATAGCCAAAAGGCCCGCTTCTACTTCCCGGCATTCCGCTTCATTGAGCAGCAGAATGAGACCATCTCCACCTACTATCTGCACTGCATCACCCGACTCTGTGAGCGCAGCACCTGCAGCACCTTAAAGGTAGGAAGGCAGCGCATGCATTTCAAGCTGAAATCCCCAATTCCACCAGTCAGATCATCAACTCGTCTCTCCGTCTGGTTTAATCCGCAGCAATGCAACAGGAAGAGGAGGAGTGTGGAGACCACGGTTGTCCAGGAGAGCATCACTGAGCCTTCGGTGCTCACAGTGGCTATAAGGGCCGAGACAGAAACCTGTATGTCCCCTATGTGTCTTCCTTTTTGTGCAAATGAGTAATAGGAGTCAGACTAAAGATCTGCACGCTGTAATGATAGCCACCAGTAGATTTAATAAAGCAAATGTAAATCTTGGTCAGACATCATCAAATAAACACCACAGAGAAAACAGAACAAGCCATATTAATGGAAAACTTTGATATTGTTTGCTTTCTTGCTGAGGTGAGATAGATTGATACCATTCTCATGTCTGCAAGCTAAATGAAGCCACTAGCGGGCAGCTAGTTAGCTTAGCTTCTCATAAAGACCAGAAACAGTTGGAAACAGCTAGCCTGACTCTGTCCAAACAAAACAAAACCCAACTGCCAGAACCCCTGACACGCACTCATCAACACCTTCTATCTCATTCGCTGTTTTGTTCTCACCCTAAGGCTGCCAGACAGTTATTGCTCCCAGCCAAGAAGAAGTCTAGCACACAAACCCCCATAGAAACAGATGTTTTACAGATTAAAAGGTTAAATCACTAAACCTCTTTAATATTTCTAATTATTTCTTGTAAATGCTGACATAGATGCTGATGATAGATGATATGGGCTGATCTTCTTATTAGAATCAGGACTAGTACATCTTAAATAGTCACTAAAATGTGCATAAATATTTTTAAAAAAAGGAAACATCCAAAAAAGAACAGTACATAGAAAAACATAGTCAGACTCCCAACACCTGTAAAAGTTTCTGTATTTGTCAACTCATGATTTTCTGACTTTTCTCTTCTGCTATATTATTTTTCCAACGTTTTGGCAAATATAATATTTTGGATATAATCTCTCATAATGAAATACTGACTCTTATTGTCTTCCTTGCAGCCATTCTCTCAAAAGAAGAGGGTAAGTATGTTATTTAATAACTTGACAGCCATGAGAACAGTCATTCACAAAGTTTTTACTAATTAGATTTCTCCAGAAATGAAAAGCATTTCTTATCTGTAGCAAGTCATAATGTCTTCTGTTGTGTGCTGGAATTAAACATCCCATAATGGTGTCACTCTCATTTGTGCACAGCCTTGTCTGCTGGCCAGTCTGATGGCAAGGGCGCGTCTGTTGGCCTGGGAATTGCTGTGGCTGTCCTCATTGTGATAGGGATGGCAGCTATTTTGATGGCCACATCTTTTTATCGAAAACTGAAGCGGTTAAGCTAGCAGCAGCACCATAATGTTGATGAACAGAGGTCAGCCTGGGCTAAATGACATAACGAGTTTGACAGGGTGACATTCACATACTGGTGGAGGTGCATAATGTATGTATGTAGGACTCTGCTTTACTGAATCAAACTATTGATTGGAGCACTTAATGTTTCTTTCCAATCCTTCACAGACTGTTAGAAGTTATGGAAGGTGAAGTCTGAATAATGCACCTGCCGTGATACACTGCATGTTAAAAAGGAAAGAAAGAAAGAAAGAAAGAAAGAAAGAAAGAAAGAAGATATTTAATTGTCACCTTGAAGGAGTAGTTCAACATTTTGAGAAATACTTATTTGCTTCCTCCAAGAAGTTATAGTCGGTACATACAGTAACTGCCTATAAAACAGCAAATTCTCCATTTTACAAATGAATTAAACAAACAAGATATAAAGTGTTAATTAAAGCTTTAGAAGTTCTGGTGGTTGAACTAACTTAGTTACTCAGAGCCAGACTCGCTGTGTTTCCAGTCTTGACACTAAGCTAAGCTAATCTGCTGCTGGTTCCAGCTACATGTTTAGTTTACAGACATAATTTGGCATTTATGTTCTGATCGCAAGTGTATTTTCCACAATGTCGAACTTTTCCTTTAACTTACAGCCAGAGTCAAAGCAAAAGATCATGGCTAAGAATTGTAATCCTTTTTGTCTCACATTAAATTTGGTTTATTGTCAGTGAGTAAATATTATTTGATTCAAGTACTCAGACGTCTTGTTTATCTAACCTATAGGCCATAAATAAATATCTACATCTGTATATGAATCATGAACATGGATGACACAGTGACAGTGGATTGCACTCCTTGTAACATCTAATAGACTTTTGATGCTTTCACAAGCAGCATAGATTATTTTGTGCAAGCCAGAGCTGACCTGTTGCATGTTATATGTAGAAACACATGTGTTATTAATTAAATTCAAGCTGCAAAATGAGTGTCCCATTGCCCATTCTGTTTGTCATGACAGAAATCCAAAGGTATCACATGAAATGCAACGATACCAAAAGAATGAGCGGGTACATTTAGTTATTTATTTGCATTATTTTTATGTTTGTAAAGCCTGCATTATATCAGGGGGATTTGCTTTATGTACTACTAGTTTTAACAGTTGTAATAATGTATAATCTATATTGTGGCAACTGTTCTGAGAAAGTTTGTACATTTCCACAAAGTGAATGATTGCTGTGTGTATATGTGCACCTTTTTTTCGTGTCACACATGCATTATTTTTACTATTAAAGCTTGCAAGAAATGAAACAAGAGGTTGTGTCTTCTAACAGTAGACACTCACCTGCAGTCCAAAGTATACTCTGCATGCCGTGAATTACAATCCTATGTTAGAGTGCATTTCACAGTCCACATGAAACAGTCCCTGACATACAAGAAGGCTTCGGTTAGCTTTTGTGCAATGTGGGAATAAAAAGGAAATGAAAAGGATTAATTCATCAAACTAGTATAACTGGCACACACACATATGCTGTTTTATAACTGGAGGAATGTAGATTGTACAAAAAGTAGAGCTGTTCAATATGAATATTAGTATTTCAAATTCATACTGTCAGGAGTTTCCTTCAGTTTGAGGTTTGATGTGCTTGGCTTTGGAAGCACAGCGGATAAAAGAAAGTTTGTGTTGAGGTTGTGATGTTTTTGTAATGATCCTCCACTAGAGGGTGTCTAATCACCATATTTTTTTATCTCGTTTTTTTTTAAGGCTTACGAGTACTACAGTTGTGATTTTCAAGCTTACCTGTCCACAGTGCCAGTAGTTATTATGAGGGCTGGATTTGTTTTATTGCCCACACACTACATTACAAGCTTATTTTTTCTTCATGTCAGCTTTCTGAAGGGCACAGGCTGCTTGTATTTCCAGTTTAAGTGGTCATGGGAAGGTAAGATCAATAATTTTCTGAGTGACCCAGTGAAAAGCTAGATGTCTTCTCCTGTACACCGTAAAAAGAACAGGCAAAGCAATCAGCTGGCTTGACAAATGATCTAATTACAAGTTCCTGTATTGTTAAGTAGGCCATGAAAAACTCCATGACAAGACGACCCACTTTGAACGTGATGGGGATAAATCAGCTGAGCTGGTATGTAGTGCTCCATTAGGACTGCAGCAACTGTATGTTCAGGATAAATCCCCCTTTTATGAGTTCCCTGTAATTTAATTAAACCAACAGGAATAAACGCATGCTCTGTCGCTCTCTAATGGTGTGGACATTAACCTTTGGATCCAGCTGCTTTGCCCTCTATAATGTTAATAGCTGTGGGGAAACAGGAGTGAAGAGCAGGAATTTGTAATTCACTTGCTGCTTATGTTGCTCTTGACGCTGCATATTTTACTGTATCTTACCATATTTAAAGTCAACTCATGTTGTGATGCATCTTTATAAGCAGCATTTGTATTGCTGCCATTAAAACTTGCTCTGTTTATTTCAGACTTATCTGCTAAAGGCATTAAATCTCTGTCAGGATGATTGTGTCCTTTTTTACTGGCTTCAACATTTTGGTCGGTTTTGTCCTCAGCTGAAAGAATAATTGTCCTGTCATTTCTATTCTAATTAATATGCATATGAGTCTGTCTGTGGGCTATACATTAGGTTTAGGAGACAGCACAATCATAAAAAATTGATGGACCAATTGTAATTTAGGGCAGGCACATGAACATGAAGACTCTTGGAATATGATGACTTTGAATAAACAGTGTCAGAGTTTTGCTAATGGGCTGATGTGATGTGCTAATGTGCTGAAAAAACGAAGAGAAAGACGGGATGGGTTCAAGGCAGGTAAATGTGAAAAACTTTACAAAGGTTTGAATGTGCTGGACTGCTGAGCAGGCGAAGTCACGCTGGAAGGTCCAGCTGTTCCATTAACCTTTGGTAATGAGACATTGCAGCTGGGAAACTGTGGGCAAAGTGTAATGTCATGTTCACGTCATATCAGAGGAAGCAGAGGAAGAACGAATAGGACACAATTTCTTTGCTACATCCTGTACATGTTAAAGGAAATAATTCAACATTCAACAGGAAATATAATTATTTGGTTCCTTGCCGAGAGTTATGTGGATGAGATGATCGACACTGCTGTCATATCTCTTTCTGTTAAGTCAAGGCCAGGCTGGAGCCATTAGTTTAGCTTAGCATAAAGACTGGAAACAGCTAGCCCGGCTCTGTCTGAAGGTAAAAGAATCTGAATACTAGCACCTCTAAAGGTCACTAATGAACATGTCATATCTTGTTTGACTATTTCTTGAAACAGCCTGCCACAACCCTCCGTAAAACTGCAATATCTGTATTTTTTTCAACTGAAAAATGACAGTATGTTAATTAGTAAGTTTTAGAGTTGCTGCTGGTAGTCAGATTCTGCTACCTTTGGTCTGAGCCAGGCTTCATTTCACAAAGAAAGAGTGCTGAAACATCTTTCTATGAAACATGGGCTTAAAGTCCAGGAATGCCATGTATTTTGACAGCCTTTACATGACTGCTACTGTACCAATTCAATATTATAATAATATAAGTGCCATGCAGGTAGGCTTAGCAGACTTTTTCTTTGACTGAGAAAACCTAAATGAAAATGAAAGCTGTACAAATATTCTCTAATTTCTCGAGATGGGAATTGAGAACCGGTTCCAAATTAAACAGCGATCAAACAGTGGAGCTTTTGTACACCTGAGTCACATGCCTTTTTTCTACTGTGTTTCCACATTGTGTTCATTCTCACAGATAATAAAACAGTTGTGTTGACACTGAAAACCTGGAGGCATACTTTTTGAATTGATAAAAAGTCAGACCAATAAGAAGAATCATTTGAAGCAATAAAATCCTATAAATCCCCATCCCTAACGTCACCTGACCCAAACACGATACATTGAGATGTAGTCTAATCCCTATGTGTCTGTATGAGACAAAAACAAAAGTGTTTGTATTTGACTCCCAATGAATGAGAACAAGCAGGAGGGCTCGCAATATGGGTCAAAAATGTCTACCTGATAATGGTAGGATACATGTTTCCGTGCTTCCTTTGCTTTTGTACTAAGCCAAATTAACAGTCTAACTCTCGCTAAGAAAGCCAAGAAGCAATTGTCCTAAAATGTCACACTATTCCCTCCTTTGCCCATATAAGAAAATCCAAAGTGGCACACACTGGACCTTGCAGGAAAAATATCCTTTCTGTGATTTCAACAAAGACTTGGCAAGGTTTCCCCAGCCAGCATCTGGTGTTTACGTGATACAGTATGAATTCAGCATATACCCAAGTGTATGTAGCTACAGCATCAGTGCAGCCGGTCGTTCTATGTGGAGCATGTGAGTTAGTGTTGGTCCAATTAGTGTTGAGAGCGGAGTGGACAAGGGTGAATGTAGAACACCAGAACACACTGTTAAGCCTTCAGGGGGTGTTGTGGGATAAATTCAACAATCTTTCTATTCTGGTGCCCACTTGGCCGTAAATGTCTTACAAGGGAAGATTATTTCCAATCATTGATCACTGCAAAATGCAAGACAAAAAGAGAAGCCAAAGGGAAGCAAATCTGAGTCATGAATTATATCTGTCAGATCTCAAGACAGTGTGATTGGCATGTAGCTTGAAGCGTAATATGTGAATATGCGAGTTTGAACCTCTAATTAGCATTCATTTTATTTTTATGAAGAAAATCAGTTGCTGTGGAGATTTCAAATCTGGCTTACAACTCTAGAAAGAAAAAACTTGCCTGGTATGATTTAAGGGATAGAAAGTGAACTTGGAGCCAATCAGACTCTAGTGTTCAGCTCAGTTAAATGCCAACAATGAAATTAGTTGTGAGAACACATTTGAATGAGAGCTACAAACGTGTGAGTCATTATTAAAATTAGTAGCAAAGTTCTTTTTCAAAATGTGTTTCAATTTGTGGATCAGAGTGCAATCAGGAACTCTGATTACCAAAATGAGAGGGGACATTTGGCAACAGAAAAAAGGTCATGACACAAGGTGTTGATGATTATTCATCTGAGCAATATATTTAGATTTTTTACATGTGAAATTTAATTTTAGTTATCTGTGATGCCCCTAAAATAACTTTTCTCAACTTTCTTGATGAATGAAACCAAATGTAGCTTATTCCTCTGTGGCACAGAGCTCTGATGTTGTCCAAAAACTATTAAAAGGCGATCAGTGAGCCATTTCAATGGGTGGCATGTTCCCCTTCTTTACTATGGACATGGGCACTTGGTCAGTCCCACATACACCATCCTGATGCTGTTAATACTCACCAAAAACACTATTTGAGTAACTTTTCCTAACACCTACAGTGTCCAGTTGTTTTAGGAAATTATTTTGCCTTTTAAGTATATATTGATGACCTGTTTTTAAAGATTTTGTCTTCAGTAGGCACTAGTGGGCTTGATGCTGAGTGCCACACACAGGTTGGGGAAGTTGGAAAATATTGAGAAACGGACCTACTGTTGGTTTTGTGTTTTTATGAAATTTGCTGACAATATAAATGATCGAATATTAACAGCCTTATCCTTTAATATGTAAATCTGGATTAACAGATTTTTTTGGCAACTTGGGGGCAGTGCAACAGGAGATAAACACAATGCTGACATATCATCACCTAAATAGATTTAAAATGGTGGCAAACAGCTTTCATTTGGAGCCTTTGTCCAGCTGATTAGTATTAGTTCAATATTCATTATACCTTTAGCTCTGTTTTTGGTTTCTACCTACTGCAGAAGGAAATACTTGGCTTTTTAGCTTCAAAATGCTATGCTATGTTCTCCTATCAGTACTGGTTAGGTAGTGTACAGCTGGTTAAAAATAACTTTTTTTCTGAACTGCCTGCTGCAGATGAAAACAGTGTTGAGGATTATGGTGAGTGAACCAAACCAGTAAAGTTTCAATTGGCTAAAAGACTAGAGTTGAGGAAAACTGCAGAGTAAGGTGAGGATTCTCTAACTCTCCATGTCAAGTAGTCATTTGATCCATTGAACTTTAAACACCGTTGTCTGTGCCTTCAGCACCAGATTACAGAACTCATCAGGTAAAATTACAAGTGGGTGCAAGTCTTAGGTATGCTGACAGACGACAAACAGATTTGAGGTTTTGGTCCTTGTGCAAACTTTAGTCAGAATAAAGACAGCTAAAATGTCAGATCCCTACAAAAGGGGGAATAATCCTGCAGATGGCTCCAGTTGTTCTCTGCATCAGCAGTTAAAATCCTCTCAAAGGTTTTTTTCAGGACGGTTAGATTATCAGAGTATGCATCCCTTTACCTGGGTGAGTCCAAAAAAATCCCACTGGAATTTCTCTCTTGCTGGCCACCCATGAGAAAAGTATTAAGTGTCGTCTGTGCCCTAGCACTTCAGAATCCCTAAAAGCATCTGCAAAATTCACTCTGCAAGTTCCGTTTATATCTGTCCACGAGAGAACCCATTATCCATTATTTTCTTCCTCTTAAAATTATGCCAATTTCTATTCAAGATCATTTCATTGCCTGCATTTGGATATTCTATTGTTGTGTCTTGAATAAATTGGCAGAAAAGTGAGAAAAGGCCAGCATCACCTTGTCCTGCTTCATCTTAACTTATTTGTCAAGCTGTCCATCATCCTTTCAACAGGGGGCTACTTGTTAATGATTGATGCGGCACCTCTTAATGTGATGGATGAATCGCCTGCTGCATGATGGGACGGGGTGAGTCACCCACCCCTGCTCCCCTCCCCCAACACTCACCACTACTCTCCATGTAAGGGAGACACACGCCTTGTGTCCATCGATGGAGGAACAAAGGCACATTCAATTTAAGCCCTATCAATAATGTACAGCTGAGGAGGCCTTTTGCTCAAGGAGCCCTGTAAAAGCTTGGGCATTGTTATGGTGTAGCAATGGTTTTTGACTGGTTTATTATCTCCGGATCTGTACACTGAGTCATGTATGGTATCATCTTTTTATTTATTGTTGCATGGCAGCGTCACTGTGATGTCTGAGAGCCCTCTTGAGCTGCTTTGTTTCTCTGGAGGCTGCAGCCCAGGCGCTGGAGAATATGTCAAAAGCAAGATAAGAAGAATGCCATAGTTTTTGATTTATCGCCCATGTCATACATTTACACATGCTGTCTATAAAAAAGGAAATATTTTTGCTTTAAGTAGAAGCTGGACTGTGAATAAAATCTGACGTGTTGAGAGTTTGTTTTTTTATATATTTATATAAAAACACTTAAAAGACACAGTATGGTATGAGACAGGGAGTGATAGTATAAGAAGCAAAGGAATAGGAAATGCAGCAAGCAATCACTAAATGACCTAAATAAGTAAGAACATAAAATCAGAGAAAAACAAGGCTGTAAAAATAGGCCTTAGACAAAAGAAGATGTAATCTCCAATCTTGTCTTTACAGAGTTGAGGAGTGTAAAAACACAGCCCATGACTTTACGGTGACCTGAAATGCCCCATGTGAAGGTACCGGGCTATGCACAATATCTAATGAGCAGTTTAAAGGTCAGGGTCATAGCTTGGGGATAACTCAGACGTGCTTTAGAATAATCAATATCTACCCTAAAATGGAAAGAGAAACAAGTGCCAATGCTGCACTGCTTGATGTTATTGGTTTTGCACCAATTAAAATTCATACACAAACATTTTCTACAACAGAAAACTGAAAGACTATCACTTTCCAAGTTTTTAGCTGCTTTGATGTTTCCAAATTTGGAAGAAGCACCACTCCATAAATGTTTGCATATACAAAGAAAGCTGTCAGAGAGTTTAACAAGAGATTCCAGCCTTGGCAGCTCTCTATACTTTGAACTAAATGCTAACATCAGATTGCTCACAATGCCAATGCTAACATGCCAAGGTTTAACAGGTATAATGTTTACCATCTTGGTTTATCATATTAGTGTGCTAACATTTGCTAATTAGCACAAAACATAAGGTGCAGCTGAGGCTGATTGGAATGTCATTAGTTTATGCAGGTGATCTGCTGTACTTCCATGACTGCTTGGCCACCTACCGCTTCAACACCACAGAGTTTGCTGATGACATGACCGTCAGGCCAGGACAACAACCGCCATCTCAACGTCAGCAAGTTGATTGTGGACTACAGGAAGTAGTCCTATACACCGACACCACCACAATGACATCAAGACAATGGCTCTTCTTCTGCAGGCTGAGGGAGATCAACATGGTCTCCAGCCTGCATACCTAATAGGTAGAATATCCTGACTGGCTGCATTACTAGCTGGTGTGGTTGTTGCACTACCCTTAGCCGTAAGGCTCTACAGCTTCCTCCCACAGGCCATGTCTGTTGAATTCCTGAGCTCTCAATACTACATCACTTTGCTCCTTACTTGTTTATACATGCACAGCTCTCAGTATACATACATATGTATTTTTTTGCTGCTTAAAAACTGCATATTTATGTGCACTTCTTGACTACATGCTTTTCTCACCTGTCCATAACCAGTTCTCATTAAGCATTTATTACGTTACTGTACAAACTGTGTACATACAGTTTATTCATTTAATCACTACTGTACTATAGCATTATATTTTATATTCAGTTGTATTGTATTTTATGTCCTAAAATACAGGACATGTTCTTGTTTTTTTCTTCACTTCTCTTTTATCTAATTTCTTATTTACTTGCATGTTTCTCTTTTCATGTATATTGTGTGAGATTTTTTTCAGGGCACCAGGGAATTAAGAATTTAATTGCCAATGAAAGCTTAATTTTAACTGTTGTGCTTATGACAAATAAAGAACTTGAAACACTATCCAACAGAGAAAGTCAAACTGCTTTAAAGGAGTTTCAAGGCAGCGCAGTGTTTGAGCCTGTCAGGCAGAATCACATGATCAATGGTGTCAAAAGCCGCAGAAAGGTCTAGAAGGATCAAAACAGATGTTTTCCTTCCATCGGCTGCTAAAAGACAGCCATTTACCACTTTCATAACAGTTGGTTTAAAAGTCACGCTGAAACTTTTTTCAAAAGATTATTTCTGTTCCTGAATGCAATCAGCTGATTAGCAATTAACATTTCAAGGACCACAAGTGAAGTTGACTCTGTCTCCCTAAAGACTGGATGAAGAGCTTCACACTGGTCTGAGATTTGAGTATTGTGCTGGAATAAACCTCATAATAGGCATCCCGGTTGGCCAAAAGCAGCAGGACCTCTTTGTAACATGTCAGTCCACCAATTTCCTCCTCATATTTCCTGTCACTATAAAAAAAAAAAACATGAAATTAAAAAAAGGTCTTTTTACCATTGCCAGTTAGGGCCAAACAGCAGTCACACCTGTTCACACGAAGGAATCTTTGGCCCATTTAGCCCTTCTTTTAACCCGACACCAATGTGGTGCACAGAGGGCAAGAGGACACGCAGCACTTTACACAAACAACTGCATCCCCTCATACAATACAAATGCCCTTCGACACCACTACTGAGATGGGCAGCTTTTCCCCCAATCCATCTGTGGCCACTGGGGAGCCTGTGGGGATCATGGTTCATAATTCATAGAAGGAGCCAGAGAGAGACAACCCAAGGCAGGGGGTGGGTAGGAGTTGCCAAAATGAAGCATCCCTTTTCATTATGCATTGGATCTGTGACTCCAAGACTCAGAAAGCAAACGCTGGATGCTCTGTGATTTTTTGAGATCTGTGAATGTGGGTTATTAGCTTAGTCAGATGTGCACTCACAGTCACACTCTCTAGGCTGGCAGGATATACAGAATATACAGTAATTGCATAAATTCCAATGTGAAGTAGACTCTACTCTGTGTTTGCATAGGTCAGTGATTAAGCTGGATGAGCTGGAGCACTCCTGGGATGTAAAGCAGTGACAAACAGAACTGCACTAAAGGGTTTGATAAATCCCCTTAGTGAAGTCAGACTCCCAGTTCTCGGTTAAATCCTGCAGAGCTGCATTCTTAAGAGTTAAGGGAGATGAGAAATGCTAATAGGATGCTAAACCCTGAATTAAATTACTCTATTTTTACCTAAGTCATGTCTTAGGTGATGTTTAATGTTTTACACGTGTTTTCTCTATAATGTCCTGTGTCTTAATGTTGCCATGACACATTTCCACTAAAGTGGGCAATAGAGTTGTATTGCTTTGTATAACAGTGTTTGTTCAGCCTTAGAGGTCCAGAGCTCTGCAACCCAACCAGAACCTGATGGATTTCTTTTCAGTTTCAGACCAGTTTGTTGTCTAAAGCTTCAGGCTCAAAGTGGGTTCAGTCATTTTCAAATGTAATTTATTAAGAAATCTCTTTCTGTCTGACTGTGCCAATTGTCTGTCTATGTGTAGCTCATGGTGCAAGTGGATACACAATTCCCCCTGTAGAAATAGGAAAAGAGACAGATTATAGCCTATGTGTTGCATTAGCCTTGTGAGCTAACATTTTGTTATGGATAAAATAGAGCAAAGTATAGCCTCGCAATGGTACCAGTTGTGTTTAGTTGGGATGGGTCTTAAAGGTCCAGTGTGTAGGATTTAGTGGCATCTACCAGTGTAGCTGCAGATCTCGACCCAGTCACTTCCCGCTAGCCTTCCAAGCCAGATGGAAGAACAACGGAACTCAAACATCACGCTCTAGAGTCAATCAATATTTTTATGTTAACAATAGATCAAATGATTTTGTATGATATGGCAGTTCATAGTGATAAACCCACAGATACTTATTACAGACTCTGCAGCAACTTTTAAGTGCTGGGTTTATTTATGACATGCAACTTTAATGTTTTGGTTCACTCTAAACGCTCTCATCAGTCATTTTCAGACACCGCAAACCGATGTTTTCAGCAGAAAAGCGAGCACTTAGCTAGTTAGCAACTAACTGGTGAACATAGCACAGCACTTAGCAGCTGAATACCCAGGTATTTCCCTCTTGCATTGGTGGAGACCAAATCAGAGCTAAAAGGAGAGTAAATATTGGACTTTTATTCATCAGGTGATCAGAAACATGACACCAAACGAATGATAAAGTCGCTCCGTGTCTGCTGGACAATATCCATACAGCTTGTTGCACTACCTCCAAGCAATCAAAAAAGCTGATTTTCTCTTCCTCCGGCCAAAACAGCCTCACAACCAGAGGACCTCATGTTGGCAGGATTCCACCCTGCTGGAGTGCCTTTCAGTAAGACTCTGCCAGCTCGAAGGGCGCCACTGTGCTGCTCACTGTGCACTTTGACCTCCATGTGTACAAAGTGAAACACAAATGTTCTAGTGGGACCAAGCCAGACCAATGAAATACAACATTATTATTACACTGCTTTAAATAATTTAGTGTAATGTTAAGCTGTTTGTATCCGGTTGACATTTCCTCCAAGCTTTCAATCGATGGAGTGATCGATTTATGTTTATTTGATTATTTCATCTAGATAAAGATATGTATACTATATTACGAAGACAAACACAATAAAGCTGTTAATGTATTGTGTCTGTCACTGAGAACAATGGAGTTATAAACAGAAGACATAATAGTTAATAACATATTTCCATTATGGTCCATATGACAAAGTAGGAATGTTTGCCTGTCCAGCTATAACACACTCCATAACTCTCTCGCACATTAAAATATTTGATTCCACCTTTAGTGGAACAGAATGATGAATTGCATTTTATGCTCTTCATTTGTCTCTTCTGTCTTCATCAGCATTTTTTAAAAACATTCTCTCATTTTTCTCTCTGATAGACTGTGAAAGAGTGATTTCTCACTTTAAGGTGCAAAACATTCAATGACTTTCCTTTTCCACTCCACCTGCAGTATCTGTCTCCTTTTGTCTGACTGTCTGTCTCTGTTTAGTTTTGTAAACTTTATGTATAGTTTGATAGATTTAATTAGACTTTTGGACAAATTATGGATACTAAACTCATGCAGCCTCCCTGTTGTTTTTCCTCTTCTGCTGAAAACAACTGCCTGCTGATTGGGCCATGTGTAAGACTTCTATACCCTCCATATTGTTTACACCGCAGTTGTGTATCCCTCCATTCTCAGGCATTGTTTTGGACAGAGCCCCACAGTACATCTCTCACGTGTGGAAGTCATTCTGTCTGGCCCTTTTTGCATATCTTAGTCCCTCCTCCGGTTTTCCTCCCCAGACAAACCTGGAGGTTCCTCTCCGCTGTGCACCGCCAGAAACCCCTGTTCCTGGAAGTCTCAGCTTTCCTAGATTGGGTACACCCACAAGTTCCAGTCCCATGCAGCTACCAGCATGTCAAGTCTCTTTGAGCTATGAACTCCCTTTGTTTTCCTGCTCAGGACATTGCAGTACCATCAGTGCAGGCCCATCACTGCAGTGACCGCAACATATGGAAAAATGCTCCGGCTGCTGACTGTAATCGGTGCCTCACTGGCCTTCCACCAGATCCCTGCTCCCACTTATCCACCAGGTCGGAAAGTTTGGCTTATATCTAAAGACACTGCACTAAAAAATTAGTTAATTAAAAAATAAGAAGCTTTCACCCCTGCTTCATTGGTTTACATGAGAATGAAACCATCATTAATCTCTATGTTCAGAAACTGAAGCTGCCAGATCCATTAGGGATTCATCCCACCTTTCATCTCTCCAGTTGAAACCTGTTATTCCTTTACCTACACATCCCCTCCGAGCTGCATACCTGCACTCAGTCTACTAATCAAATCAAATTATTTGATGTTATTATTGTCCTCAGTCAGTGGGCAGCCACTGGTCAGTTATACACAAGGGTAAAGGGCACTGGCCTGTGAGACGTACCTAACACAGGGGTTTATTGATGGTGCTGGAAGGCAGAGTACCCCACACAAACACAAGGAGAACATACAAACTCCACACAGAAAGGCCCTGCTCCAGCTGGGAATCGAATCCAACACCATCTTGCACGTTGAGCCACCACACTGCCCAACTCTGTCTTTGTCCACTCCTTGCCAGATCGTTGTTTCAGCCACAGTGGTAGTTCACGTCTCAGGCCCCTTGAACTGTGCATTTAAGTTATTTCTCTTGTGTGTTATTTTGGTTCATCTCTAACCTTGTCTCTCTGTGCCACAGGACCACTACCTGCCTGCCTGCGTGCCTGCCAGCTGCTCAGCCACGCTCACTTCCAGCCATTTCCCTGCTCTGCCACGCTTCATCAACCACAAGCTCCCCTCTTTCCCCTCTGCCTCCTCCATCCGGACTTTTCCCTTCATCCACCTTCATCCCCTGGAATCCAGACAATAAATCTCTTTCTTAATCATTCCAAATTCCCTGAGTCTGTGTCCTGTATTTGTTGATCATTACAGTACTTCTCCATTTCTCTGCCATCTGTGTCTGCTCGGCCTCCTCGGTACTTCATTTTATTTCGTTTCATTTCCTTTATCATTTATTAGACACACACACTTTTATAAGGGCACGGGATAATTAGACATTACATTTGTTTCTACCAGATTAATTTCTTTAATAAATCATCAGGTAATGATTACTTCAATAAATAATCTTTCTTCACGACTTGTTCCTGATTAACGCTGAACCAGCTGCTGAGTGGCACAAAATGAACGGCTGATTACCTAATCATTAGTTACTCTTTTTGTCCCCCTCAAGTAAAGTGATATATCATACTAAGTAGTTACTAAGTAATCCACTATTACTTCATAAATATGACAAGTAGCTCCGTAACTTACCGGTTATACATCTTCTGTGTTGGTCTGTCTATGTCGTCTTTCTTTGAAACACTTTTCTCTGAGCTGCCTTTGTCTTCCTTCTCCAACCTGAGTGGACTACTGGCCTCTGCTATTTATGGGACCTATAAGGTTTTCTATTATGTGACCAATGTGGCCTTTTAAAGGGCCTATAAGGCCTTATGAAACCAGTGTTGACGTCCGTTCATCTGCTCTTTATGACAAACGTAACCACTTTGAAGTCATTGTTCATTTCACTCTGGGATATGATGTCACGTTGTTTTATGTGTTAGTGTGAGACAGAAGATTTGCAAAGATTTTCTTCCTGTAAGTGCAATTTTTTGAACGGTACAGGCAGTTATACATCACCAGGAAAAAAAGAATGATTTTTGCCTTTCAGTGTGTATGCAGTTTATTATCTTTTTGTGCTTCGAGCTACATGAAAACTTCATAATGTGACTATGTGCCTTTGCTTTGCTAAAATGCTTTGCCATGATGAATACATCGTCAGTGTATTATAACACTTCACATGAATTCAGTAATACAAATAGCACTCACTTCACTGATGCACTGATTACAGCAATACCGTATGAAACCATGTCTACAGTCTAATGCACCACATGGTTATCTCCCTGAAATTTCCATCTCCTGCTGCCATTAATCCGTTTCATTCATAAATAATCACTTCCTCTTTTTACTACAGTAATGCATGGTGTTCAAGCAGCACTTATCATAAAATCTATATACTGTCAAGACGCCAGTAATGTAAACTACTGACGAAGAAAGACACTCTTGTGGTTAGCACTCCAGGAAGTAATCAGTAACATGGATGTATTACAATAAAATGTGTGAAAATTGCATTTTAAAAGTAGATCTGTATAAAATAGGAGCTCGGTGTGCAAGTATCATTTCCATTTGCAAAACAAAACTTGACTCAGTGAAAAAAAATCTACATTTCATGAATCCTACATACATTTCCGGTGTCACTTTTCTTATTCAGCCCATGCTCAATCTGCTATGAACTTAATTAACAATCTCACTTTTGCATGTTTATATGAGGACTGTTTTAGATCTTTAACCGGAGGCAAAATGATTAAGTATGTGCTTCACTACCTCCTGTTCCTTACCCTTTTTAAAATGCTGAAATAGTGCAGGGTCCCTGTGGGAGTTTCTGAGGAGGGAACCCAAAACACAGCAGCTTCAGTGCACAGAGAGCCGCTCCCATGACACATTTGTACTGGAGAAGGGGATTTATCCTGTTTTGGGGGAAGCAAGATCTGAGATCTCAGCATCTGCTCTCCAGCTTGGCACAGTGAGTGCTGGAGGCAAGGCACATCACCACCGTTTGATTAAAGATTTATACCCTTTCAGACATGTTTTCTCTCATTTTTAGCAAACCATATCTCCTGCGTTTTGCTGAGAGCTGTTTAAGGTGAGGGAGTGGCTCCTGTCTCAATTGTTTTGCTGCGGTTTTTCAGCATCCCAAACAACAGAGGTGTAGATTTTTAATAAATGTATTCAGTTTGTCTGAGTTAAATATGCAGTAATAAATGATTCAATGGGGCAATATTTAGATTTTCTCATTTTATAACAGAGCAAAAATCATTAAATTTTTTAAAAATTCTATTGATTTTTAGATGTGGATTATCTCCAGTTAACGCATGACTGGACAGGAGTTGAACTCTATTCACTCTCTACTCTAAACAAATGTTTAAAAGCCTCCTTTCAGCAGATTTGCATTTGAATTGGGGATGGCTCTGTACTCTCTGTAAATCATGGTCCACTATTGTAGCGGTTGTCCGTGTTGATGTTCTCCCTCAAATTCATCCAATAAATACACTTTTAATCAAACCATATTTGTGTGAAAAACACCCTGAAGCACAATTTTATAGTCTGAGTGCATTTGAAAACAAATGTATGGAAGGTGAATAATATGACCTATAACGAAAAAATCCCAACATTAAAGGTACTTTGGGGATGCACCCTGCATTCCTGGCTCCATTTTGTTGTTTATTTCTCTGATTACGTCAGATACAGACGAAAGGTTGGCCAGCTGATGTTACATCCAGATAATTCAGTATAGCTGTGATACATTTTAATGGGACAACATGGTAAATGTCAAATGTTCTAGTATTAGTCTTCCAGAATGAGAGAAAAGGCTTTATTCCCCAATATAATAAGCAAGGGGACATTGTTATGCTTTAGATTACAATTTACACTGTAAATGTTTTGTAAATGTGCTGTGCCAATTAAATATTTACTGGGCACCAACCAGTAAGTACAAGGAGGGAAGTACAGGCAGCAGGGGGTAACTAATTTGCCTTTAGGAATAAATTGCACCATAAGTAGCCTACTATTCTAATTACCCAGCATGTATTAAATAATTACAGTGTACACAAAGGACCTTTTTTTTTAGACATTTTGATTTAGAATAGAAAAAGCATGTGTTACTAATAACATTAATGGCTCTTGTCTGTTGGAGTGTCCCAGTAAGTCATGATAGAGTGACAGCACTAATACCAAGACCCTAAAAGACTGGGGCAGATAAATGGAATTCAGCCATCAGTCTTTTCCTACTCTGACAAATGTATTGTTATAGCTACATCTGGTCCCCATGCACACTATTAATAACAATACGTACTACACATTTAAAACGTTTTTACGATGTAATTTTCCAAAGTGACCATTTGTGACAGTATAGAATTTTAAAATAAATGATACCATGACTCATTTTATTGATTATCAGTTTGGTCCAGACAGATGTATTAAAAAAAATATTGGATGGATTGCCATGAAATGTGGTACAAATATTCATGTTGCCCAGAGGATGAACCTTAAAAATCTTGTTTAGTGCTCATTAGCAAATGTTGGCATGCTACGCTAAACTAGGATGGTGAACATGGAAAACATCATACCTGCTAAATGTCATCATGTTAGCATTGTCATTGATGCTGTTAGAATTTAGCTTAAAGTACTGCAGTGCCTAAGTACAGCCTCACAGAGCTGTATGGCTGTAGGCTTTGGTTGATAAATTAGTTAAAAGATTGCTTTCAGACAGCGAGCAGTTGCCAGCAACATCAATGTTCTGTTTGAACCGACAGCAGCAGGGCGCATGACTACCTTCGATCCTCGGATCAACCTGGTATAATCTCATCACACAGCTAGCAAGAGTACAATATAACACAATTAATACAGCCCAGATAGAAAACTATGTGGTGCCCAGGCTGACAGATACAACATGGGTGACAGACCCTTTTTTATTGGGTCCCCAAGTGGCATAACAATGATATGTGAATTAATTTTCCTAATTAAAATAGAAGAGTAGAGAACGCTCTTCTTCTAGTTTAATTAGGAATATTAAATTAGAGGGCTTATATCCCATAAATACTAGTCTTTGCTAAACTCAAAATGCAGAGGAGAGGCCTCGGTGATTTTTATGTGGAGAGGTGCTCAGTAATGAGAAATTAACAAATTGGACAGTCATCTCCAAACGAAGCATTCTCAGTATCAAGTCAAATAATTTCAGTCACATGTTTGAATTGTTTTGGGACTAATCTGTTGATCGCTTCTTTATCAGTAGTTTACAAATGTAAATGTTACAGCAAATCATCATGCATTTTTGTACAGACGTTTCACACACTTCAGTGAACTTTGCGCATTAGAGCAAAATCAGTTTCATGCATGTGGGTGGCATCTGTTTCATGCACCTACCATCATGATCAAAACCGCTTCTTCCCCTCTGCTGCCCTCAGTGACTGCAGGTGACAAGTTACCGTGCAGGGTTGTGAAAGCCCTGTAAGCCACCAAATTTCTCTTTTGGGTCTCGAGCTGAAAAAGTTTGAAAAACCTCTGTTCTACATTGATCAACGCTGATGAAGAGTGAATCATTCAGATACCTATCATATCCCTCGCCGTAGTTTCAGTGGTTGCCATGGTCGCACAGTCGAAAAAGGTGAAGCATCTTCAACTCTGAATGCAGCGGCAAATAGACCCATAAACCCTGTAGTCTTGTCTTCTTACTGTAAACACAGAATTGTTACCCCCTTATTCCCTAACCTGCCGCCATCTTCCCTTCTACTTACATATCTGAAAACATACCCACTATGTACAAAATAATTACACTGTAATTTGTAGCCTGTAATCTAGTGTCACAGGATACGCTGCAGCCACAAGCCATGATGTGTTTTGAAAAAGGATGGTTGACTTTTTGTTTTTCTGGAAAACTGGAAAAACTGGTTCTCTCGCTATTGATTTTATTAGAATTGGGCTTGCTGTTATTGCCCTACGTCTGCAGGAGGCATGCAACAAGTCTGGGCAAACTCTGTGGGGAGTGTTGAAAATAATTCTGGAAATGGAAAACATTAACCGCGGTTAAAATAAGAGGTGGGGTGAGGTAAAGAGAAAACAGCATATATAAATCATAGCTCTGGATCACAACGACCTACTAGAAAACGTCACAATCTGATGATAAATGAGAGGAGTAATTTTGCTTTAAAGGCTGTTGGTTCATATCCACCTGAGTGGGCTGTTTTCTACCAAGGGTGTCAGTCTGTCTTTGCCCTGCAGCCTTGGACAACACCAGTGATTTTAATTGGTCTCTCTGTCAAAGAATCAAAATGCAAAGCCTGCTCTCAGCCCTTTAATTCTCCACTGATTTGCAGGAATAAGCTTAAAGAAGTTCCACTTTTTTTTATGAAGTCATAAGATGTAAATGAGCGAGCACAGGATGAGTTTGTCATCGCAAACATTTCCTTATAAGATGAAAAATTGGTTTTGCTCAGCGACGTTAGGGATCGGGATGAACGAATTAGCTCTTTAATTAATTGTTTTTTTTAATTGGTTCATCAATATTTTCACAAAGAGCAACACAGACACCATCAAATCATCGCGAAAAAAGAGAAGGATGTACGAAATGAAAAATTAAATACAGTAGTTTCGGCAAGCTTGAGGGTTAACCTCGGGCTGATAGTGTTCATTTTTTATAAGATGTGTTTACAGTTGACTCATCGCAAGCGACTGAGTGAGAGATGAATGTGGAAGCAGTGGACGGTGATTCATTACTCAGAAACTTGATGGACTTGCTCACAAGCACATCATTGTTGCTGTAAAGCCTCTGGAAATAGAGGTCTCCTCTCTGAATTAGAGAGGGTACTGGCTGTCAGGATTCAGGGAAGGCTGGGGAGTCGACCTCTGACCCTTGTAAGAGGGATGTGGCCGGTGTTGGCAAGGACGCCTTGTTTGCAGGGAGAAAAAACCAGAAGGCCATGCGGGGGCCTCAGTAGTTAAATCGTCCCTGGAAGCAGAAAAACCACCTTGGGGATCGTTTATTGGAGATAATATAACATGACACTCAAGGAAATTGTGTTTTGCTACAACCTGTCTTATTTTTGTAGTTTTGGCCGGGCAAGGTTACAACAATATTTTACCCACTAATATATTACTGCGAGACAGCGTTAACACTACACTACACTAAACACAAGAGTCAAGTGGGACGAGAAACATCAGTAATGAGATTATCAGGAAGGGTGTAAGCAAATCCCCCGTTTCACACAAAAATAAAATTACTTGGAAGTGAAAATGAAAGAGAATGCACCTGTAATGTGTTCGTTACATTATAAATTTCGACCTTTCTTTTAACTTACAAACAATTTATTTTACAACTGTGTGTTGTTAAGAATTAATATACTCCTACTTGATTTGCCAAGAATGTTTTGAAAGAAACGCAACCGCCACCTTGGCCATGAGGGACAAAGTTTTTCTAGTTAAAGAAGTGTTGCACTGTTGTACTGCACAGAAGTCATAGGGAGATTGTTAGGATGCACTGTTTAAGCAAACAGGAAATGTTTTGGCTTAATATTGAAAAAGAGAAGGCATCCTGTCTCATGTTTCAAGTAACTGTTGAACTTTTTATTATGTAAGCCAGTCCACAATCTTTCCCTAACCAAGTACTTTGAGTTACCTAAACATAACCATAAAAACATTAGGCATGCTTTAGTTGCAAATATTGTAGAGAAAACAAATAAAATATGTGTTTTGCTGATATTTTTCATGAAAAATCGTGAAGAATCTCTGGTCAAAAACACTTCAGCAGCATCTTACATTAGACTCTAAGCTCCCTTACCCCAGAATACCACAGAGAACAACACAACTGTTTTTATAGTCTGTGTATTGCCCATGATCTTGAAGTGTAAAGGCTGCTATATACTCGCCATTCCCGACCTGTAGCGCGACAATGTGACGTCACGGGAGTGCAGTAACTATTTATACTTGCGCGTGGTGGTCGCGACACTAGTTGCAGTCTTCTCCTGAACAGAGGTGTCGCAACTGAGGAAAGGCTACCGACTTTGCTACTTCTACGCACTCGAAGAAGAAGAGGTCGCGGAGGTTCTTCCAAATTTTCCGGCATATGGCCTCCTCTTTTCCAACATTCATGGTGATTTCTCGCCATGAATTCTGGCACCTCTGGGCATCTCTGTGTTCCCTCGTTAAAGGTTCGTACAGATGCCTGTAGAGGCGCACTTGCTCGGAAAACTTGCCCTAGAACTCGTCCATCTTCCTGTTTCCGCTTTGGCGCACTCAGCTGGAAAAAAAAAAGTGGTGCGCAACCTGGCCTAAATCCTGGCGCGCCAGCGAGATCTACGTCATTCTGACGTCACATTGTCGCGCGACAGGTCGGGAACAGCGAGTATATAACAGCCTTAAAATTGGTGAAATGCCCCTTTCGAGATAATCTAAGATTAGGGATGAGTTTACGTTTATGGGTTTGATCTTCTATGATGATGTTACAGGCCGTCAGATTAGCAAAAAAGTTGGTGGGTGTAAGTGAAATGTTACATAACCAACATGAATGATGGCCAAAACTCAGAAAATACAACTCAGGTTGTGAAAAATGATGCATTCTTAATACATTCATGTAAGATTTTGAGCAAGAAAGCTCACAGTAGATTTAAGATCAAAGCAATAGCTCAAAGCAATTTTAAAATGTTTAAACCTCTAGCAGGTCCTGCATACAGAGGAACTGTAGTACACACATATATATACATACATTATATATATATATATATATATATATATATATATCAGATAATTCTCACTATTTTCCCTGAACTCTATTAGTGAAATGACAAACACAGACCAAGGATTAACTTTTGTATTCTGGTAAATATCACACATTTGTTTTCAGGAATGTGAACAGGTCATTATGCTGTCCACGTATCAGGCCAGATTAATGGTTTGTTGTCCTCGTGGCAGTTACCAAGGCTCCTGGAAGATGAATGAAATGTGACTTGTTTCTGTATAAAAGGGACAGCGGGATACACAAAGAAGGAGATTTAAAGAGGTTGTCTAATTGGAGAGAGATAAAGGCAGTCCTACCCATTATCAATACATACAGACACCCGACGTGAAAACAGGGTTGACATCGGTGAGTAATTGCATTACCCCTCACCTCTATCTCCCCTATGCACTGCAACAATATGCAAGAGGTGCACCAAATCTCCCACATGAGCAGGAAGTAAGATGGACTACTTCAATGTAAACAAGCACATATTTAAAGGAAAATGCATTAAAATACCTGGCAGGTGATTGGATGAACCATCTGTCTACCACCAATCTATCAAGGATGAACTTCAACCATCAATGAACCATTAAACATAGTCAAACTTTTATCAATCAGTTGGGAGAAGAGCCAAAACATCTTTTCCATCGAGAAAAGCCTTTTCAGTTAAATTCAGTTTTATTTGTATAACACCAAATCATAACAGCAGTTATCTCAGGACGCTTTTCATATAGTCCAGTTCTGCTATAAGTGCTAGCAGCATCTACACTCACCCCTATGGGAGCCGCCATTGTTGTTTAACGAACAGTGTCCTCTCGCTGTGTCACACCCACCACCCGTCCCAGTAACTGACAGTACATCCTCAAAGGACACTGATTGATCTGGTACCAATGTACCAGGCACAAACGCACAGATTAAAGCAGGGCAAGACGGATTCTTGCATGATTTTTTCACATCATGAGTCCAGCTGCCTCTCAAGGCTAACTTAGCGTAAAGTTTAGAATGACTGCTGACCTTAAGCTTCGGTAGATTATTTGATATAGAAAATAATAATTTACAGCCCCATGCTGAACATTTACCTACATAATTCAAAAACCAAAGAACAAATTCTTTTTCTAAAACATATTTGAGTCATATTCTGATTTGATTTTCCCATTTTATTATAAACAGAAACCAAACATTGCCTGAAAAGTCATAAAAATGGAAAATATCCATTTTGTCCAGTACTCTTAGTATACAGTGTTCTCCAGCCATGCTAACAGCGCTGTGGTGGTTTGAACTAAATTCTCACATTGGATAAGCTGGGACCAAGCAAATGTTTGGCTTTTGTGCTTGACTAATTGCTTAAACAATTAATCAGTAATCAAAATAGTGACAGATTGATTTCCTGATGATCTACCAACCAAATAATCAACTAATTGTTTCAGCTCTAGTTCACCAACCAACATGTCAAATGTCAGATATCAGTGTGTCCCTGAATGCACCAATGGCTAGTTTTCAAAACAGCCTTTAGTACCACACAATGTAAACATACCATTGACAAAATCTGAGGCAGCAGCTTGTCCACAGTGATGGATTACCTGTCTCGAGCAAGTTTCAGATCTCGACAGGCTGATTTTAATAGTGCACAGAAATGAATGGAAAATAATAGCTGGCTAGAAGATAGGAAATCAATCCGCAATCTTATGGTTTGCTTTGGAAAATAGCCAGTAAAATTTAGCAAAGTATACATGATTTGTAGCTAATGAGATGGAAGATTCAAAACTGCCATTATGAGCTTTAAAAGACATCCATGATAATATGGTGTGTGCAGGAGAAACTCATTCAGCACCAGTAACATTAGCCCTGATGTTAAATATTTCGCAGTATGCAAGCTTGGAGGCGTGGCAGGTTCACAGGAGGTGTAAGCAGCCCATTAACCATAAGAGCTGCCGAGCCTCGCTAGAGACAGCTAATCTTGTTTTACTTTGCAAATGCATTTGCTTGCACTTAATTGCAACAGCAAGCAGCCTCTGAGTGGATCAAAATACAAATTTGAGTGATTGTTTGGGCTGCTGTTGACCTCTCATAAATTTAAGGGGTTAATCTGGTTAAATTACTGACTAATAAATTACATTTTGAAAATGTGGTTATCACCGAAATACTAGTGGTGTAAGTGAGGGACAAAGCAGACAAAGGCTTACATTTAGCAGTAATAATGGGCAGTGAAAAGTCATGCAGAGCATTTAATGGATATCTCAAAAATATTCTTCCTCACGCCAAGGACTTTTAAAAATAGGACTGTTGATTCTTTTTTTAGAGCTGAATGGTTTACCTACGATGACTCTGATATTTGCATGGTTGACTCAGACACTGCAGAAACTTTCTCTGCAGTGGATGATAAGCTGCACCTCCTGATTCAGCCTGACAGCAGCCCGACAAGCTAATAATGGTTCACAGAGACACTTAGGTTTCCCTTAATGTTTTCCATTTCACTAACAGAAGGCTGGTTTTTGAATAGCAAGTGAGTGAAATGTTTATTTAATGACCGTTATATATCTTTAGACCCTAGACATGACAGCACATTTATTTTGAAAAAGACCTAAATATAATATATTAATATATTATTAACAATGGATTAAACGTAACGTGAAAGTTGCGGTGGATCATCTGTAGAGCTGCAGTGCATTTTGCTGTCTTTCAGGATAATGTCCAAAGAACTCTGTGCTAGAATATCCTCAGCACCAAACAGCAGACAGAAGAAAATTAGTGAACGCAGTGGAGCATTTAGCAGCTAAAGGAGGCCAGAAACATGACTCCAAATAAATACTAATACTGCTCTGTATCTGCTGAATGTGTAAAAAGGCAACTGTTTGCTAACAATTTCACCATATCAACTTAAAAGATGTTAATATGTCAATGTTGTGTCTACAGCTTTGTCCTGCCGCCTCCAAGTGGCCAAACAATAAATGAGTCAGTCGCTGCAGTTACATGCAGACTTTGAAATCATTACGATTAAAGATTTTAGGTCAACTGTACATGGGATATGATCTATTGCAGTCTTGTGTTTACATGCGTTGACGCATTTAATCGGAACTGTTGTGTGACATGCACGAAAGAGATGAATGTGTCCATGCTTTCATAAAACGGTTGTTGGCCGGGGGCTCATCCACTTTGTTTGGGATTTAGCCTTGTAATAGGCGGTCTTAGAGGTTTTTCAGCATTTTTTAATTTGTTCCACTCATCAGTCTATCCTGGTTTCGTTCATGTTTTTGTGGACTTCTTTGGATAGGTTGTTATTTCTTATTTTTCTACTGTCAGTGTGTTCAGTTCTTGAGTTTGTATCAAAAAATAAACTCTCAGTGGAGGTCCAGTTCAGTTAGGAAGCTGCCATCTTTAGGAAGTGGAGAAACGTACACACACACACATTTATGTCACAGCGGAGGCAATGCACAAAAAGAACGCAGCCAGAAAGTAAATTAAAAATAAACTATAACATAACTATATTTAAATATAACTATAAATGATCCTGGCCATTCAAATTCAAAAAAACCCCTGAATGTCATGCATTTAGCATATAGACTGACTTTCACTCAGCACTCTCAACTCTGACTGACAATTAGCTTCCCTGTAGACTGTAGAGATTTAGAGAGTTACTCTGGATATTGCATGATATATTTTCCAGTTTGAGGTGTACCGTCTGATTCTGAAAACAAAAGTTAAATTTGCCCCTCATAAACCAGAAACTAGCATTTCTGAAATTCAGTTTAGGAAAGGAGTGCAGGGCATTTCAATTAAAGATGGGGTTAAGAGGTCAGTTTTAGTTGGTGACAGCAAATTCATTAAAAAGTTCCCACTTTTTAAAGTTGGTGTTCCTTGTGAAAGGCTGTCCAATCAATGGTTGCTCATCAAATACTTTAACAACTTGCTAAATGAACTGCTAACAAACTACAGGCGTGCATCATAACACTCAAAGTGTTTCTAATAAACACCATCTGTGTCTGGAAGATTTTGCTGCCGCTTACTTTTTTTTTTTTTTAAAGAAAAAAAAAAAAAAAAAAGGTTATTTAGAGTCGATCAGCCTCAGTAATAAAAAGTCATGAAATTCAGAGCTGTCTCACCAGAGCAGGTCTGGGTTGAATGGCAGAGCTAGCTAATCTCCATATGAAATGCATACAACAAAGGGGAAAATTAGCTGCAAAGAGTAATTGTTTGGAGTGAGGCATGGAGAAAGTAAGCATGAGGGAGTAGGGAGCAGAGAAGGGACACGTCAAGTAATGAACTACCCTGTAAATGCCCCACGGGTTTTTTTTGTTTTGTAGTTTTTTGCCCAAAGTAAGGTAAAGAAATCCACAGTGCTTAGCAGGATTATTTCCACCTTGACTGGAGTTTAAAATGCAGAATCAAACCTGGAGAATTTAAATCAAAAAGCTGATTTAAGCCTTTCATGTCTATAAAATCTTTAGCATTTAATGCCATAAACAGTTCCTTGCCATTGGAATCATTTGATCTGAAATATTGTTGTGGCAGAAAGAGGTGAATCAAAATAGAATCAGATGTCCGAGACACAGATGTCAGATGGGGAATCTCTGTATTTCAGACAGATCTTACCACCAACGCAGTCAGAGATATTGATTACAGATTGTAACATGCCTTTTATACAAAAATCAGGCTGTGTGTGTGTATGGGCATACCGGTCTCATCATGTCTTCCAGAACTCTCTGGCCAACTTATTTTACCAGGAAAGGATCATATCTCATGTTGTACTTTGGCCACTTAAGGACATGCTTTTTGGCATCAACACTATGTGTATGATTGTGTGTGTGTGTGTGTGTGGTGACGCTCACTATTTCCCGACATCTGGCTGATGTTCCCGGCTCTATTCCAAGTTCTGATGTTCTTGCTCTTTCACTCCTAACTTTCCTACATATCCTGTTGTTGTTCCCGGCTCTGTTCCAGGTCATGGTGGCCTCTCACCCTTCCAATGGTACCCTAAACAGGAGGGGTCATAATGAAATTCTCCTACAATATCTTTGTACATAAATCAACAAAAATATCACAGAGACAAACCAAAACAACCTAATTTTATTAAAAGTACACCCCAAAGCCTACACAAGTCAAAAAGCCATGTCATGGTTATTTAAATGTAAACATTAACAACAGAGCAAAACATGTAAACACTAAACAGAGCCATTGTATGCAAGGCCAGATTCTAGATATGTGCTGTTTTTGTAAACCATGGCATGGCCTCAGGCTTGTTTCAGTGTCATTTGCATTCTTTTTAACAGTCCTAGAATAAAACAATGCCAAACACCATGCCCTCCTCTACCGCTGCTTCTGCAGCAGCCGGCCCTGCACCACCCAACTGTCTCCCTCTGCAGCTGAAGTTGCATTGTCATGGGCACGGCATGAGGTGGAGGGAAAACTGGTTAGAAACAGAGCTGATTGTTATGGTAACATCCGTTTGTTTGGAGGTGTGGTGTAAATGTAGGTGTGGCTAATTGCACTGTGTTCTCGTAGGTCACCGTCAGTGAGCATAAACTCTAGGGTTTGTTATTCAGAGCCTAAGGGCGTTGAAGAGATAATGTCAGCCCCGGCTTGGGCCAACAAACAGGCCCACTGCTCCTGGCCCTGACTGGTATTAAACCTTCAGGGCAAAGATGCTCCAATCCCTCCACATTCTAGAGTCAGGGGGCTTTAGTCATCCCTCCTTTGCAGTGCAACTGCCTGTGTTTAAACAATCTTAATCAGATCTATGTCGGACTGTTGAGGGCAGGGTTGGATCCGCATTGTTACCTTGGACAATGGCTGGTTTTAGTGCGGCGGTGTGAGGTGACACCTGTAAGGTGCTTCTTTCACACTCTGCAAACAAGGTATTAGGAAGTCAGTAAGTAAGCAAACTTTTTCTATGTGGTGCTTTTCAAAACAGGAGTCACAAAGTGCTCCCCAGACTGAGGCCAGAGAAAAGACCATTAAAATCTGAAAATATAAAGCTAAAGTGATTACAGTACAATGCTGTTTTTAATTTCAAAATAATGTAGCTCAATATAATCTCTCATTAGGTTTAATTTGATCATTGCAGGATGTGAAAGATGCTTCATCTATAATTGTTTTGCAAGGGATTCACTAAAGACATTTAGCAAACCTCTAGCAATCAGAAAAGTCTGAAGAGAAATCACCCAGCACCTGATCACTGAGACATTTTGGAATCACACAAATCTGGTATAATTGCAGGACAAAAACAACGTGCAGTAAAACTGCTTCGCCACTGAGGAACTTGATGCAATTAATGAATTCAGGGGGGGAAAAGTTTTGTGAATGCACGCAGTGTGTTTGTATTTGTGTGTGACTGTCACCAATTGGGACCTGCACAAGGCTCGTGAGCAGCAGTGCATTCAGAAATCTGACACCCCCTCAGAATAAAAGACAAGTCCTATTCTCTGTTGGAGACAAGCATAAATTCAGAGGTCGGGGAGCTATAGATGTTGCACTGCAAACTAGCTTCAATGGAGATAAATGCTGGCTATTTTGGACACTGGCCATATTTATTTCATGCAAAACTGGAATGAATCAAGAGAGGGCTTGATAATAAGATAAAAGCAACAGCCTCCTGCTTTTAGGTAGATATTTAAACTAATAAAACTGACTAACAGGAAAAGGCTTAAAGACATCAGCAGCTCTGTCAAGGAACAATACTTCTGGTCATCGGTCAGACTCATAAAAAAATCAATTTGCTATCTATCACTTGCAGTGCTTCATGATATTCAAAGTTTTATGTGGTTCATCACAAGATTTACTTTCATACATTAAATATAGTGGTCCTATGTTATGTTCCCATCTAAAATGTGATCAAAAGGAAAAGAGTATGAGCAGGGTTGCAAAAATCTACACACATTTAGACTACACATTTAGTTATGTAATGCATAACACAGTTTTATGCATTAGATTATTTGCTTCACACTGAAAGCTGCTATAATCCTTGTTTTTATATTAACATTGGCTCAAATGACTGGGTGTAATGTGAAAGAGACAGTGAGAAACCTACTAATAATAATTATCTCCCAATGCCACAGTTCTCCTCAGCTCTTTGGAGCTTCTCTGGTCTTTCACCTTAATGTGTTTCAAATATACTGGTTTGGTTCACTCTCTCTGCTCTCATCCACTTGTTTTCAGCATTAAAAACACCTCTAGTAAACCCAAAGACAGTCAAAAACAGCCAAAGATAGCAGCGTGTGAAGATTGTGTCTGATATTGTTGCTCCGTATCTGTTGGATGTAAAAAAAAATATCATCATAAACATGATTGCCATATCAACTTAAAAGGAGACACACAATATGTCACGGTTGTTATTTTCCCCAAACTGTCCAAAGACATCAGTTATGCAGGTTTAAGTTACGGTGTGACTTCTACATGAAGCTCAAGCTGATATACCGTATAATGGTGCGTTTCAAATTTTGGATAGCTAGCCGATAAGATCGCACGTCACCATTTTAAATTTGCTAATATCTGTAAATGCCAACATATCCAGGTTCCTCAGGCGCTCAGTGACATGAAGAAACCTCTCGGGGTTTCTGGCACAGTCACCCAGGGGCATCTAAGGGGAATTGTGAGGTGTCATTTTGTAAAAAGTAATTTCTCTGTTGGGACTCCATACCGCCTCACAAATGTGAAAACATAAGTTGAACAGTTTTGTCAGAATCAGATATGTAGTTTTCTCGTGCTATTTTGTAAGTGTTTCCCTGTTTCATTGAAGTCAAAGCGTGGCACTAGCTTAGGTTTAGGGATGGGAAGATTTTATTGATACCAGTAACACTATTGAGTCTTTTTATTGGTCCAATTCTTTACTGATTCCCTTATTGATTTCTGATTAATTTAAATACCATTGTTTTGGTACACCCATTCTGCTTATTGGTCTGATTCTATTTTGATTCCCTCATTAATTGCTGACCAAGTTTCTGTGTGGAAAAAGCAGGTTTTTAGTGCCAATACAACATTTTATTATCTGAGTTTGAACACAGGGTAGAAACAAAGGGTGTACAAAAGCACCGCTGTTTAGTTTGGAACAGGTTCTCAACTGAAACCGGTTCTTGATTACCATCTCCAGAAGTACAAGAATATTTGTTCAGCATTCGTATTTAGGTCTTCTTAGTCAAGAAAAGAACTGCTATGCTATGTTTTAGCATATTGTTGGTATTTTCACCCTTACTTGAAATGATCATTTCATTTTACAGACATTACAACCAGCCCTTTTGTTGTCTTTCTTTGCAAAATTAACCCACTTCTTGTTTAAAGTTTCTAGCGTAGTTCCAGTTTAGTTCCAGCGTAGTTCCAGCGGGATGAGTCTGAGGTCATTGCAACTGTCAGAAAAACATGCTGGCATTGCTAAAAGGAAAATATAAGCTTGGATGCACATGATTCTGATGAATCCGATAATTTGGAACCGGTTTTCAAATGGAAGGCGTTTCGGTCTCTGTAATCCTTTAGATTACAGCGTGAAATCTAGAGAGAAATTATACTGTCATTATTATTTATTTACTGGGTACCTATTCTAGAGCTTTGCAGCATATAGTTATGAGAGTTGTTGAGCTATGTGCCAAAGATCAACACGGCAGTTTGTAGATGTGGTAAAGTGATTATGAAATTGTAGTCTTAGTGCAACACGCATGGCTCTCTAACCTGTCTCTACTACTTCGCCCACATCAGACTGAAACAAAGCTATAGTTGATCAGCTGGATGGTCTAGTACCTAGGATAGGTACTAGTAATTAAATAGTAACTACAGTATATTTTTTCTCTAAATTCTCACAACCGTTCAGATTATTACTAAATAGGTCATACATACCCCGTAATAGCATAATACGTACCCAGTGGTTAAAAAATAACTACAGTATAAGTTCCAGATCCAGAATTGTTACCCCCTTAGTCCATACCTTCACATCCTGTTCCCCAGTAACTACATATGCACTGGTATGTACTTTGTTGTAAAGATTATACCGTAACTCCGGAGTGATTATGCTGTAATCTAAAATGTTACCCTCGATTCCCCTCCCTCGGTTTTAGTATGTGGCGTTTGGCATCAATCTGTGAAATAAACTATTTCTAACAGTGACAATAAATTTATATAGCTACTTGTGTAGCCCCCCAAACTCTCCAAACCTCATCTGGTGACACATTTTTAAACAGCCAAATGAGCATATAGCAGGATTATTGCAATGTATGCAAAGCTCAGAAACAGAACATACAGGCCTCTGTGTCTTACAGCAGGATTTCTTCTTCTACTGCACAAACTACACTTTGCTGAAATCCCAGCAGTCCTACCCAGACCATAAATGGCACCACCTGATTCAGTTGTTGTGGGAAGAAAAAAAAAGTTCTTCTATCTTTTATATTTGATTACTTTGTCATCTGTTTGATATTCTTGACATGCCCTTTTCACTCCAATATATCAAGAGATTGTATCTCACTTCAGCTGGTATCTACTCCTTCTGCTTTAAAGATTATCCAGCAAACAGAATGTCAACCTGCTTTCACCACTGTATTGTAAAAAAAAAAAAAAAAAAAAAAAGAAAGAAAGCAGAAAATGATAGTGCACACAGACAAATTATTCCAGCAACTTTGCCTTTGAAATCCTTGCACAGCGAGGAGTTGTAACTTTTTTAATTCTAGTAAGAGAATTGCCATAACATGACTTATCTTTTGTTTAAGAGTTAATTTCATGGGACATTTGGGTGTTGCTCGTCATTATGAGAAAGAGGCGGAAGACGTATTCCCAAAATGTTCACTGCCATACTAAGGAGGGATAAGAAGAATCTGCCATTTGTGTTTATTCTGGGTTGTTGCTCAAAGCGTCTGCCTGCAGCAGGCGGCATTTAAGTACTGCCGAATCCACCGGCAACGAGCCGCCATTAACTGACAAACCAACAAATAGTTTCAGGCTTAGGTGAGAAATAAACAATACTGACAGCTGACAGATGCCTGAGTTGTAGCAGACCGGTCTACATCTTCATGAATAATTTCTCTGCCTTTCATGTTGCCAATGAATTACATTTATGCATTCACAACCAGGTAATTTGAGAAAACAGACACAACCAGGAGCCAAGCCTGCCAGACTGGGTCGAATATATCACAAATCAACAGCTGCATCCAACGCAGAGCATTTCACCTGTAATACATCTGAACTCTATTTTTCCCCTCAGACCTTGGTGTAATTGATTCTCCCTCACAGATTTTATCCAAAATCAGCAGAGTTGGTTTCCTTGTCTGTTAAATGAGTATAAACAATCCTTGCTTGATTTCATGCTTTCACTCAATACTTGGTCTCCGTCTGTGGTAACAGAAATCTCAAAAACATGACGAATATAGAGATTTTTTATCCAAATCATCACTGCTGATCAAGACTTTACTGTCTTGTTATACATTTTAAAACAGCTTGGATCTAAAGGAGACAGCAAATGCATCATACATAGAAAAGTTACTTGTTTACTCCACTGCATAAATGTATTGTGTGTAATTTGTTCTTGAGAAGACATATATCATGAGCTGTAAGAGAGCAGAATCTCAGAGTTCTTATTCATCACTCTTCTGCTGATACTTATGAAAACTGCAGCAGTTTCTCTGCAGCATCTTTTCCAACAGGTCATAGGCCTGTAGGATTCGCTTTCTTTCACCCAGCACAATGCTTTCACAAGGAATTTGTCTCGGTAAATTTGCGCTGACATGCTGCAACACAGTTCCACAATACAGGATTAACTGACTGCACACAGGATAAAAACCTCACACATGTTAAAAAAGACATTGAGTATGATAATAAAATAAAGACTGTATAATTACATGTTTAAAGCTAAGGAATTGTTCCAGTCTGAAATTCAGCTCAATGGTTAAATATGCAACAGATAGAAGCGCTACTGCAGTGAGGTGTTCTTGACCAGTCATGGAAGAAGCATCACAAGCCTGGCAGCCAGCATAGTGCAGTTTTATTTAGTGTGTTATTCAAAAGAACTTTACATCTTTGCACACTAAATAATTATTGTCTTAACTGGTCAAACTGGTGTTTAATTTATTTGACAGAATAATGAAGAGCCATGAAAGACAGACAGATAAAGAACTGATTATATTACAGCAATACCAGCCAATAGCACTGAAGAATCCGTCAGCACGGAAAAGCATCTTCACACTTTTAACTTGTTAGGACGTGTTAGCCACTTGGTGTGTAAGAAAAATAAAGCTGCTATAGTCAAAATTTTATACAAACAATGGATCAAATGATGACAGAGAATTATCACCCGATTCTGCAGTTCCTCTCAGCTCTACTGAGCTTTTTTCTTTTGCATCTTTCAGCTCATTGTTTTGGTCCACTGGCCCACAAACTTTACTGGTTTGGTTCAGTTCACCACTGTCATCAGTGTTAAATCAAAATGCAGCAGTCAGTGAAAATGCTCTAAAAACCAACTGGGTGCTACCTGCGCAGCAGCAAATGGCAAAAAGACAAAGATAGCTGGTGAACATTGTGGAGCAGCTGAAGAGCCAGATATTTCTCTCAGGGGTTGGTAGACAACAAAAACAGAGTTAAAATTAATTAATTTTGGACTTCAAGTAATCAGATGGCCAAAAACATGATTTCAAATGAGAGCTAATGTTACTTGTGGATTTATAAAGTAGGCAACTGTTCACTAACACATGCGCCATATAAACTTTTTCAGTGTTTACCCATAAAATATCAGGGAAAACAGCTTTAAAGGTCATACATGACAAGATGCATGGAAGAAACTATGTTTTCTGCATGACATCAGTTAGTAATACACACTCAATTTAAAAAGGATTAGAAATATGCGTAACATTGTGTGCATGCTAAATATTGTTGGTACAGTTGCTCACAGTTCCTTTAAGCCAGAAGGAACACAGCAAACCTGGCAACATAAGACATGTCATTTGGTCTCCTGATTTGATTCACTGTTGCTATCAAGAAACAGTTTGTATTGATCAGCTTTAATAGAAGTGAGGTATAGATGGCATGAGGAGCTCAAACAAAGAGATCCATTCTCCTTTTCTTTGTGTAAATGTGAGGATTAGTTGGGGGGAAAAGTTAGGCTCTACAGAGAACAATGAAATCAATAAAACACAGACTCCTCACAGAAAGAGAGGTAACTCTGCATCGACTACAGGCTGCTCACACACTCAATCAGATTAACTAATGAAGCAATTATCGATCCAAAGTGGGGCTGTGGGCTGGCACAGGACTGGCCATTAAGTGGATCTTCCCCTCCCTTGGCCATGCTGAAAATGTCAGGGTCACTGTGTTCGCTGCTTGACACAGTTTACTGAAGCCCAATCTGTAGGAGACTAATCACTCGTCTGCCTTCCCAGGAGAAGTTGTAAAGGGGCCGACACCTCCTCGGGACAGGGGAGAAATTTCATTTTCACAAAGCCTAGAGAGGAGCCAAATTAACCTGTGCCATATTTCCTGCTTGAACCTGGTGAAAATGAAGGAATGCAAGGGAGGACTGACCACTGCAAGGCTGCAAATGAGCAGTATCCTTTTCAGTCTGTAACCCAAGTCACTGGCGTTGTCATACTGTCATTCTAATAAAGCTGGATTTAATTATTTTTATACCCAAACACACCTATGATAATTAGTGTCGACCTGCTACGTGAAGTTGTGGGGGAAGGAAGAAAAAAAAAAGATTTCCTGTCTGCAGCATCCCTGAATGTCAAAAATCTGTACTTTCATTGCCCGAGTCCATAGCAACGCAAGGTTGTTTGTTTCCATGCTCATAGCAGGAGCAGTGTCACAAGATGCCTCACAACATGTCAAAATAGGAGCGCTCATTCTTTCATCAAATAAAAGACAGCAGGAGCTGGTACAGTTCCTCCAATCTGACATGATATATTGTAATTCATTAGTCTGTGTGTAATCTCTTTCTCCAGTCATGGAGACTGACTGAAAATGTTCTCCTGTGAATACGAAATTAACCCGAGCTACAGCTGCGTTTATTCCACTGAAAAGGAACAAGCATGACATAAAGTTGCAGCAGCCTGCTCACTGGTTTACTGTAGATTGTTTTGGTTGGATGAATTATCTGCTTTTGTTGTTTGGTGTTTTTCAATATTTAGTCCTTGACCAGCTTCACCTGAAATCCAAATTATGACCGAGATGTTATTGTTTGGTAATTGAACACCACGCTCCAGGCTTGGTCATCAGTCAGTCTCATTCACTTTCACCCACACGGAAAAAAAGCAAATAGTTCTTTTTTCTCTCGGCGCACTGAGGCAGGAAAAATATTGCTTTGCGGTTAACTTCTAATCAAATTGCATTAGGTTTTCACAGCCTGTGCCCTCACTCCATTTGCACAAACCATCACAGACCTACATGAATTTCACACCCAGGGTGAGGAATACTTACTTCTTCACCCCGATAGATTTCTCCCCTAGCCCAACACACACTGTGCGCACACGCAGACACACACATTTTGTGATCAGACAAGCATGATCATGCAGTTACAGCACAGTGGTAAATCATTTTATTTGCAGCAAGTGTGGTTTTAATGACATTTTACATGCTCTGATGTTATTTTTACCAACTTCTGAAATGGACTCTGGAACTGTCACTGTTACGCTCATTTTAGAGCATGGTACTTTTTTGGCAGAAAACAGCCCTCATCTATAGCCACAATCTATTTGTCATCATGACTTGAAAACGCAACACACCGTGCAAGTAAATATAGATAACTACTGACATTACACAGAGCCAAAAATGAGGAAAGTGTAGAGAAGTAACAGCTATCTCTCTCTACCAAAGCACTCGCATTAATTCGAATTATTAGCATAGTCATTATATGGATATTAATTATTGTGGTGGTGTTCTTGAATGTGCGCAGTGAAATAATTGAAAAGTAAGGAGATGTGAGCAAGGATTTTAATAATTAATCTTGGATTAATTATTTACGTGGAAATTTCTTATAATTAACCTTGGACCCACATCCTATAGCTCCACAGCTTCACAATGGACCTTCTGTCCTCAGCCTGTGAGGCACAGTGTCATTTTCCCTGCGAGAAACAAGTCTAAGGCGGGGGTTGATTGAAACTATACCTCGGGCGTGTGTGCATGTCTGTGTGTTTACATGTAAGTGTGCGCGCGTGGTGTGTGTGTGTGTGTGTGTGTGTGTATGTGTGTTTGTGTGTGTGTGTGTGAGAGAGAGAGAGAGACTGCATTTTGGAGACCACAGAGGTTGCATGTACATTTAGTCAAGTGCAGCAGCAGCAATTTGGAGCTTCTGGCACTTTCCACAGTCCTTTCTTGGCAGACATCTTCCACATTTCACATTTATACATTGTACTTTTTTACCTCACAGCATATAGGCGTGATAGGCGTGATGGACGTAGTTACAAGCTACTTTGCAGATTCCCGGGTTCCTCAATGTGATAAGCTCATAAAATGTCAGTGTTGTCAGTTAAAAATAACAAATAAATAAATAAATGATCTAAATGTCAACTTTTCTGGAACTCTCAAAAAATAGCCTTGTCTATCTTGATGACATACATTTTTGACATTGAACTGACATTGAACTGAGGAGGAATTGTTTACTCTTTTTTAAGGGAGGGGTTCAATATTCACACAACCACAATATTTAAACACTCCGAGATGTAGGCCGTTCTGTTGATACCTGGCTGAAACGATTAGCTGATGAATCCGTTATTCGATGGACAGGAAATCAATCTGCAGCCGTATGACGGTGGTCAACGATTTTTAAAATCAGAAATGACAAACATTACGTGGTTCCAGCTTTTCAAATGGGAGATTTTGCTGCTTTTTATTTTTTATTTTTTGAATCATTGTAAACTGAATATTTTTTAAGGGTTTTGGACCGAAAATTTCACCTGGGCATCTGTGAAACTGTGATTGGCACCTTTCACTATTTTCTGATGTGTAATAGATCAGCCGACCCAACTGAGAAAAATTCAGATAACTAGCTGAGTAGATTTCACTGCTAACACTCACAAACATGTACTTTTCCATCAGTTAAGTTCTTTAAGGCGTGTTAAGGATCGGGTTGTGTTTATTCCACCTCTGGGTATTCTGCATGAAACAAGTCTGAGGAGCAGCTTGACTTAAGGTTTCCCCTCTGTTTCTGTGTGCATGCAGAGTGAGGGTGCATGTTAGAAAGAGAGAAGGGGGGGATGGGGGGGGGGAGTGAAGATGAGCATAAAGGGGGTGAGAGGGAGGAGAAGGATGGGGCATGAGGGGAGAGTTGAGTGTGTGTGTGTGTGTGTGTGTGTGGGGGGGGGGTTCTTAAGAAAAGGGGTGGGGTAAGGGGGGGATACACTTGTGTGTGGGAGGAGGAGGGGGGAGGTGCTGCTGGAGGGGAAGAGGGGAAAGGGAGGAGGGGGCGGTGGGGGGGGGAGGAGGAGGAGTGGTGGAGGTGGGGGTTGTCAGGGGCGGAGCTGCAGACAGCAGCCCCCGCCCTCGCGCTCGTCTGTGTGCCCCTCGCAATTACCTGTTCTACCAGAACTGATGTGAGCTCGAGCACATGCCACGTTGGGAGGAGAGCCAAGTCTGAACTGAACTGCCAGCAACAGGGGCTCGCGAGGACCATTTTTAATTTAACCCACCTCCAAACTCAACTCAACCAAGTGGTTTTTAAACAAACCCTTTTGAAAACAAACTGAGCCCACTGAGGATCTTGAGAGACTCGCAAGGATGCACTTGTTGTCCGCCAGCTGCGTGTGTGCCCTCCTCATCACCGTGCTCGTCCGCCAAGGTAAGCTATTGTCTCATTAACCGGGAAGCGCTGGTGCTCACGCGGGGTGCGCCCGTGCGCTGTAGCCGCAGGTATGGAGGGAAAGTCCCAGCAGTCGCACGCAGGTGCCACCAAAACTTCAGCCCGGCTTATCGATTTTATTTCCGGGGATAAGTGGAGCTGGGGGACGCTGGCGGTTTTTAGTTATAAGTTAGTGAGCTGTTATATAGTTTCTGTTCCTCGGAAGGTCATCGAAGTATTTAAACATGGATGCTCATTTATGTGGTTTGCATATGAATGTATGCTAGAAATTTCCCTCTTTTTTTTTTTTTTAAATGACCAAATCTTGCCAAATCATAATCTTAATGTTGCTTCTGGTAGCTTATAAACCACATATAATGCAGTGGTTACTTTTCTACATGGAAATTGTGTTAAATTATCAAATAAATCCACGTCTAAATGTCTATAATGTATGAAAAAGTCCACAGAAATAGGGCAGAGCAGTTTATTTTAACTTCACCCACCTCACTAAATGGTTTATTGTTGTAAATTCCTGCTCTTATCTCTAAAAGTGACTACTATGTGTATAAACTGCTTATGTGACATGAAATATTATCCATTGTGCCAGCCTTTTTTTTTTTTATCCCCCACATGATGGGAGAGGCAGGCAGGGAGGTAGTCATCACCCAGCCTTCACATGTTCTCATGCCATGATGACATCATGATGCCTCATTTTTAATGTGTTTTCTTTCCAGTTAACAGGATGATGCTGCGTTCACATCCTGTCTGATTTATTGTAATTATGGGCTGCCTGTTTTTTTTTTTTTTTGGGGGGGGAGAGCACTCTTGACAGGCTCCCTCTAGTAATTACACGTAGGATTGGACTCATTTTGGATGTGGGCAGTTGTAATGGGTTGTGTAAGAGAATGCTTCCAAGTTTTATTTGGTTCTTTTGGTATGACGTGAATGCAGCAACTTGGCATTAAGTGGTGGCTCTAAAATGTGCTTTGAAAAATGGATCATTGTGCCCATGGTGGCTCTCTGGAAAGAAAAAAAAAAAGATTAAACAAGGACAAAAAATGTTTTTTGGCAAACACAGTTATGCTTGGTGTTTAATGTGCAGAAGATGTTTCCGCCTTTCTCCAGTTTTCCTTGTTGTCTGCTCTCTCAGGCCAACAGGTAGCAGCACCATGTGTTCACATCACTCAGCCAGGCCATTAAGCAAAGCTGCACAGGAGCTCAGAGCACTCCCTTGGAAAGGAAAGGGGCGGAGAGGTTGATCTCACTGTACTCCCTTCCACCTCGTCACACTACAGTGGCGCCTGTTGTTGTAAATTAACACCACACAGCACCTATCAGTCAGGCTCAGGTGGTTTATTTGAGAGGAAACGAATGGCCCCTTTTAAGGTGTTTTTACACTGCTGTGCCGCTGCAGTGCCGTGTGCTTGAGACTGGAGGAGAGTGCACTGAGTTGGTAATGAGGTTAGACTTTATGGCCGTCCACACTGCTGTGTGTTTAGCAGACGTGCTGCCTGAAGTGATGGTCAAAACATGTGTGTGTGTGTGTGTTGTGTGTGTGTGTGTGTGTTTGCTTGCTTTCACAACAGATGGTCAGAGTTGTCCACTCTGTGTTCTCGGAGAAAGTGAACCTCAAAAGGTTTCTCCTGAGTTATTACAAAACAAAAATATTCGTGGTTCTTTGTCAATTTGCTCCATATGAGCAAAATCTGACTGAGAGGCTTTATTGAGTTTGAGATTTGCAATAAAAACTGCATCGATACTTGTAATAAAAAAAAACCATGCTCTGTGTTTATTATATTTGAAGAGATGAAAAAGCAACAGCTCCCGGGGCTTCGGCGTTAAAGGCCGAGCCAGGGCCACAACCAGATAGAAAAACAGCCCTGAATTACTCTTAGAACAAATAGTCTAGAAAGATGCATCTGTTTTTTTGTTCACTGCCTTGTCTCCACCCTTCCCCCACCACCACCCTCACCCCCTCCTGAACAGACAGACAGCGCGCGGTGTCACAGCTGGTATTACTTGTCGAGCGAGTGGGGCTCTCCCTTTTGCTAATGGACTAATCTCTTTCGGGGGTCACCCAATTTCACCTGAGATAGATTCACTCTCCTTTCTTTCATCTTTAACTAGGTTATGTCGAGACTCGTCTCATGAATGCAATGATGTTAAAGCGCAGGAAAAAGTACGCTTGTGTTGCATGTAAGATTTTGTACAACTGTGTATTTGTGTGCTTGTGCACGTCTCGTCTTGTTTATAGCCGGTTTGCTTTTGAAGTTTGAAGACTGCTCGTCGTTGTTTCTTCTTTGAAAAGAAATTTCTTTGTGACTTGCAAAGTATTGTATCCCTTCATGCAAAATTCAGATGCAGTCATGAGCAAGTATGGCAACTCAGCCGAATCATGGATTTGAATAGAAATGCTGCATCTGTACTTCACTTTGTGCGATCACTTTAATACTTCCACTGAAATAGTTTGGTTATTTGTTGATCCAATTTTGCAAACAGCTTGCTAGCTAGCGATAGAACATAATCAGCGATTATGAAATCAATACTGACCATCTGAATAACATGAGGAAATTGGAGAATATGCAGAATTTAAAGAATTGAATTGGGCTGTAAAAGATCTTGAACTCACAAAGGAAACCTCCTATTAAACCATAGTTCATCTCACTTATTAGAACAGGAATGCTTAAAATGGCTTCAAAATGTGAAATCTACCAACTCATTATCTGCTGGATGCTTAACCCATTATGGCAGCTCATAATGTCTCTCAAAAGGCTCTGTAGCACTCTCAGTACTGTGTGTGGCACGGAAGTGTGAAGTGGAATCTTTTCTAGTGTCGCACAGTTAGTGTACTTGTGTTTTTTTGATCAAAGAGACCCTGAGTAGAAAGTGAGATAGATGCCATTACTCACCCAAGAATGGCAAGATGAGTAAGATATAAGAAAGAAGATGTTCAGTAAGGGGAATTATGTTTTTCTGTGCTTGATTGTGTGCATTATGTCCTCCTCAGGCCATGATCAGAATAAGAAATAAGTGGAAATGTGAGCATAGGGGGGAGCGATGTTGCTGGAAGGGAAAAAAGGGGGACACTATTATGGGCTCCTCAGACAAGAGAGGGCCGTTCAGACAAGCAGGATCGTACTGTAAATTAAAGCAGCATTAGGGTGGGGAGCCCAGTGTCACTTCCCATCAGGGGGTGCAGGATTCCTACCGGCGCCCCTAGCAGCAACGCTTTATAGCCTTGATGTGGAGGATCAAGCTTAATTAACTAGTGACATTGTAATTTGAGCTTTAAATTACCAATAAATAGAAAATAAAGATGAAGTTTTGGGTGAAACTAAAAATGATCAAAAGTTATAATGACATTAAAACTTGTCTGTTACATAATCTTTGATGCAGCTCAAAAAAGGAGAGCAAAGAGCAGGGTTCAGTGCAAAACTAAAATTAGGAAAATATCAGATAAGAGTCAACCATTAACCTGCTCTACTTCTGTGAGAGGAGAAAAATCTTTGGATACTACCGTTTCCAAGAAATTAGGTCGATGCATCAACCTGTCCCCAGAGAAATGATGCTTATAACATATGCATCTGGACCATATGGTATGGTAAGCGCGGACTACGTACAGTAGACCTGAAATTAGACAAAGCAATTGTCTAATTTAGAGTGTGAAAATATATACATAAGTGCGTGAAAGTGTAATTCTGATGTAACACAGTTTAATATAGACATGCATTAATGATTTCTTTGTGTGTGCCCTGCACCCCTCACACAGTGGGTTGGAGTGGTGCACACCGACACACTCACACACTCTCTTGTTTCCACCCCCAGCAGGACACTGAACAGGTGGAGCAGTGTTGGTTTTTAGGGCTGTGAAGGGAGCGAGTGTCTCTTTATGGTTCCTGTTTGTGTGTGCAGTTGTTGAAAAGAAAAAGCAGTTTGCCCCCTTCAACTCATGTTGAGTGAAATTATAATTTTAAAGTTTTAGCTTCATTATTCACTTGATTATAACTTTTTAGATGTCGTCGTTTCATGGCCAGTGCTCTAAAACGGTTTCAGCGCTGTATATATTTTTAGATTTGTTCCAGAATCTCATTACTAGAACAAATAAAACCTTTAGATTAGATGCAGTGAGACAACAGTGCAAGAAATACAAGTTATCACATGAACATGCTGAGTTTCCTACATATCAGAGAGAGCAATTCACTCTCAGCTGGACTCACCAAGTTGGGAGATGTATGAGTGGCTTTGCCTTGAGAAAATGAAAGGACTTGTGTGGCAAAAGTAATCACTCTCAGGCAATGACTCAATGAGAAAAAGGTCTTTTGTTCGCCTGTGACAGTTTTACACACAGGATTATCAGTAAAACAGCAGCAAGTGAATCTTAATTACACTTTGGTGATTGGCTTGGCCCACTTTTAGAGCCAGCGTGTGAGATATATTCAATTTTTATAATCTCGGCTGAAATTGCCTCTTCAGCTGTCCATTTTCTTAAACGTAATTTACCAGTTAGGTTAAGAAAGGCTTGAATTTGGCACTTTATTGGCTTTTTATACATGCTTGTTCATGCTTAGGTGAGATCAGTGAGAAAAAACATTATGATGTTTTACCAAACAGACTACGTCTCAGTTTTCTCTTCGCAATTTTCTCACTTTCCTCACTTGTTTGTTGCTCTGTCGTGCAAAATAATGGTTTATTTGTTATCCAAGGGGAGGGACCAGAGTTCTATTGTTTCAGCTATAAAGAAAAGGCTTAACAACAGGAGAGAGATGACTGTGCTATGCAGTAGTGCTTCTTTCTTTATGCAGGAATACCCCCATTGAAATGCATGAAGGTATCCTTGGTTTTGGTGAAAGACCAACAGCACTCTGAAATTGGGCGGCCCTTGTTTCAGGGACAAAAAGTGAGGTTGTTTCTGTCTTTTGTCATTGACGCAGCCCCCAGCTTTCACTGGATTCCTGTGGACTCCCGCCGACTGTATTGTGAGGCTGGCTCTTTTTAAACAAATGAGTGTATGATAGCGACTTCTTGCTCCTGCTCCTCTCTTTGTCATTAATATGGAACAGCACACACCCCTCGGAGAGGGCACAGAGTAGCTGCTGCCTGTCCCTGCACTTCACATGTGCAACCTGACTGTGGGGGGGGGCATCTCTCCTCCATATGAAAAGCCTGTGGCCACACCCATATTTAACCAGGCCTGGATCTTTGTTCAAATTCTCCATTAGAGTCATTGCTCTGTTTTAATGAATTCTTTGAGAGGCCTCCATTAACTGTGATGTTAATCATTCGACCTCAGAGAATATTCAAGGAATACCATAAAGGGACACATATGTATGGAAAGCCAGAGGGTGCGTGCCTATGTGGCCTTTGTTTTTGTGAATTGCATTTAATGAACTTCTTTTTCTCATTAAAATTCATATTAAAGATTAAGCAAAGACAAAAGAGTAACACTGCTCTCAGCACTGACAGTGTCAGCAGCAGGGTCTCCTACTGACCCACAAAGGGGGGGGGGTCATTGTTGAGCCTCTGATATTTATGCCTGCACTCCCATAAAGTCATTAATTCTGCCTATTTATGAGAGTCAAGTGGCAGGACAGGAGGTTGCCATTGTATCAAACCTGTATTTTGACTTTGTCTGAGGTTCAGGGAAGTCAGTCGGGTTGACACAGCTTTTGTGCAAAAGGTGAAACATTCATTTCAAGCCCCAGGCCAACTAATAAAACGACATGGAGTTTTGTCTTCCCATTCATTTCTGAATCATCCTCTGTTAGTTTCCAACCCTCTTTTGCAATACTAAGAAGTCGCTCTATTCACTCAGACGCTGTTTAGCGATTTTTCATTCATGAAACATCACACTGCTCGCTGTTACGTCTTGCCTTTGGGACTCAACAGAACAGCCCTGTGTCTGTATTTGACCCTGGTATTCACATTCTTGCCATTTTAAAAGCTGGTTCTTTGTGTTGTGCTGATGTCCACCATCCTTTCTTCATAGACTGCAGCAGCAGTCTGCAGTGCCTGAAGCTGTCTTTGATTACATGCTGCTTCAGTTGAATTTGCAGGAGACAGGAGTTCTCATTCAGGGAGACTCTCTCTCATAGGGGATAGCAAGAGTATATCTCTGATTGGAATTAAAAGCCTGTCTTTCTGTTATTGCCTTAATACAAAACAAGATAGAAGGTTAAACGGTTGGCCTGTCTCTGTGGGTCGTCAATGTATCATTACACTTGGGATTACCCCTGAACATTTATAGAGGTCTAAAACATGCTCATGGGGACAAAACCCTGCTCTCATATACTGGATGCCTCTCTTGACATTTTCAAATCACAGTAGACTTTGAGGGTGTTTTTCTTACAATGGTAGATATCTTTTTAAAACTCTCATTTATTGGATTTCAAGCTGCTCTGTATATTAGATTCTCAACCAGAAGCAGTGGTAAAGTTGCCAAGGATCACGAGGAAAGATTGTGCAGCAGGTCGATTAATTAAAAGGAAAAACCCATGAGTTAAAATATCCAAATAGGAAGATCACATATTGGTGTGATGTTGATCTTAAGTTATTTTGTCACAATAACCAGCAAGCAGCTACAATATGACGGACTGACCCTAACCCAGCCTCCAACCAACCTGAGTCAGCTTTAACACCTGAACACTATGTGTTGAAATAGCAATGGATAAACAGTTTAGAATAGCTAAAAGTAATCCATAATAATTTAAAATAATTGATACATTGTCAAAGCGTCGTCTGCCAATCAAAGTGGTAAAATGGTATGAAAAATAATATTAGTGTATAAGGGGTACTTGAGATGGTGTGGTATGTGGTGATATGTCAGACTGAAAACCATGTTGCATATTCTTTGGCTGTCGTTGTAACTACCAACTGATAATTATATGATTTATTGAACAAATTTACCGTAATGAAAATAAGGTTATTATTGGAACCTGTCTGGTTCCCCATTCCCTTTTGAAAGCAAGACATTTTTTACGTTCCAATCCATGAAAACTTTGCCTCAGGGCATGTAATTCCTAATGAGCAACTTCTTGGAAGAAAAAAAACATGATTAAGTGAGAAGAAATATAATCCACATTACAGTATGTTAGTGAAAACTACCTTGTTGTAAGCAAAATTCATCAGCAATAGCGGCAGTGTTTCCTCAGACTCGACATTGGTTTTTGTTCAAAGAAGCCAAGTGGTGGCTTTTTGCATGTCAATTACCACACGAGTGATTCTTACGCTGATACATGACCTGTGGATGTGTTCGAGATAAGTTTCGTGATAAGACGCTCTGCTTTTGCTGTTAAGTATTCAGCTGTTCCACTGCCAGACCTTACGAGGAAGGTGAAGAGATTCTTGTCTGGTAATTGGATGCAATACTTAATTTTCTAATGGGACATCTTAAGAGGTCAAGTAGCCTCATGTTCCTGGGGAGAATTTCTAAGCATTACACATCCCACTGGTGCAATTTAAATACCAACTTTTGTACTGACTTATCCTCTTAGCACAAAAAAAAAACGTTTATTACTCTGGCTCAACTGTAGTGCAGTTGCAAAAGTAAAGGGAGTAATGTGTGATAGTAAACTCACAAGAAGCCAGTCTACCCAAGGCCCTTGTCATATAAAATGCTTTATTACCGTGCCTGGCTATTCTATAGAGTGAGGACGTTGTTAAATGAACTTTGCAGTGTTTAATTTTGAGTAATGAAGACGCCATAACTCATTATGCTTCCATTCATTTCCCCTCCATACAAGTGGTAGATACAGAGGAGATGACACATCATTCCCTCATATAATGATAGTGATTTAATTGGATTGCGCAGGTTCACACAGCAAAAAGTTTGACACTGAAAAATGGACAGTTATTTTCTTTTTTAGTGAGTCTAAGTCAGGGACGTTTAGGGTAAAGTGTATTTTTTTTACTCTTTACCGAGGAAATCCAAGGATTACCTGTCTTATTGCAGAGGGCTTGCTGCAGCACGCTCATCTGCAAACAGAGCAAACACAAACGGATACACCAAACCAAGACAACATCACAGCTACTGTATGCCATTACGAGGATATTTGTTCAAACAATATTATCCCCCAGTGGCTTTCTAATAATTGTCTGTTACCTTTCTGCTCAGGATGGCATTTCTTCAGATGTCATGCTTGAATGAATATATTTCTTATTGTCCTCAGTAATGTCTTGTGTTCACATTTTCATATACCAGGTCATTAAATCTGCAAATATGCATGTTCTTTATATTAATAACAACTGAAGACAAGTGGAATTTTTTACCCCTCTTGTTCTGTTTGTAGTGATATCTTTTTTCCATTTTAGTGAGAAGTTCTTGTTGAACTACAAAATGACTGATTCTACAGTCATGCTAACACCAGCGCACTAACATGCTCACAGTGCTGTTTATCAGGTATAATATCCTGCTAACATCTTAGAACCATCTGAGCATGCTAACACATTATACTACAATAACAACTAAACCAAAGTTATTACAATTTATTCTGAAAGGAGCATCGATGTCTGTATGAGGGCTGCAACTAATGATTATTTTCATTGTTGTTTAATCTGACAATTATGGCCTTGATTAAATTATTAGTTAATTTGTCTGTAAAACTAAAAATAATAAAAATGAACATCATAGTTTCTCACAGCTCATGTCTTCAAATGGCGTTTGTTGTTCTACCAACAGTGCAGAACCCAGTCACTCAAAAGCCCATTAAGTATTGGTTAAGTTACACATCTGACCTTATGGTGGCGCTAGACGAAACATCAGGGATCACCAAAGTCACCAGGCTTAATTATCTGGTTAAAATAAATGTCTTTCATAAAAATCTGTTCAATAGTTGTTGAGATATTTCAGTTTGGAACAAAGACCATTGCCTTCTCTAACCACATTGCATATTTCCAAATAAGTGCATAGCTTCTACCACTAAGATTTAGTTTTTTTAAATCACAATGTGCTCCTCATTATCAGAGATGTTTTGTTCTGTTACAATTTATAGCCTTTTCTGGTCTTTCAGGGGAGCCTTCGCCTCGAGCTCCTACCTTTTTTTGTCTGACCGGGCAGTAAAACCAGCTCATTGCTCCAGAGGACTGAACAGCGTGTTGACTCAGTTTGCTTGAAGGGGGCTAGTCTGTGTAGAACATTCCCATGGAGATTTTAACTCCTGAGTTCTTTTGGCAACATTGTAGATATTTTTATATTTTTTGTAGATATCTCGGTATGTGGAAGAAGAGGTGTTTTTTGCTTATTGACAGGTTTTGTGCGAGGTGGGGTGTTTCTCTGCTGCTCACTATCAGTTAGATCTGCAGGGATTCTTTTGCTCCTGTTGTGGATGTACCACACAAGACAAGAAGCAGAATGGGACCGGTTAGAGATTCGCAATGCCAGAGTGGATGGTTAAAAGCACTTACCTTGATGTATGGCTTCTCCAAATGTCATGATGGAAGAAGAAAATGTAATAGCCACTGCTAATGAAATTACTGTGCCTTAAAGGACCTGTGGAACCAAGACAACAGTGACATATGCTGAATTACATAAACTAAGAGGGGTTATCTCATCTTATAGAAAGAAAAAGACACAAACAAAAGAATAAGATTGGCCTTGTTGGGATCATTTTATTTGCTTTATGTCTTTAAAATAAGGAGGCTATTAGTGACCTTGCTTCAACAAAAGATACGTTGTCGTTTTGGAGATGTATTTATTTCACACAAACAAACATTTTCCCCTTTATAGAATCTACAAATTCATTGTACACAAAAACCAGCTTGGCGCCATCGGAGTTTACACTAATAAAACCTTTCAGCCAAATCATGTTAGTGGTTTTCCCACCACGTAAATCTGAAAGTCCTGAAGTCGTAGGAAGACTCGGTGGTGTGACAGTGCATGTTAATCTCCAACCTTTCACAGTACTCCATCAAAGCAGACGTTGGTCCATGGGTATTAAATTTGAAACCACACAGATTTGATGTGCAAGCAGGTACATAATCCTTTGTGTGTATTATCTGCATTCCATGTATTCCTCCCACCGCTCTCTGCTCTGTTTAGCCAGCAGAGGCTTTAGGACCCCCCCAGAGCCAGAAGCTGAAGCAGGACCCAATTTGAAACCGTCATGCCCTCTTAATACCAACCAGGCTGTTTGGCTTATTGGAATGGGGAGCATTGCCTGCACTGTTTCACAGTGAAGGGTTAGAAGGTCAGGTCTGTCATTATGAGTGCACAACAGCATACATGACTCCTTGCTCAACTAATGTGAAAGTATCACCCTCGCCACGGCAATTACCATAGATGAAAGCTACACAAGCCATCTGCTGAACAAATGAAAATATCTATGTAATAATAATGAATATTTTCTGTTGTTTACAGCATAACAAGGCATACATTATTGATATGGCAATGTAGGTGCTGTGCGTTCAGTTCAGATAATAATAAGACTATCGCACATATATCCATGAATCATCCATTTTGTGTTGGGAAAATATTAGTCCACACCTCATGCACCGCCTAATGAAGCTCTTTAAGATCAATAAGTGGATGCATTCTTGTTTACCCACAAAGAAAAGTGATGGGGTCTGTGCTGATTCATCTCCCTCTTTCTCCATTGCTCTGGTCAGGGCTGTGCGTGGGTTTGTTGTCAGCTCTGCTGTGTACAAAAAGGCTCAATTTACCTTCAACAGGGGTGTGTTGTGGCAGCAGGTTTGATTGGTATCCTCAGGCACCACCTGCAACTGTAATATTGTCATACAGGTTGTATAATAGTAAACACAACTGCTCCTCCAGGACCAACAGGCTGCACATGTTCAAAGGATTTCCTATTGAAAGAGATGTGGGGGCAGGGCCTGGGCGGGGCCAATTTTACAGGAAAGGGAGCACTTGTGGTACAGACAGACAGGCAGATACTTGAACAAACAGCCTGATTGCACTTAGGTAAATAGTAGATTCTGTAGCTGCCAGCTGGGCTAATATTTCAAAATAAAAATTAATTGTGATTCACTGAATTTGCTACCAGTAGGAGGATGCTTTTAGTCTGATGGTGCAGTGGGTATTTCCATCTTGACCCTCCTGTAGTGCCGTGTTTGTTCGCATATATAATATGTCGAGCATGAGGGGTTGTCATGGGTCCTGGCTAGGGCTGCAACTAACAATTATTTTCATTACAGATTCAGCTGACATTTGTGTCAGAAAATAAGGGGGGAAATGCCCATCACATGTTGCCAGAGCGTAAAGTGATGTGTGCAAATTGCTTGCTTTTTAACTATTTTCTGACATTTCATAGACCAAAAGATTACTTAAAACAATCAAATAAAAAATCATTTTATTAGGAAATCTGTTGTGCAGGAGGGTGTGTAATGGGTCTTAATTGCATTACAAAAGAAATTTCTCAATTAACTCATTAATCTTTTAGTCCAAAGAAATAATGAAAAATCCATCTCATTTCCCAGAGATCAAGGTGACATCTTTGAATTGCTTGTTTTGTCTGACAAACAGCCCCAAGACATTCAATTTAGTTTCATAAAACAGAAAAACAGCAAATCCGTATACTTGGAAGTTGTTTGCAGTTAATGATAAATTACATAAACTGTGAATTAATTCTAAAAATTGTTGACTTTTCTGTCAATTGATTAATCAATTAATTGACTAATTGTTCCAGTACCAGTCTGTCGCTCTTTGTCTACCTTTTGCTGTATGGCATTATAGCTGAAAACTCTTCAGACTAATGATAAAATTGATTACAAATAATGTTCAATCTATAATCCAGAGAGCAGACACTTACCCCTAGAAGTCAGTCGTGCTCTAGTTGGCTTGGTTGCTTCAGGCAAGCAAAGCTGGCAGGTTTTATGGACTGTATGCAAAAAAACTGATACCTCCTGTGTGATGTGATACCTCTTGAAGAGACCTGGTGAAACGACGAACACTTTGATCTCAAGAAGGTTGTTTTGAATGTGTCAGGAATATTTTAAAGCTGCCTATTAACACATATTTGTCCGAACAGGAGGGAGAAAAACGTAAATGTTGGAAGAACTTGACTGAGGAATTTATTTCTTGCACTTAGATTTATGGATATCAGTTCAAACACCTCAGCAATTCAAAGGGCACTATATTCATTAGTGAGAAGCATTAATCAGTGTTAGAGGCTCCATCTGGAGTATCACACCATCTGCTGTACCTCTTTAACCCTAGCATTTATTTTATTAGGCTGTAAACATTTATTATATTATCACAGTGACTGTGACTGTTTTAAGCCTTAATTGGGTTGATTATACTTCCCTGTGATTGCTGGAGGAAAAGGGTCTGTGATTTTAATTACATAGGTTTAAAAAAAAGAGTTTTCAAACAGCAAGTTTCTACCCTCGAAGAAAGCGTGTGCATTTATCTGCGCCCCGTAATCTCAAACCCAATAAAAACACCAGGAAACCATGTGATCAGATATCCGTTATGGAGGCTCTGCTAAACTCAGATGCATGCAACTGAAATGTTTTATGTCTAGTTGGAAATCCCAAGAATACACAGTATGGACATGAATCAGAGCTGCAGGTTTTCAGTACCTGTAGGGCCTTCCATGCACACACCCACGATGTAAAGCTGATCACGTGTTAGTATTCTCCTGTATGAACTAGCAAAGTGTGCTATATCGGTGCGGCTGAAAAATCGTTAAACACTGGCCAAAACAAAAAAAAAATTATCTTTGGATTTAAGCTTGAGCTCAACTTTAGCCACCCAAAACAGACTCTTTGAAGAGTTTCAGTAAACTGCGAGACTAAGTAAGTTCAAATTCAAAGCCTCTGTGATTAGAAGCAGAGTTGTTGCGTGTGGATACAAGCTCTTCATTAGGCATGAGTGAGCAGGACAAATTAAATAACGCTTGCAGGATCCTCCAATATAATAAAGTTTGAAGGCTCCTTGGCATATGAGAAAGTTATCACATTTAAATTACTCAGAAATAATTAAAAATGAATGAGTGGTTTCGAATCACACGTCTAAATGGACTGAATTGAGAGTTAATAGGCCTCAGCCTCGCTGTCCTCTACACAAAAGCAACATTTAAAATAAACTAATAAGCAAACTCAATAGGCCTCCGTTCTTTGGTGGTGGCAGTTCATGTATTTCATAAAGATACAATATTCTTATTTCTGTTAAGATTGAAGGTCACTAGTTTTTTATTACTTCTATCTCAAAGGTTTTAAACTCCTGATTGACCTGTCAAAGTCTGTAGATGGCCTTAAGTGCAAGTGAACTCAGAAAGGTGCTGTACGATCATTTGCACATGTCACAACCCTAATTAAAATGAACTTTATCTGTGCAGCAGAGGGATTCAAGTTGGCAATGCCCAGTTTTTCCATTTTAATAGCTAGAAATGATTTGATAGTCCCATTTACCCTGTAAACTAGTGATTGGCTTTCAGGCTCTCAGGCTGTGTCTATTTTTAGGGAATTGCTTTTAATGGATTGGAGGGGGGTGGGCTTTAATATGTCTTTTTGGTGATGGACTTTTTAAAAGTCTTACCTGGGAAACACAGTCACTGTGAAGCAGAGATACGTAGGCTTCCATACACATGCTGGCTTGGCTTGACCAGCACGGCAGGGATTTGCATATCCAAGGTGAAGGTGTGTCTTTGCAGAACAAGTAGGACTTGTCGGTTTCTGTATGTAAAAGCTGTCCCCTCCTCCCCGGCTCAACACACTTGAAGTGAATGAAGAGAGAGCGGCATTAGAGAGAAATAGAAAAGTAAAACATTTTCCGATCGATTCATGTCGTTTACATTCTAAAGCGCAATTGAACACAGCCACTACTCCGCACAACCCTGCGGGAAGGTGCCACATTGTCATATTTTGTGTGAATGCAGCCGAAGCGCATGCTACTGCTATCTGCTACTGACAGGGAATTTAAGTATCTGTCTTGTTCATTCATAACCCAGAGGCTTGGGGGAGGTAACGTCAGCGGAAACAGAAGAATGAAGTCATTGCCAAAATGTTAGGCACTGAGTTGCATTAGGTAGAGTTAATGGATAAGTAGGAAGCGGTGTTCCTGTGCTTTGTTAATGACCTAATGTTGCCTTTAATGGCAAGTCGTTAATGGGAGTTCTTGGTGGATGTTTAGAGTCTGGATTGTGAGCTTGCCTATGATCGCCCCCCCAAGTCTACCCACCGGCATCTCACAACCACTTCTCCCCTCGGGTCCCGTGGCCTGGACCCCTCAAATACATAATTCACGATATAATGGACGTGATTTCTGAGTGCACTTACCACCCGATCACTCCAGCAGGCTGCTGTCTTAAGAGCAGTCCCTGAACCGGCGCAGCTCATATGCTGACGCAATTTATGTCATTTTTTAAGAGGGTTTTTACGGACCCTCGTGTGGTCGAGTGTATAGAGGAGAACATTTCAAAGACTAATGATCATGCCACAAGATCAATTTCTAAGAAACCTTATGGCAAGTCATTTAGAGTGATAATCACCCTTCTTGTAATATGCTTTTATCTTTCCCATCTGTCTCGCCCAGAGAAAAATGTAACAAAATGACTCTGTGATACTGCCAATAATGTGGAAAGGCATAGACTAAATATTAGATACTGTTTCACAGATATTCCACATAAAAAGGCATGTGTTTTCCTTCCTTATTGTGTATACATATGTTCTTCAGCATTATGGTAACATTTATTTGTGCTTCATTCAAGCAGATATTATTGTTCTTTGCTGAAACTTGGCAGAGCAATCTAAATCAAAGCTGAATTATCTGCTTTGATTGTGCTGTCAGCATCGTTAGAGTGAGACAGTAATTTAAAGGAAATTGAACATAATTTATTCAAAACACTTGACAATTGTTCCCCTTTAAAATCTCATATTAAACACACTTGTTAATCAAAGGGAAAAATGCAAGAGATTCTTACATAATCAAATTTTTTCTGAATTCTCTAAATCTTTCAAAGCTTAGTTAGTCAATTAATGATGATGCAGAAATTCAAATTGCACTTGCATTCTGTGTAGTTGTGGATGTATGTAACCCTGGTGGAAGCGTGAATGGGACATGGTTTTGGCAATCTACCTGGCAGTCTGAGGTGTATTTTGTTGCTTGGCACTGGGTTTTTCTTATTACCTTGGATAATGCATCAAACACAGACAAGGTGACACCATGTTGAGATACTTCCACTGCATCCTCATTGAAATTTAATGGAAAACTTTACTATCTAAAACATCAACAGGAAATATAACTTTTTGATGCCAGTCCCTCAAAATCACATACTTTCCTCATTACTTAAAACAGATTGAAAACCAAGAGTAGACAATAAAACAATAAGTTAGTCCGACAGTGTCCTTAATAGACCAGAATGCAATGCAGTCACGAGACATCTTGTGTTTTGAGCTACAGAGCAGGGCTCATTTCTTCCTTTGGGCTTATTATTCCAGTCCACACACTATTATTCTCCTCACCTATAACCCACAGCTGATGCAAAGTGTTTGCATCTGTTCTCTGGGGACTGTCAGCAAGTATTCTGGGAATTGTAGGAAATCACAGAAGCAGAAGCAAACAAGACATGATATGTACATGTACTGTGCAGTCAGAAAGTCTCACATTCAGACTACTAGGTAGGAAAAAGAAGGAAAATAAAGAAAGCGTCTGAAAACTTGGTTTCAAACCTTGTTTTAAAACATTTTCCAACTAAGCCCCACCCATTTAAAAATAAGCAAAAAGCCATAGGAAATTGATCTAATTGAAAATATTGTGTTCATATAAGACTCCATCAGTCGTTAAAAATCTGATAAAAAATAGGATTAAAGGGCCTTTAAAACCTCCATTGCTCATCACAGATTCATGATATATATATTTAACAAGACATTTCTCTAGGCTTTATCACACCGTTCATTACACAAGTGGCTAGAAACACCTGAAGGCAAAATAATTCTTTTTCTGCTTCTTGAGCCCTCCCCTATTTCTTTGTCCCCTCTTCTCAATCCCTGACGAGAGGCGGAAGCAGCAACCTGATCCCTCAGCATCAGGTCTGCACAAGTACTGAGCCCTCCTCAGGATAAGTCTGAAACCAGAGAAAATGGAGCCAGCATTTTCAGTCACAAGGCAACAATAGGAACCCGACAGGTGGGACTGCAGGCGATGCATTAGCCCTGTTCCCACCTGCTGTCGTCTGTAGGTGTCTGTTGACCACACATGATGCAGCAAATGAACATTGTTTTCTTTGCCTGAGGGGGAGAGAACTACCTATATGTCTCTCCAGAAAATATGTTTCACCCTGGAAACTACATTTTATATCTGGCAAGAGGAGAGGGTGAAACAGGTTAGGCCATTCATTTCTCGGGTACATTGAAGTATAAAGATGCATGGAGAACACTGATGAGGGTTATTTTAGAGTACTTTACTCCTCTCTGCCTTTGCATTCTTATATTTTGTTAAACCTCTTATGCACATTAGAGTTCTTTTCCTTTATTTTCCTGAATAACATGCAGTATTAACATGAGTTTTGTGATTGGGTATTTTGTTTGCCAAGCATGATCACTTTTGTTGGCTTGGTTGCACAGTGGTCTAAAAATGTGTCCATGCTGCTGGGGTGAAGGAGGGGAGCCATTATGCTTAATAGACTCAGACTAATAATACTGTGTGTTGTATACTCTACATAATTCCCCATTTGCTGTCCATCCTCCTCCTTAGCAGAGCACAGGCTTGCTTTGCCCTGAGGTGACAAACATGGCTCTGCTCAGTGCAGGCTGTGAAAATGTGAGGGCTTTTTATTTATGTTATTTTACTCTAGCTTTTAAGGCTGTTCGGTTTTTGACACAAAAAAAAAGTTAGAGCTCAAATGATTAATGGATCGACAGAACATTTGCAACTATTTTATTAATCGAACAATCGTTGAAGTCATTTTCGAGCAAAAACTATTCTCTGGTTCCAGTTCCTCTAGTCTGAGGATTTGCTGCTTTTCTCTCTTCTATATAGTTGTAAACTGAATATATTTGGGAAATTAGAAATTAATCTACACACTGCATCTGTATTCCTGCAGATTATTGTCTGGATCAATCATAATGTCTATAAAATGTCAAAGAAAACATTTGCTGGAGCCCGTGACATATTCACATTGGATTTTTTGTCTGACTGACAAAACCCAAATATGTTCAAAATAAAACAAAGAAAAGCAGCAAAAGTTCACATTTAACAAGTTTAAACCAGCAAATGTTTCCCATTTTTCCTTGACAAATGACTTAAAGATATTTAAGAAGATAGAAGAGGAAGATCTTTTTTATTATTATCAAAATAATTGCGAATCAGTTCTCTGTCAATTGACTACCCAGCACTAAAGTAGCTGTTTAGATTCTAAAATTCTAAAAAATATATTCTAAAAAGATATTTTATCATGCATGGTAAAACTGAGCAGGTTTTCAGTTATCTGAATAGTAGAACAGGATGAATTAATTGAAACTTTAAGGACACAAGCCTTGAAAGAGATACCTTGCCTATATGTTGCACAGACAACATAATATTTCATAAGTAGGAAAATAAATTGTTCTCCTGTTCTTTAGACTAATTAACCACTCCGATATTATTTCATTGCATTGTTCTGCATCAATTCAGTGTTATATATTAATGTTAGAAAATATTACACACTCCTTTCAGTCATAAAACTAATAAATATGTTATACTTTGGACAATGTTTCTCATGGTGCTTGTAGATAAGAGAGAGAGTGGATCACTTATTAAAAACAAAAAAAGACTAGACAGGCCTGTTCAGCTGGACAGCATTGACCCTGTGGGGAACATTGTCTGTGAATGAAACCTTTGTCCCAAGTTGTTCTGTCCATAAATGGACCTTCTTTTCAGATTGGCTCTCTCCGAAGGTCAAAGAGACGCAGGGCACCATCTTTAGGGTGTTGGGTAGCTTTCTGTGTCCTGAAACAGATGCAGGGCATAAAATGAGGCTTGGAAAATGGCTCCAAATCTACACATCAGTGCGGTTTGTTTCACATAATGCGGCTTTTGTCAACCCCAGGGTACTTGAACAAACTCATATCTTACTTCTGCAAAATAGATGAATTTAGGCAGCCTGTCGACATCAGCACTACAGCTGAAATGATTTTCAGCAGTTATTCAGCAACTATTTGGATAATCGAGATGATTTGCTGCTTTTCTTCGTCACATAAGATAGTAAACTGCATATCTTTGGGTTTTGTTAATTGCGTGAAATAAGATTCAAGACGTCATCTTCGGATTTGGAAAGATTTTATAGCAATTTTTTGATATTTTCTGGCGACTTCAGACAAAATGGTCAATTGATTGATTAATCAAGAAAATAATCTGCTGATTATGGCACCAGGTGAAAAGTTAAGGGATCACCAAAGTTATTGCAGTTCATCCTGAGGAGAACTGTAATGTCTTTCTCAAAAATAGTAATTATCATCTGGGGACCATGAATGTCTCTACTACATGTTAAGGCAGTCCATCCAACAGTTGTTGACATCGCCATTATAAGAGCTAGCATGGCTAAAAGGTCTGTACCCCACCCATAGAAATGAGAGCGATGTAATATCTTGGAGAATTACTACCATCCTCCTCTTACTGCAACGTACAGAACAGAACATACAGGACAATTCGATGTGCGTGCTTACTCCATTACATGTTTCAAAAATGGAGAGTCACTCAGCTGCGGACATTAGTCGTTTTTGCCAACCAGCTCTCGACACTCCGGTTAAAAACAAAAAAAAAAACACACAAGCTGATGCCCTTAGTTTTATGCTATAAAGACACTGACAGGCAATTACAGTAGGCAGGAAAAAGCAAAATTATAGAGCACACAATGTTGACGTTTGGAATGGTGCTTCCATGGTTCAGCCAGCAACAAAAAGAGAAGCAGTGTGAAAGGGATGTTGTGCAAGTGTGCTGTCAGTTATCCATCAGTGACATGATTACATCCCTTCCCTTGAGAGAGACAGACAGAGATAGTGAGGATGTAGCTGTGTATTTAAAAAAAAAATCCCTCTTAAAGCGAGCTGGTCTGGAACACTTCCTCAGCATGAATTGATACTGTAACAGAATTCAAATACAGTCAGACTTGTCATAGTTAGTAAAGTATGAGCTAAGAGTGTGTACGGAGTGAACGAGCTGACAAAACAGCAGCCTATAGTGCTCATATATTACCAAATAGCTACAAGGATGCTTTGGGGACCCTGGAAGTAGACTGAGCAATTTATCCCAAAAAACCTTCCCACACTTTTTCCATACATATGACAGCAGTCCCTCGGTTTGTCTTGACAGCAAGTAATGACAGATTGAGCGCATTAAATCACTGATCTTTTCTCATTTCTCATATTTTATATAGCTAATCAAAATGCAGCACTTGTTAAATTATTAAAGAAAAGACAAGGACGAGAAGCAGAATGTCATGGAAGGTTAGGTATTCTTTGATTTCTCCCTTCTTAGGCAAGCACTGTTCACTATAAGAATCTAGCCTTTCCTCAAGTATTATTGATCTAGTTGAAGTGGTTCTGTCTGCCCTCCTCACCGCTGAACCGCTTCTGAAGCGAGGCTATTTGCCATCAAGTCTTTGTGGACATGTGCCATGGGATCTTCATTCACTGCACAATCCTCATTTTCAGTACTTAATAAGTTTTGGCCTCGGTTTTTGTTGCAGCCGAAAGATGTGCGCACACACTCAGACACACACACACACACACACACAAATGGGAGGGCGTAAGGTAGCAAAACAGGGATCTAGAGACTAGTGTGGGGAGGTAGCTGATTTCCCTGGTGAGCTTATATCTGAGCTGTCGTCACCTGTCTCTTCTGTGGGATAGAGGCGCCTTAATCAGGAACATGAAAGTGTCTCCTGTGGTGCTGCCTCCTGTCTCTGTCACTCGGTTGTCTATTACTTGATTTTCCATCGCCAAGTGTATACACAAATTTTTTTGTGTCCAGTATGAGAACTCTTAAATTCACATCAAGCCTGAGACGAGTTATTTTGGGTAGGTGTAGTGAATTAGAATACAGTTTTATTTAAGTCAGATCTTCTGTTTGCCCTACTGGAGATCCATCAGTTTGACGCATTATTTCTATTTGAAGTCTCCAACTTTCCAACAATGGAATTTCATATGTTCTGCATCTGTGAGTGGTGTTGACAGTAGTTATTACATTGCACAATCTATATTGAGTTCTGTTTTTTATAACAGTTTAAAACAGTTTGTTCACCATTTCTCTCCAAAACATTGCTAACTTTACAGTGCAGGGTAACATACTGTAAATATATAGAGATGTTCCAATACCATTTTTTTCCTTAAACTCATGATTTCACTATCCTAGGACAAAAATGGTGAAAGGGACACACAACTTAATTATTACTATTTTTTTCACATGCAGCAGTGGGGTCTGTGGGACCCCAAACATTAAGAGGGTAAAGTAACAAAAAAAAAGGTCTGTCTGTTAACCCTTTTCTTCTGTTGCCACCTCATCATATAGACAACTGTTAGCCTTTTTCTGTATGCACAGTGTGTGTGCATGTGTTTGCCAATGTGAAGTCACACTGTTCACCTACTTTTGTTGCGAAGGATTACCTTATCTCAGTAAGCAGCAGGAGCTTTGTCTTCTGTAACTCAACATGTGCGATTAGTTCTCATTGTGTAGCAGTGTAATCTGTTCAGATAAAGCCTTTTCCTTAATACAGACTCTTTTAAAGTTCTCAGAGAGGCTGAACACAGCTTTATTTGAATATTCAAAAATGCCTATTTGAATTTGAAATGTAAGGAGTCTATTAAACAGGAAGTTTGATAACCTTTCCAACACAGCAATGCTTGCAGTGAAACCTGAATATAACTGACTGTTGTTATTTAACAATTGTAAGATTCAGCAGAGAAGGATGTGCAGAACTCTCTCCTGAGAAGTTTGGTTTTCAACACAGAGAGAACATACGTGGACTAGGTTGCCAACTAGACAAAATTTGGATGTTTCCTCAACCATTAGAGTATTCTGGCACCAACACAGCCAGGTGTAGCACATAATCTAGATACTGACAGATTATTTTTGGCACTCTAAACAACTCCAAAAATGAAATGTAGCAGGGTATCATCAGATTTGACACATATGCAAAACATGTCCCCATGTCTTGCACAGAGGGCTCATTAACTGCCTCCCCTTAATAGATTCACAATGTCTCCATTTTCCTTTTTCCGCCCAGCGTGTGCAATCTTTTCTGCCTGGACCAGAAACCTGCATGCCTAGCTGAAGCCCGTTCAAGCATGAGAGTCAGTTTCATTAGATTTACATCAGAAAGACAAAACAAGGGAGTGTGGGATGGCTACATGAGCGTGCTGTGTCCGCACTAGCAATCTGCATTACCATTTCAGGTGGATCGGACTGATGTACACCACAGTTGCCAGAATCTGGATGTGAGCAAGACTCTGTGAAATGTGGGAACACATTTACAGTCCAGCACACTGCCCATTTTATGCTGGGCCTGTAGACGATCAAATAGAACTTCATCAAGTGTTTAAGAAAAGAACTGCTGTGCCTATTTATGAATACAAGAATGCAGAAAATACCCGCAGTGATATTTTGACCGAGCAAATTGTTATATTGAGATCGATCAATGCATGACTTGATTCTAAATAAGCTTTTAATGCTTTTAATCCACTTCATAATGCGAGAGGAACAGATTTTAGGTGTGGCAAATCATGGACAATAAAGGGAATCAATGCAGGAAGTAGTTTTAATTGTGCTGCACTTGACAAGTGACAGGGCTTATCCCTGTGTTTGGTGAAGAATTCCTGGTAAAACTGTCAGCAGTTGAAATGTGTTGAGGTTTGTTTTGTCCCGTGCTGTCACTATTAAACGTCGGCAAGCCTTATTTAAATGCTGGGGTTGTATCTATGTGGGTGAAGGGTTGTGGTATCAGTGTTTCTCAAATAGTTTTTATTGGGTGGGTTACACAGCTTTGATGCTCACATAAGCGGCTACTGCTTCAAGGATAGAGCTGTATTTGGTTTCCTTTTTATGTATTATTATTATTATTATTATTATTATTAGATTATTTTTTTAATTCTATCTAATTTTATATGGATGTCCTGATTAATTAGGAAATCCAAAAACTTGAAAAGTAAATCACACTGTAATGCCATAAATTGGCATTTTGGTTATCTTTGGGAATAGTTTGACATTTTGGGAAATACACTGATTCACTTTTTTTTGCTGACTGGCTGCTGGCTATAGCTTCATATTTAACAGACACACGAGTGGTATCATCTTCTCATCTTACTCTGTGCAAGAGAATTAATTGTATTTCCCATATTTAGCCCTTTAAATTGAGAGTGGCAGGGCACTCATATCAGCAACAGCAAAAAGCAGAAAACAACTTGAAAAAGACAGTACAGCAGAGCTAAAGCAGAGGCAGAACATGCCCTGTTTGAAATCATGAAATTGTCTGTTGTTTGTCATCTGCTTGCCGCAGTGGCTTTGCTGACAGGTTTTACTGGTTAGTTCAGTATCGGACCCCGATGTTGTTTGAGACCTGACAGTTCATAAAGATGAGTGACAAGCATCAGACTCTGAACTTGTTCAGCTGAATGTCAGGAGGACAGCAGCAACAGCAGACTGTGTTGACTTGAGGCAAACTGTTTGATGTCGTTGTGTATCTTTAGCAAAGTAATGCATTTCAAGAGCACATCACCATTTTATGAACTTGTTTAATCGTCTCGATTTCAAATAACACTTGACAAAAGGGGGTTTAACATGAGGGAAACAGAACAGGCAGAGTGGGAAGCAGGCATTTGTGCACCTCTGAACTTGTCCGCTTATCCTGACATCACAGGCCACTGTGCAAATATGCCTTCAGGGTCCCAGTTGTTACTCTGTCCTGATGTAGACAATGGTAACCATAGTAAAAGTATTTACTTTCATTCAAACAGGATTCAAATGAGTATCACGCACAAAGCAAATGAATTAACCGCCCCATCTTTGTACTACTGCGAGGAAACGTTTAAAACTCTGATAAGTTAGGAGGGAAAGTGACAATAAAACTTTTGTTGCAGTGCAGAAATGGCATTGCAGTTCGCAGCTGTTTGTGCATGAATATAATCAGACAATTTCCTGGTTGAATGCACACAGAATATTTGAGCATCTTCATTGTTTTGCGCTTTTCCTGTAAATACACGAACATTGCCACTGATTCACCAGATAGAAACTGGTTGGCCGCTGCGTCGTTCTCTTACACTTAACTGAACTGCTGATGAGCTGTTTTGGAGTTTTGCTGTCAGATTTTCGTTTCAACACACCCACTCGTGCGTTTACCTTAGCTTGAACTCTGAGAGGTCTGAAATGTGAATCTGAATACCAAAAAACAGAGCAACACCTCATTTTCAGTCGGGCCATGGCAGCCTCTTCTTCCCCTGCGGCCCTCTGGCTCTAACCTCTCATCTCAGCCCATTGAGACACTTCTGCTGGCTCCCTCCTCCCATCCCCCTCTCAAGCACTTTGTCTCCATGGCGATGTTTTGAATGAAATTTAGGGCAGGAAAGGTTTGGGTTTGGGAACTCCTAGAAACTGCTGCTCTTAGTGTATGTAGGCGAAGACTAAGTGGTATTGATAAATGTCAGTCAAATATGTACAGAAAGGGGAGACTTTGAAGCATTCAGAATTATAACGGATTTCAATTTTCAGTCAAAAATATCATGCTGTGTTGAAGCTGACCAGATTAGCCCCTCCGGAAAAGTAATTGAAAAATGTGCCTCTGCTTTTCTCTTTTGCAGTCAGCGGTTTAGAGACTGTTATCGGCCTGCATGGGGAAACACTCGAGATCCCCTGCAACAATGGAGCCATAAAAGCAGAAGACATCCTAATCACTAAATGGAAATATGTAAGTCACAGTGGAGGTCAATAGATTCAAAATGGGGAAATCTGTCTGACACCCACTTATCATGTCTGAACCACGCCCAGTCTGAGTGCATATGCCGTGCATTAGACCATGCATCTGTCTCTCCATATGACACCGCATGAACAGAGGGTGTGGAGCAGAGCGCTGTGTGCTTTCATTTGAAATGGAAGCCAATGCCATGTGTGACAGACGTGTAACAAGTGCACTCTACTCTGCTCTCCAGGACAAAGGAGAGGGACTTCCAGGAGACCTGCTGGTCAAGCAGAAAAACCAGAATGTCTCAATCAGTGCCACTGATGAATATAAGGGTCGTGTGAGCATGGCTGCAAACTCCAGCCTGCTGCTTTCTGAGGCCAAGTTGACTGACCAGCGGACTTTCACCTGCATGGTGGTGGCTGGTGCAGACATCACAGAATATCCTGTCAATGTTGTGATTTACAGTGAGTACAAGCTGGCATAAATCTAGAATAACTTTCCTTTTTTCAGACTGTGTTAGTGTAAGTGCTAGAATGAAGAAATCACCTACAATAACACTCCGTTCATTAACACGTTTTTTTTTTTTTTTTATGTTGCAGAGGCACCGTCAAACCTGGAAATTTCTGACAAAGCGGAGGAAATAGAGATTGGCAAGCGTACAAAGGTGAGGTTTTTAATGAAAAACATTTCTTATACCTACATTATTTTAGAAAGTAAACCATGAAGGGAAATCCCTCACTTGAGGTATCTTGAGGCATAGCAGAGACCATGTTACTAGAGTAATAAGTTCTTTCAAGTGATTCTCATGAATTAGTAAAGAGCATTTTCCCCCTCCCCTCCTATTGCAATTAAAATACCCAAAGGATATGAGGGGCTTTAGAAATGCTTTGGGCATTTCATGGTCTATTGCCTTGAAAACTACTTGATTCTGAAATTCTGGAGAGGCACCAAAAAAAAGCTAATTCGCTCTGATGTTTGGTCAATTGAAACGACCAAACCAAGAATCAGATTTATTCTAAATACTTGAAATGGTGATTTTTCTATCAATATTTTATTCCTTGAGTGCTGGCTTTTGCTTTTTTCTCATGTTTTTGATTTCTTTGTTCCACAGCTAGGAAAATGTGTTGCACAAGACGCCAATCCAGCTGCAGAAATCACATGGTTAAAGAACAATAAACCTCTGGTGGCTGATGGGAAAGGTATGCATTCTTCATCCTGTTGCATGATTATAAATGCTAACAAAACAGCTCTTTGGAGTGGTTCTGACATTTATAAATATTACATTTACAAATGTATTTATTCTCCCTGACTGGGACCCTTAGTGTAAATTGTTGTTCAGTGATGAATTATGCTGCACTCGCCAACAGTGTGAATGCAGTGTGTTTTGGTCATTACACCATTTTCTTCCTTGTTAGAGTTTTCAGACGGAGTTGTTTTTTTTCTGTCCAGGGATTTTCATTAAAGCCTCGGTGCTGGTAGACCCTGTTACTGGCCTTACGACCACTACCTCTGAACTGGAGTACTCGGCCGAGAAGGAAGACATGGACGCCCAGTTCACCTGCAGCACTCAGCACGCCGTGGGTGCAGAGCTGGTGTCCTCTCCAGTGATCTTCACTATCACCTGTGAGTCACTGAACCCCACTAACAACTTTCACTGGACTCACTTTCTAAACTGCACCAACTGCTGTCTGCAGACAAGCTGTTGTCAGAGTAACTTCTGCACAAAATGAAAGCCTAAAAGCTGGTTGATCAATGAAAATGTAATACTATAGTTTTATATTTAGGAAGTATTTTTTTTATCTCGATTGTTTCATTGTTGTTGTGTTCTTTTTAACTTGTTAGCAGGATATTTCAAAAACCCGCTCACAGACTTGACTCTGAAGTAGATGAGAGTATCAATACCACTCTCATTTCAGTGAAGTAAATATAGAGCTACAGCCAGCAGGTTAGCTTAGCTTAGCATCAAGACTGGAAACTGCTAGCCAGCCAAGAAATAACCCTGTTTAAAACCACAACTTGTCATTTTTACACCATGGTTTCAATGTAATATTTGAATTACTAAGCTTTAGAGGTGTTGATATGCTGATTTTTGTTTTTTTACCTTTGCACAGAGCCGGGCTAGTTGTTTACAGTCTTTATGCTAAGCTAAGCTGACCATCTCCTGCTGTAGCTTCGTATTTAACAGCGAGATGTGAGAGTGGTATCGATCCTTTCATCTAACGCTCAAGCAAGTCTCTAGCTAATAAGAGTATTTACCAAAATGTCGAGCCATTCCTTTTATCAAAGACTTTAACTCAGTCACTTTCGTATGTCCATATATGAAAACAACAAAAATCCAGCCCATGTATCTCATGATTATCTATCACCTTGGGTATTTTTTGGTAGAGATTGAAATCGAGATGCAAACTATAAATTTCTATGTTGTATTCTTAGAAACAGCAAAAAATACAGCAGTGCAGACTTAGAGCAAGTATGTTCTGTATGAATTCATTCCAGTTTTGTTAAAAATATGAAAAATTTAAAAACAACATTGCAGCAAGGGATTTTTCCACTTTTAGAGAATCACTCTGACCATGCTGTTTTCTACCAGGTTTCTGTGTTTAAGAATTTTCTTATCGATATCTGTGCTTTTTTCCCTCATGAGCTTCATCATTTTTTTCACTTGGAAAAATGTTTTTAAAGTATCGAGAGAAGTGTTTTCAGTTTTCAATTCTGAGCTTTAATTATTGAAGTGGTTTCTATTGACTGTAGTGATATTTAATACGACATGGCATGAATCTAAAAATGCAGTCAGACGTAACCTCAGTCTGACTATTTAATTGAAGTTTTTCCAGCATTACATACAGTGTCTCGCTGGGCTTGTCAGGACTTCATCACTCATGACCCACAAGCTCTCACAAAGACCAAGAAAAATTCTTTAAAAACCTCAGACTGTGGCCTCTGTTATTCTTCAGACTATATTAACAATACTTTTGCTTCCAGCGAGGAAAGACAACAGTAACGACACCTTTAATGGTGGCAGTTGAAAAATGAGGTGTGCATCCTGTAGCTCTGTACTGGGGTTCATACTGAACGCAGCCTGAAATATTGAAGTTACCTGCTCAAACTGGCTTTTTAAAGTAGAACTTATCTGTGCTGGAACGTTTTCTTAGAAGAAATGTGGAGTTTGTCTCAGATGGAGCAGAAACATTGAGCTTTGAAAGGATTGTTTGGTTGAATGCCTCAGAATGTGGCTGCAATTCAACCATCTCCTCTGCTGCATTTGGAAGTTGGTCATAACTAATACTGAGGCACAAAGTCACAGCTCTCCGTAGCGTACTGACACAGTCGGTCACTGCAGTCCCCGCTGTGAGCTGTTGGGGGCACATGCTCCACTTAATATACATCCAGTCTCTGACTTTCTATCTCCTATTTTGTGCACAGATTCCACAGAGAACATTGTCCTTCAGGTCATTGCTCAGGACCCTCTAGTAGAAGGAGCCAACATGACTCTGAAGTGTGTGGCAGATGGTAACCCAGCTCCTACCAGCTTTAACTTCCACATTCAGGTACATATGCTGTTCCTTCCATCACGCTTATTACACCTTTCCATCTGAAACGTATTAAGTTATACTAGGCATCCTAAACTAATCACCTGCCGTTTGTATGTCTTTAAAGGGCGAAGTGGTGAAAGTGGAAGACACAGACTCTTACACCATCACAAAGGTCTCACGTGACACCACTGGTGAATACAAATGCTCTCTCATTGACAACCCAACAATGGAAGCATCTAAGGACATCACAGTCAAATGTAAGAAACCAAAACATGTTGTGTTTCTTCAAAAATAGAAATTACTGCAATTTTGCCACACATCTGTCATTGTCACTGTGATTGCCTTTACTGCCTGTAATCGTATTTGTTACTATGAAAGCAGAAAGTGTTTGCTAGAAAAAAGAAAGTCCTAATGTCTCTCTTTTCCAGCCTATACCTGTCTTGCTGTGCTTTGTGGAGAAAAGTGTTGTGTCAACTGCACTGCCTCTAATAAGCTGCTTCTGCAGGGCTGTGAGCCAAGTGCAGGGTTGTGTGGTTAACAACAGGAATGTTTCGACCCTTGTCAGGCCTCTGAACCATCTTTTCACCGTCCTCACCTCTCTTTTTAGACCTAGACATCAATTTAAACCCCTCTGGAAATATCGTCAAGAGTGCCGGTGAGACCTTGGATATAACTCTCCAGATTGATGCTTCCGGAGAATCAAAGGTCTCATGGACAAAGGTAAAAGCAATCTTTTATACAACAAAGCCGAAATAAATTAAGACAAGTTTAGTGGTTGTTATTCACAGTGCTAATATTTTTCCCCTTTTTTTTTAGGATAATCTTAAACTGGACAAAGAGCCCAAGTTTACCAAGGTGACTTACGCGGACTCCGGTCGCTATGAGTGCGAAGTGACAATGGGGCTCCTCAGCCGGAAAGCTTCTTTTGAGCTGGTTGTCGAAGGTAAGGACTTAAAGGAAGCTCGGAGGCTTTGGGTAATATGCTCATTTGCTTTGTTGCTGAGAGTTAGACAAAAAGATCAACAGCACTCTCATGTCCATACAGCAAATAGGAAGCTACAGCCTGCAGCTAACCCTAACCTACCTAAAAACTACCCCTAACATTCACAAATTAACATATTGTTTCATGTTGATTGTTAATTAAGGTTGTAAGGTTTCTGCTGTGCGGCAGATTTTCTCAGTTAGACTAGCTGGTTCCTGTCTTTATGCTAAGCTTAACTAATTGGCTGCTGGCTGTAGCTCCATATTTCCTGTACAGACTTGTGAGTGGTATGTATTTTCTCTTCTGACCCTCAGCAAGAGGTAAGTGAATAAGGGGATTTCTTAAAATGTCAAACTATTTCTTTAAGCAAAGATTTTCCATAGTGACTGTGGGTGTGTTCGTGAATGAAAAGCAGCCATGATAAAACCATTTTCTCATTCAGATGTATCTGAAGAGTTACGTCCTGTTGCAGGTGCTCCAGTTATCAGGCAGCTATCCAAACAGCGCGGTGAAGACGGCAAACATGAAGTCTTGATTTGTGAAGCTGAAGGTTCTCCAAAACCATCTGTTTCCTGGAGCATCAATGGCACCTCGGTATGCACACTCGCACTCTACACTACAGCATTAGCCTTTATCGTAATTACATTTAAGTCTTCCACTGATAATTGTTACTATCTCTGAAGGTCATATCTATCAATTTATTTATAACTGCACCTACATTTATTCATTGTAATTGCAGGAGGTTTTTATTTTTTCATGAACACTCAGCTCCCTTTGTGCCAGCGCACAGAAAATTATTTTTATTCCTCTAGGCTTTAAGAAACCCCGAAAGGAAACATGCTGTATTATTAACACTAACAAATACAGTAGTAAATGTAAATGTAGTAGTTCTTCTGCTTATTGTCACACGGGAACTAAATGGGAAAATATTATATGTAGTTTGTACGTAAGGATACAAGCTCAAATGTGTGAATTTAAAACCATCTATTCATCAATGGTCTGTTTTGTAACGTGCTAAGATGTTTGGGTTGCAATACTGGAGGTTGGAGGTATCAAACAGCATCTAGGCTTCACAAGATTCTGTGATATCCCCAATGCAGTTACACGCAGGACTTTCCAGATTGATACACGCAGTTAACAAAATCGAATTCAGTGCAAGGCTGAATGCAAACTGTCCAGTGTACTCGGAGTAAGTTTGTTTATGATGTCCATGGAATTGCATTCGAGTTTTAGTGGGAGCAGATGCAGCATACAATCATGAAGCAGTGGGTAAAAACAAGCATAGTGTAGGCACTTGATATCTTGACCAGTTTTAGGACAATGATGTATTGGCGGAGCTATGAGGGAGGGTGTAGGACAGTTACGCAACTTTGATATGCTAGCCTGCGCACACTGTGGTGACTGAATGCAAATTCATGTTAGGTGTTCACTGCCATTGTGAACAGTTCATGCCATATTTCCCCATTTTTTGCAAAGGGGTATTGTTCACAAGCCCATTTAAAAGTTATTGTCTTCATTTGGAAACACCCATGGTTACCGTGGTAATATTAAATGTGGTTTAATACTACAGCAAACACCTCTTGAGCAGCTCCTTTGTCAGAAATAACAGGAGATCAATTACGGCGCAACCAAGCAAACTTGTGTTGTTTTGATGAAGAAGTCGAGTCCTATGAATCCCTTGTGTGTAGGACTAAAAACTACTAAGTGGTCATTAATATACAAGGGCTATTGCTGAATAAAATGCAGAAAATCTCAACAATTATACCTTTAAAAGTGAAATCCGCATTGTTTCACGTGCTACAGCAAAAAATGGCTGTGGACGGTTGTCTTGGTCGTAGAAGCTTGCTCTTAGCTTGAATCAGTCATTGTGAAACTTGCAAAATGTGCCAGCATGGTTGACACTGCTGGGCTTATGGCTCATTTTGATAACTGAACCACAGAATTTATTGTCAGCGTCATCTAGCAGCTGCAACGCATCAAGATGGATATCAGCTTTTACAAGTAACCACACATACTGGTTATTCTTCAGATCCTTCCCTTGCCACTTACAAACACACTCATGGGTGACAGATACACATCATGCTATAAATGAAAGCAGTCATTGTTTCGCTGATAAATCAACTAGTTTTCACAGAAATTCATGAACCATGGTCTTCTTATGTAAGATGGGAGATAGCAGATTTTTCCGGCAGTAACAATTGCAAAGACATCTTTAGTCAGCAGCATCTGAATGTTGTCAACACAGTAGCCAAGACATATTGTAGATTCTGTCTATCTGCAGAAGGTGAATGGGACACTGGGATACACTTAAGGGTTATATTCAGTTTGGTTCATCAAACTACTTCTGAAATAACATCAGCAGAGATGGGAAAGTGTGACTAAACAGATGCAGTCTGTTTAAGCCTCCTCCTCTTAGACAAAGCAAAACAGTCCAGGGTTTGCCAGCATCCTGGTCCTGAGACAGCTCTTGCTTTGCTTTTGCCACTCACCCTGTACTGCAGAGTGAGTGAATACTCCCTGTTATGTGCATAGCAGTTTGCACTGTTAGTATTTTCCCCAGCTGTCACACTTTTGAACTTATCTAGTCCAAACATTTCTTGGCGGTTGAGTAAATTTCTTCATTTTCTCACAGGCTCAAAAACAGTATTTTGCAGCAAACTGTCATGAAGACAATTTGTTTTAAATGGGCCTTTTTTCTCTTTTGTTTCTGTGGCGTACCTGTGTGCACACTGATAGCAGACCCACTCAATGAAGCAGTCTGAATTGCATATGAACCTGAGGGTGTCTGTATGATGTTTTCAATTCTTTTCAGCCCTTTCAGTCAATGCCTCACCTAAAAAATAACCTCACAACCTGAACCTGTGTGCAATAATTAATCAGTTACAAAGGTGCACAGAACTCTTTCACTGAAGGACAATGCATTTTAGAGATAACACACGTTTTCTACATTTCAGTCAAAGTTTATGTTTTTCTCCTCTCTCGTCCCAACATTTAAAGCCTATTCAGAGAGAATAATGTACGGCTTGAATGCAGACTCAGAAATGGGTATTTACAAAATGTCTACATCCGCTTGTATATGTAGGGGATGTGAAAAGGGTGTTGGCAGTTTGTCTTTGTGTCTGAGGTTCTCCTCTGAGACTCAAGTGTCTATATCCCAGAGGCTCACATGCTGTGTCTTTGTCATGGAAAGGCTGAGTCACATTACAATCCAACGTCCCCCCCTAGTGGTACAAAATATTCCACTTCTTATGTGCCGTTGCAGGTTTATAAATCCTACAGTGTCAGATATGTAAATACTAACATTTGTGGGTTTTCTTCTCTGATTGTTCAGCTTGATGAGAGTCCCTTCGTCAACGGAAAGATAACACACAAGATCGCAGTTGTGCCTACTGCAAATCTGACTGTCTCTTGTACAGTGTCCAATGACTTTGGCGTGGACACCAAAAATATAAGTGTGTCATCCCGTAAGTACAAAGTGGTAATATAGTCCCTTGTCTCTCTCCGCTTCCTATTTTTCCTAAAAGCCTAACTCTGCTGTTGTGGATGTTTTTTTTCTGCTCTTGCTCACTCACTCTTTCTGTCTGCATGTTGACTTTACATAATGTTGAGATGCTTAAGTAAAACTATAGTCATTCAGCAGGTATGTACATGAGGGTAAAAACACCTAAATTAGGATTTTGTAATCTGTAGCTAAAAAAATCACATTATTTTGGGTTCATATATACCTTTTTGATATGCTTTTGGCAGAATGTAACAATCAGTTTACTTAAGTGCCAAATTTTAGTCCATAGTAGGGAAAGATAAGTAGTAAGAGATGAGAAGAAAACACGATTTATCAATTAGAAGCAAAAATAAATGCTGCCTTTGAGGTTTTTATCAGATTTTGTAATATTGGTGGTTTGGTTTTTGATCATCTTTTTCACTAAATCACTGCAAATACCTAACCGATGCATGCACTTAGCACTTTGTACACACTGTAGTCCAAAACCGTGCAGTGTTAATCATTCCTTGCTCTCTCTTGCTTACTCATTCCTGCGTGTTTGAGACAGCATTTCACCTCTCTTTTCCCCCCTCGCTCAGTGTGTGTATGTTGGGATGCTGGATTTAATCTGTTTCCTCTTTGAACTACCTGCATGCAAAAGTAGAATAGAAGTAGAGTAGTGATTTTTCTGAACATCAAGCTTGTTTATTCTTTTCTTCTTTTGGTTGGACGTTAATTTTATTTTATATCTGATTTCAGTATTTGAGGATGTGAGAGTGGATAAACAAGGTAAGTTGTAGCAGTCTTCTTGCTTGTAAGAAACGGTGGGGGGAGGGGGGTGAGTAAAGACTATTGGGGAATCAAATGTTCTTTACTGAAAGAAGGATCTTGATAAAATATTTACCTTTATCATCACCTTGGACTCTACGGCTGGAAAATTAATCTTTGGACAGTTTGTTTCCATTAATAAAACACAGATATGAAGGAATAAGAGGAATGGAGCTACCAGCATCCTGACAAAATGTCAACATTGCCCATAATCCCATTGGCTTATGAAATGATTCATAAACTAATAGTATCTGTCATTAACATTTAACTTGATGAGTCATAACCATGTGCAGTGCGGATGTGTCCACTCATCAATGCTTTTATTGCACATACGACTTTTTCCCCCTTCCCTTTATTCATATGCACTGAGGCTGGGGTTTCATACTGCAAAGTGTCTCCTAGGTCTCTGATGTTTCTGTTTTGTCATTGTTACAGACCAATTAGAGGATAGTGACCAAACCAAGTTGGTGGTTGGAGTTGTAGTCGGCCTCCTCGTCGCAACTCTTGTTATAGGCCTGGCATACTGGGTCTACATGAAGAAATCCAAGTAAGAAATGATCCTAATCTTAATAAAATGATTGAATTTACGTATTCATTTCCCCCCCAGGGGTCGTGCAGTGTTGCCCAGTGAACTTACATGGCCTCTTTTTTGTCAGTAGCTTTCTCACATAATCGTATATTAACAGTTGCACAGCTTTTATTTAGACTTAGTTTATTCTTACTTTTTAAAATTATTTTTTAGAGGTGCAGAACAAATCCTGCTTTATTGTCTGATTAATTTACGTACATGGTTTAAATATTATGTTGCAAATGTTATTTTGTGGGTAGCTAAACTGATACATGTATGTAAAAGGAGTATTCTTTTTTTTATTATATAACAGATACAGATAGTAACTTTGCGATATACTCGTAGTGCATACCCAGTTCCTACCAAGTTCCCATCAAATACCCATTGAGTGCACAGCAAAATATTACATCTCAGCTTCATTATGTACCCAGAGAGGAGTAATTTAGTAATATTATCCATGTGAGTATGATAAAAACTAATGAACTGAAAACTATATTTTCATACAGCAATTAAAGGAATAGTTCAACATTTAGGGAAATATGCGTATTAGCTTTCTAGCCAAGAGCAGATCGATATTCATTCTCAAGTATATACATTAGATATTAAGATGAGGCCAGGAGGTGGTTAGCCTAGCTTAGCATAAAGCCTGGAAACAGAAGGAAACAACTAAGTACTAAGCAATAATCAAACAAACAAAACAAAATGAACAGATTAAACAAACAATATGAAATGTGTTAATTGGTGAGTTTAAGAGGCAGATTTCTGTTACATTTGTGATCTAGGTTTTTCTCCCTGCTTTCAGTCTTGATACTAAGCTAAGCTAATTGGCTGCTTGCTCGTGCTTCATATTTGACAGACATAGACATAAGAGTGGTATTGATCTTCTCTTCTAGCTTTTGAATCTTCCTTTAATTGAATTAATAAAAAATCAAACTACCTCATTGAATCTGGGGCTTTTAAGTACGCTTGGGGATTTGGTGTAGTATCCCGTTTTGCTCACCTGGTAATCAATCTTGCAATTGATCATGAACACATAACTAGTAAGTTTATATTAATAGCACAGAGATGTACGCAGCTTCCATTTAATGTAAACAGTTTGTTTTTTCATACTGACTGAAGTGAAGGATTATCAGCATGTTAACAGTGTTTTCTTCTAAACAGGCAAGGAAGCTGGAAGACTGGTGAAAAGGAGAACGGGTCTTCTGAGGAGGAGAAAAAGCTGGAGGAGAAAGTGGAGGAGAACAGCCAAAAAGCTGAGGTGTAAAGAAACCGCAACCATCCTTTTGGGAATGTGAAAGGTAAAAAAACAAAACATTCTCATTTTATGTGTAAATAAGGATGAATAAAATCATCATCTTTTAAATAACACTGTTTTTATTGAATATCTTCTTTTCAGTGAGAACATGGAACTTTTGCACATTTCTCTCCACCTCTGTCTTTGGAAATGAAAAATTGAGTGTACATTGGGATGAAGACGGTTTGGATTTGGTTTCAGGGAGAATTTTACTAAAAAGCATATCCAAACACCCCTCCCCCCCACCCCACTCCGAGACCCTCATACCCTCATACCCTCACCCCTCCATTCCTAAAAAAAAAAAAAGAATGGATACTGTATGTGATATACATAACTTGTCTGCACTACTGATACATGTGTAAACTTGTCTACTATTAGGATTCATGTTTGTTAGAATGGAATTTGGGAAAACCTGAGAAAATGCAGATTCATTTTGGTTTTGTTAGTTGATTCAAGTAAAATTACTACTAGACCAGTTGCCTTTGCTGTAGGGATGTGTAGGCCTGCATTAGTCTGTGTTTTGACTCTTTGGCCCTCAGAAACATAGCAGGAAACGAGGGACAACACCGCCATCGCTTCTTAGTTTAATATCATCACAGTCAAAACAACCTTCTGCCTTCAACATCGTGGTACTAAATCTGTTTATTTGTGCATTTGTTTCAGTTTATTCATTCAGGTGTAAAAAGATGTTGAAATTGAGATGAACTTCCTGAAAGGGCTAAGGGTATATTGTCATACTCGGCGTTAGTTGTAGATGATAATATGATTTGTGTTATGTTGCATTGCAGGAAGTAGGTGATGTGCCAGAGTTCTTTGGTTGTACATGATTTTTTTAATTTTCTGTTCTTGATGTGTACCTCTTTGCAAAGTAAGCGGGAGAGAAAATGACAGAAACTCATTTTGCCAGTCTCTTTTTTCAGATGAACTGTACATTTAACATAACCACTGACGACACAGGCAGGTAGATTATTGAGAGAATGTATAGCGTAACTCAACTCATTTTTACTGGCTTTGGTTTGGCTGTGCAGATTGTTTAACACAAAGCCATTGTTTGCTTTCATTTAATTCAAGAAAATGTCCTTGAGCCTAAAAGGGTTTTTTTTTTTTTTTTTGATTGATCTGTCAAGGCTGTAAGTGAATTCAAAATTTTTGCTCCATCAGTGTTGAGGTATGATTGTTAACTGTGTAGCTATGGAATTATTTTGTAATCGAAAACACAGCGGGGACACGATGTTTGCCTCAAAGTAGCCGTTATGATATGTTTGCCTTCTTTTGAAAATCTACCTGTGATTGCTTCAGTTTGTGATGTGCACTAGGATTCATGTTTTCATGTCACATTTGTGTAGAATACAATGGAAAACACGCAGCTGTACATGTCACAATTTTGGTCCTTTGAGAACATTTGCTAAATTTGAACATATATCAAGACCAGGATGTAATTGTGAAGTATGTGGTTTTAATTTTCTTTTTGCTATTTATATTGTACAAGATAAACCTGGCAGGCAAATTCAATAATTGTCACATAATTCATAACTTGGATTTAAGTCGTTGATAAAATTGCTTGCAGACTTAACAAAAATGTAATTAAGTTCTGAGTCATCAGTAGGTTGCTCAGCGTCTGGTTGAATATAGATTCAGCATGTGATAATCTCAGACCTCCAAGCTGCTGTTTGTTGCCTACCTTGTTAAAAACCATCCAATTGGAAGAATGACCAAAGAAAGTGAACATTGCCATGCAAGTATTGTAAATACCTGATGTTTGTTTTTGTACTTTTGTTTAAAATAAAGTGTACATTTGGAAAAGTTATGTCCACTGAATATTAATTATTGTTGTCACAGTTTTCATCTGATCATCTTTTGAAATAAAGATGGATTTTATACATGCAGAGAATGTCTGGGATGATGGCGTAGAATGACTGTGTGATGACTATAGTTGTACAGTAATTGTACAAAACTAACAATATTGTTGAAAATAACCTGCTGTTATGAAGCATTATGTCAAAATTCTAACCTCTGTGCAGAAAACTGATCAGGATTCTGCATTATTACTGCACCATATATGCTAGACTACTATATCAGGATACCATCTTATAGAAATGGGTTCCTGAACAAGAAACCTGGAAGCCTGACTGTTTCTGAAACTAGCGGGCAAGACGTCACATTTCAAAGAAGGAAACCGTGACCTAAATAGGCTTGAATATCCGTGTGTGACCACAAACACCTTGGAAACAGATGGATCAACGGGATTTGCATCAACCGCTTGTGAACTTTCAGAACCATGTATGCCTTTTTACCATTAGTGGAAAGTTATTACATTACTCAGGTACTGTATTTAAGTACAGTTTTTAGGTACTTGTACTTTACTTTTCATTTACTGCCACTATATTCCTTTACTGCACCACATTTCAGAGGGAAATATTGTATTTTTTACTACACTACATTAATGTCGCAGTTATAGTTACTAGTTAGCTCTGGTCAAGATTTCATATTCAAAATATACGATCAACAAATAAGATATGATGCATTTTTATAGTGTAAATTATCCAAAAGGATATAAAATAGTTAATATTAGCTCTGCCTCCAACAGGTGCAACATCAAAATGCTGCTTAAATGTTAATGCATCAATAATGATAATCCAATAATTCAATGCATACAGTATATAGAATAATATAACATAGCAATACAACACTTCTGTACTTTAGATAGATAGCAGATTTACACTGTGGTACTACTACTTACTTCCACCACTACCGTTAACTGAGAATACTAATCTCTGAAATCTATTTTGACTCAGTATGGCGTCTCTGCATTATGTTATGTTGATGGAAACACCATTAAATCCACCGAACAGCCCACAGATGGAATTGGAAAAGGTCTGTGAGCACATTCATGAGCAGAAAAGGCAGAAATATTTGATCTGCTTTTGAAGGCCACAAGGACATGGCAGATGCCATTAATGCAAAAGACATGCTGAACAGCTGATTTAAAAAATATTTTTCTACTTTAACTAGACACATAAATGTACTTCACACAACCTAAAAACACACTGTTTGATAATCACATAAAATGCAAGATTATCCTTAGTTCAGTGTCCCTAGTGGTTCCACTCTCTTGGCCCTGTGAGAGATACTGCATATGATTAGTCATTACCTTTAACCGTTTAGGCATCATGGACGTCATCACCAGATGGCCTGCATAATGCCAAACAAAATGAGCTTCTGCTGCCATCCTGTGGTTAAACAATATACTGTAATGGGCTGTGTTGGAATCAGGGAAAAATCTGGGTTTTTTTTCTGGGAACAGAGACTGTAGTCACATAGCTGATGTCTGAGAGCATAAGCTACACAGTGGTCTTTTATTTGAAGTTTTAGAATGTGGGGATAAATCTGATTAAGGATCAGAGCTTTATTTAGATTGGAAAAACACCAAACTTTCATACAAAAAGCTGTGTGCTATTTGCTTAACAGTATCGGTCACTGGTGACAGCTTTCTCTCCTGTCTCGTTTGTATAAGTCAAACAGAAAGGAACCCTTTATTTCACACGTTATGGGACAATTCTTGTAACATTTAAACTACAATTTTAATCACATGTGTCCGTTGATTATAGACAATTAGAATCTCAACAGTCTGGTTTATGCTCAAATGGTGACAGTACGTGCATCTCTACATTTTTAGATAATTACATAGTTACAACAGTATTTGGTAACAACAACTTTATGTGCATAGACTACAGTTTATAGAGAATTTATAACATTTCAACTGTTTCTGTTTGTCTGTAGATGTTTAGCAGATTATATGTGACAATTGCGCCTAAACCTAACCTAACCAAAACCAAAACACAGTGGTGTAACATCAGAAAACAATTATTGTTGAATCTCAACTTAAAAGCTGTTAAAATGTTACAAATATTCTTTATCGTTATGAAAACTATCTGTAGGCGGACTATCCAAATAAGGTGTTACCTATAGAATTTCATGAACTTGGAACACAGTAATCACTAAATAACAATTTTGTGATCATGTCACACAACAAACTATTAAAGTGATTACACACACGAGCTCTCAGGCCCTCCATAACCATACTGTTTGTCTAGGGCTACATTGGGGATTAAAAAAATATATTTGAAAACCCCCTTCTCTCAATGTAAAGATCACTTTGAACATGATATTCTAAGTGCTTTCATTGTTTTACTTTGGGTGCATGTGCTTTGAACATTAGGTGCGGTTCGACAGTAGTCATGTATTTGTCTTGCAAAACATTGTTTTCTGTTGCTTCACGTGCATTAGGGTCTGTGTGATGATTGCTGAGGTTTGTGTGTTGTGGTTGAATGCTGTGATGTGATGCAGACACAGATGTTGTTGTGGGCTACAAGTAACATTTTTTGGTCAATCGCTCACTAATACACTCACTCAAAGACACTCAGATGTGACTCTATAGTGACTCTATAGTGTTGGGTTATAAAGTAAAAACGATACAGTAAGGCCAGTAATGACATAGTAGATATAAGTCTTACGAAGCCTGCGTTTCACTTGCAGTTAGATAAGCTTTTAGTGTTGTTAAATGGCCAATATGTCTAACCTGAATAAAAACTATTTCATCCCTCTATCAGTGGATCTGCTAAAGACAAAGGGTGTGAAATGAGGGGTTGTGTTGCATGTATTTGTATTGTATGTGGCAGCCTGTCCAAATTTCCTATGGGGATCAATAAAGTAATCTTGAATGTTTTGTTTTTTTTTTTTTAGAAGAAGAAGAAGAAGTGAAACTTTCATGTAAAAAATTCCTGGCTGAAAAGTGTTGAGAAGTTACTGGAGAAATCATCTTGGTGAAGTTTTCCTTTCAGCTAATGTATTGGCTCTCTCTTGTAAACCTGAGCAGTAACACCAAGGGGGATAGAAATGATTCAACTTTTAAGAAAAAAAAAAAGATGTTGTAATATTGTCATGGAAAAAGGCCATTAAAGCAGTTCATATTGTATGTTTAAAAAAAGGCTTAGTTGGATGTGTTTGTTGTCTGGTTGGTAAAGAAAAGGAGGAAAAATCCGAAGGGAAAATCAAAAGAAAAGCTATAAAAAAAGACAGGAGTGACATATAGGAAAATTGCAAAAAATTAAGGATGACAAGTTTGCCATGCAGGACAGTTTGCCTACATTTAACCATAAGTAGGGTGATATTTCTCTGATGCAGATTTTCCATATATGTTTTACAAAAAGTTTCATAAATATTCAGATGTTATGAAACTTTCCAGTGGTGTACAAGTACAACAAGTACTAAACTTAAGTACATATTTACTACTACTTTTGGTACTATAAATGATGACGTAATATTGCGCAGGTTAAGATACAGCATGATAAATGGGAAAATTCACAAGCTACAGCAGCATATAATGAGCCCCACCTTTAATAGCTGCAACATCAATCAATAATTAAGTAATATCAATCATATATGCATTATTGTGAAATGGTTCTGCATAATGAGAGCTTTTACTATTAGTATGTTTTTATGCTTATTTCTGTACTTTTAAAAAGTAACAATTTGAATGCTGTACCTTTACTTCTAACAGAGTATTTCTACTCTGGAGTTTTGTGACTTAAATAAATCTGAGGACTTGCTCCACAGGGCCAGTGGCATCCACATCAGTGTTGAACTCAGTCAGTAATGAACTTCTGCACTGGACAGTCACTATTTAGGCATGGCAGTGGTTAGTACTGGTGCAAAGTCAGAGGAGATACAGGTTAAGTGAATTGTTAATAGAGACACACGTGGCCACAAACCTTCTCTAGGACTTACTGCAAGCCAACAGGTAAGAAACCTTGGTGTCATCTTTAACTCAGAAGTAAACTTCAGGGCTCATATGGGGTATTGTCACTAAATCTGCTTTTTATCATCTCAAAACTACAGCTAAAGTGCGGCCATTTCTGTCCCTTAGCTACACAGAGAGAGTAATGTATATTTTTATATCCAGCAGGCCCGACAAGTGCAACACTCTCCTATCTGGTCTACCCAAAAAAGTCATAAATCAGTTACAATTGATTCCGAACTTCTGCTGCCTGAGTGCTGATTAGGACCAGAGGGAGAGAACGCATTAAACCTAGTTTAAAGTCCTTACTTTGGTTGCTTGTCAGTTTTTGTATTGATTTAAAAATGATTTTACTTGTCTTTAAAACACTTCATGGTCTTGCACCAGCCTATTGGTCGGACATGCAACGTATGAACCAGGATGGGCCCTCAGGTCCTTTGAGTCTTTTAGTTGCCCTAAAGTGCCGGACAAAAACTTCTGGTGAGGCAGCTTTTAGTTTTTATGCTCCTATCTTTGAATGTAAACACACAACCTGCCTAACCTGTCTTTGAATGTTTCATGGCCATTATTTATTTCTAAATAATTCTGTACTTTATTGTTTTATTTTAAAAAGTCTTAATCTTCTATTTTATTTGTGATAGTGTTTATTTAAATTATTTTTTCTCCATTTTATTGGTTTTATTATTACATTTGCATTATTTTTATTTCTTGTGTGCACTATTCTTAAATAGTTTTGGCTGTAAAACATTTTGAATTGCACTATTCTGTATGGAGGAAGCTATACAAATAAAGTTTGATTGAATGGTTAATTGATATAATAACTTTAAATGAAGTAAAGCCATGTGACTTGCCAACACAAAGGAAATGGCTGTGTTTATTGGTAGCATCTGCCCTTATGAAGAAATATAAAAGAACAAACCCCATGGGAATAACCGGAATATGGTATTCATACAGTTAATCATGTGAAATGTTTATCTGAGTTGGTTTCCCTGCACCACTTGATGACATGAGTGACAATGACTCTCAGTTTATTTCCTAAGAATTTGGGAGGTCCTTAACTCCTTAGTGGGTGGTGTGAAATATGTTCATTCTGCTCCACAAATGGATTAGTGGAAACATTTGTTCAAAGCATGAAACATTATGAAAACTTCATCAGTATTAGTAGTAGTCAATAGTTTTCTGTCTTTTAGAAATGTCTCGCGTGCAACCTTAAACGTTGCAAAATTCTGTGGAAGCACTGATCCCATGTTTAATTTGGCCAGCATCACCGGTGATACTGATCCAGTATAAGTATTAGATCACTAATAAAATGGCAGCAATACACCACCTTAAAGATGGGCCAAAATGTTTTTTTTCTCACATTAATGGCACAGACAAACCCCAGGCCGTTGGGTTGCTCTACAGCACCTCTGGAAACTCCAGCAGCAGTGGTAGAGCTGGAGACAGTGTTGCACTGAAGCCAGTTGCGGGTTGCAGCTGCCAATGGGCCGGCAAGGTCCATATAATGTCTTTACAGTACTTTCATGAAAAACACCCACCCACCCACACACACACACACACAACATCTGACATCTGTACACACAAGACCCAACAAAACAACCAATAGCTTTACGTAATTATATCACCTACAAGATCTAAAATAGGTTAATCAATATAGCAACATGATTTCAAATAAATCAGAATTGATAGCTACACCAATATCATATCTTTAGGAGTAAAACAAACCAGGACTGCATTTGGCAACTCCATTTCTTGCATAAATAAATACAATCTTAATCTGAATTAAAGAGTGTAAAGCAGTGATGTCTGTCCCTTTCTCAGTCCTAACTAACTGCAGCTGTGGGGAGAGGAAGTCATCATTCTTTGGATACAAAATTGGCCATCAAAATGTAAAGTGAAATAAACATATACATCTTTAATTTATATTTTTCCAAAGTAGAATCCAAACCTGTTGCTGTGATGACATCTGCGTTACGGACGTCAAGTAAAGCTGTAGCTATAGCTGTTTGTTTTGTTTAGTAAGTGGTGGTTTAAATGCACTTGAAGTTTTTAGTTTTTAAGAAATCCCCCTATGGGGTTTAGATACAGCAGATGTCATGACTTGACAATTTCCCTCAGATATTATTCTACCTGACATCATGTGACTCAGGATTTAGGGAGATAATGTCCATTGCTATGCAGTGGTTAACTGTCATTACAGTCTGAGATAGATAAAAGCAAGGATCTCAAACTCTGGCCCTCCATTATTTTTAATAATTTTGTTTAGTTGTTTTATATCAATTTAAACTATTCCTTTATATGCAATTAAAATAAAAACTGAATTATTTTGTTGGTGCAAATAATGACAAAAGTAAAGAGTTCCCTCAAATGCGTACAAACGGTTGATAAGATGAGAGCAGGTGTCAGGCCTTCATTTGTTGTTTGGCTGTGAACAACAAAGATGACATAAAATAATTATATTATATAAATGTACAGAAACTGATGTTGTTAATGTTAGTAATGGAAGAATTTTCAGAATGTTCTTGCAGTACTTGAATGTTGAAGTGGCCCTCCTATGAGATGACAATACCAGCAGTGGCCCCAAGCCAATTTAAGTTTGACCCCTGGAATAAAGAGTTTTGGGAGCAGCAGAAAATCTGTCCTAATCAATCAATCAAATTTACTTTTCACACTGGTTTCATTTTTAACCTTTGGCCTAAGTCCCTCCTCTGACTCTTGTTATTTAGCATTGTTGTTACTCTACACACGCCTGAAGTCTGAAGGGTTAAATAGGGGTTTAAGACAATACTATTTTTATTTCAGAAGACTGTAGTTGAAACTAAAGTATACATTTAAATTTTTTCAGGTATGTTTTAAAACAATAGTCAGCTGCTCATGTGTACATTGAAACATGATTGTCTTGCTGTAATCACTATTCTTGTTCTATAGAGATAATTTCCTAAAGCAACTGCAATGTAAGGGGTGTCAGTCCGCTCTGTGCAAAAATATATCCCAAAGTTTATCTTAGGCATATGAGGCCACAGTAGTCCGAGTTACATGAGTGCAGTGGATCTCTTCCAAACTTAGTGTTTTAGTGAAGTTTTTGTTTCTGTTCTTCCTCTACAGCTCAACAGGGCAACCCTGTCTGTGGAAACACAAAGAGAGAACTTTATACTAAAAAGACTGTAAAGAAAAAGAGGAAATACATTTGTTTTTATTTAAAATATATATTAAACTTATAATAATAATAATAATAATAAAATGATTTTTTTTATTGTTCTTGCTGTTCTTAAGAGAAACCTTATTTTTGCTTTCTGGAAAAAAACTGTTTGAGGGTGGTAAAGGGTGTTTTGGGGAGGGGCTTATGACCTCTGTATTTTTATTATTTTTTTAAAACCCTAGCTATGGCTCTACCTGCAAATTATTTTTGGGTTATTATTCTTCAGGTCACCAACACCAAGAAAGAAAACAGTAAAACACAGAGCCAAACATACTGTGAGAGAAGCAACGTACCACAAAGTCACAATCATAAAAGGCAATGGTAAGTTTCAAAATGTAAAAATAAACACAGTCTGGAGATATGCATCTCTGCCGGATGGTAGCAACAGGCCAAACACGGTTAAAAAAGACAGACAGGGACACCACTGGAGTTATATGTGTCCTGTAACTCTGGCCAGTGAGATTTTATTCGTCATTGGAGCATCCGGGTACTTTATTTTTTGATTGACAGTTGCCATGGCAACAAGCTAGAGCATCGCCATTTTGTCAGGAGGTTTTTTTCCCAGCTCAGTCTTTTCAAATGTTCTCCCTTCCCGCCGGAATAATGCTGTCAGTGGATATATATTTGACGTTTTTGGATATCGAAACGCGTCTAGTGGATCGGATTAAGAAGATCAAGAGGCCGACGTTTTAACATTGTTGAAATAATTAGGCGGCGCCGCACTAACTCAGTTGTCCGTGTCTCTGGTCCACCGGGCCGGTTCACTGCGCAGGTTTGGACCGCGCGCCATTTTGTGAAAATTGACACAAAATTCCTAACCAAAATTATCAGAGGACACGGTTTCTGTTTCATGTTTAAAACAGTCTGGGTTTAACCGCACTGTCGTATTTATCGAAGAGGCCGACGCTACACTTTGCACAGACAACGAAAATAAGAATTTGGCATAACGTTTATTTAGCCGTAGCTGGACCTGTTAGCTTGAGGCTAGCCAGAGAAGCTACAGCTAGCCAGGGCAGGTAGCTAATGCTAGCTGCGTTCATTTTGTCAACTAGCTAGCCAGTTCGCTAAGGTTAGCTAGTAAGTTATGCGTGCTAGTTAACGTTAGCATGTTGCTAGTCACCAGCTGATAGTAACGATAGTCAAAAGTTGCTTCGATCGCCGATGTTGCTCGTCAAAGCTGGGGATATGAAAAGCGTGTTAAATCTGGCTGCCGGCGGATTATTTTAAGAGTTTGTGCCGAGCAGAGGACGGGGATTGGATTTATCGTTGACATTACTCGCTAACCGTGCAGGGAGGGGAGAAATCTCAAGCTGGATAAGTTTCCTCATCATACAGGTTATTGGACTTTAAATGAAGATCGTGCCATCAGAGGTGAGTGCAATTCTAACACGTTATCCTCGACATCAAGCTCAACATTTCACGGTAGCGGCACCTGCGGATGTTATATATATTATATTATATATATATAAATGTAACGCGAATGGTTAACAATGATGGACGCGACAGCGAAGTTGAGAATGGTAGCTTATGGTAACGTTATGGCGGCTAGCTAACATTTCGTGGCGGTGCCGACACCGCTGAAGCCAGCGTTAACATTTGCTTCCAGTCAGGAGGTCACCGGACTACTGGTAGCGGGAGACGGGGGCAGTTTTTCCCCGGTTGTTGTGAGCCAGACGGTGCGACGGGATCGTGTGGGCTTGGACGGAGAGTCATGCTGGCACGGTGTTAACGTTACAGCTAACCCTGCGATATTAACACACTGTCATTGTATGATATAAGCGAAATGTTGCCGTTTGATTTCCTCCCAATGCAATACCTGACTGTGTTTATATTTTATATATATATATATATGTGTGTGTGTGTGTGTTTGTGTGTGTTTTAGAGTTACACAGTGCGGAAGCTCACCTAGCTAACCTGGCTAACGCCTGGTAGCTAATTCGGCTAACCTGGCTAATGGTTAACGTTGACTTGTTGACGAACCAGCTGAATGGGCCCCGCAACCCGCTGGCTCAAACACAGCGTCACTAGCTAGCGTTAACGCTGGATTGGTGAGAGATATGCTCGCTTGTCCCGCAGTTTTTTTTTTTTCTTCTTCTTCTTCTTCTTTCCAGGGGGGGGTAACGTTAACGACGACAACGTTTTAGCTAGTTAGACCGCTAACGGTAAACGTGAGCCCCGAATACGTTTTGCCCATTTATATACGACGGGGATCGGAGGCACACACACGGACGATAATGTAGAGAGAGAGGACGCAAATTAACACTGAATATGCTTTCTAAATTCCAACCATGACGAGATCTACCCCATCATCTGTAAGTACAGGTCTACCCGGGCACCGTCTTTATACACGAACCGCAGGCTTTTAATTGTTTTGGATGGGTTGCGTTTGATTCAGCTTTCGGAGTGGATCTAATCGGTTGGGCGTGAGAAGATGACACATAGGCTTGTTACTGAGGTCTTTAGCTATCACTTATGATATGATACAGCTACTAATAGCAAGCTAGCTGTCGTTATATTTACACCTAAATAGGCCCCTTGATGCCGTGATGATGAGTCGAGTCCGGAAAGGAACTGTTCAATATGTCAGTACTGAAAATGAAGAATAATCAAAGGTTTAGGAGAGAGTAAAAAAAAAAAAAAAGCTACAAGTGCGCTTGCACAATGGCTTTGTGGTCAAATACAGCTTAGATTTTACCTAGTAGGGTTAGTGGGTTTTTTTTTTTTTTAAACGTCAAATTCAACCTATAGTTAGGTTAGTCTGATATCAGGTATTGTTTGTAAAAAAAAAAAAAAAAAATGGGCTCAAACCAAACTTTTTAAATTCTTTGTCAATTTGCATAATCCTGTACAGTAATTTTAGTTGGGCTACCTATTTTTTAAAAGTATATTTCAGGTCTTTAACTATTATTTAACAGGTATATTGACAAAGGACATGATGGGAGTAGATCTTGTTAAGTCCACAGTAATATTAATCCTGAAGTGTTATGTAGTCTAGGCCTCTCTGAGTGACAGTTTAACAAGAGCTTCAAATCTTTTGTGTTTTGGAAATGTAATTGCCTGGGCATTAGTTGCTTTTGAATGTTGATCTACAAGCAGCTTACTTCTTTTATTTTTATTTTAGCTTTTTAAAAAAATCCCCCAAAGTTCACACATTTACCCCAAGCCACACTTTTTAAAGTTTTGGGGGTGCCCTCTGTTCTTTAGGGGTCCTCTGTTCTCCTTCTCAACAAAAGTTAAACCACTGTGAAGTTAAATCCCCACCAAAGATGCACAATGATAATGATCTGTTTTTATTCTTTGTAGTGGGTTGTGGTTTGCTGCTGGACTCTCCTCCCAGGATGATATGAAATTTTACAGGAGATGATGCATCCAGGTTAGCTGCTATATATTAAGCCTTAACCCTTTGGTGGGAAGGGTTACATCTAAGATCTTCTTCTCTATCAGTTCTTTTGCTTTTTTTGAATTTGACATCCAGACTGACACATTTTAGCACCTTCTTAAGTGGGGAGAAGTCAAACAACCATTATTCAGATAGGCCAATGTAGAATTAAAATGTGCATTTAATGCAGTTTACTTTTTATTTGAAAGAGCTTAAAGTGATTAAAATTGGACATAATTGTTTTCAGGTCTTAGCTGAACAAACAACAAAAATGGACACATCATATCATGACAAATCAGTCTTGTAATTTCAGTCCTTTGAATTTAAATGTATATAAAATGATTAAAAAGAAAATTATTGGATTTAAGCTTATGTCATTTAACGTAATTAGTTTTATTTTAACAGTTTAGTTGTGTCCATCGTTGCAGCATTATTTTTTTATTAAAAAAATATTTTTACAATAGATCAAAACATTAAAAAAATATATATAATATGTGTATATGTATTCATATATAGCGAGATATATAGATATAGATATATAGAATAAATAAAATATCTTAGTTTCTTAAAATACAGCCTTTCCCTGTGCTCTACCATCTTACAGTTCCTCTTATTTCTGTCAGTGGATGTGTATTTTTTCCTTTTCCAAAGCTGGGTCAGCTTTCTAATGCTCTCAGATGGAGTGCAGGTTTTGGGCTGTGCAGCTATTTTGCTGTCAGGCTCTTGTGTTGAAAGCAGCGTCTAAGTGTGCCAAAGTTCAATTTTATTTCTTGTTTATTTCTTGTTTTCTCATTGGAAAATGGGAGCAGCTCTGCCCTGGCAACAAAAGTAGGCTATTTGCATACTGCGTTGTGATTGGTCTGTGCATTGATGGGCTTGCCAAATCACGCTGTATCTCTGTGGTGATAGGCTATGCTAATTAGGTGCTGTTGCTGGGATTCTGAATAGTGGTTACTGTGTAGCACTGGTGAATTGTGTTGTCTGGTGAGAGATGCTGATAGCTGAACATGCTATTTGATAATTTTTTGATTCCTTCTGGCTTAAAATGAAGGATGATTCACTGTATAGTGTGGAGATGCTTTATTTTCACCCCTTTTCACTGTTAAACCTGCTGTTTTGCTCCTTTTTCTTCACAAAGGTTGATATATTACTGTTATAATTTATTTTGTGGTTATCCTTTGATGCATTTTTCTTAGTTTACATGTTTAACAAAAGACACTGTATTAACCTGACATTTCTTTTAACAATGAATTAATCCTTGTTATTGTTCTCAACATCTTATGGTGTTTTTTGTCTGTGTTAAAGCATGAGCTTGATGATTTCAACATACATGTAAATATTAGACATTTATAATTTGCATTTTGCATATTTCTTTCTGTCCCAAAGGTACATTTAGACCTTTTTGTGTTAAGGAAATTGTCACTGCTTGGATTAAGCAGCAAATAATGCCTATTTATATTGAATCTGTACAATAAGTAGCACATATTTACCTGTATTATTTTGAGGGCAAAAATCTCTTGTGTTAAAGAGGAAATACAGCTGGTTATAGCTACAGTACTACCCTATTTCCTTCATTGTGCTTTGTTGCCTATAATGCTGAATTAAGGTAATATGCAACTCATAGCAGTGTTAATTTCTTCCAGGAGGAGAGACTTCAGCATGCAAACCTTCGTCCGTCCGGCTTGCGCCCTCTTTTTCTTTACACACTGCTGGTCTTCAGATGGCTGCTCCAATGCCCCATACGCACCAGCAGTACAGTGACCGCCACCAGCCAAGCACTGACCAATCTGTTACGGTCTTACCGTACAGCGACCAGACACCACAGCTCACTGCCAATCAGGTACACTAACCCTACCCTACTCCAGCTGTTGGATTGCTTTAAGTCTTAATGTGTAGTGTTACAAGAATTGCAATACTTAATGTGATATGAAAGTCTACTTCCCTTTTTGCTGCTGTCACCAGGCAGAGTAGCTGCTTGTCAAATGTTCTTTCAGTCTAGCCATTTAATATTGTGCAACGTTTATTGTATTAAATTTATGAATTGCTTCTAAGATTTATCATTTGCAATTTAGATTAGTCCCTGTTATTTACAAAAGTATTGCGCATATTTGTTTGTTTATGAAATGTTGTGATTTTCCCTTTCTATACTTCAGAGGCACATGCCCCAGTGCTTTCGTGACCCAACTTCAGCTCCCCTGAGGAAGCTCTCCATTGACCTTATCAAAACATACAAACACATCAATGAGGTTAGATTTGTTTTTCATTGAAGACATATTTCTGTATCATTTGTTTGTTACATTGTAAAGATTTGACATTTTAAAAAGTTAAGAGTAAGATAAAGATTTTGATCATGTGAATTGTGTTATTGTTCATTTTTAGGTGTATTATGCAAAAAAGAAGCGACGGCACCAACAGGGTCAGGGTGAAGACTCCAGTCACAAAAAAGAGAGGAAGGTCTTTAATGATGGCTATGACGATGATAACTATGACTACATCGTCAAGAATGGGGAGAAGTGGATGGACCGATATGAGATTGATTCCTTGATAGGAAAAGGATCATTTGGACAGGTGCTTAATTACTAACTACTCACACATACACACAGTCTTGAGTTTGGAGGAACAATTAATGGTTTTATTTTGTTCTCTATAAAAAAAACCTCAAGATATTTGAAGCCACTTGCTGAAGATTTTTCATTTGCAGTCAACATTTGAAATGTTGATGTGTATTACCACACAAACAATTCTGATTTTACTTTCTGGAATATTACAATATGCTTTTGTGGTATCTTTAGGTTGTGAAAGCATATGACCGTGCTGAGCAGGAATGGGTTGCCATTAAGATCATCAAGAACAAGAAAGCTTTCCTCAATCAAGCCCAGATTGAAGTGCGCCTCCTAGAGCTCATGAACAAACATGATACCGAGATGAAATACTACATCGGTAATGCACTCTTGAAATTTGCCTCTAATCTGACTAAACACATAAAATAAATTTAAAAGCATTTTTCCTGTATTTGACTAACTTGGGTACAATTTGGTTTTCTTCAGTTCACCTAAAGCGTCACTTCATGTTCCGGAACCACCTCTGCCTCGTGTTTGAGATGCTTTCATATAACCTGTATGATCTACTCCGAAATACCAACTTCCGTGGCGTCTCACTCAACCTCACCCGGAAGTTTGCCCAGCAGCTATGCACGGCGCTGCTCTTCCTGGCCACGCCTGAGCTCAGCATCATCCACTGTGACCTGAAGCCTGAGAACATCCTCCTCTGTAACCCCAAGAGGAGTGCCATCAAAATAGTGGACTTTGGCAGCTCATGCCAACTGGGACAAAGGGTATCTAGCTGCAGTTTTTCCTTATCAGCAATAAAATGAATGTATGCAAGAATGTCCCTTCGACATTTCTGATAGTTGTTGCTTCAAAACAACACATTAGGTGTAATGAATAGGTAATTCACAGTTTACAGGCAAATGGGGAGTCTGACCGGCTGTGCTTTCTTTTTGTAGATATACCAATATATCCAGAGTCGCTTCTACCGTTCCCCAGAGGTGCTGCTGGGAATGCCCTATGACCTGGCCATTGACATGTGGTCCCTGGGTTGCATCTTGGTAGAGATGCACACTGGAGAACCTCTCTTCAGCGGAGCCAATGAGGTATAAAGAAAGTGAAAGACTACTCAGACATGTTCTGTGTTGTGTTTTATAATATAACTGTGAATGACATTGATGAGCCTAAAACATATCACACAACACTCAGGTGTCAAGCTTTGAAATTGTTGTCTCCAGTTATTGTGGCCACTCGTCTGAGCCTAAATATTTTGACAATTGTCATCTCAGAATTGGGACTTTTGATGACATTTAACTTCACATACACCGCATATAGAAATGTATCCAGTGTGTAAATGTTACAGTAACTTGATCACTAACGTTTCCCCCAGGTGGACCAGATGAACAAAATAGTCGAGGTTCTTGGTATCCCGCCTAATCACATAATGGACCTAGCCCCAAAAGCCAGGAAGTTCTTTGAGAAGCTTTCGGATGGTACATGGAGTGTTAAGAAGACCAAAGATGGCAAAAGGGTAAGCTCAGTTCTTTGCTGCAGTTAGACTCTGACTTAAATTTGTGTTTTTGTGATCATTGTTAAAAACGAGGTAGATTGTGTGATCATATACTTGAGTCATGGTTGAGCAAATCTCTTAATCTTTGCGTCGTCTGCCTTAAACAGTATAAGCCTCCAGCCTCGCGGAAGCTCCACTCCATCCTAGGTGTGGAGACAGGGGGTCCAGGTGGCCGGCGGGCGGGGGAGTCTGGCCATGCTGTTGCTGACTACTTGAAGTTCAAGGACCTGATCCTCCGGATGTTGGACTATGACCCTAAGAGCCGCATCCAGCCCTACTATGCCCTGCAGCACAGCTTCTTCAAGAAGACTGCGGACGAGGGGACCAATACAAGCAGCAGCGTGTCTACAAGCCCCGCATTAGAGCAGTCCCAGTCTTCAGGAACCACCTCCAGCACCTCCTCTAGTTCAGGTAACTGTCAGCAGAAAACTATGGGCAGACGCTCCACTGTTCTTCCTTTACAGTAGTGAAGCATATTGTCAGTTGTGTGTTCTAAGATAACACAAGAAATTGATCATACCACTTCCCTACAATGATCTTTTTGTAAGGGGTATTTATTTTGTGGAACTTGGTATCAATACTGTAAACTGTAGCAAGTTATTAACAAGAAATAATAATATTTAAACTGTTGAATCTAATCCTGTTGTACCATACGACATATTTTATGTGCTGGTATTAAGGCTGCACTCGTGACACTTCTGTTTAATCCTAAGGAGGATCATCTGGGACAAGTACCAGTGGCAGAGCAAGATCGGACCCTACCCATCACCACTTGCACAGTGGAGGACACTTCGGCACGGCCCTGCCTGCCATCGATGGTGACAGCCTCTGCCCACAGGTCAGTTCGTGATCTGGAACGATCTGAAATTTTATCCGATACTGAGCAGAGTGGTGGTTTTAAACAACAACAAAATTAATACATTTGTCTAATAAACAACTGATAACAAACAAAACAAATGATTTTATGGAAGTGTGACTGTCTCAGTGCTTCCTAAACTGAGAATGATATCAACCTTTAAACTTTATTTCATTAAGTGTACTGAAAACCAGTATGCAGCCATATTCCACAACTGACGCTTGTTATTTCCTTGACGTTGACAGGCAAGACAGCCTTACCCACCCCCACTGGTGTGGGGAGGTGGCGTTGGACCAGAGTCAGTCACTGGAGAGACCCACCCAGTCCAGGAGACCACCTTCCATGTTCCCCCTCAGCACCCTAAGGCCCTGCATCCCCACTCACATACTCATCACCACCACGGGCAGATGATGGCTACACGGCCACGCCCACGCCACTACACCTCCCCGACACACAGCTCCTCGACACAGGACTCCATGGAGGTGGTTCATGGCCATCTGTCCATGACCTCCCTGTCTTCCTCTGCCTCCTCTTCCTCTACATCGTCCTCTTCCACTGGGAACCATGGCAACCAGGCCTACCAGCTCCGCCATTTGCCTGCCGGAGCCCTTGACTTTGGTCAGAATGGTGGGCTGAGCATGGGGCTAGGTGCCTTCTCGAACCCACGGCAGGAGACTGGCATGGCAGCGCACCCTGCATTCTCCATGGGCACGAACACAGGGCCTGCCCACTACCTAGCGGAAGGCCACCTGGGCATGAGGCAGGGCATGGACCGGGAGGAGTCTCCAATGACTGGAGTGTGTGTGCAGCAGAGTTCTATGGCCAGCTCGTGACTGCACTGACATTTGGCTGTGTGTTCCCCCTGTGCGTCATTTTTAAGGTGGTGTTTTTTACTACAAGGTGTGTTGAGAACAAAAGCTGCTCACGTCAGAAGGGAGATATCACTGAACCGCTACTACAGAGAAAAACCTTTGTTAAAAAGTATATATGTAATTTTCATCAGTTTTTCTTTTGCAATCATTAGGCACAAAATAATACTGCGGAATAACCATAGTGAGATTGAGACATCCATCTTACCATTTCACCAGTTTCATGTAACCACCAAGTAATCACCATATGGTATTATGTGGCAAAATCTTCTAAGGAGCATTTCAGAGCGAAGTTTGAAGCTGTTTTGCAGGTAGCTGTTGGTGATGAAATGCTTGGCGTCCTCTTTCGGTTCAAACCGTGGACTGCCTGACATTACTGTTCCACTGGTTCTTAATTATTTTGCCCTTTTTAAGTGAAATTTCTCGTAAAAGCTGCTTGTAAATCCTGTAGCTTGACAATGAGGGGAATTGTTTGCGGTGATATTTCTTGTTGTTGGTCGGTATTGTGTAACTCTGTTAAAGGGGAGCACATAGCAGTGGAGTCCCTGTAGCGTGTGCTGGCCGGGTGGAGAGGAGACCCCGCAGGTGGATACTGACACCAACCGGGTCAAAGGAGAGGGAAGCACCACCCCTCAGGCCTAGAGGCCCCGTAGTCCTGCAAGCTGCAACCGGGCCCGGCACAGATGAGAGCAGCGATGGGGCACGGGAGACGAAAGGATCCAGCCCAGTGAAAGGAAGACAGTCAGTGGCTGGTTCTAGATAACCCTTTGGCCTTATGACTCATGGACTTGGAATGGGATGGAGCTGGACATTATCATTTGAATTAAGATGGCTTTTCTCTATTTTTCTCTCTAGACAGCCCTTAATTCTTTAAGGAAATTAAAAACAACTTAGAAAAGGTAAATAAGAATGGTAATTTGAGGCCTTTCTCGACAAAGATTTCTTCTTCAGCAGGGCCCCACATAACAGGGTCTTATTGTACACAACAACCTCCTAAACATTACTTCCTTGAAAATCTTATTCACTGATTAAGGATTTTGCAGTGGAAAGAACTATCTATTCCAGAGTCTACCCTTTTATGTTTTGTTATTTTTCCCTTTTGCATGTAGTTCCTCATCAGAACCACCTGCACAAGTCTCTCCATCCAAAACATGGAAACTGAAGAAAAAAATGAGTTAAGTGACTGCCTTTTTTCTCCTCAAATTATGCTGTGAATTTTACAAGAATTTATTTTCCCTTTGGATATGTTTTTATACCAAAGCAGTTGTTTTATAGCATATAGGTGTCTGTAACCAATAATGTAGCAGTTCACCACTTTGACGCAAAGTTTATCAAGATCTTATTTTAACGTCAATACAAACAGCTGCAATATATTACTTTAGCAAAACTGGAGACCGTTGTTGAGACCGTTGGCTATTGTGTATTCTGGCCAGATTTGTTTGCAACGTTTTACCAAAACTGTTTCCATATTAATTGGTAGATTATTTTGGGAGTCTTTTAAAACTTTGGTATGTTAGAGAATTTGGTAGTTACTCTGCAGGCTCCGGAGTAGCAAGATAGAAGCTGATGGTTTAAAAAAAAAAAGGAGACTAATGCGTTCTATTTCTGTGTCGTCGTTTTTCTTTTGCCCCCATCATACTATTTCAAAGGGTTTTGCTGCCTTTCATACATCATTTGGTCAACTTGGCTAGTTTCTGCCGTGAAGCAAGACTTAATGTCATTGTCTTGGCAGGGTAAGGATAATTGTGTTGAATGGTATTTTTCTGGATTTGGTAGGGCAGATCCCCCATGATTGTTGTCCTATTCAAAGGGAAAGGGTGTCCGTCAGCCCACAATCACATGCTTTGCCTAAGCAGACATGCATGTCCTCAAAACATTACAGTCAATAACCAGATTTTTTTTTTATATCAGGGATTTTGAAGTGCTTTCTTTCTTCTGTTGCTCATTTTACCAGCTTTGAAATTAGACAGAAAAACCTGCCCACAGCCACCATTCAAATTAAGGGCAGGCCACAGGTCATGCTGTTGCCATTTTAAAGGAGAAACCATCATAAGAAATCATGCTTGGTATTTCCACAAACACAAATGTAAAGCTACCTATATTGAGATTGGGGTTTTATCTGGATGTCAAGGTTAATTGCAAATTTGCAATCATTTTTCATACCCCGCAGAATTTGAGACATTTAGAAATTGCCAGTGGTTTTATTACTGGCACTCATACTGGTACTAAACATTCCAAAAATAAAGACTGAAGAAAAAAAATTGACTGCAGTGACTCGTAAGTGTGCGCCTATTTCAGATCATGCTGATTGACCTCTTATTTAGAGCAGTTGTCATGAAATGCAGCCCCTTTTTAATAGTTGAAATAGAATTTATGTATATATTTATATTTTTTTAATAAAGGAAGTATAGAACTCACTACCTTGCTCCTGCTGGTATGTTGATTATGTTTGTCAATTTGGTGACCATTCAGTGGGCAGGAACTCCTGTTTTCTTAGTGGCAAAACCTTGCCTTTTGGCAAAGGTACTTGACTACATCAGGACAACACTATGAGGTAGGGTTTGAATCAAACAGGGAAAGCTAGATCTTCAAACCTTAATAATTTTCACAGGGTATATTGTAAGTGCATGTACATCACAAACCTTACTTTTTGGTTATATGAGAAGCACATGGTTGAAAAAAAGGTTCCATCTTTCATAAGCCTGTTGAGTTTGTGGGTTATACACAAACACGTATACTTGTTGACATATCTGAACACCCAACAGAAGTTGAAATCCTCTTATTTAATTTGGATTTATCCTTTTCATTTTTGATTTCACATTTTTTCACTTTTTTTGTACATGCAACATGCACTATAGAATTGAACAGCATGGGGGAAAGGATAAGTCCATGTATCCACAGATTGTAAGATCTAGTCAAGACTTTGCTGTGTTTATGACAATGCCCTTTGTATTATATTAAGACAGTCTTATGTATGATATATAAAAAGAAGTTAATTGAATTGCTCTGTGTGTCTTTATTGTTCTCTGACAACTTCATTAGCCACTTTACAAGAAGTCTTCACCCTTCACCCTTCACCCCTGGTAACAAAATCATACATAATCCCAAGAAAGACATAATCTCACAGTGCTTTCGCTATCGTTACCATGCCTAGAGCACATCAATTTACATAACAAAGACAAAAAGATTATGCAATGCCCGACTATGTCTTGTTACAGAATTTTATAAAAGATGAGGAGCTCCGTCCATACGTTCCGGCTCGTTGGTCTAGGGGTATGATTCTCGCTTCGGGTGCGAGAGGTCCCGGGTTCAAATCCCGGACGAGCCCTCTATCTTTTGCTACACAGGGAGGGGCGTTGCTACGCGCCGACGGACTGCGGCTAATACGTGAATGCGTAGGAACACGAAGCAGCCTCAAAGGATATGGTGAGGATGGATGCCACTCGCCTCACCCCCATCCCCATTCCTGCTGTCTCTGCAAGGTTTCCGGGGGCTCGCCATTGTCCCTGTGCTTGCATGTTGCTGTCCGTCTCGAGGGGCCCTGGCCACAGAAAACACAGTGTGCATGTATCTTCGCCACAAAAACGCACTGATAATGCTGCCGAAGCATAGGGTGGGGGGAGAAAATAAAAGGCGGGCTCGTCCGGGATTTGAACCCGGGACCTCTCGCACCCTAAGCGAGAATCATACCCCTAGACCAACGAGCCAGGTATCAATACCATCACATCAGCCACGTTTAGTACCTGGGTTGAACACTAACGTTACCTCATATCTTCTCTTACTTTTATATCGTACATTTATCCATATTATAAACATTATAGCAAAGCTTTTACAGTAATAAATAACGTACATGCGGTTAAGTAGCCACTGATCGAGAGGAATCCGTGAGGGGAACCAATAGCAACACACAACGTCAGCTAGCGTTTATCGATTGGATTACTTTTCTAGAATAGCACTACATACGGTCAGTTAATGGTCTACATCAGAAACAGGTCATCGCATGATAGCCAGCGTACATCAACCAGTTCAGTAAATACAATGACCATCAAACGGGTCGCCCCATCCCTGTAGCTGGCTAACAGTTAGCTCCTGTCTTGCAGTGATGTGGCCGGTTGATGGCAGCAGACCGCGCTCCCTGAAGAGCCGCTGCAACCATGTCCAACGGCGAAGAAGAAACATCGGTTGGCTGTCTTTTCATTGGTCGACAGAATAGATCTGGAACGCGAACGACCAATAGTTGCGCCTCAGAGTTTAGAGAAGGCCAATCAGATTAATTGTGGGCGGGGCATAGCTCTGCAAAAATCGACCTACTCAAAATTCAACCGTTGTGAATGTTCTGTGGAAACAGTCTGCACTCTCGATAGTTGTTTACGGAAACGGCTATCGGACTCTGTTTGAGGTCATATAAGTTGTCAGTCAGTGTTAGTAAACACCTGTGTCCACGCAACCCCCCAACGAAAGCGCTCAAGTTAGCAGATGGTAATAGTAAGCTCAGTTAGCTAAGCTAACTACCTAGCCTGAAGCATGCCCAATTTTTGCGCGGCCCCGAACTGTACACGGAAGAGCACACAGTCAGATTTGGCTTTTTTTAGGTTTCCACGGGACCCAGAGAGGTAAGACATCATATATAACGTTAATAAAGTCAAATATTCATGTAGCTGCCGTTAAACTGTGCGATTTCTTTGTCCGAGTTACTAGAATGACTGAAAGCATAACACTGGTATGTTACTCATCAACACAAATGTTTTCATGTGGAGTGTAGAAATCATTTTCCTGCTGTTTAACCATAAATGTCTGTGCCAATTTTTTGGTATTTTAACTTGAATATGCAGGCTTATTACGAGATTCAAGAGGTTCATTATCGTATGTACAGTATAAACACAACTGTTATTCTGTCATTCTGTGGCAGGTAATGGGAAAGTTAGTGGTTAGTTATTGTAGCATACTGTCAGCTGATGTCTCTGTAATACACAATCTAGCTATGAAAAACTACAACCACTTTCATGTTTGATTATTCCACATAAAACAAGGATTTATTACAGTATCTCTTCATATTCTAACTTGTGATGAGGGCAGTTTTCACCGCAGTGTGACATTTTTCTCACAGCTCTGATTAGCTCTTTGATATTGTTATATATTGTATAACATTTGTCAATATCACTTTAGTTGATGTTGTAATTTTCTAACTTGTATGAACATACTTAATTTATAGACGTTTATACAGACACAGCTATTGTCTTAATGCATTGTGATGTTTATAAATGTCACATGAAGCTGGTTTTTGTGTCTTTTTAGATGCAGAATCTGGGTAGAGAACTGCCGCAGGGCAGATCTAGAGGCAAAAACATCAGATCAGTTGAACAAGCACTACCGATTATGTGCCAAACACTTCGACCCGGCTATGGTGTGCAAAACAGTGAGTATTTCACATAGTTCTAGCCAACAGCCTAATAGCATGTTTCCTCTTATCTCCCAAAAATGGCTTATTTGATTTTATTGTTTTTCAGAGCCCTTATAGGACTGTATTGAAGGATACAGCCATTCCAACTATATTTGATCTGACAAGCCATCTAAGGAATCCTCATACCAGACATCGCAAGCGGATTAAAGAACTTGTAAGGAAAATATTTGTTAACTCTTAGGTCACCTTTTATGGTTGTTTTTAAATGTACCTCCTACACTTCATGGTTTGACCAACCTTTGTCTGATTTTAATTTTAAGTTTTTAATTTCAGACTGAAGAAGACCTAAGGAAGATCAAAGAAAGGAGATGTAAGTAAATATGACATTTAATTATGGTCGTACATGTAAACTAATTGAATATTATTTTAGTCAGTATCCATTTACTTAAAACGATAACTATTCCTTTCTTGTCTGTCTGTCTGTCTGTCTGTTTCTAGTGGCATCTTCTATTGAACAGCTAAACTCCAAAAAAGATGCAGCAGTTGAGGACAGCGCAAGCACAAATGAGGATGAACCTCAGCTGTCCACAGAGGAGAAGGCATTTCGTGAATACCTGAGATCCTTGTTTGAGGTTTTGGTCATGTTGGGAAAACAGAGTATCCCATTAGTGGCTGAAAAAGCATCTGAAGCTGAACACGTGTCCAACAACTTCCAGGCTCTTCTAGACTACCGCATGAATGCTGGAGACGAGGCTTTGAAGAAGCGGTTTGAGGCGACAGCTGTTAACACAGAATACCTCTCTGCAACCCAGCAGAGCCAGCTCCTGGACGTCTGTGAGAACACAGTGAGGGAAGAGATGCTGATGGAGGTGAGAGAGAGTCGCTTCTTCTCCCTAGTGACCGGCGACCTTGTTGAATTTGCCAACGAGAAACACCTGCCTCTATTTTTGCGCTTTGTAAATCAGCAGAACGTCCTTCGAGAGGAGTTTTTGGACTTTATGGCGTTTGATGGCGATGAGTCTGCCCTGGTAGAGAGGCTGGAGGCCCAGCTGACCGACCGTTGGGGGCTCAGCATGGAGGACTGCCGTGGTCAGGCCCACAAGGCCACTGGCACCTCTACCACCAAAATGAAAGCTGTGGCAGTATTATTGATGGAGAAATATCCCCTGGCGTTGCACATGCCTTGCTCTCATATTGCACTGAACCTCCACCTGGCAAACAGTCTGCCTTTTCCTAATGTCCAGGTCGTCATGGAGATTCTGAGGAGGATTGGTGCTTTCTTTAGAACCCCGTTTACGCAGGGTGCGCTAGAAAAAGCCATCTCTACTCACTACCAGAAGAATGAAGAGAAAGGAACTGCGCTGATACAGGCCTGTAGGTTAGGATGGACAGAGCAGCACAATGTATTTGACGTGCTGCTAGACATGTTGCCGCCCCTGCTGCTGTGCATGGACAGCATCCGGGACAACGAAGATGGAAAGTTTGCTGATACTGTCACAGCGGACGCATATTCCATCACAGAAACTCTGGCTGATTTCGAGATCATTGTCACCGTCATCATCTTGAAGAACGTTCTCACATTCACCAGAGCCTTCGGGAGGAATCTCCAAGGGGAAACTCTCGACGTGTTTTTTGCTGCCAACAGCCTAACTGCTGTCCTGCATTCGCTAAACGAGGTCAATGACAACATTGACGTCTACCACGAGTTCTGGTACGAGGAGGCTGTGAGCGTGGCCAATGTAATGGAGATTCCCGTCAAGATCCCGAGGCTGTTTCTTCGGAAACAGCGCGCAGCCGACATGGGCGAAATCCAAGCAGAGGTGTATTTTAAGGAGTACGTGACTATCCCCATTATCCAGGGAATCATGCAGGAGGTGGGGGACATGTTCTCTGAGACCAACCTCAAAGCTCTCAAATGCCTGTCACTGGTCCCAGCTGTCATGGGCCAGATGAAGTTCAACACCACCGAGGAGAACTACGCAGATGTTTACCGCAACGACCTCCCCAACCCAGACACACTTCCCGCAGAGCTACACTGCTGGAGGATCAAGTGGAAGCACAGGGGCAAAGAGGTGCGCCTGCCCACCACCATCCACGAAACCCTTCAGCTGCCAGACGTCAAGTTCTTTCCCAACGTGAACTCCTTCCTCAAGGTGCTCTCCACCTTGCCAGTGCTGAAATTAGAGGACAACAAAAGCGACACCGCAAGTACACGGCTGCAGGCCTATCTTGACGGCATGCCCGCCAAGCAGTGGAACAAAAGTCTCGCGATGCTTAACGTTAACACTCACGTCAAACACGACTTGGATGTTATGGTTGACAAATACTGCAGACTCTATCCAGAGGATGATCCTGAAGCTGAAGCTGAAGCTGAGGCTGAGGCTGAGGCCGAGGCTGAGGCCGAGGCCGAGGCCGAGGAAGTGGCTGAGGAAGTGGCTGAGGAAGTGGCTGAGGAAGATGCTGCGACGAAATGATAATGACAAAGACACTGAGCTAAGCTGTTCGGGACAAAAATGAATGAACAGATATGCTGTCAGTCATTAACACACTCTCCTCTGGTCACTCATTCATGTTTTTGTACACCTTGATGTGAAGTACAAATTTTACTGCAGATGTAATGGATGCCATTTGTATTCAGTCCCGGAGGTCCCCAAGAAAAAATACATTTGTTCTTAATGTTGTATTTAAATGCTTAATCTTGCATTGTAAATAAGCAAATCTGGTAGGAGGAAAACATTGAAATAAATACTCACCGAAGGCTCAATAAAAATCGTAACACCACAAAATGTCTAGAAATATAAGGCAGGTGGGCATGATCTGTAAATATTGGATGTTTTGAGTCTTTGTCAGGCTGTTTCCTTAGACCAGCCTCCTTTGTAATTATACAGTGATCTTAATGAAAGTATTTTCTAACCTTTTTTTTTTCTTCATTGTTTTATTTGCTAAATATGGTGGATGTGGATTATTCTGCACAAATGAACTGCCGTACACAGCTAATTTATTGCTTTCTTTATTATTGGAGGCAAGTGGCCATGTTGATCTACATTACACTGATTCCTTTCCACTGACTATGATGCAGGAAAAGCACAAGAGGGAGCAGTTACACCAACATTGGCAGTATTCCTTGATTCATGCTCAATGGGAAGCACTCTTGTTATAAATAAGAAGCTTATGCAGCTAAGTATTTTGGGTAGTTAAGATGTTTACCTCTTATAGGGTGCATTCTGATTTAAATAGTTCTTGATCAAATAACTGGCATTGAACGAGAGGAATATATCCTGATATGTTGTGAGAAACAAAAAAACTCCGGATGTTGCAGTGATTGTAAGTTATTGTGATCGTTATGGAAACGTGGTTCTCTTTCAGCCAAAATACTCATTAACTAGTTTTGATTTTACATAAACTTTAACAATCTTTATTTTTTTCAGTTTTGTTTAATAAAATAATTTGTGTATAATGCAAAATGGCACTTTGAGTGAGGTTTGTGACATTTTTATTATTTTTGTCTTTTTGTTTTCAGTTGCATACTTCATTTTTGGATCCATCCAGCTTCCACCTGAAACTGAAAAACATGTCAATGTAAAAAAAAATATATATATATGATTCTTATTTCAGATTTTCAGCAATATTATCTGCCATTTCCTCCAAAGGCACCAACAAAAGGCTGCTGTTTTCATGCATCCACTGTGGTATTAAGCTGGTATTCTCTGAGCATGGCAGCACAGGGGTTAAACGTGTCTCCTCCCTCTTTGCTGGCCAGACGGTGACGAGCTCAGGTGATAGTTCACCGTGCAGACTCACGGTGCAGACCCCGGGCATCTCGAAGCATCATACAAATGTGGGTGGGGTCGCTTTGATGCGCAACCAGACAGCAATGTGCACTCCACAGCAAACCCCAAACTCCATTTAAACTTCCAATAAGAACAAATAGCCTGCAAGAGGAGAGAGAGAGAGAGAAAGAGAGAGAGGGTGAGTGAGGGGGAAGCGTGGGGGCTCTACTTCCTTAGTCTCATGCAAAGATTGGTGAGATATACTCATCTGAGAATTACATAAAGCTAGAAGGAGGAATAACCCTGACTGGACAAAAACTGAGAGGGCACAGGGTGAGGGACCGAGCACTTGCAGGTCTTCGAGTCGTGAGTAGGACGTTTATTAACACGTTTATCCCTCATTTAGAGGGTTTTTTTCTCTGTGCATTTATTTTTTTCCTGTCAGACTCCTAGTATTTATCATGGCATGGCCGTGCATTACGCGTGCTTGCTGCATCAACCGCTTTTGGACCGAGCTGGACAAAGCGGACATCGCGGTGCCTTTGGTTTTCACCAAATACTCGGATGTGGCCGACGTGCAGCATCTGCCCCATCACCCGCAGCCGAGACAGAAGAGGGCCGGTGGCATTGCCATAGAAACCCAGCCCCATCCCGACGAGCAGGAGGCAGGGAAGGCACCGCCCGCGACGGGTGCCGCAGCGGGCAAAGATGGCTCTTCTGCGTCCGTCATGCGCCAAGACTTCAAGGCGTGGAGAGTGCGCCCCGAGCCCAGCTGCAAGCCCAGAAACGAGTACCAACGCTCGGCGACCCCGTTCAATAACGAAACTCAGTATCAGAAGGACTACAAGCCCTGGCCTATACCGAAAAAGCACGACCACCCCTGGATCCCCAAACCGAGCCCCACCGGCGGGCCGGAGCGCAGCGCGGGGAGCGGTAAACAGGAGCAGGCGGCCGCCGAGGCCGAGAGCGGCGTGGAGAAGAGTGCGATCGAGGAGAAAACGCAGGAGAAAGAGTCAAAGGAGGCGGTGAAGAAAAGCACCAAGAGGGAAAAGTCAGCGGAGAGACAAACGGGTGAAAAGACGGAGGGACAGGTGGCCGCGGGTGTGGGTGCCGAGCAGAGGAAAGGCAGAGCAGCCGCAGACGCTCTCAACAGACAGATAAAGGAGGTTATGTCGTCTTCCAGCAGCTACAGGTAAAGTGTGTGAGAGAGGGAGACACGATCATGTGTGGTGGCAGGAATGATTTATTCTAAGCCGACTGGAATAAACGTTTTATTCTGTTTTGCTACGACTTTACAACTGTGGCACTGTTACACAACATCTCTTTAAAACTACCAACAGCCCTTTCGAGGTAACCTCTGTATGCCACACAGCCCTGTCCAGTGATAAAACATCATTCAGAGATCATCAGGGGATATTTGGCATTGCGTGGTATCTCCTTACAGTCTCCAGTGATTTCCAAAGCAAACTGATATTGCCACAGATAAAGGTTGCATTATTGATTTTCTGCCTTATCCTCCCTAAGAGTACCAAATCAATGCAATAGCCCATGAACGAGTACAGCCAGTAAAAGGGTCTGAATGTAATCATGTGTTATCCTGGTTTCTTTGCACAGACTTCCTCGGAATTGAATTGGGGATGCATAATGCAAGTTAATAAGACCGGATGGCTTCAGTCCGCCTACTGAAACATTGAAGTTAACATACAATATACCAGTGCAACACAGTTCTGTTCGTTTGTTAAACTTATTCCACATGAACTGAACTGGCCAATAAATTTAATGTGCTACTTATTAAAGCGCAGTTATTATATTATTTCTAGGCCATAAAACACAACCAACTCTTTCATAATTAATGGGATCCCAGATTGATAATTAGAAGCAGTTGTGCAGAAGAACACAACAAACAACAATAATAAACATTAGAGATATTCCTCAGACGTTGACCTTTTATCTTTTAACAAAAACCCTAAATCTGTTTGATAAAAACATTGTTTGCTGCAATTCAAATTAAAATAGTCAGTTAAACACTTTCTTAGTCACTGAAAAAAATAAGATAAAAACAAAATTCAGTACACACTCCAACACCAAAATCAGGAGCATTAGTGGCATTTCAGTTTAAAATAAGAATGATTGTGTTTTCCTTACCTTAGAATTAGACATTTTTATGTAGGGAGCAGGTCCTCTTCCACAGAGGCTGCCATGTTGAACCACCATGTTTCTACAGTATCCCAGAACAAACAAACCAAACAGTGGCTCTAGATAGAGTCCCGGGCCATTGTAGTCTCTCCTACATGCTTGCAACAGGAGGGTGAGGCGAGGGGGTTGCAACTACACCTCTAGATGCCATTAAAGCCTACACACTGGTCCTTTAATATCTAGTTGCTGATTTTATAAATAGGCTATTCTCTAAGTAAGTTTCTTAATACAATAGAAAATATTTACTGTATTTAAAAGTCCATGAGCCTCTATTTTAGTCTATATGATCTATAAAAAGCTAACTGTTACCCTGTCAGAGCTTACAGAGCTAAAGATCAAATTTTGACATCAGTGCGAAAAATAACAGTTAGCCAATATGGAGAAATGAATGGGCGAATATGATCCTGTGACATGAATCAAGTATTCAGCAAAAAACTGGCAGCAGAGCTCTGCACAGCCTGGTGCTGAGCTGCAGTCAACATGAGACCTTATAAATGCTTGAGCAATATAAAAGTCTCTCATTATGTCCAACCTAGTTAGGTCCTGCCATGTTTCAAAATGGACAGCAGTTTGTATTAAACCACATTCAGCTGCACCTGGTGATAAGTAAGTTTGTTTGTGTTTTCTACATTTTTATCAGGACTGAGTTCAAGGCATATAAGGATGTGAAACTAGTGAAGCCCATCAAAGCTCCAGCTCAGTATAAACCCCCGTTGGAGGAGAGCAGTCTGGAAACGAGCTACACTGCCACATTCAAGGGGGAGCAGGTGAAGCCTCACCCCACCGACAACAAGCTGCTGGACCGCAGGAGGATACGCAGCCTGTACAGTGAGCCTGGCAAGGAACCTGCTAAGGTGAGCGCATGCCCACCCACAGATCCTCTTATGTTAGTGTAGGCGTGTGAAAAACTCGTACCACTATTTTAGAGTTACCTGAGTTTCCTTTTAAGTACATTGATTTAAAGTCATGTCTAAATCTTAATTACTCCTGCTATACACTTGATTTTGTCAATTTACTTTGTTTTGAACTTGAGTTCCTACTCACTGGAAGCGCTGCTGCATAAATGTTACGTTATTTTACCCTTCATCCGGGTCACACTGGGGCCTAATGGCAGGTGATTGGTTCTCAGACTTATCAAACACCAACGAAACAGGTTTAAATTTAAATGATAAGACATTTTAAATGACAAAATAAGCATTTGTCATTGCTTTATTATTCGATCATGCATATAAATCGCCCAGTAAAATGTTTAAAAAGCCATTCTGAAAACTATAACTAAACAAACAAGGTAATTAAGCAAATTTTACATATACAGAAAATATTGATTACATGAGTTTGAAATGTTACATTAATATCCCAACTTCAGATTTTATCACCCAGTGACTTCATCCAATATTAAAGTAGGCCTTTATTTTGAAGATATTCTTACATAGATTGGTATGTGCGTGCATGTTATAGACAGTTCAGACGAAAATTGGTTAATAATGTGTCTATAGTAGTGTGTTCATATGGCCACTCCCTCTCTCATTCTTGTAGGACTTCTCAGAGACTGAGAGCAGCTCTGTTCTAAATCTGCTGTAGTCAGGTGTGTTTTCTGTTTCTTCTGGAAGGCATGGAGACTGACCTCAAATTGATCAGAACGCAAACGTGCATACTGTACACACACATGCACACACACACACACACACACACACACACACACACACACACACACACAGTATGCGCCTTGGCTAGTACGAGCCACAATCACATATATATTACCCAGCTGCCAGATGCAATCCTGTAAAAAGTAGCAGCCACATCTTCACTGTTTGCCCACCTCTCAGCCTGCACAATCCACCACCCTGTATGCAGCTTAATAGTTAAAAAAACTGGCCATGCATATTCTGTGCAAGAGGGTTGAGTAACTAATAAAGGGAAGGAAAAATAATCTTAGATTATATTAACAAGTAACAGATAAGAATCAAAAGAGAATGATTTATTGCATCATTGCATTTTTAAAACAGATCTGTGCTGTTTAGGGCTCTATTTTGGTGACCATGTATGGTGCAAATTACACAATGAAAAAATGTTTTTTCATGTCTGCACACAATTGGCTCATGATTAATATGACAGCATAAAAGTGGGTAGAGTGACACAGAAGGGTGTGTGCCAATGGCAGTGGCAAGTGGTGCAGTACAGTTATGGTATCAAGCATTAGTAACACTTGTTTGCAGACGATGTTATCCTTTTGGCTATTGATGTCTAAATGGCGTGGTAGCAGTTTGCAACTGATACAGCTGTGCAGATCTAATTTTATTATTCAAGGTCCACAACATCAAGAAGTGTACTGAAAATGAATACATTTGTTGACTCTAATCTGGGCCGTGAAAATGACTGACCATCGTGGTGCAGAGTGCACTGCTTTTAATTTGTTTTGGGGTCATGAATGGCACAATACCCTTTCACACCCAATGTTAACACATTCATCTGAATTCCATCTTGACTCTTTGTGGCAACAAAATTTATGAGAACTATTGCAATTCCTTACGCATCCTTACTAATCACTTTACACCACAACCCTTTTATTCACAGAAATAGAGCCCTTCATTTTTACTGTCAGAAAGAGCCTTTTACAAACATTTGTCATCTCTTACAATATACACGTTTTTAAGGTTTATTTATTCAGCAAAAGTTGAGCATGTTTGCAACTTTTTTTTGCTGTGCACCTACTCATTTATACAACTTGGACATTTGGAACTCATCCAGAAGTTTTTTTATTGTTGTGGAAACTCCACAACAGCAGAAATAAGTTAATCTCTCATTTTCCCAGTCGGTATGGGAATTTGAACCAGTGATCTTTACCTGCTTCTTAAGCAGCTGGTTTTTGCCACCACTATTAATGGTTGAATGTTAAAAACCTTATATAATTCTTTAAAGTGTAAGACTAACCTCATATACTAATATAAACCATGTACTTTGTATGTTATGGTTTCTTTAAAAGTTGATTGTTAATGTAAAATTGCACGAACCACTGCGCAGGCACAAATACACCTTTTGTGCTGTGTTTTTTTAAAATCTTCATTGCACTAACCACATTAAGCAAATATCACCTGTAGGTGTCATTTGCCTGTCATTATATTAAGTAACAGGATAGAAAAGGTATGTATTGCATGCTAAAATAGGACATTGACATGTTTTAGAGTCTCAATATATTAAGCAGTTGTTTAAAGGAATAGTTTGACAAGTTTTTTGAAATGCACTGATTTGTTTGCCAAGAGTTTGATAAGAATATTGATACCACTGTCATACCTATTGTTTGCTATTAAGTTACAGCCAGTAGCTGATTATACTAGCTCAGCACAAAGACTGCAAACTTGATGGAGTCTTGCTGTAATGGGTAGTCACGACTCCAAGCCAAGACACAGTCCCCTGTAAAACGTTGTTTTTAACCTTTAGAAGGAACCAGGCTAGCCGTTTCAAGTTTGTATGCTAAGCTAACTGGCTGTTAGCAGTAGCTACATATTTGATGAGAGGGTGGTATTGATCTTCTCATCTTAGTCTCTGCAACAAAGCAAATGAAGTGCATCTCCCAAAATACTGAACTATTGCTTTATCAGTTCAATTGACTATTTTTGATATTTTAATCTCAGTGTTTTCCCCTCTCTTTTCTTTCAGGTGGATAAACCAGTGTCTCGCACCAAACCAAAAAAGACACCAACAACAACAACAGGGAAGATGGTGAAAAAATCTAAAGAGAAGCAGATTGCTAGTTCCCAGTCAGCCAAGAAGAAGCCGTCTTTGGGTGCCGCCGAAGCCAAACCAGAGGGAGTTGTCACAAAGAAGAGCAAAGAAATCAGCAATAGACTGGCTGAATCAAAGCATTAAAAGTAGTTAATCTCTACACTTTTATGTGCGTGATCAAAGGCTACTTGACGAATTAGGCAAATTTCTTCCCTTTTGTTTATTTCCTTACCTGTTGTTTTTGCTGTCTTGTCATATATTGTTCACCTTTGAATGGGCACTAATGTTGAGCTTTAGAATAATGCAAATAATTTCACTGTAAACTGCGTGTGAGTGTATGTAAATGTGTGAAAGTATATGATTCCTTGTATTTTGGTGCACAGAACCGCTTTATATTATTGAGCACATAATTTGCACATTATTTATATGAGTTCCATTTGGCATCATATAAAAAAGAGCCATCAGTACACATGTAGTATGTGTATGAAAGGGCATTTTTACCTTTGTCTGAATGGATGACAATTCAGATCAAAATTAAAATGATTGTAGAAAATGTCAAGAGGATGCTTCTTCTCTGAGACTGTATCACATGAGAGGTTTTGTGAAGATACAAAATCTGTTTTACGGTTGTGTTTCCTAGTTACAGTGCCTCCGCTGTATGGTCCTGGTTTTCATTTCATTGTTCTGGATGATATCTGGTCTCATCAGTTTGGTTGCTAAGAAACCAAATGAACTGTAATATAATTGCTACAGCTTGCATGCAAGACCCCGTTTTTGGTTGAGTAGCAACATTTTAGCGGACTATATTGTCACAGTCACATTTTAGCTTGTAAATTGAGCCATTAAAGATAAATGTATAGGGGCGAGACCTTTTGAAATATAATGCATGTGTAGTAATAGATTCTGGTCACCGAAAAACTAAAGTACATACATTAACTAAAATCATAGTCTAGCGGCTGTTAAAGCTATAAAATTAACACACCAGCAAGATGGTTTCACCCACAAACATATTTCTTGCAATCTACATAGAGATCCACTCCTTTGATTTAATGGGAACACTGCAGATTTCAGGATGACTCTGTATTTTGTGACATTGTACGCCATCCTCTCCTCTGAGCTGTGACGCTGTCATTGTGCTAAATAAGAAAACAAAAGGCCTGAAAAAAAGATAACCTACTGTATTAACTTGATAATTTTCACTCTGAATGGGCTGATCTCTCCAGGTGTTGAAGGACAAGGAATGGGCCAGGACTTGTAGTTCAGCTCTTCAATATGCTGCTGTCTGAAAATGCGCAAAATTACATCTGTTCATTGTGAGTGTGACATGTTTTTACTAAAAATGTCATCACAGCCTTCCCTGTCTGATTATAAACACAGTCATCTACCGTGATACCCTTAGCGGCTAACATGGCTGCAATGTGTGAGGGCCGAGTCGAGCACTACCCACCGTGAGCCTGCTTCCAGTTATAGCTTCAGTGTGTGTGTGAGTGAGAGTTTTTCGTGTCTGACCTCTACAGCCTGCTGCCTGCTAGCATCAAGTCTGACCCAACCACTAGACGTGCTGCTATGCACTCCACACCCTGGTGCTATATCTCTCATCGTATATGCTGTCTGGTTTGAACTGTGTGTGTTGTCAGACCAGAGTGAAATGATGATATGACAATGTCATACCGCTGCAGACATGTTGTGATATTGTGCTTGTATTCTCAGCTTGCTCTGAATGAACTCATGATTAAAATGATGATACAGAATCGTGTGTTCTTATTGTATCCTTTGTGTTGGGCATTAGTATTTTGTAAATTGTATAACAGTTTTCTACCTTCACACTGACAAAAATATTGCTTTTGAGTTGCAGAAATGTTAAATGATATATTCTTTAATAAATAATCAAATTTGGTATTTTTTTTGTATTCGCTGTAACAGCATTTGGATGCTATAATAATGAATAATTTAACATATCAAAAAATGTATTTATATATTTTTCTGTCATTTTTCTAAATAAATTAGAAAAATACCAATTGCACAGAAAACATGGCTAACTATATTGCAGAGAACACAAAAAAATGGTGGAAAGTACATGTTTGACATATTATGTCTCAGCAATGTTGTTTACAATTTCCACCCCTAAATATAGTTATATAACCTACATTTTTGATTATATTCATTTGCACCAGTAAAATACCACACTGTGAACTGATACTAAAATGGAGTTTTAAGAAGAGGCTACTGTTGTTAAAGGGGGAATTAAAGTGTTCATACCGGTGTTTATGTCCCTTAATAAATTAAAAAAGCATTTGGGAAATGATATATACAGGCCTGAATTATTTTCCCAAAGCACTCCTGGAGGCCAAAGTAAGCATGGTTTTATAAAGAGTAAGCATGTCGTGCCTCAGCTAGTTTTTGGAGCCACTCAAAGGCTTGTTTCTCTTAATATGACATGTCATCCATGCATTGTTCTCTCCATCTTTCTTACACTTCCAGGATAAACTTAGAGATGCAAAAATGGTCTCATCTCAAAACAAAAAAATCCTCTTAATGAAATAAAGGTCAAATGGAAAATGAAAACGTTATTTGATCATTTTTCAGTCCATTCACTTGCTTATCTTTTAGAAGCGGGTGGTCATTTTCCTGTGAATCAGTCATCCTGACATAAAACTGCATGAATAATTCAGTTGTTATGGGTCCTTATGTTTGCAGAGCAGCATGAAATATTGAATAACAGATCAGCGATGGCACCAGAGTTGCCTAAGCTCTGTCCCCTCTCTAAAAGACTTGTCTGACTGGTTACTGTCTCACCTACATAGCTTATTACATTGTGTTGAAAGGAAAAAAAATGAGATTAGAGATCAAACTGTCAATTTTTGTCATGTTGAAGCAGTAACTGCCATAAATAAAACATTACTGTACAAGCCTTTAGCTTTACCTGTTTATGTGAAAATGGCATCTAGCCATAAAATGTAAACTGATAAAAGGCCAATAAACAGCATGTGGAGAGACTACAGATGGGAGTTCTGCATCAGACCATTTTTGACACACAAATGTGTCTACCTGAAACAAACATTTGGATGAAATGTGCACCACAACATAACTGGCTACTTTTAACATGTGCATTGTTGATATCAGTGTACAATATTGTGTGACTTGCATGCACAATCATGAAACTATTGTATTTCGTGGACAGACCAGACCGGTGCACAGTATGGCACTGATAGTCAGCAAATTATGACCTCTAGTGGTTAGGAGCTATTGCACACTCTCATAGCATCATGTGAATCTGGATAAAAAGCCAAGTGGATGCAGCAAAGTCAGAAAAGTAGCTGAAATGTCCTCCTCCAGTTCTCATGGGTGTCCGCAGATTGGTTGGGATATATAATTCCTCCAGACATAAATTACCTTTCTTCCTGCTTGGCTCTAATCTCTGTTGATGTCACAGACATCTGAATACTTGCCAGCACAAAGAAAACTTTACCAACATGTTGGTTCACCATCTGCTGTGAGTTTTAAACATTTAAAAACAGGGATTCAACTAAATCATTATAACAATTTATTAGTGGCAATCAAGGATGAATGGATGATGTTTTCTACATGAAAAGGAATAATACAAAGAAAATATTACAAACTAGTGTTAAACAAAGGGTTAAACAAAGGGTTTAATTTATAGAGTAAATCATCATTCATCCACAATCTTGGCATTTAGGTATCTCTTCAGGCCTTACTAAACATAGAAATCTCATATAAGTGCAATTCAAACCTATTTCAAATTCATGGAGGAAAAGCCTAAAGTAAGATTATAAAGGTAAAAAGTCATTACCCGTTAACTTATGATTATTTCTTCAATCAGCAACAATGGAAAGGGGTGACTATATGGAGGAGTTTCTATAACTTTCTGGGAGTGTTTAGACTTTTTAAAACTCTATATGAGGAGCTTAGTGTGGTGGTCAATGGTAAAATCAGGCTTGAAGACTTCTGATCAGTGGTGGATCTAGAGGGGTGGCAAAGAGTGGTAGCTGCCTCCCCAGTTTGGTGTCAAAGCGAACACCATAATTTAGATCAGATTTTAAAAATAACTTGTTAAAAACTGAAAATAATTTAATGATCGGTTATGGACACTTTTTAGAAGTTTAGGAGAAGTTTAATTTAAAAAAAGACATGTATTTGGAAAAACAAATAGGTAATAAAACAATTTACTGATTTCTAATGGCGCCTTTAGATATTTCCACTCAATGCTTAACTAATGTGCCTCAATAATGTAATGTTTTTGAATTAAAAAAAAAACTTACCTGGGGGCTTTTCCAACATTTATATATACGATTGTTTGCAATTAAATCAGCATATATTTCTGCCCTATTTATTATTGGCACAATTCATCAACTTCACTGTCACTGCACACAGAAAGTACTGTACATCACTAACAGCAGCTTAGTACTGGCCCAGCAGCAGGTATGTAAGCAGACTTTGCCATTTATATCTCTTAAACTGAATAATAGTTTGGATTTTGTTTTAATTTTATTTTTGTTTTTTTTTGCTCCACTCCCTCGCTCGTTTTGGAAGGGACGAAGAAGAACAACTTCCGCTTTGAGGCTCCCCCCACTGACCGGAAATAAACAAACCCAGACAAGCTCGGAGGAGGGAAGACATCCAGCGCTGCTGCTGCCACTGACATTAATACTCGTAAGAAAGCTTTTACTTAAAAGTTCGCGTTATCACAACTGTCGGAAACTTCAGTGCGTGTTTATTAATCCACCATTAAGACGTTAAAGATGTCTCATACTTTAAAATGTTTAAAAATAGACGATTAACGATGTTTAGAAAAAGTCCGACAGGGAGGGCAAACCTGTGACAGTTTGAGCGGCAGCTACACTGTTAGCCAAAATACTAACTGGAATATAAAAATAAAAAAAACATATTAAACTAGAAATAATCAGCAGTTAGCTAGCGTTAATTGCTGGAGTCGTTTGCTAGTAAAACGCTTGCAGACGTGTTTTGTGTGAAATGTAAACCTTCAACCAGATCGTCTAAGATAGATAATCAGCTAACTTGAGCTAACGTCGGTTAAAATAATCCCTAAGTTACCTACATTAACCTGTGTTCACATATTCCAGCCACCTCTAGGTAGCATTAACTATTTGCTAACCTGTGAAATTGTTTCTAAATGAAAGTGTCGTGGCTCTAAGTGTGTGTCGCTGTGTGTGTTTCTGGTTTAAGTGGTCAGGATTGTGTGCAGCAGCAGCAGCAGCAGCAGCTGGGCTCACAGTGATCACCATCATGATGACAACGAAGAGACTGGACAACTTTGAGGTGGTGTGTGAGTGGGCTTCATGCAACTTCAAGGGCCACACCATGGAGGAGCTGAGCGACCATATGTCCCTGCATCTGAAGGACTACCTGGGGGACAACGATGCCTTAGAGGAGCTGGGTGAGTGAGGAGGACCTGAAATCAATAGGACAGGTCGTTTATTCCACGCTTCATGCTGTCAGGGCTTCTCTTTGAGGTCGAGATCAAGAGAGCCGAGCACAGTAGAAGAAATTAGTACAATAAAGAGACAGAACAGCATCAGAATCGATCGCAGATGTCTTGAAAAGTTCCCATGTTCAGTGTTTACTTGTGGGCTCTTCTATTTTCGCCAATTCTAGGATCTCATCTGTGAACTGTAGTTTTAAATTTGAGAAGAGACGTGATACACAAAGGCATCTAAAATTCAGCTTGTGTTCTTTTGCATTAGTCCTTTTACCCTATCATTGTCAATGTTTGACACAAGGTGTGGGGTGTGAACCTTTTTCAACTCTTGAAGGGGGACAATTGAGAACCACTGCAGTACACAATGTAGAGTACAATCTTTATCTCCTGTAATGATGAGCGGGGAGCACTTGTGAACTAGATTAAATTGTTTTCAAGTGGAATGAGCAGTATGTGTACAGAATGTATCATAGTACAAGTATAGACACGATTGTCAGTTGCACAAGGGTCATCCTGTCCCCTAGACAGACTTCAGTAACACAAAATAAACAGTATCTATTGGAACTTGCAGTGGAAAGTAAATCTATATACTGCTAGCCAATGAAACAGAAAAGAGTAACATTTAATTTAAACACATATTGGTTCATAACCCTTTGAGGCACATGTTTGCTAAGACATAAAAAAGCTAAATAAAAATAGGCTCTTTCATATATAATGCAGCTCTATTATAATTAAATATAAATAATAATAAGAAGAATTGACATTTGCATGTGCAATAGACTATTGTATCTGAAACATGCTCTGATGAGTGATTCTTATGTCTGTACTTTTTTCTTCACCATCCACAAATTCCTTGTGTTTTCTCTCAATGCAACCACGACCGACATGTCATCTTTTTTGCTTTTAATAAACTCTTCGTCATCTGCACTTGGGCCCCCAGCAGTTTATCCAATATCTGATATGATGATATGAGATGTTGTTGGACTTTCAGGTACATTATAACAGCTAGTCTGAAGGAATTTACTTAACATACTGGCATTATTTATACAGTTTTAAGTTGGTTAAAGGTACATTTTCAGTGAGTTGCCCAGCTCAGTCAAATCTCTTTAACCTTTTCTTTCTTCATTGCAACATTTGCTCCTTCCCTCCCTTTGTACAGATGAGTATGCTTGTCTCTGGAATGGATGTGAATTTCTATCCATGGGTAGCCCTGCGGAGCTGGAGGTCCATGCTTACTTCCACAACTACCATGGTAAGCTCAAGTTCGTCGGGTCACAGCTGCTCAAGTCCCGTCCTGATCTGCCCAGCTGCAACCAAGGCTTGCACAGCAACAACCTGGTTCCCGAAGGATCAGACGGATACGTTTGCCAGTGGGAGCACTGTGATGTAGGTATTTTCAGTTCAGAGTTATTCATTGGTCATCAAATGATTGATAGCTGCAGCATTATTATAGAATTTATTTCTTTGTCTTCATACAGAGTACATTTAACAATCCTGAGTGGTTCTACCGACATGTGGACAATCATGTTGAAAGTGCTGAGCCACAGTCTCTCTTACACCAACAGCAGGCTCTCTTCTGCCACTGGACAGGTATGACTGATTAAAGAGGAGATTAAAGAGATGTCCCTGGTGTGTCTTACGTCGCCTGCTCTGTCATAGTGATATCTATACGTCATGTTTTTATTACAGGCTGCGATGCTTTCTTCAAAATCAAGTACCGTTTGAGAGAACACATGCGGAGTCACACTCAGGAGAGACTTGTAGCCTGTCCCACGTGTGGCAGCATGTTCTCCAGCAACACAAAGTTGTTTGACCACTTACACAGGCAGGCCGAGCCAGTAGGTGAGGAAGGACATATTTAATATTTTATAGGATGCTGGTGTGGTAAATGTATTGCATAAATGCATACGTCTGACCATTTACCATTTATCTCATTCGAACAGAGTCGCTGGTATGTGAACATTGTGGCAAAGCTTTTTCCAGCGAGAGGCTTTTGAGGGATCACGTCCGTCAGCATGGTAATCATTTACTTTTATTTACATTTGTTTTGTTTACTAATTAACAAAAAAAATCTAAGAAATGTTTGTTTGTTGTTTGATTATTGTTTTTTGTTTGATGATGAGATACATTTCAATTAGTATTTGAAATATTTAGTTTCACCCAGATAACTATGGCATTATATCATGTTAAAGTAAGTAGATGTGAACAATAAAACTGTATACAAGTTGTTGATCAGATTATTATACAATGCTGCCCATATTATTTTTTTAAGATTTACTCATCTGTTTACTCATCAGTTGGGTTTCAGTTAAGGCAGTCCTTTTCGAGGCTCATCAGTATTATATTGTCAGAGAGGGAGCAATGTGAAAACTCTCAAAGATCATATGGGCTGACGTTAAAAAAGCATTATTGATCGATAAATATCAATCAAGGCTTGATCCATGTCAGATTCTTTCAAAATGTAACAGTGCTCTCTGACATGCTAATTCTTAAAAATGCTTCATTCCTGCAATTGATCAGACACGTTTACATGTCATAATAAAAGACAAAAACTACATTTAACATAATCTGCAGTTAAAAGGGTGGCAGGTGGTTGTTAAGGAGCCCTTTGGCAGGTATTGTATCTAATTATTTGTGTTCTTTTCTTTTGCCCTCAGTCAATCAGGTGAAGTGTCCATTCTGTGACATGACCTGCACCACTTTGGCAGCTCTGAAGATCCACATCCGGTTCCGCCACTGTGATGAGCGGCCCTTCCCGTGTGACTTCTGTGACAAGAGGTAGACCTTCAGAACGGCTGATTAGATTCAACAGCTGTACTTTTGCAAAATCCAGGCTCGGAGATAGTTTGTTAAACATTGTGTAAAACCCCTATAAATCGTGTCTTATTGTAAATGTATCATTACAAGTAGTGATATAAAGCGTCTGCATTCACCAGCTGCAACCATATGTGATTTTTACATATTAATGCATCAATAATCATAATCCAATAATATAATATACATTATAATAAAATGGGCTGTTCTGCCTAATACTTTTGGTACTTTTGATCTTAATACTTTTGTTGTTTTACTTAAATTTTGAATGCAGGACTTACAGTATTTCTACACTGTGGTATTGCTACTTTTACTGAAGTGAAGAGTACGTCTTTCCCCAGAGGTAGTAATGTACTTGACAGTACATTTGTATGGACTCTATCTATGAAATATACTATAAAATAAGAAAAAGACTTTTTGCAAATTAGATTGTGAGCAAATTATGTTAGTAATTATAACGCAACCTTTGTGTAAAGTAGTATTTAAGGACTGTTTCAGTATTGGACTCATATCAGCAGCATAAAATGGTGTCATATTTTCCGTCTTTCTTGTTTTACAGATTTAAGAACCAGCGAGATCTACAAAAGCACACAGAGGTTCACAATGAGGGCACCGTGTATCACTGCACAGTGGAGGGCTGTGATTATTCTTGTCACACATTCCAAACCATGAGCCACCACTTCAAGAGAGTGCACGAGGTTCGTTAGTGCCGACATTAAGCATACAACCTCTTTAGATCATCGTTAGAACGTGCTGTAATCTTGTTGAACGTTATGATGTTAAAGTCATTACATAATATTTACCAACAGGTCGGAGGGATGTCCAAATATAAATGTCATATCTGTGATAAGGTCTTCTCCTGGTGTTACACTCTCACGCTTCACCTTCGCAAGAAGCATGAGCTGAAGTGGCCGTCTGGACATTCCCGCTTTAGGTAACAGCAGTTTCTTAGACCCACTTGACTTCCCCGTCATCAGGGTTGCATCAGATGTAATTAAAGTGATTGTATATATGTATCAAGTAAAACCAAACATGTATTTACTTTCTTCACAGATACAGGAAGGACGTGGATGGCTTCTTAAAAGTAAATATGGTGCGTTTTGAGACTGTGGAAGTGACAAAGGAGATCATGAAGAACATGGCCAAAAAGCCGCAGAGCCTTCGGAAAAGTCAAAGAACCAGCAGTCGGAACAAGAGGGACGCGGTCACGCCAGAGAGTGGCCGAAGCTCCCCTGCAGGATCCTCCTCGCCCTCCTCCAGCTCCTCCTCCTCGTACTCCTCGGAGTTCTCTGGAGGTGAAGACGTTTCGTCTCAGCCCAGCCCCAGAGGCAGTGACTCTCCTGTCTACTGTGTCATGAGCACCATCCCTCACATTGAGGAGGAGCCAGGAGGATTATCTCTGGAGGACTGTGATGGTAGTGGGACATCGGGAGCGGTCCAGGCCTTGACGGAGGTGGCGAGGGGCCTGGGCATGGACGTGGTGTGATTCTTCCACACTTCACTGCACCATGCATCCATTCTGGGCTCCCTTGTAGCTGTTATGCAATTGAATTGGTCTGCTTGTTTTGTATATTTTGCCGTGGAGGTGTCACCGGCTTTCTCATGGTCTGTTTTTACTGTGGTATTACTTGAGATCTCTGCACTGGTTTTGGAGACCACGCTTTCATTATATCAGCTAAATGCCTCAGCTTAGCTTTGTGACGTGTCCTGTGAATGATGTTTCTGACAGTTTACATGAAGGAGATGAGTTAAAGCACTACAAAGCCAGTTCTATGTAATGTTGTTCTGTATGTGTTTTACACGCAATGCTCCATTTTGTGTGATATTTCCATGATCTTGCCCGATGAAGAATTTCATAAGACATTATTTTTTATTGTAGCCTTGGAATGATGCTTAATTTTATTGTTACAAAGTTTAAATACATTTTTGATACAAAACTAAACTTTTCGTTTTTGTACATTTATTTGAAACCTTTAGTTAGTTTGGAGATTCAGATTAATAATACAAAATATAGTCAGCAAATTAATTAGGATTTATTATTAAAGGTTGAAATGAGACTTAATTGATCCTTGGTGAAATTCACAAGCTACTGGCCTCACCTTTACCAGCTGCAACATTAAATGTCCATATTAAAGCTGCAGTAGACAAAACCTGTGCAAACCTATGCACCACCTTCTGCCTCTCTCTGCTGTCTCATATCACTCCGTTAAAGCCCTCCCATCTAAACCACCAGTTTGAATGGCAGCAGAAGGAGTCCCTACAAAACTTCATCCCTCGTAGGGTCCACTCTCCAAGGCTTGAGCCTCACGAAGACCTCTCGGGCAGGTCATCACGACTCTTCTTCTAATAGATGCCCCTCCAGTGCTTTGGAGCCCCATGGTGGGGTATCCCGGCCTTCAGAAGCAGCTGCGATGCAGAACAGCAGGGTGAGAGGCTAGTACGTACACACACGCACACACACCACTGTGCCCACTGTTTTTCGTAACGCCTCTTTGCCACAAGAGCACCGTGGTATGTTTTGTACTATACGCCAAAGGAGGTATGGGAAATAAGTTGCAGGTTGTGCCATTGAATCAAGCTTTCACCATTTGAATGGATGTGCAACCAATAGGAACGCCCTCTCCTCAAAATGACTTATGATTCAAGTCTCCCATCACTCGCTAGATTTTCTAAAGCCTGAATACAGCCAAGAGGAGGCGCCATTGACAGTTTATATAAGGGAGGAGCAGAGGACTAGTTTCCTCAGTCTCAGACCTCTTGGATTACAATATGCTGAAAGCTTACTATGGAATTTTTTCCCAGTGACACCAAAACAAAAACAGCCTACCCCAGCTTTAATGCATCAGTAATTATAATTCAATAATAATAATATGCATTATTCTGACATGTATATTTTGATGCTAATACTTTTGTAAGATATCTGCGTATTTCTGCCACCACTGTTGGTCGGTCCACTGCTTTGGTCCTCACAGAAATATCTCATCAGCTATAATGAGATATATGAGAATATTATACATGCTAAACATCAGGATGATAGCATTGACCTTGTGAGCATTTAGCTCAACGCACTGCTGTGCCAAAGGAGCCTCTTAGAGAAACTAGCATGGCTGTGTAAGGTAACAATGAGCCCATCGTGTTTTAACTCGGCCACATTCAATTTTAGGTTTGCAGATTTACAAAAAAAAAAAATCTTTGCTTTTTCTTCCTACAAACAAGAGCATTGATATCACGTGACCACTTCATGTTCCAAATAGTTTATTGTGAACTTAACATTAATATGAGCAAGCACATGCATCTTAACATATTTAATCAATGAGGGAATCAATACAGTGTAAGCATGACTGCACAGTTGCAAAGTTCCTCTAAGACACTGATGTCAAATATGTCCTTTTATTAATAATGTTAATTTCCTTATTAAAGCTGTTCCAGGGCAAAGAGTATCTTCTGTTATTAATATTTGAGACTTTAATCAAAAGCTTCCCTTTTTCGATGTTTTTTTTCCATATGTTGGACATTGTGGAGCTCTGTTGACTTCATACACAGACCAGAATGACCACTGAACCTAACAGACGTACTGTAAATGAGTGATTGTCGTTTTGGGTACAGCTGCTTTCATTTTCTTGCTCAGGGCCCCAGATAGGGTGTTGCCAGAAATCCGGGATGAGAGAGCTGATGTCTGCAGCGGTGGAGATGACAGTTGTCGTAGCGCGGCTGTAGAAACTCCCTCCCTCTGAGGTAAACGGTGTCCTGCTGCCTCAAAGCAAGAGGTAAATAAAGAGGTGGCGCAAAGAAACCATGAAAAGCCTCTATTTGGCTCTGCGCTACAAGAGGTATCCTGATCGCCTTGCAGGTATTCTGTGAATAGTCTTTTAGGACATTTTGTCCAGAGTGGAGATCCATTCTCTGGTGAACGTCCCACATTGCATCCCATGAAGCAGCTTGGTAGGGATGCACTTCAGCTGCTGGATAAGAGATGAGTCCCCCAGGAATTCTGGTGACATTAAATCTGCTGTTAGGATGCAGATCACTTATGTGTTGCACTGGTACTGTGTGTGACGATGGATGTGTATAAGTTGGATCAGTGTGCAAAGTCTTTGAAGAATCAAACTGGTCATCTGTAACTTCCTTCTTCACCCTCTTCACTTGGATGAAGCCGTCGCACTCAAACTGCCTTTTTCTGCCACGCGAGCCGCTCTGTCTCCCGTGAAGTTCAGGAGTCATTGTTAGATCCCAAGATGTGTCTTTCGCTGTGTCAGTTTGTTGGCACCCGTGTTTCTCCTTCTCAGGGTGCAGGTTCTGGGCCTGTTCCAGCTTCTCCCTCTTGGTCGTAGGGATGTGGCAAGGTGAACGTGGGTTAAGGTCAGAGGGATAACTTGTGTTCATGTCTCTTTCATTTTTGGCTGTTTTTCCCGAGTGTCCACGTGGAGAGTCTAAAAAAATCAGAAGCAAATGAGTTTTAATAATATCACACATACTGTATCATACTGTTGCTATAAGAATTTCTTATACTGTTGGTCTTAAGACTCACCCAGATTTGGGTGAATGCAGGAGGACTGGTCTGATTCCTTGAGTTGCACTGAGTTATGTAGACTGGTGGCAGGATACTCGGGTGTCAGATCTCGACAGACACTGTTGGGCTTTTGCTGTGTTCTCTGTTTAATTATGCATTAAATACAGTTTGTAAAGCACAAATTAGTTTTGAAATCAGATACAAAAGTATAAAACTCCCAATGAGAACATGTAACTGAGAGATATCAGCGTTTTCCAGACTAATGAGCTCGAAGAATGTATAAAATTTTTACTATATGTGCAGCTCCTTAAAACAATGTTTGTAAATCTCCTTTTGTTGTTATTAATAAGACAAATTATAAAACAAATGCAATCAGAATTTAGATACTATTATTATTTTATATGGATAACTAAAGAAAGTGTGTTTAACTGACAGTAATCTCACACAAAAAAAAAGCAAAATAATGAGTTTTACCTTGAGTTGTTCGTGGTAATAAATCTTCCATGCAATGCAGACATGCATTGCACCCCATTTCCCTCGTTTCTAAGACCAAAGTGAAAACACTGATTAACAAACTGTTTTAAATGGAAACAGAAGTAGGGCAGTAAGGCAGTAGTTTCACTCATATGTTTCTACATTTCAATTGCTGTATTGAGCAGTTAGTTTTGATTGTTGCATTTTGGACTCACTGTTGACCCGAAGGACTTCTGTGTTGCTCTGTGAAAGGCAGTGACAGGAGCAAAAGAGGGTCTTGTTGTTCCTCTGGGAAGGTGGGTGCTGAACTGTAGAAAGAGGTAAAGGTAACGCCTTTAACTTATTATTGGTGGCTTTATATAAAAATGGGAGAAGGAAATGGTCATATGACCTTGCAGAAATTATATGTATTATTATTTATTACTATATTAAATATTCAGGTCAGAAGTGGCTTCAGATGGAAAACAAAAAAATCTAATCTAGCTACTAATTAAATGTTAATAATACAATATTGTGACACATCACCTTACCTTATTGTCCTGAGATGCCATTGGAGCAGGTAGGATGGTCAAGGATTGGTGCAGGGTGGGAGGGAAGGCATGCGGGTGAGTGTGCTGATGCATTTGGATATGCTGATGAACCAGGCAGTGAACATATGGAGCGGACTGCTGAGATACAAGGAAAGAAAGTGTGCTTTCATGTTCTGAGCAGGTTGGATAACTCATTCAGTCAATTCAGCTGTGGGCTACAACTTGAGCCTTGTTTTCTTAGCCTATATTTGTTTACATTTTGGCAAGTTGGCTCCATTAAACGTATGCCAAATCGGCTATTAACAGTTCCTGTGTGCAATGTACCCACTGGTGAACTATCACTGGTTTTCTTAGATACTGGTGAAAACTTAAAAACATGATGATTCTTAGGGAAGTTCTGCAGTTACAATAAGGATTACCTGTGATTTTCTAAGCAGATTAATGGCCGTTTATGTGTTATGATACACATTGGACATAAAGCTATCTGTGTGTAAGTATAAGTCATTCTGAATTTACAAAAGCATTATCCTGTCTGTGTGCTCAGGAAGTAGTGCCATTTTTGAAGAAATTTCGGGCACCTGTCCATTTGACCCTTACACATTATCTTTGCCTGAGTCTCACGTCTCTCCCTCATGGTTTGAAAACCTCACAAATAAACACCTTTTTTGTTCAAACCTTCAGTTTGAACAAAGATATGTTTTAACTCAACTAACTTAAACAGTAGAAACAGGGCAAAAATGTTTGAATGTAACCGAGACTGCTGTTGGTTGTACCAGACTGTGGGGTGTGTTTTGGAGCTTGAGGAACTTGAATCAATAGGTTCGGTACATTTCTTTAAGAATGTAAATCGTACATTTTTTTTTTTTTTAATCGTAATTCTTTTTAGGCAATTTGCCTTGCAAATCACATGCAAATGACAATATCTTGTTAGATTGCATTACTGACGGTAATCCAATTGAGACATTCAGTGTGCCAATCCATTTAATTCATTTAGGAGCTATCCGTTCCAAGGACACATGATTAGTAATGCTGTTAGTGAATGGGGAGCACTGAGATATGCAGCATGTCTAAACTATAGAGAGAAGAGGCTACCACTGGGATTTACTGTGTTCTTACTGTATACAAGTGAAGAGAACAAGACTTCCGAGAAGAATCTGAGATACATAAAGAGTTTTAAGCATTTATTGAAGCTTCTGATTCTGAATATAAAGTGGACTTTTGCTGGATTTTGAGTCTCTAAAGCAACCGATTGGTTTGTCGTCAGATTATCAATTGGCACCTATTTTGACAAATGATCATTTGTTTACATTTTCAAGTAAAACCCCACACATGCTCTGGTTTCAGCTACTCAGATGTGAGGATTTTTAGTTTCTTTGGATTTTGGACATTTTAAGACATTCGCCTTGGACTTTGGAAATAGTTACAATCCTTTTCAAAGAATTTTCTGACATTTTATAAATAATTTACAATAATCTGCAGATGAATCAGTCTAATTATCTTCATAAGATTATTAAAATGACAGGAGTGCCTTACAATATAATGGAATCCAATACATCACAAATAAACCCTCTAAAATGATTTTGAATCCAAACCTTTGTGTCAGACAATTAAACATTTCAAAGGTTTCTCAAAGATAATATTTAGCCTCTGTCTGTGGTTTTGGTCACTGAGAGTAAATAATAATTATAAATCCTCCTCCTCTGCATTTAAATTAAAGACCAGAGTTGATTCCTCTCTGTGACTCACCAAACGTTTCTATGAAGGATCTCTTCAATTGCCCCTTTAACCTCTCTAGGCCACAGCAATCCAATAGCCTGATCCCTCCTTTCTCATAAAGACAAGATTAGCTGGAGGTTACACATCCTGTGTTCTCTAAATTTCGTCCATGTCAGCGTGCCACAGAAATCTCTTAATCTCATAAAGGAGATGGTTGTTAGCAGCACAAACAGAGTGAATGAGGCATCAGAAACAGCTTGCTGTGTCATCTGAGGGCACTGAGACCACCAGTGCTCACTTCTAAGGCAAAACATGCTCCATCCTGCATCAGCTGAATCTTAATACTTTAGAACCAACTTGGTGCCTTTTTTATTCTCAGTAGTCCTCAGGTGTCAGACGTATCAAACTGATATCAATTCATATGAAACACTTGTAATTAAAACGCACACTAATATCCAACACATGCATTTTACACCTTGAATATTTCTTTAAGAATTTAAAACTGCAGCAAATAAACTGATTAGACAATTAATCAGTAAGAATTCTGATACGATTTGGTGATTTTTAAGCTAAATTGTGAACATTAACTGGTTCGAGCTTCAAGTTTTCTTTCTCTTTTGGTCTTATATGATTGAAACTGAATATCCTTGGGTTTAGAAATTTAAGACATCGCCTCAGGCTCTGGAAAATAGTGTTTGGAATTTTACTGTCATTTTCTTACACTTTACCAAACAATTTGGTAGTTAATTTGGTAAATGATTCATTAAAAACCGTTAACACCAATGTAAACAGTCCTAAATGGATAAACTGTTGCACATGGACTAATATCAGCAGAATAAAAATAAAAAATAAGTAATTTTGTATCTCTAGATACAATATAAATTAAAGCTTCACTGTATGTTTATTTAAATTTTTTAAAGTTACTTAGACTGAAACATATGAAAAAAACCTGTTTACCTGTCATAGAGGCACCCATCTCACTATGTGATGCTGCAGTGTTTCTCTATTCTGATAAAAAAACAAATGCATTTATTCTATAAACATGCTCCTTACCTGTGTTATGAAGTGGATATAAAATCTTGACTTCCTGATGCTTAAGTGTTTTTATCCAGTGAACAACGTCCAGCTCCTCCGGCCTGTTTATCAGCCAACAAAGTGAAGATTTCTAAAATGTCATTTCCTTCAGTTAAATATCAGCCACATTAACCGTGTCAGTCCATTCAGCTGATAGGACGAAGAATACCCTCCGCAGGTCCTGGACAGTGACTTCAGTGCTGCGGGGACCACCTGTTGCTGCGGGCCAGTGTCAGCTGTCTGCTGGCTCTGGTCAATTAGTCAGTGTTACTTACCAACACCAGGAAAGACCATTAACTACTCCTAATGGCTTAAAGTAATCCCATCAGCCCCCTAAACCCTTCTGATTCAGTTTAGAGAAAGACAGCTTATGTGGCAACTGGACAGATTTTCAGATAGATGCTGTGGAGACAGTTGGACATACAAACAAACAAACAGGTCTCCAAATGCCAAGTGACCAAACCGTTCATGTCTGCACTAAATAATGTGACACTGGCTCTTTAAAGTTCATTTTATTTTTACTTTATGGTTTTTGATATGTTTAGGTTATATGAAACCATTTTGCACATACTTAGGTATATTCTTTTTCTCTTATTTGTTGTATTTCTTGTACTTTGTGCATTTTAATATGTTCTAATGTATATTGGTATGCTTTGTTGAATGTTGTCCTGTCTGTCCTTTTGCACTGAGCTCACCAAGTAAGTTAACTCAGAAACTCACATAACAGATTACTTTACACAGACTATTTTCTTCTATTTCTTCTATTTAATGCATTTCCAGAAACATTCCAATAAATAATATCAATAAATAGTTTGGCACACAACAACTTTTACAGTTACTTACTTACATATTTATTACATAAGTAATAGTACATTTATTTTTAGTTTCTGTATCTTGGAAAGCAGTTAGTATACAAGAAATCAATATATTTTAGTTTCATACTAAAATGAAATTATGCAATAAGGTACTGATGGACATTCATTAGACTGCAACTTTAAAATGTGAATTAAACTTTGCAAACATCAAGCAAACATTTTGTTTTACAAGATTGATGGATGGATAAACTGTTTTGTTTTCACACATGTTCCTGTTTCACCAGGATAACATAGAGTAAGATGCAATTAATGTTGTTGAGCATAAAGAATGATGAGTTTTTTTTATTGTTTTTTTTTACATTTTAAAGGAGCAGAGACATATATTTTTTCTACTTCAAATTTAAAGGTCTTTTAACCTACTAAAGACACTAGATTATGTTCTCTGGTGTGTAGTCTACAGTATGTAGATTTTTTTCTGGGTGTATATATTTATGTATATATGTCTATAAATAACTATATATGTTGTTTTATTTTGTGTTATTGTATATATGTTACTAACAGGAGGTTCGTTTTTTGAGCCACAAGCAGCATGTGAGGTCACTGTGGAGCACACAGAGACACTGAACACAATCAACGTAACATATGCTGGTCACAGACACACTCAATATAGCTCCCATGTTTGGGTTTCCTGATGAAACGCTTTAAACAGATTCTTTAAATTCCGCGATCCGGCTGAAACTCATTGTCCCGAATGGCCCCAGACAAATTAGGCTACCCTTCAATTGGATCCCATTAAGCAGAACATAAGACAGTGATTGGATGAGGCCTTGGGATGACATGTTCTCCTTGATTAGCTAATTCCATTCTCACTAACCATCCAAATCCTGTTAGTATAGTCAGAGTTAAAGCCGCTGCTCCGTCGAGGAACAGTGTTCACACGGCCACGAACCATTACCCTTTATAACCCACAATTCAGTCACATGCCAAGACTTATTAGACAACTTTAAACAGCCTCTCAAACAATGGGAGTCACTGTAGTCTCACTTTGTTCATGGACAGCTATTAAAATGATGTTCTGGTATCTTAAATTCCTAATTCACCGAATCACAAATGAAAATATTCCTGCTAATAAAGAAATTGCAGCACAGAAATGCCAAAGATGTATTCGAGGTATTTCAGAAAGTGTCGCCATTACATAGTTCTATCACCAGAGTGCACTGACGGCTTTCTATTTCGACTGTAAAATGTCCTGTGCAGTACATATTTGGTCACAATTCTATATAAAATAAATAAATAAACTGAAGGATATCATATATTGTTATCATATATTTTAACTCTCAAATATCAGTCAGGGTATCGGCCTCAGAAATCCGACATCGGTCAGGCTCTACAAGTGACAAAAATATAGTATATATACATAGTAAAGATCATAGTGATCATGATGATCTTGTTTCTGTAGCATGAGCATACAAATATAAAGCAGTAAGAAAATAAATAGAGCTGTAGAAGGAAGTAATGTTGCTCTCTTTCTGTGAAGAAAAGGAGTTATATCCTGTAAGTACCTTTAGACTGTTCTTATTTCATAGTCTGACATTATCTGCTTCTTGTTGTGCCTCATTGAAGATGGATGACGTACATACTGTAACTTGAGTGACGTCTGTGTCTTTTGTATGTCCAGACACCATTTTTATGCCTTCACCATTACGTCAAATGGAAAATTCTGTGTCTTGTGCATGTTTTTTTAATAACATGTTTTGTAACGATGCTACGGAAGGTTAAAAAGGCAAATATCACAGATTTTACACGTGAAAATCAATTCACTATTGTAGCAGTTTTGTCTCCAAGGGACCCTGAGAACAGTACTTTGGCTTGGAGACTACAGATGTTTAACTGAATGTGAATGTAGTGTGTATTAACAAGTAAATGTCCTCAAAACAGTCAATATGCATACTAAAAACAAACTGTTGTCCAATATTGTGCTGCAATGTAATACTCAAAGGAACCATTCACATCTGTAAAAGAGACAAATAACTTGTGGTGAAACGGCCCCAAAAATGTATTGGGGAAAATAAAAAGTATTAAATCTGAATAGAGATTTTTCTTCTTATTTGTGAAGTTGAATTGGCAGTGGCTTCCTGGAGTTACAGTTTGATTGACAGTGCATGTGTTGCATAATGTTCTTTTTGTGTAAAAGTATGTGGATTTCTTGTATACTAAAGCCAAGACATTAAGAATATTGTATGTACTGTGTATAACAAGCATGTAGTATAGAATTAAAGACAACGAGGCGAGGACTGTTTAATAAATGATGCTACAAAGTTGCATTAGAAGAAGTGTAGTTTCAGTGTTTTGGAGCTTGACCTATAAAACACCCTTTAAAAGTCTTAACGGCAGCGTAATATTAAATTGCTGAAGTCCTGTTTCAAGAGGAGAAATATTTATTTACCCAAACCTGTTCAAACTTGTCAAAAACAAGCCAACAAGAACAAAGAGGATAAGGTAGACGCACTTTATTCCTAAAACAGAAGCTGCACCATCAGTAGCGGCACACAATTATATGTACACATATACACACACAATTACCTAAATCTGTTATATAAAATATATAATCTGACAATGTACCTTTTAATTCCTCTTCAGAGCTCATTGAGTTACTGTGCGAGAGACTCTGGAGCCAAAGCAGACAGAGAGGTAAGTCTCATCCACTCATTGGGTGGGACACAAATGCCCAGGCCAGCTTTTACTTCATTTTTACAGCATGGCAATAAAAAGGTCTGTACCCTTTGAAAAAATAATATTCTAAAAGCAATCTACAGCAAATTCACTTGAACAGGTTTTTCCATGTTGTAATTGAGAAAATTACACTTTTTAAACCAATTCCTTTACAGTGAGATGTACACACCCTCTAGGATTTGTAATATATAAAAGATATTAAGCATTAAAAATTCCACATTTAAAAACTTACAATAAATAATATATGCAGGCATTTCATTAAGATAAAATTTCATAGATTGCAATCTACAGTCATTAAAAAGACAATTTATTCTCCTTTATGAAACGTCCCTTGATCTTCCAAAATGCTAAAATGGATTCTTGGCATCTGATTGATTGATTGGAAACTTCCAGTCAGTCAGTGTTGTGTGAGATACACCAGGGAGGAGGAGGACGAGGAGGAGGAGGAGGAGGAGGAGGGATGCTTCCTCCACATTTGCCCTGATGGAGTGTGAGGTCCTTTGAGTGTTGGGGGATTCGTCGTAGCAGGAAATCCACGATTCGACTGAGCGATCCATCCAATCAAATCTCAGCAGTTTGATCCCGTTAGAGTTCAGAGCATGTTCATGATAAAGTTGTACATCTGAGTGAGCACCACAAAGTGAACGGGCAGACAGGAGCGTCGGTCCTGGGTGGCAGGGTCGCACGTCAGCCAGGAGAGGGCGTTGTACTGCTCTAGAACAAATCTATCGTGTAGAGGGGCAGACGGAGCAGTGTTAATGTGTGACATTCTCCTTCATTTTAAAAACAAACAGTTCTTCAAGTTTACACACTCTTTGGATTAGATCAGCTTACCGGAGCACATCAGAGGTGTGGTTAGAGTCCAGGGGGTGGGAGTGCTTACTGTGGAGAAGCTCGTCTGATTGGACAGAAGACACGTGCAGGTGCAAAGAGGCCTGGGAAAAAAAAAAAAAAGATGGAAATACAAATTAAATATAAGTCTTTAGAATCATTCACACATCACCTCCTGTCTGAGTACTATGAGATACAGGCCTAAGCAGACAGTATTTAAATAGTATTTTGTCTCATCACTAGTGCTAAATGAAGACTTATTTAGCCTGTGTCTGATTTTTCCAGCTAGAAATGCCTGTATCTTTGTATATTTGTATAAAAATAAGTGTTAGTTGTGGCCCTACTTCAACGTGATTGCCTCCAACAAGCAGTTTCTAGTGCTAATGTACCTTGAGGAAGAGTGGGCACTGGTTCTGGGCTTGAGGGCAGGCCGACCAGAACCAGTCGGGCAGTGGTCCAGCCTTGGCTGTGGAGACAAAGTAGCCCAAAGCCATTGGCTGCTGCAGGATGTTCAGAGCCTCCTCGTGGGACTCCATACGGTCTGCACTCTGGCCCTGCAAGACAACGACCATAAAAATTAATGAACAGAGCAGAATTTGTTTTCTACAACGTGAGCTTTGGATTTAAATAGTCTCTTTCCAGCCATTTTGTGTTATTTATATCCTGTTTATGGCACTGCATATGAATGAAAGGACTTGAACTCTGCAACCAATTCCATTTTACTGGTTAAGGTTTACTGTGAGGTTATGATATAGTGAGCTCAGGGGAAGGATCATTTTTCCTTTACTCAGGAGCAGTTACTTCATTATTTGAGCACACTGGCACACATGTAAGTGTGTATTTATTCAAATGAGTCTTTTCCAATTTCTTGTTTCAACCTTCATCTACAAGTAAAATGGGATTCAATTTTCTTGCATTCTGCTCCACCTGAAGCACACTGGGACATTACATTTAACATTTTGACACTAAATTATAATTTATTCTCCAATTTGAGGGTAAAACAAACAGGAAAACTAAAATTCCACAGTAAGAATTGATGTATGTGTTGATCATGTCAACTGTGTAAACAACACTGTTCTGCATCACAACAGGCATGCAGATAAATAATCTTTATGGTCTGTAATGGACTTATCAATGAGGTGACAGACCTTGCTTCCGTCTCCCCCCTGGTGGTAGTGGGAACCAGGAGAGTGAACAGGGGAGGTTGTGGGGGAGTTGGGCAGGATGTTGATGAGGTCTGGATCCACCATGTCATTGTCAAACAGGTCAAAGAGGCCCATTCCATCAGATCCATCTGCAGAGAAAAAAAAACAGAGTTCATAACACTGTAAACATAACATCTCTGGATAGCAAGAAGATACGGAGGGGATGGATTTCTTATGCCGCCTCGTCAGCTACAGAACCTACCAGGATTTATGGGATTGAAATTGATGTCGATGGGCTCTGAAGTGTTAGTGTTGACCTGCACCATGGCTGAAGTGGGGAACACCAGGATGTGAGTGCAGGATGTGTCCTGAGGTGTGCTCAGCTGCGATGTCTGCATGTTGAGTGTGGTGCTGCGACCAAACACCGAACCTGTTGACACAGAGTCTGCAGACACAAGACAGAAGATCTTGAGTGAGCTTGAGAACGTACAAACGGAACTGTTACAAAGTCCAAATAACCTTGTTACTACTTTTTTCTACCTGGCATGATGACGAAGGAACCCTGGGGCTCCATGGCAACCAGACAGGCGCTAAGGATGCTGGGAGTGTCAGCAGCAGAGATGCCACACATCCTACAAGTCTCCTTCAGACGTTTACTGAGAGACTGCAAGTTCCTCCTGCTCAGCAGAATACTCCAGTCTGAAACGGGGACAGGGTAAGAGCACGTTAGTGTGTGTTAACACATGTAAATACGCCACAATACATGTTCTACAAACACTGCAGGTGTGTGTAAGTACCTCTAAGCTCGCCGTGGCCCATTCTACCAAGCCGGCCAATGACCACCCTCCATGGCAACGATGTCACCTGCACCAGGCCGAGACACCACTCCCACAGCTTCTGCAAACCCACTCTCCTCGCAGAGCCCTTTTTTCTGCGGGCCCAACACACACACACACACACACACACACACACACACACACACACACACACACACACAAACACACAACACATTTACATTTAATAAAAAGATAACTAAACTGGCCATGCTGTGGGGATTGATGGATGTTTTTGTTCCTGCACCCAGCATACCTGTTGGGTACATCAATGCTAATGATGCAGGTTTCCAGGAGTTCTCCGTGTTGGTCGGTGCAGGAGGCCAGCAGCCAGCGCTGGTCATGAGACAAACAGTAGCCGACAAAAAGGACGTTGTATTTCTGGGAGGCCTCGCCGAACGTCTCCCCGAGTTCCGTCTGCTTGTCTTTCACGGGAGCCAAAATGAAGGGCGGCGTGTACAGACGTAGACACTCTGGCCTCTGCACAGAGGGGGGAAACTTGTTAGTTTAAAAAGAGAAACAACAACAACAACAACACAATGTTGGCTGACTTGCTTTTACCAGAAGTCACACCAGTTTCGGATATACAACCAGCATTAAAAGGCAGTTTACCTCTGGGTTTTTGAGTGCCATGTCGATGGCAAGGCCGGGGCCAAAGCCTGTCAGAGCCTTGAAGTTGGTGGAGTTGGGCAGAGGCCGACGGCACTGAGTGAATACTGAGAAGGCCAGCGATTTAAGGTGCTGGCCATAGACGTGACGTTCCCCACTGTGCACCGGCTGCAGCAGATACTGGCAGGGAACAATCTGAAAGAAAGAAAATAACAGTGTTACTTCAGACAGGGTTGACAGATCACACTGAGCTTCACAACGGCCCTTCAGGAACTGATGGGTGGCGTCACTGAGACTACGTCCATTTTTATTTATAAAGCCAATGGTGCATAGTCATGGATTTTCTGTTCTTCAAATGTCATTGTATGTAGGTAAAAATCACTGGTTGCTCTTTTTTGTTTTGTTTCGGTGATAGTGGTTGGATAACTTTTGAGAAGTTGAAAGAAAATTGTGGGTGGCATCAAATGATTTTATTTGTATAATAAAAGTATTTGTGATGTACAAAGCAATGTCCAGCCATTCTTGCCAAGTTACTAGATAGCACAGCTAAGCAGGGAAGTGGAAAAAGTTCTCTATTAAACAGAATAAAATGCTAAAATGCTTAATTTGATGTTTGTAAAAAAAACAGTTTCCAACTGTTTTTATTTGAGTTAGTTGAGTTATTCTTTTTTAATCAATCAATCATCTGCATTTGACCCAGTATCAGGAGCAGCCACCGTGCAACGCCTTTTTTTTTTTTTTTTTTTTTTTTTAAAATGGTGGAGGAAACCAACACAAACACGGGGAGAACATGCAAAAATTGTCCGTCTACCAGATAAAGCTGAATATACTCATTGAACCCAAACACATTTTCTAAAGCTGTTACCTGTGTAAAGGCAATGCATAAATAAATAAGTAATAAATATCACAACAGCAAAACACTGAACCACCATATGTCAAAATATGTATCTGCATACTGGCTTATTAACACTTAGTGAAAAGGCACAGGGGTACACAATTACCACTATATCCAAATAAGATACTGCTTTAACTGGAGCTTTGCTTTACTGAATAAACAAACAATCCTACTTCAAATAATCTGAATCTTCAATCATCAATGACAACATACTGCTTATAAGACAGACATATGCATGTTATGATTGGTGGGTATTATTATATCGGTATGCATCTTCTACCAGTTGTGGTGAAATCAAACATTAAAGATGTGTTATATTCTAATACTTAATATAAAATAAAATGCAATGTGCAGTAGTAGGGTATTAAACATGCTCTATTCTGACCCTGCGCTGATGCTGCAACCATTAACACATTCACACCTCCAGTGCTTCAAAATCCCCTCTGGCATGTTGACGCAATCTTGTGTCACTATATCACAGGTGTAGCAGTTACCACCTCTATTAGTGTCTGCTAATGAGTCCCCTGCTCCTTCTCACCTCCCTCTGTGTCTGCTGGTAACCTGCTCTGTTGTAACTAAACTGTCAAATATGACATCAATCACAGCTCACCAGCAGAGAGACAACTAACTGTGTGAACTTAACTTGTCTCTCTAGTAACACCATGATAGACTTACCGACCTTTAAAATCTTACACATGAAAGAAAGAAAGAAAGAAAGCATCAAGACAGTGAGACAGTCACGGTGGCCTGTACCTGTACTGAAACAGCATTTCTGATGCGAGCTGGCAGGAACTGGAGCATCTCCATGTAGCAGCGCAGTAGGCCCAGTGTGTAGGTGCTGGAGTGGACCTCTCGGTCCGCGTCTTCGTAGCTGAAGGGGTCGACGATGTACACCACGATGGCAGGTGGGTAAGACACAGCGTGGGACTCTCCATCTGTTGGCTTGCCTACTTTGTCTCTCTCCATTGTGCTGTTGATATAAAAGAAGATAATTATTTAGAAAGGCTGTATGTGAATACAACACAGACAAGTCATCAGAGGTCACTAGGCAAACAACATAACACCATCATTTTTGTCCCCAGTTTGTCCCATAGAAACATCACACAGGGAAAAGATTTTCTAAATATAAACTAAAATAAAAACAATGCTTTACTAATATGCCGATTTTGAACGATTTAATCAGCATATATTTCTGCCACACCTTAAAGTCTCTATGCCACCCCGTGAATATTTCTATAGATCCGCCTCTGAACAACACATTTTTCATCCAGTGTCACTTCTGCTTAAATGCATAGTACACTGCGTATACTGCATTTTACACACTGCTCAGTATTCACCAACAGAAAGTCATTTTATGTACACATGGACTTTATGTATGCAAAAATGCTGTAGTTCTGCTTTCGAGCAGACCTTTTGAGTAGCCAGTCAGGAGGAAATGTTTGAGTGGTGTTAATTTATCAAACAAGCCAATTATTTAACTCAAAAAACGTGTCAATAAAAACAAGGTAATTGAAAGAGCATTGATAAACATGGGTAGCCCTACCCCAAAACATGAAACTTTAGAATAGTCTATAAAAGATAAAACTATATAAATTATTACCAGACAGTTTGTTATGTGAACCAAAACAATCAAGTGAGGCCAAAATAACATTAAAAAAACAAGTACACACAGATGAGTTTAAACAGGAACAGGAACAGGAAAAAGCCTGAATTCTACAGTGTCATAGATCCACAACCTCAGTGCAACTATACCTTTGACCACAATCAACTTATTTGTGGTTTCTAAAAAAGGAGTTCAATCGCCATCCTTCCTGTCTGCTCGCTGTCTCACAGCACTGCTATAGCTGTCGCGCTGACAGTAACGTGAAATGATCGTGCTCTGCTATGTCATGTTCTGTATTTTCACATGCGCAACTGGATGACATGCATGCCAAGACAGCTCGCTCTGCGTCAAAACAGCTGGAGACCGCAGTGTCTGTCACAGCCTAAAATAATAATAACTGTGACAGCATTTGTCCACTGTACGAGTACATGCACACCTGGTTTGACAATGCTATAATATAAAATGGTGTATATAAAAGTGTTAACTTACTGAGATATTAAATGTTTCTTGGGTGAAATCAGAGGATCAGAGTGATGGCTTTGTCAGTAATAAGTATTAAAAACAAAACAACTAAACATGCTTGCCAAGAGTGGTTAAAAAAAAGAAAGAAGCAATCTCTCCATCTGGATGATTAATTGACTCTCATAGTGGTAACCTACCTCTCTGGCGCCTCGGTGGGCCCTTGAGGCTGGTTGGCAGAGGGTCCGTTTTCTGCCAGCCCCGCTGCACTCTGTGGGTTTGACTGGGGTCCATTCTGTGACGCGTTTCCCTGCAAGCCTGCTGTCCCAAACGGCGAGTAGGAACTTGGCTTGGCTGAGGCCATTCCCCCGATGGTCTGGGAGCCTGAGGAGGACGCGGGAGGGGTGCTGTTGTTGGTGTAGTGTTGTTGCTCTGGGGGTCCTGAGGAGGTGCTGGAAGAGCTGGAGGTCTGGGAGGCGGCAGAGGCCACAACGGGGCTGCGCTGGGACAATAGAGAGCTATCCAAAGACTGCTCTGACAGGTATGGAGCTGTGTGGCAAAGTAAAAGGAAAAAGATTAGCACTTTTACAAACAACGCGACAATAACAACTTTGGGTTTTAAGATTAACGAGTAAACGCGTTACCTAGATCGTAGCGGCACACTTGAGCAAAGAGTTTGAGCTTATTAAAGGCTTCATTGTTTCCATCTCTGGCAGCCATCTTAAGAAACCAGTCACTAAGGGGCTGCTCCGTCATGCTCCTTCCGTCTGTGGTGCCGACCTTCAATACGCCTTCTGGGTGAGTCTTACAGATGGGCCTGTGTTGCCCAAGCTGGCATGCCTGTCAAGACAAAGGGAGGGAATGCGAAAACGAAAGTGTAAATCATTTCACAGGAGATTAAACTGTTTCTGTGGGCATGTCTGTACAAGATGGGTTGGGCTTTATCCCGCCAGGTGCGTACCTCATACATAGCACTCAGATCTTTGAAGAACGTCTTTGCTCTGCCGAGCAGAGCTTCATTTTCTGGGCAGATGACAACATATCCAACATCCCTCTGGGAACCAAAAGGATCCAGGAGAAGCTTCTCCCAGTAGGGCAACCCAAAAGGAGACAGCACCACAAAATCATACTCATAACCGACCAAAAAGGTGGGGATGGGCAGAGGCTCAGGAGACTCATCTGTGCCTGTAGGGAAAAGAGAACAAAGGGTCAGTCAGCAACCACTACAATATTCCAAAACGGATCTCTGAATGTGTTAAGAGACTAGGTCCAAACACTCTCCACGTACCATATGATCCCCTCCCGGCCATCTTGTGGAACTGTTGCCAGGTGAGCGGTCCCTGAACACCCCAGGAACGCACACTCCTCTTTTTCTGAATGGTGTCCTGCAGCACAGGCTGGAGGGACAACAACACCCGCAGGACGTCCTGAGAGAATAGCTTGCTCATGTCTGCTGCTACAAAGGAACAACAAAGAGAAAGAAGTCTTAGCTTTAACACGTTTGAGTTCAGGAATTACAATTTTTTTTTTAAAACAAGTAAGTAAGAAGATTCAAATGTGTGATACACAAATACATACATTTGCATTTTGGCCACTGATGAAGACAGGTGCTTTTCACTAGTGTTTCATCTACTTTTCCGCCTGACATATTGTCCATGAACTGCCTGCCATGCTCCAGTGCCATGAAGCAGTCATTGTAACAGTCTCTCTCTTCCACCCTCAGAAATGAACTGGGGGCTGAGCCCGGCTTGGGGTATTCCACGCCCGCCATCGGGGCAAAAGGGTTGGTGCACTGGTCCTGCAACAGTAGGATTAGCTCGTCTGGAGGCTTCTCCGTCAGGCTGCCAGCTTTGTGCGTCGTGGAAGCTCGCAGCTCTTCAAAACACCGCTCTGTGTCCCGACTAGAGTCTGAGCCCCGTCCCACCACGTCCAGTTCGTCCTCCAGAAACAGCCCTGCCGATTGGCCAAAGCGTCGGTTGGTGACGGCGCTGAAGCCGCATGTGCAGGGGTACTGGGCCTCGCCGTTATCCTTGAGGTACACGCCTACGTCTGCCCCTCTGATGTTCATGTTGCAGACGCAAACACAACAACTGTCAAAGTTGCAGTCCTTGAAGAGATTCATGACTGACTCAGAAAGTATGAGGGTGACGTAGAGACTGTGAGCCTCGGGGATGGAGGGCACGGTGGCCGGCTCAACAGAGCTGAGTGGTCGGCAGGTGGAGGGAGTGGAGGCGGGGGAGTAAAAGTCAGAGTTGTCGTACTTCATCGAGCCCTGGACGCTTGATGGGCCGCGAGGCGTCCGTGGAGTGCGTGGCGTGCGAGGCGTGGGCACGGAGAACCGTGGCGTGGCTGGGGAGGGCAGAATGCCTGTGCCGCTGTTGCTGGGAGGGGCACTGCTGGACAAAAAGGGTGTGTGGGTCTGAGGCGTGTAGGTCTGGCTGTAGTCTGGCTCCACACTGGGGACGTTACTGTCATACAGAGATAAACAGTGATTAAAATGTTGTTGTTCAAACACATTTTCAAACAACTGACATGTTAACAAACATCTACTGTAATAGACTGCATCTGTGGTGGCTTTAATTAGTCCCCAAATGGTCGCCCATCCCACTGTTCTGAAAAACAGACTAACTGAGGAACACTGCCTGCTATTCAGGACAGCACTGACCCACAGTTAACCCTAACTGCACTAACCTGTCTTTGGTGAGGAGGTTGACGTTCGTCACTGGGGGTATCAGTTCCATTTTGCCCATGGTCCAGCTGGGCGTGTACACAGTGTCTTCGGGCAGTTTGATAGGCAACAGACACTGGCTGGGTAGCATCTTCAGGGGGGCGTACATGGAACAGCCGATGAACAACTGACTCGTCTCCGGCTTGTACACAAAGGAGAAGTCCTAAAGGCAAAGTAAAATTAATGGTGAAGAACACTGATGTAGCAATGTTTCCGACTTGCTCCACACTTGGCAGGTGTGCGTCATCTCTTACCTTTATTTCAGATGGCTTCGGGCTGCAGAACCCCTCCTCCACCTCCATCTTGAAGTGGTTGTTGAGTTGGCTGCCATCAAGCAGGGTGAGGCCCGCCCCTGCTTCTAGGCTATCCTTGCTGCCGGAGTTCATGGGGGAGTATCCCTGCTGCTCCAGGGAGGGCGGGGTGGGAAACATCTGGTGCAGGTCTGCTGAGCCTGGAGAAATAAGACATTATTACTTCTCTTGAAAAAAACATGTGTATAAAAGTGATTAACTGATGCTTAGTCTCCTTACTTATGCAAGACAGGGGGTCCAACGTGGCTGCTTTAGATTCTTTACAGCCAAACTTGTCCTCTGTACCAACTCCAGCTCTTTTAGATCCAGGCTGCGGGGAGAAAAACAAAACTAAATATCTAATACAGCTTCCTTTTCAGGGTTTCAACAGGCTTTAACGGGCCCACATGAGCAGCAGTTCCCAAGCAAATCAAAACACTGAAGTAGTGGTGCAAAGGGTCAGTTGATCTGTGATCCGTATGGACGGCCCCCCACGGTTTGACACGCTTGTGAACGGCAGACTACATTTAACCATCATATAATACAGTTTTACTGCCACGGTTACTTCTTAACGTAATACATTTCCTAAATCTCGATGCAGAGTTGCAGTGAAAATAGGCAGATGCATGCTGGGTTTTTCTCTGAAGCACAAAGAGCAGCTGATGTAAAAGTGGTCGCTTTTAGCCTTCTCCATTGAGTGAAATGCTGCAGACTGATGGGCATTTTCAGCGGTGTAACTGGGGAAACTGGGCATCATAAAAATCAATCATAAGACTGTGATGTTTATTCCATCTTCAGAAATATCTGCTGCCTTCTTCTCAACAAACAACTCCAGTCTCTGCCTGTCTGATCAATCAGATAGTGCTGTGGGTGGGATATTGAGTGAGACTACAAAGTGCAGTGTTATTACACTGTATGGTGTATAACTATTATTCTTATGGAAAGTATAGCATTTATATTTTTTAATAGTCATAGTAGTACTGTATGGTTTTATTACTGAGTGCATTATTATGATTTTTACCATTACTATGGTTGTGACTAAAGGCAGAGAAAGGTGGGTACATTAGAGCCAAAACAAAACATGTTGGATGTGTTAGAAGTTAAACTTTTGGACCAACAATTTCATTTACGATACTGATGCACTTACCGCTAGCTCATCTTCATCAGAATTGAAGATTTTATCCAGGTCGCTGTAGGACACCGCCAAGTCATTCTCGTGGATGAGGCTGGTCGAGGCTAGAGGTTTATTACCTGATGGACCCTGACCATCTAAACAGCAAAAAAAATTGGAGAGGAGACCTTGAATAAGACGTCAAACATTTTTTTTAAAATACATTTGGGGCCAAATGTAAAAAGGGAAGGCGTTCTCACCGTCTGCTGAATTTCCACTTCCATCGTCCCCCTGGGTAAAAAAAAAAATCATTATTATTATTTTTAAGTTGCAGAGAGCCTAATTAAATCATTTTACACAATGTATATTTTTTCAAGGAAACTGCTGCCATTTTACTCTAATTCTAAAAATCATAATGTTATAATGTTAATGTTATAATACTGTTAGGGTTTGTTTTTACCACTGGTATCAAAATTTTACCCCAATAATTTGCGGAACATAAACATGTATTTCTACAAAAACCTTTTTCTTTCATTTTTACAAAAGAAGCAAAACATCTAAAATGATAATATCAGTAAATATATGATGACAGAGGAGGTCAACAAGACTTTTATCTGTGTAAAGACTGTACAGACATTGAAACCAAAACCTGGCTGTGCTCTTCTGTTAAAGAATTTATCAGGAATGAAGTTGAAGGCTGTTTTGTGATTTTGAAATTATTACTTCTCAGGAATAAATAAATCTTTTAATTTAAAGCACACATCCTGAAAGTCCCAGGAAATGGAAGCAGATTTTTGGCGAGAATTCCTGCGATCTCAACCCAGGATATCAACCCTCGTTAGGAACTCACCTTGTGTTTCTTGCTGCCGTCTCTCTCAGCTCCAGGCTTGTCCTTCTTCTCGGTGAAGCTGAACTCCTCATCTCCCTCTACGAAGGCGTAAGGGTCTGGCTCCTCACTGTGTTCTCCGTCTCCCGTGGAGGAGGCAAGATGGCTGTTTCTCCGCTGCGCGTACGTATTGACCAGCTCCTGGGACACCTTCAGAGGCTGCGTGGAGCCCGACATCAATCTGAGAGGAAAGAAACGGTGCACAGATGCTCAGACAGATGTAGGCATGCTGTTTTAAGAAACAGCTACATTTTGTTTTGATGTATTTGAGGATGGGTAATTAAATACTTACTCAGTGACAGACACTACACTTTCTGTCCCTCCGCCCCCTCCAGAATCATCTCGAACTTTATCCACAGGCAACTGGGGTGTCAGGAAGTTGGAGGCCTTCTTCCTGGGCAGGTTGAAATACTTCCATGGGTTGTGGGTGGAGTCTTCATTGGGGTTGATGGCTGAGCCCACAAAGACGGTGGGTTCCAAGGTTTCGCTGTAGGCTGGGGGGAAAGGCAGAGGCATAGGCATGTTCTCCAACTGAGGCTCCTCAGATGAGCCCTTCTGTGGCAGCAGACAGGGCTCCACTGATGGCGGGTAAAACGGTTGGTGAATGGGCGTGGACGAGTTCTTCATACCACCTGGAGTCATGTCACCTTCTACGTGATCGCAGGGATGTGGGCTGAGAGGAGGGGGAGGCGGGGATCCGACGAGGTCTGCGGGGGGACCGTGGGTGTGCAGCGTAGGGGCTTTGGAGGGCACAGTGTCCACATGGTGCAGACTGGGATATGAGCCCTCCTCCTGTGATCTTAAACAAAGCCTCTGGGTCTGCGGCTCCAGGGACTGCTCCTCGCTCACAGAGTTGCGGTGGTGGAAAGGCGTCTGCGGCCTCTTCTGCTGCTTCTCCCCCTTTTCTAGCTTCTCGCCCAGCTTGTGCTTGGGGGCCGGCTGGGCAGGCTGGCCCGATGAAGGCGGATGTCCTGAGGTGCTGCTGGATCGCTGTTTCTGATTCTTGTGTCTGTGTGACAAAACGAATAATGATTAGAAGATACTTTATCTATACTGAGAACCAAAGTCACATGTGAGTGCATTCCATTCGACATACCTTGAGCAGCTGCAATGTGGCCTGTGAGTGGGCTCCACAAAATCCCAAAGTCTAGTCTTATCTGACTCCTCCTCACAGGTGCCATTGGTCAAAGTTGTAAACTTCCTCCTATTAATAAATAGGGCAGATAGGCATTTCATCAGTCAGCATGGAGGCACCTCTTTGAGCAGAAATGCAAATTTTGAGGAAGAGATCACATCAAACATACTTGTGCCCTGTACGGTTTATGTTATACTCCTGCCACACAGATTCCACCATCTGGCTGGCTAGCCTGCGAGGGATTTTACCCCCATGAAGAGTGTTGTTAGAGCTATAGCCATCGGATGAAGACGACAACTTCAGCCACCTCTGGGCAGGCTGATAATCTAAGGAGAAAAAAAACCCCCACATGTGCAAAACTGTTAGTATGCATAATCTCACAGACATAAAGGCATATACACGTGTTTAATTGTGGTCAGTGTGCAGTCTTACCAGTTTGAGCCTCCTCCGGTGACGTTGGGGGAGTCAGAGTGACAGAGGACATGGCAGGATCTCTGTGAGCGGCCTGGCCCTGCTGAGCACCACACAGGCTTCCTGAGGTGTTGGCTGAGCCCTGAGGGACCACAGCAGGGAGGTCCGACAGGGGGAGAAGCACCAGGCAGGAAGGGTAAACCATCCTTACTCCCGCTGCGACCAAACAAACATTTATTTATTTATTTATTTATTTCAAAAATGTGTAAATGCACACCGAGTGCAGAGAAATCATTTGTTCACATCGCAATTAATTTCCACAGATGGTAAATTTGAGGGATTGATAATTCATCATCTTCATTTCAGTTCAATCAAGGCTCTGGACGTTTTTCATGGGCAATTTAATCTCCAATCCATCTTTTTTTCCCCATGAAACTACCAAAATAGTCGTTTTTCAACCCTTTCCAACTTTCCTATCGTGAGACCCAACCAATACCCGAAAAATACACATATCACTAAACGTATCCTTTAACATTTATTTAATATTTATCAAACGTATGTTTGATAAATGTTTGAGCACAGCAACCATCAACACCTTATAATAAACATGATGATGTCTTACCGACAAGGACCTCCACAGCTGCCAGGGAGTCGTCCTCCCAGTCCGTATCTTCCATCTTGTCTTCCTGGACCTCCTTGGGATTGGGGCTGATGGGATAAAACTGCCTCCACTCTTCTATGAGCTTCTGAGTAGGGTGGTCTGACATCTTAAAAGCCTGACCGGTGAGGGTCCCATTCAAGCCGTATGGGCTCAGGATGACTGGAGAGCAGAGGGGAGTGAAAGTACTTAGTAGTGGCTGACACCATCATAAAACTAAAAAATAATAATAATACTAATATTTTTGCAATTGTGCACAGCAGGTGTTTTCCTACCTTGCAAAGGGTTGGAGCTCTGCTGGGCGAGGCTGAGATGCTCCTCGCTCAGTCGCTGGAGAGGCTGATGTTGAGCGATCTCCACACTCGTGCACACGTTGCTGTCGCCGTGTACGAAGAAGGTGAACGCGCAAGACAGGTGCTCGCTGCAAGATGAGTCAAAGACAAAAGAGGCATTTTAACGTTTGTCCCCGAGCATAAACACATCATTAAGTGAAAAAAAAAAAAACACTTTGCAGTCAGCAACCAAAAGCTGAAGTAAAGCCCTGCAGGCTATTGAGGTTATCAGTGTACTCTCCATCATTGTTAGGGGAATGACTGAAGAGAGGAAGAGAGGACTGAAAAGGGTGGAGACAATGAGAGTAGTGCAATTCTTTGCATATTTGGCAGGGCACTTTGATCCGTATCTTGCTTTCAGGTGACAACTGTTGCTTTCACAGATATTGGGTAGAGACATGAAGGCCTCCTAATACCTCCAATCAGATGGTGCACAAAACACGCACTCCGCTTCAACAGAGTCTGAGCCTTTATCAAAACCTTCTCGCAACGCTCGGGCACAAAAATACACATGGGAGATTATTATAGCCCTGAAATGTTAAAACAATATTCATATTTATTCTCTAACTACTTCTGGAAGGCCAGGCGGCTAAATGCACTAAAATAGTACTTGTTGACATGGTTGCTGTAAAACCACATTGCACACTCAGCATTTTCCAAAGACTGCCCTGTTTACCAGCCAGAGAGGGCAGGCGACAGCGAGACTGCCAGACTCTTCTGTTAGAGGTGCTGCACTGTTGCCTCAACACACACACACACACACACACACACACACACACACACATTTATGTAAAGACAGAAGCTGAACACCAGTGAGCAAGAAATTCCCTCCTGTTCTATGCAACAACTCTTTTATATAGCTGCTAAAACTCTCTGAAAGCATTGCCAATGCTGCCAGAGGGAGCTGAGCCAAAGGGCTGTGCATCAAACACAAGTCAGCTTGGATCAACACAGCCAAAAAGCAGAGGCTCAAATTAGCTTGTTAGGGAACTCCAGGATACACCAGCCCCCTCATTCAAGAGCACGGGGGGCGCTAAATCTATGCCACTACCCTTATGTGCGAGAGGTAGGAAATACAGCTGCACAGAACCCCACTCTGAACCAGGCAGTTATTTATGTGCTGCTGCTGGTCCACCTCAAGCTTGTATTTCTACAACAACAACAACAACACAGAGCCGTTTTACCTTGCAGTTGGGAAAAGTGGAGGTGTGGACATTAAACATTACCCTGGAAGTGTTTCTTCACTACCTTAGAAAAGTCTCAACTGCACATAAATTACGCAACACGTCGGATGAAAAATGTGTCACGCTGATGATGCAATTAGAAAACCGAAATAGTCCCGTCATACTATGTCACATTATTACATCTGATTTAATTCCAGGAATCAACATTCTTGATTACGCAAGATCTTGGTGACTCAAAGCGAGTTGTAAATGCCTCATTAATAAGAGTTTAAACTGACTTCAAAAGTATCCACCACGAAAAAAACCTAAAATCAGAGCAGCAGGTACGCAGTCAACAGTCTTGTGTCATGGTTACACTGCTTAACGAAAGCCTTGTGTGTATTTGTTCAAGCTATTTTTCTTATAAAAGAGGATGATCAGTCCAGAAAAGGCGACTTACAAAAACAGTTGAAACAATACAGCTGCGCAGCAACATCTCTCCAGTTGAATCCCAAATGGGAATTTTAACGATTCAAGGCCAGGAATGGTTATAAGACGTTCAGAGCACAACTTTCACATCAATGAGGACGTGTGCCCAGTGAGGCTTTTCCCCCACTGCAGTACACATATGCATAACACACATAATCATCTCTCTTTAAGCTGTCTTGAACAAGCATAATGCTCCACGCATTGATCCCAGCAAATGTCACGTATCACAGTAAATCCATCTATTTGTACAGTAATAGCCAACCCCCACATGCTGCAAATCTCGACCAATACTCTAACACGAAATACTGACTGATATTCGACCCTCCAGCACAGATACAATCCACAACATCTTCTGCTGCCATATGTTTCAGCAACTGTGCTCCTTCTTTTGTTATTAAGAAATTACCATTATGGTGTAGGTGGAAAGGACCTTCGCTGTAGCTACACTAGTTGATAGCCAACAATGCTCTTCTCCACCAAGTTAGCTGACCAATAATCTCTGACCTCGGAGCATTTTCAAAAAATGTCAGCAAGTTAGCATATTCTTATTAAAACCTTCCAGGGTATCCGGGCAGCCTAATATCTTCCATCTACAGGAGGTACTATGATTAATTAACCCCAGCTTAGCTTAACACTGACAAAAGTAGAATCAGTCAGGAGTAAGAGAGTGAATGAGTCAGTGAGAAGAGTATTTCTGTAAAAAAAAGAGAGAAAGAGCAACAGATAGACAAGTATGGCATGACTGTGTTGTACCAATACAACAGGTAAAGGTACTTCCCGCTGACCACAAACAGAGTTTGGGCTTTCATTTGACAATTTATGGCGTGTCATATAACTTTGTTGTCTGCTATTAGGAAGCAGGACTTACCTTTTATTAATGGTCTTCTCTTCCTTCTGGTATGGCTTAACAAACCACTTGCCGATGCGAACAAAGCCACGGTTCATGAGACAGCGCTCCAGCAGGTTGTGGATGGCCTTGAACAGGAGTGTTCGACACTCGTAGGACAGGCCACTCTCCCACTCACCATCCTCCTCACCTGAAAAATAAGGCAAATATGTTACACCTGATACTTCTCACAAAACAAACTTGTCTCCTTACTTATAAAAAGGATAATGCCAACTGTAAACTGTGGTGTGCTAGATGGGTGTGACACATATACAGAGTCCCAGTTTGGTTTGTCAACAACTGACTACAGCACTACGTGAAGTGACCCATTTGAACATGGGAAAAACAACTGATTTCAACATTTAACGAATTGGTTATCATGCAATAAAAAGATCCAAAACATTATTGTGAAAAGTTCACGTGTTCTGCAGGTGAAGTCTACTCATGCATGGACATCTTTTGAATGCTGCTCTGGTCAACACTGTTTTTCAAAAGCCACACTAAATAATGATTACATGTAAGTCGACAACTTCAAATTAAACCTTCCGACTGTCTTTGCAGTTTAGCTGAGTTTAGTGAAATTGTTGCTCCCAGTCTCTGTGGACACTTGAAACTAGAGACAGAATACCTGGTCTGTGTAGCAACCCCTGAAGGGAATTGTTTCACAGATATGATTATCAACAAAGCTGGAACGAACATTTCGTGCAAAAATCTTGACATCAGGTGACTGTGATGCACATCAGCTTGCTTTAATGCTACCATACAAGTCTGTACCTCTGTGCCAGAGAGCCAATGGATTCCACAAGGCTTTGCAGACTTTAAAAGACACGTTAGCCACAAATCAGTTAGACTATCATAACTTATCATCATCAGACTTTGTATCATTAAAACTGCATTAGAACTGTTTGCCGCAGTTCAGAACGGTTGGCATCGTCATCTATCACTGAACACGTTTAAACATGAACAGAGTTTCCACAAATAGACCAATTTTGCCTGCAATTCTCTGTGTGCACATCAGCTCTAGAAAGTATATGTAAATAACATCAACCATTACAGTGTTGAAATGTTTTATCTGATTTAACATCTAGAGTAGTTGTGCCAATTCCAAAGCACTGAACTAAGACGTGAATGTAGTTGTACAAATATTGCCTAACATGGTGCGAATCACTACGTTAGTAAATATCACACATTTTGGATCTGCAGAAGACACAGAGATGTTCATGGAGGTGTTGAATGCACTTACTTGAGAGGTCATTATGGATGAGCTCGGCAAAACTGGGGTCATCACCCCACCAGAAAAGCCAGAGCTCTCTGCGACCGGGGGTGTGGTGCCTTCTCCACACACTCAGCACATCTGCCGTCAGGCATCGGCTGAAACTACACAGGATAGGGTCCTCCTCAGTCACAGGGAAAAGGATGGGCGAAGAAGTGGATCCTTGGCACACAAAACGTCGCCATTTTATTCCGGTCAAATCGGCCTAGAAAAAAAAATATGAGAATTAATAATCAATCACCCATCATCTGTTGTTGACTGCATAACTCAGTGAATGCATGTTACACAAAGTCATGAGAAGCTGAAGACTGCTTGTCCTGTTATACAGAAAATCATTTTCAATGAAAAAAGTTGAAATCTGAGACCTGCTGACATCTTGGAAAGTTTTGCAATACTTTGCACATGTGACTCCACAATCATGCCTGAAAACGTTGCTGTCATGAAGTAATTTACTCCCCAGTTATTAGCAACTGGTGACGCACAACTGCAAGACAGTCTAAAACCAGAGTAGTTGGTGTAATTCATAACAGCAACTATGTGACTTGTCTTGTAATGTGGATATCATTTAATACTGCAGTGTCACTTTAATGTAAGAAAAATAAGACGTGTATAATAATTCCCCTGTTGGCCTTACCTGTTACCATCATGTTACTACCGTTAATGCTAGCTGAATATTTCTGAAACCAATTCAGTGTAAACACACGATTGTGACATTTTAGTGAGCAACTCTCCAATATAGTCTCCCTGCAGTATGTGCTGTCTCTGTTACGAAAGTTAGCTTTTATATCACGATTTGCAAGTTGCAGGCCCGATGCCTTCACGCTAGTCTGCAACTGACGTTACAAAGCTTGTTGCCCTGATTAGCCAAAATGGCTTTCTGGCCTCTCAGTATCACAGCTAACGCTAGCTAGCGCAGAAAGACTTACCAGGCAGAATAGGTTGGAGTGGCAATCCTCCAAACTGGCCCCGTTTGGTACAAAGCACGAACTCATCCTTTCACTGCGGGGTGGTAACGTTAAAGTCCATTGTCTCAATCACCATCGGGGGCAATAGCTGGTCTTCTTAACTCGCTGGCGAAGCGATGTTCAGTTGTAATTATCCCGTTAAAACGCCGACCAACTTGCTAGCTACAGCTAGCTGCCGCTAGTCCAACAGACAACTTCTAACCGGCGGTAGCCACCGCTAGCCCGGTAGCTAAGCTAGCGTTAGACAGACAGTCAGATAGCTGTAAGCTTCTAGCTATTGGACTCATCAATCCTATATGAAATGTATTGTCTGATGTGGTTAGCCACAAGCTTGCTGCTACATTACACTAAACGTCCAACAGTGAGCGTTAACAGGACCTGGGACTAACGTTACATCAAACACCGGAAAAGTTATATGCGCAATTTAAAAAAAAAAAAAAAAAAAAAAAAAATACGAGCTTGAAAACTAAAAAAGAAAAACTTCACCCCCCCAAAAAAAAAAAAAAAAAAAAACAGCTTAGCCCCTGGTGTGCTAATGCTAATGCCAGCTAGCTGATCTGAAACAATTTCAAAGCAAAGGAACTCTCCCCTCCCCCTGATCTCTCCTAGCCTGCTAGCACAAAAGCTAACATACCAGAGCTCCAACGCTAGCTTGCTAGCTAAATAAAACAATTAGCTTCACCGCCCTCCTTTTCTCTAAAACCTCCGCGGTGCTCCGTCATAGTAAAACCTGCTCTTAAAACGGACGAAATGCCAAATTAGCGACACTACTCATCGGCTACTTTTCTCTGGCTGATCCATGGGTCCTGCAGATTTCCATTATTTCAGTTCATGGATTGAATTCTTTAATGGCGGCCAGGAGGACAACTCTGCCTCTCAACTCCTATTGGCCACTTTGGGTAATGGGGGCGTCATCCGTCTTCAAGTAGCTCCATGACTTCACAGTTTACAAGATGAGAGCTCCGGTGCATCTGTCATACAGTCAGTGGTCACTCCTCAGTGATGTCTGTTACTAAACATGTTTCACTGTGCAACATCTGCTGGATGTGACTGTTCCAAGAAAAATAAATAAATAATTTAAAAAAAAATTTACTGGCGGAAAAATATGTTGTTGTTTTTTTTCCTCCACACAGAATATGAATTATTATAAATAGGCATATAAATAAAGAGGGTGCATCTATTGTCTGACTGCGCCTTTTGCTTTGTGCTTTGACTTTATCCTGCAGATATGAAGTTGTCTGGGTCAAGTTGTGCAGACAAAGATGATCCTAACGGTATTTTATAAAGCTAATAGGTGGATCTATCAAAGGTGCATTAACAACTTTGCCCCTCCGCTGTATTGCCGTGCATACACGGAGCTTTTTGCACCTATTAACTTTGACAGTCACATCGCAAAGTATTGCAATTGTCTGCCGTTTTATAACACAATGCATTCAGGCGCACCTAAACGCCATCCTGTCATACCCACACCGAACCACGGGGCGGAGACTTCACGCAAGCCTTCACCCTTTTACGTCTCTCCCCAGGTGGGCGGAGCGTCGGACGCGTCGAGAAAATGTCAACAACATGCCGGAGACTTCCAGAGAAACAGAAACTGAAGGAGGAATGAGTGACAGACAACACAGAGATGGAGGAAAGCAGTCGTCTCACAACATCGTGTCTTTAGTAGCTCAGTTCGCAGATGATAATTTAACACTTGTGCGGGTAGGAGTCTCCTTTCCTGTGACTTGTGGATGGTGTGGATGTGCAATATGGTGCTCGTTGCCATAGTGTACGCGATTCACCTGGATCTACATTTAATCTTTCCTCTGGTGATAGTCTATGTATTGGTAAAAAGAGGGGAAAATCTGTGTTTTCAGGACCATTTCCCTCCCAAATATTCCTCTGTACCATATGGTGCCATGAAATAATTCACCACACTGACCAGACAGGCTGTCAGGCATCACCAGTTCCCCTGTGTCACCATTATCTCTATCAAAGTCCTTCCTCGTTGTCATTGTCCTGCACACATCTGGGTTGAGGGTGTATCACTGTCATCCTGTCAGCTCCTAAATCCATCACTGCTCTCTTGTGTCTCACACAGAACATAAGCACCGGACTGGCAATTGCTGGTGTTGTTGTAATAGCAAGGAGTATCAAACTGGTAAGAGAGGAGTTGCACACAGTTGCACATTTTGTGTTTAATGTGCATTTGCTGTTGTAATAGCTTTCTCACTTTGTTGCAGGCTACATTTTGACACTAGTACTTAGATCTGTTACTTGTACCGCAGTCCAAAATTACCCTATTACAAGGAAAAGTCCTGAATTTAAAATGTTACTTGAGTAAAAGGACTGTATTATCAGCAACACTCATTATGTAGAATGGTTTTATTATTACAGAATATTATATTATTCTGTTATGAATATATGTAAGAGCATTTTAATGTTATAGTTGGTCAATGTGGAGCCAGTTTTAGATACTTTGTATACTACTGGGTAGATAGGCAATTCGTATACTATAAAAAAAGGGATGGTTTTCCTTGTCACTGTGCTTGTTCATGATGGGAATTATTGGGTCTTTATACATAATTTCATAAGGAGTAGTCTACAGTCTAGACCTGCTCTATTTGAATAGTGTCCTGATATAAGTTTTATACGTTTTTATATAAGTTATGATTAGCCGCTATACAAATAAAATTTAATTACATACAATACATTGAACTGAATTAGTAGTATAGTCGCTACTGAATCCTCTAAGCAAATCATACATATTTTACTATAAGAATCAAATGAATAAAGTGGAGTAAAAACTACAATATAGCTACAATATACCCCTTTAAATATAAAGTAGCATATAATGTAATTACTCAAATAAAGTAGAAGTATGTCAAAGTACAGTGCTTTAGTAAATGTACTAAATTCCAACACTGCTTATACTCAGTAAGGTGGAAACTATATAGTTTTTAGAGGTTTTTTTTAGTTATATATAACTATATAGAGCTTGGATAAGGCCAAAAGGCTCCTTTTATTAACCAGTTCATTCAGACTTTTATTGCATATTGTAACATTAGACTTGTAGGATGTGAATAAAATGCATTTTCACATATTTTACCCAAATGAGTCATTAAACGCCGTCACCAAGCTGTCTTATTCCTTCTCCTCAGCTCACCAAATTTCAAGCTGCCTCCGAGATCCCTGCTCGTTTCATCGAGAGGAACGTCAGCCTTCGTGGGAAAGTTCATTCAGTCACAGAGAGAGGAGTTGAAGTGGAACATGTCCCGATTCATGTGCCTGTCCTCTCTCCGCTACTTTCAAAACACAAAGGTAATGTGGGGGTTGTTCTTTGAGTGAAATCATAAAGGCATACACACAGTCAAGCTTGTGTGCCTCCCTGCGCAAGAATAAGTGCAACACAAATCCCACCCACTGCTTGTCTTGTCTCTTTTTATCTTGTTAACAGCAAAAAATGTCACTGTGACATTTTTACTTTGTAAAGTCAGACTGTTGCACTTTATCATCTTTTCATGAGTGAGGGTGACAGGTAACCTTGTTAGCTGCGTTATCAAATCAGTGTGCCCTGAGCAATTAAATCAAGCAGCTTTTGCTTTATATAGAGTGCTCCATCAGCAACTGCAGTGTGTGAAGGACTCGCAGCTATTTCAAATATTACTTTAGTCCCACTTGACCTCCTACATTTTAAAGCTGGTTAGACTGATCGTTTGGACTCGGTGGCTCTTACACAAAGATCATTTACTGGTACTTAAATCACAAATGTGAAGGTCTGAGTTTTCTATCTTACAGATCAAGTCTCACTCAATTTATCTATGTGAATTTTGTAGTCTTGTTTAGTGACTTAGTTACTGATTTGAAGTATTTAAAAAAAATTTAGACCATTTTATGTGGACAAAGTTCTTGTACAGCTGCTTGTGCACAAAGGAAGGATAAAGATAAAAGGTGTAGTTGTGCAACTCAGCACTAGTATTAATGAAACTTCAACAATACCCAGTCCATAATCAATTATCAGTGCTCAACAGAGTGTGCATACTACAAGTCAGCTATAAACTTTACTGTAACATGTAAAGTAAATGGCCCTTTTTTGTCCTCTTTAGGTGTGCGTACATCCACGATGGTGGTGCATCTTGCAGGAGTGGAGCTGACTCCAGAGGGCAGGGTATGGCTGCAGAAGAACCTGGCTCCTGCGCAAACAGTCTGGCTAAAACTTATAAGCCGAGAGGACGACACACTACACTGTTTGGTGTCTCAAAGCACGGTGAGGAATCTAATTCCCCAGACAAAGTTTTATAGCTTATCTATAACACTTAATGTCAGCTAGATAGGAGTTTATTTATGCAGTCATTTCTTTCCCTTGTCTCTCCAGCAGGGCTCAGTGTGGAGCTACTGTATGAACGAAGAGGTTCTCAGGCTCGGTCTGGCTCGGACTGCGCCCGTCGTCGGAGTCCTGCCTGACTCTCGCCTCTACTGGCGTCTCCAAAAACGGCTGCACAGGGCAGAGGTCAAAGCTGAGAGGAAGGGGCGGGGATTGTGGAAGGAGGACAGCCTATGGGACAGGGCCTCCAAGGCTGTCTGGGAGAGCGTTTTATTCAGACTGATGATGAGGATCTTTAAGAGGACGTGATGCACCAAGTGACTAATTGTTCCAAGACATACATGTTTCTGAGCTCTGAAATAATCATAATGTGACAACACACTCTGTTTTATTTACACTGCTCACCTGCTATTGCCTACTGATATATTGTCACATATAAAGGGAGTTTAAAAGTCTCACTACAGGCGTAAAATTGCCATAAGTTGTCAATGTTATGAAAACAGTTAATGTTATAAAGAACCTTTTTACTTTACTTTCCTCAGTACACCTGTTGCCGTGGTTTATGCTTTATTTTTACTCGATTTCACAGTCTTTAGAAGTTTTAAATGATTAAAAGGTTGTTAAAACCTCCCTGATACTAATTCCTTGGCTTTCATTTACCCCATTATACCACCTCCTGTGTGTGTGTATGTGTGTGTGTGTGTGTGTGTGTGTGTGTGTGTGTGTGTGTGTGTGTGTGTGGGACACCCCACCAAACACAAGACAGGGGCGGGGTATGTTAATGTGTTCAAAACTGGAGAGGGGGTCCACTTGTCCCTCTCTGAGATCACTGTTGCTATAGAAACACCCAATGTGAAATACAAAGCGAAGCAAAGGCTAAACTCTATATTGGCTGCCCTCAAACCCCACGGGAGCCTTACATGTTGTGTGTATGTGTGGGGGTCTTTAAGTACCTATAAAGAGGGCCCTTGCAGCCATAATATGATCAAGACATTAGAGTATTTAAGCACTGAAATAGAACAGAAAACAGACCCAGCCTGTAAACTGCCTTTAATTTAATATCATTATGAAAAGCCACAACAGAAGAATAAGATTTTTATCAATTGATTTTGTTCCGATGAGAGTACATCAACCCCTGCTGAAGAACAAACCCAAAAGCAAATATTCTGTGTGTCCAGGATTTTTGCTCATGTGATTGTCATTATTGTTTGCCAAACAAGTCCATTGCCAAAATTACACCTTGTGCCTCCATGTGCTGTCGTTTCTATCCACGCTTCATCCATGCAAGGCAGAGGAGTAGAAAGGAGGAGGGGGAGGAGGAGGGCCTGCAAATGAGGACAGACTGTGATGTGTGTCCTGTGGGGTGCAGGGTGACGGGGGTCTCTCGGTGCAGTGAGAGGTAGTACTGAAGCAGTCAATCCACTGGGCGCAAGGAGATTAGTGCAAAGAGGAGGAGGGTCACAGGGGTAGAAGGGGATTTTGGGACCGAGCACAAAGGCAGGAGAGGAGGAGTCACGGTGGAAGGGAAAGGGAGTGAAGGAAAGGAGGGGGGTTGATGAATCAGCTAGCCTCTCTTTTGTTGTGCAAATGTCACTAGCGACTGTTACGGCCGGAGAGGCTTGTGATTGGTGGGCTGGTTTAAATTGTAAGGTGCATTTCAGGCTGATGGCTGTTGCTGCCAGACTTTGAACTGTCACTGAGGGAGGAGTGGGAGGGAAACCACGGCTGAGACAGACAACAGCAGAGTAAAGTTTCTGAAGCTGCAGATCACAGAGAACTAGTGCTGTTCACTGAGGAAGTATAAATATTTAACATACTCTTTTAATATTTGGTTTGACTGCAACTTTTATCTCCGATCTTAATCTAATATTTGTGCAGATTTCTTTGAGTGCAACCATGCTTACTATTTGACTGGAGGCACTATACTGGACTGTATAACATACATTACTTACCATTTAATCAAATTGAATCTTGAAGTAGCTATTTAATGATTCAAATGACCAAGAACCTCACTTTAAAAGGATTTGAGACGGTTTGCTTCTTCATCATCTTTTAGGCACTAATGGCCATAATAATGACTGATCTGATCATAATAAAACTAAATAATTATAATGTAAAATATGATAAAATTAACATTTAATCAAATTTAAAAAAGGAAATTAGGTATTGTCACACTGGTAAAAGGGGTAATAAGGATATTTTCTTATTGATGTGGATCTCAGTGTTCTTAAATTTTGACATTTTAGGATTTAATGAGTCTGATTTCTTCCTTTTTCCTTCCTAAATTTGAATGTGAGGACTGAATAAATGAGTGGAAAAGTAGTCCCCTTCCGTAATCCAGTCCAGGTTTTCACTAATTCACTGGTCCCACACTGGTAGTAGTCATTTGAAAAGGCACTGTGCTTGATGTAGTGTTGGGTATTTGCCCACACCAGTGAAGTTGTTGGGACATTCTTCCTCCCTGGAACCACACTGTTGGGACTATCACTGGCTTGTATTATATTTTTGCCCTTTGCCATGGACGTTCAGCGCCTCAAGGACTTCTGTTCTGGTGAAAGTGGCAGGATTTTGTGAGGAAGCTGACAACGTGGTTTCAAAATCAGACAAATCAAGACAGAAGTAAGTGAGCCTGTGATGCTTGATGTGATTCATGATGGACTGACATTGTTTTAAGATAATAGCATGGCATTGTAGCTCACAAGATTTATTTAACTAACTTTTAAAAACAGTTTTTTTGGAACTTAACTGCAGTTTTCTGACTACGGCAATCTGCACACAGTTTGCTGTCACTTTAATTTACTGTTGGTAGGGAGCTGTATACAGTATCCAAGCAGATGTGCACCTGTTAAACCTGTGTGCATGGACACATGCTCTGTAAAATAGAAACTCAAGACCTTTCTGTCCTTATCTTTATTGCACCCCTCCAGGTAAGCCACAGGCAATCAGGCTCAAGACATTTTTTAAATTCTTGGATCATTTTGACAACCGCAAACACCCTCAGCTGATGTGATAACTTATATATTTTTGTTGTGTGCTTTGACTTCTTTGTTACCAGAATCAATAATTCATCTATGTGATTGATAAAGCATTTTCTGCTGCGTGCATTTCACATTTCGTGGCTCCTTCCCATTGTGCTTTAACAACAGAGATTTGTGGCAGGGCAGCATAACAAAGGCCTTTATTACACTCAGCCGGTAGCCATCCCGGAGAGAAAGAGATGGGGCACTCCCCCATCTGAGAGCAGAGTCCTTGGGGATTTTTTGATTTGATTTGAGTGGTTGAGGGTAGTTGGCCTGGGTGTGAGAGACAAAGAGATTTAAAGAGACAGAGAGCTGAGAGCTGGTGTGACACTAACTGACATGCACCCCCCAAAAAAAGATGAACTCTCCGTCTCATAAACCTTACAGAGTGTTGTCAACATCTTATACAAGGAGTGTCTTTGTCAGGCAGAGCTGGTGAAGCTAGTATGTAAATTGACACATGCATAAAAGCCTGAGATCCAAATCCAGTCACTTTTAATGTGCACTCTGGAGTTGTTAGCTGAAAATGTATCCATATATGAGGCAGATACTTTCTTTCACCTGCCGTCTCAATAAGCACTTACTGGTAAGCAGCTATAACACTGGTTAGCTATTCCATCACACTCCCACATGCACTAAAAGGTCTGTGTGTGTGTGTGTGTGTGTGTGTGTGTAGGAATGCATCGGCCGTAAAGTGACTCCCTTGTTATTTTGTGACTTGAAGTATTGTGACCAGTGTATCAGCTTGCTGGTGTAGGGTTGTAGGAGTGGGAACATGACTCTTTGTGGGTGCTGTGATCCCTCATGAATTATTGAAGTTTCTTGGTGGAAAGGAAGGGAAGAACACTTTTGGACTGAATGAACCAAACTGTGTATACGCTGTATGCATGTGTGCGAAGGTAAGAAAGGATAGCATAAGCAGAGAGTGACTTTCTCATGCATAACTTTCAGAAAAACTAACAAGTTGTCACTCTGAGCTACTGTATGTCAGAGGGCCAATCACGCATTTGCTCATATCCATTTACAAACACTGAAATGGGAAACTGCGTGCGTATTGGACTCTCTTGGTACAAGCTGACAAGTAGAAAATGAACAGTTCTCTCTTGTCAGTGAGGACACTGAGCAGACAGATTGAGTCCAAAACCTGAGAGTAAAAGTAAAGGATAGGAACAGGAGGGAGAGTCTCTGCTTGAAATAGATCTGAGGGTTTGATTTGTGACCTTACCCACCCCTCAATTCCACGGTAAAGCAAGACGAATCCTCCCCCCCCCACACACACACACCAAACACACACACGCATGTTCTACCACGCACACATGCACACAGCAGCACACATGAAAGTTAAAATAAGATCATAAGACTGAGCTGGTAAAGTTTTCAAGACATACTTGATATTATGGCTCTGGAGACAGAATTTTCACCTATAATGGATTTACAAATGGTAGAAGCAATGGTAGCTTTAGGAATTAATTAATAATTTCAGGATGTACTAGTAAATATTTTGACACTTTCTCTTAGCTTTAAGCAAAAATGCTCTCATGTTGTCTCTTTCAGCTTTAAATCTAGACAGTGCATCCGTTTGGATCCACAGCACTTTTGCAGAGAAGATTTCTCCTCTTTGTTTTTACGATTCCATGATCTTGTACAGAGTCTGCTGACAAGCTCAGATAGCCTCACTGCCCCTCTGCAACACAACTCTGACCCCTCAGTAACCTCGCTGCCTCCTCCTTATCAGGTTCAATGAAATGGCCCTGGCTGGTCAATTTAGATCTTACAACTTCCTCTTCTTTCCTCCCAGAAAGCATTGTAAAAACATATTGTAGCCACTTTGAAGGGCTGAAATGATTAGTGGATTAAGCAGTTAGTTAATTATCAGAAAATTAATCAGCAACAATTTTGATGATCACTTAATTGTCAGTTAACCAGAAGGAATTTTACAACCAAAATTGTCAAATTGTCAGCTTTACAAATGGCTTTGCAGCTTTATCTATATAAACTGAATATCTTTGGGTTTTGAACAGTTGGTCAGACAAGCAATTTGAAGATGTCGCTGTGGATTCTGGGAAATTGTGATCAGTAAGTTTCATTAATTCTTTAGCAGGAATACAAACTGATGTAATGCACCATATGCTTCAAACATTTTAAATGCCCCCTGTGAGACTGATGAGAAGGCAACATCTGACCACCCAGAACACAAACACATGAAACAGAAATGTTATTTTATAGAAAGCATTGCAGAATGGCAATATTGTTACAGGATAGGATACCTATAAGAAACAATTCCTTTTACCTCTGTTAAAAGTCTTTACTTCAATGCTCGAGACCACTCAGGTTGTACCTTGAAACCATCTGTCCAGCCATCAGCATACCAAGACTGTTTACTCTTTGTTCTGCTTAACAAGCAATTACAAGCTACTCATTGACTCTGTAGAACAACAAGGTAGTTTACAGGCCTAATGCCATTAGGATCATGATCCATCCCAACTGACTTCTAGTGAAGAGAGATATGCAGGCAGCAACATAACAGTGTTGGCTATAAGCCAGCTCTTGTGTTTTATGAGCGTTGTCATAACCACTGAGACATTTGCAAATTTTGTCATAATATTCTAAACATGGTTGATAATCACTCAGCTTTTATGGCAGCTGGTCACATAAAATAGCACAACCATTGTATACCTCATTAATCATGTCTAACTCAAGTGCTCTTTGGCATGTGTCAATATGGGGTGACAGATGCTGTTTTTGCGTCTGCGTGTCATGAGAGGACCATTGTTACATGCCATGCAAACGTAGCAGTCCCTTAAAAGAGAATGATGATTTATTACAGCTTGAGTTGTATGTTTTATTATGATAATATTGCACTGTCAATTGCTGAGATCTGGAAACAGGGAGACAGTGCTACAATGAAGTTTGATGGAGCAAAGAAGATAAGCAGTCAGGCAAATAGACAACAGTTTATCAGATTAGCAGATAGTCAAGGTTAAACAGGAGGTTAAATTTGGACTCAAGTTAGATATAAAAGCACTTTTCAAGAAATTATACTCACTGAAAATTGTACTTTTGGGGATAACTTTAAAGGGCCAGTGTATAAGAATTAGGGGACCTACTGACAGAACATGGCAGAAATATAATATTCAAATTAATTTATATCTGGGAGGAGTCATATCTCCATGTCTCCTCTCAATGTTATATTTGACAGACACAATATTACCTAAAGGGTGCAATGTATATGATACCAGAGGTTATTCAGCTAGACAAGAACTGAAATCTGAAATTAGCACTGCATGGACTTCCACAGACTGTATAAAATAGAAATGGATCGCTATATCCTGTCAGATAAAATGTGTGTTTGACATACAGGACAGAAAAGTGCTAAAATGCTTCATCCACACTTTTCAGATTGTATTACTCCTGTTTGATCTAAATATCTACTATAACAAAACTTATAACTTGGGGGCATCCTTGAACTACTTCCTGTTATGGCCTGAGATAGAGTGGCTCATCAGGCAGTGAAACATTTATTTTTAAGCTGCTTTTTGTAGGCTGGTAGACAGGAAAGAACAGACTGTATTACCCTAAGGTTTGGGCCCTCCTATAGACGAGTAGGCTACTAGTGTTACATGTAGTCAGTAGAGGAGAAGCAGAGTCATTTTACTAGCTCACACTACATGCACTGACACACACACAGACACACACACACACACACACACACACACACACACCACACCCCACACACACACACACACACACACACACTCACTCACACACACACATGGCTTGTACTGGTTTGGTTTCATAAACCATGTGTTTGGTTTTTTTTTTAGTTAGATGACAAGATCATCAATACAACTCTAGGTTAGATTAGCTTAGCATAAAGACTGGAAACTGCTAGCCTACCTCCACTGGCAAGATTCCAGCGCTCACTGCTCCCGGCCAAGAAATAGTTCAGCACATAACTGTGCCATTTTACATTTTTTTGTACCAGTTAAGCAAAGGAGAATTGACGTGTTAATTGACTGTGATAATTAATCGTTTTAGGCTCTAGTAGGTGGATCTTGTGACCGTATGACAGAGCTGAGCTGCTTCCTATTTAAGGGACTGGAATGAGAGGGGTTACAATCTTTTTATGTAACTCTTGGCAAGAAAGTGAATACACAAATTTCCCAAAACTTTTCCGTTTATGTTGGTAATATTGTAATAATCATACTTTTATTTATGAATATGATCCCAATATGCAAATATGTAGTCATTTATATTGATTCCATTATCTGTCACAAACATTGCACTCCCAAAAATACTGATGACCAACAGAAATGTAACTTAGATGTTACATTTAGATGCATCAGCATTATAGACACTATATGACCTATGATCATGTTTGCTGTGTTAACTTTGTGCAGTATTTATAAAGCAATCTAACTTTCTGGTAACTTCTTTTTGCCATGTGAGTTCAGTGTTTATGGTGGATTTGTATAATCTCGCTGTATCACGACCTGACATGCCATTACTGTAAAGCTGCCCAAACAATGTCTCTAGTCATGAACCTCTGCTCGGCTCCTATCTCTAATTTGGACTCTGTTATGAAAACAAACTGTAATTTAGAAACATTATTCTATAATTAAGTAGCAAGCCACAAGGGGCCGTGCTCTACAGTGAGTTCAGAGCAGCTAAAAGGCGTTGCAGGCCCAAGGTGAAGCAGAGTTTAATGACAATGAAGAATAGATGACTGTGCTTATAACATTAAAGCAACACAAAGGTTTTCAAAGCTTCCAAACTGAAAATGCTTTATTGTTCCGACATGAAGTCAAAGCTGGCATCAGAGAGCACTGATTATAGCACGAGCAGGAATAAGCTCTGAGCTCATCTGAGGTCTTTTCTGCTTTTCTTTTTTGCTGTTTTCTTAAAGTACTTTCACCATTTTGTTTTTCTCCATGTCTTGTTGTAAAAATGAATATTTTTGCCTCTTATGTTTTTCTTGGAAAGTTAACTTCCTGCACCAGCATTAACTTTGAGTCACCAGAGTGCAGCTTAATATTTAATAAATAATAATAAAATGTTAATGTTATTAATGATGATAAAAAGGGTATTTTTACATTATTCAAAGGAACAGATATTAAACATTGCTTATCTAATTGAGAGCAGTGTTTTTTGCTTTATAACAAACTCGTACTGAAAATACATTTAGGCTATTAAAGTTATCCTTGTTGGCTGAGTTCTGCCTTTTCCACGCACTGATTCACCATGACATGGGTGTCATATTAATTGAACGAATGGGTCTTTCTCCATATGGTCTGTCATAGTCACCACAGACATTAGGGCTTCTGTCTTTTAAAGGGAGGTGGTGGCAGGGTCACAGGAAAGTACTTTCACGTCAAAGATACTTGACCCATGAGCTCTACGTGGTCGACCAGACAGTTACCTCTTCTCAGGTCAGCCGGCACCAGGCGCCAATAACTGTCCCGGAGGTTCCAAGCCTTTCCAGATCTATACATGTCCTGTGTGTGTGTGTGTGTGTGTGTGTGTGTGTGTGTGTGTGTGTGTGTGAGAGAGAGTGTGTTTGTACTGAGAAGCAGTAAATCACAGAAAGACAGTTGAGCAACAGGTGGGGAAACACTAAGCAGTGAAACTGGCAGTGGGAGAGATAGGAATGAAAAGTGATCAGGAGGAAGTGGTGGAAAATTGGGAATCCGGGAATAATGCAGAGGAGAAACAGAAAGAAGATAAATGAGAACACATGGAGAGATACAGACATTCAAAGGGGACAAAGAGGTGGACAACGGGAACTGACTAGATGGGTGGGACCTGGTAGAGATGTAGAGACAGAGAGGATTTTAACCGGAGTGGCTACAAGCTGTCACTGTCATTCATTTTACTCCAACGCATGCTGATTTTGCTCACGATAACATTTTCAAAGAAATCCTAACAACAGACCCGGGGGAAAAAAGTGTTTTGATTTTGATTTTTCTCATATAATGAAGTGTGGGGGGTGGTAAAAAAACACATTGCAAAGATTTTTTTTTTTTCATAATTTCATTTATGTTTTATAACATGTGCACGAGATAAATTAAGTCCCGTTGTACACTACGCACAACAGGACTTAATTTAGCTCGACCCTAACTCATTAACATAATATAAAATCTGGCCGGATATCAACATAACACACACAAACTGCATAAAAACTTCACAAAAACATAGGAAACAACTCTGTCAGGGTCAAATGCACATACAACTCATTCAACTTTTCACTGGCCATAGGCCTAGGATGAACATTTGGTTTGCCAGTTCACAAATACCAATTCATTTGTGATATGTGAGGAAGCACTGTGACTTTTTGGAGACACACAGGAACATGTCACATTTAACACATCTCACATAGGTTCTACTAGTGCACCCAGGCATTCTGCATCTGGAAGGACTTGGACTGGTGACCATTTCAGGCAAGTGGATCGCACCATATTTTCGGATTCTCTCATCTTCCTTTTCTTCAGTGTTGGAGTGAATTCTTCATCACTTGAGTCACTCCAGTCTTGTGCACATGCTTGTCCCCGGGTTATCAGTTCCTCAGCCAAGAGGAGTTTGAACTCCAGGTACTTGGCAGTGTCCTTTGCAGGTCGATACTGAAGCCACGAGTTAGTAATGGCCAAATCAGTGAAGTGGAGCATCGTGCGGACCGTCCACTTCTTCGTCCGGCTGGACATTCTCTAGAAGCTGAGCGTGCGATGTCAACCCCTCCCATGTTGCTGTTATATTCTGCAACCACTGTAGGTCTTGGGACTTCAACTTGCCTCTTTTCTTTCTTTGACCATCTGATGCAGGTATCCTGGGGCTCAATCCCATGGACGGTTGATGCCATGACAACAGGCTTGTTGTCCATTCACTTGGTGACTGCTATTTCATCAGGTCTCCGTATGATCATTTCTGATGACCCTCTTGGTTTTTTGCTCAGGATCTTGTCAGCAGTGAAGTGGCACTCTTTTGGGATTCAATTCTTTTGAATTGTTCCTATAGCAGGCAGGCCCCTTTTCCGAAGAGCGTCCAGGAGACGGATGATGGTAAAATACCGGTCAAAGTAGACCAGTGTCTTTTCCTCTTCTAGCACTTCCAGATCATTGACCACCTTCAGCAAAGATCTGATTTTATAGAAGCGATCACGTGTCATGGAGTCAGCTATTATCGGAACTTTTGTTTTGGCAGCCCAGTACATTTTGATTCGTGGATAACCAAGGCATGCCATGTACACTGACATTCCTAAAAACGTCTCGATTTCTTCTGGTGTTGTGCTTAAGCTAAATCCTGATTCCTGTACCATACGTTGGTTGGTGAAGAAGGACAGTTCCTGAATTAGTTCATTGTTAATGTACTGCTGGAAATACTGCTGTGGGCTCCAATTACTACGGGTGACAGGGGGACCATCTTCTGCAATTCTGTGTTCTTCTAACACAGGCATGAACCTAAGAGAAAGAAAAGGCAAAATTAACATGTTACATTTTTAACCCTCCTGTTATATTCGTTTCTCAGGAACAGCAATGGTGTTTGTGAGAGAGAGAGAGAGAGAGAGAGAGAGAGTGAGAGAGAGAGAGAGACAAACACAGACGGAGAGAGACACACACAGACAGAGAGAGACACACACAGACACAGACAGACAGACAGACACAGACACAAGAGGTTATGCTGCCACTACTACAAGAAGAAGACATTAAAATAAAACAATGATTCAGAGATTTGTCTTGTATAACAGGCCTACAGAATGCAAGTAAATGCAGATTAATTTTTGCCAGAGTATGATCTCACAAACTGTGGAGTCACTTAAGTTTAACATCAATAGAAGGATAAGTTAGTTTTTAGTTTCATTCAATCCTAGACTTTTGCATACGCAACTATAAAACACTTATACCAAGTTGCATAATTTGTCTTGTCTCTTATATAAATATTTTAATATAACATTTTGACTCCACATGTTCTCAGTTCTAGGCTTAATATCCACGAATACTCAGTGAGAATCCACAATTTATGGAAAATCAACTGGTAATACTAATCTTGCAAAATCTCCTTTTTGGTGTTCCCCCTCACAGTAACTCTATCTCTAAGTCCAGAAAGGAAGAAATTAGTTTTTTCCTTCTCTTCTAATATACTGTATCATTCCTCCCATAAACTAGTTTTCTTCTTTTAAACTGCGTTTGTGTGCTGTTTGTCTTGAGATTTGTGAGTTAGAAGAATTTGTGAAGAGACACAAGGTGCATTTATTTTTGTTAAATATATTGTATAACATATTTGATTAAATTGCCTTTTAGATTCATTCGATTCCTGCAAAATGTTTGTACAACACAGTTCAATTCTCCTCTCCGTCATAGGTCATCCAATTGTTCATCCTCCTGGATCCCTCCTCCTCTCACCATGAGCTCCTGGGTGGTGAACAGGAAAGGAGAACCACAGTACCGACGGCACTTCCTCACAGACAACAGAATCTGTCACGGTAAATATCAGACACACACACACACACACACACACACACACAAAAAAGATGGAATGGTCACAATATAATGTACAGTATGTTCTCTGTACTGTATGTCATGGGAATGAACAGTAGAGGGAGACTCTTCTCCACTATTGTGCCTCAACTAGTGACAGCGCAACCAAGATTCAGGCTTGGGACATCAGTAAAAACGGAATGTTTACTGTACACAAAACCTGCAGCAAGCAACTGAATCATTGTGTGACATGAATGAAAAGCTGTCCACATAACTTCATTCAGGCTGTATATTGTTAAGTGGAAATAAAAAAAAAACATCTCTGTACTGGCAGCAGGCTCGATACCTGCCTTGTTTTGCTTTGGATGATTCATACATTTTAGTAAAGTAATCTTTTTTTAATGATATTTCCATCATCCAGCATGTACAAGGGGATGTCAGCTTGAGTACCCTGACATAGGTGCATGCCTGTTAATGCCAGTATGTTATGTTAAGATACGATTTGAAGGTTGCCACTAGGTGTCTATTTTACCTAGCAGATAATCGTTAAACACACTTCAAACTTGACTGAAACAAAAAAAACCTCACCAAAAAGGTCTTTGCCACAGCCTTTCCAACAATCACCAACACTGGTTTGGTTTAAAATAAACCTTGAAATCACCAGGTTAGATACATAAAATACCGGTGAAATGGACTTAATGTTAGCTAATCCTTTGGGACAAATGCTCTGGTCAAAGTGCATCCATTAAAAATGCTCAGATTGTTATTCTGTGTGTCTGACAACATTGTGAAAAGGATCCTAGGAGATAGACCTTTTGTTTAACCAGAAACTGTTGTTATATATATATCGTAACTAGGCTCCACAGGAAAAGGTGGCAATTTAACCTTGCATTTTATTGTAACATCATAACTTCATTCAAAGTGGACAGAAACAAAATAAAACCCAACAAAACCATTGTTAGTCTTTCCACTGTCCCAACAATGACTAACTCTCTGATTGGTCGAAATAAATCCCCAATTCACTGATATGGATGAGAACTACATAAAAAATAGATTATCGCTGCTATTGATGTTTTAAATCTCATACACAAACAACCTTTAATGAACCAGAGAAAATTTTGTTTTCATTCTCCTTAAAGCTGAAATGAATGATTTATGAGTTTCGAGGCGGGGAGACTGCACACACCGCTGCATCCACCAGACAATGACAAATCTCTGATCTCTGTCTGCCTCTGTAGCTCTCACACCTTCAGTAGACAGACCACTTAAAGGCTCACCTTGACTTACTACAGCCAGTGTCCACATCCCAACACCTGCAGACCGTGTAGGCTACTATGAGTGTTTCCTTGTATAGAAATCAGGCTTGACCGCCTCAGTACTCTGCTGTGGATGACGGATTGACCTGATTGACTTGATTGATCTGTTTTTAAGGATATTATCACATTTATAGGAATTTCACATTTTTTTCTCCCTTTGTAAATATACTTCTTCAAGCCAAGGTTGGCTCTCCTTCTGGAATCTGTGGTTAATAGATATTGTTAGACTGAAAATGAACAGCCTGAGCATGAAATTAAAATACATTTTCAGAATAAAATGCACCACCATTCCACCCCCTCCAACCCATTTCTTGTAAGATAACATTATTCTGATGCTGATATATAGCCTTAAGTTATTATGTTCAAGCTGCCATTAATTTTTCCAGAGGGAGAGAGGGAAGAGAAACAGAACAGATTATCTGGGAATAAACTGTTTGTTGTGTCTTCACCAAACTTCCGTTCTGGTTGATCTCTGTCTGTATTCTTTCCTTCACGTCCCTTACAGTTTGTCCTTTCTTGTCAGTCAGAACCATTTAGAAAACATATGCTTCTCTTCTGTTTTCCACATGGCTTTGCTTCACTCTGTCTCTTTCCCTTCCTCCCAGTTGTTTCCAGTCTTTTGTAAATGACAGAGCACTGATGTGTTTTGTTTGGCTACGGTACATAAATCAGTGTGAGAAGGGGGTTTTGGGGGCAGGGGTGGAGACTGTCTGTGATCAGGCAGGTGTGGATGAAGAGAGGTTTACACTTAAATCAAAGTGAGCAATCGATGGAAAGCCACAATTACCTGCTGATACACAGTGAGCAGACAGAAAACGCACACACACACACACACACACACACACACACACACACACACACATGCAGCACTGAACTGAGGGTGACACTGGTGTTCAGACATGTCTTTTTGCTCTTCCAGACAGCACTAATCGATTTGGTAACCTCTGCCTCTGGCCCTCTGTTTGAACACAACTGTCTGTTGCTGTGTCTTTGTGCATGTGTTGTGTGTGCTTGCGTGTGTGTGTGTGTGTGTGTGCTTGGTCACTCCATAATTGTCTTCTGCAGTCCTAAATTAAATGGCTTTAATGTGGACCAATGAACATGACTAATCCAGATTGACCAAACTTTCATTAGGGAATCGACTCAACTAGACACACTCCCACACGCACGCACGCACGCACACACAAGCTAAAAACTCTGAGTGTTTACACATGTGCGCTCTCTCAGTCTCTCTTTCGCACTCCTGGGACTCGGAGCTTAAGTATTTGCACTGTAGAGCATCCCTCATTGTTTCGTGAAGCCTGTGTCCTGCTGTGCCTCTGAGGAAGCATCGATACCTAAACTGACAGACACACTCTAGAGGCACAGAAAGCGTAAAGTGGGTCATGGCGCTGGCATCCCTGCGCAGTGGTGACTTCTCTTTCTCCCATGGATATACCGAGGAATAGCTGAGCAAAAGCAAACAAACAAACAAACAAACAAACGGATGTGACACGGGTTCACTTTGGTGGGGAATTCAAACCGTCGCCAAACAGCTGATCCAGACTGTCATGCAAAGCTGATGAAATGTCCAAATGGCCATCTCTGGCGGTAATGCCACTACTCTGCGCGCTATCACTCACTCTCGCTCACTCCACGCCCGTCTTAAGCGCTTGCTTATTAACAACCACTCTCCGTCCAGTCCACTGAGCGTGTGAGAAATCGGCTTATCGTTGTGCCTCTGTGTTGCGCCTGGTGAGGGGAGTGGATGTGAGAGGTTTGATGGTTCGGGAATCCACGCTGCAGATCAGACAGGGAGGCAGATGCTGAGGAGCAGTTTGTTTCTGGGTTCGTTTTTGGACAAAAAAAAGTGACACTTCATCATCATGGAACGCTTCATGTGAACGTCAGATCATCGTGGAGAAATGGACTAGTCAGGCATGTTTTAATGGTTACAATTAGGAGATACAAAAAAAAAAAAAAATGATGTCCAAAACGCATGGAGGGAGCTTGTGAGAGCGACAACTCCAGTCCTAAATGGCAGAACTTGAAGTTTGCAGGAATCTCAGTTTGGAAAAGGGTAAGTGATCATTTTCAAGCTTTTTTGTCGTCACATATGGAGAGTAATGGTCTGTGTGGTGCACGCATTCCTTTGGATGCCTACTAGTCTACACTGCAAGCAGGCTGAAGCCCATGCGTAATTTCTCCATTGCGCTTGTTGTTGTGTAGAAATTGCATCACCCACGCTGCTACAAACACTTGAGAAAGGAATCTTAATTGAGGGTTGACATTTTGCATGAGGGATTCTTTGTGCAATAATTCATGTGTATCGACATTTTGGGTATAAAACGTCTTTATTCATTTCAGGATATCACTCAGTCGAATGATTCTTATGTGAATTCATAAACTGATGTCACATTTTGTCAGTGTGTATGAGAGAAGAGCAGTTTGATGAAGAGCAGCAGTGGAGCAGCGGGAAACTGTCCCTGGTGCTGAAAATGCCCCTTTGTACTTGTCACTAGGGGGCAGAAAAGCCTCTTAATTTGTTAATCCGACAAGACTTGCTCTGCCCTCAGTCCATATAGCACAAAGGTGTTGATGTGCCACATCCTTTTCAGTCCTGCCTCCTCTGCGCTGTTCACACAAATCCAACCATCTCTGAGATGTTTATAGGTTCGTTCACTGCTGAGAAGGTGCCTGAAAGACTGACAGACCACATGTTTGACATAGCTCAGTAACAGAGGTAGATTTGATCATCAGCAGAAAGAGGAGCCTCTTGAAACCCAGGCAGAGCATGTTAGCACCACAGAATATGACATAGCTTTGGATGAAGCTTTGATGGCAAAATTGAAGCCCCAGCAGTCCCTGGGCTATTAGAGCAACCCTTTGCTCTCTCTCGTACACTGTCAAAAAATATGGCGCATCCCTGGCACTTAGAAAGCAGGAGGTGTCAAACTGTCACTCTTCACCCCTGCAGCGCCTCTTTTTCTTTATCTATGTGAGCGTAGGGAGGCCCCTGCCTGCTTCAGTAGACAAGAGGGCTACCTCTTTATTCATTTTGGCTTGTGCTAAGAAGAGTTGCATGGCACCACAAGCCCTCGCAAAGAGAGAAAAGGAGAGAAAATGATGGAGGGAGGAGGGCTTGGAGGAGCATGCATGGCTGCTAATCTCCTCCACATGGAGGAAATGGCTTTCCCATGTAAAATGTGTTTTTCCTCATGTGTCTCTCCTGTACTGATGATGATGAATCTCAGCATGCACACCCCCCACCCCAAACCCCCCCCCGCCCCCCATCTCTTCCTTGTCCTTTCTGTCGCTCCAGGGCAGAGAAACAGCTAACAGACACCAGTAGAGGGAACATGCTCTCATCCTTTCAGCTGTTCTCTTTTTTTATCCAATTTCTTGTTATTTTCAATCTTCTCTCCTCTCCTTCATACATTATTGGAGCGGGCTCAAATGCATGTATTAGTATTGAAATTGGCACCGAATCAATGTCTGATCAAATTTGCTCCTGATTTAAATCAACATCTTTAGGCAAATTTCTCAAACTAAGTGAAATGAGTATCATTTTGGTATCAATACCAAACTCAGTTAGTGCCAGAAAAATTCAAATACCCTTCCTCTCGTCTCAGGGTAGGAAGGCAGGGTATTGATCCTCAATACTTTTTGGTAAAGACTAGGGTCTTCTGAAAACGTGCCAAAACCTTGTATTGAAGATCTGATCATGTCGTTTTTTTTGTTGTTGCCAATTTAAGAGTTTTTATTGCTCAGTGAGGAATCAAAATAAGTATGGTTTGGACATGTTTTACTAATGTTCAGTTTACAATTTTTATTCCCTGCTCTGTCTTTCATTAAGTCTCCTTTTCACCTGTTGTATCCAGTTTAGCAAAATATGTCACATTTAATCCATATTTGTCTTTTTCACTTGATCTTGAAGCACCATAATTTGCATTTACATAGAATTTCACTGGTGATTCGTTTTTGTGTCCTCCTCCATGTTGACTTAGCCACCTGCACATCACATTTGTTCTTGCGTCAAGGAAATATAGGATGTGAGTGTGAAACATCAGCTTCTAAAACCGACTGGGATTCAAAAGGCTATCATTGGTATAAAGCTGCAGCTGGGCAGTTTGGAAATGCATTTAGAGTGCTCTATATACCTGTGTCTGAGCGAGAAATAGAAAGCAAATTATCCGTAACTACTGGCTTTTATTTCATTTGCTTCCATCCACTCAGCGGTTAATAAGCAACCCAGAAGCTCGGTCCACTTAGTTACATAGTCAACACTATTAGGCTTCTCCCGTGTCCCGAAATGAAGCACCAGGAAGGCGGTTACATTTCATTTGAAGCTGTTGAGATCAGACAGTTTTCATGGTAGTCTGGCTCTGCTGCCAAAGATACTGTATCTCCATCTACTCAGCGTTATCCAGCCTGGCTTAGGGAGGAAAAAAGAAGAAGCTTGAACATTGCAGCAAAAGTCAACATCAATATATACCGAATGTGCCCGTCACACACACATACACACCCACACACACACACACACACACACACACACACACACACACACAAGCTTCAGCTCCCCCCTTTGATGTCAGTACTGAACTCCTCCACTCGGGGAGCCCCCTATAGCATCGTTGGTGAATGCATTATCATGCTGCAGTTGTCATGTGTTTATTTTTATTCCGGTGCTGCTCTACACTCTGCACCCCCGGGGGACCTGGGAACCCATTTGTAGCATTGCCGACTTTAGCACTGCCTTGAGCGCTCTTAATTAGGCGAAGTGAGTGACTGTGAGATAAGCGTGTGTGTTTTCCCTCTTTTTGCTCATCGTTTCCCTGTGTTTCCTAACCTTTTATGTCGCTAATAAGAGGATACACCAACATATTTTTGACTTCTTCCACAGGTTTTGTGTTATTAGTTTGCTTTAAAAAGGTATTTATATTTGAATTTGTCTCCCTAGGTGCCAATGGTTTAGACTCACTAGCATTATGCTGCTGTAGGATGTGAAGCATTGAAGCTGATAATAGTGAGGAAACACTCGATGATGTGCTGCCATTTTCATCAACATTCCCATTTAGTTAGTAGCAGCTTTTTTTCAGTGTCACTAAGCATTTAATGTATGTTTTTGTGATATTATTCACTTTATATGCATTGTATACATAGATGAAGTAGAAGGAAATATGTCAGATGATGGGAAATGAGGGAGAGAAAGTCCACAGATTCAAACCAGGGATGTTGCAGTTCATGGTCATCATTTTAACCACTAAGCCACAGGGGTGCCCTTGTTTATATTTTGTGTGACCTCTAGCGGTTGTGTGAATGATGACTGTTGTTTCTCAAGAGCAAAGACAGAAGCAGAGTGATGTTACTCTAAAAACCTCTCAAGGGGGACATTGGGTGGTTAGATCCCGTTCCAACCCATTGTCAAAATTAGATTTCTTTTAACCTTGACTGAGATTTTCTCCCAGCCTGAACTCACAAATAGTTGTCTAAACACAACCACAGAGGTGCTGTGAATATCATTTGTTCTTCTTCTAACACTGTGGAAGTAAGGGTTGGAAATCTGTGGGTTTGAGATCAAGATTGTGGTCTAAGGCCTCCACAATCTACTTTTCAGGTGAATAACATTAAATATTGCAGTATTTAATGTCCTCCTCCTGGATCTGCGCTATGTGAACAAACCAATGGAGTGATGTTGCCAACAAGATGGCTGTGCTTGTTACTTTACATGGCTCTTCTTTGGGTGACATGTTGTAAACAACTATCACAAAATCACCATTTTGAAACCTGTGTAGTATCTTTAATAACATCTCATGTTAACATCTTTAATAATATTTTAATGGTGCCAATGGATACCTACAGGTAATTTCAAAATCGAGAAAAAAGATCAACTAAATTGAAGTCATTAAATAGATTGTGATATTATTTTGTGGCCAGATCGAACTCCCTGATTTGGAAGGCACTGACAAACAATGTCCTGCTGATTGGGATGCCTGATCAGAAAATGCTTAAATGGATCACGGTGGAATGTTTGTTGGTTATGAACAACACTTAATAACAATAATTAATAACAATACTTTTTTTTTTTTTATCAGAAAAACAGTTGTTTGGTTGTTTGCCCATGTTTATGGACACCAATTAGCTAATGCATTACATTGCGGCTGAGTGTCTAGCTCCACTCCTCTCTGTGTGCGGTCTGCATGCTGTCCCTGCATTCTTTCCAGGTTTCATCTGTGTTTCCCCTCAATGACACACATTAGATGGATGAGAGCTACGAGCTGTCCCACAGGTATGAATGATTGTTTCATTATTTGTTCATTATGTATGATTCATGCTTGAATAAATATGCCCACACAGTAGTCACTTTGTTGGCCATCGCACTGGTGGAGCAGTTAATGCCATGGCTCAAGTGCAGGACTGTCACAAATGTGTTACCGCCATTTGTCCCACCATGGTGCAGCCTGATTTCCCCTCACATCTATCCAGAAGTCATCATCAGTCACAGAGCTGTGCGCCTGACTAAATTAATTTCATAAGCTGTTGAATGTCCTTAGAGAAACAGTGAAACAGGGTTGAGACTAGATGACATAACCCCCAAATTCAGTAGTATATGTAAGAAGAAGATATGATGGGATTATATGAGGTGTCATTTGAGGTTTAAAATGTTTGATTTACACCGATGTGAAAAATCAGGCTATCTTCTTATCTAATCTGAAAACTAAATTTTTAATCTTCGTTTGGTAAATTTTTCTGACATGTGACCAATTACTCATTTAAATGAAAATAACAACAGACTCTGACACTGTTAAATAAAAGACCATCACCTACCGGTACAATGCAGAGACAGCGTACAGACAGTAATGTTCATTTCTGAACATCCCCAGAAATATCCACCCCAGATTGGATGTACTGTATTTCCCTATTCAGATTCAGGATAAAAATGTGAATTTCTCCCAACCTATTGTCAGGAAACCTTCTTTGCTGCCGTAATTTCCGGTGGGTCTTCACTGACAATCCTCTTGATGACTTGATTTTCATTCTTAATCCGACATCATTTAACATCACTCCCGAACAAGTCCCAAGCGTACCACAGGTTTTTACACTGACCTTCCTTACCTCTCACTTCATTTCACCACAGAATGAAAATTAATAAGGACTTTAGATCTCTTGAGATCTGTTGCCATCAAAGTTAAATTCTTCTCCCCCTTAAACATGACATCACTGCTGTGGAATGCAGTTTCTAGTAGAGATTTTTTTTTTACAAGGAACAAACAAATGTATGTAATCCATGTTTGGCAAAAATAAGTGCCTGTTTTCTCTTTGTTTCAGGGTTTTATTTTTAGACGAGACAAATGGTTTTCTGAAGCTGACACTTAAATGTCAGATTTTGTAATTCAAGCTAAAGAGATGTGAGACTCTCTTAGAAAATAGGTTTGTATTTTACAAAATCGTTCATAATTATGTTGTGGTGACAACATAATACCTGCCAGGATTATGTTCAGAGACACTCCAGTTATGTAACATGGTGGAGTCACAAGGACGTGGTTGGGGGTTGGTGGTGGACGCACAAAGTGCAGGACTGGGGGTTGGATGCTCTTATTGCAAATGCAGACAGGGCAATCTAGCTGGCAGAGGTGGAACAGCACTTTAACTGATTACTTAAATCTAAGACACCAAATTTAAAGAAACTTCCAATGGACTTTAAAAACATAATTCATTAATTAGCTTCTATCAATAGACCTTTTTTTCACAGCAGCCACTTTGGCATGAAATAATAGGGTAAATACAGGTGTTACTGTTGATCTTAATTAAGATTCTGATCAATTAAGTGTAGCAGAGGCTTCCCAGTGAGTCAACATGCACAATAGTAACACCCTGACTTTGTTTGACTTAAATGGAACAGAACCTCGATTAGTATCATTAGTAACACCTGTGTTTAGTTTATTGTATGTCAAAATGGATGCTGTGAAAAAGGTCTACTGCTCACAACTATAACCAGCCACATCAATATTCGAGCAGCTGCTGCACCAGTAAACATCAGCTGCCTGCTTGTACCACTGACAGCATATTTGGGGTGATAAATACGAATATTTTGGTCGTTGTGTATTTTATAGTTTTCATTATCAGATGCCTCAGCCTCTCTCTCTGTTTCACGTTGCTGCTTTGAAAGGGGACAGGAATAACTCATGGGATGGGTCATTACCACCTGTTGATTCTGTATCACTCCTAGAAATAATGTATTCAGCCTCTCTTCCACTCTTCCTCTGCCAATACCTGTGATCGACAACATTGTAAACGACGACAAAATATGCTGGTCACATTCATTTGTGCCCTATTTCAGAACCCATTGGTTTTCCATCAAAGTGAATAGATGATACTCTTAAATTAATAATAATAATAATAATTAATTTGGCTGATCCAGTGCAGGAAAATTTAAGCGCACACAGTGGAATGGATGAAGAGGGCTTCAGCCTTAGAAGGGAAAAGCCAATGTGAAACAGAAGAGCATTCAGTACAAGATGGACAGATGTGCTGTCGTTGACTCTTCCTGTTGCGCACACACATCCCACATGTCAACCCATTAAACCTGACTTTTGGTAGTGCATTATCATGAACGTTATGTCATCGTTCTTATCCTCGAATCCCACTAGTTGAACCCAGCTGATATGCAGAAACACACATCTGCTGCACTCTCCTCCTCTCTCACTCTTCATAATCACTCAATAACCTGCACAACAATACTGGAACTGTTAAATGCTAAATCTAAATCTGTGCATTAGGGTAGCATGTTGGCAGCCACACAAACACAGCAGCACATGAGAGACCTGCGAACATCAGAGAGAGCTGGATGGGAAGATGTGGGAGTGGGGAGCAGATGACCAGGAGACAGGTGGAAACGTGTGTGTGTTTTCAGAGAGAAGACAGTCAGTTGAAGGTGGTGCCACAGATCAGAGGACGGTACAGAGGAGGATGAACAGCAGGAGATTTGAGGAGCTCGCTTGCTTGTTTGGAGTGTGGAGGCTTTCTGTATGAAGCCAGTCTGGAGTGTCTGTCAGGACTGAAGTGAGGAAAACCAAAAGTGTTTTTCTTTTTTCAGAGTTTTTAGCTACAGGTGGAGCTGAGTGTGTTGCATACTGGGACTGAGCCAAGGAGGACTCCTACTGGCTCCTTATTTTCTGCACAGAAAATGGAGGAAATTTGTTCTTCTCCCTTTGGTCCCACTGCATTATCTGCTCATAAAGTACGATCCAACTTTATTTATGGTCCTGCTGAAAAATCGGCTGTTTTGACTGTAGCGACGCTCCTGGCACGTAACGTCTATCATATTAGTGGTACTGTGGCTGTACCACAGAAATGCAGGATTTCACACATTGGTGAGTTAATGTGTGTGTGTGTGTGTGTGTGTGTGTGTGTGTGTGTGTGTGTGTGTGTGTGTGTTTGTGTCTAGACACTATAACTCAGTGTACCTTACAGAAAGAAACCCATTAAAAGTAGCACATATAAAGTGAGAATCTTTTTACCTCACTGCATTTTCCACCTCTCAACACTTAAATTGACAAATCTTGTCTAAAAACCTCTGGCCCTTATGTTTTTGTTACTGTGCTTGTTTTCTTGTATAGATTAAATGTGTGTGGACAAACATATTGCATATTGAACATATTGTTTGTGGGGGCTATTTATAGTACAGGAAAAAAGCAGGAGCTCATGTTTATGTATTAGAATATCCCCAGGACGACTGAATTGCTCACTTTCTGCTACCATAACTTTGAACCTGTAGGAAGCTTAATGAACTGTTGCTTATTACATGCAAGAGAAGATTTGTCTAGTTTGTGTGTTCAGTGGACAGTCAGTCAACCAATGCTGAATCACACCTTGATTAAACTTCAGCACACAAAACAAACCTTCAGGTCATGAGAGCTAAGAGGCTGTAACAGAGCAGTAAGTGAAAAATAATGACGCCACACCTCCATTCAGACATTTTTATTTTGGTTTGATTGCCGTGCTTGTTGTGTTTCATCAACAGTCGAACTGGCTTAGATAGTTCGGGTGGTGCTGCCTTATGTTACATGAATAGTGCATGAAGGATCAGGCAGATGCTGCTGAATATGAATTTATGTAGTTATGAATAAATTATGATAAATCTTTGGACATTCCAGTCATCACCCTCACCCCAAATCTTAACAGAGATCTCATGCAGAGCCATTCAAGAATTGAAATATTAGCCCTAACTGATTATAAACTGATAGAAATTGGGCTGCAGCGTGGGCTGAGAGGAATTTTGCGTCATGTTGAGATTAAAAATGACAGTTTAGATTGAAAATGATGAATGAAAACTGCTGCTGTTTCTGTTAGTTGCTGTCCCACCCTGACCTTTATTGTATGGATCTAAATGAGGACAGGCTTTGTTAATCAGGTTATCACAGAGGGATCGCTATCACCTTCCCCATTAAAATATGTTTGAATTGCCTGGGCCTCTGTGGTAAGACAAAGCTTTGATCTGCTCTCTCTGCTCTGTGCCGACAGAGATGATGAGTTTTTACACGTGCACACACATGCACACACATGCACATACATGCGCGTACATACACACAAACACCCACCAGTGAATGCAGACTCTATTTTGCTCATAAGAAATGAGAGCCAAAAAGTGGAGGTTGGCTTGAGACAAAGATGCTTCACGTATTTTTTTTTATTCTCTTACCTAGCTGACAATTTGCTTACATTTGGGTGGAGCTGTTAAGTATGGCTTTCCTTTTGAATCCTTTTCTGTGAGATTGCAAGATCTGGCAAAGCAAGGATTCTGTTGCCACAGACAGCGAAGCATGAAGATTGACACCTGGTTATAACCTGTGTATAAATTCCAGGCAGGGTTAATAAGACATTTAATTATTTTTTTTCCCAGTTTTCCATGTCTTGCAAGACTGGAATTGCAAGTTCAAACTAAACTGTAAATTTAAATCCTCATGCTCACATGGTTTGAGCATTAATGCTTGAGGGAAAAACAGACGAGAGATGGGAGTGAAGACGTGAAGGGCTCCAATCATTTGATTTTAACCATCACTGGTCTTTTGAGAGCCACTTACATTAGTTCTCATCTTTGATTATAAGGCAGCTGCACTCTCCCAGGCAGATATTAATCCTGCTCTTCTCCTTGGATCTTCTGCTTCGCAATCTTCAGCCTAACTAGGTCTGAGATGTGTCTCTTCATGGAGAGTAAAGTGACTGGAGAATGCCTGCAGAAATGTCAAGGAGTAACAGGAATAGATAGATGACTATAGAAAATGGGGGAAAAAACTGAAGGAGAACCAACAATAGGTAGTATGTGGCGCTGTTTTAAGTTGCTTCTTGTCACAAAGGAGCATACAAACAGATGATAGACTTATACCTGTGCATGCCAGTCCACTATTTTTGGAGAACTGGCTTGTGTTGTTGTAGAACTAGATGAAAAGAAACAACAGACTTATGTATTCCCTTTTAGCTTTTTTGTGTGAAATATATCTGACTGCCTCTCTCTCTCTCTCTCTGTCTCTCTCTCTCTCTCTCTCTCTCTCTCGGAAAAAACACGTTTACATATTTACACTCCAAGGGAATTGTGGGAGAATGGGCATGTACTCTCTAGTGGTAGCGAATAGTGTTTATTCACTTTGGGCCTGATTTATGGTGTTACATATCCAGCACTGGAGAAATGTTGCTGGAAGCTTGTCTGAGTCATGGATTTTGTAGCCTGAAACAGTGTAAGATCGAACACCCAGAAGAACACGCTTGTTCACTGGAGCAGAGCACTGTGGATATAATCAATAATACAGTAAACCCACATTTGACAGTGACCGCCATTGAATTCCATCGTTAATGAAGCTGTGAATTTCTGAAGTGGCTGCGTGAGATAAATAATGCAACACGGCCTATTTTCTGGTTTCTGATTAATTATTTTTTCACGATTATCACTGTGTCTTCAGTGTCCCATTGTTTTCTGCAGCTCTGTTTTCTGAGTTCTCACAACAATACAATACACACTACAGTACTTGCTCATACATTATGAGCAGATATAATAGTAGTTTAAGTCCTACAATGTGATAAGTTATCAAATAATTTGCACAATAAATGACATGAGAGCAAAAGTTAACTTAAAACTCGAGTGGCACACAAGAAATTAATTATTAATTAATAATAATTATTCCCATTGTTATCTGCAAGAGAAAACACCTGTTTATCACCTAACATTATAAAGTTCAACAGACTGCAGATACAATTTTAAAGCTCCACTAATCAGTATTTTTATATTCAAATTTGATCAAATCCCGATGCATAATGTGACAGGGGGAATGAGCTCACACAGAAAAATCATCCAACTCTGCAGTTTTCCTGATTTTTACATAGCTGTATACCATCTTTTACATCATTGTTTTGGTTTCATGGCTTTATGGCTTTGGTTGACTTTCACCAGTCTCATAATTATAGATTCCAGCGCAGTGGGCAGCAATTTTCAGCAAAAAGATTTTCAGCTCTGATACACCCACTGTATGCTACATTTCCAGCAACAACCAGCAGACAGACATTCCCCTCTCCGGGCCTGAAAACCTCCTCCCTCCAGCGGTCCAAACCTCCTGTGCAAGCGGTGTAAACACCAACGCTCCCCGGATGCTCCGAGCTCCCAGTGCGGTCTGGGCAGAGTCAGCTAGCTGCACGGCTAACTGAAATATCTACTTCTATTGTTAGAAGCAGTTAGGAGTTAGGCTACTTTAGCAACAAGTAAACCTATTTGTCTATCAGCACTTCTTGTGAAAGATCAGCAACAAAGTTATATTGTGCAAGCATATGCTCGGGGTGCAGACTATCTGACTGACCACCACTCACCCTATTACAAGTCAGTATACCGTCAAAACAATTTTGAAGCTGTTATTTTAAGGTAAAATAGTTGCATGAGGTTGCTTTAAACTATTATACCAGGGCATTTGCTGAAGTGGTTTGGAAAAAACAAAGACTTTTGCGAGAGTTAATGTTGTATTTTCCCATAGTCTCGTTACCACTATTCATGTCAGATGTTCACATGAGTAATCCCTTCTATTTGACATAAACTAAAGCATATAAGCTTTAAATTTTGACCTTTGAACCATTAATCTTAGCAACAACCTAACCTTACCAGATCTATCTATCACTCTAGAATAGACCCATTCCCCATTCCTATTGCCAACTGGATGAGTCCCCACCATGTGTGAATAGATACGGACAGATACACAGACGAACACAGTCTCACACACACAGAGTGACACACACACATACACATACAATCAAACGCACGACCCCCTCCAGGCTCACGGCTGACCTGGAGAAAAGGCATTGTGTTAACAAGATGGCAGATTGTGTGACCATCCATTAGAGTGCATTCATGATTTTTGATGCACCTTTGCACCTTGGGAGATAATACATATACATATACAGGGTCAGGTTAATGTGCTTATGTGTGTGTGTGTAATACTGTCCCTAGAGTGAGCATCTACAACCCAAAGAACTCACTGAATATTGTGTCATTGCTAAGCCTATCCTCGGGACAGAAAGCCTGTTAACAAGTACTCCGCTCAGCGTGTGCTCTGTTAAGTACACTTAAATATGTGTTTTTGGAGCTTTCTGTTTTCTTGTCTTTGAAGATAATCACCCACGACGTCTCAGAATATGCATTTTTATGTTTTTGTGTATACATATGCTTGTGTGTAAGCATACAAAAAATAATTAAAGTCCTACAACTCTACAACCACTCTATTAACAACAAAACCTGAAGACTTTGCGTCAGTAGATTCCCTCGCCAGATTTTCCAACATGGTTTGATTTTATGCAGAAAATTAAATCTACATTTCAGACATTGCACATATTTAGTTATAGGATACATATATACCTAACAAATTAATCTTTAATTTGTAATATATGATTGGTGTGTGGTTCATATATAATAAGAAGTGTTTTGTTTTAGATTTCTTGGGAATTTAAATGTGTGAATGAGATCTTTGCAAACTATGTTGTGTGTCTGTGTATGCTGTTTCTTTTCCGTTGTTGTCTTCCTGCTGCCTTAAACTGTGTGTTGCAGAAAATTTCCATCACATCGAAAAATTAAAATTCACAGAGGTGTGTAATTCCTCGTATTACTCATCTCCCGTTTTGACAGTTCAGGAATGCACACATCGTCAAGTTGTCACCAGCTATCTTCAACCTCCCTTAGTCGCAAGCAGTGGTGTGGCCTGGTTTTATGTAACAGATCAATGCAGCACTCTAAATCTATGTATTTTATTTGTGTGTTTGTATGCATTTAATGTTGAGCTTTAAACTTGATGTCAACCAGGCTATGTTTGGGGGGGGGGCTTATAGACTAGGAATTTATAACCGTCTGTGTTACAACCTGGGAGCTCAAACGACGACATGGGAATTTAAAAGACAGGGAGGGTCTATTTAAGAGATGCTTAAGTTGCATGATGGGAAGTGTGGAATCCAGCTATTTTTGAGCTCCATATATCTCAGTGTCTGCTGCTTTGATTTTGACCATCCTTCCCCCAGCGTTATACATACAATATTAAATCACTGATGTACCCCTAATATACCGATGACTATATGTCATTCCTTTGGGAAATGTGTAATTTCTCCTAAGTCAGTTATTACAATTCATCACCACTTACAGGCTTGCACTTTCTCTCACCTTCTCTGGTTAGTTGAAACATTAGCAGTCATGTCTTCATGGGATGAAAAGAAGAACTGGGAACTAACAAGCTCTGTGCAGGTATTTTTCCATCGTTCAGCACAGATTGTTATTCTTCAGCACCAGGAAGAATTTAAGGGTGTGCTTGGAGATGGCTTCGTATGAGGAGAGTCTGTCCTTATAGGTGGAGGACTTGGCTCGAGCTCTTGCATTAACAATCATTTGACCAGCAGATAAGTGTGCTTAAGAAAGTCCCTGAACTCTTAGAAGCTCCAGGGAGGAGGCTGCATACCTCTATTCAGGCACCATTTTTTGTTACTATAATAGCTGCAGTATATATCGGATCTTACTTCGCATGACTGTTAAAGTGCATCTTCTCCATTGCGGCTGGTATTATATTAGAGAAATGATGGATAAGAATGCCTTTTCATCAGACTTCTTGACCTCATGTATGTGAAAACAGCCAGTTTATATATATTTATATATGTTTCTGCTCTTTCAATGCAGTCAGAAGTTAATATCCAGCCAAAGTGATGTTTAAAAGAGGGGAAAGATAGTCTTGTGAAGAGAGTGGGACTTTTGTCTCTTTGTGCATGAATGGAACCTCAGACACATCAAGGTTGTATAGAGTGAATTATTTTAATTAAATATTGTTCTGTTAACAATTTGATACCATATTTGTTTTTTGAGCTCTTTATTTACTGTAAAGACCAATTGTGGGCTATAAGTGTGTACTAATGCATGTAAAACTAGACATATTTCATGCATACATACAGGAAAACATGTGCTACATGCATAGCCAAAGACATTAACTCATACACACACTTACACACACATAGACGTGCATGCACACACTCCACTAATGAGGATGGAAATCTCACTGTCTCTCTGCTGTCATCCCCGCCTGTATCCCTGCCACCAGCTGTCAGAAAAAGTAAAAAGTTTGAAGATTTGTCTTTTATCCTTCCTCGATGCTGGACAGTGCCAGGCAGTCAAACACAAAGTCACTTCTCACCATCATTTCAGTCCCTCTGTTCTCCTCTTCAGAACACTCCACTATTACCCCCCCCTCCCTGAATCTTCTGTTCGTTTCATGTGTCTTTGATTGAATCTTCGCCTATAGATGATTGCCAGAATTTTTTTCTCTTCAGAGCATATGTCACACATACAGTTTATACTGTACCACAACACATCATTGCAGGAACAGAAGTAGTACATTATTTAAAACCATGACACAGTGGGAATTGGTAACACTTTGCTACCCAACCAGGGCCGGACCATGGTCCTTTGAGGGCTCTGGGCACATGTCTCTTGGATGCTTCTTGTATAATATAGTATAGTTAAACTTGTTTGCATTCACATCTGTTGTACTGGGGAAGAGCCTGAAATCACAGAGACAGATATCTCAAAACCCAAGCACATGAAACCAAAACTATCTGGAGAGGAAAGTCACAGAGTATGTTGTCATTTGGGAGAACCGATATTTTAAATCTTCAGCAACATTATAATCGATTTACTATATTTTGGACAGCCTTTAATGTAGCCAAGTCATAGCTTCCACCTGCCTCAGTATGATGTGGAGATTTCTTCTTGAACAGCCCACAGGCCCTCTGTGAAACTTAGATCAGAGAGACAAACATTAGCTCTGTCTCTCTCAATGAGATCTCTCTCTCTTTCTTCCTTCTCCCCGTTGAAATCAGCAGCAGGTCAGTGGGTAATAGAAAAGCAGCCCTGTGTGTTCACACAGTAGCATCTCTGTTGCAGTTTGGACTCTGACTCACATCAGCTGCTGGCTGCTCTGCTAATTGTGTGACACTGTGACACTTTGCCTCACTTCTTCCTGAGAAAAGACAAATAAAGCCACGCACCTGTTCCCTTTGTGTCTTAATATAGTGCTCCACTGACCCTGATGTTTGTGTGTGTGTGTGTGTTTTTTCTTCTGCAGTGGAGCGATGCATGAGTGTGATGCAGTCCGGGACACAGATGGTAAAGCTGAAGGCAGGATCCAAAGGGCTGGTGAGACTGTTCTATCTGGATGAGCATTGCTCCTGCATTCGCTGGAAGCCCTCACGCAAGAGTGAGAAGGCCAAAAGTGAGTATGCGTGTACACACAGACACAAGACACAAACTCTCTTTTTGTCACTGTCTCATTGTCCTTCATCATTCACATTGATTAAAAGACCAGTGTGTAAGATTCAGTGGAAGTAGCTAACGGTAAAGTTGCAGATCAGCAACCATTTGAATACAGCTGAGCCTTCCAACTGTGTAGGGGAAACTACAGTGCCTGTGAAACTCGCGTAAAACACAACCAGCCCTACCTAGAGGCAGTGTTGGTGCCTCTGTAGATAAAAACTCATTCTCGAAAACACAGCAATTCTTATTTTCAAGTGATTGTACACTAATAAAAATATTATATTCCATTACTGCCAATAGATCTTCCTAAATGCCACATACTTGAACTTTAAGTTGATGGAGCTTTCCGGTGATTTCACACAAGGATCAGTTTACTCATCACGAGGAGTAGCGCTCGATCTGTAAAAATTGTTTATTAATGTGTCCTTTGTGGCTCTGGGTTGAACTTCAAAGACTCAAAATTTGCAACTTAGTGAACAGGGAATGTTGAAAGGCGTGGGTCTAATGAAAGATGTTATGCAGTTGCATCATGAGAAATGTGGGTTCCAGCATTTTTGGAGCTTCACTTGTACCAGGGACTAAAATAAAATATCTTGGCCTTGTCTGCTTTGATTTTTTAAAACATGCCTGTTCCAAGTCCCATCTCTTTATCCCAGTACTTTATGGAAGTGCAATTTGAAATCTCTGGAGTATCCCTTCAATTGCTGAGATGAATCAGGCAAGTTTCTATCACACTGTACACTCCATTGACTTCATCCAACTTCGATCCACTGTACTTGCACTTGTAATAGCAGTCGTGTGCTCACACCGCTTCCCTGTACATTGACAACCATGTCTCCTAAAAATAGTTTTTACAACTAATTTGAAAAAGCAAATATGTTATTTTAATCAACACAATGAGGAAATGGTGTCAATGAACAAATCTGGCTAATGGCAAAAATATTGATACTGAATGTATCAGTAAAATGTTCACTGACAATATATGCAATGCTTTTGTTTCCAGCTAAAATTATCTTTCGAAGCATTATCTGCTTGCAACAACTACAGCATTATTAAACATTTTTATTGTTATGTTTAGGCACTCGGTGCTTGGTTAAGGTCTGTGAGTCACGTTTATTTACATTTAGCAAAAACCATGATCTTTATCCAACCTTAATTAAAGTGCTTTTGCTGCCAAAATCTAACTACATACAGGTCTCTGGCGTGTGCATTGTTATCATAACCGCTAGAAATGATGGCCGAAGCTGCAAAAATTAGACCCAAGTTGATTAACAATAAACTTTAATTAGTTTTTAAAATTACACAATAATAGTAATACTTGTATTTTTGTAGCACAAATCATGTTACAAAGTGCTTTGCAGATTATCTCGGCCTCTGCCCTCATATTTTTCCTTAAATGTCTGAATGTTTAATTTCCACAATCTGAGGCAGACACACTGTTCTGGCTCTGAGGGGATTATCATTATATATTTCATGGCCCCCTCAAAGCATCATTGTCATTTTTTACTATGTGTCAACCTACTGAAGCATTCAGCTGTCTATGGACCTGTCCTTACATGTGTATGACAGTGCGTGTATGCATTAGATAAGCCTCTTCCTCATCCTCTCCATTGACATGATTAAGAGAAACACACAACAGCTGCCCATTTCTTTCTGTGTGTGTGTGTGTGTGTGTGTGTGTGTGTGTGTGTGTGTGTGTGTGTGTGTGTGTGTGTGTGTGTGTTTATGTTGTCTGAGTGGGATCAAACTAGGGCTGCAATATTGTTACTTTCAGTCAGAGGAGAATTTCAGAGATGAGATTATGTAATGGGGAAATGGACATGGATCATTTTGGAATGGATTAGGGCAAAGTATTTTGGGATCTGTAAGAATTAATTGAATAAAATCATCATATCATTAATTGTTTTATCAATTAATTAAACATAATGGTGTTTCCCAAAACATAAAGCTTAGTTGTTCTGAGGAAACACATTGGTGCATTGATGAGGGTCATTAATGAACTGTTTTAACTGAAAGCGTCACCTTTAACCGCATGTTAATGGTCTTACACTGTAAGGAGAAAACAAGCGAGGTGAAGAGGCAGAACATATGTGTAAATATGTAGGACAGGACATTTACTGCAGGCTGTTTCTCTTTCCTAACAAAGACACAGCGTCAAAGATAAGCTGAGTTTAGACTCAAATCTCATTAGACCGTGATACACTCTGAAGCCTCCAGGAACTGCTTCCTCTGTGAGTTTTTACACGATATAGAGGAAAGCAGAGAATGTGGAGAACTCACATAATTCTGGTCATGGTTATTTTTAAAAAAAGCTATGCAGGTTTTTACTGTTATTACAGTTTTTAGATTCTACACTCGACTGATTAATCTGCCTGTTCAACTTCTCAGTCATAATACAGTGTAGGGAACTGTCAAGCACTTTGTTTGCAATATTAACAGATAAGGCTAATTTATTCTACAATTTTTCTATCGTTAACAAATTGTAGGAAAAGATCAAAACCAACAATGTTTTAGTCCATCTCTAAACACTTTCCGACCACCCTACTCTAACCCCTAAGCCCATTTGTCCCTACTGAAGAGTAAATCTTTTGAAACAAGTCACACATACCTCTATATAGTTTTTTTAAAAATCCAATGATTTCCCAGCAGCTGGGCACTAGTGCATTTTTTCGGACTATTTTCAGTTGCGGATTAATACACATTTGGTTCTCCAGTGAGTATTGACAGCAGAGGGACTGTCTATGTGAGATTGAGATTGAGTCAAATTAAACTACAGTGCCCATGTTCATAATGAAGGTACACGTCATTCAGTCTAATTATGTGGCTCATGGACGTGTTTTTAATGAATTTACTACATGAAGCTTCAGCTACACAGTGCATACTTAGTGGTAGGATAGGAAATCATTATTCGTTTTAGTCTTTTCAAAAACACAGAATATCACAAGTCTTATCCTTTAACTTGTAATTCAATAGTAGACAGAAATCATTAACACTTTAAGTATATTAATCAAACTGGTCTTTTCTTTTCCACCCCACCTCCTCTCTCTGTCAGTCACTATTGATTCACTGTACAAAGTCACAGAGGGGGGTCAATCGGACATTTTCCAGCGGCATGCAGATGGCAGCTTCGACCAGGCCTGCTGTTTCACAGTGTACCATGGGAACCATATGGAGTCCCTTGACCTGGTGACTTCAAATGCAGAAGAAGCCAGAACCTGGATAACTGGTCTCCGCTACCTGATGGCTGGGATCAGTGATGAGGACTCGCTGGCCAAACGGCAGCGTACACATGACCAATATCCTTTAAACAAAGAGCTACACACAAATAACTGTTGTCAGGTGAAACACTGAAGCACACTCAAAAGAAATATGTATGGGGTATCTGTGCACATTCAGTGGCTCAAAAGAGATATCAAGCTTGAAATACTTGAAATTATACATATTTTATGCAGATGATACACATTTCATTTTCCTTAATGTTGTTGTGTGTGACGTGGCTGAAGCAGACATTTGAGGAGGCTGATAAGAACGGAGACGGATTCCTGAACATCGAAGAGATCTACCAACTTCTTCACAAGCTGAATGTCAATCTGCCACGCAGGAAGGTCAAACAAATGTTTCAGGTCAGAATATGAAGCCACTTTAATTTATTAACTAAATACAACTGTTTAATTAATAGTCCAGTAAAGCATACAGACTCAGCAGACATTCACTATTTTACATCTCACATATACAAGAAATTTCATTTCTTTCATTTGAACACATTCAGTACTCATGTATAAATATTTTAGATCACTGACATCACATTACTGTTGCATTTTTAACTGTTATGTGCATTTGTGCAATTCAAATAAATGTGCGAAAAATCTTTTATGTATTCATACATGAGAGACACTTTTAGAGGAAAAGCATGAAGTGGTGTAAGGAGAGGGCTGCTTCAAATTTAATAATAGAAGTCACATTGAGTAATATCAGAAATCCACATAAAGTGTCTACTGGCTTTTCTAATGTGGATTATAGTATGCAGTGAGACAGTTACAAATGTCCAATTTCTCACTTTTCTCTTTTATCTGTTGACCACAAAAATATAGTCAATACCAGCAAGGACCCAACCCCAGTAGTTTAGAGCTGATACAGTGGATTTCAAAAGCATTTTTATCACTTCATAATGGGCTCTTATTTTGCACCATAGAATAATTCATCCTTTGGGTTGAGGTCAGATTTGAAATTTCATGAATTCTTTCCATTTAAGCATTGGCAGACAACAGCATTGCTACCTGAACAGCTTGTGCAGTTGCTTAAAATACCATGGAGCTCTTTGTTTTCTGTCCATGCATTTCTGATGAAGTCCATCACAGTGATTTATCCTGCTGGTTGTGTGTAGATTCTGTCTGTGATCGAGTACCCAATGGACACAGCAAGCTCATTATGGGAGTGTGATGAAGGCATTAGGTGGTATTATTAGATTTGGTGTGGATTCGAATGGGCCCCCGTGAGATACAGGTAATATGAGACGCTGGATCCCAGCGAGCAGACAGAACGATGTTGCAGGATAGAACGAGCAGTGAGCCATGCTTTGTGTGTCCTCAGGCAGACATGTAGTGAGATATGAGGTTAGGAAAGAAAAAAATGGGTTGCAGAGGTAATGTGTTTGTGTCATAAAGAGTGTTACAGTGTGTGTGCTAGTGAGTGAATTTGTATTCGTGTCCTTGTGAAAGAGAGAAACGTGACAAGAGATGGAGGAAAAAAAAGGATGAGACAGCTGTTTCCTTGTGCACACCATCGTCTTGTAATTCTAGTGTGCACTGACCAACTGAGATTGGCTTACCACTTACAGCAGTTATCGGTTTTGGTTATTCAGACTGAATTGCCATTAGGCTTTACTTCATTCATTCAGTCTGACATTTTGTTCAAGTTTGCTGATCTGGTTTTTCATTTGGCCCTAATCAATCAGTAGTGAGTGGCGTTTCCATGTTGCCATCATTTGCGGCTGACACAGAAGCGGTGGTAGCAGGTGCTAGGAGCAGCAACTAAATGTTTTTTCACATTTACCAAACAAAATATTCTTTCTGTAAGTCGACAATTTGTTGTGATTTTCCATTAATGTAGCAAGTTATCTAGCTGCCTATGTAACAAAATGACATCCCCATTTTTATTCTTCCCTACTGAGCTGTGATTCGACTGTTCTTATCACCAGTAGAGGACACCGTCAAAGGGAACAATACCAGACATATCTGAATTGCTTAAGAAACCCGAGATGAGGGAGACAATTCAGAGCTCTGGAGCCAGAATACATGTATTTTTAAATATACGAAAAGAAACCGCTGTCTAGTAAACTGCATTTTAAACTTTTATACAGTGTGTTGAGCCAGGAGGTAGATAAGTTTGCTGGTTGGAAGGACTCAGCTTTACACAACAGCACAATAATACACCCTTCCTTGTATTCAGATTGGGGAGAATGGTAACAATTGACCACACAACAACACTTAGTTGAACCACATTCACTTGTAATTGTGAAATAATGTGTGCAGTTTGGAAACAGTGAAGAAAAATAATACGGAACTTATGTCTATACGTCCGTGGCCCCTGTGCATGCTGGGGGGCATGCCTACAGAGGAGAGCTACAATGTCTTTCATCTTTCTTAATTGATCTGCAGTAAATATTTGTTTATATTTCTGGCTATAATTGACAATAACTTCTGGTAAATTTTACAGTTCAAAATGTATTATACTGTATATTTATGGTTACTGTCATTGTTTTATGTCCTAACTTATATTATCTATTTACTAAACTTTAGGGTTCTTTGGTTAAATATATTTTTTGATTGATTATATTTATGTAAAACAATTATTTATTTCACTGACAGATTTGTATTACACTCAAATATGGATATGTTATAGTTTCCCAAATCTAGTAAGGGTTAAGTATTATTCAGCAGCTTTAGAAGTTGTTGTTTCAGATGAGGACTGTGTGGACACACTGCAAGCCAGATTTTGCGTAGTGTGTCGCTGAAGCTTCTTTTGTTGTTCTGCTCTAACCACCAAAATACAATAGCTTGAGATGTGTCACTGATGACATATCACTTCCTCGCCCGCACAGGAAGCAGACACAGATGATCAGCAGGGCACGCTGACATACGAGGAGTTTTCAGTCTTCTACAAGATGATGTCTCTGAGACGGGACCTGTTCCTCCTGATGATGGCGTACAGTGACAGGAAGGACCACCTGACAGTGGATGAGCTGGCCAACTTCCTGCGCAACGAGCAGAAGGTGGGAGGTCATATTGGCTTCGAGCTAGAGCCAATGAAATGCTCAGGCGGTGATGTTAAACCCGACACATTTTTATGATTAGGTGTCCAAACCACTTTCTCTGCAATTTGAGATCCGGCCACATAAAAGAGATTATGTTCCTGCTCTTCCTCTCCTTAGTCTAACATGTAACTCCCTCTGTCTCAGCTGTCTGCCCAGAGGAATCTGCTCCACTAAGCCAATCTATCACTCCTAAAATTGTTTTGTCTCATGGGCGCTTCTCTTGTTCTTTTCAGTTTTTATTTGCTCTTTTTTCCTTCAGTGTTTTTCTTTGTGTTTCTGACACACTCTTTTCTCCCTTACACTGCAGTGGTGTAATTTTTCATGTTGTATGTACCATATCCTGCCCGCAATGCTCGGCATTAATACTTTTCTCAGACGGTGCTGCTTGTTTGACACGGCTGACAATTAATTTAATAGCAACGCACATGTGTTATTCAAATGGGAAAGCACTCTCATTTGTTTTATCATTTACTCTGGGATTGAATCATTGATATATCTCAAAGAGTCTAAACAAGGTCTTTACATGTACTTTGTTCTTCTGTTTTGTGTATAGATGACCAACGTGACTCCAGAGTATGTTGCAGAAGTCATTGACAAGTTTGAGGTGTCTGACGAGAATAAACAAAGAGGCATCATGGGGATTGAAGGTAACTTTTTTCCATTTCTCTGTCTTCTTTCACATCTTTATTTTCACTCGCTGCTCGTGGCACACCATCACTTTGCAACTTTCTCAATTACTGTTATTTTGTTTGATCGTCCGTCTGAAAACAGTTCACCAGACCAGGTATTAATACAGTTTTGCCATTAAGAGTTTGTTGGAGAAGTATCAATCTGCAGGGGCAGAGTCAAACAGATTATGTGCATGGGTTGAGTTCATGAGACATTGGCCAATGCACAAAATAAATGCACCAAGGTGAACACTGAATGATAAATGGTGTGCAAAGTGGGAATAATGGAGATGTTAAACAAAACTAGATTGTTTTTAATGAATAAATTATTGAAGTGTTTATTATGTAATGCATGCAACTATGTCCAGCTCACATAGGTTTTCAAGACACCACAAATTCAAGACAGATTCTAGATAGCTCTGTTTACATTTTCAAACAATTCTGCAGAAAACGTTCAGAAATAAAGAAACCAAATTCTAACAGTCACAACTCTATTGTCTACAACAAATGAACACTGGAGGAATGAGAGCAAATGCTGTTTAAATAATCCACCTGGCCTTTTTTGAAGCTTTTGAGTTACTTAAGCACATTAAAATTAAACAACCTTTCAGATTTAGTTTTTTGATCTGTTGACCAGAATAATGTTGTTTAGTCATTTCACTGAAAATGTAATGCAGACGAAAATGGGACTCCCTTCTCCTAAAGCAGACAGCTTCTGAATATTTATGAATCTGTCAACCACAAAGACCTTTGGCCTATAGTTAAGCAATATGTAACTTGTGTCTTTTAGAAATGAATGAATAACAATATATTTTTTAATTTGATTGCAGATTTACCAATTCAATTGAAAATTCTATCAACCTTTTTTTGTGAATTCCACCCTGATAATAAAAAACATTAAATCCTGACAATGAGTGGCTGGGAAGATAAAGTAATGAGCGTGAATGTTTTGGGACTTTGTCTTTGGAATGTGTTCAGCTCAGTGTATCATTTTAAGTAACGCCACATTTAACTGTCGGGTGAGCTTAAGGGAAAAGAAGGAGTGAGGATTGAGAAGGGTTGCAGGGGGGAACAAATTGGGAAGTCAGAATGAGGACGATGGAAAAGAGAAAATGAGAGTGTGACAGAAATGGGAGGAGTGAGTATGTGCAGAGGATATGAGAGGGAGAGGAGGAGGGGTGAAACTAATCTTGTTGTTGGAGGCATGAAGACACACTGCATGTGTCTGACTGATCAGACCAGTAGGCCTGATGTCTTGCCTGCAGGCCAAAATGTGTGTGTTTAAACATGCATTGTGCGCAGATATGACAGAAATGTACAAACAGATTCACATTAGCATCTTTTACAGTGTGATAAGCTGTTACCTACAGTAGTTGGTCAGTTTATAACCCATGTGACTGAATTGTAAAAGGATTCATGTCACACAGTGTGCTGTTAAAATCTGGATTCAGCCATCATGACACCATGACTAGATTGCATGTCCAGTCTGATCACTGACTTACCATAACAACAACGTCTCCAGTATTTGTATCATATTTTTCCATTTCTTCTCCACTATCTCATTTTCCACATTAACTGTCTGATTATTTTCCCTTGTCTTCCCCTGGCTTGCCTCCTGCTCTTGGTATTCCTGTCTCATTTTTATCCCCCCTCTCTGGATGAAAGGATGCTTTCTTCCCTCTTAGTCCTCTTCATGCTGTACCACCTAAGAAAAGTTGGCTGTGTGAAGTATATCCACCAGTAGCGCAGGTTCAAACCTCAAACCGCTGGTTTGAAACCGTAGCCCTCCGGTTTGAATGTGGTCGTTTGTCATCCTTTGGTATTTTCCTGGAAAGCAACCCGCTGATGAAGTGCAGTAGTGTAGATGTCATTGTTTGAGGCTGTTACACTGTGCATGAATATTAAAGGATATAAAAAAAACGGAGAACATTGGTTGCTGTAAATCTGGTGCAGGAGGGATGCAGGATCACTGCATGACAAGCAATATTTAGAATAGTTTGCTTCGGGTGCCCGGATAGCTCAGTGGGTAGAGCTGGCGACCCATGTACCGAGGCTGAGTCCTTGCTGCAGCGGCCCAGGGTTCGAATCCAACCTGCGGCCCGTTGCTGTGTGTCACCCTCTCTCTGCCCCTCTTTCCTGTCTATCTTCAGCTGTCGCTATAATAAAGGCAATAAAAGCCCCCCCCAAAAGAACAATACTTTGCTTTGTTCCACAGGGGCCTCTGCAACTGACTTCCACTTATCTCTATCTGTATAAACTAACACCTGTGTGTGTACTTTATGGTTGATGAATTAGTCAATCATTTTAACTATAGTATTTAATGGGAATCCATCCTATAGTTGTTGTGACTTCTCACTTAAAAGCACAAAACCTCATGGTGATGCTACAGGAAAGGTCAGCAATCAGTAAAGTCAGTTATTGAAATTTTTGTTCTAGTACAAAGTCGTAGTGAAGCAGTAGTGAAATATCTTGTTGAGACTTTCCAAATTCATGGTGGTGCTAAAGGAAAAGTCAGGATGCATCCACCAGGGATCATGCAAGTTCCTACATATTTTCATGGCAATCCATCTAATAGAGATTTCAAAGTGGCACACTGACCGACAGACACATTGCCATCCACAGAGCTATTCTGCTGACTGAATACAAATGATGTCTGCGCCATCTAATATTTTTAAATCAAAGCAAAAAAACATGAAACAAAGCAGTATTCTTTAACAATGCTTGTTCTAAATAATTTTCTAAATGTGTATTTTCCTTCAGGTTTTACAAGTTTCATGCGCAGTCCAACATGTGACATTTTCAACCCTTTGCACCATGAGGTGAATCAAGACATGGAGCAGCCTCTGTGTAACTACTTCATTGCCTCTTCGCACAACACATACCTGACTGGAGACCAACTCCTCTCCCACTCCAAGACCGACATGTATGCCTGGGTGCTGCAGTCCGGCTGCCGCTGTGTAGAAGGTAAGCACACATCGACCACATAAAACATGGACACCATGCACAAGGCTAATCTGAATGACCATCAGACCATTTCCAGAGATGTCTTGACATGTCACAGTAGGAAAAGCAAAGATGTAAAGACATGGTTAATGTTTTTAGCAACTCCCTTTTCATACTAGGACATTTCAACGTGTCTGCTGTGAAAAAAAGTCAACTTTGATTTGACAAGTTGTTTTTATGAGTCCTTATAATTGCAACAAACTCTCTTTCAACATAATCAATTGCTCTGTTTTCTGCTAAAGCTCGAATTAAACAATCATTGTACACTGGGATGTTAATGGATGTTTACTGCTTAGCAATTTTTTTATTGCTATGTTTATGCTTGGTAATAAAATCAAAAACAAGCCCTTGATGCTGGAACACTGAGTAAACCCCCATAATGTACCACAATCTTGCACCTGCTATCGCTTGGCCATTACATTTATTCACACCCAGAATAATTTTAACACCAGTGTTGAATGTGTAGAATGTGAAATAGCGGAGTATGAGAGCTGTGATAAGAAGTCCAAATAAATAAAAAGTCTGTCCTATATTTAAAGATGAACCACGAACGGTGAGAAAAGACATAAAACTGAAATAACATGATGCAGTGTTTTATTCATGCATCATTTCTCCTGTTTTTCTTTTCCCGCAGTGGACTGTTGGGACGGTCCTGATGGAGAGCCGATGGTCCAACACGGCTACACTCTGACCTCCAAGATACCGTTCAAGTTTGTCATAGAGACCATCAATAAATATGCCTTCATAAATAACCAGTGAGTGAAAGCTCCTTATAGCGGTGTGTGTGTGTGTGTGTGTGTGTGACTGCACGTGAATGTGACATTTTATGGAAAGTAGACACATCCATTGTCCCATAGGTATTGTGCGGGGAGAAAAATGGCCCAGAATTCCAAATAGAAATGCCATTTTAAGTTTTTTTCCCTTCAGTTTACTCTGACTAAATCTGAGTAAAACATCATTTCTGGTTGACATTCTATACAGCAAAGAATATCATTTGCCTCAGGACACAACACACATAGATTGTATTATTGATTGTATTTTGTCCTCTTCTGTTTAATTGTGTTGCATTATGGTCCACTATGGGATGAGATACAATAGCATCAGCCCACTCATAAAAGGGTGTTCCACCATATTTTTAAAAAGCCGCAGAGCTCATGTATTTTTCCTCACAAAGCTAGTCTCCAACTAGCACTCTGCTATGATGAAATATCTATGAATCTGATGAGAGGTTCCCCCACAAGGTTCAACAAGAAAGTTGCAACATTTAGCGGTAAGGTTTGTGCTTTTCAGAGAACACTATGATTCCTGGCAGTAATTAGCACCTATTACTGAGCCATCTGCTTAGCAGCGTTTCCTCTGGCTCCCTGAGGAGCCACTGTTTGTCTCTGGTGGGTCCAACAATACCCAAACAAAGTGGTGAAGGATGCAGCTTCCTGCTGCCACGTTGGCTCGCTATAACATCTATTGCAGCTACTTATGATTGCCTGTGTTATAAAATAATTCATTCTATTCAAAGATGCAATATTGGAGAGGGTTGAATTTATCCAATTAGAAGTGTAAGCACATTTGGCAATATCTTGTAGAAAGTTTCACTTAAACTCTGAAGGTTATTATATATTATCTATTATATTTTTAGTCATCAACTTCTAGTTTATTCTTTCAGCTCTGAGCAAGACCAAATATAGCAACTGTTATTGCTTTTAAAAGAATAGTTTGACATTTTTGGAATGTCAGAAACGTTTTGGCTATCTTGCCAAGAGTTGGATGACAAGATTAATTAATTAATTAACTCTCATATCTGTCCATAAAATATCAATCTACAACCAGCAGCCAGTTAGCTTATCTTAGCATAAACCCCAAAGAGACACACATTTTTGTTGTTTTTGACAAGGACTATAAAATCCTGTGATCAACATAGGAAGTGGTTAAGTGAAATGCAAATTTAGTCAACCTGGCAGCGATCTGCACTCTACTGAAAGCACTTTTAAGATAAGATAGACTTTATTGATCCCACACTGGGTAAATTCACTTAGATGTAGTTTGAACTGCTATACTTTGAAATCCTCCATCATGCATGTGCATCAAGATAACAGATTTTTCAGGCACCAAGACTTTCTATATCAGCAAAATACCGAACATTTCCTTGCTTCATCTTCTTTAGAATGTGACTTTACTGGTTGTCTTTGTCCTATGTGATAGTAAACTGAATGTCTTGCCTAACTATCAATCAGTTAATTGAGAAAATAATTGGTAGATTAACCTATAATGAAAATATAAACTTCAGTTAGAGTTATTCTTTTATCTATTTTGCTTACTAATTAATAATTTCAGTCAATAAAGCTTTTTTTTTCTCAGGGTAACTTTGATAAAGATCTTAGTATTGAATGAAATTAAAGTCCACATGTTCAATGTAGCCTCCCCGAAAGGAAACACTGACACTTGCTAATCAGGAAACACGTTTAAATGCTCAGAAACTAATACCATACTAATTAGCTATCTGTAATACGCTGACAGCAAGTACAGGTGAATAAATTGAACATCCCATGGTTTACCACTCTCTCTCTCTCCATTGTTCTCACCTTTTACATTCAGCTGATATTTTATCATCAGTGCCACCTGTTAATATGATTACTGTCCCCTGGGCTATATTGAAATGGAGCGAGTCTCTACTCTTTCTCTCTCTCTCTCTCTCACACACACACACACACACACACACACACACCCACACACACACACACACACACACACTCACACACACACAAACACACACACACACATTCATCACACTCATTGAGCCTCCTCACTGTTTCACCTGAGAGGAGCCCCTGGATGTCACTGTCTGTGTGTCGAAATGAAATGACTGGATATTACTCTCTTTTTGTCTTTGGAAGAGGACCCGTTTCTGTGTGTAAGTGTGTGTGTGTGTGTGTGTGTGTGTGTGCGCGTGTGTGTGTAGGTGTGCGTTTTGGGGATCAGAGATGGAGTTGAGAGCAGGGCTGCGTCCCCTGAGGGAGAGCTGTCAGTCTGACAAACCTGACATTTGAGCTGTGCTGCTGTGTGGCCACAAGTCATTTCACCTTTTCTAAATGAAAACACAGGCACACACACACACACACATACACACACCTAGACACACACACACACACACACACACACACACACACACACACACACACACACACACACCATGCCACAGAGGTGTTTATGCAACAGAGATATGGAAGTGCAGAAGTGTGTGTCATGCTCATATCAGTAGCTCAGTCTCACTTCAGTCCATCGTCTGCATTCAAGACACATTTTCTAAGTGCTGACAGGTTTTGATGTCATTTATGGAAACCTGAGTATGTATGTTGATGTTTTTTTTCTTTCAGGTACCCAGTAATTCTGTCCATAGAGAACCACTGCAGCATCCAGCAACAGAAGAAGATTGCTCAGTACCTGCGAGAAATCTTTGGAGACAAACTGGATGTGGGAGATGTTATGAGCAGAGACTCCAAAACATTACCCAGCCCTCACAGCCTGCAGGGCAAGATACTCATCAAAGTAAGAAAAAAATCTATGAATGGATGGATACTGGACTGACAGTTTGTGTTTTTAAATGAATAAATAAATCGCTAAATCAGAATTTGCCCAGTCAGTGAGTGCACATGTAAATCAAAGCATCTGCATTACACATTTCCACTTCCTTCTTCTCTATTCAGCGAAGACAGCGGAGGGCTTGTTAAATCTCCATATTTTACTTTATTTGTGTTGCTGAACTGAGGATACAGAGTCTAGGAGGCACTGCAAGGCAGCTAATTATTGTCCATAAACAGATGAAGAGAAGAAAGAGGAGAAAGAGAGGATCAAACTAGGTCATTGTATTAATCACAGAGGGGAAAGGAGAGAAGGACGAGATGCTGGAATATGATAACTGAGTGACAGATTGTTGTTTTTCATTTACACATACACACACATACACAAACAGGCAACCTGGCGACTCAGTTGGGGCTGTCAAACTGTTCCACGATGAACAGATGAATATTTAAAGACATATTTAATTTTGGGAAAAATATGCACCGCTCCCCAGCAGAGTTTAAAGAGAATCACAATTATTCCTTTCTTTCTCAAATCCCTGGTTAAACTAAAATAGCATTTTTGTTTTTCATAATTCTAATTTGAAAGTAAGGGGCTCAATATGACAATTTCCCCTAAATGATTAATAATGAATGATGCAGTTTTTAAATTAACTTAAGCCACCACAGGTAGAACACATATTTAGTCCTCAAAACACCCCTGGCACATATTCAGACTAATGCATTGCTCCAAAGTCACTGGATTATAGACTGGTCCTCTCTTTTGGTTAATGTTAGTGCTTTTTAATTTGGTATGTAAGACTCCCTCTCCAAAGAAACAAGAACATTGGTTATTTGTTTTAATTACATACAGGGAGGAGGTCAGGGTGGATGGTTGGATCTAAAGGTTTGTGTAAAGTCAGTGTAGGTTATTTTTAACTATAATTCATAGTTCAGGCCCTGTGTGTAACATTTAGGAGGATATATTGGCAGCAATGTAATATACTATTCATAGGTATGTATTCATTAGTGTATAATCACCTGAAAATAAAAGTCAATTTTCGTTTCCTTTGAATGAGCTGTTTTTATCCACAGGGAGCAGGTCCTCTTCCATGGAGTCCGCCATGTTGAACTGCCATGTTTCTACAATAGCTCAGATTGTATGAACCAAAACTGGCTCTAGATAGGTCCTGTTGTGTTTTTTAGTGAGTTTCATGGTCACCGTAGTTTCTGCATCACTCTTGGAACGAAAAAGGTGTGACAAAGGCATTGCAATCAGCAACTACACTATACAACTATCTATTATATTTTAGGCAAATCCCAGATAAGAATATGTCTGTTTTGTAGTTTTTATCAGTCCCTTTGTCTGTGATTGACGTTTGGTCAAAGAAAAATAATATTTGTTTAGCCCATTAAATGTATACACTTTTTAAACATTTCCTTACTTGGTGTCAAGCTTATCTCTGTCTCTTTGCAGCACCTACTGTTGTAGTCCCAAAAGGCAGGGCAGGTGTCCAACATGTTTGACATGATCATCCTCAAAAAGAATGAAAACCCAAAAATAAATTAAATAATAAAGCCTTTACTTTGACGGCCTCAGACCCAGGAGATCCTTATCCACCAGAACAGGACTTATTCATACAAAGAAACTGAGAGATACAGGGGAAAAGCTCTCAGCATTTATTGGATTTTAGTTATAAGAACCAGATAAAATTGACTTTATCTGTAATGTAGAAGAATGCCGGCATTGTTCCCAGGGAAAAGGAGCTCCAGCTTCGTCCCCTCCCTGCCAGATGTCTGAAAAGTGAAAGAGAATTATTGATTTTCTATAAAGCCGTTTACTCCACTCTAACAGTTTTCCTCCATCTCTTTCCTCCCCCACTCTGCCCTTTCACCTCTCTCTATCCCCCAGTGGAGCGATAGAGTCACAAGACAATAAAGAAAAATGGCAAAAGGGTTTTTGACAGTCACAGGTGGAAGGAAGAGAGGGGGCAGTGGTTGAAATGAGGGAGTTGATGTCAGTGAGAGACTCAGTGTACCGCAGGAAGCTTGGAGTCTGGCATTGATTTTGGAAGAAGAAGCTCAGAAAATCTTTACTCCCACTCACACCTTTAGAATTGGCTCACTCATGGGCTTCCACTCTGCTGAAAGGGCTGCTCGGGGAGCTTCTTAGAAAATCTGCAGCTGATTGTACTATTTGTCTGTGTTTGCGAGTGCAGGAGTGTGTATTTTGTGCCCTCTAGTGTGACAATAATGGCTTTCACTCTACATACTATGGGTTTGAAAGACTTCAACATGTGCATATTTGTGTAGGCATGTGTGCAGTTAAGTGAGTAAAACATATTGCAATCTGCTGTGTTATTCTTGGACTATCTTAGAGGTGCAACCTGTGTGGGCGTTCTAGTGTATAAAAGCGAGGATTTGTGCTGCATTTAAGACATATGCATGGGTCAAACGTTTCTCACTCCTCCCATCTCCTTCTATCCAGGGAAAGCGCCTACCTGCCTATCTTTCTGCGGACGCCGAGGAAGGGGAGGTGTCTGATGATGACAGCGCTGATGAAATTGAGGATGACTTCAAGCTTAAGAGCAGTAATGTAAGATAGAGGAATTAATTATTAACTTACCACCCCTACCCTCACATGATTTGAGTCTTTCCTCCTTGTTTTTATTAGTTTTTATTATTTTCAAAGAAATTTAACTTCTGTTTTTATTTTTAAGTAATTCTTTCTTTATTTATGTCATGAGCTTTTATCATAGTAAGAGAGTTGTGTAATGACAAAGTAACTCAAAGACATTTTCCATTTAAATCAATGCAAAACATGCCCATCACCTCACAGAGCCCTCATTCCTATTTTTCTACACACCAATGAAACCAGAACAGCTCTGAAATGATTTAATTGAAATCCTCCAGCAAATTAAAACAATATTTTGATTGATAAAACAGATTATGAATTAAAGGACATTGCAAAACTTTTTTTTTTACCTTTACAACACATTTGTCACTGTCTGGGCTGCTTACCTTTGTGGCTCTATTTGTGCTTCTTTTTTTAGATCTTTAACTGCTACTTACTCAGTAGTAAAAAAAAACAACATCCTTTCAGAAAAAAACCCCTCAGTTTAGACTGGCAAGGATTAATGTTAGAGAAAAAGACCCTTCCTCCACATATAGGGACCACAAACGGAAGTTAGATAATGGAATCTTAATGACACTGTTGTGCTCGACGTAATGACTTCAGTAATTGGGTAGTAATGCTGGTGCTTGTAAAGTTTTACTGATCATCAGTGCAGTGATGTTTTGAAATAATCAATGCTTAATGGTGCAGATATAAATATTAAGCAAATGCAAGCATCGAAAAGAGTTTGAGTCTCATCTCTGCCTGCTGCTGCTTGTTTATTTCCTTGTGCCATTTTTATAGTCATTCTTAATCCTGTTCATTTATTCCGTGATACAGTAGTGCCAGGGTTCTCCTCACCACATTTAAAGCACGGAAACACTCAGTTATTCCAGATGGTTCAGTTGTGTAACCGAATATGGCATCATTCTTCGTCATTTAGCTGGAGGCATGAGGCTGCAGATGCTACTTTGGATGATCGTTGCCATTTTAAAAGGGTGGTGGCAAGTTTTAACTGATGAGAGCTTTTGTTTTGAGCTCATTAAACCAGTGTGCTTTCACAGCAGTCACAATTAACATTGCATTAATGCTGTGGTATAGAGCTACAAAAGCTCTTTTTTTCCCCAGTAGTGATTCCAGTACAGTGTTGTTTACTTTTGCTGTACATGACATGAAATATTTCTTTATGTTTTATTTTTTCCCCCTAATTTTAGCAAAAAATATACCACTGTAATAAATGCACAAAAGTACTATTCAAGGTGGTGATACGTACATAAGATATGGACAGTATGCTGGAGATTATAGACTAGATTTTTCACATATTTTATTTTAATATGATCAAAGCACAAGCTGTAACAGTTTTAGACATGCAGACATGTTGATGACGCCTCCTACAGGTAAGAAAAGTAATACCTGCTGCTAATTTAACACGTGGGGCACCAGCAGGAAATTAGTGTTACAGCTCCTCAGGGCGTGTCCAAAATCACTCTTGCACAATATTTACCCACTGACATTTTATTTGTGTGTCTAAATTCTAGAGAATAAAAAGAGTATTGACCATGGCATGTACAGTATTTTCTGTAAAAAAAAAACACAATGTAGTGTGTTGCATTTTATAGATGAGAAAATTATCCTTGAGCAACTGTTATACTATTATGTAGGGAGACAAGTGAATGATTGACTAAGTTGATTTTGACCACAGATTATGTGTCTGAATAGTTTTAGTGTTTTGAATTCTAGACCTGTGCCACCTATTGGATATATTAAAACAATGTGATGCTAACATATAATGGATATTAAACAATGCAGCAGTGCAGCTTGTGGTAGAAAAAAAAACACCAAACACTAACCAGATGTTTGTAAAGAAATATATATATATATATATATATATATGTCATTTTCTAAACATAAAATGAAAGAGCACATGCCATTCAGGTCGGTGTAAACTCTACATTCTTACAATATTAAGCAGAAAATATGATCCAGTTATCTTTTGCAGGTTTAGAATATAAATGTTTAAGCATTAAATATACATGTAGCTATGAAAAGATAAAACTCATTGCCTGCTGATGGTGCAGGATTACACATTGCATCAGTATTTACTTTCCTTGCTTGCAGATGGCGCTCTTTTTTTTATGTTTAATCTGCAGTTCTCAACTGCTGCTGTAGTTAGTTTTCTTGCCAAAAGGTGGTGCTGGTTGGTTTGAAGCTGCAGGTCTGACTGTGGTGCTATAGCTCTGCAGTTGGTTGACATTGGCTGGGCCTGGGTGGGGCTTCACATCAGTGACAGTGTAAGTGTTTTTCCGCCAAATTAGCTCAGGTTCTTGCTCTGGTTCTCTGGTTAGGTTTAAGATTCCGAGAACCTTGGTGCTATCTAACAAACCAGCCCGGTTTCCACCAGTTTTGAGCAGAACCATTGTAATTAAGGAGGTGTCATCGACAGAGACCACAACCCTCTTAATAACTAACTAATAACTTTCACACAGGGCAATGGGCATCACCAGGTGGAGTCTCACATCAGAAAGAAACTGGACTCTCTACTAAAAGAATCTCGGATTGGAGACAAGGAAGACACCGACAGTTTCAGCATCCGAGCTCTGCTTCGGGCTACACACCAGGGCCTTCAGAAGAACCTGCGTCAGGTACCACCCTAAAGCAATGTGTAGAGCTGCATATGGAGCAGAGTAATTCTCAAAACAGAAGAAAGAGAAGAGAGAGGGCATATAACTAGGCCATGATATTAGTCATGGAGGGAACTGAAGAAAATTAAGTAGACTAGTTACTGCACCACTCACAGGTCAAACACACCCACTGAATACGTAAAAATGGACAGCCAACCAGCACCTCCTCAGTCCACTCTAGGCGTCATTTCATCCAAAGCATGTCAAAACAGACTGAAAGTGATGAGAAACTAAATGTCTGCAGTGTTACTTAATATTTAATTTCCCTGCTAGCTTCTTGTGCTATTTATAGAAGCTTCGGTTTCCTGACAGCCATTTTAACATAGTGGGTGTTCTCCATCAGGGTTCCCTTTTCACCTCAATGTCCTTGTAAAGCTTTCTTTCTATCTGTCTTCCTCTCTAGTAATTTTACTTTTTTACTCTTTCTTATTCCTCACTCTCTTCAGCTGTGCTTTGCTTTTTTGGCTAATGTCTGTTGCCGCCCCTCCAGCTACTGAGCTTTAGGGTTTAAGTGACTCACTGGGTGCTAATGTGGTTGTTATTAGATTCACATCGAACCACACATATGAATGCAAACAAGCACACACAAACAGATATAAAGAGTTTCTGAATGTATTCTCCTTGTCTCTAGAGCTCCAAAGGGGTTTTGAAGAAATCCCAGAGCAGATCCTTCATCACAACACTCAAACAGAAGGTGAGGAGCATGGAAAGAGAGGTTGCTCTTTTTTTTCTTTCTTGATTCTTGATCTATTTATGTTAAGTCTGAAAAAAAAAACAGGTAAGTTCAGCTTCAGGTTAGTTGGTGAGTATTTAGCTACTTCATACCACGAGAATTATAGAACTTTAGGTAGTTATCTTCTGTAGGCAACGTTTACTGGACAGCATCCATCTTGTTCTATTGACCTGACACATTAAACTGCCCTTAAAGAACAAACACTGTATTTTACTTAAAACGTTAAACAGAAGTCACGATGGCCTTGGCTGCTGATTTAGCATGCCCAATCAGCTGAAGGGCAAGAGTCGACAAGAGCCGACAAGAGCCAACGGTGATGGAAACTACAGAATACAAGTGAAGGTTAACAACAATAAAATTCCAATGGTGCCTGACGGCCAGCTTTTGGCTCGGTGTGTCAGCGTTCTTTTGATTTCAGTCCAGTAAAAGACCAACAATTTGTTTTTGTGGATGACTGCTAATTAACTGAGGTGACTGCAATGGCTGAGCCATGTGCTTCAAGTAAAGGCAGTTTGCATCCCAAAGGTTGTGCTGAGATGGACCCAAAACGATTTAGTCCAAGGAACAGTCCAGCTCATAACCCCTATGTAAAACCATATATTTACGTATTTACACTGTATATACATTCAGGTTTTTTATATGATTAAACAAACAAAATATGACAATAATTAGAGTTAACTGGTTAACTTCAGAGGTGCAGAGCAGTAGGTGGGATTTTTTTCCCTTACACAGAGTCAGGCTAGCTATTTCCCCCTGATTCCAGTGTTTATGCTAAGCTAAGCTAATTGTGTTCTGGTTCGTCCTTCTTTATATTCACCATACAGATATGTAAGACATATTCATCTTTTAATCTAACTGTTGGCAAGAAATTGAATAAACATATTTCCCAAAAGGTCCAACCACTGATTAACTGCCCACTTGAAGAATTATTCCACCCCTCAAATCCTGCTAAACCCAACTGATATGCAACAGAAGAGTCAGGGGACATCAACATAAGGATCTCCCATTAAACTGGCCACAAAAACATAGAGAGTGTGTCTCTCTAACTGATTAGCATCACATATGGGAAGCAGAAAAGAAGCCTCTTCACTGTCCGCCTGTAGATAAATCATAAAGTCACATAGAAAATGCATACACAAAGCATCCTTTGTAGAATTATCTTCAGCCTGTGGTATGTAGCAGGATCATAATTAAAACCTCCACACTTATCTTCCAATTCCACACTGCAGATCAATGCAGTGAATGCCTGTGTTATGCGTTTCAGTGAAACATGCAGATCTAAAGCATGTACAGTCTTTAGATCCTCTGTAAAGTAGCCTATGTGTTTGTCCGTCAGACAGCTGCTGGTGGTGTAGGCCATTTATTTTACAGTATAATATAAGTATCAGTGTGGTGTGTCTGCGGTTGTTTTCTTACATTTTGTCTATATTCCCTCATTTCTCACTCTGGTTATTTCGCATCTTCTCCCTCTGTTTGGTTCTTTTTCCACCTTCCTCTATTCCCTCCTCTGTTTACCCACTCACATCTCCTCTTCATTCTTTTATGCCTCCCTCTTTGCATATTATGCATCCTCCCACGTGTGTGTATATATGCGTGCATGCATGGGTGCATGTAATCTGTTGGCAAGCAGCCTAAACCCTGTAATTACTGCGACCCTCATCCTCTTCTCAACTTCACTTTAGCCCTAATAGAGATGCTGCTCCTCTCAGAAAAAACGCACACTTCATCTAATACACGCTCGCTATAATTACATACGCTACACCTAAAACACCCACTAACATGCACAAACACACAATCAAACTGCTACTACAAGAACAACACTCTATGAATCCACACAAAAACACATACAGTTTGCTCAAGACACATTATTAACACTCCTTTCCCACTAAAGAACTCTTATATTGTGAGTCTGTGTGTAGGTGGTATCATGTACAATGTCTATTTTAACACATTTGTTAGGAGTTCAGCTGAAGACAAGGATATAGGGAAACTTCTCTTCTGCTTTTCAACCAGTAAGTAAACCTTCATTGCAGTGTAACGTGTGTTTATATATTTCTTTGTGTGTCCGTTGTCCAGAGGCACTCCAAATCCAGGCTGTCATGCCAAAGCGTGGACAAGGAGGACGATGGTCAGGAGAGGTCCAGGGGGGAGGCTGGAGGACAGTTCAACAGGTGACCTTTGACCCTTTTCACCACAACACTTACAATCCTTGACAAGTGAGATGTTTGATAGCTGCTGAGTGCTCAGAGCATTGAACAATCCAGGGCAGCAGTAGAGCCATGCAAAACCACTAAAGCTTCTTCAGCAATAATTTATGTTTGTATGAGGGGAAAGAATGATGTATTTCAAGCCCTGAGCTACCACTGACAGCAAAAGATGGGAAGCCAGATTTTGATTCCCCTCTCCTTTTATGTATCATTTATGATGTTACATTTACGATCTCACAGTAAATGCAGGAGGCGGTGTTTATTCTTTAAGCCTCGCTGCTCAATTATGACTTCCTGCTGAGATCCGGTTTTTCACTTTTTGGGAGTTTTCACATTATATTTTTAATGTAGGAAGTCTCTTTACTGAACTGACTTTTACAAGTGCAAAAGACCAAAGACAGAACACCCGGGATGAATGAAATTGAGGCCAAGACTAGAGACATCACATATGGTGTTGTCGCATAGCTCCAGTGGCTCATAGCAGTGTTTATTGTATACAGTAAAATTCAGCAGTGTCTGCTTTCTTTATTGGATTTTTTAAAACAGTTTTATTATTTTGCTTTGCCATAAAGCCATGTGACCAGTGGTTGAAGAAGTAGGATCATTTATTTAGTAAAGTTAGCAACACCACAGTATAAAAATACATTACATACATTGGACTGAAAGTATAGTGATACTGGCAACTCAGTGGAAAATAACAAAAAGTACACATTCAGCAGACTGCCACTGTAAGTATTATATTTTTATATCAGATATTACATTATTATATTTGCATTAAAGCAACACCATATAAAGTTTAAAAGAAGAAATAACTAAATATTCCCCTTAAAAATGAAAAGTTTAATTCATAAAGTACTAAACAAACCTTTGCTCATTTCAATACACTCATACTTTAAATACGTGTAGGAAAATCTATAGCAGTGTACCCCATTTTATAAACAGATCATATGTTTTGTATATAAAATCTTAATCTAAAAAGTAACTAATAAGCTAAGTTAATAGATGTGATATACTGGCTATGTCACTCTGAGCTATATTTTAATTACTTCCAAAATATTCCACTGCTGCGGTTCTCCATCTTTGGATTTTATGAGAAAAATGTTGCATTGGACTAACATACAGTAAATATCACATGGGCTCTCAAATCAGTGTTGAGATACAAGTTCCATTGCCACAAATGAGATATTCACCAAATTTGGGACCGTCCCTGAAAGAGATCCGAATCAGAATTCATTGTTTCAGAATCAATGTGCTTCTTCCCATTCACACTATTATTATAAATCAGATCTGATTACCTAATGAAAGGGAAAATCTAATTGCGTCTGTTTTTGTCTGAAGCATGAATATATCCCAATTCTTTACCACAACACATTCTTTTGTCCACCTCTGTCTCAGTTTTCCTCTTTCTTTGTAAGTGAGCACTGGGCAAGAAGTATGGAAATTCAGCTTTGTTTTCCTCCCTCAGTCACTTTATGTGCATAAGGCCTTTGTCTCTCTTTGTTCTCCCAGTCTCTGTTGCTGCCTGCATTTTCATATTCGCAAGTCCTCGGGAACTGTCACAGCACAGATTCCTGCAAGCATGTGTCTGAGTGGCTATGTGACTGTCTTTTCGCAAGACTGAGTGTGTGTAGTTGTATGTGTGCGGAAGTAGTGTGTGTGAGTCTTGCTGCACTGCATGCGCTCTGGTCCCTATTAAGCTTTTTGCCTTTGATGCTCTTTCCTGTGGTTTGCAAGCTGCCTCACTGATGCACAATCATCTCTTGCCTGCTATGGTTTTGCCACCATAAATGCTTAAACGAATATATGAATGTGTGCATATCGTACTTCACGTTCGTCTTGCATTACCTGTCTCATATATCTTTACACAATCTCACTCACTCTCCTCTATCCTCTCTTGCAATTGTCTTCTGTCATCCGGCAATTGTTTTAGGGGTGGAAGGAAGAGGAAGACGATGAAACTGAGTAGAGATCTGTCAAACCTGGTGGTGTTCACCAACTCTGTTGCCTCACAGGAGTGTTTGAATGAAGGTGAAACACCAACGCTCTGACACCTTCACAAACACAAACACACACACACACACACATATATAGACACATTGCCGTGTTTACCTTGGAGACATTTTCCCATGCCTGACCAACCCATGTTTCTTTTCAGGTACTCCAGGTGACGTTCTGTCATTCAGCGAGACCAGAGCCCAATCTCTGGTAAATCACAGAGCCGAACAGTTCCTGGCTTTTAACCAGAGGCAGCTGTCACGGATTTATCCCTCAGCCTATCGGATCGACTCGTCCAATTTCAACCCCCAGTTTTACTGGAATGTGGGCTGTCAGTTGGGTAAGACAACCGTCTGTCGCTCTAAGCTTTTGACCTGTTTGTAGGTTGTCTCTTCTTGAAAACAACAGGCATCTTCCCTTCAGCCACATACCTGTCATTACACATTAATTGGCCCTGCATACCACGTGCATGCACACACACTAACTGATTTCATCTGCGGCCTGTACACCACACACTTCATTTGCATATGACATTGTGTGTGAACACTAACTCAGTTGTACAGGATATGTGTGTGTCGTATGTATTAGCATGTTGTGCGTAACTGAGTGCCAGCAAGATTATTTGTGGGGCCACAATTGGATCAGGAATTTGTGAGGATTAGTGAGAAATACATAAATAAATGAAAAGACAATACGATAATGAAAAACAGTTGGAACTGAATATTTTTATCTGGGCAGAAATGAACAGCATCAGGAAATCCAAGATTCAAGGATTCCCTGCCTGTGCCTGCCAATTATTATTATCACTTTTTGTGTGTGTGTTAAATTCAGAGAGCAGTATTGCCTTCTAAGAAATTACCATTCCAGGTATACAAAAATAAAATCTGTTAAAAAGGACAGAAGAAGGGGAAAAAACATCAACAGCATTTGGCAAATGTAAAAAACAATAACTACTAGAGTGACATGATCTTCATATGATTTTTGCATCCTCAGTGATTTTCACATTATACTACACCAATATATTTAGCATTAATTTATATCGTAAGTGGATTTTTTCTCTTTCAGTTGCTCTTAATTACCAGACAGAGGGCAGGATGATGCAGCTCAACAGAGCCAAGTTCATGGTGAATGGAGGTATTGGCTATGTCCTCAAGCCCCCTCCCATGTGTAAAGGTACTGCAACAACGACTGCATGCACACAAACAAGCACACATACATGCATGCAAATCAGTGTTTGTTCACATAAACAAAAACTGGTGTAGAAATCAGTCTTTATTTGTTATGATTGGATGTATGAAATAAAAAGTCATAAGCTAAGAGACAACATAGGTACATGTAGGAATTGGACCATATTGGATGATCTGTTCAAAGAAATACATAGATGAGTATGGGAACTTCAAATGTAAAAGTTCAATTAAGAGAGCGGATAATGTTACATTTGATCTTCCCCATGAAATAAAAAGTACTGGATGAATACAGAATGTAACATGTGATATTGTTATGTAGTTAAAGTTAGGTGTATATAACCTATATATGATTATATATCAAAAACTCTTAGTTTTCCATTGAAATTTCATGTTTCGCAGTATTACATGTACAATATATATTGTATCTGCTTGCTCCATTGAACCTATATGATATTTTCAGGTAAATATTCAAATACAAGAAGACACAAGACTTTTATCAGTACACAATTACAGGAAAGATAACTAACTGCATCATACATTTTCTTGTAATGCAATGTGACATTTTTGTTCTGTTTTGGAAATGTTGGGATCTCAACTAGAATTTTTAATTGTTTTTTTTTGTTGTGTTATGAGGTATGTTTCTGTACCACATGAGGTTATAAAGATGATCTCATCCCCTTTATTCTACAGTACTGTTATACAACTGAGGATTTAGCTACATAACAAAGCAGAGGCATAGATGTTGTTCATAGTCTTCTGCACATGTAGTTTGCACTGCTGCTCTTTATGATGTAATGCTTATTGAGAGCGTACTGGGAATGTAGCTGTAGCCAACATGTGTCAACATTATCTAATCAGTCACAGAAATGGGTGTATATCGGTTATTTTCACCCTTGCATATTTATTTTGCATATAAATATATGGACACTGCAACAAACAGAACAATCAGGGAGGATTTGAGGATTGAGTGAGGATGAGTGATGACATAAATCAAAGTTCTTGCTCTGCTGTCTTTCATTCCCTCCAGGCTCCTTCAACCCATTCAGTGATGACCCGCTTCCAGCTTACCCCAAGAAGCAACTCATTCTCAAGATCATTAGTGGACAGCAGTTGCCCAAACCACCAGACTCCATGCTGGGGGACCGCGGAGAGGTACAAACACACCAAAAAAAGACACCAGATTCTCCATCTGTCTTTTTCTCTCTTTCTGTCTCTCTCACACAAACATACTACAACACACACACACACACACATACAAGCACGCATGCAGTATTATACTCGACTACTCACAGATTTGTCGCTTGCTCTCAGCAGAAATACCTTCAGTGCTATGCAAAAAAATATAATTAATTTTGTCGCCTTTTCTCCTTCATCAGATTATTGATCCCTTTGTTGAAGTGGAGATCATCGGTCTGCCAGTTGATTGCTGCAAGGAACAGACACGCGTTGTTGATGACAACGGTTAGACACACACAGATCAATTTAAATATCACTATACTTTACACTCACTGAACCCCTGAAAAATTTTAAACATGTCATCTTGCACAACAGAAAATAGCTTGTAACGGCTCTAATCGATATTATTATAATAACAAGTATCAAATTACATTGTGAAAACTATGTGACAATGTCACTCGTAGTAATGAACCTACAGAAAATTGTCACCTAAAGTGCCAGCTCCCCTCAACTTTACAGAGCTTTGTAGTGGAGTTTCAGCTCATTGTTTAGCTGTCCATCACAGCACTCTGCTGTTTTGGTTCATTCTCACCAGCCTTATACCGTCATTTTTGGCTGCAGCAGTTTTCTGTGAAAAGCTCTAAAAACTGTCGCTGCCACTTGGCCAGGTTGTCATTGTAAATGAGAATTGATTTTTAACCGACTTAGATGGAGGTTAAAAAAAAATAATTCATCTAAAAATCCATAGCACATGACCTGCTCAGCACAAGATAGACAGGCACTGTTAGCAACTGGCTGGTGAACACAGTGGAGCATTTAACAGTCTAAGAGTCAGATATTTCCCTCAGGAGTTGGTAGAGACCTAAAAAAGTCCACAATTTTGGAGTTATATTTGTCGGTTGACCACAAAAACGACCCAAAATGAATCATAATGTTGTAGTTGTTGTATCAAGTCGATGATATGTTACTGTTGTGTTTATGAATTGATTTTTTCTGCCACCAAGTGGCCAATGATTAAGAAGTCATTATCATTTATGGATACATTACGAATTACTTTGAATTCTATTCTATTCTCTGGTTGTAACGTCCCCCTTTTTACTTCCAATAGATAACTAACTAGTTCCTGTTGGTAGGGTAATCAGAATTTCAAGTCACATGTTGGCCTGTAGGCAAATAGGACTGTAGTAGAGATCAGATTTCTTCAAGTTTTGCATCTTTACACTCAGTACCTATTACTGTATGTACTGCATTACATTAATAGATTTAGCTGTCTATGAATAAAACTGAACCAATTAGTTACACTTGAGCTTTTCCTACTATGGACAATTCAAAATGTCAGCTGTGAAAAAGGCCTATTGATGAAAAATTGTATACCCAAATAGCAAAGATCATAACCTAAGGTCCTGTTACAGTACTCCATTTTTGACATTTAGATGACAAATATCCAGTCCAATCCACTCCACCTCCTGCCTGGAACCAATGGATACTAAATACATTGCATTTCAAATTTTTTCTCTCTGGAAAGTGCCACATGCATACATATAGAACATACATATAGTGTATATGTGTATTACTCTATACATAATATAGAACATTGTGTATGTATGGAACACAAAGAGAAACAAATATAAACTGATGTCATCTCAATGATAATAATTATTGACATAATTCCTAAAAATAAGATCAGAGCAGAGATCAAACGATGCCATGGCCACAGATGCTACACTTTGCGCTGTGGTGCACTGCCAGGATCAAAAGTCAGATTAATTAATTAGAAGCACAAAGGAAGCAAAACAAAGGGGTGTGCTGGTATCACCCCTAACATGTCTCCACAGATTAGGGTGCCCAGCAGGGGGAGGGGAAAAGCCCTCTATGGGAAAGGTTATGGAGCCCTGGGAGCTCAACAGTATTATAAGATTAATGTGCAGGGCATTAATCCACGAAATACATAATTTGACACATCACAACAATCAACTCCATCTTTTATAGTTTTTTGGACGTCTTGTATATAAAGGCTTTACTGAGATACTGACGCACCAGATCCTAATTATAATGAGCATATATGTGTGTATTTTCCTCAGGTTTTAATCCAGTATGGGAGGAGACTCTGTCTTTTACACTTCACATGGCTGAAGTGGTTTTGGTGCGTTTCCTTGTCTGGGACCATGACCCAATTGGACGGGATTTTATCGGTCAACGGACTGTTGCCTTCAGCAGCCTGATGCCTGGTCTGTGCATAATTCTTCAGTATTTTAATCTTAGAAAAATAACTTTGCTTGTTGTTTTGTTGTTGACATGAATTTATCATGGTACACAGTTTGTCATTGCAAGTTAAAATCATGATAGTTCTGCCATTTAACACAGCAAGACAGACAAATTTATTCACACATAAACACATAATTTCCCTTATGGCTTTGGCAGTGCTGTGGCTGTGGGACACATTATCCTGTGTCTAGTGAACCATGATTTGTTTGATTTGTAAAGTAAAGGACCTGTGGCTTGGCAGGTTATTTTTGTTGTCCACATCCATCAGAGTTGTCCCTGAACCCTTGATGCCCTCTCCTCAGGGAACTACTACACAACTACCATTCTGGTGACAGCTGTTATGTTTCTTTGACTCACTTTCTCACTCACATGCTTTCTTCTCTAACAACAGGTTACAGACACGTTTACTTGGAGGGGCTGACAGAGGCTTCCATCTTTGTGCATGTGTCAGTGCATGATGTCTATGGGAAGGTAAGTGCTGTACAGTCCTGGTGTTTGTTGTTACATTCCTCCTTTGAGCCTGTTTTGTCAAATGAGATTATATTTTGGAGGTTAAAAGGATGTTTCTCTCAACACGTCAAACCATTTAAGCTATGCTCCTTCAATCCTTTGTCTTTCTAGTGGAGCCCTCTAGTCCTGAACCCCAGCTTTACCATAATGCACTTTCTAGGATCTAACAAGGTATCCTGATGCCCTAGGCTCTGCGTGGTGCTGCATGACACAGTAATGCATGATGCAAAAGTGCAGTTTGTGTTCAGCCGTATCTTTAATGACTTGTTTGTGTGTGACATTAAACAACTGAGTCATGCTGTTTGCTCATAAGGTCATTTTTATTCAATTGTTGATGTCTCATTTTCAACAAAGATGGAATTATGCAATGTAAGAGTGCATGCATAACCCACAACAGCTTCCTGCATATTGTTTGTTGTGATAAATTAAGGAGTAAGGGTGCCATCTATAGGCAACGCATAAAAAAAGCATGCAATTGTTACATTTGCTGCAAACTAAGTTCAGTACATGCATACATGGCATATGTTTTCAATGTTATCATGAAAATTAACACTTAAACTTGTGTGAAAATGTTGTGTTAAGTCTATGTCAGAAGTCACTGCACCTTGGCTGATAATGTGTGAAGCACATTTCCTCTTCTCTTTGTTGATAATTTTTTCCCTTTGTATTTTTTTCTGGTCCTGTTCCTCCTACTCTCAGGGTCATCAGCTGCGAGGCATCCGGAGTTTGTTTAACCGCTCTTCCAAGTCTTGTGTTGATACAAGCTCCGGTGGCCTTCGGAAACGCTCCATCAGTGATCACCTCCTGCGACGCACAGCCAGTGCCCCAGCAAAGGGACGGAAGAAGACCAAGATGGCGCTATCAGAGTCAGTGGCTTCGATTTCAGACCCAAAGAATGGCACAGGTGCAGGAGCAGGAGGCGAGGGCATGTCAGGAAAGGAAGGAGGGGTGGAGAAGCGTCTCCAGCCCCGTGCCCCCCTCACCCACAGACCTATCTCCATGCCCTTAGACAGGCTTCTGCAAGGGCAGCTATCCCTCTGCTCCCAAAACAAGGAACAACATGACAAGGGTGCAGACACTGTCATTGGTGGGTATTTTTCATTTCATCATGGTAAAAGCATTAAATATATTTTGGAATTATGCTAATTACACACAAATTACATCATTTTTAAATTTAATTATATAATATTAAAACAAACCAAGTCATAGCAATCTGTGGCATTTATATCAGAGTCACGATTTGTTTGTTCTTTCAAGTAATCTTTTAAAACTGTATGACTGTAAAAAACTTTTTGTTATAATATGCCTGTAGATGGCACGTCTTAATGCAGCAGTTTGCATCGACTTGCTTTGTATACTGATTAATGTAAAATGTTACTTTTTCTAATTTCTCTCCTTGCTTTACTTAACCTGCTACAACAATCTAAAACTCATGTACAGTAACCATGTAAACTGACAGAAAACAGACTACTCTCCATGATGCCTTAACATGCTTTTTCTGTCCCATCTTCATTTGTTGTGCTTCTTATAGTAGAGAACTGACTAGGATATTCCTGCAGGTAATCTAAAATACCTATTGTCTGAAGGTTGCATCGTTCAAAAACATACCAGTATTGCGTCCACCCAGTGTATTTTGTTCCAAAGTGGTCTGAGAAATATATTGCTGTGTCATTTGATCCCATTTGACCAAACCAATCCCATTTGACCATCTCTTTCCTAATCTGATGTACGCAAACATGGATTCTTCCTTTTTTTAACCTTCACAGCCTCATTTTCCAGCTACCCCTTCACAGTTGTACTTGGTGATCCATTTGTCTGTGTATTGCTATTGCCTGGTATTGGCTGGACTGTTAATTGTTGTCATTTAATTGTTGATTGGCTTGATGTTGTACATCAAATGCAAGTAGATAAGCCTGTCTTAATCTTTTTGTTCAATTATCTGTGTCCACAGGAGCTTGCCCCTTCAACAGGCTCAGATCTTCCTCTTTGGACCCTTTCACCGAATCATCATTCTCTATTGAACCAAACATCTCTTCCCCTTCTAAAACATACGTTAACAGAAACAACAAATTTGACCAATCAAAGGACACTTCTTATCTGGTTATTGGTGGAGGAGAAGAAAGAAAGGAAGAAGATTATGCCAATTACCAGTCAGAAGACAATGGAGTCAACAAGTCAAAGATCAGCTCCACAGTAATAGAGAAAAACAGTTTTGTCTCACCTTCCTCGAACAGCCAGATGAGATCAAATAAACCACAAACATCATCAAATAGCACAACATTCACAGTTGCACCTTCCGTCTCCTCGTCATCCTCCTCTGCCCCCTCCTCTTTAGCCCCTCTTTCCCCTGTCAGTATGGACTGTGATCTGAAGTGTCCCAGCTCTTTGCATGACAGCGCCATCTCCAGACTCATTGATGCTGTGTCCTACAACGAGCAAGACACATGTGGCTCTATTTCTGCTTTGATTGGTCAGTTTGAAAGCACTGTTGACCAAAACGATCTCACAACTTTATCTCATAATCATACCCCCTTCCGCCACTCAAACTGCAGGCCTATCAATCCTCTGCAAGAGTTAAGGTCTCCTCTCAAGACCAACACTGCATCCACTAACATGAAACACCTATTAAGTCCCCAAAAAATAGCTCAAAAAACAAATAATGTAAAACATGAAATCATCTCACAGACAGATGCACCTGCTTCAGCCCTCCTCTCCAGCCCAGAAACTGCTGAGCTTGAGGAGGTCTACACAATTCTGGATGAGGAGGTGCTATTGCCTGTGTCAGTGTACAACCTGAAGAAACAGACTGTCCATATTCAGGCAGACACTATGGGGAGCACACCATCAAACGGCTTAGGGTCTTCTCCAGCAAAGACAGTTCAGGGTTTAGGGAAAGGGCACAATGTGGGCTGGGATGAAATGAGAAAGAGGGGCGAGAGTGAAGAAATTGAGGAGGCTGAGGAAAGTGTATACGAGGAAGTGCATGATCCCCCAGCACTACTACCAGAGATAGAATGGGGTACTTCTAAAAGGTACATGGGCTCCTCTGTAAACAATGACTGTTTTCAGTTTCTCCAGGACTCAGCTGGTAATGCTTTTGCAGAAGTGGAGATAAATGTGGATGAGGATCCATTGGAGATAACCCTGACCTCGCCGAGACATAACAGTCAATGGGAGGGGCTCATAAGTCCAACCAAACGGCATGCTATTTACCAAAACCATGAGTCCACACCGAACTACTACCATCAAAAACAGCCTTCATCATACCGTGACCCTCAACAACAGTACCTGTCCCATGCACCTCATGTAGCATTTTCACAGTGTCCCTCCCCAATGAATCAACCTTCCTATCAGCTGCCCAATCACCACCAACATCTGAACAACTCCCAGCCTTCTCCGTTTCACAGAACCGCCAACACTAGACCTTCCAACCCGAGTCCACTGCGTCAGAACAGCTACCCCGTTCCTCTGAGCAATTCTGAGGCCTTTAGCAACAACAGAGACTTCAGTAGTTCCTACACACAACAGAGGAGCTATAGTGGCAGCCAGATTCTAAATAGGTGTCATCAAGATAGGTTAGGGTATGAACAAATAGAGAGGGAGCAAGTAAGGTCCTTTTACAATGGTTTCTCCTCATCTGAAAGCCTCCCTGGCCAATCTTCTGCTTCTTTAAACATCTGCAAAGACAGAACTCTATATTCCCCTTCTTCAGACTGTGATGCAGTGTACAGCCACCTGGACTATGACTGCATCATCCCCCCATCAGAGTCTTCGGTCCCTCAAAACACCCAGCCATACTGCCAAAGGGAAACACAATCATACACTCCAAAACAGTCATGGAACCAAAAGGTTTCCCTTAATAATACAAGGCACCAGCCACAGCCTGAATCCAGAGTTTCACTGCACTCAAATTTAGACCCTTTATCAATAAAACCCCAGCCAGATACCATAGACTCCACAGCCCCGAGCCCATGTAAGTCCAAGTCCCTGGGAGACTTGACTTCTGAAGACATATCATGCAACTTCCAGAGCAAATACCACATTATTAGTCGCAGTTTCATCACTCCCCATATGAGGAAGCAAAAGAGGATGGGCACCATGGGGGGATTAACTCTCCAATCACAGTCTTGTGATCCACTCACAGAACAACTTCGTAGGCTGGTCAGTCTGGAGGGGGATGATAGTGACAGAGATAGGCCCCAACCTCCTCAGTTGCACCAGGAAGCAAAATCCCCAGTATCACAGCCACAGGCAACAAGTATAGCTCCTGTTGTTCCCAGGGATGTAGATGATTCCCCTCCACTCCTGACTCGCCGCTTATCCTCTCGCAGTCAAAGCCGAGTGCGTCACATCAACAGCCGTGCCCGCGAAAGACAGCAAGAGGCTCTGAAGCCTCGGGCAGGTGTGGTGATCAATAGTACTGCCGGCCTTGGGGGTGTAGTATTGAGGAATAAACCAGCCTCACAGAATCCACCAGCTAACAGACACTCTACTGGTTCTTACATAGCAGGCTACCTTGGCCAGCTGGAGGACAGGGGACTTCCTGAAGGAGCTTGTACATCATTACGTTATGGAAATGGGGATCATTATGGAGATAGGTATTATACTGATGACTCTCTTCCACCTGCTGACTCCAACCACTCTGCGTCAGAGCCTGAGGTCTACTTTCTGCTTAGACTGTAAAATGAGATGAACAATCAAGCAGTGATTCTTGATGATGTTCAATTACACCAAAAGCCAGAAGATGAAGAAGGAGATAAATACTTGCTATAGTTTGTTCCCATGTTCACAGACCAGTAGGTTTCTCTTATAACAGTTCAATTAATCTTATTCTGGGCTAAAGATACAGTATAGTCTGTACAATGTAAGTGAAACACCACATAATCCATGGTTGGATCTGACAGCATGAATTTCCTGTATGAAATGTCCACTATCTAATAGTGAATGGTCTTTCTAGTCTGGCAGTGTATTGTCTATATTCTGCTTGATGTGTAAATGTTCGTGGGAACTTTGATTCCCTCCAAAAGGCTTCCTAGACTGATTGTACAGATACTTGTTATCTTTGTCCCTGTGATGTACCGTCCAAACTTTGTACATTGACTATGAAGCAAAAAAAAGAAGAATTGGGTTGTAAGCAGAGAGGGAATGTCTTTCTTTGTATCATTTGAATGTGTGGTATAATCAAACAGCTACTTTTAATAGATGGGATTCATCTTTTCAAAGATCAAATGTAAGTCTTCCTTCTCTTTTCAGTGGTATTTCTTTATTTGTGTTGTGTATAAATATTCCTGTCACTGTTTTTAATCTAAGATGGGTTTTAGTTGATAACCAATTCTAACTGTACATTTATGTTTGTGCATGTTACCTGTGAACATGTCAGGCATGACTATGCACCAATTTATACAATAGATGTTGCATCGCCCAACAACAATTGCACAGAGCAAATAGTTGCATTGGATACAACAGAGGACAAAGGCTTGTTTGTGTTAGGTGCAATACAAAACTTCCATGCTTGGACTTGTTGCTGTCTATGATTTGTAGAATTTGAAAACATGATTGCAAATCTTAAAGATTTGGAGTTTAAAGGTTTTTATTTTTATAATTACTTTGATACAGCCTGCAAAAATAATCTCTTGTTGGTTATGGTGATTTTATTTTGTATAACTTAATGGAATGAAAAACAGAATGACAACTACACAGGGCCAGGCTGAGGAAGGGAGGGTGGTAAAGCAGTTTTTTTTTATTGTTTCAGTGTTACACCATCCTTTATTCTTTGTATTGTTGCTCATCGGAGGACTGTGAGCATTTTCCTACCAATGCAATAAAATATTGAAATATTTGATTCCAAGAAATTCCATGTTTATTTCCTTTTATATTCAAGATGATATATAGTAACAGATAATTAATCAAGATTGCAGCTCAAGCTTAAAATCTTTGTATTGTAAGTCAAAAACAGCCTCATCTTTTCCCATATGCCACCTTGAACATAATGGGATGTAATTGCTCATGAAATTACTGTTTAATAGAGCTGACAAATGGCACACCTGTTGCTCCGGGCATACAATTCCCCATACTGGTTTCAACCTAGACTCACCTACACTTTGATAAGTTTTATGAATCAATCACAGTAAAATATTCCTTGTATATCTAAGCAAAAAGGACACATACAGTTCTGTTTCAACTTTTCAGCTGATTAAGATAAGAGTTAAACAGCCAAAACATTTCACTTGCTTATCTTTCAGTACAGCATCTCATTTACCTTAATTCAAACAACATCATGCAGTATTGTATCTATAGGAAACATAACATACACACATACACACACGTCACTGCTAACTAGCTAGAATTCGATTGTTTTTCCACTATCACTCTAGAGAGGAATCATTTTTTGTTGTGTTCTGCTTGTGTCATCAGTTTTCTTCCTTGCCAAACGCTTTACACCTATTATAAATACTCACATCAACACTTCACATGTGCAAAGTGGGAAGGGGGGTATGTTTTAGTCAAGATACCTTTTTCAGAGTTGAAAATTGTCTTTTGATTGATTTGTGATTTCTGTTTGCAGGTGACATGAAGTTATGATGACATTTGAATTTAATGGGATTTGTCTTTGATAACAGGAACTGTTTAACATTGTCTACAAGGTACTTTAAAAAGAATTTCTGAACTCAATGCACATTTTGGTCAGGTTGGATGTGAATTGTGTTTTAATGCATTAATTGCATTTTTTGTGCATATTCTGATATTCAGATTACAATTGTTTATATGTGTTGAATGTCCAGAACAGCTGCATCCATGTCTTGGTTCCTCTGGCTCCTCACTCGGTGGTACTCCTCAGCGCTCTCCCTGCTGCTTCTCAGTGTAGTGGGCCGACACTTGGGGCTGGAGGTGGTTCAGGCGATACTGTGCTCCCGGTGGGGTGCACCGAGCGAAAAGAAGCTCTCCCAGGATGGAGATGTGATTATTGGAGGACTGTTTAATCTATATTATATACCTTCAGCTGTAGAGCAGAGCTTCACCGAGCTGCCACATTATAAACATTGCACCGGGTAAAACTTAATCAGAACATGTGTTGCTGTTGAATGTCTTGTGGTTTTTATGTTGTTCATATGATGACTTATTGTCATGTTCATATGTTTTTGTTATCATACAGGCAAGATTAATTCTAATCTGAGCTGGAAGGATATGAAGCTATGATTATTGTGTATTTTTCCATACATATTTTGGGATATTAACGGTTATGAATGAATACATTTCCATGATTAAGTTTCTTTTACTAATTGATTTTGAAGTTTATTTTACTCACTTTTCCTTTCTTCCCATGGTCTCAGTTTAGATTTAGAGCCGTTGAAATATACATATGCTATGGTGTTTGCGGTGGAGGAAATCAATCGTAACAGCACTCTGCTACCAGGAGTAAAGCTGGGCTACCACATACTTGATAGCTGTTCCCGATACCCCTGGGCTCTGCAAGGTGCAATGTCAATGGTCGGAGGAGACACACACAGCTGTAACATAGCAGCCTCTATACCTCATTCTGCAGCTTATGAACAACCTGAAGAGACAGCAGGTATGACTTGATATAATTTAGTATGCAGTTAACATTTGCTATGTCCAACAACTATTATGATTGTATTATAAAAAAGATTTTTTCAGCAGGAGGTCAACCTGTTCCGTTGCTCATTGCTGCTGCTTCATCTACAACAGGCATAATACTGTCTAGGACCCTGGGGCCTCTCTCCGTGCCAATTGTGAGTTTCATTAACCCAGAAAATAAACCTCTGATTTACCTTTTGTGTACAGTCAACAGCAAAAGGCTGATACGATTTAAAACATTTCGATCAAAACTGTATGTCTTTCCTTCAGATCAGCTATTTGGCTAGTTGCCCCTGTCTTAGTGACAGGACAAGGTTTCCTAACTTCTTCAGAACAATCCCCAGTGATATTTACCAAGCCCGGGCCATGGCACAACTGGCCATACGATTCCACTGGACTTGGATGGGAGCAGTGGTAGTAAACAATGATTATGGTCAATTGGCAATACAGGTGTATATATTTTTTTAAATTATAAAATGCCTGAAAAAGTCTCTTTTGTATGTCCTTTGTGTATATTACAAATAAGATATAGGTATGTATGAACATATTTCTTGTTATTACTTCCGTATTTCAGGTATTTCAGGAAGAGACTAAGGGGAAAGGGGTGTGTTTGGAATTCATAGAAACTGTCCACAGAGAAACTATTGTGAGTGATGCCAGGCGAGCAGCACTCACAATTCAAGCTTCGACTGCGAGGGTGATTCTGATCTTCTGCTGGTATACAGATGTAAAGAAAGTATTTCTGGAACTGACCAAGATAAATGTGAGCAACTAGCATGCAAATATGTCTAGACTAAGGGGTTCATCATTTAACCAAGACATGCAAGAACAACATTTTTCTTATCATGATTTATTTCAGTATCCTCTCACTGTAGGTGACTGACAGACAGTTTCTGGCCAGTGAGGCTTGGAGTACCAGTGATGATCTTCTCCAAGACATTGCCATCTCTGAAGTGGCAAATGGTGTTCTTGGTGTGGCCATTCGTAGTTCAACAATACCTGGATTTGAAAATTATCTCAGGCGTTTGCACCCAATTAATCGTCCCGATGATGCACTCTTACGCGACCTCTGGAAAGAGGAGTTTGGATGCAGTCCTGAAGCTAAACAATCAAATGCAACATCTCTCTCTTTATATTTTTCTTCACCACTAAAAAATGACTATCTGTCAAATACTTCCAGCCGGGTAGAGAAACTCTTCCTCCAGAAAGCTACTCTACCACCCTGCAGTGGAACAGAGTCCCTGGAGGGAGTGCAGCATCCTTTCACTGACACCTCTCAGCTAAGGGTGGCATATAATGTATATCTTGCTGTTTATGCTGCAGCCCACGCCCTTCATAGCCTTCTGTCCTGCCCCGATAGAGACAACCCTTCTGGAAACAACAGTTCCACATGCGCCTCTCCAAAACACATCAAATCGAGAGAGGTAAATGAGAATATCACTGTGTCATCCTATCCAAATAATTAGTTCTTCAACTGAATATATGTATTTTTCATACACAGTTTCTTCTTTCAGCTGTTGCATCACTTGAACAAAGTGAATGTCACCACACCACAAGGGGAAACGTTTTATTTCCAAGGTGCCGACATTCCAGCAAAGTATGACCTTGTCAACTGGCAAAAGACCCCTGAGGGGTCACTCAAACTTGTTTTGATTGGTCGTGTAGATGGGTTCAACCTCCATCTTAATGAGTCAGCTATTCAGTGGAGCACAGGATCCAATCAGGTAGTCAGATCAACAAGTTGTCTCAAGGCTACTGAAAAAAAATGCAGTTTAAATTAATGTCTTATTACAAAATTGAGAATATGAACTGTCTTTTTGTTTAGGTGCCTGTTTCAGTGTGCAGTGAGAGCTGCCCCCCAGGTACCCGAAAGGCCAACAGGAAAGGAGAACCTCTCTGCTGCTTTGACTGTCTCCCATGTGCTGATGGGGAGATTAGCAATAAAACTGGTGAGAAAATCATTACATAACATGACAGAAATGTTTGTAATGTAAAATTTGTAATCTTAATTTTCCTCTTTGTGTTTTATTTTTCTTCCTTGTCTCTCATTTTCTCCTTTCCCAGGTTCCCTTCACTGTGAGCGTTGTCCTTCTGAGTTCTGGTCTAATGTTGAACAAACAGCCTGCGTAGGACGTCAGCTGGACTTCCTGTCCTTCAATGAAACTTTGGGCATTACTCTGACTACAGCAGCTGTGTCTGGTGCCGCTGTGACAACAGCTGTGTTTGTGGTGTTTCTTTACTACCGTAAAACACCTATGGTAAGAACCCAGAGTGACATAACAGGGAGTTTGTTGCTTTTGAAATTCTTTCACATTTCTCTCTGAAAAAATACTGCATTGTTGAAATTGCCACATCTTTGTCTGTTAATCCGATTCACCTGTAGGTGAGAGCCAACAATTCAGAGCTGAGCTTTCTGCTTCTCCTGTCGCTGAAACTCTGCTTCCTGTGCTCACTGGTCTTCATTGGTCGTCCATCAGTCTGGTCTTGTCAGTTCCAGCAGGCAGCTTTTGGGATCAGCTTTGTACTTTGTGTTTCCTGCCTTCTGGTGAAAACCCTTGTGGTTCTTGCTGTTTTCCGCTCAGCTCGACCTGGTTCAGAAACCTTGTTGAAGTGGTTTGGTCCAGGACAACAGAGAGGAAGTGTCTGCCTCTTTACCTGTATACAGGTGTTATTATTGTTTTATTGATTAAATGATGAGAACATTTTATTATATATATGATCAAGTGCACTGTGTATGAAAACATATCACTGAAATGTGTTTACTTTTCATTCAGGTTATCATCTGTGCCATATGGTTGTCCCTCAGTCCCCCAGTGCCTCAACCTGATCTGGGTTTCAGAGGGTCAAAGGTCACGCTGGAATGTGCCATGGCCTCAGTGGTGGGCTTCTCTCTGGTTCTGGGCTACATTGGCCTGCTGGCCTGCTCCTGCCTTCTTCTGGCTTTTCTTGCTCGGAAACTCCCTGACAACTTCAATGAGGCCAAACTGATCACCTTCAGCATGCTGATATTCTGTGCTGTCTGGGTTGCCTTTATCCCTGCTTACGTTAGCTCTCCTGGGAAGTATGTTGTTGCTGTGGAAATTTTTGCAATCCTGGCCTCCAGCTATGGGTTGCTGCTCTGCATTTTTGCCCCCAAATGTTTCATCATTCTCTTGAGGCCTGACAAAAACACTAAGAAATACCTGATGGCCAGATAGATTTTCTGGCTTGAATGTGAGCACATGACTCTTCATCATATTTGCCTGGTGGCCCCCCAGCTTGCCCCGGCCCTATATAATGCATGTGCTCATGTGCATGTGTTATGTAAAATCCTCTAAATAATGTTCATTCTTGTGCTTAGCTTTATGAAGTAAACTAATGTCTTGCACCCACACATAGTTATAGCTTTCATTGCTAACTGAATATATAACAATATTTTCGCTGTTCTTAGACATCATTAAATGCCAATGTAACATTATGTATCGACCATTAAAGAAAATTACAAATTTAGATTCAATGCTCCTTACTAAAATGTTATTAATGTATTTTGTAATCATGTATTTGGTTGTTCTTTTTTTCTGTGTTTTAAATAAAAATAGTACCTCAGCTGAATAAAACTCTCAGTTTCTCAGAAAACAAAATATTTTAAAGGAAATAACATTACATTAGTAGATTAGTTATTCACAGAAAAGGGGTTGCTGTTCGTGGCTATAGCCCCCCATCAGGGCCCAAGCGAAATACAACTGAAATATCATTTCACCTTTTTATATAATATTTGATCAAAATAAGGATAGCGGTTTCCTTTCAAGTGTTTGTGGATGCATTATTCTGTTGCAGTACGACAAAAATGATACATTTGAAGAGCAATTATATCTATATTTCCATAAGTATCCTGATGTGACACCTCAGCTAAAAGTTCAGATGAGCTGAGGAACATAACTATCCATGGCAAATTAGTGGTGCAACATAAAATAGCTGATTTCATAATTGTCATCAAGAAACTAATAATAAGCTATCTTGAAAATAAACCTGAGAGTGAGGTTGCATGTTATCTGTACATCCTCAAGTGCATCTATTCTGAAGTTATGCTGCCTGAAGGCTTTTTGCCTTCTGCTGACTTCATACACACTAATCACTTTATTTGATTGTTTTTCCACCATCACTCTAGAGAGGAATATCTTTTGGTTGTGTGCTGCTTGTGTCATCAGTTTTACTGAAAACGCTTTACGCCTATTATAAATACTCACAACAACACTTGGCTCACGCAGAGTGGGGGTACAATATGTTTTAGTCAAGAACTGAAAATTGTCTTGTGATAGGAGCTTTTTAACTGAGTGCAACATGTTTCTGCTAATAACATCTTTTATTTTTGCAGGTAACTGACATCAAGCTATGATGTTTCATTTGGACATGTTGACTTTAATGGGATTTGTCTTTGGTAACAGGGACTGTTGAACACGAGGTACCTCTTCTGTCGGGTTTGATGTGAATTGTTTTTTAAAACAGACTGAATTAATTGCTCCTATGTTTGGTGCAGACATCTAGATAACAATTATGTTTATGTGTTACATGTCCAGAACATCCATGTCTTGGTTCCTCTGGCTCCTAACTCAGTGGCCCTCCTCAGCCCTCTTACTCTTGCTTCTCAGTGTAGTGGGGCTGGAAGTGGTTCAGGCGATACTGTGCTCCAGGTGGGGTGCACCAAGGAACAAGAGCCTCTCCCAGGATGGAGACGTGATTATTGGCGGACTGTTTAATCTGTTTTATATACCATCAGCTGTAGAGCAGGGCTTCACAGAGCTGCCACATTATGAACCTTGCACCGGGTAAAACTTAATTACAGCATGCATTTTTGTTGTTGAATTTCTGGTGATTATTATGTTGTTCATATGAAGACAGCACATTTTCTGTATTTTTCAATATTTTCTGTCATGTGCATGTTATGCAATATTTATAGAACTCATAATGTTTAATAATAGGTTCATTTTTAAGGAAAAAAAGCAAAGTTATACATGAGATAAAAACATTTTGTTCATAGTGTACTAATTAAAAGATTTATATTGGCATGTATACATATTTTATGTACTTGCTATTTCTATATTCATGTCCATGATAATTATTGTTATCTTTCAGCTGATATTGTAGTGTATTTCATTCACAGTTCCTGTCTTAATGTGGTCTCAGTTTAGATTTAGAGCCGTTGAAATATACATATGCTATGGTGTTTGCGGTGGAGGAAATCAATCGTAACAGCACCCTGCTACCAGGAGTGAAGCTGGGCTACCACATACTTGATAGCTGTTCCCGATACCCCTGGGCTCTGCAAGGTGCAATGTCAATGGTCGGAGGAGACACACACAGCTGTAACGTAGCAGCCTCTATACCTCATCCTGCAGCTTATGAACAACCTGAAGAGACAGCAGGTATGACTTGATATAATTTAGTATGCAGTTAATATTTGCTATGTCCATGAAAATAACAACTGATATGATTGTGTTATAAAAAAGATTGTTGTTATGTAATTATATGTCTAATGCCTTCAGCAGGCAGTCAACCTGTTCCATTGCTCATTGCTGCTGCTTCATCTACAACAGGCATAATGCTCTCCAGGATCCTGGGGCCTCTCTCTGTGCCAGTTGTGAGTTTCATTACCCCAGATTCACCTTTTTTTCTAGTCTATATGAAGAGGCTGATGTAATTGTTAAAACATTTTGATTAAAAATAAAATGGTGTTATTGCTGTAAAATTAATGTCAAAAACCTGATTCTGTGTCTGGCCTTCAGATCAGCTACTTGGCTAGTTGCCCCTGTCTTAGTGACAGGGCAAAGTTTCCTAACTTCTTCAGAACAATCCCCAGTGATATTTACCAAGCACGGGCCATGGCACAACTGGCCATACGCTTCCACTGGACTTGGATGGGAGCAGTGGTAGAAAACAATGATTATGGTCAATTGGCAATACAGGTGTATGTTTTTGTTATTATACTGTAAATTAAATCGAAAAGTCTCTCATGTATCTCCTTCATATGTAGTACAAATAAGATATATATTAACATACCAATATTTGTTTTTCCATTAATATTTCAGGTATTTCAGGAGGAGATTCAGGGAAAAGAGGTGTGTCTAGAATTTGTAGAGACTCTCCAAAGGGAAAATATTGTGAGTGATGCCAGGCGAGCAGCACTCACAATTCAAGCTTCGACTACGAGGGTGATTCTGATCTTCTGCTGGTACACTGATGTAAAGAAAGTATTTCTGGAACTGACCAAGATCAATGTGAGCAACTGGAATGGAAATTTGTGTAAACTAAAGGGTTCATTGTTTAACAAAGACATATATTTTGTGAGAACAAATGCTTTTTTTCTTGTCATAGGTGACAGACAGACAGTTTCTGGCCAGTGAGGCTTGGAGTACCAGTGATGATCTTCTCCAAGATCTTACCATCTCTGAAGTGGCAAATGGTGTTCTTGGTGTGGCCATTCGAAGTTCAACAATACCTGGATTTGAAAATTATCTCAGGCGTTTGCACCCAATTAATCATCCTGATGATGAATTCTTACGGGACCTCTGGAAAAACGAGTTTGGATGCAGTCCTGAAGCTACACAATCAAATGCAACACCTCTCTCTTTATATTTCTCTTCACCACAAAAAAATCAGTCAAATACTTCTGCTCCTGCCAGCCGGGTAGAGAAGCTCTCCCTCCAGAAAGTTACTCTACCACCCTGCAGTGGAACAGAGTCCCTGGAGGGAGTGCAGCATCCTTTCACTGACACCTCTCAGCTAAGGGTGGCATATAATATCTATCTGGCTGTTTATGCTGCAGCCCACGCCCTTCACAGCCTTCTGTCCTGCCCCGACAAAGACAGCCCTCCTGGAAACAACAGTTCCACATGCTCCTCTCCAAAACACATCCAACCCATAGAGGTAAACATAAAGATAGCTGTCTGTGTCATCTTATCCACGCAAATAATAGTCCTGAAACTGAATTTACATTTTACGCATACACACTTTTTCAACATTTAATGTTTTCAGCTGTTGCATCACTTGAACAAAGTGAACGTCACCACACCACAAGGGGAAATGTTTTATTTCCAAGGGGCCGACATTCCAGCAAAATATGACCTTGTCAACTGGCAAAAGACCCCTGAGGGGTCACTCAAACTTGTTTTGATTGGTCGTGTAGATGGGTTCAACATCCATCTTAATGAGTCAGCTATTCGGTGGAGCACAGGATCCAATCAGGTAGTCAGATCAACAAGTTGTCTCAAGGCTACTGAAAAAAAATGCAGTTTAAATTAATGTCTTACTACAAAATTGAGAATATGAACTGTCTTTTTGCTTAGGTGCCTGTTTCAGTGTGCAGTGAGAGCTGCCCCCCAGGTACCCGAAAGGCCAACAGGAAAGGAGAACCTCTCTGCTGCTTTGACTGTCTCCCATGTGCTGATGGGGAGATTAGCAATAAAACTGGTGAGAAACTCACTACATAACATGACCTAATCATCATGTCATCTTAATTTTCCTCTTTGTGTTTTATCTTCCTTCCCTCTCTCTCATTTTCTCCTCTCCCAGGTTCCCTTCACTGTGAGCGTTGTCCTTCTGAGTTCTGGTCTAATGTTGAACAAACAGCCTGCGTAGCACGTCAGCTGGACTTCCTGTCCTTCAATGAAACTTTGGGCATTACTCTGACTACAGCAGCTGTGTCTGGTGCCGCTGTGACAACAGCTGTGTTTGTGGTGTTTCTTTACTACCGGAAAACACCTATGGTAAGAACCCAGAGTGACATAACAGGGAGTTTGTTGCTTTTGAAATTCTTTCACATTTCTCTCTGAAAAAATACTGCATTGTTGAAATTGCCACATCTTTGTCTGTTAATCCGATTCACCTGTAGGTGAGAGCCAACAATTCAGAGCTGAGCTTTCTGCTTCTCCTGTCGCTGAAACTCTGCTTCCTGTGCTCACTGGTCTTCATTGGTCGTCCATCAGTCTGGTCTTGTCAGTTCCAGCAGGCAGCTTTTGGGATCAGCTTTGTACTTTGTGTTTCCTGCCTTCTGGTGAAAACCCTCGTGGTTCTTGCTGTTTTCCGCTCAGCTCGACCTGGTGCAGAAACCTTGTTGAAGTGGTTTGGTCCAGGACAACAGAGAGGAAGTGTCTGCCTCTTTACCTGTATACAGGTGTTATTATTGTTTTATTGATTAAATGATGAGAACATTTTATCATATATATGATCAAGTGCACTGTGTATGAAAACATATCACTGAAATGTGTTTACTTTTCATTCAGGTTATCATCTGTGCCATATGGTTGTCCCTCAGTCCCCCAGTGCCTCAACCTGATCTGGGTTTCCAAGGGTCAAAGGTCACACTGGAGTGTGCCATGGCCTCAGTGGTGGGCTTCTCTCTGGTTCTGGGCTACATTGGTCTGCTGGCCTGCTCCTGCCTTCTTTTGGCTTTTCTTGCTCGGAAACTCCCTGACAACTTCAATGAGGCCAAACTGATCACCTTCAGCATGCTGATATTCTGTGCTGTCTGGGTTGCCTTTGTCCCTGCTTACGTTAGCTCTCCTGGGAAGTATGTTGTCGCTGTGGAAATTTTTGCAATTCTGGCCTCCAGCTATGGGTTACTGCTCTGCATTTTTGCCCCCAAATGTTTCATCATTCTCTTGAGGCCTGACAAAAACACTAAGAAACACTTGATGGCCAGATAGTTATTCTGTAGTTTTCTTGAATGTGAGCACATGACTCATATTTTTCTGGTGATATAATGCATGCATTTGTGTGTATATGTTTTTTCAAATCATTAAATCTAAATAATGTTCATTCTTAATGAGCTCTATAAGGTAAAAAAATAAATGTCTTTCATCCAAACATAGTTAAAGCTGAACTGAAACTGAAAATTTCTTCTTTTCTTAGACGTCTTTAGACATTAAAGAAACACATTTAAATTAGATATGTTTGATATCTATGTACCTTTCTTGCACACATGTTTAATTGTGACAAATTATGTAGCGGGTGTACCATTGTATGTTATTTTCATTATACTTTATACATGCATTACTTCAAAGTGAATAATAAAAACATTTCACTTTCACAGTGGGTCAATGTCATATGTTCTGGCTTGACATATTTGGTTAAAATAAGTTTAGGCTACCTGCTATTAAAAAACTGGGGCTTCAGAATGTCTCATCCAAAAGTTGATATTGATATCAAAATCATATCAGTGAGAAAATTATTAAAATCTGCTATACATTATTCTACACTTAATACACTTTAAATATGGAATGATGAGGCCTGACAACATGGACATCGTCTTGCTTAAACTGCACATACTGAATAACAACCACTAGATGGAAGTATTATACCATTTAAAGATGCTGTGAAGCTTCTGTCCTCATTTCTCAACAAGGTTTCTTCCTTGTGGGACTTGCAGTTGTACATCTGAAATGATCATGTGCAGCTGTGCAACATATTCTCTGTCATTCTCTACTGTTAATTTAAGTATTTGCTTTAAAAGTAATATTCAGTAACATTCTCTAATCTAAGTACTGATCAAGAGAATCTATTCTGTAGTTAATAGACTTTTTTGATCCCACACTGGGGAAATTCACTCGGTACAGCAGCTCCAGATACAAAACAGCAGATAAGAAAAATACACAAAGAAATAGAATAGAAAAATACAACATAATAAAAAAATAGAATAAGAGTAGTAGTATACTATATACAACTTTTTTATACAGATGTGATTGATATATGGAACATTGCACAGGCTACAGCAGGACATAGTGGCATGGTGTAAAAAATAAATAATAGCACAGGACAAAAATATATACACAGCAGTATAGCTTAGCAGAAAATATAGACTAGGGTATGAAAATACAGTACAGGTCTAATTACTAGTTATGTGTGTGTAGGACATATATATGTGTGTGAAACAGTATAGTAGTAATAGTGCAAATTGTGTATTAAATAGTGCAAAAAAAAAAAACTGACTGTGATAAGTGTTGACAGATGTTACAGAGACAAAATGGGGCTTCATTATGTTGTTACTGAGTTAAAGAGTCTGATAGCTGTTGGGATGAAGGAACTGCTGTAGTGCTCCTTCTCCTCGCACTATGTGTGCAGCAGTCTGTTGCTGAAGGAGTTGCTCAGGGACCCCACAGCAGGCAGGGGTGAGAGGTGTTGTGCATAACTGACCGTCAAACTGAATGCATCACAGTGAGTGCATAGGTAGAAGGTAAAGCCAGTATGAAATATAATAAAGCTTATTGCAACCTTTCTTCCTTTTCACTTGTGTTTTTGATAATGCAGAAACTGGATCTGTCATAGTGTTTGAGGGCAACATTATTCAATCTGTTCCAAATTTGCATAGAGAATAATTGATCTACTGTAGATATTTTGTTTTAAAATGATAGCAGTGTGCTAGCTATCACCTGCAAAGCCATGAAAAACAACAACAACCATGCATACAGCTTAATTTTTCCCCTCAGTGCCACCTCTCTGTCAGTGTGTAATGGGATGTAATTGCTTGTAAAATGAACAATGATGGAGGTGAGGAATATCACACCTGCGGCTCATAAGTACCTCCTCGCGTAACCGACATGAACTAATTTTCATTTTACTGATGAGATGACCCTATGCCCTTTAGAAGCAGCCATCCAGGCCCAATGAGCCTGAGCAAAGTCAGACTTGCTTCCCCAACTCATTTTCATTTTGTAAATTGACAGCATGCAAACCCTAATTTTTACTGTAAGTAAGAAAACCTGCTACTCCACTTTTTCTGCTAGCTGCCACTGATACAAGGCAAGAATATACTGACTTTGTGTCCCCTGTTATCTTGCAGAAGCAGATGCATGTCGAACTCACTAGAATACAATGTGGACTATATTCGTGCCTTGTATCAGTGGCAGCTAACAGAAAAAGTGGAGTAGCAGGTTTTCTCGCTTCTAGTTAAGCTGGAAGGGCAGATGGCGGTGACTGGCAAGGCCATGGCCTCCTGGATGGAGAGGAGCCACATCTTGCTAGAAAACATCTGCCATGTTTTGCCTAGATGCAAATAAGATGCTCCTGCACTCTTCATATGTTTGCCACTGTGCTCTGGAAATGTTGGGGACACTTTGGAAACTATCAAAGGGTTGTTGTGACCTCATCACTTTGTTTTTCTATGGAAATCGTAGGGGTTGAGCCGGAGATATACTGACTTTTTAACCATGCGTTTTGCATCACAGATGTATCAGATCTGCCACCATGCAAATTCATAGTTAAAAGCTTATAAGCAAGTATACCTCTGGCCTTACTCCGCTCTGAAGAAGGCAACCTGTCCAATCATGGGATTTAGAGTTAATGTTGGAAGCCTTTCAGCATGAGCCATTTGAGCTGAAATGGCTCATGCTCAAGTCTGCATTCTTTTGACTAAAAGACTTGACTTAAAGAAGGGGAGAGCTGCATCAACCTTGGAGAACTGCTGCTTCCTGGCTGGATGATGCAAGGTGGTGCTAGGCCTGAACCAGTGGGCAATTACTGCTTTGCCTGTCAGGTCCTTAAAGGTATACCTTTATCGGACATTTGTGCATGGTACACTAGACAAATTTCATTGGAACCATTGGAACTATTTTCTACTAAAAAAATGACCCATTCAGTAAGTCCACAGTGAGGTCTCAGCGATGTTGCTGTTGATTGAATATCTCGAAACCTTGACAAATTAAATCATAATTATCTCCATGGATAGATTGATTTGGACTTACTGCTAGTTATTGTAATACTATATATATATATATATATATATATATATATAAAGCATTGTCCTTTTTACTTTCCATCACAATAATAATACCGTGTATGTACATTTTCCAAAAGGTCTTCATACTGAACCTTTATTGACATAACAGGGTGGTTATGCAGCCAAGAGAAGGCGTGAGAGGTGTGGCCCTGTTTTTTGTGAGACCCTGTGGATTAATTTATTAAAATGAAAATCTATTTGATGCAGCGTTATCCTGTTTACTATCATTCCACCGTGGGCTTTACAGCTGTTATAAATATCCAGAACAACATCTATGTTTTGCAGAGCAGGAGGAGGGGTATGTCATGCTTTAGATAACTGTCTGTTGTCAGTGCAAGTTGCACCTGTCATAACATGCATTTTTGTCACTAAAATCATTTTGCTTTGCAGGTGGACTTCTCAAGACCAACATATTAACTTTAATTTCCTACATTAAGAAGAATTTTTCATTTCAGGAACTGTTAAATGTTTATTGCACCTCTAATTTGTTCCAATGAGACGTTATGTAACTGAATATACTGCACATATTTAAACTTTCCAGAACAGCTCCATCCATGTCTTGGTTCTCCTTGCTCTTCACTCTGTGGCCCTCCTTGGCCCCATCCATGCTCCTTGTGGGGCTTGTGGGCAGACAGCTGGGGCTCAGGGTTGGCTTGCAGGTGGTTCAGACAATGACTTGTTCTCGGTGGGGAACACCGAGTGCCCAGGGTCTATTCCAGGATGGAGATGTAGTTATTGGTGGGCTGTTTAGTCTTCACTATCAACCTCCAGCTACAGCCCATGACTTCACTCAGCTGCCACACTACAAACCTTGCACTGGGTAAAACTCTGAACTGCATTGTCAAGTGTGAATACTGTATAATACATATGAATATGTTTGACACACAAGACCTATTTTAGCTGTATCTTATTATCTTAATATCTTACCTTAATTATTCGTGGTTCCTTCACTTTCAGATATTAATTGTGTTGTTAAAAAGCTGATATATTTGCTTATCCAATAATGATACAAAATTATTACCTAGCAACAGATTAGCAGCTTTGCAACTGATATTTTTCTCATTCCTTATTTCCTGTGGTCTCAGTTTGGAAAATCTCCCATTACAGTACATATACGCTATGTTGTTTGCGCTGGAGGAAATCAATCATAGCTCAACCTTGCTACCAAATGTGCAGCTGGGCTACCATATTCATGATAGCTGTGCCCTGCCTCCTTGGGCTATGCAGGCAGCACTGTCACTGGTTGGAGGAGACAGCACCAGCTGTAATTCAGAAGCCCTGCCAGATTATTCTGCTGGGTATGGAGAGGGAGCTGGAGAAAGCAGAGGTACTAAATCAAGCTTTGCATGGAACTGATGTACTTCTCAATTAATAACATCATGAATATAATTATGACAGCATAAACACTGTAATGTTGTGTTTAAACAGAACTAAGTATTATGTTTGTTTAATAAATGACTTTATATCAGTATGTTTTATAATGCCATCAGGTGATCGGCCTGTTCCTTTGATCATTGGTGGTTCCTCATCTATAACAGCCATGATACTCTGCAGAGTCCTGGGGCCACTCTCTGTACCGCTAGTGAGTTTGATTAAATTCTGCAATTTTTATTGGTTTATGTAGAAGATAAAGAAAAACACTTTAAATTAAAATTTGATTGATAAAATAACTATACTTCTATTTTTCACAATGTGAAAACTTTATGTAATATTTCGGAATAATTATGTTATTTCAGAATATCTATGTAGCTATGTACTGTATGTTTGTTTGTCTTTTAGATGAGCTACACAGCCAGCTGCCCCTGTTTAAGTGACAGGCGCCAATTTCCTAACTTCTTCAGAACCATGCCTAGTGATATTTATCAAGCTCGGGCCATTGCCCAGCTTGCCATTCGCTTCAATTGGACCTGGATCGGTGCAGTAGTAGCAAACAACGATTATGGCCACATGGCAGTAAAGGTGTTTCCATTTTTTGTAGGAGAAATGTTATGGCATCTATACAAGAAATCCACATTAATAAATATATAATAATAATATAATACTTAATTAGTCTAATCTTTTTGCTCCTTTCAACCATATGCGACAGGTATTCCAGGAGGAGACTCAGGGGAAAGGGCTGTGTTTGGCGTTTGTAGAGACTCTCCAAAGGGAAAACATTGTGAGTGATGCCAGACGAGCAGCACTAACAATTCAAGCCTCGACTGTGAGGGTGATTCTGATCTTTACCTGGTACACTGATGTGAGGGAACTGTTCCTGCAGCTAGCCAATATAAATGTGAGCAAATGAAATAAAAATGTGTATCAAATATTGTCAATGCAATCCAGATTTTATTTTAGAAACAATATAGCTTTTTAAAAATCATGTTAACTTGATCTTGTCTCTCACTAGGTGACTGACAGACAGTTTCTGGCCAGTGAAGCTTGGAGCACCAGTGGTAATCTTCTACAAAATCCTGTCACTTCTAAAGTGGCAAAAGGTGTTCTTGGTGTGGCCATTCGAAGTTCACCTATACCTGGATTTGAAAATTATCTCAGAAGTTTGCACCCATCTCGTCGCCCTCACGATGAAATTTTAAAAGAATTCTGGGAAAATGAGTTTGGTTGTAGCCCTGCGGCCACATCTCTTTATTCATATGCCTCTCTACCACCAGCTAATGCTAACAGGTTGCTTCAAAAAGCTACTCTACCACCCTGCAGTGGGACAGAGTCCCTGGAGGGAGTGCAGAATCTCTTTACTGACACTTCTCAGCTAAGGGTGACATATAATGTATATCTTGCTGTTTATGCTGCAGCCCACGCCCTTCACAGCCTTCTGTCCTGCCCTGACAGAGACAGCCCTTCTGGAAACAACAGTTCCATTTGCTCCTCTCCAAAACACATAAAACCCATAGAGGTAAACACAATTATGTATATTTCCACACTTGTGTGAAATGCATTTAGACTTTCACCATGTAATGGGGACATTAAGCAGTTGCATTTGTCACATAAAACAAAGTGCCAATACTTTTAACCTACTTTAAGTAAAATATTTACTATTTAAACAATTTGATGCTTTCAGCTGTTGCAGCACTTGAACAACTTGAATTTCACCACACCACAGGGTGAACTGTTATATTTCCAAGGGGGCGACATTCCAGCAAAGTACGACCTTGTCAACTGGCAAAAGACCCCTGAGGGGTCACAAAAACTTGTCTTGATTGGTCGTGTGGACGGGTTTGATCTACAACTGAATGAGTCAGCTATTCAGTGGAGCACAGGATCCAGTCAGGTGGTTATAAAGTAATAATCTTGAGGCCACTAACAAAATGTGTATCGAATTAAATCTTTTCTGTGATTCAAGACATATGTATGTACATGAGAAAATAGTTTAACTTTTTGTTTAGGTGCCTGTTTCAGTGTGCAGTGAGAGCTGCCCCCCAGGTACCCGAAAGGCCAACAGGAAAGGAGAACCTCTCTGCTGCTTTGACTGTATCCCATGTGCTGATGGGGAGATTAGCAATAAAATTGGTGAGGAAATCATTACATAAGAAATTCCAATAAATATTTTATCCTGTCAGTACTGAATTTGCAATAACACAATCTGCCAATATGCAGTAACCCTGACTTTGTATAATGCATTCAGCTCATCTGCAGTTTTCCCATTTAAATATGTCCTCCTTCCCTCTTTTGTGTGTCTTCCTCTCCCAGGTTCCCTTCACTGTCAGCGTTGTCCTTCTGAGTTCTGGTCCAATGCTAAACAAACAGCCTGTGTTCCACGTCAGCTGGACTTCCTTTCCTTTAATGAAACTTTGGGCATTACTCTGACTACAGTAGCTGTGTCTGGTGCTGCGGTGACAACAGCTGTGTTTGTGGTGTTTATTTGCTACCGCCAAACACCTATGGTGAGAACCCAAAAATTCACTTTTTCTACAAAGGGGTGCTTGTCTTTTTAATATCAATTTAATCCAAATTCTCATGTTAAAGGTAAGAGCCAACAATTCAGAACTGAGCTTCCTGCTTCTCCTGTCGCTGAAGCTCTGCTTCCTGTGCTCACTGGTCTTCATTGGTCGTCCATCAGTCTGGTCTTGTCGGTTCCAGCAGGCAGCTTTTGGGATCAGCTTTGTACTTTGTGTTTCCTGCCTCCAAGTCAAGACGATAGTAGTTCTTGCAGCTTTCCGCTCAGCTCGGCCTGGTGCTGGAGCCTTAATGAAGTGGTTTGGTCCAGGCCAACAGAGAGGAAGTGTCTGCCTCTTTACCTGTATACAAGTCAGAATTGCACATGCATTTTTTAATGAAAAAATTCTCTAGTATTCAAATTATTATATTGCTACATACATTCCCTGACATTGTGCAATGTTTTTTTCCCCCATTAAGGTTATCATCTGCATTATTTGGCTATTGCTGAGCCCTCCGGTGCCCCAAGCTGACTTGGATATCCCGGGATTACAGGTCACCCTGAAGTGTGCCATGGCCTCTGTGGTGGGCTTCTCTCTGGTTCTGGGCTACATTGGCCTGCTGGCCTGCACCAGTCTCCTCTTGGCCTTTCTTGCTCGGAAACTCCCTGACAACTTCAATGAGGCCAAACTGATCACCTTCAGCATGCTGATATTCTGTGCTGTCTGGGTAGCTTTTGTCCCTGCTTACGTTAGCTCTCCTGGAAAATATGCAGTTGCTGTAGAGATTTTTGCAATCCTGGCCTCCAGCTATGGGTTACTGCTCTGCATTTTTGCCCCCAAATGTTTCATCATTCTTTTGAGGCCTGAGAAAAACACCAAGAAACACCTGATGGGCAGGTAGCAAAGAAAATAAAAATGCATGATGTGACTTAAGAAATGAGAGGGAAAAAAATTAAAAATAACACTTCAAGTAATATATCAGATATTGATTAAAAAGTAAAGCAATATATTAAGTTATTACATCATTATTAATCTATATAGTACTCTGTGGTCTTTCTGACATATATATTGTGAGTGATGAATTTCTGCTACTGTCTGCTAGCTACTGTCATTTGTTTGACAACATATTATCAAGTTTATTCACACTGTCAACTGAATTGTTTGTGTTATGGATAAAAAAAATGCATTTTGTATATTTTTCAAACAATGCAATCAAAATATAGAAATGAAAAATGAAAATATAGGCCTGTTTTAATTCAATGGTTGCCACTATTACTAGTGTAACAAACATTGTACTGCATAAGATAAATAACATTAATAACCAAAAATAAAAGTGAGTTGCAAGGTTATGTTTTTGTCGTTTGATTTTTTGTGGTTCACAGGTTGTGCCATGATCACTAATTTTGAGAGAAGTTACATAAAATTACACTTCACAATAGCTGAAAGAATTGCCATTTTAGAGAGAAAGTTAGAACCCCAGAAATGAGCCCATTTGAAGTATTATAGGCAAAGTAATGAAAGGGTGCTCAGAATATAAGAACTTACATATTAGAGTTCTAATGCCATTTGTGGTTAATATCAAAATAATTATTAAACCGTTTCTATACAGTATATGTACTGAATTAAATGTTATTGAACCTAAGGAAAGCTAAAGCTGTTTTGGGCAACTTGAACCCTTGCTGGTTAAACCATAACCTCTTCACTTAGTCATCAGCGCATCTGAATCAAAGGAGCGAACGGTGGTCTCATTTAAAATGCCCACTAATATAAATCAAATATTTTAAACTACCATGATATCTCAGTTGTAATATAGTCTGGATCCTCTGCATTTTACTTTTCCAGATGAAGCTTCTGTAAAACCAGTCCAGATCATTAAAGTTTTGCAAAGAAGAGGGAACGGGCAGCATTTAGAAAAAAATATGTACCCAAGGAACTCTATTCATCTTTATGAGTGAAAGTGAAGAATCCTGCCAACATCCTGCGTAATCTTGTTAATACTTAAGAATCACTGACCTTACAAAATGAAGAGTGGAACGTGTTTCTATGTCTGAATAGGTGATACCTGTTATCTCAATTTTTGGTTTGTTACCACGCTAAAAGCCAAGTTTCCCATGCAGCACAACAAAGACTCAACTGATTTTGTGAGCTATAAGAACAGATGTTGCCCAAGAAAGAGTTAAAAAACTTTTAACACACTTAAATCCCCCAGGTATGATGCTGTGATATAAGACTGAAAAGTAAGATATCCTCAGCATACAAAGAAAACGTATGGTGAGATTTTGGATGAGGACCTGTATCCAGATCCAATAGTATACACATTTATGGATCTGTACCCAGATCTGTATATGATATTATAATAAATCATACTAACAATAAAAAATAAAATCTGTCAAAGATCCAGTCTGTAATCTTCATATCACCCCCTTGGAACTTTCCACATTTTTGTGAATTTATTCCAGTTTTATACCCATGTTCTAATGGTAAAAACAGACAAAATACTATACTGACTTGCACTTCAACCTCTACCACCTCCACAAACCATAATTATTTGCAATCATGCTGTTGTTTTTCTGTCACCCTTGAGAGGAGTGATTTGGGGTTGTGTGCATGTGACATTGTGTTTACTTGCTTGCAAAAATGCTTTACATCTTTTATAAATACCCACATCTACGGTTCAGCTGTTCTGAGGAGGAGGGGGGTATTGTACAGTTTAGGTAGTCAGTGGCCACGGAAGTTATGTTTGGTGTTTGAAAATATAAGTTTTGCAATTCAAATTGTCATTTTTCTCTACAGGTGGATGTCTTCAGGCAAAAACAGCAATTTTTCCTTACTGCATTGGGAGGAATTTGATCTGATTTAACTTTTTTCTTTGCAGTAACTGTTTATAGATATTGAATGTATTGCCTATCAGAAACAACCTAACTAAGCATACTGTTAAAGTGTCCAGAACAGCTGCATCCATGTCTTGGTTATCCTGGCTCTTCACTCTGTGGCCCTCCTTAGCCCCATCCCTGCTCCTTGTGGGGCTTGAGGGAAGACAGCTGGGGCTCAGGGTGGGACTGCAGTGTGTTCAGACAATGACTTGTTCTCGGTGGGGCACGCTCAGCAACCAGGGTCTGTTCCAGGACGGAGATGTAGTTATCGGCGGTCTCTTTAGTCTTCATTACCAACCTCCAGCTATAGACTACGTCTTCACCCAGCTGCCACACTACAAACCTTGCACTGGGTAAACCTCAGTGCTGTACTACTTACTGTCATTACTGTACAATGAATGAAAGTATAAGAGCAATTAGCCTTTTTGCATCTATGGTAAAACTACATCTGTCCTGGTAGTTTTACTGACTGATGACTGATATTTCTCTCATTCATTCTCTCCTGTGGTCTCAGTTTAGAACTTTCTCCATTGCAATATGTATATGCAATGGTGTTTGCGGTGGAAGAAATCAATAATAGCACTACGCTGCTACCAGGTGTGACGCTGGGGTACCATATTTTTGATAGCTGTGGTCGACCACCATGGGCTCTCCAGGCAGCATTGTCACTTGTTGGAGGAGACAGCACCAGCTGTAATTTAACAGACCCTCCAGATTATTCTGCTGGAGAGGGAATTGGAGAAAGGAGAGGTAGCTTTTATATCGTACTCTGTCCATAACATAACCAAATTAAATGATGACGGCAAAGAAAACACAAAGCTGTGTTTAAAACTGAACCAAAGATTGTTTTGTTTCTGTTAAAATATTTTTTTATGTAACAAAACTTGAATTTAATCTTTTAACACTGTCATCAGGTGATCGCCCTGTTCCCTTGATCATCGGTGGTGCTTCGTCTGTAACAAGCCAGATACTCTCCAGAATCCTGGGGCCACTCTCTGTACCTTTAGTGAGTTTTGTTTGGAATATAGCTTAAACACTATATTGTAACTTTTCTCTTCTTATTTCAGAGAGCTGATGCCATCTTTTAATTCACTATATTTTACCTGAAGCACTGCTTTTGTTTTGCCCTCTGGGAGAAGACCTCACTTTAATCTAAATTGCAGTAAAAATGTCTCCTCTTAGAAGAAGAAAACAACACAGCAACTTTTGGGGATAATGACAAAAAACATCTGAATGGAAATTAGTTTTAAGGAAAAAGTATGTTTTAATGATAAAAACTGATGATGAAACTTTTTACTTTCAGATTAGCTACCTGTCGAGCTGCCCCTGTCTAAGTGACAGGCGCCAATTTCCTAACTTCTTCAGGACCATCCCCAGTGATATTTATCAAGCTCGGGCCATTGCCCAGCTTGCTGTTCGCTTCAGTTGGACCTGGATTGGGGCAGTGGTAGCAAACAACGATTATGGCCACATGGCAGTAAAGGTGTTTCCATTTGTTATGTAGACTGTTTTATATGAACAGTTATATTTATATTGTTATATATACAACATGTATTCATAAATACACCACATAAATATGTTTCATTCATCATTTATCACAGGTATTCCAGGAGGAGACTCAGGGGAAAGGGCTGTGTTTGGCGTTTGTAGAGACTCTCCAAAGGGAAAACATTGTGAGTGATGCCAGACGAGCAGCACTAACAATTCAAGCCTCGACTGCGAGGGTGATTCTGATCTTTACCTGGTACACTGATGTGAGGGAACTGTTCCTGCAGCTAGCCAATATAAATGTGAGCAAATGAAATAAAAATGTGTATCAAATATTGTCAATGACATCCAGATTTTATTTTAGAAACAATATAGCTTTTTAAAAATCATGTTAACTTGATCTTGTCTCTCACTAGGTGACTGACAGACAGTTTCTGGCCAGTGAAGCTTGGAGCACCAGTGGTAATCTTCTACAAAATCCTGTCACTTCTAAAGTGGCAAAAGGTGTTCTTGGTGTGGCCATTCGAAGTTCACCTATACCTGGATTTGAAAATTATCTCAGAAGTTGCCACACATCTCGTCGTCCTCATGATGAGTTTTTAAAAGAATTCTGGGAAAAGGAGTTTGGTTGTAGCCCTGCAGCCACCCCTCTTCCTTCATATGCCTCCTCTTCCCTCAAGTCTGTAACACTTGCAGAAAGTTCTAGTCATTTATTAAACATTTCTACAACACCCCCTGCCAGTAGACCTGTTCAAAAGGCTTCTCCACCACCCTGCAGTGGGACAGAGTCCCTGGAGGGAGTGCAGAATCTCTTTACAGACACCTCTCAGCTAAGAGTAACATATAATATCTATCTTGCTGTTTATGCTGCAGCCCACGCCCTTCACAGCCTTCTGACCTGCCCTGACAGAGACAGCCCTTCTGGAAACAACAGTTCCACCTGCTCCTCTCCAAAAAACATCAAACCCATAGAGGTAAACCCAATACTAGCCTGTCCCTGAGAGGGAAAATCTACCCCTTTCACAATCTCTGCTTTTAAAACTGAGAATGAGAAAAATAATAGATTTGTCACATGCATTTTAATATGAGCAGTATCAATATTTTGATGCTTTCAGCTGTTGCAGCACTTGAGCAACGTGAGTTTCACCACGCCACAGGGTGAAATGTTTCACTTCCAAGGTGCCGACATTCCAGCAAAGTACGACCTTGTCAACTGGCAGAAGACCCCTGAGGGGCCCCTCAAACTTGTCTTGATTGGTCATATTGATGGGTTTGACCTCCACCTTAATGAGTCAGCTATTCAGTGGAGCACAGGGTCTAATCAGGTATAAAATAGGAAAATAATGTTTATTCAGATCAGTAACAAAATGTATACTTTTTTAAAATTTGACTATTACCAGAATACATTTGTTTCATGTTTGAGAATATGGTTTTACTTTTTGTTTAGGTGCCTGTTTCAGTGTGCAGTAAGAGCTGCCCCCCAGGTACCCGAAAGGTCAACAGGAAAGGAGAACCTCTCTGCTGCTTTGACTGTATTCCATGTGCTGATGGGGAGATTAGCAATAAAACTGGTGAGGTTTTACAATATAAAAAATCTGATAGTCATGTCAAAATGCAGTGAGACTGACTCCTCAATCTGCACGTTTCGCCTTTTTGTTTTACTCTCTTCTCCCATCCACTCTTTTCTCTTCTCCAGGTTCCCTTCACTGTGAGCGTTGTCCTTCTGAGTTCTGGTCCAATGTTGAACAAACAGCCTGTGTTCCTCGTCAGCTGGACTTCCTTTCCTTCAATGAAACTTTGGGCATTACTCTGACTACAGCAGCTGTGTCTGGTGCTATGATGACAACAGCTGTGTTTGTGGTGTTTATTTGCTACCGTCAAACACCTATGGTAAGAACCTAGAGTGATGTAAATGAAACTATTTCATCAAATCCTCACTGCTGTGAAGTTTTAGTTGTATGAAGTTATTGTAGGTCTATTTCATTTAATACACCCTACTGTGACATTTTTTGCTGCAAGGTGGAATTATTACATACTGAATCATTCTCAGTTTGGCTGTTAATGTGCTTGCATTTGACTATGACTTCTCCTTTGCAGGTGAGAGCCAACAATTCAGAGCTGAGCTTCCTACTTCTCCTGTCGCTGAAGCTCTGCTTCCTGTGCTCACTGGTCTTCATTGGTCGTCCATCAGTCTGGTCTTGTCGGTTCCAGCAGGCAGCTTTTGGGATCAGCTTTGTACTTTGTGTTTCCTGCCTCCAAGTCAAGACGATAGTAGTTCTCGCAGCATTTCGCTCAGCTCGGCCTGGTGCTGGAGCCTTGATTAGGTGGTTTGGTCCAGGCCAACAGAGAGGGAGTGTCGGCCTTCTCACCTGTATACAGGTGCTTGTTTTATTTTTCACATAGGTTATGGTGTAGTATATATTAAATAAGTAAAATTATTTATTTTTATTCAGGTCATCATCTGTGCCATATGGCTGTCCCTCAGTCCCCCAGTGCCTCGACGTGATCTGGGTTTCCAAGGGTCAAAGGTCACGCTGGAATGTGCCATGGCCTCAGTGGTGGGCTTCTCTCTGGTTCTGGGCTACATTGGCCTGCTGGCCTGCTCCTGCCTTCTTTTGGCCTTTCTTGCTCGGAAACTCCCTGACAACTTCAATGAGGCCAAACTGATCACCTTCAGCATGCTGATATTCTGTGCTGTCTGGGTTGCCTTTGTCCCTGCTTACGTTAGCTCTCCTGGGAAGTATGTTGTTGCTGTGGAAATATTTGCAATCCTGGCCTCCAGCTATGGGTTACTGCTCTGCATTTTTGCCCCCAAATGTTTCATCATTCTCTTGAGGCCTGAGAAAAACACTAAGAAACACCTGATGGCCAGGTAGCATGGCTAAATTACCAATACACATAACTGGTTCATCCATATCCCATATATAGCTTTTTTTGAGTCCTCTTAGTCTTCTTTCCTTTTCACTTGGCACAGATTCATTATATTATATCATATTTTTTACACTGTATAATGAAAAATGAAAAGGTTATAGTTTTGATTTTCCAAAAAAAGAAAATATGATATGATGACACAGTTACTATTGTTTGTTAAAAGTGCACCTACTGTACATTACCTGATGGCTCTATCTCAAATTTCTTAAGATATTAAATTACCTTTGACAGAATAAAAATAAATAAATAAATAAACGTTCATATTATATTGTCAATCATTTGAAAAGCACAGAATGAAAGCAGGGTCCTGTGTTGTGTTAAATATTTCAAATCGAGTTGTGTTAACGTTCGAATCACAGATTTTTACCATAGATTAAACATACATTCATGTTTTTTTATCAATGAAAATAATCAGTATCTCTAGCTCATAAATACATACATTGTTGTGAAGTGACTGATCAATATCAGGAAGACAAATACTATCTAGTAAAGTGGCCATACAAAATCTATTGGCAAAATAAGCTAATAAGCTAATAAGCTAAGAATGTTCAAAATAAAATAAACATAAAGTTTTAGCTCAGTTTCCAGCACTACTGAGAAGTAATCAGTTCCTGAAACTTGCAGTTCATTCAGGTTCATTTTAATTCATCTTAAATTCATACAAACACTTTAGTCTGGAGCAGAACTATTTCTGTGTGTGGTCTGGGCATTAAGGCACTGGGAGACATTTTAGAGAACAAGCTTGACTTTTGATAAGCTAATTTATTTTCAAGTCATTATGTATTTAAATCCCTTTCAATCTGGGACTGTTATGAATTGAAAATCTTTCCCAGTTGACATGGTGCAGTAAAACACATTCCAGCAGCTCATTTGACGACTATAATATTTTGTTAAATAAAAATTAATTTCATCAAGAACATTGCAAACGTTCTCTTCCAGTGCAGTGATTTCATCCCATTTCTACACTTCATCAGAGGCTGGCAGAGGCAGTTCAGATTAAAATTGAATTGCTGGTGAAAGGACATGAGCCTGCTAAGGGAGCAACATTTGTTCTGTCATCTGAAGCTACTTAACTCGCCTGAGAATTTATCCATCTGCAAAGCTCTTCAGAGATAAAAATGCAGTCACTGAGTTATTGGAGAATAAAAAAACGACATCAGCCATGTTCTTGGAAAATAGTTATGTTCACCTGCAGCTTATCACCACTATGTCTTGTTTATGAGTTTCAGTTGATGACTATGAAGTTTTATGATATGGAAGAATATGTGATAACAGGCTGGGACTAGACAGGTACAACAATACAATAATTGATAAGTGCAATTTTAATATAATATAATCTTTAATAATATTAATATCATATAATCAAGGCCATGTTAGCAACCTTTCTAACCAAATTTTAATTGTGGATGATTGCAAGTGAGGTCAACCAAAATTTGTATGACAGTCATATTGAGTTTTTATTAGTTGTTTAACTTAAAATGAATGTCACATGAAAATTACACTGACATGTAGTTTATATTATAATGTAGACTGTTTCACCTCAGTTGAAAACATCAACTTGCATTGTTGAAAGTTTTCTTCAGAATCACTTTGCAGTTTAAAACCTGAGCAGAATTTGTGACAAGCATACCAAATTAAACTGCACAAAGCAGCCCTGAATGTGGATTTAACTATTAAACATTAACACAGTTTGTCCACTAGATGGCGGCAGCATACTAAGACATATAGTGAAATAATTTTTGATAGAGGACTTTGTATCTACCTGGCACACAGTAACGTGTGAGATATTAGATCAGTTCTGCAGAAACATGTGTGTAGGATAGGTTACCTACCATTAAACTGTCACATTATAGTTGTTATGCTTTTATTTGGTACTGCAAAATGATATCACTGTTGCCTGCAATTCCACTCAAGAACAGTCAATGATCACTGTTGTTGTTTTTAACACAGATATGACATTTCATGTTTGGAGACTCAGGAGATAAGAGAAGCTTTTTGCATTTGGGGGTCATATAAAACCGGTGAGTGTAGCTCCAGACAGGTCAATAATAAATGCATGTAATAGTGTCAAATGAATCCAAATAGTAAAGCATAATTTCTTCAGGGAAACTTGTAACTTGTACAAAAGCAATATTAGCATCTCAAGTGCAAGTCCTTTATAATTTAACTCAACTTAGAAAAGAATAACTTTATGCAAGCGGTAAGATATTTAATATTCAGATACATTTATTAGGCATCAGCTGCTTTCTTAATATTTTAATATATAAACTATTGCCTACTGCCTGCATTGTTGTATTCTGTAGAGAAAAAGGATTTATTCCCCGTTTATTAAGTTAAGCGCAATTTTTATTACTCGATGCCTCGACCCATGATTGCTTTCTTTGTGTTCCTCTCTGGTCTCAATAGGATTATGTAACATTTGGGTCCAAACAGTGCTCCCAAAAGGCCAAAACTGGAGGCCAGGATGGCAAATACCTCCACTGCATCTGCATATTTGCCTGGAGAGCTGACATAAGCAGGGACAAAAGCCACCCACACAGCACAAAAGATCAGCATGCTGAAAGTGATGAGTTTGGCCTCATTGAAACTATCTGGAAGATTCCTTGATATGAATGCAATCAGAAAACTGAGAATTGCCAGTGAGCCAATATATCCCAGTAAAACTGCAAAAGCGACTGTTGACCCAACAACACACTCATAAACTATCTTGTCACTATAGTATTGAGTGTTCTTATGAGGAGTTGGTGAGGCAGATACAAGCCATGCAGTGCAGACTGCTGCCTGAATAGAAGTGAGAACCATAACAGTCCCTCTCTGCTGCAAAACACCAAACCACTTCAGATTGGCTCCACCTCCTGGCTTGGAGGCCTTGAACACAGCCAGAACCACCACGGTTTTCACCAGGATGCATGAAATGCAAAGCACAAAGCTGATCCCAAATGCTGCATGTCTCAGCTGGCATGTCCATAGCCTGGGACGGCCGATAAACAGCAGTGAACACAGGAAACATAGCTTAAGTGACAGCAACAGCTGGAAGCTCAGTTCTGAATTGTTGGCGCGTACTATAGGTGTACTGCGATGATGGATAAAGATCCCCAGGACAACAGCACAGATAATTGTGCCCAGTAATGAGGCAGCTGTCAGGCTGATACCCAGAGGCTCATGGTAGGAGAGGAACTCTGTTAGCTTAGGAACACAGCGGTCACGCTGGGGGCCAGACCAGAAATCCTCTGGACAACTGATGCACTCAGTGGAGTCTATGAAAAAAGGACAGTCTTCAGATACATGTGTTCATATTATATCTCCAAATTTCAATGTTTAAAAGTCAGTACCAACCAGTGTTATTGCTCATCTTTCCCTCAGAACAAGGGATGCAGTCAAAACAGCACACAGGTTCCCCTTTCTTTCTCGCCATGCGTGTACCTGGAGGACAGTTCTCACTGCACACTGATCGAGGTGGCTATGGGGAGTAGAACAAATATCTGGTTTCTACACCACTTTAGACGAAGCTAATGAGTTATCCATGGGCCAAAAAGTAGGTGTCACAAAATCATGAATAACCTTCTTTAATGGAAAGTTCCAGAAGATTTTGTCTTCATCAATTGTGAGTTCTTCTCCTTTGAAGGCTGATCTCTTAATCTCACCCACATTCTGAAGTTTAATTCTTCCATCAGGGAGCCATAGCCAATTCATGATATCATATATTGGTAAGGCATCACCATTCTCATCAAATGACACTTCATCACCAAACGGTGTGGTGAAGTTGACCTTTCCCATGTAATACACAAGCTATGAATTACAGAATAAGGGACAGAGGAAAAGCAAAGTGGACTTTAAAATAATTCTATATTACCATGGTGAACACAGTGGTACCTAGTATTAAATTATCAATACGCATACTACACTTGTGAACATATGAAGAGATTAATCTATTACTAACTTAATAATAATATTCACTACTATCAGCGGTAGGAAAATCGGTCTGCTGGGCACTTTATGATTCATAATCTTATAGTTTTATATTTAATCCTGTACTCCAAATGGGGGTCGTGACCTGAATCAGGAGTTGCCAAAGCTTCATGGGGTTTGGCGAGGCCTTCTTGGTTTCAAGAGGTGTAAGAAAACTGAAATATACATAGTACATAGCATTTTCTTCATTTTTGTACAGAATTTTGTGAGAACACTGAATTAAATAGTTATTTATAAAGTTTTAGATTATTAACAGCCTCTTCCTGCATTGGAGTTCAAACAACCAAAGAGTTAATAAAACAATGAGAAAGAACCCTATTATGTATTTTTGTAAAAACAAAAACAACAACAACAACAAAAACAATACACAGAGAATTCTATAAAATATTTCTAAAAATATCAAGAAAACTAATTTCTGATGATACTCGCAAGAAATAATCTGCTCAAAATTCATCCAAATCACTTGTTTTATACCAACGTCTTACAGTGGGGTCATTATTTAGGTTCACTGTACAGTTTATTTTCTGGATCTGTACTGTCATTATTGTATATTAAGTATAAAATGAAATATCCATAAAATATGTCACTGAGTCAGGGCCGTGAATTTACTCAATGATAGGAAAGGAGTCTCGTAATGACAAAGGTTGGGAACTACTTAACTAAAGCATATGATTTAGACAGTGTAAACCTGATACCTGCCATGGCTCCAGTCTTTGCAAACTGCCACAGCTGTGCCCGTGGAAAGGCCCTCTCCCTGGCTCACACCGCAGCATGTCATCAAGGGCATACGCCAGAGCATACACAGCCTTGTACACATTATACTCTGGCCTGAGGTTTGAAATGTCCAAATACTTAGTCTCCATATCTTTTAGATCTTCCTGTCCAGTGCATAATGCTCCCCCACCTTCCACCCAACCTGCTGGAGTCGGTGCAAATCTACACTGAAATGAGTATTCCCAAAACTCTTTTACCTGAAATGCATAAAAAAATGCATGTTAACAGAAGAAATATTCCATCAATTTGTCTTTAAATTGTAAGGTTAAACGTTCACCATGCTATTTCCGTTGCTGTTGTTGTGGTGTTGGTCAGGACGTATTTGTAAAAGGAATTCCCGGAGTCCTGGTATTTCTCCTCGACGGATGGCGATGCCCAATGTGCCAGCCAGGTATGGCATAAGGTGGGGGGCCTGGAACACAGTGGCTGCTGTCCAAGCTTCACTGGCAATCCACTGCAGGCCTGTGACATTCTGCCTCACCACCTGTGCATTATACCAAATGTATGAATACATACTGCCATGCAACTAAAGTAGTGTCTTATGTTTACACAGTATAACAGTTTACACTGTCTCATTTATAAACAGGTGCAATCCTGTGTTTTACACAGTATTATGATCAAAGAGATGCACATCAATATAAATGGAGTTCAGAGTAATTGGCTAGAGCAAGTGATTTAAATCTATTTTTACAGGTTAATATGTGATTGTAACTTAAATCCTTAAGTCTGATGAATAAAACATTGAGTAGTATAATTAAGACATTTTTTAAAAGCCAACCTCTGCCATGAGGTTAATCATGTGATTCTCATGTGCAAACACAATGACCACACGAGCTGTGGACTTTTTCATCACATCCACAATCCTCCTTAGTTCAGCTGGATCACCGCCCCAGGGTAAAACTTCTAAGAAGGCCAGACAACCTCCACCAGAGTGAACAAAGTCAGATTGGAAGGATCGAGCGGCGTGGAGTCCATAGTCATCATCACCGATCAGCAGACCTGCCCAAGTCCAGCCAAAGCGGTTTAAAATCTGAATCATAGCGCGCACCTGAGTGAAAACAGAGTTGAGAGATTAGTTCACATACAGGCTGGAATAATCTCTCCGCAAAATCTGATCAACTGGTTCGTGTTTAATTATTGCCTTTCAAGGTATTAGTTTTTCATTGCAGTGAAGGGTTGTTATTTCTGAGGAGTGTTTAATTGCACATGCTTTCTGCATTTTCATTTTGCTGATAGATGGTCACCTGGAAAGCATCACTTGGGATCGTCCTAAAGAAGGATGGAAACTTCTGCCGGTCACTCAGGCAGGAACATGTGGCAAAATAACTCACCTGTGAAAGATACAGACTGTACATCCTAAAACCATTCAAAGCCTTTTCCGGCTCTTTTAACTCTTTACAGTTTATTACTCCATGTTGACAAATGATATTAAATTTAAAATTAAATCAGTATTATCCAAAAGCACTGTTAGATGGCAAGGCGGAAAACTTACCATGGGTACTCTGTACAAACTTAAGACAGTGGAGATGGCAATAGAACTTGTAGAGGAAGAATCACCCACAATCCCTAGGACTGGAGGGGTTCCAACACATGTCTCGTCTAATGTAAATTGCTCCTCTTGACCACTGACTAAGGACAACGCTGCACGGAATCCAATCCCTAGTTTGACACAGTTATCATAAAGGCTGTATCCCAGAGTCACATTAGGCAGCAGGTTGGGGTTTCTGTTGATCTCATCAATAGCATAGGCCATGGTCATGGCATTCCTGAACCCTGGAGTGTCAAAACTAACACAAACAGACATACAACACTGTTAATTCTTGAAAAAACAATTGATATGGTAACTGACAACTACAGACTTTGCAAATAAATTAAGACAGTGTAATACTTCAATCAAACCATTCAAAATAAGCAAAATGTTTAAAATAGTATGAATGCAAAATTGAAGATTTCAGGTGATCAAAAATATATGCTTTCAATGGGATTGATCTCCCTCACTTTCTCCTTCTTGCTTTTTCCCTGACAGACTCACCCGTGGCAGGTAGGCTGTTGTGGCTCTGAGGTAAAAGACAGGTCAGAATAGACAGAAAAGAAGTTGATCTCAAACAGTCCACCTAGAACCACATCTCCAGCCTTGTGCATCCCACTTAAATGAAACTGTTCCTGTAACCGGCAGGAGGAGGAGGAATAAAGAGGGGAGGACACAGCAGAAGAAATGTAGGAATACAACAAAATGAAATACATAAGCAAGGACAAGTTGATTACTAAAAATGTCCACATGGCTTTCCTCCTGTTTACCCTTTTCCTGAGCCCAGTCGGTTTTATTGCTATCACAGCCCCTTTTATTAGTTAGTAGTATTGTCATCAGGGCAAAGGCAGGGGTCAAAAAGGGGCAGGGCCTTAAATGCTTTTGAGATTTATTTTGTATTGAGGCAGAGTTGATTAGTGCACTTTTAATGACATACATACCTAATGTGAATGTCAAATTAAATTGACATTGATGTGTAAGTTATATTATAACATAGACTGTTTCACCTCACCTGAAAACATCAAGTTGCATTGCAAGTTTTCTTCAGTATCACTGTGCAGTTTAAAACCTAAGCAGAGTTTGTGACAAGCATACCAAATGAAACTCACCAAATGCACAAATTAGCCCTGAGAATGTGGATTTAACTATTACACATTAACACAGTTTGTGCAATTCAGGCTAACATATTATAGCTCTAATGCTTTTATTTCGCTTCATAGATTACTGTTTGGTTTTTTTAAAAACACAGACTTTGTGACATTTAATGTTTGGAAACTCAGAAGCTAAGAGAAGCTCTTTGCCTTTGGGGGTCATATAAAACAGGTGAGTGTAGTCCACATGGAGGGAAGCCTGTGAGCTAGTTCAGGCAATCAACTCGAGCTGCGCTGCTATACACACATGACATGCCTCACACTAAATAATCACTAACCAAGCACACCCTTCCAATCTGGCGGTCTATTTAAGCTGCAAAATTTCCCAGCTCTCCCTCTGCTTTTTCAATGCCGCTGCTGCCCTCCTTCAGTATTGCTGCCTGCTGCTCTGTAAAGCCCCATCACCACCCGAGCATCCACCTGTGGGCTCTGGCTAGGGATCTTAAGGTATTTGCTCATCACTCCCCAATATGTCTACATTAACATATCTGCAAGGAGTGATGAGGTCGGAGCCTAGACTCCAAAATCTAACTTTGCTATACTGCTGTAATAAATATCTCAAACGTGAGTTGTCTGACTGAGCAACACTTATAAACATATGAAGACATTAATCTATTACTGACTTAATAATACAGTTCTATTCACTGCCATCAGCGGTAGGGAAAATCGTTCTGCTGGGCACTTTATGATTCATAATCTTATAGCTTTGTATTTAATCCTGTACTCCAAATGGGGGCCGAGAGCTAAATCAGGAGTTGCCAAAACTTCATCGGGGCTGGCGAGGCCTTCTTGATTTTAAGAGGTCTAAGAAAACTGAAATATATACAGTAGGCCTATAGCTCAACATTTTCTTCATTTTTGTGAAGAACACTAAATTAAATAGTTATTTAAAAAGTTTAGATTATTAACAGCCTCGTCCTACATTGGAAGTTTAAACAAGGATCAACAATCAAAATAAATGCATATAATGATGTCAGATAAATCCAAATAGTATAGAATAATTTATTCAGAGAAACTTGTAGTTAATCAGGTGTATGGTTAACTTAAATCATGAACTCACAAAGGTAATAATAGCATATCAGGTGCAGGTCCTTTATAATTCAACTACATCTTGGAAAAAACTAAAATAACTTGATCCAAGTGGTAAGATATTTGATATTCAAATTAATTAATTAATTTATTGGGCATCAGCTTTGCCTTCCTCATTTTTTGATATGGCTGCCTGTAATTTTGTATTGTGTAGAGAAACATAATTTATTCCCATTTTATTAAGTTAAGTACAGTTTTTATTACTCAGTGCCTCGACCCATGATTGCTTTCTTTGTGTTCCTCTCTGGTCTCAGCAGGATTATGTAACATTTGGGTCCAAACAGTGCTCCCAAAAGGCCAAAACTGGAGGCCAGGATGGCAAATACCTCCACTGCATCTGCATATTTGCCTGGAGAGCTGATATAAGCAGGGACAAAGGCCACCCACACAGCACAAAAGATCAGCATGCTGAAAGTGATGAGTTTGGCCTCATTGAAACTATCTGGAAGATTCCTTGATATGAATGCAATCAGAAAACTGAGAATAGCCAGTGAGCCAATATATCCCAGTAAAACTGCAAAAGCGACTGTTGACCCAACAACACACTCATAAACTATCTTGTCACTATAGTATTGAGTGTTCTTATGAGGAGTTGGTGAGGCAGATACAATCCAAGCAGTGCAGACTGCTGCCTGAATAGAAGTGAGAACCATAACAGTCCCTCTCTGCTGCAAAACACCAAACCACTTCAGATTGGCTCCACCTCCTGGCTTGGAAGCCTTGAACACAGCCAGAACCACCACGGTTTTCACCAGGATGCATGAAATGCAAAGCACAAAGCTGATCCCAAAGGCTGCATGTCTCAGCTGACATGTCCATAGCCTGGGACGGCCGATAAACAGCAGTGAACACAGGAAACATAACTTAAGTGACAGCAACAGCTGGAAGCTCAGTTCAGAATTGTTGGCGCGTACTATAGGTGTACTGCGATGATGGATAAAGATCCCCAGGACAACAGCACAGATAAATGTGCCCAGTAATGAGGCAGCTGTCAGGCCGATACCCAGAGGCTCATGGTAGGAGAGGAACTCTGTTTGCTTAGGAACACAGCGGTCACGCTGAGGGCTGGACCAATAGTCCTCTAGACAACTGATGCACTCAGTGGAGTCTATAAAGAAAGGGACAGTATTGTGATACATATGTTTACATTATATCTCCAAATTAATTTCAGCGTTTAAAAGTCAGTACCAACCAGTCTTATTGCTGATCTTTCCCTCAGAACATGGGACGCAGTCAAAACAGCACACAGACTCCCCTTTCTTTCTCGCCATGCGTGTACCTGGAGGACAATTCTCACTGCACACTGATCGAGGTGGCTGTAGGGAGAACGATAAATATATGTCATTCAACAGTACAGTACTCATCCATGAAGCTATCTAAAAAATAGATGTCTGGAAAATCACAAGTAACCTTTTTTGATTCAAACTTCCAGAAGATTTTGTCTTTATCAATTGTGAGTTCTTCTCCTTTGAACACAGATCTCTTAATTTCACCCACATTCTGAAGTTTAGTTCTTCCATCAGGGAGTCGCAGCCAGTTCATGATATCATATATTGGTAAGGCATCACCATTCTCATCAAATGACACTTGATCACCAAACTGTGTTGTGAAGTTGACCTTTTGCAAGTAATACACTAACTATGAGAATAAGGGATAGAACAAGAACAAAGGACAAATGAAAAAATATATAACCATAGTGAACACAGCTGAAACTAGTATTCAATCATCAAAGTGCATACTACACAGAAATGAACATATCAACATTCCCAAAATGCACTTCCTTTAAAGTTGTCACAGCTCTGTTTACCTATTGACAAGATATTGTTGCCTCTGACCAGATAATAATATCGACTGGTACAGGGAATCGAAAATGCTTTTAGCTATCTCCTCTCTCTGATTTGTAATCTCATTTGTAGTTAATGGTAAAGCGTAGAGTAACACTTTATATTAAGGTCCTTATTAAAGTATTACTGCAGTGGGTTAGTAATAACAATATTAAGATCCAGTTCCTCCAAAAAGCATAGTTAACTCTTAATAAGTGCATAATAAAGTATGTAATTCTGAATGAATGTATTTTTTAGGACTCTTTTATTAACTCTTACAATCTTATTAACATATCATATTACTAATATGCATCTAATGATTATTACAAGGACCATAATATAAAGTGTTACTAAGTGTAGGATTAGAAACAGGTAGAGTGTAAATTGATATCACACCTGCCATGGCTCCAGTCCTTTCAAATATCCACAGCTGTGCCCGCTGAAAGGCCCTCTCCCTGGCTCACACTGCAGCATGTCATCAAGGGCGTACGCCAGAGCATACACAGCCTTGTACACATTATACTCTGGTCTGAGGTTTGAAATATCCAAAAACTCAGTCTCCACATTCTCCAGATCTTCCTGTCCAGTGCATAATACTCCCCCAGCTTCTAACCAACCTGCTGGAGGTGGTGCAAATCTACACTGAAACGTGTATTCCCAGAACTGGTTTAACTGAAATATATTTAAAACATGCATGTGTTAACATAATAACAATAATAAAATTCTTCCAATTTGTCATCAGATTGTAAGCATAAACTTTCACCATGCTATTTCCATTGCTGTTGTTGTGGTGCTGGTAAGGACGTATTTGTAAGAGGAATTCCCTGAACCCTGGTATTTCTCCTCGACGGATGGCGATGCCCAGTATGCCACCCAGGTATGGCATAAGGTGGGGGGTCTGGAACACAGTAGCTGCTATCCAGGCTTCACTGGCAATCCACTGCAGGTCTGTCACATTCTGCCTCACCACCTATGTATTATACCAAATTCAAAAATCCATACTGCCATGCAACTAAAATTGTGTCTCAATATATATAGTTTACATAGCTGATGTCTTGTCTTAGTGATTCATAAACAGGTGAAATTCGGTGTAGAGAGTACTCAGTATGAGCAAAGAGATGCACATCATTATAAATGGAGTTCAGAGTAATTGGTGTGTGTAATCTCTGAAACCCTGCTAACAACACCTTTAAATAATACGTTTAATCAAATTAAATCTATTTTTACAGGTCAGTATGTTATTTTACTTAAATCCTTCAGTCTAATGAATAAAACATTGAGTAGTATAATATTATAATATTTAAGCCCAACCTCTTCCATGAGGTTAATCATGTGACTCTCATGTGCAAACACAATGACCACACGAGCTGTGGACTTTTTCATCACATCCACAATCCTCCTTAGTTCAGCTGGGTCACCGCCCCAGGGCAAAACTTCTAAGTAGGCCAGACAGCCTCCACCATACTGAGCCAGGTCAGACTGGAAGGATCGGGCAGCATGAAGTCCATAGTCATCATCACTGACCAGCAGACCTGTCCAAGTCCAGCCAAAGTACTTTATAACCTGAATCATAGCACGCACCTAAGTGAATATAGAGTGGAGGAATTAGTGCACAGGTTGGAATAATCTTTCAGTGGGAAACCTGCTAAACAAGTTTTACAACGGATCACATGTGTGTGAACTAAACAATAGCTTTCGGGGGAGCTCACTTTTTCAACCGGGGGAATGCGTGTGAATTCATAGCTGCATCTGCCTACTCTCTTTATGTCATCACATCTGTTATTTAATAATCAGTGAAACTGAGACATCAAATGCAAGGGTCAAATATCAAACCTAAAATACTCAACCCTTTGAGTTAATGTGAGCAATGTTTATGTTTATATAAGTCACATTTGGTCATGGCAAGGATTGCATGCATGTCGATGTCTTTATTAAAGTGAATTAAGGATCACTGATGAATCACCATCATGCATGAATTATACATCAATAGTTTTCACAATAATTTCACATATGAACCATGATGACGAAGATAAAGAAAACTAGAAATACATGGTGAAAATAGCATTCTAGTGGGGTTTTTTGCATTTTCATTTTGCTGATAGATGGTCACCTGGAAAGCATCACTTGGAATCGTCCTAAAGAACGATGGAAACTTTTGCCGGTCACTCAGGCAGGAACATGTGGCAAAATAACTCACCTGTGAGAGAGAAGGCAATACATCCTAAAAACATTCAAAGCCTTAACCGTCTCTTTTAGCTTTTTATGGTTGATTACTTCTTGTTTACAACTGACACATTTGAAATCAGATCAAAATTATCCAAAATAATTATTTGATGGCAAGGCGGAAAACTTACCATGGGTACTCTGTACAAACCTAAGACAGTGGAGATGGCAATAGAACGTGTAGAGGAAGAATCACCCACAATCCCTAAGACTGGAGGGGTTCCTACACATGTCTCTTCTAATAAAAATTGCTCCTCTTGACCACTGACTAAGGACAGCGCTGCACGGAATCCAATCCCTAGTTTGACGCAGATATCATAAAGGCTGTATCCCAGAGTCACATTAGGTAGCAGGTTGGGGTTTCTGTTGATCTCATCAATAGCATAGGCCATGGTCTGGGCCAGCCTGAATCCTAGAACATCAAAACTAACACAAAATATACCACTGTTTACAACTGACAAATACAACATGATATGTACATGTTTTACAACTACAGATATTGCAGACAGTTGATTAAAAACTTAACGAAATAATAAAGTGCAAAAAGTTAACTGCCTAAAATGGCATAAATCACATGCAATTATTTCAGAGTAGGAATTATCTGATTTCAAAAATACATTCCATACATAGGATTGATCTCCCTCACTTTCTCCTTCTTGCTGTTTCCCTGACAGACTCACCCGTGGCAGGTAGGCTGTTGTGGCTCTGAGGTAAAAGACAGGTCAGGGAAGACAGAAACAAAGTGGATTCCAAACAGCCCACCGAGAACCACATCTCCAGCCTTGTGCATCCCATTTAGATTAAACTTTCCCTGTAACTGGCAGGAGGAGGAGGACTGAAGAGGGGAAGACACAGTGGAAGAAAAGTACAAATACAACAACATGAAATACATGAGCAAGTGCAAGTTGATCTCTGAAAATGTCCACATGACTTTTCTTCTGTTTACCCCTTTTCTGAGCCCAGTCAGTTTTATTGCTATGTCAGCCACTTTTATTGACTTGCAGTATTGTTTATTCTTTTGCACCACCCATCAGTGCATAAGCAAAAGTAGGGGCAGGGTCTAAAATGTATCTCATTGTGTGATAATTAATTTGTGAGCATTGCTGTCTGGAGCTGGTGGTGCTGGCTCTGAGAAACTGCCTCATCTTCTCTGCATCTTTGGAGCAACAACTATTGCAACAGTTTGCAAACACACAAGCTAGCTAATGTTAGTTACATTACTTCCTGTGTTTTTCATCATGGTATTTGTCATGGTTTCTCTAGAAATGCTTACCTTGACTTCAATAATTGAGGTCTTATGAAATTTGCATGGCAGTCGATATGTATGTTAAACTGAAGATTAAGTAGACTTTTTCACCTTCCCATAAAACATTTGCTTAATCACTCATGAGCAGACACATAGAGTATGTATCAGTAGAACCACTTTGTACAAAGTCTAATCTCAAATTTGTGTGTGAGACACCAAATACACAAATTGGCCCTGAGTATGTGAAACATTAACATTAGCTTCCATTAGATGGCAGCAGCATACATTTGGCGAAATAATATGCGTCTTCCCATTTATTTTTACATTTTTCATTGCACTGTGTATTTCATAGATTGCTATTGTGTCTATTGTGGCACACAGTAACTTTACAGATAATTGATATGATCAGTACTCCATCAACCTTTGTTTATTTGTTATCTGTCTAATTTAAACTTTACAGATTTGCTCTTCTTAAAATATTCATATATGTCAACATGCCTTCATGCACACTGGCCTTCAAGTCATTCTCTCAGAATCTGGTTAAAAATGGTTTCGATTACATTCAGTATCGATCAGGGCACCGATTTATTCTAATTATATTAAAATATATTTTACCACCCTCTGTGATAGATTCTGCTTTTAACTCACTCACTGAAATACTTGGAAATTAAACATTTTAACCCTGGAGTGTTATTGGTGGTTATAAGAAGAATTTTTTTCTGTTTTGATTTTTTGAAAAAGTTCAGTTTTAGGCTTGAAATCAAAGTCAATGATGTCTAGGTGGCACAACAACAATCTGTGGCACTGCAGGCCTCCTCTTCCCATAGAAAGACTGAGCAGACAGCTGCTGCAAAAGAAATATGCTACATCAATATACCATGAAAATATGTAATAAACAAGCCATAAGCAAATCAAGATCAAGCCCACTTTCAGTTATTTGTGAAAGAAAGCCGTAACAGTGAAGTATATATTAGTATATCACCTATAAAACAACCCCACCAAAATATGCCATAGAAGTGTAATTAAAACCATCATAAGGAAGTGACCATATATGGTTTCTCGCTCGATAAAGAGTTAAGAGCTGGAACAGTAGTGGTATACGTGGCTTTAAGGATCTGTATATCGATTAGATATTTGCCTTGTTTACTTAATTATCTTAAAATGTATTATCCCACACACCAATTTGTTACATTTTTTACAAATTCAAAATGTAATACATAGCAGATTTGTTCCCCAGTCATTCCGTCTAAATGGCTTTATATGGATTCCCAACATAAATTTGCACAACAGAAGACTAATCAAAGTGATATATTATATTATTTATTAATCGTTTCATCTATACAGTTTTTTATGTGATAGTTCTTTTCTTCTTATTTTCTCATTTTCGTTTTGTACAATTTGTCTTTATTTTCTTTTGGAAGGTTAAAAATTAACAACATGCAAATTATGGCATCTGTATGAATGTATTACTAAGGTTAATTGTTATGAAGATATATAAAAAAATAATAAATTATAGAAAACAACCTTACATATGTCAACAGGAGGACATCCACGCCAACACAAGGACAAGATGCAAACTCTACACAGCAAGGCCTTGATCCAGCCAAGATTCGAACCCTGGACATTCTTGCTGTGAGGCAACTATGCCAGCCACTGTGCGGTGCCCATGTTGTTGTCTGCAATTCTTCAAGAAAAGTAATGAATTATTGCTTTTTTGTTTAAAAGTCTTTGACATTTGGAAAGTCAGAAGCTGAGATGAGCTGTGATTGTACATGAATGAAAATAGACTTCACACCAGGAAAAGTCAAAAAGGTAATAGCATTTGAAGTGCAAGTACCTTGTACTTTAATTGTATCCTGAAAAAAGTAGAATAAATGGTTGTGTTTGAAAATTCTCACATACATTATCCAAGTTGTAAAAGCTTTAATATTCCAATATGTTTATTTGTCATCAGCCATGCTTTCTCAATATCTTAACATTGCTATCACTCTTAATATACTTTTCTGCCTGTATTTTTGTATTGCGTATAAGATTCAGTATTTCCAATAAAATGTAGTTCAATTTTTATGACTCAATGCCCCGACCCATGATTGCTTTCTTTGTGTTTCTCTCTGGTCTCAGCAGAATTATGTAACATTTGGGTCCAAACAGTGCCAACAAGAGCCCGAAACTGGAGGCCAGGATGGCAAATACCTCCACTGCATCTGCATATTTTCCTGGTGAGCTGATATAAGCAGGGACAAAAGCCACCCACACAGCACAGAAAATCAGCATGCTGAATGTGATGAGTTTCGCCTCATTGAAACTATCTGGAAGATTCCTTGCTATAAATGCAATCAAAAAACTGAGAATAGCCAACAAGCCAATATAGCCCAGTAACACTGCAAAACCAACAGTGGACCCAACTACACACTCATAAACTATCTTATCATTGTAGTATTGAGTGTTTTTATGAGGAGCTGGTGAGGCAGATACAAGCCAGGCAGTGCAGATTGCTGCCTGAATAGAAGTGAGAACAATAACTGTCCCTCTCTGCTGCAAAACACCAAACCACTTCAGACTGGCTCCTCCTCCTGGCTTGGAGGCCTTGAACACAGCCAGAACTACCATGGTTTTCACCAGGATGCATGAGACAGCAAGCACAAAACTGATCCCAAATGCTGCATGTCTCAGCTGGCATGTCCATAGCCTGGGACGGCCGATAAACAGCAGTGAACACAGGAAACATAACTTAAGTGACAGCAACAGTTGGAAACTCAGTTCAGAATTGTTGGCGCGTACTATAGGTGTACTGCGATGATGGATAAAGATTCCCAGGACAACAGCACAGATAGATGTTCCCATTAAGGAAGTGGCTGTCAAGCAGATACCCAGGGGCTCATGGTAGGAGAGGAACTCTGTTAGCTTAGGAACACAGCGGTCACGATGGGGGCCAGACCAGAAGTCCTCTGGACAACTGATGCACTCAGTGGAGTCTATAAAGAAAGGGACAGTATTGTGATACGTATGTATACCTTATATCTCCAAATTAATTTCAGTGTTAAAAAGTCAGTACCAACCAGTCTCATTGCTGATCTTTCCCTCAGAACAAGGGATGCAGTCAAAACAGCACACAGGCTCCCCTTTCTTTCTCGCCATGCGTGTACCTGGAGGACAGTTCTCACTGCACACTGATCGAGGTGGCTAGGGGGGATTAAAAAAAAAAATCTGTTTTCTACACCACTTTAGACGAAGATAATGACTTTTCCATGGGCCAAAAAGTATATGTCAAATCAGAAGTAACCTTGTTTAATTCAAAGTTCCAGAAGATTTTATCTTCAACAATTGTGAGTTCTTCTCCGTTGAAAGCCGACCTCTTAATCTCACCCACATTCTGAAGTTTAATTCTTCCATCAGGCAGCCACAGCCAGTTCATGATATCATATATTGGTAGGGCATCACCATTTTCATCAAATGACACTTGATCACCAAATGGTGTGGTGAAGTTGACTTTTTGCAAGTAATACAGAAGCTATGCGTATCAAAATAAGGGACAGAACAAAACCAAAGAGGACAGATAAAACTGAATTCTATATGACCATGGTGAGCACAGCAGTAAACATTTTAAGACATTAACAATTCAAACAAAACAGTGAAGTTACATCTCCATATACCTAGAGAAAAGATGTTTTCTTTGACCTGATAATAAATCCACTGCTATTTTGCATTGGTGGTAAAAATCCTTTCAAGTATCTGCTAAGCTCTTTTCAATTACCAATTACTTACCTCTGTATTTAATCCTTTACCCAAAATGTTACTCTGCATGAAATAGTGAAGTGTAAGATTTAATAATTTAAACACGAGTGGAGTGGAGTGGAGTGGAGTGTAAACTGATATCACACCTGCCATGGCTCCGATCTTTGCAAATTGCCACAGCTATTCCCACTGAAAGGCCCTCTCCCTGGCTCACACTTAAGCATGTCATCAAGGGCGTACGCCAGAGCATACACAGCCTTGTACACATTATACTCTGGCCTGAGATTTGAAATGTCCATGACCTCAGTCTCCACATTTTTCAGATCTTCCTGTCCGGTGCATAATGCTCCCCCAGCATCTACCCAACCTGGGGGTGGTGTAAAACTACACTGAAATGTGTATTCCCAAAACAGTTTCACCTGAAAAGCATTTAAAACCTAACATCAATTAACATCAATAATAACAATATTATTGTCACAATGTGTTGTCAGATTATATCGTATTTTTAAATTCTCACCATACTATTTCCGTTGCTGTTGTTGTGGTGTTGGTCAGGACGTATTCGTAAAAGGAATTCCCGGAGTCCTGGTATTTCTCCTCGACGGATGGCGATGCCCAGTATGCCACCCAGGTATGGCATAAGGTGGGGGGTCTGGAACACAGTAGCTGCTATCCAGGCTTCACTGGCAATCCACTGCAGGCCTGTCACATTCTGCCTCACCACCTGTGCATTGCATTATATCCAATGTATGAATCCATACTGCCATGCAACTAAAGTAGTTTCTGTCTTCTGATTAATACAGCTTACACAGTTAATGACGTCTCTTACTCATTCTTACTCATTTCCTGTTTTTTCAATGTTTTACGGGCTAAGTAATGTATGTCATCATAACTGAAGTTTTGTATAATCTTTGTGAGTAATCATCTAAATCTAAAACCTATCAGGGCCTTTAACAAAGAAGAAGTGAAATTTATTAAATTAAATATATTTATCACAGACCAATATGTTATTGTAACTTTGACAAATAAATCACTTTTGAAAAAAAAAGTTTTATTAAATTATAATTCAAATGTATTTCAAGCCCAACCTCTTCCATGAGGTTAATCATGTAACTCTCATGTGCAAATGCAATGACCACACGAGCTGTGGATTTCTTCATCACATCCACAATCCTACTTAGTTCAGCTTCTTCATAGCTCCAAGACAAAACCTCTATGTAGGCCAGACAACCTCTACCAGAGTGAACAAAGTCAGATTGGAAGGATCGAGCTGCGTAGAGTCCATAGTCATCGTCACTGATCAACAGACCTGCCCAAGTCCAGCCAAAGCGGTTTAGAATCTGAATCATAGCATGAACCTAAGTGAATACAGAGTGGAAGGATTAGTATGCAGGCTGAAATATCCTTTCAGTGTAAAACCTGCTAAACAGGTTCAACAATGGACCTTTTTTAATTATTGCCTTTTAGCTTTGTTATCTGAGAGTAGTATTGCACGAAAGGACTAATTTTGCATTGCAGTGAGAAGACATTCTTTCTGAGAAGTGTTTCTTTATTGCATTTTAATTTTGCTGATAGAAAGTCACCTGGAAAGCATCACTTGGGATTGTCCTAAAGAAGGATGGAAACTTTTGCCGGTCACTCAGGCAGGAACATGTGGCAAAATAACTCACCTGTGAGAGAGAAGGCAGTACATCCTAAAAAACATTCAAAGCCTTAACCGTCTCCTTCAGCTTTTTATAGTTGATTACTTCTTTTTTACAACTGACACATTTGAAATCAGATCAAAATTATCCACAATGATTATTTGATGGCAAGGCGGAAAACTTACCATGGGTACTCTGTACAAACCTAAGACAGTGGAGATGGCAATAGAACTTGTAGAGGAAGGATCACCCACAATCCCTAGGACTGGAGGGGTTCCTACACATGTCTCGTCTAATATAAATTGCTCCTCTTGACCACTGACTAAGGACAACGCTGCACGGAATCCAATTCTTAGTTTGATGCAGTTATCATAAAGATTGTATCCCAGAGTCACATTAGGTAGCAGGATGGGGTTTCTGTTGATCTCATCAATAGCAAAGGCCATGGTCTGGGCCTGCCTGAATCCTAAAACATCAAATCTAACACACATACAAATACAGATTAGCACTGTTTTCTATTGAAAATACAACACAACACAGTAACTGTGTCAACATGTACATGCAACTACAGATTTAGAAAAACAAACAATTAGGACAGTAGAATGACAACAAGTATAATCATTAAAAATATGACTGCAATATACAGTGTCATTCTTTAAAGTAATATCTGATCACAAAAAATACATTATGCTAATGGTACTGATTGTCCCCAGTTTCTGCATTTGCTGTTTCCCTGACAGACTCACCCATGGCAGGTAGGCTGTTGTGGCTCTGAGGTAAAAGACAGGTCAGGAAAGACAGCAAAAAGGTGGATCCCAAATAGCCCACCGAGAACCACATCTCCAGCCTTGTGCATCCCATTTAGATGAAACGGTTTCTGTAACTGGCAGGAGGAGGATGAATAAAGAGGGGAGGACACAGCAGAACAAAAGTAAGAATACAACAACATAAAATACATGAGCAAGAGAAAGTTGATCTCTAAAAATGTCCACATGACGTTCCTCCTGTTTACCCCTTTTCTGAGCCCAGTCCGTTTTATTGCTATGTCAACCCCTTTTATTGACTTGCAGTATTGTATAATCTTGCGCACCACCCATCAGTGCATAAGCAAAAGTAAGGGCAGGGCCTAAAATGTACCTCATTTGTGATTGATTTTGTATTGAGGCTGAATTAATTTGTGAGTATTGCTGTTTGGAGACGGTAGTGCTGGCTACCGTAAACCGCCTCGTCCTTTTTGCATGTTATCTTCGCAGCAGCAACTGTAGCAACAGTTTGCAAAACCACAACCTAGCTTATGTGAGTTACATTACTTCCTGAGTTGTTGTCTGCACAATATCTTGGTATTTGTGAAAGTACTGGATTTCTCAAGAGTCACCTATCCCAGCTTTTCGTTGTAGATGACTGCAATGTTTGAGGTCTACTGAAATTTGCATGACAGTTATATGTTTCTTTGTTTTGTTTTTTTAATGTCATATTAGGTGGACTTTTATATTTATGCTATATTGTAGAAAGTAGACTGTTTCACCTTCTCATGAAACATCTACTTACATTTAAGTAAAATAAATTGTTTTCTTTAGAATCTCTCTGCAGTTTAGAACTCTGATATGTATAGTATATGTATCAGCCACTGTACTGAGAATAATCCTAAATTTGTGTGTGTGAGAATAATACCAAATTATAGACCCCAAATGCACAAATCAGCATCATAAATGTGGAATTCACTCTCAAACATTAACGAAGTTTAAGAAAATATCCACTAGATGGTAGCAGAATACTATGACATTTGATGAAATATTATGTCGTCTCATCTACTTTTCATTGCTGTGTCTTTTACACAGTTACTTATCAGATATTAGATATGATCAGTTCTTTAGAAACATGCATCCAAAACAGATTACTTTAGGCCTTCATCTGTCTGATTTAAAATTTTGTAGATTTACTCTCTACTCTCTTTACTTTTTAAGGGGCACAATCTCCACCCCCAACATTGCCAAAAGACAATGAATACAGTTCTGCACAAAATATGACAGTATAAGTTATCAGAACTTAGGGAACCACAAAGACCATTGTTTGTGGACCATGTTAGGCATTACACACAATTCAGAAAAACAAAAATGTGCATTAACTATAGGCCTGTATTTATTATATTATGAATGAAATGTGTGTTATTTGGAAGAAAGTCGAAGTGTGACTAACTTCTAGTGGATCCCTTGTTCCCCCCTTGTCCGTTCCATTAGGGAGACCCAGAGGTGAACTGTCCCCCGCCCCCTGGGTGCTGGACAGGTGAACCGCTAGATACTAGAGCACAAGGCTGGTGACAGGAGAGCATAGCAGGAGGCCAGAAACAATACAGAGGTTTCTTGTGTGGAGATGGCCGACTGAGGATCTGGCTGATGAGGAGATGGCAGGCAGCAGGTTAATTGAGGTGCAGGCTGTAGGCTAGCAGGCAAGAGACACAGGCCGGATTGAGGCTGGAGGCCAGCAGGCCGGAGGTTTGGTGAATGGAGGAAGGTTGGCCAGAGGCTTGCTGGCTGGGAAGAAGGCTGGAACAAACTTCCACCTGTAGAATGTCATTTCTTGCATAACCATAGTGTCCCACTTCAATAAAACAGCAAAAGACTTTATATAGCCTAGCTCTCCAAACTTGTGACAAGACAGACCAGACAGACAAAGGAGTTCAGGGATTTATTGATGAATTGAAGGAGCTTACAGGCTGGTAGGCAGACCGACAAGTATAGGTATCAACTGTCAGGTGAAGGGTTCAGAATACAGGTTCAGGGTGCAGGAACTGGTACTGGCTGAGGTTCAGGTACACATTGCAACCTTGACAATCTGATAGGGATTGAGGGGCTGGTTGTATACAGCAGACTGGAAAGGGACATGGGGAACATGTTAGCAGGTAGGTGGAGAAGATCTGGTGAATTGTGGGAAAGGGGTTACTGCAGGGCCAATCTGGGAACCCATTGGCAATAGTTGGTTGTTAGCCACTGAGGGCAATAGCCAAAGCTTTTGGGCTTATGGTGTAGCTGGGGGATTTCTGGAAAATGGATAACATACATCTGGGCCAAGACTTCCACTACAGTTCAATAAAAACAGTGTTACAGTTAGGAAAGGAAAGGAAATAATAGCATCCAAAGTGCTAGAGCTTTGTGTTTAAGTATTCTTACACATATGATTCAAGTACTATCCAAGAGATTGCATTCAGATACATTTGTTTGTTATCAGCTTGCTTTCTCAATATGTTAAGCTATATTAACCTACTTTACTGCCTGTAATTTATTTTTTGTATTGTGTATAGAAAAACGATTTGTTCCCATGAAAATAAGTGCAGTTTTTATGACTCAATGCCCCGACCCATGATTGCTTTCTTTGTGTTCCTCTCTGGTCTCAGCAGGATAATGTAACATTTGGGTCCAAACAGTGCCATCAAGAGGCCAAAACTGGAGGCCAGGATGGCAAATACCTCCACTGCATCTGCATATTTTCCTGGTGAGCTGATATAAGCAGGGACAAAAGCCACCCATACAGCACAGAAGATCAGCATGCTGAAAGTGATGAGTTTGGCTTCATTGAAACTATCCGGAAGATTCCTTGATATAAATGCAATCAGAAAACTGAGGATAGCCAGTAAGCCAATATAGCCCAGTAACACCGCAAAACCAACAGTGGACCCAACTTCACACTCATAAACTATCTTATCATTGTTGTATTGAGTGTTTTTATGAGGAGTTGGTGAGGCAGATACAAGCCAGGCAGTGCAGATTGCTGCCTGAATAGAAGTAAGAACCAGAACTGTCCCTCTCTGCTGCAAAACACCAAACCACTTCAGACTGGCTCCACCTCCTGGCTTGGATGCCTTGAACACAGCCAGAACTACCATGGTTTTCACCAGGATGCATGAGACGCAAAGCACAAAGCTGATCCCAAATGCTGCATGTCTCAGCTGGCATGTCCATAGCCTGGGACGGCCAATAAACAGCAGTGAACACAGGAAACATAACTTAAGTGACAGCAACAGCTGGAAACTCAGTTCAGAATTGTTGGCTCGTACTATAGGTGTACTGCGATGATGGATAAAGATCCCCAGGACAATAGTGCAGATAAATGTTCCCAGCAAGGAGGTGACAGTCAGGCAGATACCCAGAGGCTCATGGTAGGAGAGGAACTCTGTTTGCTTAGGAACACAGCGGTCACGCTGGGGGCTGGACCAAAAGTCCACTGGACAACTGGTGCACTCCATGGAGTCTATGAAAAAAGAGGCAGTCTTGAGATCCATTTTTATATTATATCTCCAACCTGCAATGTTTAAAAGTCAGTACCAACCAGTCTTATTGCTGATCTTTCCCTCAGAACAAGGGATGCAGTCAAAACAGCACACAGGTTTCCCTTTCTTTCTTGCCATGCGGGTTCCTGGAGGACAGCTCTCACTACACACTGATTTTGGTGGCTGTAGAAAGAAAAATGCATTATTCTACATCACCTCACACTGCTATAATGAGTTATCCATGGTAAATCATATAGATAACCTTTTTAGAGTCAAAGTTCCAGAAGATTTTGCTTTCATCAATTATGAGTTCTTCTCCTTCGGAGGCTGACCTCTTAACCTCACCCACACTCTGAACTTTAGTTCTTCCATCAGGGAGCCACAGCCAGTTCATGATATCATATATTGGTAAGGCATCACCATTCTCATCAAATGACACTTGATCACCAAATGTTGTGGTGAAGCTGACCTTTTCCAGGTAATGCACAAGCTATGAATTTCAGAAATAGAGTAAACCAAAGAGGACAGATACAAATAATTATATGTGACTGTGAACAAACTCAGACTTGACACTGTAACTGATCCCTATGAGTGACTAATGTAAGTCTGACTTAAAAAACCCTGTTGTGCAAGGTATTATGAGTGAAATAACTTCACTGAACTTCAGCAAGATAAATTAAAATTGAAAATGGAAGAGTAAATACTTTCTGTTCTGTAATTGAGGCAAGTTTTAACATTAATTTACTGAGACTGCAGTGCTATATTTCTTTTTGTCACATTGTAACTGAATGGATGTTCTCTTCTTAGGGCTCTTTTATCTATTTATTTTTATTCTTCAGCACAGAGCAATCACTTTTTTTGAAGAAAGTTTCACTCTTATTACCAATGTAAAATTTGCTTCACTCTTGTCCTTTTTTGTTGCAAAAATGATCAATTGATCGAACAGGTAGAATGTAAATTGATATCGCACCTGCCATGGCTCCAGTCCTTTCAAATTTCCACAGCTGTGCCCGCTGAAAGGCCCTCTCCCTGGCTCACACTGCAGCATGTCATCAAGGGCGTACGCCAGAGCATACAAAGCCTTGTACACATTATACTCTGGTCTGAGGTTTGAAATGTCCAAAAACTCAGTCTCCACATTCTCCAGATCTTCCTGTCCAGTGCATAATGCTCCCCCAGCTTCTAACCAACCTGCTGGAGGTGGTGCAAATCTACACTGAAATGTGTATTCCCAAAACTGTTTTACCTGAAATATATTCATAACAGCATGTTATAGATAATGACAATGTGGTTTTTCTTGCAATTATCAGATTGCATGGCTAAACTCTCACCATGCTATTTCCATAGCTGTTGTTGTGGTGTTGGTCAGGATGTATTTGTAGGAGGAATTCCCTGAACCCTGGTATTTCTCCTCGACGGATGGCGATGCCCAGTGTGCCACCAAGATATGGCATAAGCTCAGGGGTCTGGAGCACAGTAGCAGCTGTCCAAGCTTCACTGGCCATCCACTGCAGGCCTGTCACATTCTGCCTCCCCACCTATGCATTGCATTATACCAAATTCATACTGCCATTGCAAAATAGTAGTTCCTAGTCTTGTGAACAGTTTACACAGTTGATATCTTGTCTTACTCATTCATACACAGATGCAGTCCTATGTTTTAGCAAAGTGATGCATATCATCATAATAATAATTTGTCTGGGTAAATTATCTCACTCCAAAACCCTTCTAACAAGACCTTTAATAGATAGCAAAGGTGACCCATTCAATTATATATATTTATCATAGCTCAATATGTTGTTATTGTAATATAAGTCTTTCAGTTTGACAAATATAAGATTATAATTCAGTTGTATTTCAAGCCCAACCTCTTCCATGAGGTTAATCATGTGACTCTCATGTGCAAACACTATGACCACACGAGCTGTGGACTTCTTCATCACATCCACAATCCTCCTTAGTTCAGCTTGGTCATAGCCCCAGGGCAAAACCTCCAGGTACGCCAGACAGCCTCCACCAGACTGAGCCAGGTCAGATTGGAAGGATCGGGCAGCATGAAGTCCATAGTCATCATCACTGATCAGCAGACCTGCCCAAGTCCAGCCAAAGCGGTTTAGGATTTGAATCATAGCACGCACCTGAGTGAGTGAGCAAGGAAAGAAAGGTGTTTAGTGTAATGTCTTAAAATAAACCTGTATTATAAAACTTGCTAAATAGGTTCAACAATGTACATTTTTATTATTGTTTTATTTTTGCTTATTTACTTTCAATGACACAAATAATGCAAGTAGTATTACAAAAAAGGAATATAATTTGCATTGCAGTGAGAAACGTTTAACTGCATATGATTACTTTATTACATCTTCATTTTGCTGATAGATCGTCACCTGGAAAGCATCACTTGGGATTGTCCTAAAGAAGGATGGAAACTTTTGCCGGTCACTCAGGCAGGAACATGTGGCAAAATAACTCACCTGTGAAAGAGACAGACTGTACATCCTAAAAACATTCAAAGCCAATACTGGCTCTTTCAACTCTTTAAGGTTGATTACTCAAATCATCCAAAATAATTCTTACGGAAGGTGGAGAACTTACCATGGGTACTCTGTACAAACCTAAGACAGTGGAGATGGCAATAGAACGTGTAGAGGAAGAATCACCCACAATGCCTAGGACTGGAGGGGTTCCTACACAGGTCTCATCTAATATGAACTGCTCCTCTTGACCACTGACTAAGGACAATGCTGCACGGAATCCAATCCCTAGTTTGACACAGTTATCATAAAGACTGTATCCCAGAGTCACATTAGGCAGCAGGTTGGGGTTTCTGTTGATCTGATCAATAGCAAAGGCCATGGTCTGGGCCTGCCTGAATCCTAGAACATCAAAACTGAAAGAAGAAATACAACATAACTGTGTCAAGATGTACATATTACACTGATTTTGCAAACAATTAAGCCAGTTGAAAGTATTAAAATACTTAAACTGTGCAAAAAACATGTTTATATTGCATAAATACAGAGCGTAATCATGTCAGACTAATATTTTTCATCAAAAATGTATATATATTTTTCCAATTTTCTCCTTCCTGGTGTTTCCCTGACAGACTCACCCGTGGCAGGTAGGCTGTTGTGGCTCTGAGGTAAAAGACAGGTCAGGAAAAACAGAAAAGAAGTTGATCTCAAAAAGCCCACCAAGAACCACATCTCCAGCCTTGTGCATCCCATTTAGATGAAACTGTCCCTGTAACCGGCAGGAGGAGGAGGAATAAAGAGGGGAAGACACAGCAGAAGAAAAGTACAAATACAACAACATGAAATACATGAGCAAGAGTAAGTTGACATCTGAAAATGTCCGCATGACTTTCCTCCTGTTTACCCCTTTTCTGAGCCCAGTCAGTTTTATTTCTATGTCAACCCCTTTTATTGACTTGCAGTACTGATTAATCTTTTGCACCACCCATCAGTGCATAAGCAAAAGTAGGGGCAGGGCCTAAAATGTATTTCATTTTTGATTGAGTTTGTAATGAGGCAGAATTGATTTGTGTGCTTTTAACAACATCTAACCAAAACCATGTTCGTAAACTTTCCAACTCAAAGTTAAATTCCAGTGACTGACAGAAGTTTATGCAGCACTTCAATGCTTCTGACATATATATTTATGTTCTTTGGTGTAACCCTAACAACAAGATTAGCCTACTGAAAATGAATTAAAAATACCTTGAAGTGTAAACTGACAGGTGCAGAGGCTACAATGTGGGAGAGTGGACGTGGCAAGGATGAGTACTTGACTATTGAGATGAGGTGCAACTGGTGTGGCTCTGCTCTGACTCTAGCACACCTGTCTCCACTCAATCAGTCACACACACACACACACACACACACACACACACACACACACACACACACACACACACACACACACACACACACACACACATACACACACACAGGGAGAGAGCCACTTAGGGGGTGGAAGCAGAGATAAGGAGGAGACACAGGAACATAGTCCAGGAGATGTGTAACTTGGTCCACATGTTAAATTTGGGACCCTAAGCATTTTCAGAAATGGAGTATTTGCAAAAAACACCTCTTGGCTGCTATTTTACTTTCCACAAAAACAAAACACGATAACACAGAATAGGTGATCTCTACCCTGGATGGTCAAAGACGACAGTGACACTATATATAACATCATAAACTGTGAATAGTTAATTATGTTTTCAATGATGTGAGAAGGAAATCACAGAATCTACAAATCTTTAGACTTTATAGTAGTATTGCATGCATGTTGTGAATAGTTTTAAAAGCTTCATCCTTTTGTTCATTCAGTTCATTCAACCCTGATAATACAGTGACTTTAAAGAGAAGAACAATATTCAATATGTCCAGTCCTTGTGTACTAAATTTCTTTATTTTTACAAAAAACAAAATGACCACAAAATATTATGTGTGGAGGGTTAATGTTAAACATTAATAACAATTACTCAAATACACTGTAGATGCCGATGTTTTAGACATTTTAATATACTTTCTGGCCAGTCAGTTTTGGAATATAACAATTGATGAAATTTCAAGACACTCACAGTCAACTTTCAACTCTGATGCCTGTATTTGACTCAAGAAAAGTCATAAACGATTGCTTCTTTTAAAGACAAACCTTTTGACATTTAATGTTTGGAAATGTAGGAGCTGAGAGAAGCTTTTTGTGTTTGGGGACAATGTAAAAATAGGTGAGTGTACCTTTAAGTTCACATTAGCTCCAGACAGGTCAAAAATAAATGCAAATAATGAAGTCAAATAAACTGAGATATTTAGCATAATTTATTCAGAAAAAGTAAAAAATAATCAGGTCTAAGGTTATCTTACACCAATAAATGTTTGAAAGGAATAATAGCATTTGAATTGCAAATACTTTGCATTTCAACTACATCCTGGAAAGAAAAACTTGTGTTTAAGTATTCTCACACATGATCCAAGTGGTAAGATATTTCCTATTCAGATAAATTTCTTTGGCATCAGTCCTGCTTTCTCAGTATGTTAACAAAGATATTAGCCTACTATTAGCCTACTTTTCTACCTGTATTTTTGTATTATGTAGAGAAAAAAGATTAATTCCATCTCATGAAATTAATTGCAGTTTTATTATTCAATGCCCCGTCCCATGATTGCTTTCTTTGAGTTCTGCTCTGGTTTCAGCAGGATTATGTAACATTTGGGTCCAAACAGTGCTCCCAAAAGGCCAAAACTGGAGGCCAAGATTGCAAATACCTCCACTGCATCTGCATATTTGCCTGGAGAGCTGATATAAGCAGGGACAAAGGCCACCCACACAGCACAAAAGATCAGCATGCTGAATGTGATGACTTTGGCCTCATTGAAACTATCTGGAAGATTCCTTGATATGAATGCAATCAGAAAACTGAGGATAGCCAGTAAGCCAATATAGCCCAGTAACACTGCAAACCCAACAGTGGACCCAACTACACACTCATAAACTATCTTGTCACTATAGTATTGAGTGTTTTTATGAGGAGCTGGTGAGGCAGATACAAGCCAGGCAGCGCAGACTGCTGCCTGAATAGAAGTGAGAACAATAACTGTCCCTCTCTGCTGCAAAACACCAAACCACTTCAGACTGGCTCCACCTCCTGGCTTGGAAGCCTTGAACACAGCCAGAACCACCATGGTTTTCACCAGGATGCACGAGACGCAAAGCACAAAGCTGATCCCAAATACTGCATGTCTCAGCTGGCATGTCCATAGACTGGGACGGCCGATAAACAGCAGTGAACACAGGAAACATAACTTAAGTGACAGCAACAGCTGGAAGCTCAGTTCTGAATTGTTGGCGCGTACTATAGGTGTACTGCGATGATGGATAAAGATCCCCAGGACAATAGTGCAGATAAATGTTCCCAGCAATGAGGTGGCTGTCAGGCAGATACCCAGAGGCTCATGGTAGGAGAGGAACTCTGTTGTCTTAAGAACACAGCGGTCACGATGGGGGCTGGACCAATAGTCCTCTAGACAACTGGTGCACTCCATGGAGTCTATGAAAAAAGGGACAGTCTTGAGATCCATTTTTATATTATATCTCCAACTTGCAATGTTCTAAAAGTCAGTACCAACCAGTCTTATTGCTGATCTTTCCCTCAGAACAAGGGATGCAGTCAAAACAGCACACAGGTTCCCCTGTCCTTCTGCCCATGCGAGTACCTGGAGGACAGTTCTCACTGCACACTGATTTTGGTGGCTGTAGGAAGAAAAACAAATATCTGTTAGTCTACACTGTGTCCCTATTCTATCTTATACTGCTACAATGTGTTAGCTATGCAGTGTCTGAGAAATCCAAATGAACCTTTTTTGATTTAAAGTTCCAGAAGATTTTGTCTTCCTCAATCGTGAGTTCTTCTCCTTTGAAGGCTGATCTCTTAATCTCACCCACATTCACAAGTTTAGTTCTTCCATCAGGGAGCCACAGCCAGTTCATGATATCATATATTGGTAAGGCATCACCATTTTCATCAAATGAGACTTGATCACCAAATTGTGTGGTGAAGTTGACTTTTTGCAAGTAATACACAAGCTATGAATATCAGAATAAAAGATAGAGGAAAACCAAATTAAAAAAAATATGGCAAACACAGCAGTACCTAGTATTCAAAAATCCAAGTGTACACAATACTTATGAGCGCATGAAGACGTAAAAGGTCCAGTGTGTAACATTAGAAGGATGTGTTCTCACAAATAGACTATATTATCCATATGTATCTTTTCATTTGCGTATAATCACCTGAATATAGGAATTGTTATATTATTGTTACTTGAGAATTACAATGCCACCGGTCAATTGCATGCGATGTAAATCATATCACATGATACTACTCAGCCAATCAGATCTGTGCACCCTAATGAGCATTATTACTTGAATCAGTGAATGACATACACAGAGGAGACAGACCAGAGAATCAGTCTGATAAATAAGTGAGACAAAGAAAAGTATTTTCACAAGGTGTGCTCTGAAAAGAGAAAAGTTAGAGAAAATGTCCTTAAGCAAAGGTCCGGAACATCATAATGTCTAACTTGTTGTTGTACCAACATCAGTTTGTAGTCAAAAACTGACTATCAAATCATATAAAGAAGGTATAATTCAAAAATATTTTAACAATATTCTTGTCAAAACTGACCAGAATATTGTTAAAATATTTTTGGCAATTGGAGGGATTATAAATAATGAGTACTCTATTAATAAATGAATGTTCTTTTCTCATTTCAAGTAAAATAAGGGCTGTATTTAGAATTTGGTTTTGAAAAATATGCATCTCAAAATTAAGTGCTTAGTTTTAGAAAAAAAAAAAAAGTGTAGCTTCAGTTTCCCCATTACTTTTTTTTTTTTTGTTAATTCCATTCCACATTTTAACAATCTCAACCAATTTTAACAAGAGAAATTGGGAGGAGTTGGATATAAGAGGGAAAAAAAGAGGAAATTAGTTGTTGAACCTGTTCAGTTTTTAAGATGTGTTGAGACTGTTTTATAAAATTGGTTGGTGATAATGCATATTAGACATTATAATCTTCCGGACCCCTGTTAGCAGAAATATTCCATTACTGGACCGCTTTGAATTTTAATTGAATACCCCTGCTCTAGTAGCAGAGAGAGTGCAGGGGCATATGGTAGTCTAGTCTGCCTGACTCATTGATCCTTTCTATGACTGAGGTTTGTGCATGTTAGAATCTATGGCTTCAACCATGGCTCTGAAATATCAGTTTTGTCTTGGATATATGATATTCTCTAAACTATACAGCTTATATAACGGGTTATTTGAATTGGTTATTTCATCTCCCACTGGACCACTGTACTACTGAATAAACCTATCACTGATCAGATAGTACTATCCACTCCTATTACCCAGCAGTAGGGAAGTCCTTTCAATTATGTTATTCATTTCACAATTAGTAATCTCATAGGTTTATATTTAATAATATAGTCTAAATACTCTTATGATTTAGTCATACAAACAGGTGGAGTGTAAATTGATATCGCACCTGCCATGGCTCCAGTCCTTTCAAATTTCCACAGCTGTGCCCGCTGAAAGGCCCTCTCCCTGGCTCACACTTCAGCATGTCATCAAGGGCGTACGCCAGAGCATACACAGCCTTGTACACATTATACTCTGGTCTGAGGTTTGAAATGTCCAAAAACTCAGTCTCCACATTCTCCAGATCTTCCTGTCCAGTGCATAATGCTCCCCCAGCTTCTAACCAACCTGCTGGAGGTGGTGCAAATCTACACTGAAACGTGTATTCCCAAAACTGGTTTACCTGAGATATATTTATTCACGTTAATGTTTTGTTATAGTTAATGACAATATAGTATTCTTGCAATTACAAGATCAGATTCGACTTTAAAACTCTTACTGTGCTATTTCCATATCTGTTGTCATGGTGTTGGTCAGGACGTGTTTGTAGGAGGAATTCCCTGAGCCCTGGTATTTCTCCTCGACGGATGGCGATGCCCAGTGTGCCACCAAGGTATGGCATAAGGTGGGGGGTCTGGAGCACAGCAGCTGCTGTCCAAGCTTCGCTTGCCATCCACTGCAGGCCCGTCACATTTTGCCTCACCACCTGTGGATTATATTAAATATATAACTAGGGTCTAGTGTTCAGAAACAGTTGGTGTCTTGTCTCACTCATTCATACATAGATGTAATCCTATATGTTACACAGTATTACTGTATGAGCAAAGTGATCTATATCATCATAACTAGAGTTCTGTATAATATGTCTCAAATGATCTCACTCTAAAACCAAAAAAAACAGGACCTTTAACAAATAAGAGGTGTGACTTCTTCAAAATTATGTTTGTCACAGACTTATATATTATTGTAACTTCTTTCAGTTTGACAATAAAACATTACATTTTATAAAGTAGTAATTAAGTTAAACCTAACCTCTTCCATGAGGTTAATCATGTGACTCTGATGTGCAAACACTATGACCACACGAGCTGTGGACTTCTTCATCACATCCACAATCCTCTTTAGTTCAGCTTGCTCATAGCCCCAGGGCAAAATTTCTAAGTAGGCCAGACAGCCTCCACCAGACTGAGCCAGGTCAGACTGGAAGGAACGGGCAGCGTGATGTCCATAGTCATCGTCACTGATCAGCAGACCTGCCCAAGTCCAGCCAAAGCGGTTTAGAATCTGAATCATAGCATGCACCTGAGTGAGCAAGGAAGGAAAAGTGTTTAGTGTACAGAATATGTTTTTCATTGCAGTGAGGAGATATCTTTCTGAGTCTGACTGCATGCTTTCTTTTCTGCATTCTCATTTTGCTGATAGATGGTCACCTGGAAAGCATCACTTGGGATCGTCCTAAAGAAGGATGGAAACTTCTGCCGGTCACTCAGGCAGGAACATGTTGCAAAATAACTCACCTGTGAAAGATACAGACTGTACATCCTAAAACCATTCAAAGCCTTTTCCGGCTCTTTTAAAGGTTGATTACTCTGTGCTGTCAACTGGCAATACAATTAAAATTGAATTAAAATGATCCAAAAGAAAACTTACCATGGGTACTCTGTACAAACCTAAGACAGTGGAGATGGCAATAGAACGTGTAGAGGAAGAATCACCCACAACCCCTAGGACTGGAGGGGATCCTTCACAGGTCTCTTGTAATATAAATTGCTCCTCTTGACCACTGACTAACGACAACGCTGCACGGAATCCAATCCCTAGATTGCCACAGTTATCATAAAGGCTGTATCCCAGAGTCACATTGGGTAGAAGGTTGGGGTTTCTGCTGATCTCATGAATAGCAAAGGCCATGGTCTGGACCTGCCTGAATCCTAGAACATCAAAACTAACAGAAGAAATACATCTGTTTACTAATTTAAAGTACAACATAACTGTGCAACAATGTACATGTTACACAACTACTGATTTTGCAACTAATTAAGCCAGTTGAAAAGAAACAAGGATTACAATACTTAATTTAAACTGTGCAAAAAACAAGTTTAAAACTGCAAAAAATACACAGTGTAATTATGTAAGACTAATATTTGATTATGAAAAATACATTTGATAAATAGGATTGATTTTCCTTAGTTTCTCCTTCCTGCTGTTTCCCTGACAGACTCACCCATGGCAGGAAGGCTGTTGTGGCTCTGAGGTAAAAGACAGGTCAGGAAAGACAGAAAAGAAGTGGATTTGAAACAGTCCACCGAGAACCACATCTCCAGCCTTGTGCATCCCATTTAGATGAAACTGTCCCTGTAACTGGCAGGAGGAGGAGGAATAAAGAGGGGAGGACACAGCAGAAGAAAAGTGCAAATACAACAACATGAAATACATGAGCAAGAGAAAGTTGATCTCTAAAAATGTCCGCATGACTTTCCTCCTGTTTACCCCTTTTCTGAGCCCAGTCAGTTTTATTGCTGTCAGCTCCTTTTATTGACTTGCAGTATTGTTTAATCTTTCGCACCACCCATCAGTGCATAAGCAAAAGTAGGGGCAGGGCCGAAAATGTATTTCATTTTTGATTGAGTTTGTAATGAGGCAGAATTGATTTGTGTGCTTTTAACAACATCTAACCAAGGCCATGTTCGTAAACTTTCCAACTCAAAGTTAAATTCCAGTGACTGACAGAAGTTTATGCAGCACTTCAATGCTTCTGACATATATATTTATGTTCTTTGGTGTAACCCTAACAACAAGATTAGCCTACTGAAAATGAATTAAAAATACCTTGAAGTGTAAACTGACAGGTGCAGAGGCTACAATGTGGGAGAGTGGACGTGGCAAGGATGAGTACTTGACTATTGAGATGAGGTGCAACTGGTGTGGCTCTGCTCTGACTCTAGCACACCTGTCTCCACTCAATCAGTCACACACACACACACACACACACACACACACACACACACACACACACACACACACACACACACACACACACAGGGAGAGAGCCACTTAGGGGGTGGAAGCAGAGATAAGGAGGAGACACAGGAACATAGTCCAGGAGATGTGTAACTTGGTCCACATGTTAAATTTGGGACCCTAAGCATTTTCAGAAATGGAGTATTTGCAAAAAACACCTCTTGGCTGCTATTTTACTTTCCACAAAAACAAAACACGATAACACAGAATAGGTGATCTCTACCCTGGATGGTCAAAGACGACAGTGACACTATATATAACATCATAAACTGTGAATAGTTAATTATGTTTTCAATGATGTGAGAAGGAAATCACAGAATCTACAAATCTTTAGACTTTATAGTAGTATTGCATGCATGTTGTGAATAGTTTTAAAAGCTTCATCCTTTTGTTCATTCAGTTCATTCAACCCTGATAATACAGTGACTTTAAAGAGAAGAACAATATTCAATATGTCCAGTCCTTGTGTACTAAATTTCTTTATTTTTACAAAAAACAAAATGACCACAAAATATTATGTGTGGAGGGTAAATGTTAAACATTAGTAACAATTACTCAAATACACTGTAGATGCCAATGTTTTAGACATTTTAATATACTTTCTGGCCAGTCAGTTTTGGAATATAACAATTGATGAAATTTCAAGACACTCACAGTCAACTTTCAACTCTGATGCCTGTATTTGACTCAGGAAAAGTAATAAACGATTTCTTCTTTTAAAGACAAACCTTTTGACATTTAATATTTGGAAATGTAGGAGCTGAGAGAAGCTTTCTGTGTTTGGGGGCAATGTAAAAATAGGTGAGTGTACCTTTAAGTTCACATTAGCTCCAGACAGGCCAAAAATAAATGCAAATAATGAAGTCAAATAAACTGAGATATTTAGCATAATTTATTCAGGGAAAGTAAAAAATAATCAGGTCTGAGGTTAACTTACACCAATAAATGTTTGAAAGGAGTAATAGCATTTGGATTGCAAATACTTTGCATTTCAACTACATCCTGGAAAGAAAAACTTGTGTTTAAGTATTCTCACACGTGATCCAAGTGGTAAGAGATTTCCTATTCAGATAATTTTTTTTGGCATCAGTCCTGCTTTCTCAATATGTTAACAAAGATATTAGCCTACTATTAGCCTACTTTTCTACCTGTATTTTTGTATTATGTAGAGAAAAAAGATTAATTCCATCTCATGAAATTAATTGCAGTTTTATTATTCAATGCCCCGTCCCATGATTGCTTTCTTGGTGTTCTGCTCTGGTTTCAGCAGGATTATGTAACATTTGGGTCCAAACAGTGCTCCCAAAAGGCCAAAACTGGAGCCCAAGATTGCAAATACCTCCACTGCATCTGCATATTTGCCTGGAGAGCTGATATAAGCAGGGACAAAGGCCACCCACACAGCACAAAAGATCAGCATGCTGAATGTGATGACTTTGGCCTCATTGAAACTATCTGGAAGATTCCTTGAAATGAATGCAATCAGAAAACTGAGGATAGCCAGTAAGCCAATATAGCCCAGTAACACTGCAAACCCAACAGTGGACCCAACTACACACTCATAAACTATCTTGTCACTATAGTATTGAGTGTTTTTATGAGGAGCTGGTGAGGCAGATACAAGCCAGGCAGCGCAGACTGCTGCCTGAATAGAAGTGAGAACAATAACTGTCCCTCTCTGCTGCAAAACACCAAACCACTTCAGACTGGCTCCACCTCCTGGCTTGGAAGCCTTGAACACAGCCAGAACCACCATGGTTTTCACCAGGATGCACGAGACGCAAAGCACAAAGCTGATCCCAAATACTGCATGTCTCAGCTGGCATGTCCATAGACTGGGACGGCCGATAAACAGCAGTGAACACAGGAAACATAACTTAAGTGACAGCAACAGCTGGAAGCTCAGTTCTGAATTGTTGGCGCGTACTATAGGTGTACTGCGATGATGGATAAAGATCCCCAGGACAATAGTGCAGATAAATGTTCCCAGCAATGAGGTGGCTGTCAAGCAGATACCCAGAGGCTCATGGTAGGAGAGGAACTCTGTTGTCTTAAGAACACAGCGGTCACGATGGGGGCTGGACCAATAGTCCTCTAGACAACTGGTGCACTCCATGGAGTCTATGAAAAAAGGGACAGTCTTGAGATCCATTTTTATATTATATCTCCAACTTGCAATGTTCTAAAAGTCAGTACCAACCAGTCTTATTGCTGATCTTTCCCTCAGAACAAGGGATGCAGTCAAAACAGCACACAGGTTCCCCTGTCCTTCTGCCCATGCGAGTACCTGGAGGACAGTTCTCACTGCACACTGATTTTGGTGGCTGTAGGAAGAAAAACAAATATCTGTTAGTCTACACTGTGTCCCTATTCTATCTTATACTGCTACAATGTGTTAGCTATGCAGTGTCTGAAAAATCCAAATGAACCTTTTTTGATTTAAAGTTCCAGAAGATTTTGTCTTCCTCAATCGTGAGTTCTTCTCCTTTGAAGGCTGATCTCTTAATCTCACCCACATTCACAAGTTTAGTTCTTCCATCAGGGAGCCACAGCCAGTTCATGATATCATATATTGGTAAGGCATCACCATTTTCATCAAATGAGACTTGATCACCAAATTGTGTGGTGAAGTTGACTTTTTGCAAGTAATACACAAGCTATGAATATCAGAATAAAAGATAGAGGAAAACCAAATTAAAAGAAATATGGCAAACACAGCAGTACCTAGTATTCAAAAATCCAAGTGTACACAATACTTATGAGCGCATGAAGACGTAAAAGGTCCAGTGTGTAACATTAGAAGGATGTGTTCTCACAAATAGACTATATTATCCATATGTATCTTTTCATTTGTGTGTAATCACCTGAATATAGGAATTGTTATATTATTGTTACTTGAGAATTACAATGCCACTGGTCGATTGCATGCGATGTAAATCATATCACATGATACTACTCAGCCAATCAGATCTGTGAACCCTAATAAGCATTATTACTTGAATCAGTGAATGACATACACAGAGGAGACAGACCAGAGAAAAAGTCTGATAAATAAGTGAGACAAAGAAAAGTATTTTCACAAGGTGTGCTCTGAAAAGAGAAAAGTTAGAGAAAATGTCCTTAAGCAAAGGTCCGGAACATCATAATGTCTAACTTGTTGTTGTACCAACATCTGTTTGTAGTCAAAAACTGACTATCAAATCATATAAAGAAGGTATAATTCAAAAATATTTTAACAATATTCTTGTCAGTTTTGACATTGAATTGTAGGGATTATAAATAATGAGTACTCTACTAATAAATGAATGTTCTTTTCTCATTTCAAGTAAAATAAGGGCTGCATTTAGAATTTGGTTTTGAAAAATATGCATCTCAAAATTAAGTGCTTAGTTTTTGAAAAAAAAAAAAAAAGTGTAGCTTCAGTTTCCCCATGACTTTTTCTTTTGTTAATTCCATTCCACATTTTAACAATCTCAACCAATTTTAACAAGAGAAATTGGGAGGAGTTGGATATAAGAGGGAAAGAAAGAGAAAATTAGTTGTTGAACCTGTTCAGTTGTTAAGATGTGTTGAGACTGTTTTATAAAATTGGCTGGTGATAATGCATATTAAACATTATAATCTTCCGGACCCCTGTTAGCAGAAATATTCCATTACTGGACCGCTTTGAATTTTAATTGAATACCCCTGCTCTAGTAGCAGAGAGAGTGCAGGGGCATATGGTAGTCTAGTCTGCCTGACTCATTGATCCTTTCTATGACTGAGGTTTGTGCATGTTAGAATCTATGGCTTCAACCATGGCTCTGAAATATCAGTTTTGTCTTGGATATATGATATTCTCTAAACTATACAGCTTATGTAACGGGTTATTTGAATTGGTTATTTCATCTCCCACTGGACCACTGTACTACTGAATAAACCTATCACTGATCAGATAGTACTATCCACTCCTATTACCCAGCAGTAGGGAAGTCCTTTCAACTATGTTATTCATTTCACAATTAGTAATCTAATAGGTTTATATTTAATAATATAGTCTAAATACTCTTATGATTTAGTCATACAAACAGGTGGAGTGTAAATTGATATCGCACCTGCCATGGCTCCAGTCCTTTCAAATTTCCACAGCTGTGCCCGCTGAAAGGCCCTCTCCCTGGCTCACACTTCAGCATGTCATCAAGGGCGTACGCCAGAGCATACACAGCCTTGTACACATTATACTCTGGTCTGAGGTTTGAAATGTCCAAAAACTCAGTCTCCACATTCTCCAGATCTTCCTGTCCAGTGCATAATGCTCCCCCAGCTTCTAACCAACCTGCTGGAGGTGGTGCAAATCTACACTGAAATGTGTATTCCCAAAACTGGTTTACCTGAGATATATTTATTCACGTTAATGTTTTGTTATAGTTAATGACAATATAGTGTTCTTGCAATTACAAGATCAGATTCGACTTTAAAACTCTTACTGTGCTATTTCCATATCTGTTGTCGTGGTGTTGGTCAGGACGTGTTTGTAGGAGGAATTCCCTGAGCCCTGGTATTTCTCCTCGACGGATGGCGATGCCCAGTGTGCCACCAAGGTATGGCATAAGGTGGGGGGTCTGGAGCACAGCAGCTGCTGTCCAAGCTTCGCTTGCCATCCACTGCAGGTCCGTCACATTTTGCCTCACCACCTGTGGATTATATTAAATATATAACTAGGGTCTAGTGTTGAGAAACAGTTGGTGTCTTGTCTCACTCATTCATACATAGATGCAATCCTATGTGTTACACAGTATTACTGTATGAGCAAAGTGATCTATATCATCATAACTAGAGTTCTGTATAATTTGTCTCAAATGATTTCACTCTAAAACCAAAAAAAACAGGGCCTTTAACAAATAAGAGGTGTGACTTTTTAAAAAATATATTTGTCACAGACTTATATATTATTGTAACTTCTTTCAGTTTGACAATAAAACATTACATTTTATAAAGTAGTAATTAAGTTAAACCTAACCTCTTCCATGAGGTTAATCATGTGACTCTGATGTGCAAACACTATGACCACACGAGCTGTGGACTTCTTCATCACATCCACAATCCTCTTTAGTTCAGCTTGCTCATAGCCCCAGGGCAAAATTTCTAAGTAGGCCAGACAGCCTCCACCAGACTGAGCCAGGTCAGACTGGAAGGAACGGGCAGCGTGATGTCCATAGTCATCGTCACTGATCAGCAGACCTGCCCAAGTCCAGCCAAAGCGGTTTAGAATCTGAATCATAGCACGCACCTGAGTGAGCAAGGAAGGAAAAGTGTTTAGTGTACAGAATATGTTTTTCATTGCAGTGAGGAGATATCTTTCTGAGTCTGACTGCATGCTTTCTTTTCTGCATTCTCATTTTGCTGATAGATGGTCACCTGGAAAGCATCACTTGGGATCGTCCTAAAGAAGGATGGAAACTTCTGCCGGTCACTCAGGCAGGAACATGTTGCAAAATAACTCACCTGTGAAAGATACAGACTGTACATCCTAAAACCATTCAAAGCCTTTTCCGGCTCTTTTAAAGGTTGATTACTCTGTGCTGTCAACTGGCAATACAATTAAAATTGAATTAAAATGATCCAAAAGAAAACTTACCATGGGTACTCTGTACAAACCTAAGACAGTGGAGATGGCAATAGAACGTGTAGAGGAAGAATCACCCACAACCCCTAGGACTGGAGGGGATCCTTCACAGGTCTCTTGTAATATAAATTGCTCCTCTTGACCACTGACTAACGACAACGCTGCACGGAATCCAATCCCTAGATTGACACAGTTATCATAAAGGCTGTATCCCAGAGTCACATTGGGTAGAAGGTTGGGGTTTCTGCTGATCTCATGAATAGCAAAGGCCATGGTCTGGACCTGCCTGAATCCTAGAACATCAAAACTAACAGAAGAAATACAACTGTTTACTAATTTAAAGTACAACATAACTGTGCAACAATGTACATGTTACACAACTACTGATTTTGCAACCAATTAACCCAGTTGAAAAGAAACAAGGATTACAATACTTAATTTAAACTGTGCAAAAAACAAGTTTAAAACTTCATAAATACACAGTGTAGTTATGTAAGACTAATATTTGATTATGAAAAATACATTTGATAAATAGGATTGATTTTCCTTAGTTTCTCCTGCCTGCTGTTTCCCTGACAGACTCACCCATGGCAGGAAGGCTGTTGTGGCTCTGAGGTAAAAGACAGGTCAGGAAAGACAGAAAAGAAGTGGATCTGAAACAGTCCACCGAGAACCACATCTCCAGCTTTGTGCATCCCATTTAGATGAAACTGTCCCTGTAACTGGCAGGAGGAGGAGGAATAAAGAGGGGAGGACACAGCAGAAGAAAAGTGCAAATACAACAACATGAAATACATGAGCAAGAGAAAGTTGATCTCTAAAAATGTCCACATGACTTTCCTCCTGTTTACCCCTTTTCTGAGCCCAGTCAGTTTTATTGCTGTCAACTCCTTTTATTGACTTGCAGTGTTGTTTAATCTTTCGCACCACCCATCAGTGCATAAGCAAAAGTAGGGGCAGGGCCGAAAATGTATTTCATTTTTGATTGAGTTTGTAATGAGGCAGAATTGATTTGTGTGCTTTTAACAACATCTAACCAAGGCCATGTTCGTAAACTTTCCAACTCAAAGTTAAATTCCAGTGACTGACAGAAGTTTATGCAGCACTTCAATGCTTCTGACATATATATTTATGTTCTTTGGTGTAACCCTAACAACAAGATTAGCCTACTGAAAATGAATTAAAAATACCTGGAAGCGTAAACTAACTGGTGCAGAGGCTACAATGTGGGAGAGTGGACGTGGCAAGGATGAGTACTTGCAGAGGTCTCAACTACTGAGATGAGGTGCAACTGGTGTGGCTCTTCTCTGTCTCTAGCACACCTGTCTCCACTCAGTCAGTCACACACACACACACACACACACACACACACACACACACACACACACACACACACACACACACACACACAGGGAGAGAGCCACTTAGGGGGTGGAAGCAGAGATAAGGAGGAGACACAGGAACATAGTCCAGGAGATGTGTAACTTGGTCCACATGTTAAATTTGGGACCCTAAGCATTTTCAGAAATGGAGTATTTGCAAAAAACACCTCTTGGCTGCTATTTTACTTTCCACAAAAACAAAACACGATAACACAGAATAGGTGATCTCTACCCTGGATGGTCAAAGACGACAGTGACACTATATATAACATCATAAACTGTTCAGGTGAATAGTTAACTATGTTTTCAATGTGAGAAGGAAATCACAGAATCTACAAATCTTTAGACTTTATAGTAGTATTGCATGCATGTTGTGAATAGTTTTAAAAGCTTCATCCTTTTGTTCATTCAGTTCATTCAACCCTGATAATACAGTGACTTTAAAGAGAAGAACAATATTCAATATGTCCAGTCCTTGTGTACTAAATTTCTTTATCTTTACAAAAAACAAAATGACCAAAAAATATTATGTGTGGAGGGTTAATGTTAAACATTAGTAACAATTACTCAAATACACTGTAGATGCCAATGTTTTAGACATTTTAATATACTTTCTGGCCAGTCAGTTTTGGAATATAACAATTGATGAAATTTCAAGACACTCACAGTCAACTTTCAACTCTGATGCCTGTATTTGACTCAAGAAAAGTCATAAACGATTGCTTCTTTTAAAGACAAACCTTTTGACATTTAATATTTGGAAATGTAGGAGCTGAGAGAAGCTTTTTGTGTTTGGGGGCAATGTAAAAATAGGTGAGTGTACCTTTAAGTTCACATTAGCTCCAGACAGGTCAAAAATAAATGCAAATAATGAAGTCAAATAAACAGAAATATTTAGCATACTTTATTCAGGGAAAGTAAAAAATAATCAGGTCTAAGATTAACTTACACCAATAAATGTTTGAAAGGAATAATAGCATTTGAATTGCAAATACTTTGCATTTCAACTACATCCTGGAAAGAAAAACTTGTGTTTAAGTATTCTCACACGTGATCCAAGTGGTAAGAGATTTCCTATTCAGATATTTTTTTTTGGCATCAGTCCTGCTTTCTCAGTATGTTAACAAAGATATAAGCCTACTATTAGCCTACTTTTCTACCTGTATTTTTGTATTATGTAGAGAAAAAAGATTAATTCCATCTCATGAAATTAATTGCAGTTTTATTATTCAGTGCCCCGTCCCATGATTGCTTTCTTTGTGTTCTGCTCTGGTTTCAGCAGGATTATGTAACATTTGGGTCCAAACAGTGCCAACAAGAGGCCAAAACTGGAGGCCAAGATTGCAAATACCTCCACTGCATCTGCATATTTGCCTGGAGAGCTGATATAAGCAGGGACAAAGGCCACCCACACAGCACAAAAGATCAGCATGCTGAATGTGATGACTTTGGCCTCATTGAAACTATCTGGAAGATTCCTTGATATGAATGCAATCAGAAAACTGAGGATAGCCAGTAAGCCAATATAGCCCAGTAACACTGCAAACCCAACAGTGGACCCAACTACACACTCATAAACTATCTTGTCATTATAGTATTGAGTGTTTTTATGAGGAGCTGGTGAGGCAGATACAAGCCAGGCAGCGCAGACTGCTGCCTGAATAGAAGTGAGAACAATAACTGTCCCTCTCTGCTGCAAAACACCAAACCACTTCAGACTGGCTCCACCTCCTGGCTTGGAAGCCTTGAACACAGCCAGAACCACCATGGTTTTCACCAGGATGCACGAGACGCAAAGCACAAAGCTGATCCCAAATACTGCATGTCTCAGCTGGCATGTCCATAGACTGGGACGGCCGATAAACAGCAGTGAACACAGGAAACATAACTTAAGTGACAGCAACAGCTGGAAGCTCAGTTCTGAATTGTTGGCGCGTACTATAGGTGTACTGCGATGATGGATAAAGATCCCCAGGACAATAGTGCAGATAAATGTTCCCAGCAATGAGGTGGCTGTCAAGCAGATACCCAGAGGCTCATGGTAGGAGAGGAACTCTGTTGTCTTAAGAACACAGCGGTCACGATGGGGGCTGGACCAATAGTCCTCTAGACAACTGGTGCACTCCATGGAGTCTATGAAAAAAGGGACAGTCTTGAGATCCATTTTTATATTATATCTCCAACCTGCAATGTTTAAAAGTCAGTACCAACCAGTCTTATTGCTGATCTTTCCCTCAGAACAAGGGATGCAGTCAAAACAGCACACAGGTTCCCCTGTCCTTCTGGCCATGCGAGTACCTGGAGGACAGTTCTCACTGCACACTGATTTTGGTGGCTGTAGGAAGAAAAACAAATATCTGTCAGTCTACACTGTGTCCCTATTCTATCTTATACCGCTACAACGTGTTAGCTATGCAGTGTCTGAAAAATCGAAATGAACCTTTTTTGATTTAAAGTTCCAGAAGATTTTGTCTTCCTCAATCGTGAGTTCTTCTCCTTTGAAGGCTGATCTCTTAATCTCACCCACATTCACAAGTTTAGTTCTTCCATCAGGGAGCCACAGCCAGTTCATGATATCATATATTGGTAAGGCATCACCATTTTCATCAAATGAGACTTGATCACCAAATTGTGTGGTGAAGTTGACTTTTTGCAAGTAATACACAAGCTATGAATATCAGAATAAAAGATAGAGGAAAACCAAATTAAAAAAAAATATGGCAAACACAGCAGTACCTAGTATTCAAAAATCCAAGTGTACACAATACTTACGAGCGCATGAAGACGTAAAAGGTCCAGTGTGTAACATTAAAAGGATGTGTTCTCACAAATAGACTATATTATCCATATGTATCTTTTCATTTGCGTATAATCACCTGAATATAGGAGTTGTTATATTATTGTTACTTGAGAATTACAATGCCACCGGTCAATTGCATGCGATGTAAATCATATCACATGATACTACTCAGCCAATCAGATCTGTACACCCTAATAAGCATTATTACTTGAATCAGTGAATGACATACACAGAGGAGACAGACCAGAGAAACAGTCCGATAAATAAGTGAGACAACGAAAAGTATTTTCACAAGGTGTGCTCTGAAAAGAGAAAAGTTAGAGAAAATGTCCTTAAGCAAAGGTCCGGAACATCATAATGTCTAACTTGTTGTTGTACCAACATCTGTTTGTAGTCAAAAACTGACTATCAAATCATATAAAGAAGGTATAATTCAAAAATATTTTAACAATATTCTTGTCAGTTTTGACATTGAATTGGAGGGATTATAAATAATGAGTACTCTATTAATAAATGAATGCTCTTTTCTCATTTCATGTAAAATAAGGGCTGCATTTAGAATTTGTTTTTGAAAAATATGCATCTCAAAATGAAGTGCTTAGTTTTAGAAAAAATGAATAAAAAGTGTATCTTCAGTTTCCCCATTACTTTTTTTTTTTGTTAATTCCATTCCACATTTTAACAATCTCAACCAATTTTAACAAGAGACATTGGGAGGAGTTGGATATAAGAGGGAAAGAAAGAGAAAATTAGTTGTTGAACCTGTTCAGTTGTTAAGATGTGTTGAGACTGTTTTATAAAATTGGCTGGTGATAATGCATATTAAACATTATAATCTTCCAGACCCTTGTTAGCAGAAATATTTCATTACTGGACCGCTTTGAATTTGAATTGAATACCCCTGCTCTAGTAGCAGAGAGAGTGCAGGGGCATATGGTAGTCTAGTCTGCCTGACTCATTGATCCTTTCTATGACTGAGGTTTGTGCATGTTAGAATCTATGGCTCCAACCATGGCTCTGAAATATCAGTTTTGTCTTGGATATATGATATTCTCTAAACTATACAGCTTATATAACGGGTTATTTGAATTGGTTATTTCATCTCCCACTGGACCACTGTACTACTGAATAAACCTATCACTGATCAGATAGTACTATCCACTCCTATTACCCAGCAGTAGGGAAGTCCTTTCAACTATGTTATTCATTTCACAATTAGTAATCTCATAGGTTTATATTTAATAATATAGTCTAAATACTCTTATGATTTAGTCATACAAACAGGTTAAGTGTAAATTGATATCGCACCTGCCATGGCTCCAGTCCTTTCAAATTTCCACAGCTGTGCCCGCTGAAAGGCCCTCTCCCTGGCTCACACTGCAGCATGTCATCAAGGGCGTACGCCAGAGCATACACAGCCTTGTACACATTATACTCTGGTCTGAGGTTTGAAATGTCCAAAAACTCAGTCTCCACATTCTCCAGATCTTCCTGTCCAGTGCATAATGCTCCCCCAGCTTCTAACCAACCTGCTGGAGGTGGTGCAAATCTACACTGAAATGTGTATTCCCAAAACTGGTTTACCTGAGATATATTTATTCACGTTAATGTTTTGTTATAGTTAATGACAATATAGTATTCTTGCAATTACAAGATCAGATTCGACTTTAAAACTCTTACTGTGCTATTTCCATATCTGTTGTCGTGGTGTTGGTCAGGACGTGTTTGTAGGAGGAATTCCCTGAGCCCTGGTATTTCTCCTCGACGGATGGCGATGCCCAGTGTGCCACCAAGGTATGGCATAAGGTGGGGGGTCTGGAGCACAGCAGCTGCTGTCCAAGCTTCGCTTGCCATCCACTGCAGGCCCGTCACATTTTGCCTCACCACCTGTGGATTATATTAAATATATAACTAGGGTCTAGTGTTCAGAAGCAGTTGGTGTCTTGTCTCACTCATTCATACATAGATGCAATCCTATGTGTTACACAGTATTACTGTATGAGCAAAGTGATCTATATCATCATAACTAGAGTTCTGTATAATATGTCTCAAATGATCTCACTCTAAAACCAAAAAAAACAGGGCCTTTAACAAATAAGAGGTGTGACTTCTTCAAAATTATGTTTGTCACAGATTTATATATTATTGTAATTTCTTTCAGTTTGACAAATAAAACATTACATTTTATAAAGTAGTAATTAAGTTAAACCTAACCTCTTCCATGAGGTTAATCATGTGACTCTCATGTGCAAACACTATGACCACACGAGCTGTGGACTTCTTCATCACATCCACAATCCTCTTTAGTTCAGCTTGCTCATAGCCCCAGGGCAAAATTTCTAAGTAGGCCAGACAGCCTCCACCAGACTGAGCCAGGTCAGACTGGAAGGAACGGGCAGCGTGATGTCCATAGTCATCGTCACTGATCAGCAGACCTGCCCAAGTCCAGCCAAAGCGGTTTAGAATCTGAATCATAGCACGCACCTGAGTGAGCAAGGAAGGAAAAGTGTTTAGTGTACAGAATATGTTTTTCATTGCAGTGAGGAGATATCTTTCTGAGTCTGACTGCATGCTTTCTTTTCTGCATTTTCATTTTGCTGATAGATGGTCACCTGGAAAGCATCACTTGGGATCGTCCTAAAGAAGGATGGAAACTTCTGCCGGTCACTCAGGCAGGAACATGTTGCAAAATAACTCACCTGTGAAAGATACAGACTGTACATCCTAAAACCATTCAAAGCCTTTACTGGATCTTTTAAAGGTTGATTACTCTGTGCTGTCAACTGGCAATACAATTAAAATTGAATTAAAATGATCCAAAAGAAAACTTACCATGGGTACTCTGTACAAACCTAAGACAGTGGAGATGGCAATAGAACGTGTAGAGGAAGAATCACCCACAACCCCTAGGACTGGAGGGGATCCTTCACAGGTCTCTTCTAATATGAACTGCTCTTCTTGACCACTGACTAACGACAACGCTGCACGGAATCCAATCCCTAGATTGACACAGTTATCATAAAGGCTGTATCCCAGAGTCACATTGGGTAGCAGGTTGGGGTTTCTGTTGATCTCATCAATAGCAAAGGCCATGGTCTGGACCTGCCTGAATCCTAAAACATCAAAACTAACAGAAGAAATACAACTGTTTACTTATTTAAAATACAACATAACTGTCCAACAATGTACATGTTACACTACTACTGATTTTGCAACCAATTAAGCCAGTTGAAAAGAAACAAGGATTACAATACTTAATTTAAACTGTGCAAAAAACAAGTTTAAAATTGCATAAATACACAATGTAATTATTTAAGACTAATATTTGATTATGAAAAATACATTTGATAAATAGGATTGATTTTCCTTAGTTTCTCCTTCCTGCTGTTTCCCTGACAGACTCACCCATGGCAGGAAGGCTGTTGTGGCTCTGAGGTAAAAGACAGGTCAGGAAAGACAGAAAAGAAGTGGATTTGAAACAGTCCACCGAGAACCACATCTCCAGCTTTGTGCATCCCATTCAGATGAAACTGTCCCTGTAACTGGCAGGAGGAGGATGAATAAAGAGGGGAGGACATAGCAGAAGAAAAGTACAAATACAACAACATGAAATACATGAGCAAGAGAAAGTTGATCTCTAAACATGTCCACATGACGTTACTCCTGTTTACCCCTTTTCTGAGCCCAGTCAGTTTTATTGCTATGTCAACCCCTTTTATTGACTTGCAGTATTGTATAATCTTCTGCACCACCCATCAGTGCATAAGCAAAAGTAGGGGCAGGGCCTAAAATGTATTTAATGTGTGATTGATTTTGTAGGTTGATTTTGTGCACTTTTAACAATATCTACCCATGGCCATAGCAGTTTTTCTTAACCACAGTTAAGTTGTGGATGACTGCATCCCTCATAGCAAAACTGGTCTTGCCCCGCGACAACCCACGCGGCCCGTTATACTCGGCCCATATACAGAAATGAATTTCACATGCTGTCCAGATCTAGTAGCTACACATTGTCCATGACATTGCCATATCTCAGCCAACTAGGAGGCCCTATCATGGCTGTTGGACCAGTTTCAGCTTAGGTCCCAGATGTCAGGTTTGACTAAGCTTTAACAAAAACAAATAATAAATAAATATATATATATATATATATATATATATATATATATATATTTTTTTTTTTTTTTTTTTTTTTTTGCCTTTTATTGCCTTTATTATAGTGACAGCTGAAGATAGACAGGAAAGGGGGGGCAGGTCAGATTCGAACCCGGGCTGCTGCAGCAACTCTGTACATGGGTCACCAGCTCTACCGACTGAGCACCCATAACAGGGCACCCATATAACAAATGTTTATTGATTTTTTACACAACACCATTTGCAACACTGTTATTTGTCAAACAATCTCTTTCTTCTCTTCAACTCCTCTGTTCCAACATGGGACCAGAACAGGGCCAGCTATGGTTGTACAGTTGGCTGAGATATGGCTATATCATGGGCAGTATGTGGCTACCAAATCTCGGCCACATGTGGACTGTAATTCATTGCTGTATGGACCAGACCAATTTTGTGGAAATGTTTGAGGTCGACTGATATTTGCAAGACGGTCATATTAAGCGTTGATAAGTCATATTAGTTTAACTTTGACATGTAAGTTATGTTGTAAAGTACACAGACTGTTTCACCTCAACTCAACATCTGCTTGCATTGTTGCAAAATACAAGTTTTCTTCAGAATTGCTCTTCAGTTTAAAACATATGCACATATAGTATATGTTTCAGAAGAGCCCATTTGTACTGCGTATAATCCCAAATGTATGTGTGTGACAACCATACCAAATTAAACTCACAAAATGCTTAAAACAGAGTATGTGGATGTTAATATCCCACATTAATGAGTTTAAGTTTAATCAAATGTCCACTAGATGGTAGCAAATGATGAAATAACACCTCTTCCTATTTACTTTTTATTGCACTGTTTCTGTTTGATGGATGCCTATTGTATCTGTCTGACACACAGTAACTTATAAAATATTAAATATGATCAGTTTTGCAAATAAAATGTGTCCATTGCAGGTAATCCCATTAGACTGCCGTCTGTCTAATTTGCCATGCTATAGATTTGCTCTTTAGAGTGTTTGTTAAATACTACGTTGGCGCACCTTCACACACACTCACATTGTCTTAAGTCTTAAAGTACAACATGGTGACTGTATTTTTATATTTACCGGAAGAAACCTATGAGGGAGGTCTAAATATTTATTTAAACTCGCTACATTAATAGTGATTGCATACACATACTAGAAAATACTGCCTAACCCAAACCCAAGAAAGCATCTTATTTGGGAGGGATTTAAGAAAAACACATTGCAAATTGAACTCTAACATAATGAGGATAATATGAATTTCATAGTCTCCTGCATTAAAATACTGATTAAAATTAGGCAACCATCACGTGCAATTAAAATAATTAAGACAGACACTTTAAATCAGCGAAAATTAATTTCCATTCAGGCTTTAGAAAACAATTATAACAATTAATGCAAAAATACCAAAACGTCTTTTATTTTTTCTGTATAATGTCCAGCCATTACCTAGTTATGCTATTTTGAATGTCAGTGGGGTTGGGTATTTTATTATTTCACTTTTTGATAATTCTTTTTAGAAATGAAATTGAGAGTTAATAAGGGCTATGGGGTTAATCTGTAGATTTAATAACAAATATTATTGCCATTTATGTTCATGAAGATTAAAAGCCATTTAGTTTATTGGAATGACAGGCAGGGTTGTGAAGGGCAATCGTAGACCTGCAGAGTCCTGTGGAGCACGACGGATGTGGACAGGCCGACAGGAGGCCCGGGCGACAATTGACACAGCGCATTGGGAGACCTACCTGGAGAGCCAATAGGAAGTGAGGATGGTGAGAAGAAGACTGAGGCCCAGGCATCAGTCAGTTGCCCAATGGGGCAACAACCGGTCACACCTCTGCTGTGTGGCCTGAAAACCACCCCAGCAAGAACCCCTCAGCATCTAGAGTCAAACAAGCTATGTGCTCACCCCTGACACTGAGTGGCCCAGATGGGCTGGCAAACCTGTAATGATCCTTGCGCAAGTTCACTTATGAAAACCTTGATACAACGTTTACTTCCTGAAGATAGTCAAGTATGATTGTCTGCTCAGTGCTTCGCCATAGGCCATGACAAACTTCGGTGGGCCCCTTTCAAGGACCTCACTAAACTGTCAAAGGGTGGTGACAACATGAGCTTATGACCTGCCTCTTGGTGAAGGACAGATGGTGATCCATTGTATTGTGGATGTACATATGACCAAACATTTGCATGACAGTACTTTTTAAGATTGTATTTGGTTTTATTGTATATCAGTGTTTTTTTGGGGGGTTTGATGGTTAAACAAACATTTCTAGGCCTTTATATAGATTTATAGTGGCTTATTCTACTGGCAGGAGTACAGAGAATATAAAAACATTTTAATGTCATAATGTATATTCTGACAGCTTTGATTACAGAAAATTATACACTATATAAAGGAATCAGAATGCATGGAAATTGAGACTATTAGACCATTAGGAAAATGTTTACTGTGCTCATAAATCAAGAGTGAACAGTATCAGTGTGTTATTGCAGCCAATGGAGCTCTCCCTGCTGGCCTTTACATGGAATGCAGGTTTTAAGACACTTGCACGTTGGCTTCAATTTTCAGACCCGGAAGCTCTGTTCATTATATATACTGTCAATGGGTTTAGATTATGCACAGTGTCACCTCCCTAGTAGCAAATTTATTGGTTATTAAATCAATATTTACCATTGTGCTATCACTATAAAAGTATCTGCTGGTGTTTCTGCTAAATGACCAGACACAAACAGCATTAATAATGTAACCCTACTATTTTATTAAAATGTTTTATTGCTTCTTGTTTCATCTGGTTATGATCATTGTTGAATGCAAAATATAAAGTGGATCCATAATAAACTTAAAGTGCTAGTTTTATGCTTTTGTGGTGGCTCGACCCATGATTGCTTTCTTTGTGTTTCTCTCTGGTCTCAGTAGGATTATGTAACATTTTGGTCCAAACAGTGCCACCAAGAGGCCAAAACTGGAAGCCAGGATGGCAAATACCTCCACTGCATCTGCATATTTGCCTGGTGAGTTGACGTAAGCAGGGACAAAGGCCACCCACACAGCACAGAAAATCAGCATGCTGAAAGTGATGAGCTTGGCCTCATTGAAGTTGTCTGGAAGATTCCTTGCCAGGAAGGCTAACAGGAAGCTAAGGATTGCCAGTACACCGATATAGCCAAGTAACACAGTAAAACCAACTGTAGACCCAACTACACTCAAAAAATAATTTGTTCAATGTACTTAATATAGTTATGTCAACAATTTCCACAAAACTGTGTTGTGTTCAAACTAATTTAATACTATAATTACAGAGAAAATAATGAACTTATGTGAAACCAACAAGACTGTATTAAGTAACTTCAATATTATCTGGTCAAGTTAGCCTTAATTGATCAGGCAGTGTTCAGCTAACTAAACAGGCATTCATTACACTGACCTAACTCACTAATTTATGTGTAACTCAGCTGCATTGAGTAACACTAATTGAACAACCCCTTGTAGTTCCAACTAAACTGACTTGAATAATCAGTACTTACATAGTTTTCATTGTTATCAAGCTAGTGAATAATGTTGGACTTACTAAACCTAGTTATGTCAACAATTTCCACACAATGTAGTTAAGTAAATTCAAATTACAATACCTTAGTTCTGTGAAAAATATTATTTATTGCCAATGGAAAACTACAACAATCACAAACAAAACAAACAAACAAATTTTAAACCACAAACTTTGAATTTGCGTGAGTTATACCTTAAAATTGCTCCTGCATATCAAGCAAACCATTTTTCAACATGTATAGCTTATTTTTATTTCCCCATTTCTAAATAAAAATGTTTATATTAAAATGTTTTTATGCTATAAAATACTAAATTTTGTTTACAGTTAAATTTGTATAAAATGCCCAATGAAAACAAAAATCTCTTACAGGACCTACAAAACCAAACCAAAACTTAAAGCTATATTCTTTAAGAAGCAGGCAGAATGAACATGGCTTTTTTCCCTCACAATTACTGAACACTGTACAATGAAACATTAGATACTGATTTTTTAAAGATCCATCCTATTCATGTAGAACCATCTACATGAATAGGGTGAACAAATGTCAAGTAAAAATACTTCAAAATTATCTTTTCCTCCCTGCCACTTCAGCATTGTAGGGGTAAAAAAACAAACAAATCAGTGCAGTGTTTTCTAAAATTAAATCACAAAGGAAAAAAAGGAAAAATAAAAAAGTAGTCCAACGTACATTTTCAACAGACAGTACCAAATCTTATGAACAGGAACTTGGTCAACGTTTGATCACAGCACCATAAACACGATTTCGATTTGTTTCTCTCATCCTCCTTGCTACAACTTTCAATATTCACCCATCACTCTCCATTTCACATTGTTGATCTCCACTTCTGCAGCTGACGTGAATTCAAACTTCTCATTTGTGTTTTTCAAGTTTGTTATTGTCTCTTTTGTAAACATTTTCTCAACTCTGTTAAACATTTAGTGCATCTGATCCACTCTTCACAGTTCACAGTTCACAGTTCAACATGCAGATCCAAAAATCAGTTTTCTGCCAGATGGTTTGGGATGGAATTTGTCCTCCAAGTTTCCTCTGTGCTGCTCAGGAGCACTACACTCTAAAATGTTCCTTCAAATAGTTTGTTCTTTAGCACTTGAGCCTTTGTTGAAAGTTTGTTGCCATCTAGTTCCATCACAAGTTTTTGCAGAACCTCAAATGTGTACTTCAGGTTTGTTGGATAGCTCAGGTCCAGTGAGTACATCAGGCCAAACAAAATGGCGACTGCATTTGCAGTGTTATCAAGGTCATGGAGCACTTCCACACCTTCAATGATTATTCCAACATCTGCCAGGCCATCTGTAGACTCTGCACCTTCCATCTTTATGGCAAAGATTCCCAGGACTGTCTGGTCCATAGCCTCCTGGTTGTCTTCAACATCCTCAAAAACAGAACAAATACACCTTCAGTTACAATATACACACCATTTATTATCCATCCAGCCTCCAATAATACCTTAAGACAGTAGTTCACAAACTGCTTTTAATGTGATTTCAATGAGGGAATTTTACTATGGAAGCATGTCCCAAATCTTTCTGTCTGTTAGAATGTCAGGCAATCTGATGCATTTTTCTTGTTGTCCATAAATGTCATGTTTGGATCCAAGACACTAAGGAACTGCCTGCTAAGAAGTTTTGTGTGTGTACCCTAAGCCTGCATGATATCTTATTCGTCTGTGTGATAGACTTGTCAAAAACTTCTAAAATAACAATCACATTTTCAGTTTCTGGAGAGAAAGTACAGTAGAAACCAAAGGCCAAAATACTTACCATGTACTCTCTTATGAGATTTTCAGGGTCTTCATTGAGGTAAACCATTAGTGCTTTCAGTACACAGGCTCTTCTTGTTTCAACAGCATCATTCTACAGCAGAGAACAAGGGAAGTGTGTAAGAGTAGTTATATTGGTATTGCATTGTGCAGCAATTACCACTACAGATCATCACTGCTCAGCCAAACTGGTCAGACTACTAATTTTCCGCCCTACAGTGGCCAGCTGGTTCGTCTTCATCATAAAAAATAAATTAAATAAAAAGTACCTTATCCAAGTCTGCCATGATAGTCCTTATTTTCCGCCCTGCTGCTCCTCCTTTTTTTTGAAGATTGTAATCAGCCGTGTAGAATGATGATCCAGCTGTTGCATGAATTTCGATCTCAGTGGTACAGTGGTGATGCAAGTAAAGTCTGCTTCTACCTACAGACATTTAACAAAGTATAAAAATATCAACACAATACAGCTCAAAGGCAATAATAATCAAATTACTGGACTAACGAAATGTTATTGTGACTTCCTAAGATGAAAATTTTGTCACATGATCAGGTATTGTGTGGATCATTAAATTAATGCAATATAGGACTACAACAAGGATATCCCTTAGTTATTTTTCCCAAAAGTTATAATTTTCACAGATATGATTCTGTTACCCAGTTCCAATGACCACCACATGCTTGCAGTACAACAAATTTGACACAATGCTTTTCTGGAAAATTACATCACATGAATAAAGACACTTCACCTTGCATTTAATAAATTCATAATTCTAATTTTCACCTTTGGGTGAAGATCCTCCAAAAGAACAATTTAATGAATCTGCTGTGGCATTTTTCACAATTCCAGCTTTTAAATCATTCAGTGTATATGTCCTGTGTTTTTGTTCTTGTGGGTTTGGTATGTTCCGTAAATATTTGTTTGAAAGGAACAATTCTCAAAATGCAACATATAGTTTCGTGTTTTTTTAGATGGCTATTAACATGAGTTAAAAATTCTTTCAATGAAGCAATGTGGCTATTTGAACAATGGTGGCAGTTGAATGTTGTGCAATATACTGATATTTGAGAGGTCTGATCAAAATGTGATCTACCCAGGTGACTTCGCAGTGCATTCCAAGTTTTAAATGTGCACAGGCAATTTGAATATGTGCATGGATAAGGGTGTTTGCGGCCAAAGTGGCCATGTTTTAACCTATAGTGCTTCAATAACTGATACCTTGTCGTTTCCTCTGCAGCACACTCTTTACACTTCCACATTCATAATGCTGGAAATGAAACACAACCAAAAAAAAAAAATTACTATCCCATATACAGTATTAGATTTGAACATCTGTGGATACTTAAAGGTTAAGTCTGGATGTATTACTTCGTAACTGTACTTACCACTACTGAAGAGCCACAAACAAATGCAGACTGTCCAGTCCTCAAGCTCACAAATGTATGGAAGACCTGTAAAATATAAATACAGTCTATTTAATATCAGTTAGACTTATGATAAGCAAACAGTTATAACTTGAACATATTGAGAGCAAACACATGTTTAGTTTTACAGTTGGGATAGCACTGAAACCTGAAAGTGATATATCATTCAACACATAACCAGCTCTGGGTGTGGTAAAGAAAGCATTCTTTGTTTTATATATAATTGGCTATTCATTAGTAATATTATCAATATTTTCATGCATTTTCAGGACTCTATCATCCACATTTAGTTATGTATTATTAATGATACAGAAGAGCCTTTTGTATTCATAAACATATACATGCAGAAATTAATGTTCTTCTAAAATATTTGGGAATATATTACATGAGTAATGTTTTTAAAACTCCTGCAGTACAATCATCTGACAGTCCGGCGTGTGCTCCCTGCCTTGCTCATTCAAACAGCCTATCATATCCCTGAATGATATGAGAGACAGGCAAACAGCCAATCATTTAACAGCTATGTAGTTCAGTAGTGTCAAAACAGCTGTAGTGAGAACATAAGGCTAAAGAAGCAGAATGGTAACCAGTAGACCGTTATTGTGCGTCTGCCCCAATTCTGAAGCAGGCAGCAACAGTTACGTAGTGGTGGAAAACTAATCATACTAGTTTAAAATTTCCTTTGTATTATCATTCAGGCTAAGGCTAAACAACGGTCCAAAAGTCACTTTTCTGTCACAACATACAGCAACATCTGACGTATTTTTCAAACTCTGTTTTCCTCAAAGGCACTGTGACTGCATAGTATATTTTATCACAAAATTTGGCCCATAATATACTTACACACAGAGCTATATTCCTTTGCAAATGCTGACTCAGTTCTGAGTGATCAGCGCAGTCTGTCCTGACGGAGCTCCCTCACTCTTGGTCGCCCACTCACTCACTCGCTAGCATAAAAAAAAAAAGTCACTTAACTAGCTTACCATTAGCTGCTGGCCTGCAGCTTAAATACAAGCTAATGACACTGTTTTTAACTAAGCTGTTAAAAAACTTATGGTCCCAAACTTGTAAACCACCAACACAATTTTTAAGGTCACCTTACCTTGCTACCAGGAGCTCTGCTGCCCATACAATGAATTGTTAACAAAAAAAAAAAAAAAAATGCCATTAAAACTAAACCAATGTAAGGTTGCATTTGGTGAGATGCTAAACTAGAATTCCAGAGTTAAATTGTTATTTTAATGTATGTCTGTCATATGGCATTTTGTTAATTGGCTAGCTTGTTAGCGAGCTAGCATGAGCTAAAATGTGCTCATATATGCTAGATTTTCGCAAGACAAGTAAAGTAGCACCACCAATATCACTCTCTAACCATCCACAAATGTTAAAACATCAAAAAATATACTTACTCAGACAGAGATAGATGTCATTTGATGAAAGCAGGGTAAGATCTTGACCGAGAACACATTGCCCGCCAATTTGCCACAGCAACAGTGGAGTTTGTGGAATCAGCTTCTGAGCATGCAGAAAGCCATCTAGAGCATTCTTAGTTTGATTGTGCAATTCACTCAACAGTGTTATGTTGAATTTACTTAGCTGGCTTCTTTTGCTTTGAGAAGTTTTCATTTTAAGTTAAACTTATTAAAGTGGACTTGGTTTTAAAACCAAACACAGAAATGTTAATTAAATGTAATATAGGATCATTTATTTAATTCAACAACTCACAGAGTTCACTTTTTGAGTGTACACACTCGTAAACTATCTTGTCATTGTGGTATTGAGTGTTTTTATAAGGCTCTGGTGAGGCAGACACAATCCAAGCGGTGCATATTGCTGCCTGAATGCAAGTAAGAGCTAAAACTGTTCCTCTCTGCTGCATAGCACCAAACCACTTGAGATTGGCTCCACCTCCTGGCTTGGAAGCCTTGAACACAGCCAGAACTACCATGGTTTTCACCAGAATACATGAGACAGAAAGCACAAAGCTGATCCCAAATGCTGCATGTCTCAGCTGACATGTCCATAGCCTGGGACGGCCAATAAACAGCAGTGAACACAGGAAACACAGTTTAAGTGACACCAAGAGCAGAAAACTCAGTTCTGAATTGTTAGCACGTACCATGGGTGTACGCCTATGATAGGTGAAGATGCCCAAAACAACGGCACAGATAAATGTGCCCAGCAACGAGGTGGTTGTCAAACAGATACCCAGAGGCTCATTGTAGGAGAGAAACTCTGTTTTCTTAGGAATACACTCGTTACGCTTAGGGCTGGACCAAAAGTCTTCCGGACAACTGGTGCATTCCATGGAGTCTGACACAAAAGCAGAAGATATTAACTTTATATAGCATTCATTAAGTAAAATAAAAATATTGAAAACATAAATACCCACCAGTCTTATTGCTGATCTTTCCCTCAGAACAAGGAATGCAGTCAAAACAACACACAGGTTCCCCTTTCTTTCTGGCCATGCGGGTTCCTGCTGGACAGCTCTCACTGCACACTGACTGGGGTGGCTGTAGGGCGGTAATTTTATTTGTCATTTTTTATCATTGTACATTGCTAAGATCTACAGTAGGAGATGTGTTTGAAAAAGCAGAAATAACCTTGTTCGATTCAAAATTCCAGAAGATTTTGTTTTCATCAATTGTGAGCTCTTCACTTTTGAAGGCAGACTTCTTAACTTCACCCACATTCTGAACTTTAGTTCTTCCATCAGGGAGCCATAGCCAGTTCATGATATCATATATTGGTAAAGCATCACCATTCTCATCAAATGAGACTTCATCACCAAATTGTGTGGTGAAGTTGACCTTTTGCAAATAATGTACAAGCTACAAATAGAGAATACATAATGAAGAAAAAAAGATAAAGAGTGTGACAGACTCCATTCAAAAGCAGGTTTAACCTACTTTTCAAATGATTTGCAACAAAATCACGAAATTTTAATTTTAGTCTAACTGGTTAAATAGCAGTCTGTGATCTTTGTCACAAAACAAAATAGTAATGTGTTTTATCCTGCTACTTGTAGTATTAAATATTTTACCTTTTAAAGAAATAATAAAATTAGTAGCCACTATCAATTCCATTGCAAAATGTATTTTTTCTATAATATCCTATATGAACAAAACTAAATTCATTAAGTACCTCAAGCAGAAGCAGCTGTTTTCAAAACATAAACAGGTGGAGTGTAAATTGATATCACACCTGCCATGGCTCCAGTCTTTCTGAAGTGGCACAGCTGTGCCCACTGAAAGGCCCTCTCCCTGGTTCGCATTGCAGCATGTCATCAAGCGCATATGCCAGAGCATACACAGCCTTGTAAACATTGTACTCAGGCCTGAGGTTAGAAAGATCCAAAAACTCAGTCTCCACATTTTTAATATTTTCCAGTCCAGTACATAGTGGTCCCTCTGCTTCCACCCAACCTGCTGGATCAAATCTACATTGAAATGTGTATTCCCAAAATTGTCTCACCTGAAATATTAAAAAGTCAGTATTAAAAGAAATGACAACATATTATTCTTGCAATTGTAGACCAAATTGTGGAATTAAATTCTTACCATGCTATTTCCGAAGTCACTGTCATTTTGGTTAGGACGTATTTGTAAGAGGAATTCCCTGAGTCCTGGTATTTCTCCTCGACGGATGGCAATGCCCAACGTCCCAGCCAGGTATGGCATGAGGCTGGGTGTCTGGAGCACAGTAGCTGTTGTCAAGGCTTCACTTGCTATCCACTGTCTGCCTGTTACATTCTGCCTCACCACCTGCATAACATTATATAAAACAAAACTGTTAAAAAAATACAGTCTACTGCAAATGTTGATTTGTGTACAGCAATTATCTACACACATTTTTTGTAACATAGGTAGAGATAAAAAAAAAACATATTCTTAAGTACAGGACAAGGTGCTCAATTTAAAAAAGGACCTGTTTAAAAAAGGAGCACATATAAGTGTGGTAAATAAGCACAACTCTTTGAGTGTTCTGTTTGTTGTAAGCTTCCCTTCATAACCAAGCCAATTTAATACAATTATTTTAATAATTAAATTATTTATTTCATTATTTGGGAATGGTCCTTACGTTTCCAAAAATCATTAATTTCATTCATTACATTATAATTCCAACCTCTTCCATTAGTTGAAACATGTGGATTTCGTGGGCAAACACCATGACCACACGAGCTGTTGATGTCTTTATCACATCCACAATCCTTCTGAGTTCACTTGGCTCACTGTCCCAGGGCAAAACTTTCAAGTAGGCCAGACAACCTCCACCAGACTGAGCAAGGTCAGACTGGAAGGATCGAGCAACATGGAGTCCATAGTCATCATCACTGACCAGCAGGCCTACCCAAGTCCAGCCAAAGTGTTTTAGAATCTGAATCATAGCACGAACCTAAATGGATATATTAGTGTGAAGCAATTAGTACACAGACAATATGTTGTCCTAAAATAACATATATCTAACTTTAATCAGTGTAACTTATAGAGTTAAGAGTTCAGGAAATAAAAAAATAAAAAATAATTGAGGACATATTTCACAAGCTTGCTATACTGTCTGTACTGTGAAACATATTTTTGCAGTTTTTAATTTTGCTAATGGAGTTTCACCTGGAAAGCATCACTTGGAATTGTTCTAAAGAAGGATGGAAACCGTTGCCGATCACTCAGGCAGGAACATGTAGCAAAATAACTCACCTATAAAGAAACACATACGTACACACAGGTAACTCATCTCATACAAGTCAGACCCATTTGAATTATTTTCATATTTTAGCAATGTATTACTTTGAAAGATGAAAATAATTCAAACACTGTGCATTAAAAATACAACAGTACAAGGCATAGAAGACAGAAAACTTACAATGGGCATCTTGTATAAACCAAGCACATTGGAGGCGGCAATAGAAAATGTTGAATAGTGATCACCCACAATCCCCAGGACTGGAGGGGACCCGAAACAGTTCTGTTGAAGCAGAAACTGCTCCTCTCGTCCACTTGCCAGTGATAATGCACCACTGAATCCAACAACAAGTGCACCACAGTTATCATAAAGACTGTATCCGAGAGTCACATTAGGTAGGAGATTGGAGTTCTTGTTGATCTCATCAATAGCAAAGGCCATGGTCATGGCATGCCTGAATCCTAGAGTGTCAAAGCTAACAGACAAAATGTCACAATTAATCACTAAAAAGTAATATGGCACTGTGAGAACTGGGTAGATGTATATGAAACACAACAGTAAAGCTATGGAAATACCACATTATACAGAATACAGATGCATTTTTAAAAATAAGCCTATCACTAAAACTGTCATGAAAAGTTGCATTACTCATGTTTCATAAGCACTGCAGCACAGTGACATTTTCTTCTGTACCAATGAATACTCTGAGTAGATGAGATAATTTGCACAGATTTGTGCTGGCTTCTGTATGTGTGTCAAACTTACCCTTTGCAGATGGGCTGTTTTGGCTCTGAGGAAAATGTTCGCTCAGGGAAGACAGAGGTGTAGTGGACCTCAAACAGCCCACCTAGAACCACATCGCCAGGCTTGTGCACTTCATTAAGATGAAACCTTCTCCGTAATTTACAAGATGAGGGAATAGAGGAAGACCCAGGGCATAAAGAGAAGGAAGACAAAAAAAACAAAATAAGGTGGACACACAGAAAGAAATATGTGTCAAAAAAAGCTCCCATAACTGCCCTCCTCCCTTCACAACAGTTTCTATTCTTCATATACGGTTGTTTCATTTTATATGCAGGGCTATGTCATCACCATTGCATGCTTTCCGTCATTATTTGGTCTTTCACATCCCTCATGAGGGCACAGGCTATGGGGGCAGGACAAGACACACAAATAAACTTGATTATCTTATTATAACATATACCACTTGGGTAACACTTTATAATGAGTACACACCATTAAGCATTAGTTAAGCATGAATAAATACTGAATTCATCATTTATAAAGCATGAATACACATTAGTATGTAGTTTATAAACACAGTTAAAAATGTTTTATTCATCATTGATAAGCACATTAATTATGGATTAGTAAATACTGAATTCATCATTTATAAAGCATGATTCTGCTGTAAATAGTCATTACTATGTGGTTTATAATCACAGTTATAAATGTTTTACTCTTCATTGTACTGTACATTTCTGCATGCACTTGCACATCCACTATTCAGACATGTATTAATGATTAGTGACTGTGTTAGCAGATGTTTTATAAAAACTCACAACAAATTAATTTTCTAATGATGGCCTATAAACAGTGATTAATGCAGGAATTCACAGTTATAAAGCACTTACTACTCGTTAATTAAGTATTTTGCGCGAGCTTATCTAAAGTGAGCACTATCTATGGCTTATTAAGCATTTACAAATGAGATATAAAGGCTGACAATGCCTCAAGACTCACAAAATGTTCAGTTATCTTAACAGACGAAGGAGAGACACAACACAAAGGGATATAGAACATATTGTATTGATATTTACTGAAACTTCCCAAGATATTGTATGAAGACGAACAAGGGTGGTTTATGAAGACATGCTATTGTTGTGATCTTATCTGTTTGGGACGTGTACGTAAATATGACGTAACATCCAACGTGATGAGAGCGGGAGGCGGGATGTTACGTCATATTTACGTTAACTCTCAGAAGTTTCTGACAGTGCAGCCAAGGGGAGCATGGAGAAGCACATTGGAGTCGGCGGCCGTCAGCGGCACTAGTGGTTAGTATGTCTTTGTTTGGTAGCACACATTATGGTGAAAGCTAACGTTAGCTTGTCAACAGCTGCAGGTGTTTGCCCTCGCTCCCCGACTAACGTTAGTAACGTTACTAACGTTACCGACCCGCCCGCGGTGGCTAAGCCGACCTAGTCTAGTCTAGCCGGGCGAGGTGAGTACCTAGCAGCGGCAGGTCGGAAACTTCTGAGAGTTAATGTAAATAGGACGTAACATCAGCACGTCATCAACGTGATGAGAGCGGGAGGCGGGATGTTACGTCATATTTACGTACACGTCCCAAACAGATAAGATCACAACAATAGCATGTCTTCATAAACCACCCTTGTTCGTCTTCATGCAATATGTTAGGAAGTTGCAGTAAATATCAATACAATATGTTCTATATCCCTTTGTGTTGTGTCTCTCCTTCGTCTGTTAAGATAACTGAACATTTTGTGAGTCTTGAGGCATTGCCAGCCTTTATATCTCATTTGTAAATGCTTAATAAGCCATAGATAGTGCTCACTTTAGATAAGCTCGCGCAAAATACTTAATTAACGAGTAGTAAGTGCTTTGTAACTGTGAATTCCTGCATTAATCACTGTTTATAGGCCATCATTAGAAAATGAATTTGTTGTGAGTTTTTATAAAACATCTGCTAACACAGTCACTAATCATTAATACATGTCTGAATAGTGGATGTGCAAGTGCATGCAGAAATGTACAGTACAATGAAGAGTAAAACATTTATAACTGTGATTATAAACCACATAGTAATGACTATTTACAGGAGAATCATACTTTATAAATGATGAATTCAGTATTTACTAATCCATAACTAATGTGCTTATCAATGATGAATAAAACATTTTTAACTGTGTTTATAAACTACATACTAATGTGTATTCATGCGTTATAAATGATGAATTCAGTATTTATTCATGCTTAACTAATGCCTAATAGTGTGTACTCATTATAAAGTGTTACCAAAACTTGATGTGAAATTGTATTCTATATCATTATGTTTTTTTCAGCAAATATAATCATAATATAATCCATTAACCACATTTTATAAATGATTTTTACCCTCCTCCTACCAGCATGTTCAACATACAACTTGGATGACAACTTGTTGCTGTAGTAGTATAAACTACTGTAACAAACAATTATCATAGCAAAATGTTAATTTATATTTTCCCAAAGCATTATTACTTATGTAATAATGTTGATTTGCAAATTGTGTAAAACTGAAATAGCACATGATATCAGGTGTTTTAATAGCACACCATCACACATTGTCACAACACCTGATAGTGTGTGATACTTTGGGTGCTTTTGACTGGGCTCCCCAGGACCCCAATACATTGGGGTCCTACATTCATTATGAACACACTGATTGTCAAAGTCATGAAAAACTGGAATGATAGAAAGCACTTCTGAGACATGATAAAAAGTATATCTCTATATTCTACAGGTACCCCAGTGAGTAGGATGAGGGTTAATGTTTATCTTCTTTTGTTTTTCTATTGGAAAATCACAACCCATACAGTTTATTATTTAAAAACATTTTATAAATGTCTGGGAACTATAATCCACCACATGACATTTACTGAGGAGCCTATTGTTTTAGTCCTCTTTACTTACCTCTTTAATATTTTAGATTTCTTTCTTTTTATATTATATATTGTTATTATCTTGGTATTACACATGCCATTTCATCAATAAAATGTAATATATGTACCATATGTTTGTGGGGTAGTTTGACATTGCCTTGTAATGCTTAAAGGTGTGGGTCATGCTGTAATTAACCATTTTTTAGAGAGGAGTGGTTTTATTCTGTTCTGTAATAGTATGATATGGTGTAGCTATGGTGTTGTCATGAGCTCAAGCTAAATTAATTCCGCTGCAATCATAAATTCTGCACCCTTGGATGGCTACGGTGAGGTGGGGGTATTTAGTTGGTTGTAGTCTGCAACCTCACTGCTAAATGGCACTAATTCCAAAAAGTATAAAATTTACTGACTTGACTGAAAAGGCAGTATAGCCAAATTGCCTTCCTCTAAAAGACAGACTTAAATGATGTAAAACACTTGTAATAAAAGCATAGCTTATTCATCTTTTTCTTAAAAGATAAAAGGGGATGCATATTTAGTGTCCAGAGGATTGCCTCTTATGATTGAAAAGATTGTATTGAGCGTAAAATGTTCACTTAACTCTTTATGTAATATTTTTACCTCAATTTGTCAAGTCAGACCAAATTGGTTTTATTAAGCATAGGTTGTCTGCTAATTAGACACTTGATTTATATTAAACCAACCATGACCTGCTCCATCAGAAATCTTGAAATTTGGAACAAAAATGGGTAGCATCATGTGAATACACAAGGTTAGGTTTTAGAGAAATTGTTATACTCTTTGTACTTGTGTATTCTGTGAGGGTTATTGTAAATGGGAACCTTAAAAACTTTAAAAAGGAACATGCAAATGAGCCATTTACAAACATTTTAATTCACAATGACCTTAAGGGTGTCAATTCGGGTACAAAAAGTAACAGAATCACAATCTATGCAGATGATGTTTTGCTGTTTGTCTCAAAGCGAAAACCTCTATACATGATGTAGTGAATATTGTGTATTGTGTTTTAGCTGCTCTTCAGGTAGTAATGTAAGCGCAACCTGGATAAGTCATGCTTCTTGGCTCATATTCACATACAATGACAACATTTCAGATTTGGCCTTTATCTTAATTCCACATTATGAATGTTTCCATTAATCAGACTTGTGTAAATTATTATGACCATGATGTAATGATGATGATGTGATTCCTGTTGTTTTTTTCTCTTGTTTGGAGACAGCTTCTTCATAATCAACAGTCACAGGAAAAGTAGTTTAATTTAATCTTTGAGTTTTAGTCAGGTAGAAACTGAAGCCTTTCAGATTATCTCATAATCTAGGCAGAAACAATAAAGTAAGATTCTGTTTCACACAAACATTTAACTCTTCTGGTTTCTTCCAAATTTCTGTTATACAGTAAAAACATTTCTGAAGTTATTAAGCAGGTTACTTCTGCTGGCAATTTAAGGGGAAGATCACTAATGAATGAATGCAAAATACATACTAATGGTTATGACTGATAATTTTCCTGTAAATGCTGCTTTCATGACTTAATGGTTCCTCGACCCATGATCGCTTTCTTTGTGTTCCTCTCTGGTCTCAGCAGGATTATGAAACATTTGGGTCCAAACAGTGCCAGCAAGAGGCCAAAACTGGAGGCCAGAATGGCAAATACCTCCACAGCATCGGCATATTTGCCTGGTGAGTTGACGTAAGCAGGGACAAAGGCCACCCATACAGCACAGAAAATAAGCATGCTGAAAGTGATAAACTTGGCCTCATTGAAGTTGTCTGGAAGATTCCTTGCCAGGAAGGCTAACAGGAAGCTAAGGATTGCCAGTAAGCCAATGTAACCCAGTAACACTGCAAAACCAACTGTGGACCCTACAACACACTCATAAACGATCTTGTCATTATGGTATTCTGTATTTTTATGAGGAGCTGGCGAGGAAGAGACAAGCCAAGCTGTGCAGATTGCTGCCTGGATAGAAGTAAGAACCAGAACTGTCCCTCTCTGCTGCATAGCACCAAACCATTTCAGACTGGTTCCACCTCCTGGCTTGGAAGCCTTGAACACAGCCAGAACCACCATGGTTTTCACCAGAATACATGAGACAGCAAGCACAAAGCTGATCCCAAATGCTGCATGTCTCAGCTGGCATGTCCATAGCCTGGGACGGCCAATAAACAGCAGTGAACACAGGAAACACAGTTTAAGTGACACCAAGAGCAGAAAACTCAGTTCGGAATTATTGGCGCGTACCATGGGTGTGCTTCGATGATAGGTGAAGATTCCCAGGACAACAGCACAGATAAATGTGCCCAGCAATGAGGTGGTCGTCAAACAGATACCCAGAGGCTCACTGTAGGAGAGAAACTCTGTTTTCTTAGGAACACAGTGGTCACGCTGAGGACTGGACCAGAAGTCCTCTGGACAACTGGTGCACTCCATGGAGTCTGAAAAAGGGAGATGGTGAGATACATTCTTGATAACCCGTATATATTATATCCTTAAAATAAAATTAAATACTGACCACAAACACTTACCAGTCTTATTGCTGATCTTTCCCTCAGAACAAGGAATGCAGTCAAAACAACACACAGGTTCCCCTTTCTTTCTGGCAATGCGGGTTCCTGGAGGACAGTTCTCACTGCACACTGACCGGGGTGGCTGTAGGGAGATAATTGAATCTGTTATTCTGTTATTCTATTATTCTATTATACTACTATATACTAAGTTTTAAATTTCATAGAGGAGAGTTATTTGAAGAAGCTAAAATAACCTTGTTCGATTCAAAGTTCCAAAAAATGTTGCTTTCATCAATTGTGAGTTCTTCACCTTTGGAGTCTGACCTCTTAACCTCACCCACATTCTGAACTTTACATCCTCCATTAGGGAGCCGTAGCCAGGTCATGATATCATATATTGGTAGGGCATCACCGTTCTCATCAAATGATACTTCATCACCAAATGATGTTGTGAAGTTGACCTTCTGCAAATAATGTACAAGCTACAAATGGATGATAGAAATATAAATGAACAAATTAAGAGGGTAAAAGATTATTTATGTATAACACAATCATGAAAGTTTATCTTCCAAAAGTTTTATCCAAGTATTGAGACACCCTGAAATTCAGACTGTCATTTGTCTATTTAGCATTTTGTCGTTAGTCAGTCATCACTGTCACATAATAAAATGGCAATGTGTGTTATCCTGCTATTTCTGGTGTAAAATATTTTACTCTTGAAAGAAAATTCACTTAAAAGTACTCACAAAACTAAATTCAAAAAGTACCTCAATGCGTAGCAGCTGTTTTTAAAACATAAACAGGTGGAGTGTAAACTGATATCACACCTGCCATGGCTCCAGTCTTTCCAAAGTGGCACAGCTGTGCCCACTGAAAGGCCCTCTCCCTGGCTCGCACTGCAGCATGTTATCAAGCGCATATGCCAGAGCATACACAGCCTTGTAAACATTGTACTCAGGCCTGAGGTTAGAAAGATCCAAAAACTCAGTTTCCACATTTTCAATATTTTCCAGTCCAGTACATAGTGGTCCCTCTGCTTCCACCCAACCTGCTGGATCAAATCTACACTGAAATGTGGATTCCCAAAACTGCCTCACCTGAAATACAATGTATTGTAAAGTCAATGTTGACAGAAATGACAAAATATTATTTGTTATCTATTAAAATAATTTATTACATAGCTAAAATTGTAGGATTCAGTTCTCACCATGTTATTTTCATTGTTGACGCTGTTATTTTGATCAAGACGTATTTGTAAAAGAAATTCCCTGAGCCCTGGTATTTCTCCTCGGCGGATGGCGATGCCCAGTGTGCCAGCCAGGTACGGCATGAGGCGAGGTGTCTGGAGCACAGCAGCTGCTGTCCAAGCTTCACTTGCTATCCACTGCTGGCCTGTTGCATTCTGCCTCACCACCTGTGTAGCATTATATAAAATATATCTTTTAGACTTCTCGTGTAAAAATCTATTTTTATTTGCCGCAAATCTGTCGAAAGGAATTCCTCTGCCTGTCTTATTTTAAGACACATGCACAGACGCACAGATTTAAATAGTGTGGGCATATTTCAATTAATGTTAAAAAAATGTCACAATGGATCTAAATAGGTAAATAAACACTTGTTTGTTTAACAGCTGTTTTTTCATGCATAATGGGTGGTTTGGTGCTGTAGGTTTTTATTTATTTATTGAAACTTGATTGAAACTGTCATTGAAATATTAAAATAAAATGTTTATAAAAGTTTCTTGACACTGGAATGTTTTGATTTGTGAAAGGCATGGACACTGTGCAGAAAATTACAGATTGGATTATTGATAGCTGTTATGTTTTTATATAATATGATATGATCTGGTATGTCCATGGCATGAATACAGATCTATAAACTTATACCATTGGATCTTTCCGGATACAGGTCCTTTTTTTCCAGTGTGAACTCATGGATTTATTAATTTTATTACATTTTAAGTCTAGCCTTGTTTCATTCATTGTTTCATGTTTTATGGAGCTGATTTTCAGTGGTGTCATTCCAATTGGGGCATGTGCAATAATTCTATTCTGTGTATCACCTTATGTAACATGAATTACTGAGCCTTGGACATTGGATGTCTCCTTAAGAAAAATAACCGACCAGTCTGATATGTGAAGATGTGAGTATAGTTATACCATAGAAGCCTGGTGTTGTTTTCTGGAAAAACTTCTCATATAGTATAAAGCAGCTTTTGACAGCAGATACTGTAAGAATCATTCATTCATAGATCAATGCAGACTGATTTACATTCCTACTTTAACCACATTAAACGTTATGCTTCTTCTGATACATTGTGTTTGAAAATACAGTTATTACCATATCAGCAGGCTGCTTTCCATCTGTGGCTTTATTATCTATATTCTCTAAATTAATTTACAATGTAGATACAATCTTTTTATGTGAATTTATGCTGCATAGATCTCTAGATGTCTATTTCTTATGTACAATCCTTAAAACCCTGCAACAGTGCCTTTAACAGAGGTGTGAATTATTCAATTTAATCTACTCATCACAGGACCATTGTTACAGTAACTTTTTCATTTTGATAAATATGATATAGGAACATTAAGTTGGATCATTATATTAAGTTATGATTAAGTTTGAATCATACCTCTTCCATGAGGTTAATCATGTGACCCTCATGTGCAAACACCATGACCACACGAGCTGTGGATTTCTTCATCACATTCACAATCCTCCTAAGTTCACTTGGGTCATGGTCCCAGGGCAAAACCTCCAAGTAGGCCAGACAACCTCCACCAGACTGAGCAAGGTCAGATTGGAAGGAACGGGCAACATGGAGTCCATAGTCATCATCTGTGACCAACAGGCCTACCCAAGTCCAACCAAAACGTTTTAGAATCTGAATCATAGCACGCACCTAAGTGAATATATTAGTGTGAAGAGATTAGTGCACAGATGAGTACAGTATTCTTTTAAAGGGACATATATAAGCATGTTAAATCATTGCAGCTTATATACATTACATTATTTACACATTTTTCACCATAGAATCACAGTTAATTAATCCCACGAAGAGAAAAGTTTGCTGTGCTGCCTGAAACTGTAATTCTCAACTTGGTAATAGTGATTCACCTGGAAAGCATCACTTGGGATCGTTCTAAAGAAGGATGGAAATCGTTTGCGATTACTCAAGCAGGAGCATGTGGCAAAATAACTCACCTATAAAGAAACATGAGAGTCAGACCCATTCAAAATATTTTCATTTTGCAACAATGTATCACTTTAAAAATGGCCTTCAAAGATACAAAAGATAGATACAGTTTATAAAATACTACAATACAAAATATAGAGGACAGGAAACTTACAATGGGCATTTTGTATAAACCTAGCACATTGGAGGTGGCAATAGAAAACGTAGAGTAGGAATCACCCACAATCCCCAAGACTGGAGGTGTCCCTAAACAGTTCTGCTGAAGCAGAAACTGCTCCTCTCGACCACTTGCCAATGATAATGCACCACTGAATCCAATGACAAGTGCACCACAGTTATCATAAAGACTGTATCCCAGAGTCACATTAGGTAGCAGATTGGAGTTCTTGTTGATTTCATCAATAGCAAAGGCCATGGTCATGGCATGCCTGAACCCTAGAGTGTCAAAGCTAACACACAAAATACTGTATCATTATTAACCACTGAAGAGTAATATGGATCTATATATATTGCAATACTTAAACCATACTATCAAACTTAAACTAAACGGTCATGAAAAGCTACATTACTCAGGTTTTATAAGAATTTGTGCACAGTGCCATTTTCATTCTTACCAATCAATACTCTGAGTATATGACAGTATTTGCACAGATCCATGCTGGCCGCTATACAGTATGTGTGTCAAACTTACCCTTTGCAGATGGGTTGTTGTGGCTCTGAGGTAAATGTCTGCTCAGGGAAGACAGAGGTGTAGTGGACCTCAAACAGCCCACCTAGAACCACATCACCAGGCTTGTGCGCTTCATTGAGTTGAAACTTTCTCCGTAATTTACAAGATGACGATGATAAAGAAGAGGGGGATGCAATATATAACGAGGACGAAGAGAAAAATAGCCAGATAAGACAGACACACAAAAGGAAATATGTTCCAAAAAAAGCTCCCATAGCTGCCCTCCTCCCCTCACAACTGTTTCTCTTCCTCATCCACCGTTGCTTAATTTTATATACAGGGCTATGTCATCCACATTCCATGCTTTCCATCATCGTTTAATCATTCACACCACCCATCAGGGCACAGGCTAGGTGGGCAGGACATAAAACACAAATAAATAAATAAAATGCTATGCCATATTATGGCAATTATGAACCATATTACATATTTTGAAAATAATTTTTATATTCATCTTCTTTTGTTTTTCTATCGGTAAGTTAAAGCCCATCTTGCTTATTATTTAAATGCATTTTTAAAATGTCTGGGGAATGAACTACGTAGCATTAATTGGGATTCTATTGTTTTTTTCTCAGGTGAGCATTATTTTTTCTTTCTCCTTCTTCTTCTTGATTGGATTCTTGCATCTATGGTATTATCATGGCTACAGGGAAAATGAGCTCACTTAAAGTTAAAAGTTTCAGTCACAAAGGGTAAAAAGTTACTTAATTCACTAAAGAGGCTGATTTCCTCTGGCAGGTTGTTCCGGAGTTGTGGGGCCCAGACTGCAAAGGCCTGTTCTTCTATGGTTTTTAGCCTTAAGCTAGGAATTATTATTTTGGTTTGGTTTGGTTTGGTTTCAGTGATAATCAGGAGGCAACCCCATGTGTGCTTTAAAAGTAATCAAATTTTTTAATCAATTTTAATGTGTGTATAAAACCAATGTAGAGATGCTAGGCATTATGTGGGCTCTTCTACTGGATTTTGTAAGTAGTCTTGCTGCAGCGTTTTGAATTGTATTGGTGAGACAGGAAAACAGCCTTTAACCAGGATGTAATGAAAGCATGGATGACAGTTTACCAATGTTCAGCAGATACCTTTTTTTGAGTCAAACGCACGTTTTGACAACTGACTTCACCTGGTGGTCAAAGTTAAGTTTCACATATGTTGGGACCACTGGGACTTCACAGATTAATTTGATCATTTGGTAGAATTTAAAATGAACTTTTATTATGAAACGTAACGCCATAACATTTCTGGTCACTTCCTGGACATGTCACCATGACAAGGCCCTCTTCTTTCCTCTTCACTCTTTTCTCCTCTCCGAACCTTGGTGCTGTCCGCTCAGAAAAGTTGTGCTCCTTAGCGTGTACAGTGGTGGCTACAAGCGTTCTACTAATATTTTTTTGGGAAGGGAAGGCTGTTGCAAAGCCGTGGAGCCATGACTGAAAACGCACAGTCTCCTTGGTTTTAAGTCTTAAGAAGTCTATTTGAAAAACCTGCTCAGTGAAAACTTTTGTTATGAATTGGTACAATACAAATAAAATTTAATTCCACAGAGGAGTGGTCATTCATATTATTTGGGATCACTGCTTTGATGTCAATAGTCACAAATAATTAGTGAGAATATGGGGGGCTCAGTCCGAGGAAGCAGCGGGGTGCTTGAGGTGCGCCAATTCTGTGAAGGACAGTTCCATCGATAGGATGAACCTTTTGTTTAACTTGGCTTGAACTTGCACTGTAGCTTTTCCATCCTTAAATGGTGACATGCTTCAAGTGACCAGACAGCAGTGGAAAATGTTGTTCATTCATCATATCAAATCTGCTGGATATCTTGGTGCTGAGGAGACTGGGAAAAGGATCTCTTACGTTTTTTTGGGATTACATGCTCTAGTCCACTGCTCCTGCAGATGCGGCATGGAGCTGACAATTGACTTTGGCCTTGCTCTAAGCTAGATCCACAGATCAATGGGCAGAGATGGAGAGGTGTCACCTGTGCACAAAATAATCGAGTCCAGCTCTGCTGCAGCTGTTGCTGCAGGTCCACACAGGTACGAGGGTGTCCATGAGTCTTTCTGTGTCCTTGATCTAATAGAGGGGATGTTCTTCCCTCCAGCTCCTTAACTTTAAGGCTGAAGTGCAGCTCTCACAGTCAGAAATGGTGAGTGGAAGCAGGTCTGGTTACTGGTGCCACAGAGAAACACAACTATGGCCAGTATGAATTGTACAGGAGGTGAATAACACCAGTTAACAGCAGATGAGAGACAGTGGAAGACAGACCGGCACGATTACACGAGGGCTCCTGTCTAGAGCCTGCAGTGTTGTAAAAGGCAATGCATACACCAACAGCTGTCAGACAAGTTTCAAGTGAATGAAACATACCAATCAGGACCCAAAACTGGGCCCACTTCCATTCCAATAGAACTGATCTTGTTCATGTTGATCCTTCACTGAAAAGAACAATGCCCCCCTGGATTTTTTCTCAGGATAGTAGACAGAATCTGTTGGAAAGTAGTTGCCGCAAATATGAACACTAAAAAAACAAACTAGTTCTGATGCTTCCCATGGATTTTTCTCTTACTTTGGGTAAGTTGGGGAAGCTTGCTCAAAATTGAAATAGTCTTTTTTGGGGAACCTGTTTGAACAAAGGCCACATTAAAAGTAGTTTAATTTCATCTAGTTTCAGTTAGTTTTAGTTGGGTGGGAAATGAGGTAAAGCCTGAGAAAGTCTCTAAAATCCAAGGGAATGTGATCAAGCAGAAAATGGGCACTGATAAAGCATATTTTTCACACAAACATTTTTTTATTGCTTTCAGTTTCTTCTAAATGTATTCTTTACAGTATAAACAAAGTTAAAAAGCAGGTCAGATATCTGTTATATTGGTCATTTCAAGGGCAGTTCTCTGCTAAATGAAAGCAAAATATACATTGGGTCAGACTAGTTGATCATTTTAATCTAACTGTTACATTTATGAGTTGGTGGGTGCTCGACCCATGATTGCTTTCTTTGTGTTTCTCTTTAGTACGTGTTGTTTAATTTCATCTTTTAGGTTGTCAGGTAGAAACTAAAGCAAAGCCTTTCAAAGTCTCACAAGGATTATTTACAAAAAAGACATTTTTTTAATTTAAAGAGCTGGTTACTTGTGTTGTACATTTGCATTTAATAGCAGATCTGTCATGAATACATACAACATAAGTACTGATTCAGACTAGCTAATAATTTTACAGATAATCCTACTTTTATGACTTGGGGGTGCCTCGACCCATGATTGCTTTCTTTGTGTTTCTCTCTGGTCTCAGCAGGATTATGTAACATTTGGGTCCAAACAGTGCCAGCAAGAGGCCAAAACTGGAGGCCAGGATGGCAAATACCTCCACTGCATCTGCATATTTGCCTGGGGAGTTGACATAAGCAGGGACAAAGGCCACCCACACAGCACAAAAGATCAGCATGCTGAAAGTGATAAACTTGGCCTCATTGAAGTTGTCTGGAAGATTCCTTGCCAGAAATGCTAACAGGAAGCTAAGGATAGCCAGTAAGGCAATGTAACCCAGTAACACTCCAAAAGCAATGGTAGACCCAACTACACACTCATAAACTATCTTGTCATTGTAGTATTGAGTGTTTTTATGAGGAGCTGGTGAGGAAGAGACAAGCCAAGCCGTGCAAATTACGGCCTGGATAGAAGTAAGAACCAGAACTGTCCCTCTCTGCTGCATAGCACCAAACCACTTCAGACTGGTACCACCTCCTGGCTTGGAGGCCTTGAACACAGCCAGAACCACCATGGTTTTCACCAGAATACATGAGACAGCAAGCACAAAGCTGATCCCAAATGCTGCATGTCTCAGCTGACATGTCCATAGCCTGGGACGGCCGATAAACAGCAGTGAACACAGGAAACACAGTTTAAGTGACACCAAGAGCAGGAAACTCAGTTCGGAATTATTGGCGCGTACCATGGGTGTGCTTCGATGATAGGTGAAGATTCCCAGGACAACAGCACAGATAAATGTGCCCAGCAATGAGGTGGTCGTCAAACAGATACCCAGAGGCTCATTGTAGGAGAGAAACTCTGTTTTCTTAGGAACACAGTGGTCACGCTGAGGACTGGACCAGAAGTCCTCTGGACAACTGGTGCACTCCATGGAATCTGAAAAAGGGGGAAGATGGTGAGATACTTTTAATATCCTTAAAATAAAATTAAATATTGACCACAAACACTTACCAGTCTTATTGCTGATCTTTCCCTCAGAACAAGGAATGCAGTCAAAACAACACACAGGTTCCCCTTTCTTTCTGGCCATGCGTGTACCTGGAGGACAGTTCTCACTGCACACTGACCGGGGTGGCTGTAGGGAGACAATTAAATCTGTTATTTTATTATTCTATTATACTACTATATACTAAGATTTCATAAAGGACAAGTATTTGAAAAAGCTAAAATAACCTTGTTCGGTTCAAAGTTCCAAAAAATGTTGCTTTCATCAATTGTGAGTTCTTCACCTTTGGAGTCTGACCTCTTAACCTCACCCACGTTATGGACTTTAGTTCTTCCATCAGGGAGCCATAGCCAGTTCATGATATCATATATTGGTATGGCATCACCATTCTCATCAAATGACACTTCATCACCAAATGGTGTGGTAAAGTTGACCTTCTGCAAATAATGTACAAGCTACAAATGGATGATAGAAATGCAAATAAACAAATTAAGAGTGTGAAAGATTATTTATTTATAACACAATCATGAAAGTTTATCTTTCAAAAGTTTTATCCAAGTATTGAGTCATTTTTGTATTTAGCTTAATGTCATTAGTCGGTAATCACTGTCACATAATAAAATGGCAAGGTGTTTTATCCTGCTTGTTACTTTTGAAAGAAAATTCACACAGGAATTACTCACAAAACTAAATTCAATTAGTACCTCAAGGCATAGCAGCTTTTAAACACACAAACAGGTGGAGTGTAAACTGATATCACACCTGCCATGGCTCCAGTCTTTCCAAAGTGGCACAGCTGTGCCCACTGAAAGGCCCTCTCCCTGGCTCGCACTGCAAAATGTTATCAAGCGCATATGCCAGAGCATACACAGCCTTGTAAACATTGTACTCAGGCCTGAGGTTAGAAAGGTCCCAAAACTCAGTTTCCACATTTTCAATATCTTCCTGTCCAGTACATAGTTGTCCCCCTGTTTCCACCCAACCTGCTGGATCAAATCTACACTGAAATGTGGATTCCCAAAACTGCCTCACCTGAAATACAGTGTATTGTACAGTCAATATTGACAAAAAAATGACAAAATATAAAAATATATCTATTAAAATGATGCATTAGATAGATATATAAAACTGTAAGATTAAATTCTTACCATGTTATTTTCATAGTTAATGTCATTTTGGTAAGGACTTATTTGTAGGAGGAATTCCCTGAGTCCTGGTATTTCTCCTCGACGGATGGCAATACCCAACGTCCCAGCCAGGTATGGCATGAGCCGGGGTGTCTGGAGCACAGTAGCTGCTGTCCAAGCTTCACTTGCTATCCACTGCTGGCCTGTAGCATTCTGCCTCACCACCTGTGTAGCATTATGTCAAATATTTCAGACTTCTCCTTAATACAGCGAAATACATTTTACTTTGTAGAAAATCTGTCAAAAACAATTCCTCTGCCTGGCTTTTAAGTCACACCCACAGGTGTAAAACTCTTATTAAGTGCAAGATGCCCAATTTAAAATTGGGTGGGCATATTTCAATTTATGTTAAACAGTAGCAGTCATTATGGACCTAAATAAGTTAATAAGCACAACTGTTTTTTCATGCATGATTGGTGGGCTTTCTCAAAATGCATAACTGAAGGTTACAATTTGCTTTAGTTTGTGGGACAGCTGTGCGTAATGGAACAGTACTCTGGCAAAGCACTTCTCAGAGGCTGTATAAGCCCTGCTCCCTTCAGATGCTGCAGGGACTTCATGAACTGAAGGAAAAGCTTTTTATACAGTAAAAAAGCAGCTCTTGAAAGCAGATACTGTAAGAATCATCCATTTATAGATCAATACAGACTGATTCACTGACTTTCCTGCTTTGACCACATTAAACATTATGCTATGTATACTGTCTTTTTTTTCATTTTAACAAATAGAACATTAAGTAGTTTAATTATATTAAGATATAATTAAGTTGAAGCCCAACCTCTTCCATGAGGTTAATCATGTGAGCCTCATGTGCAAAAACTATGACCACACGAGCAGTGGATTTTTTGATCGCATCCACAATCCTCCTCAGTTCACTTGGGTCATGGTCCCAGGGCAAAACCTGTAAGTAGGCCAGACAACCTCCACCAGACTGAGTAAGGTCAGATTGGAAGGAACGGGCAACATTAAGTCCATAGTCATCATCAGTGACCAACAGGCCTGCCCAAGTCCAGCCAAAGCGTTTTAGAATCTGAATCATAGCACGCACCTAAGTGAATATATTGGTATGAAGAGAATAGTGCACAGATGAGTATAGTATTATTTTACAGGGACATATATAAACATGTTATATCATTGCAGCTTATACACATTACATTATTTATATATGTTTCACAATAGAATCACAGGTAATTAATCCCCTGAAGAGAAAAGATAAGTTTTGTGTAATCAGGAACAATTTCTACAAGCTTGCTGTGCTGCCTAAAAACAGACATAGTTTGTAATTCTCAACTTGGTAATAGTGATTTACCTGGAAAGCATCACTTGGGATTGTTCTAAAGAAGGATGGAAATCGTTTGCGATCACTCAAGCAGGAGCATGTGGCAAAATAACTCACCTATAAGGAAACATGAGCGTCAGACCCATTCAAAATATTTTCATATTTCAACAATGTATCACTTTAAAAATAGCCTTCAAGAGGTCCAAAGATACAAAAGATAGATGACAGGAAACTTACAAGGGGCATTTTGTATAAACCTAGCACATTGGAGGTGGCAATAGTAAATGTAGAATGGGGATCACCCACAATCCCCAAGACTGGAGGTGTCCCTGAGCAGTTCTCCTGAAGCAGAAACTGCTCCTCTCGACCACTTGCCAGTGATAATGCACCACTGAATCCAATAACAAGTGTAGCGCAGTTATCATAAAGACTGTATCCCAGAGTCACATTAGGTAGCAGATTGGAGTTCTTGTTGATCTCATCAATAGCAAAGACCATGGTCATGGCATGCCTGAACCCTAAAATGTCAAAGCTAACACACAAAATACTATATCATTATTAACAACTGAAAAGTAATATGGTTCTGTTGCAATACTTTTTAAAGATGTATTTGAATGTTTTTAAATATCAAATACAGTGACATTTTCTTCCGTACCAATCAATACTCTGAGTAGATGACAGTAATTGCACAGATCCATGCTGGCCGCTATACAGTATGTGTGTCAAACTTACCCTTTGCAGATGGGCTGTTGTGGCTCTGAGGTAAATGTCTGCTCAGGGAAGACAGAGGTGTAGTGGACCTCAAACAACCCACCTAGAACCACATCGCCAGGCTTGTGCATTTCACTAAGACGAAACTTTCTCCGTAATTTACAAGATGAGGGAAAAGAAGAAGATACACAGTTTAAAGAGGGAGAGAAAAACAAGATAAGGTAGACACACAAGAGAAAATATGTGTCAAGAAACGCTCCCATAGCTGCCCTCCTCCCTTCACAACCGTTTCTGTTCGTCAAACAACATTGCTTAATTTTATATGCAGGGCTATGTCATCCACATTACATGATTTCCGTCACTGTTTAATCATTCACACCACCCATCAGAGCACAGGCTACGGGGCAGGACATAATACACGTATAAACTTAATTATGTGAATATAACCTATAAAACGTACCTATAAAAAAGTAAAATGCTGTGGCACATCACCAAGTGTTTCAGCAAATGTAACCAATGAAGCACATTATGTGAATAATTCTAATGTGTATCTTCTTTATTTCTTATTTTTTATCAGAAAATTAAAGCCCGTCTTGGTTATTATTTGAATACATTTTGAAAATACCTGGGGTTTTTATGAACTACGTAGCATGGATTGGGAGTTTATTCTTTTTTGTTTCAGGTGAGCAGTATTTAATTTTTTTTTTCTCTTTTTCAACTCTTATTTTATTTCTCTTGGTATCACACATTCACATTCACAACGCACGGTCAACCTTGGTTTTCAGTTTTGTCAGTGCAGAGGAGTGGTCATTCATGATATTTGGGATTTTTGCTTTAATATCCAAGACCTTAGCACAAGGGTAGGAGACTGTTTTACTTGTTTTCTTTGGTACATGTCCCACAATTGAGGTCAGCAATTATTAGTGAGAATATGGGGCACGCCAATAACGAGAGGTGAGGTGCCCTAATTCTGTGAAGAAGAACACTTCTATGGGTAGGATGAGGTTTGTCCGCGTTTAACTGCTCAAATCGATGCTGTAGCTTTTCCATCCTTAAACAGTGAATTCTGGGTACCTTCCACAGGCTGCAGGTGACCAGGTGTTCATTCAGGAAGTCTAATCTGTTCAACTGCATAACTTGGAGTGGAGGGGACCAGGAAAATTATCTTTTATACTTTTTAGGATTACACACCTACTGCATGTAGCTGACAGGTGCTTTTGGCCTTGCTCCTAGCTAGATCCACAGATCAATGGGCAGAGATGGAGAGGTTTACGGTGGCCGACAAGGGCAAACGCGCCGCAAACGGCAAAACGCTGCAAACACAGGAATGATGCAAAACCAAGAACACACAAACACATAAAACAAATGCAACAGAAAAACGCAGCAACAGAAAAACGCAGCAACAGAAAAATGCTGCAATCACAGAAACGAAGCAGAAGCAAAAACTTACAAACCAACAAAACAAATGTCAAAGAAAATGCTGCAAAAACCAAAAACACACAAAACCCCAAAACAACTGCAATAGAGAAATGCTGCAAATTCACTCTACTCTCTGTGAGGGGAAAGAGGAGATTATTAAATCGGCAAGATTACGTCAGAGAGAGTGGATATTTCATTTTCCTGAACATTTAAATAAGACCTTTTTTAATAATACACTTTCAGTAAATTATATAGGTGTTTGATTTGTGTTTTCTGTGTTGTGGTCTCATTTGAACCTCTCTCCACTGCCGTCCTCCTCTATTGTCTAACATTAGTTAGGCATTATCCCTTACATAAACACAAGCTGTTATAAATCAAAGTTTCCAGCACGCTAACATTAGCTATGTTGCTTCTATAATATTGCCAACTTTCTTCTTTTTCTTCTTCTTCTTCTTCATGTCTTTCGGGTCTGGTCCCACAGGACTGGTCCATCCCTCAGGTTGGGTCCCCCTAGTGGCTTGGCACTCTTACGTTTTGTGGAGTGAATTTGCAGCATTTCTCTCTTGCAGTTGTTTTGGGTTTTTGTGTGTTTTAGGTATTTGCTGCGTTTTTCTGTTGCATTTGTTTTATGTGTTTGTGTGTTTTTGGTTTTGCATCATTCCTGTGTTTGCAGCGTTTTGCCGTATGCGGTGTATTTGCCCTTGTCGGCCACTGTAGAGGTGGCACCTGTGCACGTCCAGCTCTGCCGCGGCTGTTGCTGCAGGTCCAACAGATACAAGGGTGTCCATGATCCTCTCTGCATCCTTGATCTGATACAGAGTGGATATTTTCCCTCCAGCTCATTAACTTTAACACTGAGGCAGGTGCAGCGCTTCCTATCAGAAATGGTGAGTGAAAGCAGGTCTGGTTACCGCTGCCACAGAGAAACAAAAGTATGGCCAGTATGGATTGTAGAGGAGGTGAATAACACTTGTTCACGTCAGACGAAAGACAATGGAAGACTCCTGTCCAGCTTTTCTGTTATAATAGAAAATGCACACACTAACAACTGTCAGATAGGTTTCAGATGAATGAAACTTACCAATCAAATTACTGGTCTTGTTTTATCCTTAAGTAAAAGGAATGAGCAGCCCTTGGATTTTTCTCAGGATAGTGGATGGAATCTGTTGTCCAACCTGTAGTGAGCCGGTGGCAGCAAATGTGAACACCGGTTCTAATGCTTTCCATTGCTTTTTGTCTTTCGTACATAGGATGCTTGAGCAGCGCATGACGGCTGCCTCACTGAACGGATACCTGAGGTGACCACACAGAAATGGATTCTGCTGCAGAGCTGCTGCTGCCAGCCCTATCTTGCTATACTGAGTTTGTGTTTGATAAATAAAATGCAGTTAAAGCCTTATTAACATATGACTGGATTCTTTCCACAGAAAAACAAGAGAGCTTTTAATCTGAAAGAGATACAAAAAATATATATATCTTTTTTTCATGTCTGCGACATATTCTACAGACATAGACATAAAAACTGTAGTGAAAGGTGTAAATGCTGTTGGTATGATGTCGATCTGATTATGAACAGATAATTTTAATTGTATTTTTGCTGGAAACTGCACATGACTTATAGAAAAAGTAGTTGAGACTCAGAGTAGGGAAAAAGCCACGAGAATGTCATCAGGCAGAACATGGGCAGTGTGTTGCACAGAAACAATTCTTGAGTGCTTCTAGTTTCTTCTAAATATATTCCTTACAGTAAAAACAAAGTTAAAAAAACAGATTAGTTATTTGTTAAAATGGACATTTAAAGATCAGTTCTCTACTGAATGAATGGAAAATATACACTGGTTCAGACTAGTTGATCATTTTGATGCAACTGCTGCTGTTATGAGTTGGTGGGTCCTCGACCCATGATTGCTTTCTTTGTGTTCCTCTCTGGTTTCAGCAGGATTATGTAACATTTGGGTCCAAACAGTGCCACCAAGAGACCAAAACTGGAGGCCAGGATGGCAAATACCTCCACTGCATCTGCATATTTGCCTGGTGAGTTGACATAAGCTGGGACAAAGGCCACCCACACAGCACAGAAAATGAGCATGCTGAAAGTGATAAACTTGGCTTCATTGAAGTTGTCTGGAAGATTCCTAGCCAGAAATGCTAACAGGAAGCTAAGGATAGCCAGTAAGGCAATATAGCCTAGTAACACTGCAAAAGCAATGGTTGATCCGACTACACACTCATAAACGATCTTGTCATTGTAGTATTGAGTGTTTTTATGAGGAGCTGGTGAGGAAGAGACAAGCCAAGCCGTGCAAATTATTGCCTGGATAGAAGTAAGAACCAGAACTGTCCCTCTCTGCTGCATAGCACCAAACCACTTCAGACTGGTTCCACCTCCTGGCTTGGAAGCCTTGAACACAGCCAGAACTACCATGGTTTTCACCAAAATACATGAGACAGCAAGCACAAAGCTGATCCCAAATGCTGCATGTCTCAGCTGACATGTCCATAGCCTGGGACGGCCAATAAACAGCAGTGAACACAGGAAACATAGTTTAAGTGACACCAAGAGCAGAAAACTCAGTTCGGAATTATTGGCGCGTACAATGGGTGTGCTGCGATGATGGATAAAGATCCCCAGGACAACAGCACAGATAAATGTGCCCAGCAATGAGGCAGCTGTCAAGCAGATACCCAGAGGCTCATGGTAGGAGAGGAACTCTGTTTTCTTAGGAACACAGTGGTCACGATGGGGGCCAGACCAGAAGTCCTCTGGACAACTGATGCACTCCATGGAGTCTGAAAAAGGGGGAAGATGGAAGATGGAAGTACATTCTTGCTTTACAGTAATATTCTTAAAGTAAAATAAAAAATATTGACCACAAACAAACACCAACCAGTTTTATTGCTGATCTTTCCCTCAGAACAAGCAATGCAGTCAAAACAGCACACAGGTTCCCCTTTCTTTCTGCCCATTCGGGTTCCTGGTGGACAGCTCTCACTGCACACTGACCGGGGTGGCTGTAGGGAGATAACTAAATCTGAATTACATACGAAGAATCAGTCCAAAAAAGGGAAAGTCGTCTGAAAAAACAGAAATTACCTCTTTAAATGCAAAGTTCCAGGAGATTTTGTCTTCATCAATTGTGAGTTCTTCAACTTTGGAGTCCGACCTCTTAACCTCACCCACATTATGAACTTTAGTTCTTCCGTCAGGGAGCCATAGCCAGTTGACAATATCATATATTGGTAAGGCATCACCGTTCTCATCAAATGAGACTTCATCACCAAATGGTGTGGTAAAGTGAACCTTTTGTAAATAATGTACAAGCTACAAATGGATGAAAGAAATAAAAATTAACAGATAAGGAGTGTGACAGACTCTCATCTAAAATGACGTTTATCCTACTATGCAAACATTCTTTAACAAAATCAGGAACTGTTTGTTTTTCTAAGACAACCTTAAATTGAAGCTGTTGTTCATCTTACTAGCTTATTAGTATTAGTCATCCTCTGTCAGAAAACAATATTTGTTTTATCGCATTATTTCCAGCATCAAGTATTTTACTTTTTAAAGAAAATTATGAAATTAACAGCAGTCTGTGCTTACAAAAAGTACCTCAATGCATAGCAGCTGTTTTTAAAACATAAACCGGTGGAGTGTAAACTGATATCACACCTGCCATGGCTCCATTCTTTCCAAAGTGGCACAGCTGTGCCCACTGAAAGGCCCTCTCCCTGGCTCGCACTGCAGCATGTTATCGAGCGCATATGCCAGAGCATACACAGCCTTGTAAACATTGTACTCAGGCCTGAGGTTAGAAAGATCCAAAAACTCAGTCTCCACATTTTCAATATCTTCCTGTCCAGTACATAGTGGTCCCTCTGCTTCCACCCAATCTGCTGGATCAAATCTACACTGAAATGTGTATTCCCAAAACTGCCTCACCTGAAATACAGTGTATTATAAAGTCAGTAGTGAAATGACAATATGCTAATATATTTTATAATTTATTTTATTTTATTTATTTATTTCAAATTGTTATGATTTAACAATTAAAAACATTATTCCAGATGTCAAGATCTTACCAAATTATAGTTGTTGCTGTCATTTTGGTCAGGACGTATTTGTAAAAGGAATTCCCTGAGCCCTGGTATTTCTCCTCGACGGATGGCGATGCCCAGTGTGCCGCTTAGGTACGGCATGATGCGGGGTGTCTGGAGCACAGCAGCTGATGTCCAAGCTTCACTGGCTATCCACTGCCGGCCTGTTACATTCTGCATCACCACCTGTGTTACATTATATAAAATATATCATACTTGTGTCTGCTTTTTGGCAAATATTTGCGTCTGCAACAATTTCCTTTTCCCGCTTTTTTTCAGTAATGTAAGCAAATGTGTGAAAAAGTCATTAGGTGCAAGACACCTAATTTAATATCTGCATATCAGACTCAAAAAACAAGCAGTCGTTTCTTGCATGCATGGGTGGTTTGGGTATTCTCAAAATGCAAAACTGAAGTTGAGTGGCTTCCTTTTTGTAATCTTTGCTTTAAAACCTAAACAATTTTATCTAAAGGTCTAAATGACTTGTCTTATTCCTTTATGTAGTGGTCCTTTCATGCCTGCACCCTGATGGAAACCCACATTTATTCAAATGTTTCAAGCAATGATTTTATTTAGCTGAATTTTTGACAAGTTGAATTTTTGATAATATGTACAGGATAAGTTATCAACATTATTAATAGTTTTGACCTAACGATGATCAAACTATAATTGTAATCAGTTTTTGTAGATCATTTTGTTTGAATGAAACTGATTATAATTTATAGGATTCTGGAAAAATTATGGTTTGGAGAAACAAATAAACAAAATCTTTATATTATGTTTCTTACAATTACAGATTTCTAAATTATATACATTTTATTCCAACCTCTTCCATTAGATGAATCATGTGGAACTCATGTGCAAACACCATGACCACACGAGCTGTTGATGTCTTTATCAAATGTACAATCCTCCTGAGTTCACTTCGGTCACTGTCCCACGGTAAAACTTGTAAGTAGGCCAGACAACCTTCTCCAGACTGAGCCAGGTCAGATTGGAAGGATCGAGCAACATGGAGTCCATAGTCATCATCACTGACCAGCAGGCCTACCCAAGTCCAGCCAAAGTGTTTTAGAATCTGAATCATAGCACGCACCTAAGTGGATATATTAGTGTGACGGGATTATTGCACAGAAAATTATATCTCTGAAATTAGACTACATATACAATTAACTTAAATTATTGTAATTTATATCAATTATATATTCAAATACATTTCATGCATGGAATCACACCTAATTCATCCCACTAAGAAAAAAGGCAAAATTTATGCCTGAAACAGACATAGTTTGCAGTTCTCATCTGGGTAATAGTGATTTACCTGGAAAGCATCACTTGGAATTGTTCTAAAGAAGGATGGAAACCGTTGCCGATCACTCAGGCAGGAACATGTGGAAAAATAACTTACCTATAAATACACATATAAACTCACATTACCCATTTCATACAAGTCAGACCCTGTGAAAATAGTTTTATATTCAAACCATATATCACTTTTAAAAGACACCAATTATACAGTTTATAAAATACTACAATACAAAATATGGAGGACAGGAAACTTACAATGGGCATTTTGTATAAACCTAGCACATTGGAGGTGGCAATAGAAAATGTAGAGGGGGAATCACCCACAATACCCAGGACAGGAGGTGTCCCTGAACAGTTCTTCCAAAGCAGAAATTGCTCTTCTCTGCCACTTGCCAGTGATAATGCACTACTGAATCCAACAACAAGTGCACCACAGTTATCAGCGAGACTGTATCCCAGAGTCACATTAGGTAGCAGATTGGAGTTCTTGTTGATCTCATCAATAGCAAAGGCCATGGTCATGGCATGCCTGAAACCTAAAGTGTCAAAGCTAACACACAAAATAGCATTATTAAGCACTAAAAACTAAAAGCACAAACAAAACAACTAATAACATAATACACGATAAAATGCTACTGCTATTCAGGTTTCAAAAGCATTTCAGTATTGTGAAATTTTTTTCCTTACCATGCATACTCTGATCAGACAGCAAAGTTAGCACCGATCCATGCTGGCCGCTATACAGTATGTGTGTGAAACTTACCCTTTGCAGATGGGCTGTTGTGGCTCTGAGGTAAATGTTCGTTCTGGGAAGACAGAGCTGTAGTGGACCTCAAACAACCCACCTAGAACCACATCGCCAGGCTTGTGCACTTCATTAAGATTAAACTTTTTCCGTAACTTACAAGATGAGGGAAAAGAGGAAGATGCAAAGTATAAAGACGAGAAAGAGACACATACTGAGATAAGGTAGACACACAAGAGGATATACGTGTCAAGAAAAGCTTCCATAGCTTCCCTCCTCCCTTCACAACCGTTTCTGTTCTTCATACAAGGTTGCTTTATTTTATAGGCAGGAATATGTCATCCCCAACTGCATGCTTTCCATCCTTGTTAATTCATTAACACCACCCATCACAGGCTATGGACGCGGGACATAATATAGATTTAATAAATTATTTAACATGTAAAAACATGCAAATGCAATGCCATAAAAGTGTTTCAGCAAATAGAGGCCAAAAACCATATTATATATTTTGTAAATCATTTTAATGTTTTTCTTCTTTTGTTTGTGTTAGGCCATACTGTTTATTATAACTTAAATAATTCGGAACATGTTAAATAAATTGTGGTTTACTCATCTTCAAAAATAAAAGGGGATGCTTATTTGGTATTCACAGGATATCCTCTAATGAGGATGCATGTTTCTCAGTGTGTTATGTCAGACCAAATGAAGACCCTTAAGATAACACCAACCAAAAAACAAAACAAAAAATCATATTTCTCTTAATGCTGAAAATACTGAAATAAAATACTTACAAAATTCCATGTGTGGATTTCAGAAAATTTTATTGAGTGCTTTGGACTTTTATATTGCAACTACAACAAGATTGTGGGTTATCTTAAATTGAAATGGTAATGTAACATCAACCTGGATCCCGTCCTGCTTTTTTTTTTTCAGTGCTATCTCAATTGTACTGCATATTGCATATAGTGTATATAGTTTTCATTTATAGTCTAATATCTTCTATTATATTTTGTTAATATTTTTATATTGTGATTCTTATTGTACTTGTACACTCTGTACTCTTTGTACTACATGCCCCTATGCTGCTGTGTCTGACTTGAATTTCTCATATGGGAGATCAATAAAGGTACATCTTATCTTATCTTATCTTATTGTATCTTAATCGAAGCTTTCTTTGATTATATTTCTTATTTGGATAAAAAACATTCCCTCAGTCTAAAATAAATATGAATATGTTCATAGAAGCATAACCCGTATTCTGATGCTGCCCACTGCTATTTATTTTACTTTGTGGATAGTAGCGTGGATAGTGAATGTGGTTAAATTTAATCTTTTAGGTTGTCAGGTTGAGATTGAAGCAAAGCCTTTCAAAGTCTCACAAGGACTGTGATCCAGTAAAACGGCAATAATAAAGCATTTTTCTAATTGTATTATTTACAGTAAACACATTTTCATTAATTATAAAGATTTATATTTGGATTAAAGAGTGGCTACTTGTGTTGAACATGGCAGATCTGTCACAAAATAAGCGCTGATTTAGACTAGCTAATTTTACAGTTAATGCTACTTTTATGACTTGGGGTTGCCTCTACCCATGATTGCTTTCTTTGTATTTCTCTCTGGTCTAAGCAGGATTATGTAACATTTGGGTCCAAACAGCGCCACCAGGAGACCAAAACTAGAGGCCAGTATGGCAAATACCTCCACTGCATCTGCATATTTGCCTGGTGAGTTGACGTAAGCAGGGACAAAAGCCACCCACACAGCACAGAAAATCAGCATACTGAAAGTGATGAGTTTGGCCTCATTGAAGTTGTCTGGAAGATTCCTTGCTAGAAATGCTAACAGGAAGCTAAGGATAGCCAGTAAGCCAATGTATCCCAGTAACACTGCAAAACCAACTGTGGACCCAACTACACACTCATAAACTATCTTGTCATTGTGGTATTGAGTGTTTTTATGAGGAGCTGGTGAGGAAGAAACAAGCCAAGCAGTGCAAATTGCTGCCTGAATAGAAGTGAGAACCAGAACTGTCCCTCTCTGCTGCATAGCACCAAACCACTTCAGACTGGTTCCACCTCCTGGCTTGGAGGCCTTGAACACAGCCAGAACCACCATGGTTTTCACCAGAATACATGAGACAGAAAGCACAAAGCTGATCCCAAATGCTGCATGTCTCAGCTGGCATGTCCATAGCCTGGGACGGCCGATAAACAACAGTGAACACAGGAAACACAGTTTAAGTGACACCAAGAGCAGGAAACTCAGTTCTGAGTTGTTGGCACGTACCATGGGAGTACTACGATGATAGGTAAAGATCCCAAGGACAACAGCACAGATACATGTGCCCAGCAATGAGGCGGTAGTCAAACAGATACCCAGAGGCTCATTGTAGGAGAGAAACTCTGTTTTCTTAGGAATACAGCGGTCGCGCTGCGGGCTGGACCAGAAGTCCTCTGGACAACTGGTGCATTCCATGGAGTCTAAAAACAAGGGGAAGATTGTAATTTTTTGAAAGAATTTTCCCTTTATTTCCCCTGCCCTGCTGCTGCTATTGCAACAAAAATACCATAATCCTTCCCACTTTTGAATACAGGCATTTATGACTGTGGGGGATGGACCCCAAGTTTCTGCTGTTAGTGGGCATGTGCTTTCCCTCAACACCAACTGAGCACCTGTATGGTGATACATTCCTGCATACAAATTAGTCCATCACAAAGAGAAAAATAACTTTTTTAATTGATACCAACCAGTTTCATTGCTGACCTTTCCCTCAGAACAAGGGATGCAGTCAAAACAGCACACAGGCTGCCCCCTTTTCCTGGCCATGCGGGTACCTGGGGGGCAGCTCTCGCTGCACACTGACCTGGGTGGCTATAGGGAAAGAATAGTGAAATCACAGTTATTCCAAACCATGTGGTGCTGCTATTGCATGTAATACTAAAGCAAACACAACAATAAATATAAGTAACCTCTTTCAATTCAAAGTTCCAGAAGATTTTGTCTTCATCAATTGTGAGTTCTTCAACTTTGGAGTCAGACCTCTTAACGTCACCCACATTCTGAACTTTAGTTCTTCCATCAGGGAGCCGCAGCCAGTTCATGATATCATAAATTGGTAAGGCATCACCATTCTCATCAAATGACACTTCATCACCAAATGGAGTGGTGAAGTTGACCTTTTCCAAGTAATACATAAGCTACAGAAGGGAGAGACAACAGGCTTTTCATGTTGATTGGATTAAGGTTCTGTGTTTAAGGCTTGCTGGGTCTAGTCATTATCGTGTTGAAATGAAGTGTACAGAAAACTGTTTCAAAATTCTCTACAATAATGAGTCATTATAAATATAAGTTTTGTTTGTTTGATTGAGATATTTCCAGAAGTAAAAAAAAAAAGAAAAGTAATCAACAATCAAAAACATTTATGTTTTTCCTACTACTTCTGTCGATGAAATATATTATTTCATCCTCATTAAGGAAAATTACATTTAAATAAAAGGAAGTTACTAGCATAATCTTATACATTTTTACATAGTGGCTTTTCCCGTAATGTTCTACTCTCACAAAAATGCATTCAGTTAGTACCTCAAGGTGTAGCAGTTGTTTTCAAAACATAAACAGTAGTGTTAACTGATATCACACCTGCCATGGCTCCAGTCTTTGCAAAGTAGCACAGCTGTGCCCGCTGAAAGGCCCTCTCCCTGGCTCACACTGCAGCATGTCATCGAGGGCATACGCCAGAGCATACACAGCCTTGTAAATATTGTACTCTGGCCTGAGTTCTGACACATCCAAAAACTCACTCTCAACATTTTCTATTTCTTCCTGACCACTGCATATTGCTCCCCCAGCTTCCACCCAACCGGCTGGAGGTGGTGCAAATTTACACTGAAATGTGAATTCCCAAAACTGCTTTACCTGAAATGCATTAAAAACAGAATGTTAACCAAATTAATAACAATATGTTATTGCAATGTGTCACCAGATTGTAAGCTTAAACTTTTACCATGCTATTTCCATAGCCATTGTTGGGGTGCTGATCAGGATTAATTCCTAACAGGAATTCCCTGAGTCCTGGTATTTTTCCACAACGGATAGCGATGCCCAGTGTGCCACCCAGGTACGGCATGAAGGCAGGGGTATGAAGCCCGTCAACTAACGTCCAAGCTTCACTGGCAATCCACTGCAGGCCTGTCACATTCTGCTTAACCACCTGTGCATGGCATTAAACCAATCTTTTTCAGACATTTACAACATACACAATTCTCCAATATAGCTGTTTCTTTTAGTGACGTAAGCACAGATACGATTACATTTTTCAGAGCAAGGTGATTTATGTAAATCACTGTCTGCCTAATTTGATCTTTTTTCAAAAACAACTGAGTTATAGAAAAATAACTATGAATAGTATATAGGATCAATAAATGGACAACACAGGTATACAGATGAGCATAGATATTTGCAAAAACGTTTTTAGAGAATGATATAGAGTTTTGTTTTCTGTTTTTAGTGCCAACTTGATACATTAAAAATTAGTAACTGATAATTCACAGAATGAGGTGTGAACATTTGAATTTAATTAATTATTTTATGGAGCCATGCAATGAAATTATAAATATCAATGTATTTTCATCCTCCAACCTCTTCCATTAGTTGAATCATGTGCATCTGATGTGCAAACACTATGACCACACGAGCTGTGGATTTTGTCATCAGATTCACAATCCTCTTATATTCTTTTGGATTGTTGCCCCAAGGCAAAATCTCTGAATAGGCCAGACAACCTCCACCAGACTGAACCAGGTCAGATTGGAAGGATCGGGCAGCGTGGAGTCCATAGTCATCATCACTGACCAGCAGACCTGCCCAAGTCCAGCCAAAGTGTTTGAGGATCTGAATCATAGCACGCACCTAAGTGAATACACAGTGGAGGGATAAGTGCACAGACTGGAATATAATTTTCTAGTGGAAATTTATACATACATGTTTCATGACAGAATCGTAATTAATCGTATTAAATTTTTTTACCTAATTGCATACAATCTCATAAATGATTCACAGAGACAATATATGTTATGCACACAATATGTTTTGATTGACAAGACATACTTGCCAGTTTTCTATACTTATATATGCAGTTATTATTTTGGTAGTAGTGTTTCACCTGGAAAGCATCACTTGGGATTGTTCTGAAGAAGGATGGAAACTGTTTGCGATCACTCAGGCAGGAACAAGTGGCAAAATAACTCACCTATAATGAAACACATAATGCACACATGTGCATCTTGTGTGAGTTAGTAAAGACATTCTAAATATTTTACTTATTTTAATCATTTATAATCAGTTTAAGTACAGCATGTCAAAAGCACACAAGAAATCAAAGACAGTAAACTTACAATGGGCAGTTTGAATAAACCAAGCACATTGGAGGCGGCAATGGAAAAGGTTGAGAATGGATCACCCACAATACCCAAAACTGGAGGAGTCCCTAAACAGTTCTCCTGAAGCAGAAACTGCTCCTCTTGACCACTTGCCAGTGATAATGCAGCACTGAACCCAATACCAAGTGTAGCACAGTTATCATAAAGACTGTATCCCAGAGTCACATTAGGTAGCAGATTGGAATTCTTGTTGATCTCATCAATAGCAAAAGCCATAGTCATGGCATGCCTGAATCCTGGAGGGTCAAAGCTAACACACAACATATCTCCATTAATCGCTTAAAATAACATAATATTGTGTGTTGTCTGATACATGTACAAGATCTGACACAAGACTTACCCTTGGCAGCTGGGCTGATTTGGCTCTGAGGTAAACGTCAGCTCAGGAAAGACAGAGGTGTAGTGGACTTCAAACAGCCCACCCACAATCACATCACCAGGTTTGTGCATCCCATTAAGATTAAACTGTCTCCGTAATGTACAAGATGGGGGAAGATAGGAAGACTCAGAAAATAAAATAGAGAAAGAACTAAAAATCAGATAAACAGATGAGAACAAATATTTGACAATTATTGGCCCCATAACTGCCCTCCTCTCTTAACCTCTGTATATAATCTTCATGCATGGGTACTTAATTTTATATGCAGGGCTATGTCATCCCCTTTCGTCAATGTTTAATTGTTCACACCACCAATCAGAGCTTGGCCGACAGAGAGGGATGGGCATAATATACATTCCACATCAGCAGGTGTTTTGGTCAATACATGCCCTAAACCAGCGGTTCTCAGCCTGGTGCCCAAAGACCCCCAGGGATCCTTAAGGGCATGCCAGGTGGTCCCCAGAAAAATGGGAAGTGTTTTACTATTATTTCATTAACTAGTTAGCCCATTGAGAGAATTTACAAGAATAACTGTTCTTCTCATAGGTTACACACTCTTTATTATTAATCCAATCTACAGTACAGACAGTTATCAAATACAGGTCTGCAGCCTGATGTGCAGCAATTTGGTGGTGACAATAGCCCATTTTGAATTCCTGTCTATAGTGTGTTGATATTAAATTTCAATATGACAAGTGCTTTATACCTTATACTCAAACTGAGGATACAATACTTTAATCACAGTGTAACTGATATTTTAAGAATTGCAAAGCAATAACAACAACAACTCTTTTGTACAAATCTATATTTATTTTACAATAAATTATATGTATATTTAGTGAAAGCTGGAGGCCTACATTTGTAATGAATTTGGTAGGTATAAAAATGTATGTTGAAAATTAAAATCAGACAGTTTGCAGTTATATTAGGGGAAATGGTCCACAGAAAAACATAATGTGCCGAGTACATTGTTAGCTGTAACATGTTTTAAATGTTGAATAAAGACACATGGAACTAATTATACACGTAAATTTAGAAGTGCTGATAATGAACATACAAGTCTAATTTCTACATTTTTTGCCAATTTTCCTCAAATCTAAATTTTTATGAACAAATAAAAAGTAAATTAGAAAATAAATAATAGACAAATTTCTAACTGGCTAACAGTTTTCTGTTTGGTGTCAGTTTTTCTTTTTCTGTGACTAATGAAACTCATTCTCTACAAATGTAAAATACTCAATAAATAAATAAATACCAAACAAAAAACATTACAAATTTATTTGAGATGCAATTACAAGCAACAGTAAGACAGTCTCTTTAGTCAAACAGTAGACAGCAGAACCAAATCCAGCTCCTGGACAAAGTGAAATGTACACCGATCAGCCATAACATCATCACCACTGACTGGTGAAGTGAATAACACTGATTATCTTGTTATCGTGGCACGTGTCAGTGGGTGGGATATATTAGACAGCAAGTGATCATTTAGTCCTTAACTTGATGTGTTCGAAGCAGGAAAGTGAGTGACTTTGACAAGGGCCAAATTGTGATGGCTGACTGGGTCAGAGCATCTCCAAAACTGCAGCTCTTGTGGGGTGTTCCCGGTCTGCAGTGGTCAGGCCCTATCAAAAGTGGTCCAAGGAAGCCTGTGAACCGGTGACAGGCCAAGGCTCATTGTTGAACATGGGGAGGGAAGGCTGGCCCGCGTGGTCCGATCGAACAGATGAGGTACTGTAGCTCAAATTGCTGAAAAAGTTCACGCTAGTTCTGATAAAAAGGTGTCAGAACACACAGTGCATCACAATTTGTTGTGTATGGGGCTGCATACCATGAAGTGATGGCTGATTTGTGTAAACATATGTTGTTTGGGGGCTCTTGCCCAAATAACTTCAGTCATTCTTCCTGGGAGGACAATCTCACTTTATAAGTTGACAATATGTTGGTTGTGTGATTTTTCTGCTATTTCCAAGTGGCCATACAAATCAATTAAATCAGCTTTAATAATCAAGTGAATGTATTGTATCATTGACTCTTTGAAATAATTCAGTCACTTCAACAGTAAAAATAGAATACAATAACATTTATTCATATCTTATAGTTTAATTTTCAAATTTACAAAGGTTACTTATTGTGTGCCATATCACGAGCAGATGACTGTTGAATACATTTCAAATACAGGCTGATTGAAAATGATTCATATTTATTTAGAGTTACTTTTTATGACTTGGGGTTGCCTCGACCCATTATTGCTTTCTTTGTGTTCCTCTCTGGTCTCAGCAGGATTATGTAACATTTGGGTCCAAACAGTGCCACCAAGAGGCCAAAACTGGAGGCCAGGATGGCAAATACCTCCACTGCATCTGCATATTTTCCTGGGGAGTTGACGTAAGCAGGGACAAAGGCCACCCACACAGCACAAAAGATGAGCATACTGAAAGTGATGTATTTGGCCTCATTGAAGTTGTCTGGAAGATTCCTAGCCAGGAATGCTAACAGGAAGCTAAGGACAGCTAGTAAGCCAATGTAACTCAGTAAAACTGCAAAACCAATTGTGGACCCAACTACACACTCATAAACTATCTTGTCATTGTAATATTGAGTGTTTTTATACGGAGCTGGTGAGGAAGAGACGAGCCAAGCCGTGCAAATTGCTGCTTGGATCGATGTAAGAGCCAGAACTGTCCCTCTCTGCTGCATAGCACCAAACCACTTCAGATTGGCTCCACCTCCTGGCTTGGAGGCCTTGAAGACAGCCAGAACCACCATGGTTTTCACAAGAATACATGAGACACAAAGCACAAAGCTGATCCCGAATGCTGCATGTCTCAGCTGGCATGCCCATAGCCTGGGACGGCCGATAAACAGCAGTGAACACAGGAAGCACAGTTTGAGTGACACCAAGAGCAGAAAACTTAGTTCTGAGTTGTTGGCCCGTACCATGGGTGTACTGCGATGATGGATAAAGATGCCCAGGACTACAGCACAGATACATGTGCCCAGTAATGAGGCAGCTGTCAAGCAGATGCCCAGAGGCTCATGGTAGGAGAGGAACTCTGTTGTCTTAGGAACACAGTTGTCACGCTGTTCATTGGACCAGAAGTCCTCTGGACAACTGGTGCACTCCATTGAGTCTAAAAAATAGGAAAGATTCTCTTAATTCCTGCAATTTATGATATTTCACTTTTTAAACCATTGTTACCTTCTGTTTAACTGGCATGGCCAGTTTTCCATTTTGTGTAGCTCTTGTCACTACTAACTTTCTTCAGTTGGCCAGGGGAGAGTGTAGACAGGCATAACACACAGAGAGGTACATACCATTGTTGCATATCCCCTCTAGACAGCCACCCTAACCAACCATATTATTTGCTTGCTCAATACAAAGACATTGTCCCTTCCACCTGTAAACACTGACAGTATTGTTGCATGAGCCATGTCAGGAATTGTACTTGTCTTCATTACCTGGGCATCAGGATGACTGCTAAATACAAGTTAATTTTTCATTATAACATATAGTTGATATCATAATAATACCAACCTGTTTTATTGCTGAACTTTCCCTCAGAACAAGGGACACAGTCGAAACAGCACACAGGCTGTCCCTTTTTTCTGGCCATGCGGGTACCTGGAAGACAGCTCTCACTGCACACTGACCGGGGTGGCTATAGGGATTGTAAAAGTTATATCATGGTTACTCTGCACCATTTGATATTTTTCACAGCTGCCATTTTGACAATAGTAGGGTAAACACAGGTGTTACTAATAATACTAGTTAAGGTTTTGTTCCATTCAGGTCAAACAGAGTCAGGGTGCTGCTATTGTTTTCATTTAAAAGTGGCTGCTGTGAAAATGTCTATTGTGTGACATACAATACTGAGGCCAAAACAACAATAAAAAATAAGTAATAACCTGTTTGGAGTCAAAGTTCCAGAAGATTTTGTCCTCCTTAAGTGTGAGTTCTTCACCTTTGAAGGCCGATCTCTTCACCTCACCCACATTCTGAACTTTAGTTCTTCCATCAGGGAGCCACAGCCAGTTCATGATATCATATATTGGTAAGGCATCACCATTTTCATCAAATGACACTTCATCACCAAATGGTGTCGTGAAGTTGACCTTTTCCAAGTAATGCATAAGCTACAAAGGGGTATAATGCATATATATTGTAAGATATTGTGACAGAGGGACTCACAAAAATGGACTTTTCTTGATTGGGTATATGCTTTTAGATGTTCTGAGGAAAAAATTACTTGGATTTAATCAATCAAATACAGTTTTTTTTTGTTTTATGAAGACAATCAGGGGATACAAAGTGGCTACTAATGCCATAGGCACTTTGATAATAATGTTTCCTTTTCCCATAATCTATTTCAGTAAACACCTATAGATGTAGCAGCTCTTTTTAAAAAATATAAACAGGTGCAGTGTAAATTGATATCACACCTGCCATGGCTCCATTCTGTGCAAATTTCCACAGCTGTGCCCGCTGAAAGGCCCTCTCCCTGGCTCACACTGCAGCATATCATCAAGGGCGTACGCCAGAGCATACACAGCCTTGTAAATATTGTACTCAGGCCTGAGGTTTGAGACATCCAAAAACTCAGTCTCGACGTTCTCTAAGTCTTCATCTCCAGTGCACAGTGCTCCCGCAGCTTCCACTGAACCTGATGGAGGTGGAGCAAATCTACACTGAAATGTGTATTCCCAAAACTGCCTCACCTGAAATGTATTCAAAACAAAGTATAAACAAAAATATCAATATTATATTTTTGTAATGTCATATCTTATTGTGAGTTTACAGTCTCACCATGCTATTTCCATCATTATCGTCATGTAGGTCAGGACGTATTCTCAACAGGAAATCCCTAAGCCCTGGTATTTCTCCTCGACGGATGGCGACGCCCAGTGTGCCACCCAGATATGGCATAAGGTGAGGTGTCTGGAGAACAACAGCGGCTGTCCAGGCTTCACTGGCCATCCACTGCAGGCCTGTCACATTCTGCTTTACCACCTATTTATAGCAAAAAAATATGAAACAAAAGTTATAAACCTCATGCTAGTGTTATTTCGTTAAGAGACGGCTGACAGCACTCAAATATTTGGTCAGTTATAGTAATAGATGTAATATTGTTAGAAAATACTGAATTGTTATGTTTTTTTATTATGCAGCTCTTGAGACCATAATATAATAAATGTAAAATAACAATAAACATTTGGGAAGAATTGCTGTGTGCTAAAATTAAGTCAATAAGCATTATATTTTCTTCATGCACAGTGAAGTTCCCTTTACTTTATAAACCAGTCAATATAATGTAATATGTAATGTAGATAGATAGATAGATAGATAGATAGATAGATAGATAGATAGATAGATAGATAGATAGATAGATAGATAGATACCTCTTCCATTAGTTGAATCATGTGGATCTGATGTGCAAACACTATGACCACACGAGCTGTGGATTTCTTTATCACCTCCACAATCCTCTTTAGTTCAGCTGGGTTGTCACCCCAGGGCAAAATCTCTGAGTAGGCCAGACAACCTCCGCCAGACTGAGCCAAATCAGATTGGAAGGATCGGGCAACATTGAGTCCATAGTCATCATCACTGACCAGCAGACCGGCCCAGGTCCAGCCAAAGCGTTTTAGAATCTGAATCATGGCACGCACCTAATTGAGTATGGAGTGGAGAGTATAGGTTGGAATAATTTGTCAGTGTCAGTGGTTACGCTCTTTCTTCTAAAACTGTTTAGTTTAATAAACTATGCAAAAGCAAATAAAGTACTATTCTTTACAAGACAAAATATTTATTTGATTGAGAGCCATTTTTTGAAGCTCACTACACTATTTTGAATTTGTTATTTCTAGAACAGACTTTCACCTGGAAAGCATCACTTGGGATTGTTCTAAAGAAGGATGGAAACCTCTGGCGATCACTCAGGCAAGAGCATGTGGCAAAATAACTCACCTATAAAGAAACATACAGTGTACATACAAGTTGTGCTTCTTGTGCAAGTCATTAACATTTTCAAATGATTTCACCTATTTAACAACTCATCATTTTAAAATCTAAAGTAAAATTATCTCTGCTTGCCAAATAAAGGCTTTTTGGAGAAGCTGAAGTTAGGCTTAGCTTTATTGTATATGTCATATACTATCATTTTAAAATTTAAAATTGATTCAAATACAACTCTTTAAAAGCAAGTTAAGACTGAAGGAAAGGAACTTACAATAGGCAATTTGAATAAACCTATAACATCAGAGGTGGCGATAGAAAATGTCGAGAATGAATCACCCACAATCCCCAGGACTGGAGGGGTTCCCAAACAGTTCTCCTGAAGCAGAAACTGCTCTTCTCGACCGCTGGACAATGACAATGCCGCACTGAATCCAATTACAAGTGTGGCACAGTTGTCATAAAGACTGTATCCTAGAGTCACGTTAGGTAGTAGATTGGAGTTTTTGTTGATCTCATCAATAGCAAAAGCCATGGTCATGGCATGCCTGAACCCTGGAGGGTCAAAGCTAACACACAAAATATAATTGTTATCATGAGTAAAATACTATTTAAAGATTTGCACAGATTTATGTTGTCTGCTGCATGAGTTTGAGACTTACCCTTGGCAGCTGAGCTGATTTGGCTCTGAGGTGAATGTCAGTTCAGGGAAGATAGAGGTGTAGTGGACTTCAAACAGCCCACCCAGAATCACATCACCTGGCTTGTGCATCCCATTCAGATAAAACTGTTTTCTTAATTTGCAAGATGAGAAAAGAGAAGAAGATTCTGATGAGAAAAAGGAGGAAGGTAATACAATCAAGATTAGGCAGACATACAAGAACGGAAACGTGTCAAACAATGCCCCCATGACGGCCCTCCTCTCTACGCCCATTTCTAATCTTCATGCACAGTCACTTTATTTTATATGCAGGTTAATGTAATTTCCTTCGTGGTTTTCGTCATATTTTCACATCACCTATCAAGGCACATTCAGTCGTTTGGGGGCAGGGCATTCGCATATCAAATTAGCTTTCAGACCCACAATATCAGAATAACAATTAATGCGCTGAACTTTCTGTTCATCAGTTTAATGTTATAGGTCTCAATTATTCCCTTTACTTTCTGTCTTTAAAACACAAAGAATGATATTGAATTTAATGATAAATTATGTTTTGACAATGAAAACACACAGTGGAGATGAAAGATATATATAAAAAAAAAAGCAACACAGCAAAGACAATTATGTTAACACTATGAGTACATTTTGTCAAGCAATTCCTGAAATTCTGACAATATTAATTTTAGGCATACTTGATATGCGTTCAGTGCTAGGGGAGTTATGTCCTAATTACTATAATAAATCTGATAAACTGAATCTTAAAGTCTAAATAGAAAAGTTACAGATGCTGTAATATGAATTACAGTTCCTCTGCCAGTTAACAGTACAGTACTCCTGTATATTCAATTAAAGAGATAAGTAAAAGTGAAATGAATCAACAGTGATTTATAGGTGAACAACACAATGAAAAAACTGCTATCAGTCTAGTAAATGATACAATACATACAGGGTAGTTGTGTATCAATCTCTGTTGACCCTGCATTAAAACATCATCATCAGTAATCTTATTATAAGTTACTAACCAATTACCCTTAAAGATAGGGTCAGTCATTTTGGAGAAAGATAGATGATTGTTGAGTCTCATTTCAAGGTTGTCAAATACAAACACTTTGAGTTATTTATTAATGAGAAACAAACAAAGTGGCTTGGAGAGAGCCACACAATGCAACAGGTTTCATTTGGGCTCCCAGGTTGTCAAAGAGACTAAATAATTGCTATTTGACGTCCTGGGAATGAAATTCAACAATGAACTGTCTTTCTCCAGAATGACTGACCTTTAAATGCTAATGCTCAGTTTCTATCTCATCGTATAAACTTTAAACAGGTGAAACTGCAGGTTCTGGAGTTGCACTCAAAGCAGACCCTTTTAGCCTCTCATCAAGTCCACTCTATGTTGCTGTCCTGGTGTATATGAAGGGATAAACCCTTTTGCCATAGAGTTGTCTTCAAGGACTACTCTGACTTGGAACAAAGAGCATCTGGGGCTCCATTAATGCCACAGTAGTGGACTTCTAAGGATAACCTAATTGCTGATTCACCCTCAGCTGGGCCTGCCTTTGCTGGGAGAATGAAGCATTTCATTACCTCAATGTATCAAACAGGTCATGGGGTGAGAAGTCTTTTGCTGCTGCTTTTGCCACCCCCACTACTGCATCAAATCCTTGTCTCATCAACTGCAGAGGAGGTGGAAGGGGTGGACGACTTAGAAACCATGGTTAATCGCAGCGTCAGTTCAGCAGGCAGCCTTCAGAAAGATCCATGGCCTGAACCTTCCAGGGGCAACTTGCTACTCCCACCAGGAGTAGCCAAGTCCCTTTCAATGCTGCGTAATGTCCCACCTTGTTCATCAAAGTTTTCCCCATTTCATTTACTACTGTCAGCACTCTTCAGGTTCAGTTCAGGGGGAGAAGGGAATGTGTCAAACAGTGGTCAACAGAAGTTAAGTTTGAGCCAGGTTTTTCATCAAAGCTTCCAGTGTTGCTTTTTAGGGCATAGCCTTTTAATATCAGATGCTGGCATGAAAATGAGAGCCTGGCTGTCCTTATCACGTCTGGATGTTCAACGTAAACTCTGCTTATTGATGAGGCTTTCCAGCCCAGAAATAGAGAACAGTGAAAAAAAACTGTGTCCTTGAGACAGTGTTTCACTGTTTCGGGGGTACTCTATTTTTTGGGGTGGGAGGGTACTGTACACGTGCACACGCATGAATGCGTCCTTATGGAACCCTAATTGTACTGTAAGGAATTGTTATGTCAATGTGAATGTTTCTCTCATTCACCAGATAACAAATTACTTCCTTAGAATAATGAAAATACATCGGTTGTCCATTTCACATGGTGACTAAATGAGCAATCCTTTATTGATTGTCAAGCAGATCTTTTTTTACCTTCTTTATATCAGTGATTAGATGTGTATAGACACACAGTCTAGGAAATGCATTCATATTTTTGTTTTGGCCTTTAATGGATTTGGAGTGTGCTGTCAAAATCTCATATACCGCCACTGCATTAAAAGTGGAATTTTTAATCATTTTCTCAGGAGTGTGCCATAGAAAATGAGATAGTTTGGGTTCCAAACACTAAAGATGAAACAGCAGGTGAGTAGATATTGATGCAAAGCCAGTGCCATGTGGAATAATTCTAATTTCATGTCAATAAATGGTGATGCAACTATCATCAGAAAAAACTAGTGCTGTCAAACGATTAAAATATTGAATCGCGATTAATTGCATTAATGTCATAGTTAACTCGCAATTAATCTCACATTTTTATCTATTCTAATTGTCCCTTGATTTCTTTTTGTCCCATTATTTTTTCTCATTTTAATGCTCTTATCAACATGGAAAAGTGGATCGGCTTGATGAGGGGCGGAGAATTCGCATCAGCTGTGTGCTTGGCCATCAAGTGGTATTTCAGACTGGACGTGCTGCGATGATAGCTCAGTTCACAACGACAAAACACACAGATCACTTTGGTCTTGTCAATGGAACCATTTGGCAACTTTTTAAAAGTAAACTTTCCATTCAGAATATTATTGGCATCCATTTTACCATCTACTCAAAACGTTACGTCTACTATTCTTAAACAAGTCTGTGCGGCGTGCCTGTTGTTTTGTTTCCAGTCTAGCTAGATACGATATGGTGTTGTAGTTTTTCTAACGTTACTAGTTGTTGCAACAGCATGTGAAAAAAACTACAAAGTGTGCTAGGCCAAAACGAACGTTAATCTCGCGATAAAAAAATTTACGCCATTAAAATGGGTTTGCGTTATAAATAAGTAAATAAGAAATAATCTGTCAAAAAAGCAATAATGATGAAAGACTCAGTTCTTGATTCATAACTTTATTCATTTTCGTTTCATTCTGCTCGTATATTGTGACAAAGACATAAAGTTACAAAGAACGAAAAACTAGGAGCAGATCACTCTTGAAGGATTGTAAAATACAGGCAGCATCTTTCTTTTCTTTTTCTTTATTCTTGGATCTCCATTAGCGGCCACCAAGGAAGCAGCTACTCTTCCTGGGGACTGCACATGGGTTCTGTTTCATGTCTTGGGGGTGTCTCGACCCATGATTGCTTTCTTTGTGTTCCTTTCTGGTCTAAGTAGGATTATGTAACATTTGGGTCCAAACAGTGCCACCAGGAGGCCAAAACTGGAGGCCAGGATGGCAAATACCTCCACTGCATCTGCATATTTGCCTGGAGAATTGACATAAGCAGGGACAAAGGCCACCCACACAGCACAGAAGATCAGCATGCTGAAAGTGATAAACTTGGCCTCATTGAAGTTGTCTGGAAGATTCCTAGCCAGAAATGCTAACAGGAAGCTAAGGGTAGCCAGTAAGCCAATGTAACTCAGTAAAACTGCAAAACCAATTGTGGACCCAACTACACACTCATAAACGATCTTGTCATTGTAGTATTTCATGTTTTTATGAGGAGTTGGTGAGGCAGATACAAGCCAGGCAGTGCATACCGATGCCTGAATAGAAGTAAGAACAATAACTGTCCCTCTCTGCTGCATAGCACCAAACCATTTCAGACTGGTTCCACCCCCTGGCTTGGATGCCTTGAACACAGCCAGAACCACCATGGTTTTTACCAAGATGCATGAGACACAAAGCACAAAGCTGATCCCAAAGGCTGCATGTCTCAGCTGGCATGTCCACAGACTGGGGAGGCCGATAAACAGCAGTGAACACAGGAAACATAACTTTAGTGACACCAAGAGCAGGAAACTCAGTTCTGAATTGTTGGCGCGTACCATGGGTGTGCTACGATGATAGATAAAGATCCCCAGGACAACTGCGCAGATAAATGTGCCCAGTAATGAGGCAGCTGTCAAGCAGATACCCAGAGGCTCATGGTAGGAGAGGAACTCTGTTTTCTTAGGAACACAATGGTCACGCTGGGTGTTGGACCAGAAGTCATCTGGACAACTGATGCACTCCATGGAGTCTGACAAAAACAGGAAAGATATTTGATGAGTGTCTATATTATATCCTCAACCGGTGTCATTGCTGAAATCTCCCTCAGAAGAAAGAGACAAATTTGTTACAAAGGATAGGTATTTTCCAGCATTTTTTGATAATTTGGAGTGGCTAGTTTCTCATGCACTGCATTGCTTGCTCATATATTAGCTTGGGGAGGGCGAGACACCCTTGTCAGCTCTAATACACATGAAATCCTCCACTACTAAGGAATGAACTACATTACTTTAGAATTGACAGACCTGTTTCATTGCTGATCTTTCCCTCAGAACAAGGTATGCAGTCAAAGCAGCACACAGGTTGTCCCTTCTTTCTGGCCATGCGAGTACCAGGAGGGCAGCTCTCACTGCAAATTGAGCGGGGTGGCTATAGGGAAGAGTTATCATTGTTCTACACCATTTCATGCTGTTATTTGAAAAAAAATTGAGAAGAATTCAGGAAATCAATAAGAAGAAGTAACCTGTTTGGGTTTAAAGTTCCAGAAGATTTTGTCTTCATCAAGTCTGAGTTCTTCACCCTTGGCTGACTCTTTAACCTCACCCACATTTTGAATCTTTGTTGTTCCATCAGGGAGCCACAGCCAGTTCATGACATCATAAACTGGTAAGGCATCGCCATTTACGTCAAATGACACTTGATCCCCAAAAGTTGTGGTGAAGTTTACTTCATCCAAATAGTACACCAGCTTCACATGGGTGAAATGAATTAAACAAAATATTAAGGATGTAACAGTCTCAATCCAAATATGTACCTGGTCCGATACAGCTATCAATTATTCTGTGCTCTTTTGTTAAAAAAGTATTCTTAGCTTTGCTGGAATTGTCATGTTTAAAATGTAACTTAACAACAGACCCAAAAACTTTGTTTTGCTGACTTCTCTAGTTGTGTTGTGTTTCACCTCTTATTGGTGTGCAAAAATCAAAACACTGGAGGTATGCATAGACTAGATTTCCAGGAGGTGTTCAGTTACTCCCTGAATATAGAAAACTGAATATATATACAGAAATTTAAAATATAATCATATTTGTGAGTCACCTTTAATTTTAATCTGTTTTGTCCAATTTGTTGATTATCATTTATTTATTACATTGTAGAATAATTACTTTATTACTTATCTAGTATCTCTATAAATGTACATAAATAACTGCATGTGTTGTTTTCTATTTTATTTTATTCTATTCTACCTTAAAATATTTGTATTATGTTGTATGTGTGTAGCATGAAGGGGCTACAATTTACATTATATTGTGTTGTAAAATGACAAATAAATGAACTTTATTCTTCGATTATCTCTGTCACAAAACATAATGGGAATCTGTTTTGAATAAATATTTGTCATTGATGTCATAGTTAGATAATGTGTTTGATTTAAAAGATAATGATATTCCTACTGATAAACTGCATTCAATTTGTACCTCAGCCGTATTTGGAAACATAAACAGGTGGTGTAAATTGATATCACACCTGCCATGGCTCCAGTCTTTGCAAAGTGGCACAGCTGTGTCCGCTGAAAGGCCCTCTCCCTGGCTCACAGTGCAGCATGTCATCGAGGGCATATGCCAGAGCATACACAGCCTTGTACACGTTGTACTCTGGCCTTAGGTTTGAAACATCAAACAACTCACTCTCCACACTATGTAGATCCTCCTGTCCAGTGCATAGTGCGCCCCCAGCTTCCACCCAACCTGCTGGAGGTGGTGGAAATTTGCACTTAAATATGTATTCCCAAAACTGATTTACCTGAAATATGATAAACATTCACTGTTAACTGAAATATTTAATATATGACAACATATTATTACTTCAATCTCAGGTTAGATTGTAAGGTTAAACTCTCACTATACTATTTCCATAGTTGTTGTGGTAATGGCTAGGGTGTATACTGAAGAGGAAGTCCTCGAACCCTGCCATTTCTCCTCGACGGATGGCAATGCCCAGTGTGCCACCCAGATATGGCATGAAATCTGGTGTCTGAAGTACATCGACTGATGTCCAAGCTTCACTGGCCATCCACTGCAGGCCTGTCACGTTCTGCCTTACCACCTGTGAATTACATTTTAAAACAACAAATATTTTTTCCAGACAAAAATATAGTCTGCTTTGTGGTATTCATCTACACCACAAAGCTGACATACAGAGTTATTCACATTATTTTTCTTTACTTTTCCTCCTGCAGCATGGAGGGAAAAAAGAATAATTCATTCATCATCAATTATTCATTGATTTTGTGAATTTGGATAAATGTAATAAAAACTGGTAATAATTGAGAGAATAACATCTTTTGTTAAATTGAAAACACATAAAACCTAGATTCATAAATTACATTGTATTTTGAACCCAACCTCCTCCATTAGTTGATAAATGTGGATTTCATGTGCAAACACCATGACCACACGAGCTGTTGACTTCTTCATCACATCCACAATCCTCCTTAGTTCAGCTGGATCACTGCCCCAAGGCAAAACCTCTGAGTAAGCCAGACAACCTCCGCCGAACTGAGCCATGTCGGATTGGAAGGATCGAGCAACATGTAGCCCATAGTCATCGTCACTGATCAGCAGGCCTACCCAGGTCCAGCCGAAGTGTTTTAGAATCTGAATCATAGCACGTACCTAAATAGATAGAGAATATTGTTTGACTTAGTGTACGATTCACATTAGAATCGGAAGTAATTCAGTGTCATCTCAATCTGTATTTTTTCATGCACAAAGCACATATTTCACCCGGCCCTAAAACACTGTATATTTCATTGGGGAGACTTATTTTCAAGTATGCTATACTGTCATATATTACAGTTCTTATTGTCCTAATAGTTTCACCTGAAAAGCATCACTTGGGATTGTTCTGAAGAACGATGGAAACCTTTGCCGATCACTCAGGCAGGAACATGTGGCAAAATGACTCACCTGAAAAGAGACTATTTACAGTAATAGACCCCTTTGAATTGTTTGACCCATTTCAACAATTTATCAATATTTAATATGGGGAAAATTTTTTAAACAGCTTATTCAAAGCACAGAAGAAATGTGAGCTCACCATGGGCAATCTGAACAGACCTAGCACATTGGAGGTGGCAATAGAAAATGTTGAGTAGGAATCACCCACAATCCCCATGACTGGAGGGGCTCCTAAACAGTCCTCCTGAAGCACAAACTGCTCCTTTTGACCACTGGCCAGCACCAAGGCAGCACGAAATCCAATAACAAGTGCACCGCAGTTATCATAAAGATTGTATCCCAGAGTCACATTAGGTAGCAGATAAGAGTTTCTGTTGATCTCATCAATAGCAAAAACCATCGCCATGGCATGCCTGAACCCTTGAGTATCAAAGCTAAAACAAAATGTGACTATTATTTAAAGACAGTGTCAGAACGCAATCAACAACCATATTATTCACAGTACCACATTAGTGAAACATTCTGTAATAATGTGTCCTACTTTTAATGGCTGCATTTTAAACTTGTAGAAAAATCCCATATATTGTGAATTTTTGCTGTTTTCTGTGTGAAGCTTACCCTTGGCAGGTAGGTTGACGTGGCTCTGAAGTGAATGTCCACTCAGGGAAGACCGAGGTGTAATGAACCTCAATCAGCCCACCCAAAATCACATCCCCAGCCTTGTGCAACCCATTGAGATGAAACTGTCTCCGTAATTTACAAGATGTGGAAGACATACAATAGAAAAAAGAGGAAGAGAACAAAAGCAAGGACAGGTAGACACCAAAGAAGTATATATCAAAAAATTTCCCCATGACTGCCCTCCTCCCGTCACCTCAGTTTCTAATCTTGATGCATGGTTACTTCATTTTATATGTATGACTGCGTCATCTTCTTCATGTCCTTTTCGTCATTGTTTAATTTTTCACACCACCTATCAGGGCACGGTCAGTAGTATGGGCCTTGACATATAGACTGTATTGAGATTACACAATTACATAATTAGACATAAATAGTTAATTTGTATACAACATGAACAAATATTTATTATGCCAAATTACATAGAATTACTTTAATGTTCGTTTTTTGGAGTGAAAAAAAACTCAATTATAGTGAGAGAATAAAAAACATGCAACAAAAGAGCATTTCTGTGAAAACAAAAACAGGGATACACTGTGGTTTTGATAATAAATAATTGAGTATTACATATTTTTAAAAGAATGGTTTAAACAGTTATGTTGAGCCCACCTTAAAGACAGAGATGACCTGTACAATGTTTCATTGAGGAGACCAAAGTGTGTACTTGTACAAAGCATCAGTGTAGAAAGGTAAATCTAAAGCATTCTGATGGTTTAAAAGTTATGAAAGCTGCCGCATCAAATTATAAGGAAAATAAAATATCCTCCAGTGAAACGTGGTGTTACAGCTCCAATGACCTGATGGCCTCCTTGTTGCAACATCTTCAAAATTAGTGCTTTTTCTAGTTTTTCAGAATGAGCAGTGATACAAAATAAAATATTCTTGTCACTGAGGCCCTGCAGTGTGTTTCTGTGTCTGTGCCCACTGAGCCTGTTCAGTATCTGGGCTGTTTCCTGTAGCTGCACTGTGTTGTCATCGTTCAAGAGTTCTCATTCCAGGAAGGACAAAGGGAAGCTCTTCTGTCTTGACAAATTCTAACAGTAAGGAAGTCAGTAAATTGGTCGGGGCCATCCATCGGGGTCTTATACAAGTTACAGGGCCACCACACTTGGTATCTGGGCAAATTCAGGTCCTTTTTGAGGTCTATTCCCAGCAGTCAAGCAATGGTTACATGGTTATGTGGTGGTTTCATGTACATCAACCTGCCAAGCCATCTTAACAGACTTACAGCTGCTTCTGCTCCTGATATTGCATATAAAGGCTCCTCTGCAGAGAAAGGCCAATCTTCGTCTGTGTGTAATACTAGAGTTACATGTACAATGTGTTCCTTTAATTGTCCATTCTTCTTTTCCATTGTATGTATCTGTAACTTGGATTTTTGTTATTTGTGATGCATTTGATACTGTTATGATTCAAATTACCATATTCTATGATGATATTAGGACACTGTTATGAGGGGGCTGTAGCTCACCTGATAGAGCTGGCATCCCATGTAACAAGGTTGAGTCCTTGTCATGGGTTCAAGTCCAACCTTTGAAGTTGTCTAGTCCTTTAAAGGCAAACGGCTCAGTACAGTTATGCAGTGTACTATTACTCACATCTATTTAATCTACAGAACTATATAATCTCTGAGCTTCCATTCCCTGACATATATATGATATCCACTAGGTGGTAGTAACAGAGTTTACAGTCTGGGTGGCACCATGGTTAGATAAAAAATAAGCACACATTAGCATTGAAGGCAGGATACTTTACTGGATCTTAGAGTGGCAGTGGCAAACATACATACATACATTGTGACAAGAACTTAAGCATATATGCAAAATACCACGCAATGAATTATTTTAAATACATTTTACCTACATCAAACCAAAGAACAATATAATAAACGGCCTCACCAACTTTTGAAATAACAAGAAAATAAAAAGTGGATCAATTCCTCAAATAAAATGATAAAATGTCCTAAATGTCTATCATCTTAGCTTATATATAAGGTCAGTTTTACTATCATGATTTTAAACTGTCATGGCTTAGTTTAATGTCAGTCAGACTCAGCAACAGTACTTTTTCAAATTGAAATATATTGTCAGGCTAAACATTCAATGCTTAATAGCTCAGAGAAATTAATGTAATCTGTCAGACCACACTTTTATTGAAAGTGTGTACCATTCTCTCTCTGTTAAACTGGCAAGGAACTGACAGTTTTATTAAAGCATAACAATCAAATTCACTAAATATTATTTAGTATATCACTGTGGAACAATAATTCTTATTATGTTTTTATTTATTTAAAACGTGATTAAACAATTCAGACAACCAATTAAAGGTGTGAATTAAAGAATTAAAATTAATTATGTAATATGAGCTTCATCATAGACTACCAGAAGGGCATTCTCTTTCTGGTGTATAGTAAAGTGACGTACAATAGAAGGAGGGAAGCTTTTGACAGAAAATCTATATAAACCAGTTAAAACACCTATACAGACACTTGAGGGATGGAGATCTCAGCTCTCTTTATTGGCCTGATCTTGTCTCTGGGTTTCTGTGATCTGAACTTAGCTCTTGTCTTGAATGATATTGATAATGGTCTGAAACAAAGGGCTGGGCTTACTGAGGATAGGACTGTTGCTGGGGTCAGCACTGAGGCCTCATCAGTGACATGTAAGCTCCAGGGTAGCACTCGTCTACCTGCATTCTCAATGGATGGTGACTACGTTATTGGGGGTGTTTTCTCCATACATTACTACATGCACACAGTGAAGCATAACTACACCACAATGCCTGAGCCACTGAGGTGCACAGGAAGGTTAGTAAGAGGGAGAAGTGGTGGATATATTGATGTTTGACTGTGTGGGGATAGAAATGTTTTGATTTTGACTGATGAGCTTACAATCGGGTTGCAAAGCATTTGTATAGCATATAAAACTTGAATTTGTGCCAAATAAAGTATTTGGTCATATAAATTGCAGGCATTAGTTCACAAAAAATAGTAGAGTATGACTAAAGAAAACATTTGAATTTTTGTGTTTTTGAACTGAAAACATTGGTGTGTTGAAAATATTCATAAATATTTAACATAATAAAAACAACTTAAAACTGACTAAATCTGTGCATTACAATTCCTCTGAATTTTAGATTGATATCCAATGCTGTGTTTTGAATGTTGGTGGTCATGTAACTCTGTGATAAGTATTTGGTTTACAGATACATGACAGCAATCAGTTATTTATTGCCCATGAATTGCAGTTCTCCTTTATTGTGTGTTTTCTGTAAAAATTTGAATTGTCCTCATGTAAATTTGAACAGTGACATCAGTGTCTGTGTGCAGCATTGACGCCCGTGAACTGCGCTTCTCACGCGCAATGGTGTTCGCCATCGAGGAGATTAACAACAGTACACAGCTGCTGCCGGGCATCAAACTCGGTTATCAGATCCACGACTCGTGCGCCTCAGTGCCTGTGGCCGTGCATCTGGCATTTCAACTTGCAAATGGCCTGGACCCGGTGTTTTACACTGGTGACAACTGCTCCCAATCTGGTTTGGTGATGGCTATCGTTGGTGAGTCTGGGTCCACGCCATCCATCAGCATGTCGCGCATCCTCGGATCCTTTAACATTCCTCAAGTAAGTAAGTGAGTAAGTAAGTTTTGACTTTCTGATAAACTATATGTTTTAATATGGGCCAGTGATGATCTTTTTGTCTCTTTGGCATTCTCGTTAAATAATTGCACTGTTTTCCTTTAGGTGAGCCACTTTGCCACTTGTGCATGTCTGTCTGATAAGCAGCAGTACCCGAGTTTCTTCAGAACAATCCCTAGTGACCAGTTCCAGGCTGATGCACTGGCCAAGCTGGTAAAACACTTTGGCTGGACTTGGATAGGTGCTGTCCGGTCAGATTCAGACTATGGCAATAATGGCATGGCGTCTTTCCTGGACGCTGCACAGAAGGAGGGGATCTGTGTGGAATACTCTGTATCTTTCTATCGGACCCACCCACGTAGCAGGATCCAGAGAGTGGCTGATGTTATCCGCAGGTCTTTCCATAATTGATTATACTTTTATTGCTGACACTGCACAAAAAAAATCACGAACAATATTTTGTCAAATATAAGATGGAAGATTGATTTTGTTTTTCATGATAATTCTCTCATATTTATTACTGATATTGTGATAGTCAGTAAGACCAATTATGTATATTTAACCCTTGTGTAATGTTCATATTGTTGTTACTCAGCCAGTGTTTGTGGACCCGTTGCATTTTGTGGCTTTTAATGCCTCACAATCAAACACTTTTATGTTAAAATACTGAACAGATGTTTACCTTATCCCAATTACAAGCAGTATAAACAATATATATGGTTAATATTTGCCCTTTACCTTTGTTAGGTCACATTGCAACATTGTTTGTCAACACTGTCTGCTCTCATTTTCTCGCACATTTGACCCTCTGATGTTCTGTGTACCTACACTCTGTCCTCCTCCTGTCTAGGCCTGCTGTGTGTGTGTGTGTGTGTGTGTGTGTGTGTGTGTGTGTGTTGTGTGGGTGTGGGTGTGTGGGTGGGTGTGTGGGTGTGTGGGTGTGTGGGTGGGTGTGTGGGTGGGTGCGTGTGGTACACAGAACATCAATTTCCACACTTCTATTAGCCCCGGGTCCAGTGGACCCGGACATCTTATATGTAATAGAAATGTGTAGGGGGGGTGTATGGTGTGTGGTCATTAAATATGTATTCTGATATATGTTCTTCACAGAAAATGAGCCAAAGTCAGTGAGTCTCAGTTTGAAAAATTAATTAATTGTATCATTTTTCTTTTAATAAAAAATGAAAACGGGTCCCACAGACCCGAACACCACACAAGGGTTAAAACAGCAAAATATATACAGATATTCTAATGCAGTTTAATTTCTCTCCAGGTCAACAGCTATGGTTATCGTGGCATTTGTAGCAAATGGAGACATGAGGATTCTGTTGGAGGAGCTGTCCCACGAGCCTTTTCCACCTCGCCAGTGGATAGGCAGTGAATCCTGGGTAACTGACCAAGACATGCTGAGGTTCAGCTTCTGTGATGGAGCCATCGGATTTGCCATTCAGCAATCTGTCATCCCAGGTCTGAGAGAATTCTTGTTTGATCTCTCTCCCACTAAAGTGGCTGCCTCTCCACTGCTTACTGAGTTCTGGGAGGATGAATTCAACTGCAGGCTGGGAAAAAGTGAGAAAGCTATGCTGATTTTTAACATATTTGACATTCACAGTCAGGTCCTTACAGTTGTGTTGTTGATTGCCTGTCTGAGGGGTAAAGAGTCAGCAGCTGCTTCAAACCCCAGATTTATATTGAGAAAGAAACTATTGATGTTGAGCAATAATGTTGAATAATCTCACTTGATGGTTTCAGGTCAAGTTTGAAGATTTTCTATGAACTTGGCTGCAGGGGTTTCACAATACCTACACTGACGTCCTGAACAAACTCACAGAGACAATCTCCAGGCCATGAAGCTAAATTAATATAACTACAGTCAGTTACAGTATTTGCAGGTGTAATTGTTTTACTGACTGTGATTTCAGATCATTTTTTATTTATAAACACACTAAGACAGGTCAAGTCTGGTCATGATTAATGGAAAAATTGTGGACATCATTCAACAGGAATTGGAATACATGAAGGCCTGACACAAATTGAAACAAGAGCTCTTTCAAATGAAACAGTGCTTTGAAGTGTAATGAACAGTTTTATAAATAAATTAGAACAATTTGTGTCTGTGCAGGGCATGTTTGGTCGGTGAAATAACTAATAAACAATCAGGGAGCAAAAAAGACTAATAAATGTATAAAAAAGAATAATAATGTAATATCATTGCCAAGACAAAAAACAAAACAAAACAAAAAACACCTTCCTCTGTCTCTGTGTGTTTTTAGGTGCATCCATAGACAAGAATGTGTGTGATGGAACGGAAGAAATACAGACGCTCCAGAGCCCGTACACTGACACATCTCAACTCCGGGTCACTAACATGGTTTACAAGGCTGTTTATGCAATAGCACATGCCATTCATAATGCAGTGTGTCAGGATGCAAATTCTACAACTCAGTGTGACAAAATCACCAGGATAGAGTCAAAACAGGTCAGTCAATATGAAGAAACCCAATGCCCATTTTTTCCCTACAATGTACCTTTTCTGAAATTAGAGATTCATTTGATTTGGCATTTTTCTTTCTCTCCCTCACTGTCATACTTTACTTCATCCTTGCAGGTCCAAACTCAGCTGAAGAAAGTACATTTTTCCCAAAATGGTTATGATGTGTCATTTGATGCAAACGGGGATCCCGTGGCCAAATACGAGCTGGTTAACTGGCAAAAAAGTGAGAGTGGCAGCATTGAGTTGGTGACAGTAGGGCACTATGATGCATCACTGCCGGTGGGCCAGGAGTTCCGTATCAACAAGAACCTCACGTGGGTGGAGGGTGGCACACAAGTAAGGGAACCAAAAGCAATAATTTAACATGTGTCCTGAGATAACTTCTGTTATGAATTGGCGCTATACAAATAAAATTGAATTGAATTGAATTGAACATATTCAAATTTATAGAAAAAAATCTCTTCAAACCTGAATGTATGACAGGTGTGTTGAAAGAAGGTGCAACTTGAAAACAATGAGGAACTCCAGCACACTCTCTGGCTGACTTGAGATGAAGGTTGCACAGACCCTAACATTGTGTATAATTAAATATTGTTTTCAGCAGTAAGCAAGATAGTGTGCAGTCTGTACAGTCTGCTTGTTTTAAAAATATTCAAATTTCAAATATGGTGATCTTAAAGGGGTACAATATGTGTTTTTGGTCCCTGTTCCCTCTGTCCATATTGGCTGTGAAGAGATCCATTGCTAATATAATTCCACTGTAAAGGATGTAGGACAAAATTCAAAGCCTCATTCTGTGCAAAAGTGCATCCAATATTCAGATGATATGAGACTTCAGCAGTCTAAGATAGAAAAATCATGTGGGTATCTTCCAAAGTTACAGAATTTTTAGTGTGAAGCAGTGTTCTCTTTTTGAGCTACAGCAGAGGCATAATTTGGACTAAAACAGCTAAGTTTGGAAGATAGCCACTTCATTTGTCTGACTCTGACTGCTGGTGCCTCATTTTAACATCAGCCAAATTTGAAAAGGCCTTTTTACACATTATCATTACTGTGGATTTTGTCCTCCAGCAGTTACATTGAAATGGCTATAGCAAGGGATATATTCACAGGCCAGAAGAGGAGTGGTTACAATGACCAATGCAAGTTTAAATACACATATTGGCATGTGAGTATTGTTTTAAGACAGTCGTGAAAAAATATTTACTTTTATGCTAAGATCTGCATAGCAGTCCTGTATATGTGTGAGTTCTTTGCATTTATGTGCCAGGTGCCTGTGTCAGTGTGTAGTGACAGCTGTTCTCCAGGAACTCGTAAAGTATTGCAGAAAGGAAAACCCATCTGCTGTTATGACTGTATACCATGTCCTGAGGGAGAGATTAGCAATGCTACAGGTAATCTTTTTTTTTCTAATGCATGTCTATAACATCATATATATAACTGCTAAAACCCTTTGTTGTTTTTATTTATTTTAGATTCTCCTGATTGTTTCCCTTGCCCCAAGGAGTTCTGGCCTAACGCAGAGAGAGACACTTGTTTCCCCAAGCCTGTAGAGTTTCTTTCCTTTGACGAGGTCCTAGGAATCATCCTGGCTGCATTCTCAGTTGGTGGTGCCTGTCTTGCCATCATAACAGCGGCTGTGTTCTTTCGTCACAGAACATCCCCGATTGTCAGGGCCAACAACTCTGAACTGAGCTTCCTGCTGCTCTTCTCCCTGACTCTGTGTTTCTTATGTTCATTAACTTTCATTGGAGCACCCTCTGAGTGGTCCTGCATGCTGCGCCACACAGCGTTTGGGATCACCTTTGTCCTCTGCATCTCTTGTGTTCTGGGAAAAACTATAGTAGTGTTAATGGCCTTCAAAGCCACACTCCCAGGTAGTAATGCAATGAAATGGTTTGGTCCTCCACAGCAAAGAATGACTGTAGTGTCTTTCACATTCATTCAAGTTTTAATATGTACCATTTGGTTGGTTGTCAGTCCCCCTTTTCCAATAAAAAACCTAACCATATACAAGGAGAGAATCATCCTGGAGTGTGCATTAGGTTCAGCTATTGGGTTCTGGGCTGTACTCGGGTACATAGGCCTTCTGGCTGTGTTTTGCTTTGTGTTAGCTGTCCTAGCCCGGAAACTACCTGATAATTTTAATGAAGCCAAGCTTATCACATTCAGCATGCTGATATTCTGTGCAGTCTGGATCACCTTTATCCCAGCGTATGTCAGCTCTCCTGGGAAATTTACAGTGGCTGTAGAGATATTTGCCATTTTGGCCTCTAGTTTTGGACTAATATTGTGTATATTTGCTCCAAAGTGTTTCATCATATTGTTTAAGCCAGAGAAAAACACAAAGAAACATTTAATGAACAAAAATCCATCCTGAGACGTCTGAGGTTTAGAAATAGTCTATATATTACATAACAGATAGAGTTGCGGTGCACCTGCATCACATGCTTTTTTACACTATATATTTTCAAAATTTCAATGTAATTTTTTAAAATGTAATTTGAATATGTTATGCTATTATTTCACAAATATTTTTTTTGCCGTGTACTAAATAAAGTAAAAGTTCTATGATAAAGTTCTGTCTCTACTTTTTGATTTCAAATATTTTATAGCAGAAGAATAAATCTTGTGATTTGCTTAACTGTAGCTAAAACAATCAAGAAAGGTGTAAGAGTAGAACAAAATTGGGAAAAATATCTGATGTTTATAGTGAAAGCTTCGCAGGTGGAAAGAGACAGAGACACTTATTGGAGATTATATTGTACATGCTGCTCATGGAAAAGACTTGGACAAATATTCATCAAAGACCATTGGGTAAGGGCATCCTCTCCAACATGTACAGTAAGCTGACGTACAGTAGAAGGAGGGAAGATTATGTCTAACAATCTATATAAACCAGTGAAAACACAGAATGCCCACATACAGACACTTGAGGGATGGAGATCTCAGCTCTCTTCATTGGCCTGATTCTGTCTCTGGGTTTGTGTGAGCTAAACTCAGCTCTTGCTGTGAATACTTCTGAGGATGGTTTAAAACAAGGGGCTGGGCTTACTGAGGATAGGACTGTTGCTGGGGTCAGCACTGAGGCCTCATCTGTGAAATGTAAGCTCCAGGGTACATCTCGTCAACCTGCATTCTCAATGGATGGTGACTACGTTATTGGGGGTGTTTTCTCCATACATTACTACATGCACACAGTGAAGCATAACTACACCACCATGCCTGAGCCAATGAGGTGCACAGGGAGGTTAGTAAGAGGGAGAAGTGGTGGATATATTGATGTTACACTGTGAGGATAAAAATGTTTTGATTTGTAGGATGTGCTTATAATTGTGTTGCAAAGCTTTTGTGGAGTATTGAAAGCTTAAAAAATATTGTTTTTGACAGGATAAAAACAAAGCTAGATTTTGAATAATGCTACTGTCTGTAAAATCCTGTGTTTTCAATTTTGGTGGTCAGATAAATCTGTGGTGTTTATTTGATTCAAGTTATTTTCCATAACTATGGATTGCAGTTCTCCTTAATTGTTCATTTTCTTTTTAAATTGTAAATTTTCCTTATCATAATGTAAATTTAAACAGTGACATACACATACATCTGTGTGCAGAATTCAATCCCGTGAATTGCGCTTCTCACGTGCAATGGTTTTTGCCATTGAGGAGATCAACAACAGCACACAGCTGCTGCCGGGCATCAAACTCGGCTATCAGATCCACGACTCGTGCGCCGCAGTGCCTATTGCAGTGCATGTGGCATTCCAGCTTGCAAATGGCCTGGACCCGGTGTTTTACACTGCTGACAACTGCTCTCAATCTGGTATGGTGATGGCTATAGTCGGTGAGTCCGGGTCCACGCCATCCATCAGCATGTCACGCATCATTGGGTCCTTCAACATTCCTCAAGTAAATATTTTAAAATTATGGCAAACTTTGTTTTATTTAGGCCTGTATTCTTTCTTTGCTTGTCCCATTAAAGAAGTACACTGTTGTTTTCCTTTAGGTGAGCCACTTTGCCACTTGTGCATGCCTGTCCAATAAGCAGCAGTTTCCAACTTTCTTCAGAACAATCCCTAGTGACCAGGTCCAGGCTGATGCCCTGGCCAAGCTGGTAAAACACTTTGGCTGGACTTGGATAGGTGCTGTCCGGTCAGATTCGGACTATGGCAATAATGGCATGGCGTCTTTCCTGGATGCAGCACAGAAGGAGGGGATCTGTGTGGAATACTCTGTATCTTTCCATCGAACCCACCCACGTAGCAGGATCCAGAGAGTGGCTGATGTTATCCGCAGGTCTCTACATCACTGATAGTGCTTTTGTTCCCTGTGTTAACACTGAACCCCTGCACACCAAACCATAACTAGTGTTTTTTCAAGCATAAGATGTCAGATTATTTTATTGTTTTAGTAGCAAATTGACAGTTTTTATCTTTTTTATCATGTTTATTTTCCTTATATTTATGAGAGATATGGTTATTAAATTAGAGGTAGTGGCAGTAATATTGTATGTACAACATAGCAATAAATACAGTATTTGTCATGTTTCTTTGTGTTTACTATCAAAAAGCTTTTTAAAAACGTAAATTGTATGTTAACATTGCTATAATATATGCACTATATTGTCTCTCCAGGTCGACAGCTTTGGTTATTGTGGCATTTCTAGCCTCTGGTGAATTGAGGATCCTGCTGGAGGAGCTGTCCCGTGAGCCGTCTCCACCTCGCCAGTGGATAGGCAGCGAGGACTGGGTAACCAACCCAGACATGCTAAGGTTCAGCTTCTGTACTGGAGCCATCGGATTTGGCATTCAGCGATCTGTCATCCCAGGTCTGAGAGAATTCCTGCTGGATCTCCCTCCCTCTAAAGTGGTTGCCTCTCCAGTGCTTACTGAGTTCTGGGAGGATGAATTCAACTGCAGGCTGGGAAAAAGTAAGACAGTTTAGTTTTATTTTAGTGGCAATGATTTCAGATCAGTTATCTAATCTAAAAGCATTAAAATAGGCCAATTCAGTTGATGATATGGAAAAGTTGTGGACCCTTTTGCCTTTTATAAATGGAACTAATTCTGTGATGACTAACGTGTGTTGGTAAAAGTAAGGGTAAAAACTAAAAATAGGGACCTACATAAACTAAAACAGCAACTATTTAATAGAATACATGAATATATGAAAATAGTACTTTGACATATAATGTAAAATAAGCGTTCTATTAGTAAATTAGAACCATATGAGTGTATCAGTTTGTTACATGTGGCGGGTTAAAAAAAGGAATAATAAACATGAAAAAGAATAATAATGCAAAATCACTGTCAAGACTAAAAAACACTTCCCTCTGTCTGTTTTTAGGTGCCTCCATAGACGAAAGTGTGTGTGATGGAACTGAAGACATACGGACGCTCCAGAGCCCGTACACTGACACATCTCAGCTAAGAATCACTAACATGGTTTACAAGGCTGTTTATGCAATAGCACATGCCATCCATAATGCAGTGTGTCAGGACACAAATTCTACAACTCAGTGTGACAAAATCACCAGGATAGATTCCAAACACGTCAGTCAAAATAAATAAATGAACACCCCTATGCCTTTTTTTCACTATTATGTACCTTTTATGAAATTAAGTATACATTTTATTTAATCACCCTCACTGTCATACCTTACGTCATCCTCACAGGTTCTCACTCAGCTGAAGAAAGTAAATTTTTCCCAAAATGGTTATGATGTGTCATTTGATGCCAATGGGGATCCTGTGGCCACATACGAGCTGGTGAACTGGCAAAAAAGTGAGAGTGGCAGCATTGAGATGGTGACAGTAGGGCACTATGATGCATCACTGCCGGTGGGCCAGGAGTTCCGTATCAACAAGAACCTCACGTGGGTTGAGGGTGGAAAACAAGTAAGGAGCCTAAAAGCAATGATTTAACAATGTAGAATTGGTTGATCTCAAAGGGTACGACATGTGTTTATGGTCTCTGTTTCTCCTGGCCATACTGGCTGTACAAAGATCCATTGCTAATACAATCACAATGTAACAGATGTGTGACAAAATGCACAGTCCTGCTCAGTTGCATAACAGCCATCCAAAATTCAGTTAATATGAGACTAAAGCAGTCAAAATGTGAGTTGGAACGAGCACATCATTTAGTTATAGATTGCTATTGATTATAATGAAAACCATAACGGAGATGGGTTTTTCTTTTCAAGGGCATAGGTTTATATCAAACAATGTTGTTCATTTAATGTGAGTTCTTCTTTGAACACAGGTGTGTTTTCAAGGTGGCAGTTTAAATCACGTGCAAAGGCCCTTTCTTCAGCCAACACGCTGTTGGAGGGCTCACTACCCCTGCAATATCCTGACATAAAGACAATAAAACTACCCTGACCCATAAAGGCCGTTCTAGAGTGAAATAAAGCATCACACTGCCCCATGCTATTTAGCCAGAATTTACAAAGCAAACACACTATCAAAACTTGTTTATTACATATGAAAACAAAATACATGACCACAAATATGACAATACATTGGTGGACGTCATCATTACATTGAAATGGATTTAGAAAAGGATACTTCACAGCAAGTATGACCAAGAGGAATTGTTATAATGACCAATAACACTTTCGATACATTTATGGACATGTTTATGTTGTTTAAAGAAGGACTTGTGAAATCATGCTTTATTCATAAGATCTGCAAAGCCAACCTTAATATGTGTGAGTTTGTTTGTACCTATGTGCCAGGTGCCTGTGTCAGTGTGCAGTGACAGCTGTCGTCCAGGAACTCGTAAAGTGCTGCAGAAAGGAAAACCCATCTGCTGTTATGACTGTATACTGTGTCCTGAGGGAGAGATTAGCAATGCTACAGGTACATTTTATTTTGTAACTTGTCTACAACACCAAATACATGACTGCTAAAAGTCCTTTTTGATTTATTTATTTCAGATTCCCCTGATTGTTTCCCTTGCCTCAAGGAGTTCTGGCCTAACGCAGAGAGAGACACTTGTTTCCTCAAGCCTGTAGAGTTTCTTTCCTTTGACGAGGTCCTAGGAATCATCCTGGCTGCATTCTCTGTTGGTGGTGCCTGTCTTGCCATTATAACAGCAGCTGTGTTCTTTCATCACAAGACATCCCCGATTGTCAGGGCCAACAACTCTGAACTGAGCTTCCTGCTGCTCTTCTCCCTGACTCTGTGTTTCTTATGTTCATTAACTTTCATTGGAGCACCCTCTGAGTGGTCCTGCAAGCTGCGCCACACAGCATTTGGGATCACCTTTGTCCTCTGTATCTCTTGTGTTCTCGGAAAAACTATAGTAGTGTTAATGGCCTTCAAAGCCACGCTCCCAGGTAGTAATGTTATGAAATGGTTTGGTCCTCCACAGCAAAGATTGACTGTAGTGTCTTTCACATTCATTCAAGTTTTAATATGTACTATTTGGTTGGTAGTCAGTCCCCCTTTTCCAATGAAAAACCTAACTGTATACAAGAAGAGAATCATCCTGGAGTGTGCATTAGGTTCAGCTATTGGGTTCTGGGCTGTACTTGGGTACATAGGTCTACTTGCTGCCTTTTGCTTAGTGCTAGCTGTCCTAGCTCGGAAACTACCTGATAATTTTAATGAAGCCAAGCTTATCACATTCAGCATGCTGATATTCTGTGCAGTCTGGATCACTTTTATCCCAGCGTATGTCAGCTCTCCTGGGAAATTTACAGTGGCTGTAGAGATATTTGCCATTCTGGCCTCTAGTTTTGGACTAATACTGTGTATATTTGCTCCTAAGTGTTTCATCATATTGTTTAAGCCAGAGAAAAACACCAAGAAACATTTAATGAACAAAAATCAGTCTTAAGACATCTGAAGTTTGGAGGTAGTTAAGATAAAACATAACACATAGAGCTTATGCGGTGCACATTCAACAATGTATTCACCTAGCTGATTTAAATATTTGCATCTACAAGTTTTTTGACATTATATATTTTCTTAACTTCTATGTCATTTTTTAAACATCCTTTTAATATGTTATAGTATTACTTTTGTGTGCTAAATAAAGTAAGTTCATAACGAATATGTGTAGTACTGAGTTCTATTTCGACTTTTTGACAGCTCCTCCATTAGAAGTATTTAAAATGGTTAATAGACTTAATCAAAGACCATTGGTTGAGGGCATCCTCTCTCTGATGTACAGTATGCTGACGTTCAGTAGGAGGATTTATTTTGTCTAACAATCTATATAAAACAGTGATAACACACAGTATGCCCACATACAGACTCTTGAGGGATGGAGATCTCAGCTCTCTTCATTGGCCTGATTCTGTCTCTGGGTTTGTGTGATCTGAGCTCAGTTCTTGCTGTGAATACTTCTGGGGATGGTTTGAAACAAGGGGCTATGCATACAGAGGATAGGACTGTTGCTGAGTTCAGCACTGAGGCCTCATCAGTGAAATGTAAGCTCCAGGGTATCGTTCGTCAACCTGCATTCTCAATGGATGGTGACTACGTAATTGGGGGTGTTTTCTCTATTCACCACTACATGCAAACAGTGGACCATAACTACACAACCATGCCTGAGCCACAAAAGTGTTCAGGGAGGTTAGTAGGAGGGAGATGTGTTGAATATGATGATGTTACACTGTGTGAGGATAAAAATGTTTTGATTTGTATAATGCACTTCAAATTGTGTTGTAAAACGTCTGCGTAGTATTGAAATCTTTAAACACATTATTTTTACAGGATAAAAACAAAGTAAGATTTTGAATGCAATGCAGCTGTCAGTTACTTATTGTCCAAAAACATGAATTGCAGTTCTCTGATACTGTGTGTTCTCTGTTAAAAATGTCAATTGCACTTATCACATATTTATGACATAAATTTGATCAGTGACATAAGTGTCTGTGTGCAGCATTAAATCCCGTGAACTACGCTTCGCACGCACAATGGTGTACGCCATTGAGGAGATTAACAACAACACAGAGCTGCTGCCGGGCATCAAACTCGGTTATGAGATCCACGACTCGTGCGCCGCAGTGCCCGTTGCAGTTCATGTGGCATTCCAGCTTGCAAATGGCCTGGACACGGTGTTTTACACTGCTGACAAGTGCTCGCAATCTGGTATGGTGATGGGTATTGTTGGTGAGTCTGGGTCCACACCATCCATCAGCATGTCGCGCATCATTGGGCCCTTTGACATTCCCCAAGTAATTATTTTTAATAATGGCAAACTGTATTTAATATTGGCCAGTGCTGATTATATGTTTGTCCCATTAAAGTAAATGCACTGCTGTTTTCCTTTAGGTGAGCCACTCTTCCACTTGTGCATGCCTGTCTAATAAGCAGCAGTACCCGACTTTCTTCAGAACAATCCCTAGTGACCAAGTCCAGGCTGATGCGTTGGCCAAGCTGGTAAAACGCTTTGGCTGGACTTGGATAGGTGCCGTCCGGTCAGATTCAGACTATGGCAATAATGGCATGGCGTCTTTCCTGGACGTAGCACAGAAGGAAGGGATCTGTGTAGAATACTCTGTATCTTTCTATCGGAGCCACCCACGTAGCAGGATCCAGAGAGTAGCTGACGTTATCCGCAGGTTTCTAAATCACTGATTATGTTTTTATTCCCAGGGTTAGCACAGATCTTTTGTGCACAAAATCATAAACAATGTATATTCAAGCTGTTAGATTATTGTATGGTCTACGTGGCTAATTGGCAGTTTTTATCTTTTTTTCATGATGTTGATTTCCATCATATTTATTAATGATATTGTCATTAAAATAGTATTAGTGAGACCAATACTGTACATAGAACTTGCCCATAGCCAAAGTATTTCTCATGTTTATATGTGTTTACTATTTTAGAATTGTTTAAAAAGGAAAATTTGAAGTTTATATTTGAATAATATGTTCACTATATTGTCTCTCCAGGTCGACAGCTTTGGTTATTGTGGCATTTCTAGCCTCTGGTGAATTGAGGATCCTGCTGGAGGAGCTGTCCCGTGAGCCGTCTCCACCTCGCCAGTGGATAGGCAGCGAGGACTGGGTAACCAACCCAGACATGCTGAGGTTCAGCTTCTGTGCTGGAGCCATCGGATTTGGCATTCAGCAATCTGTCATCCCAGGTCTGAGAGAATTCTTGCTGGATCTCCCTCCCTCTAAAGTGGCTGCCTCTCCAGTGCTTACTGAGTTCTGGGAGGGTGCATTCAACTGCAGGCTGGAAAAAAGTGAGACAGTTTTGTTGTGTTTTAACATAGCTGACATTTACAGCAGGGTCCATGTGGTTCTGTTGCTTTGTTGATTGTATGTCTGAGTGGAATTTTCTGGCAGCATTGGTTTCACGATGCCAACACAGTATATAAACAGTCCCCCCGTCACCACATTAAACCAAGATTAATAATTGTACTTACTTACATGTATTAGAAATAGTATATTTAGGTCTAAACAGGCTATTATAGTGGCAATGATTTCAGATCCTTTATTTCGTGTAAACATTAAAATAGGCCAAATCAGTTGGGGATCTATGGAAAAGTTGTAGACTTTTATAACTGATACTAATTGTGTGATGTTTGATTCCTGCTGACGTGTGTCGGAATACAAAAAGGTAAAAATAGGTACACATGAATTGAAAGAGACATGTTCTTAGATATTATGTAAGGGCATGTCTGCAAAATTGTAATTTGACATGAAATGTAATATAATAAGCATGTTTTATGAATACATTTGAACCATGTAGGTGTATCAGTTTGTGTAAAGGCACATTTGGGGGGTTGAATCATATGAAAACAAAGAATAATGATGTAATAACACTGTCAAGACTAAAGAAAACCTTCCTCTGTCTCTGTGTGTTTCAGGTGCAGCCACAGATGAGAGTGTGTGTGATGGAAGTGAAGACATACGTACGCTCAAGGACCTGTACACTGACACATCTCAACTCCGAATAACTCACATGGTGTACAAGGCTGCTTATGCAATAGCACATGCCATTCATAATGCAGTGTGTCAAGACACAAATTCTACAACTCAGTGTAACAAAATTTCCAGGATAGAAGCAAAACAGGTCAGTCGAAATGAATAAGTGAACAACCCCAACCCCATTTTTCACTATTATGTACCTTTTATGAAATGTAATATCCAGTTGATTTTATATGAATGCCTTTTTCTCTTACTCGTCCTACTTTACTTCATCCTCACAGGTTCTCAATCAGCTGAAGAAAGTAAATTTTTCCCAAAATGGTTATGATGTGTCATTTGATGCCAACGGGGATCCTGTTGCCAAATATGAGCTGGTGAACTGGCAAAAAACTGAAAGTGGCAGCATTGAGGTGGTGACAGTGGGGTACTATGATGCATCACTGCCAGTGGGCCAGGAGTTTCATATCAACAAGAACATCTCCTGGGTGGAGGGTGGTTCACAAGTAAGGAGCCTAAAAGCAATTATTCAACATATTGCAAAGTAAAATTCATTGATCTCAACAGATACAATATGTGTTTATGGTTCCTGTTTCTCCTGGCCATACTGGCTGTCAAGAGATCCATTCCTAACACAATTACCATGTGAAAGATGTGTGACAAAATACAGAGTCCACCTTCTTTGCAAAAATGGCATCCAAAATTCAGATAATATGAGACTTGAGCAGTCAAAGGAAGAGTGAGTTAGAATAAGAATATAATTTTGTCATAGGTTGTTACTGATTATAATGAAATATATGAAACATAACGGAGATGGGTTTTCCTTGATGTGCCAGGTGCCTGTGTCAGTGTGCAGTGACAGCTGTCGTCCAGGAACTCGTAAAGTGCTGCAGATCGGAAAACCCATCTGCTGTTATGACTGTATACCATGTCCTGAGGGAGAGATTAGCAATGTTACAGGTATTTTCTGCTTTTATTTTTATTTTTTGGAATGCATTTCCACATCAAGTACATGACTGCTAACAACTTTTTATTTTATTTTAATTTTTCAGATTCTCCTGATTGTTTCCCTTGCCCCAAGGAGTTCTGGCCTAATACAGAGAGAGACACTTGTTTCCCCAAGCCTGTAGAGTTTCTTTCCTTTGACGAGGTCCTAGGAATCATCCTGGCTGCATTCTCACTTGGTGGTGCCTGTCTTGCCATCATAACAGCGGCTGTGTTCTTTCATCACAGAACATCCCCGATTGTCAGGGCCAACAACTCTGAACTGAGCTTCCTGCTGCTCTTCTCCCTGACTCTGTGTTTCTTATGTTCATTAACTTTCATTGGAGCACCCTCTGATTGGTCCTGCAAGCTGCGCCACACAGCGTTTGGGATCACCTTTGTCCTCTGCATCTCTTGTGTTCTTGGAAAAACTATAGTAGTGTTAATGGCCTTCAAAGCCACACTCCCAGGTAGTAATGTTATGAAATGGTTTGGTCCTCCACAGCAAAGATTGACTGTAGTGTCTTTCACATTCATTCAAATTTTAATATGTACTGTTTGGTTGGTAGTCAGTCCCCCTTTTCCAATGAAAAACCTAACTGTATACAAGAAGAGAATCATCCTGGAGTGTGCATTAGGTTCAGCTATTGGGTTCTGGGCTGTACTCGGGTACATAGGTCTACTGGCGGTGTTTTGCTTAGTGTTAGCTGTCCTAGCCCGGAAACTACCTGATAATTTTAATGAAGCCAAGCTTATCACATTCAGCATGCTGATATTCTGTGCAGTCTGGATCACCTTTATCCCAGCATATGTCAGCTCTCCTGGGAAATTTACAGTGGCTGTAGAGATATTTGCAATTTTGGCCTCTAGTTTTGGACTAATACTGTGTATATTTGCTCCAAAGTGTTTCATCATATTGTTTAAACCAGAGAAAAATACCAAGAAACATTTAATGAACAAAAATCCGCCTTAAGACACCTGAGGTTTGCAAACAGTTAATATATAACATAATATATAGAGCTTATGCTGGGCAAACACAGTCTTAACCTAGGTTATTTAAATATATTAAGATTTTTAACATTACATATTTTCTAAATTTCTATGTAATTTTTTGAACCTCCTTTTAATGTTATGGTATTATTTTAGAAATAATGTTTGTATTGTGTGCTAAATAAAATAAGTTTAGTATTGAGTTCTGTGTCAACAATTCTGTGTCAACAATACAATACATTTCCTTATTTATTTAAGAGGGGACCAAACCATATAAACAACCCATTAAACGTGCATTGTGTAGACTGTAGCTAAAACAAAACGAAAAGGTGTAATGTTTGGATAAAATTAGGAAAATATCTGGTGTTTATATTGATGACAGGGCCACTTAATGGAGATTATATTGTAGATGCTACCTATAAAAAAGACAATAGTTAATAAAAGGCCATTGTGTAAGGGCATGCTCTCTCTGACGTAAAGTAGAAGGAGGGAAGATCCTGTCTAAAAATCTATATAAACTAGTGAAAACACACAGTTATGCCCACATACAGACACTTGAGGGATGGAGATCTCAGCTCTCTTTATTGGCCTGATTCTGTCTCTGGGTTTGTGTGAGCTGAACTCAGCTCTTGTCTTGAATGGTTCTGATGACGGTCTGAAACAAAGGGCTGGGCTTACAGAGGATAGGACTGATGTCAGCACTGAGGCCTCATCAGTGACATGTAAGCTCCAGGGTAGCGCTCGTCTACCTGCATTCTCAATGGATGGTGACTACGTTATTGGGGGTGTTTTCTCCATTCACTACTACAAGCACACAGTGAAGCACAACTACACCACCATGCCTGAGCCAATAAGGTGCACAGGGAGGTTAGTAAGAGGGAGAAGTGTTGGATACAAGTACCTTGTGGACCACTTTGTGGGGATATAAATGTTTTATTTAAGATTAATTAATTTTGAAAGCTTTTGTGTGGTATGATTTTTTTTTCTATTTAAGTAACACATTTAGAATTTAGCTTTAGTTGACTGTTAATCCGCACAACTGATACTGATTGCTGTGTTTTTTAATTTCATTGGTCAAGTAAGTCTGTGGTGTACAGTATATTTTGTTCGCAGTTGCAGTGCCCATAACTATGAATTGCAGTCCTGCTTTATTGTGTGTTTTCTGTTAAAATTGCATTGCTGTCAGCCTTGACTACAGTGAACTGCGCTACTCACGTGCAATGATGTTCGCCATCGAGGAGATTAACAACAGCACAGAGCTGCTGCCGGGCATCAAACTCGGTTATCAGATCCACGACTCGTGTGCCGCAGTGCCTGTTGCAGTGCATGTTGCATTTCAGCTTGCAAATGGCCTGGACCCAGTGTTTTACACTGGCGACAACTGCTCGCAATCTGGTATGGTGATGGCTATCGTCGGTGAGTCAGGGTCCACGCCATCCATCAGCATGTCACGCATCATCAGTTCCTTTAAAATTCCTCAAGTAAATATTTATTTTCAATTTTGAGCCAACTGTATTTGATATGGGCCACTGGTGATTTTTTTGTCTATCTTGTTAATTGTTGTATGTTTTGCTATAGGTGAGCCACTTTGCCACTTGTGCATGCCTGTCCGATAAGCAACAGTTCCCGAGTTTCTTCAGAACAATCCCTAGTGACCAGTTCCAGGCTGACGCGCTGGCCAAGCTGGTAAAACGCTTTGGCTGGACTTGGATAGGTGCTGTCCGCTCAGATTCAGACTATGGCAATAATGGCATGGCGTCTTTCCTGGATGCAGCACAGAAGGAAGGGATCTGTGTGGAATACTCTGTATCTTTCTATCGGACCCACCCACATAGCAGGATCCAGAGTGTAGCTGATGTTATCCGCAGGTTTCTACATCACTGGTTACGTTTTTTCCTCCTGTGCTGACACTGACTTTCAGCACACAAAATGACAAAAATATTTAGTCAAATATAAGAGGGATGATTATTTTATCACATTATTTGCAAATTAGCAATTTATCTGTTTTTCATGTTTATTTCTCTCTTATTACTGATATTGTTACAAACTAGTATTAGTGAGACCTATACTCTACATTGAACACACCACATACTAAAGTATCTCTCATGTTTCTTTGTGTTTATTATTTTGACTCTTGCATGGGTGTAATACCACTGCATTGTCTTTCCAGGTCAACAGCTGTGGTAATTGTGGCATTTGTAGCCTCTACAGACATGATGATCCTGACGGAGGAGCTGTCGCAGAAGCCTTCTCCACCTCGCCAGTGGATAGGCAGTGAGTCCTGGGTAACCAACTCCGACATGCTGAGGTTCAGCTTCTGTGCTGGAGCTATCGGATTTGGTATTCAGCAATCTGTCATCCCAGGTCTGAGAGAATTCTTGCTGGATCTCCCTCCCACTAAAGTGGTTGCCTCTCCACTGCTTACTGAGTTCTGGGAGGATGCATTTAACTGCAGGCTGGGGAAAAGTGAGAAAGTTGTGCTGACTTTTAATATATTTGACATTCAAAGTCAGGCACTTGTGGTTGTGTTGTTAATTTGATTGTCTGTGGTAAAACATAAGCAGATGCTTTAAAATCAAACCCCAGAATTCTATTGTGAGAGAATTCTAGTGATATTGAACAAAAACATGAGATGGACATTAGGTGCATCTCTGTGAATAATCTCACTTTATGTTAATGTAGGAAATTGCAGTGGTTTCACAATACCAAGACCAAAGTCCTGAACACAAGCACACAGTTTAGCCAGTCTCCAGACCACAAAAAAAGATTAAAACTTTTATTTACTATCGATGACGGTATGGGTCTAATCAGGCCATTATACTGACAGTGATTTCAGATCATTTAATTATTTTACACCCATTGAAACAGTTAAGGTAGTGGAAAATGATTGGCATTCGTGTGTCTTTTATAAATGTGACAAATTGTGTTATGATTGATTCATGTTAACATGAGCTGGTATACATAGGCTACATGTTAAAAATAAAAATAAATAGTAAGACCCATACAAACTGAAAAAAGCATCTTTTTCAAAGAAAATACATACAGTAATGTCTCCAAAACAGTAGTTTGAATAGCAAAATATAATAAACATGTTTTGTAGAACAATATACATAAACACTACTGTTTAAAAGGTTGGAATCACTCTGTAATTCTGACTAATAATGACTAGTTTAACAAAGATGAAGACCAAAACTAAACGTATTACTTACTTACTTACTTACTCCCCACAGTGTTGCAAAATAATGGAAAATACTGTTACTGTTTCCCCCATCCTTTGTTTTGTTATGGTTTTCGCCGAAAGCTTGATCTTATTAAAACAAACGTTTTTCGGCATGGGCTGTAAATATTTTGGCCTTTTTGTACCCCTCTGTTGTCTGGAAGATTTTGAGGAACTGGGCTGCGTGTTTCTATACTATACTAGAATTGACCCGGTCTCGCCACCGCTATGGACTTATATTTGTTTTCACGTTCATTTACGTTTGGGCTCTTTATTGTGTTTCATTTTTTTATTTTAACCCAGAGTGTGTTGGTGTAATGGGTGTTTTTTTTTGCCACTTTTATAAATGTGACCAATCTTTGCAATCTTCGCTAGATGGGAGAAATTCCTACACAATGTCCCTTTAAATAAAACAAAATTTAAAGAAAAAATAAAGATAAGCATAAAAAAAGATTAGAAAGTGATATCATTTCAAGGCTAAAACCACCTTTCCCTGTCTCTGTTTTTTTTTTTTTTTTAGGTGCAGCCACAGATGAGAGTGTGTGTGATGGATCTGAAGACATACAGACTCTTCAGAGCCCGTACACCGACACATCTCAACTACGAATCACTAACATGGTGTACAAGGCTGTTTATGCAATAGCACATGCCATCCATAATGCGGTGTGTCAGGACACAAATTCTACAACTCCGTGTGACAAAATAACCAGGATAGATTCCAAAGAGGTAAGTCAAACTAAATAATTGAACACCCCAATGCCCTTTTTCACTATAATGTACCTTTTATAAAATTAAATATACATTTTAAGTGACCATTTTCTTTCTCTCCATTGGCTGTCATACTGTACTTCATCCTCACAGGTTTTTACTCAGCTGAAGAAAGTAAATTTTTCCCAAAATGGTTACGATGTGTCATTTGATGCCAACGGAGATCCTGTGGCCACATATGAGCTGGTGAACTGGAAAAAAAGTGAGAGTGGCAGCATTGAGTTGGTGACAGTAGGCAAATATGATGCATCACTGCCAGTGGGCCAGGAGTTCCTTATCAACAAGAATATCACCTGGATGGAGGGTGGTACACAAGTAAGGGAGCCCAAAATAAATCATTTAAAGGGTATAATATGTGTTTTTGCTCCCTATTCCCCTTGTCCATACTGGCTTTGAAGAGATCCATTCCTAATACCATTCCGTAAGACATGTGAAACAAAATCTATGATCCTCATTATGTACAAAAATGACTTACGGTATTCATATAATATAACAATTTAGCAGCCTTAGGCAGACGGATCAAGTTCCTTAAATGAGCTGTGGCAAGGGGGTAGTAACAAAAAGACGGAATATGCACAACAAAATACTGTAGTATTTTTCAGCCAAATTGTAGTATGCATTCTCTACACAAAATGACTACTGTGGATTTGGTACTGAGTTGAGAAAGGGATCTCTTAGTAACAGGAATGGTTACAATGACCAATAAGCATTCACTGCATATACTCGCACGTGACAGTTGTTGAAAGAAAGATTTGAAGGAAAAGTGAATTTATACTTTAATCCTAAAATCTCTGAGCACACCTAATTATTTGTGAGTTCTTTGTACCTATGTGTCCAGGTGCCTGTGTCAGTGTGCAGTGACAGCTGTCCTCCAGGAACTCGTAAAGTATTGCAGAAAGGAAAACCCATCTGCTGTTATGACTGTATACCATGTCCTGAGGGAGAGATTAGCAATACTACAGGTAATCTACTTTTTTTCTAATGTATTTTTTACAACATCATATATATAACTGCTAAATCCCTTCTTATTTATTTATTTCAGATTCTCCTGATTGTTTCCCTTGCCCCAAGGAGTTCTGGCCTAATGCAGAGAGAGACACTTGTTTCCTCAAGCCTGTAGAGTTTCTTTCCTTTGACGAGGTCCTAGGAATCATCCTGGCTGCATTCTCTGTTGGTGGTGCCTGTCTTGCCATTATAACAGCGGCTGTGTTCTTTCATCACAAAACATCCCCGATTGTCAGGGCCAACAACTCTGAACTGAGCTTCCTGCTGCTCTTCTCCCTGACTCTGTGTTTCTTATGTTCATTAACTTTCATTGGAGCACCCTCTGATTGGTCCTGCAAGCTGCGCCACACAGCGTTTGGGATCACCTTTGTCCTCTGCATCTCTTGTGTTCTTGGAAAAACTATAGTAGTGTTAATGGCCTTCAAAGCCACACTCCCTGGTAGTAATGTTATGAAATGGTTTGGTCCTCCACAGCAAAGAATGACTGTAGTGTCTTTCACATTCATTCAAGTTTTAATATGTACCATTTGGTTAGTAGTCAGTCCCCCTTTTCCAATGAAAAACCTAACTGTATACAAGGAGAGAATCATCCTGGAGTGTGCATTAGGTTCAGCTATTGGGTTCTGGGCTGTACTCGGGTACATAGGTCTACTAGCTGCCTTTTGCTTAGTGCTAGCTGTCCTAGCTCGGAAACTACCTGATAATTTTAATGAAGCCAAGCTTATCACATTCAGCATGCTGATATTCTGTGCAGTCTGGATCACCTTTATCCCAGCGTACGTCAGCTCTCCTGGGAAATTTACTGTGGCTGTAGAGATATTTGCCATTCTGGCCTCTAGTTTTGGACTAATACTGTGTATATTTGCTCCAAAGTGTTTCATCATATTGTTTAAGCCAGAGAAAAATACCAAAAAACATCTAATGACAAAAAATCAGTCTTAAGACATCTGAGGTTTGGAAATAGATATTATATAACACAACACATAGAGCTTATGCTGTGTACATTAAACATAGTCTTCACCTTGCTGATTTCAATCTTTTTAAATTGTGTTTTTTTATTTTTATTTTATGTCATTTGAATGTGGTTTTAATATATTGTTCTCATATTACAAATAAACTTTTTTATTGAGTGCTAAATAAATTCCAAACGAAAATGTGAGGTACTGAGTTCTGTCTCAACCTTTTGATCAAATTATTTAAAATATTTAAAAGTGGAACAATACATTTTCTAATTTATTTAAGAACAATAGAAACATCACATTAAATATGCATTCGTTAGCAACTAAAAACAAAAAAGTGTAATGGACAAAATTAGGAAAATCATGATCCCTGTAGAGGAGAAAAAAGACTCTTAATGAAGATTATATTGCACATGCTGCACGTAAAAAAAAGGCTTGGACAAGATTTCATTAAAGACTATTGAATAAGGAAATCCTCTCTTACCTAGTAGAAGGAGGGAGGATTATGACTGAAAATCTATATAAACCAGTGAAAACACACAGTTATGCCCACATACAGACACTTGAGGGATGGAGATCTCAGCTTTCTTTATTGGCCTGATTCTGTCTCTGGGTTTGTGTGAGCTGAACTCAGCTCTTGCTGTGAATACTTCTGGGGATGGTTTAAAACAAAGGGCTGGGGTCAGCACTGAGGCCTCATCTGTGAAATGTAAGCTGCAGAGTACCACTCGTCTACCTGCATTCTCAATGGATGGTGACTATGTTATTGGGGGAGTTTTCGCCATACACCAGTACGAACAAACAGTGACACATAACTACACCACCATGCCTGAGCAGCAAAGGTGCACAGGGAGGTTAGTAAGAGGGAGAAGTTGTGGATATGAGGATGTTACACTGTGTTAAGATAGAAATGTTTTTATTTATATAAAAAGGTTACAATTGTGTTGGAAATCTTTTGTGGAATATTGAAAGCTTAAAAAAAAATTTCTTTTATTAACAGAATTAAAACAACTTAAGACTTTGCATTTATTTGAGTACTGTTAAGCCTTATATTTAAATTTCTTTGAATTTTGGACTGATATCTATTCCTGTCTTCTGAATTTTGGTCATCAGGTAACTCTGTGATGTATATTTTATTCACACATAAAGTGCAGATATCACATATTATTAGTATTTTGTGATATTTTGATGGTGTGATGTTCTTTGATGTCATTCATAAATTTGAACATTGACATGAATGTCTGTGTGCAGCATTGACGCCCGTGAACTGCGCTTCTCACGTGCAATGGTCTTTGCCATTGAGGAGATTAACAACAGCACAGAGCTGCTGTCGGGCATCAAACTTGGTTATCAGGTTCACGACTCATGTTCTGCAGTACCCCTGGCAATGCATGTTGCATTTCAGCTTGCGAATGGCCTTGACCCAGTCTTTTACACTGGCAACAATTGCTCTCAATCTGGTATGGTGATGGCTATCGTTGGTGAGTCTGGTTCCACAAGATCCATCAGCATGTCACGCATTGTTGGGCCCTTTAACATTCCTCTGGTAAATATTTTTAATTTCTGGCAAACTATGTGTTTGATATAGGCCTGTCTTATTTCTTTGTCAGTCCCATAAAAGATTTACACTATTTTTTTCTTTAGGTGAGCCACTTTGCTACTTGTGCATGCCTGTCTAATAAGCAGCAGTACCCGAGTTTCTTCAGAACAATCCCTAGTGACCAGTTCCAGGCTGATGCACTGGCCAAGCTGGTAAAACACTTTGGCTGGACTTGGATAGGTGCTGTCCGGTCAGATTCAGACTATGGCAATAATGGCATGGCGTCTTTCCTGGACGCAGCACAGAAGGAGGGGATCTGTGTGGAATACTCTGTATCTTTCCATCGGACCCACCCACAAAGCAAGATCCAGAGAGTAGCTGACATTATTCGGAGGTTTATTCATAACTGATTGTGCTTTTGTTTCCTGTACTGACACTGACCCACACATAAAAATCACAAAACAATTTCAAAAAAAGTAAAATTTAAAATGGAAGTTTATTTTATTATTAATTTTTTATACTTTGTGTTATGTGTCTTGACAATTGTAGTGACATAATATAATACTGATAATGTCTCTCCAGGTCGACAGCTATGGTTATTGTGGCATTTGTAGCCTCTACAGAACTGAGGATCCTGCTGGAGGAATTGTCACGCGAGCCTTCTCCACCTCGCCAGTGGATAGGCAGTGAGTCCTGGGTAACCAACCCAGACATGCTGAGGTTCAGCTTCTGTGCTGGAGCCATTGGATTTGGCATTCTGCAATCTGTCATCCCAGGTCTGAGAGAATACTTGCTGGATCTCTCTCCCTCTAAAGTGGCTGCCTCTCCAGTGCTTACTGAGTTCTGGGAGGATGCATTCAACTGCAGGCTGGGAAAAAGTGAGAAAGTTGTACTGATTTTTAACACAGGTGACATTGACAGTTTGGCCCTTTGGGTTGTGCAGTGTTGTGTATTGTCAGTCTGAGTGGAGTGGCCTGTGTTAAAATGTCAGCAGGTGCGTTCAGATAAAACCCCAGATTTCTATTGAGAGGGCAATCCAGTGATATTGAACAAAGACATGAGGTGGACATGTCCAAGTGCCAGAATGAAGTGACTGAGGGGGCTACTAAAAATCGTAAAGGGGGAATTTTAATCAGAAAATAAAAAATTGTGATTTGTCATTGTGTGCAATAGTTTTAAAAAGCTAAATAACAACACCGTAAGGGATACTGTTCCATAATGAAAGAATACATTTATTAATCATAACACTGACATGAGAACCTTGCACTAGGAGAGCGAAAAATGTTTCTTATAATTTACTTATTATTGTCTGTAAAAATCAGCTGCAGGTGTGTCAAAATAGCTGTTTGTTGTTTGCAGGTCTTTATCTCTCTCCTTTATTGACTATTCCTTAAATTCCCTAAGGGATGTGATCTATGTCTATCCATCTATTGAGCTCCTTATTTTCTACAGACACAAAGTTTTAACAGAGGGGACAAAACTGAGGGGGCTAAGCCCCCTAAACAACCCTTATGGTGCCAGGCCCGAAGGTGCATGTCTGTGAATAATCTCACTGGATGATTTTAGGTCAAGTTTGATGTCTAGAAGACGATTTTGTATGAACTTGGCTGGAGTGGGTTTGCAATACCCACAGTGAAGCCCTTAACACGTGTTATGTTATCATGTCAAGGCTAAAGAGACTTTCCTCTGTGTCTGTGTGTTTGTAGGTGCAGCCGTAGACGAGTATGTGTGTGATGGAACTGAAGACATACAGACGATCAAGAGCCAGTACACCGACACATCTCAACTCCGAATCACTAACATGGTGTACAAAGCTGTTTATGCAATAGCACATGCCATTCATAATGCAGTGTGTCAGGACACAAATTCTACAACTCAGTGTGACAAAAACATCAGGATAGAGTCAAAACATGTCAGTCTAAATAAATAATTGAACAACCCCAATACTATTTTGTTTTTACTACAATGTACTTTTTATGATATCAGATATTAATTTTATTCTACTTTTATTCTCTCCGTCACTGTTTACTTTACTTCATCCTCACAGGTTCTTACTCAGCTGAAGAAAGTAAATTTTTCCCAAAATGGTTATGATGTGTCATTTGATGCCAATGGGGACCCTGTGGCCACCTATGAGCTGGTGAACTGGCAAAAAAGTAATAGTGGCAGCATTGAGATGGTGACAGTAGGGTACTACGATGCATCACTGCCGGTGGGCCAGGAGTTCCGTATCAACAAAAACCTCACCTGGGTGGAGGGTGGTACACAAGTAAAGAGCCTAAAATAAATAATTTAATGTAATCAAAATTCTAATTTGGTGATCTCAAAGGGTACAATATGTGTTTTTGGTCACTATTCCAGCGTAAGAGATGTGGGACAAAATTCACAGTCCTTTAATACTAAGTGCTGCGTTTGTGTGTACCTATGTGCCAGGTGCCTGTGTCAGTGTGCAGTAACAGCTGTCGTCCAGGAACTCGTAAAGTGCTACAGAAAGGAAAACCCATCTGCTGTTATGACTGTATACTGTGTCCTGAGGGAGAGATTAGCAATGTTACAGGTATTTTATTTTATAATGCATATCCACAACATCAAATAAATGAGTACTAAAAACCTCTTTTTATTTTATTTTTTCAGATTCTCCAGATTGTTTCCCTTGCCTCAAGGAGTTCTGGCCTAATGCAGAGAGAGACACTTGTTTCCCCAAGCCTGTAGAGTTTCTTTCCTTTGACGAGGTCCTAGGAATCATCCTGGCTGCATTCTCTGTTGGTGGTGCCTGTCTTGCCATTATAACAGCGGCTGTGTTCTTTCATCACAAGACATCCCCGATTGTCAGGGCCAACAACTCTGAACTGAGCTTCCTGCTGCTCTTCTCCCTGACTCTGTGTTTCTTATGTTCATTAACTTTCATTGGAGCACCCTCTGATTGGTCCTGCAAGCTGCGCCACACAGCGTTTGGGATCACCTTTGTCCTTTGCATCTCTTGTGTTCTTGGAAAAACTATAGTAGTGTTAATGGCCTTCAAAGCCACACTCCCAGGTAGTAATGTTATGAAATGGTTTGGTCCTCCACAGCAAAGAATGACTGTAGTGTCTTTCACATTCATTCAAGTTTTAATATGTACTATTTGGTTGGTAGTCAGTCCCCCTTTTCCAATGAAAAACCTAACTGTATACAAGGAGAGAATCATCCTGGAGTGTGCATTAGGTTCAGCTATTGGGTTCTGGGCTGTACTCGGGTACATAGGTCTACTTGCTGCCTTTTGCTTAGTGCTAGCTGTCCTAGCTCGGAAACTACCTGATAATTTTAATGAAGCCAAGCTTATCACATTCAGCATGCTGATATTCTGTGCAGTCTGGATCACCTTTATCCCAGCGTATGTCAGCTCTCCTGGGAAATTTACAGTGGCTGTAGAGATATTTGCCATTCTGGCCTCTAGTTTTGGACTAATACTGTGTATATTTGCTCCAAAGTGTTTCATCATATTGTTTAAGCCAGAGAAAAATACCAAAAAACATCTAATGAACAAAAATCAGTCTTAAGACATCTGAGGTTTGCTAATAGTTATTATATAACACAACACATAGAGTTTATGCTGTGTACATTCAACATAGTCTTCACCTTGCTGATTCAAATCTTTTTTACATTGTGTTTCATTTATTTTATGTCATTTGAATGTGGTTTTAATATATTGTTCTTATATTACAAATAAACTTTTTTATTGAGTGCTAAATAAATTCATAACGAAAATGTGAGGTACTGAGTTCTGTCTCAACCTTTTGATCAAATTATTTAAAATATTTCGAAGTCGAACAATACATTTTCTAATTTATTTAAGAACAATAGAAACATCACATTAAATATGCATTCGTTAGCAACTAAAAACAAAAAAGTGTAATGGACAAAATTAGGAAAATCATGATCCCTGAAGAGGAGAAAAAAGACTCTTAATGAAGATTATATTGCACATGCTGCACATAAAAAAAGGCTTGGACAAGATTTTATTAAAGACTATTGAATAAGGAAATCCTCTCTTACCTAGTAGAAGGAGGGAGGATTATGACTGAAAATCTATATAAACCAGTGAAAACACACAGTTATGCCCACATACAGACACTTGAGGGATGGAGATCTCAGCTTTCTTTATTGGCCTGATTCTGTCTCTGGGTTTGTGTGAGCTGAACTCAGCTCTTGCTGTGAATACTTCTGGGGATGGTTTAAAACAAAGGGCTGGGGTCAGCACTGAGGCCTCATCTGTGAAATGTAAGCTGCAGAGTACCACTCGTCTACCTGCATTCTCAATGGATGGTGACTACGTTATTGGGGGAGTTTTCTCCATACACCAGTACGAACAAACAGTGACACATAACTACACCACAATGCCTGAGCAGCAAAGGTGCACAGGGAGGTTAGTAAGAGGGAGAAGTTGTGGATATGAGGATGTTACACTGTGTTAAGATAGAAATGTTTTTATTTATATAAAAAGGTTACAATTGTGTTGCAAATCTTTTGTGGAGTATTGAAAGCTTAAAAAATATTTATTTTATTAACAGAATTAAAACAAATTAAGACTTTGCATTTATTTGAGTACTGTTAAGCCTTATATTTAAATTTCTTTGAATTTTGGACTGATATCTATTCCTGTCTTCTGAATTTTGGTCATCAGGTAACTCTGTGATGTATATTTTATTCACACATAAAGTGCAGATATCACATATTATTAGTATTTTGTGATATTTTGATGGTGTGATGTTCTGTGATGTCATTTATAAATTTGAACATTGACATGAGTGTCTGTGTGCAGCATTGACGCCCGTGAACTGCGCTTCTCACGTGCAATGGTCTTTGCCATCGAGGAGATTAACAACAGCACAGAGCTGCTGCCGGGCATCAAACTTGGTTATCAGATTCACGACTCGTGTACGGCAGTACCCCTGGCAATGCATGTTGCATTTCAGCTTGCGAATGGCCTTGACCCAGTCTTTTACACTGGCAACAATTGCTCTCAATCTGGTATGGTGATGGCTATCGTTGGTGAGTCTGGTTCCACGAGATCCATCAGCATGTCGCGCATCATTGGGCCCTTTAACATTCCTCTGGTAAATATTTTTAATTTCTGGCAAACTATGTGTTTGATATAGGCCTGTCTTATTTTTTTGTCAGTCCCATAAAAGAGTTACACTGTTTTTTTCTTTAGGTGAGCCACTTTGGAACTTGTGCATGCCTGTCTAATAAGCAGCAGTACCCAACTTTCTTCAGAACAATCCCTAGTGACCAGTTCCAGGCTGATGCACTGGCCAAGCTGGTAAAACACTTCGGCTGGACATGGATAGGTGCTGTCCGGTCAGATTCAGACTATGGCAATAATGGCATGGCGTCTTTCCTGGACGCAGCACAGAAGGAGGGGATCTGTGTGGAATACTCTGTATCTTTCCATCGGAACCACCCACAAAGCAAGATCCAGAGAGTAGCTGACATTATTCGGAGGTTTATTCATAACTGATTGTGCTTTTGTTTCCTGTACTGACACTGACCCACACATAAAAATCACAAAAAAGGTCAAAAATAGTCAAATTTAAAATGGGGGTTTATTTTATTATTAATTTTTTATACTTTGTGTTACGTGTCTTGACAATTGTAGTGACATAATATAATACTGATAATGTCTCTCCAGGTCGACAGCTATGGTTATTGTGGCATTTGTAGCCTCTACAGAACTGAGGATGCTGCTGGAGGAATTGTCACGCAAGCCTTCTCCACCTCGCCAGTGGATAGGCAGTGAGTCCTGGGTAACAGACCCAGACATGCTGAGGTTCAGCTTCTGTGCTGGAGCCATTGGATTTGGCATTCAGCAATCTGTCATCCCAGGTTTGAGAGAATTCTTGCTGGATCTCTCTCCCTCTAAAGTGGCTGCCTCCCCAGTGCTTACTGAGTTCTGGGAGGGTGCATTCAACTGCAGGCTGGGAAAAAGTGAGAAAGTTGTACTGATTTTTAACACAGGTGACATTGACAGTTTGGTCCTTGTGGTTGTGCAGTGTTGTGTATTGTCAGTCTGAGTGGAGTGGCCTGTGTTAAAATGTCAGCAGGTGCGTTCAGATAAAACCCCAGATTTCTATTGAGAGGGCAATCCAGTGATATTGAACAAAGACATGAGGTGGACATGTCCAAGTGCCAGAATGAAGTGACTGAGGGGGCTACTAAAAATCGTAAAGGGGGAATTTTAATAAGAAAATAAAAATTAGTGATTTGTGATTGTGAGCAATAGTTTTAAAACGCTAAATAACAACACCGTAAGGGATACTGTTCCATAATGAAAGAATACATTTATTAATCATAACACTGACATGAGAACCTTGCACTAGGAGAGCGAAAAATGTTTCTTATAATTTACTTATTATTGTCTGTAAAAATCAGCTGCAGGTGTGTCAAAATAGCTGTGTGTGGTTTGCAGCGCTTTATCTCTCTCCTTTATTGACTATTCCTTAACTTCCCTAAGTGATGTGATCTATCTCTCTATCGATCTCCTTATTTTCTACAGACACAAAGTTTTAACAGAGGGGACTAAACTGAGTGGGCTAAGCCCCCTAAACACCCCTTATGGTGCCAGGCCTGAAGGTGCATCTCTGTGAATAATCTCACTTGATGATTTTAGGTCAAGTTTGATGTCTAGAAGAAGATTTTGTATGAACTTGGCTGGAGTGGTTTTGCAATACCCACAGTGAAGCCCTTAACACGTGTTATGTTATCATGTCAAGGCTAAAGAGACTTTCCTCTGTGTCTGTGTGTTTGTAGGTGCAGCTGTAGACGAGCATGTGTGTGATGGAACTGAAGACATGCAGACGATCAAGAGCCAGTACACCGACACATCTCAACTCCGAATCACTAATATGGTGTACAAAGCTGTTTATGCAATAGCACATGCCATTCATAATGCAGTGTGTCAGGACACAAATTCTACAACTCAGTGTGACAAAAACACCGGGATAGAGTCAAAACATGTCAGTCTAAATAAATAATTGAACAACCCCAATACTATTTTGTTTTTACTACAATGTACTTTTTATGATATCAGATATTAATTTTATTCTACTTTTATTCTCTCCGTCACTGTTTACTTTACTTCATCCTCACAGGTTCTTACTCAGCTGAAGAAAGTAAATTTTTCCCAAAATGGTTATGATGTGTCATTTGATGCCAATGGGGACCCTGTGGCCACCTATGAGCTGGTGAACTGGCAAAAAAGTAATAGTGGCAGCATTGAGATGGTGACAGTAGGGTACTATGATGCATCACTGCCGGTGGGCCAGGAGTTCCGTATCAACAAAAACCTCACCTGGGTGGAGGGTGGTACACAAGTAAAGAGCCTAAAATAAATAATTTAATGTAATCAAAATTCTAATTTGGTGATCTCAAAGGGTACAATATGTGTTTTTGGTCACTATTCCAGCATAAGAGATTTGGGACAAAATTCACAGTCCTTTAATACTAAGTGCTGCGTTTGTGTGTACCTATGTGCCAGGTGCCTGTGTCAGTGTGCAGTAACAGCTGTCGTCCAGGAACTCGTAAAGTGCTACAGAAAGGAAAACCCATCTGCTGTTATGACTGTATACTGTGTCCTGAGGGAGAGATTAGCAATGTTACAGGTATTTTATTTTATAATGCATATCCACAACATCAAATAAATGAGTACTAAAAACCTCTTTTTATTTTATTTTTCCAGATTCTCCTGATTGTTTCCCTTGCCCCAAGGAGTTCTGGCCTAATGCAGAGAGAGACACTTGTTTCCCCAAGCCTGTAGAGTTTCTTTCCTTTGACGAGGTCCTAGGAATCATCCTGGCTGCATTCTCTGTTGGTGGTGCCTGTCTTGCTATTATAACAGCGGCTGTGTTCTTTCGTCACAAGACATCCCCGATTGTCAGGGCCAACAACTCTGAACTGAGCTTCCTGCTGCTCTTCTCCCTGACTCTGTGTTTCTTATGTTCCTTAACTTTCATTGGAGCACCCTCTGAGTGGTCCTGCATGCTGCGCCACACAGCGTTTGGGATCACCTTTGTCCTCTGTATCTCTTGTGTTCTCGGAAAAACTATAGTAGTGTTAATGGCCTTCAAAGCCACGCTCCCAGGTAGTAATGTCATGAAATGGTTTGGTCCTCCACAGCAAAGAATGACTGTAGTGTCTTTCACATTCATTCAAGTTTTAATATGTACTATTTGGTTGGTTGTTAGTCCCCCTTTTCCAATGAAAAACCTAACTGTATACAAGAAGAGAATCATCCTGGAGTGTGCATTAGGTTCAGCTATTGGGTTCTGGGCTGTACTCGGGTACATAGGTCTACTAGCTGCCTTTTGCTTAGTGCTAGCTGTCCTAGCCCGGAAATTACCTGATAATTTTAATGAAGCCAAGCTTATCACATTCAGCATGCTGATATTCTGTGCAGTCTGGATCACCTTTATCCCAGCCTATGTCAGCTCTCCTGGGAAATTTACAGTGGCTGTAGAGATATTTGCCATTCTGGCCTCTAGTTTTGGACTAATACTGTGTATATTTGCTCCAAAGTGTTTCATCATATTGTTTAAGCCAGAGAAGAACACAAAGAAGCATCTAATGAACAAAAATCAGTCTTAAGAAATATGAGGTTTGGAAATAGTAAATTTATAACATAAGTTTATACAGTGCACATTCAACACAGTCTACACCTAGCTGATTTTAGTGTGTTTCATCATATTGTTAAACCAGATTAAAACACCAAGAAAGAAAAATTAGTTATAAAACAATATATATGGCAATATACAGCACAGAGCTTATGCCTTCACCTAGTGGATTTAAATACTTGACAAGTTCTTTTTTACATTACATATTGTTTTTAGAGTTTAATGTCATTTTTTAAAATGTCCTTTTATGTTTTTCTCTTGATTCACACATAGTTTTGGAAATGTGCTAAATAAATCCTAAATTAATAACAAAAAAGTGTTTGAGCTTTGTATTGACTTTTATATACAATTACCTCAAATATATAATTGTGTCTTCTTCCCTGACTTTGTGTTACACCCCCTTAACAGCCTCACCTTTATTTCCTAATACACAGAAAGCATTTCTTTCAGAAAGCATTTACAAAAATAAAACATATTTGTCATTACACCACAACCCAACATTAGCCTAATTTGCTAATAGTCGTCAACTTTCAGAAAAGACAGGACCTTCCTCCTACACTGTACAGTATATAAGATATATAAGACATATATGTAAGACAATTTAGCAAGGGAATTAAGTATTTTAAATCAGATTTGTTCCCACAACATTGGCTAACATTCCCTACAAGTTCTAAGTATTCTTTAAAAAAACTTTTCAATAAAATGTTTAAAGAACATTTTAAGTATTATAGGATTACAGATTACTGAATATTGTTATAAAACATTGACAAATTGTTACATGATAACAAAGGAGGACCATTTTCAATGCAACATCTGGAACATTTTTTCAAAGATGTTTTAAAGGCCTGAGATGCCTGAGCATTTTTATAAAACATTCCTGTAATGTGACATGTTAACAAAGGTAGAACATTTTTCCTGTAACACTCTGAGGATACATTGATAACATTATTGAGGTTACAGATTATACAATATTATCTTTATAAAAGATCCACATTGTTACATCGTAACAAAGACAAAAACAATGAAACATTTGGAAAATGATTTAAGAATGTTTTTGAGGGCCTCAGATGCCTGAATGTTTTTTGAGAAAATGTTCCTGTAATGTGACATGTTTACAAAGGAAGAACATTTTGCCTATGAACATTCTGAGGATGTTTTAGATTATGGAAGGTTTATGATTATGAATCATTCGCAAAATCTTAAGGATAGGGTTTTTTCATAATATTGGAACAATTTTATAATATCTTAGTAAAATGTTTGTGTTCTTGGTTTGTTATTCCTTTTTGTTTTCCAGATGCTGGTTAGGGGTGAAGGGTCATCAGGCTGATAAGCCACACCTGGGCCACATAAAGTCACCACATGCCACTTCCAATTTATGGAAATGTTAATACATATAGCCTACTGATAAGCAATAACATTATGACCAACTGGGCACCCTGGTCCTGCCATCACAAAAGCCCTTGTCAAAGTCGCTCAACTCCTTACGCTTGCCCATTTTTTCCTGCTTTTAACAGGAAGTAATTTCAAATTTGGTGATCTCAAAGGGTACAATATGTGCTTTTGGTCCCTGTTTCCTATGTCCATACAGGCTATGTAGAGCTCCACTCCCGATAAAATTCCAGTGTACGACACATGGAACAAAATCCACAGTCCTCATTCGGTGTTCTGTGCTACCTCAGCTGTCTAAGATAGACAAATAAGAGGGTCTCTTCCACACTCATAGTATTTTTTGTGTGAAAAAATGTGGCCTTGCTGAGTTGCAGCAGAGGGATAAGTATAAAAAGAGGCAATTTGTGCTAAAAACACTGCCGGTTTGGAAGATAACCACTTGATTTGCCTGACTGCCGAAGCCCCATTTTGTGTTCAGCCTAATCTGACGCACACAAGATATGTGTGTTTCTCAGACACACACACCTACAGTGGGAGCAATAATTATTTGATCCCTTGATGATTTTGTAGGTTTGCCCACTTACAAAGAATTTAACTGTGTATAATTTTAATCATAGGTACATTTTAACATTGAGAGACAGAACATCACAAACAAATCCAGAATAACAATATCGTACACATTTTATTATTATTTTATTATGATTGATTATCATATTTTCTTAAGAAATAAGTATTTGATCCCCTACAAACCAGCAATAATTCTGGCTCCCACAGACCAGTTGTTTGTCCATTAAGAAGCATTCCTAATCTCAACTCATTACCCAAAACACCTGTGTCAACTCATTACATCGTTATGTAGCTGTATAAAAGACACCTGTCCACACAATCAATCACATTCCAACGTTTCCACCATTGACAAGACAAAGGAGCTGTCTAAGGACATCAGGGACAAAATTGTAGACCTACACAAGGCTGGGATGGGCTGCAAGAAAATAAGCAAGCAGCTTGGTGAGAAGTTAACAACTGTTGGAGCAATTATTAGAAAATGGAAGAAACACAAAGGCATCGCCAATCTCCCTTGGTCTGGGGCTCCATGCAAGATCTCACCTTGTGGGATAACAGTGATCATGAGAAAGGTCAGGTATCAGCCCAGTACTACACAGGAGGAGCTTCATGATAATGTTTGTTAATGACCTGAAGGCAGTTGGGACCACAGTCACGAAGAGAATCATCGGTAACACACTACACTGTGAAGGATAAAAATCCTGATGCGTGCGCAAGGTTCCTCTGCTGAAGAAAGCACATGTACAGGCCCGTCTGAAGTTTGCCAAAGAACACCTGGATGATCCGGAGGAGGCTTGGGAGAAGGTGATGTGGTGAGATGAGACCAAAATAGAGCTATTTGGCATCAACTCGACTCGCCGTGTTTGGAGGAAGAGAAATGCTGAGTAGAACCCCAAGAACACCATCCCCACTGTGAAGCATGGAGGTGGAAACCTTATGCTTTCGGAGTGTTTCTCAGCTAAGGGGACAGGTCGACTTCACCGTATCAAAGGGAGGATGAATGGGGCCATGTACTGGGAAATTTTGGGCGACAACCTCCTTCCCTCAGTGAAAGCACTGAAAATGGGTTGTGGACGGGTCTTCCAACATGACAATGACCCAAAACATATGGCCAAGGCAACAAAGGAGTGGCTTAAAAAGAAGCGTATTAAGGTCCTGGAGTGGCCTAGCCAGACTCCAGACCTAAATCCCATCGAAAATCTGTGGAGGGAGCTGAAGCTTCGAGTTGCCAAGCAACAGCCTCGGAACCTTAAGGATTTGGAGAGGATCTGCAAAGAGGAGTGGACCAAAATCCCTCCCAAGATCTGTGCAAACCTGGTGAAAAACTACAACAAACATCTGACCTCTGTGCTTGCCAACAAAGGTTTCTCCACCAGGTATTAAGTCCTATTGTTCTATGGATCAAATACTTATTTCATGAGAAAATATGATAATAAATATATAAAATTTGTACGATGTTGTTATTCTGGATTTGTTTGTGATATTCTGTCTGTCAATGTTAAAATGTACCTATGATTAAAATTAGACACAGTTTCATTCTTTGTAATTGGGCAAACCTATAAAATCAGCAAGGGATCAAATAATTATTGCTCCCACTGTATCTGCAGGCTCTTTCCAACGGAGAACTGTTACTCATACTCACTTTACTCATAATGAGCTCTATTGATTTTGTTCCCCAGCATTACATTGAAATGGCTTTAGGAGATCTACAAAGCCAGTATGAACATGATACATAGTTACAGGGCCTAGTAACACATCCTTTAATCTGAAGAGATGCATAGCTAGACTATGTGTCAGTTTGTATTTATCCACATTCCAGGTGCCTGTCAGTGTTCACTGACAGCTGCTGTCCTGAGAGAGATTAGCAATACTACAAGTAATTTTTTGTCTAATGTATATCTACAACATCAAACATATAAATGCTAAAAGCCTTTTTTGATTTACTTTTAAAGATTCCCCCGTTGGCTTCCCTTGCCCCAAGGAGTTGTGGCCTAATGCAGAGAGAGACACTTGTTACACCAAGCCTGTAGAGTTTCTTTCCTTTGACGAGATCCTAGGAATCATCTTCTCAGTTGGTGGTGCCTGTCTTACCATTATAACAAGACATCCCTGATTGTCATGGCCAACAAAAAAAAACTATAGTAGTGTTAATAGATAGATAGATAGATAGATAGATCCCAAGCTGGGAAATTGCAGTGTAGCAGCAGCATTACACACAGTAACAACACACAGACATATCAAAAAAAGCAATATAAAATGCAATATAAAAAATGTATAAATAAGCGGTCTAAGGGCCTGTCCACACGAATACGCGGCCTCACCCAATATGATGTCGTTTCGAAAAAAATCTCCGTAAACATGGCGTAGTTTCCAGAAATATCTGCGTCCACACGGATTCACTGAAATGACCTGTATGTGGTGCTGTGACGCCGCCACACCAATATACTAAAACCGGAAGAGAAACCATGGAGCATGCGCTGTTTACAAACAAGTAGTAGTACTCCGCCATTGTTGTTGTTATGACGCGTCTAGCGGCGGCGGTTGAGGTTAAAGGCTTAAGAGGCAGGGCTAATACGTCATCGTTTCGGAAAAAATCCGTTATTGCCGTCCAGATGACTCCGGGCAATCCGGCGTTTTCAGATTTTCCCACTCTGGGACCCGTTTTTAAAAAATAACGTTTTCACACCCCAAAAACACCGTATCTGTCTGGACGCGAGGCCGATAAAGTAAAGTATTTATCCCAATTCGAGAAAAACGTCCTCGTGAGGACAGGCCCTAATTGTAGTAAGTTGTAAGTGCACAGGCTGCCTTCTCACAAGAGGGACATACTTGGGAGTCATCATGACCAGGTTGTGGTCTGACCTGCCGAGGGGGGGAAGGGCTGTGGCGTAATATGCGTCCATGGCATTAGCATATAATAAATCCAATGTTTTACTGTGTCTGGTGGGGCAGTCAACATATTGATGGAAGTTATTTAAAGTATTGTTCAGTGAGGCATGATTGAAAGTCTGCAGTTTAGCGGTGGCGGAGCTGATGACTTCACAGGCCACCACTGCATCAGCTGATGGGGGGATGTAGACAGCAATAAAAATGGTGGACGTGAACTCCCTAGGCAAACTATACGGGCGCATTCCCACAGCCAGCAGTTCAATGTCCGGGGTACAGAGACGTTCCTTCACACTGACATGTCTGGGATTGTACCACCTCTCACTCACATAAAGTGAAAGCCCCACCATTCTTCTCCTGACTTTTGGAACAGTCTCTGTCTCCACGTACCAAACTGTAACCGGGAACCTCAATGCTGCTGTCTGGGATGTGCCAGTGCAGCCAAGTTTCACTGAAGCAAAATGCTACACTCGCGGTATTCCCTCTGGGTCTTCACCAGCGCTAAAAGTTCGTCCATCTTATTCCCCATAGACCTCACGTTTCCCATTATAATTGCTGGGACCGCTGGCTTGTGTCTTCTCCTTTTCTCCCTCCGTTTGGTTCCAGCCCTGCAACCCCGGCGTATCCTCCGTAACTCCTTCAGGACCGCAGGTCTGTCTCCAAGCAGCAGCACAGGCTTACACAGCGCAATCGGGTGTTCACGCGTGTAAACAATGCCCCAACTACTACCGGCAAAGCTCTCTGTAACAAAAAGTAAAAAAAAGTAACAGAAGAATGTGGAGAAAAGTAACAAAACTTAGTCCAGCCATTGTCTCAACGTTTATGCATGGACTGTTGAGTACTACTGTTAACGAAAAGACTGAAACCAACAAATAAACAAAGTTAAAAAACACGACGGGAGCTGCAGCTACAAGCTGCCGCCTGAGTCACCTAATGAATGAATGCTATGAAATGCTTTTGGCCAGCACAGTAAAGGATGACTGTGGTGTCTTTCACATTCATTCAAGTTTAAATACTGTTTGGTTGCTTCAAGAAGAGTCATCCTGGAGTGTGCATTAGGCTCAGCCATTGGGTTTAGGGCTGTACTTGGGTACATAGGCCTTCTGGCTGTCCTTTGTTAGCTGTCCCAGCCCGGAAACTACCTGCTAATTTGAATGAAGCCAAGCTTATCACATTCAGCATGCTGATATTCTGTGCAGTCTGGATCACCTTTATCTCAGCATATATCAGCTCTCCTCTGAAGTTTATTGTGGCTTATTTGCCATTCTGGCCTCCAGTTTTGGACTAATACTGTGTATATTGGCACATCAACGCCAATAAGTATTTAATAAACAAAAATAAATTCTAAGACATCTGAGGTTTAGCACATACTCATTGCTGTGCATGACATGACATTATTATTATTATTTTTTTTTTTATTGACTTTTAAACAAAAATCTGTGGAACTGAGTTCTCTCTCCACATTTTGTCATAGTGGGAAATAAATCTTGTGATTTATTTAAGATGGGATTAGACCACATAAACAACCCAATAAAAGTCTGCATTGGTTAGACTTGAATGTAATATGAACCAAAATCAAAATCAAAAAAAGGTGTGAGGGTATTGGGATATCTGTTTTTTACAATAATAACCTTACAAGAGGAAATAGAAATGGAGGGAGATAACATTGTACATGCCACCCATACAAAATACTACCAATAATTCATCAAAGACCTTTGGATAAGGACATCCTCTTCCTGATGTACAGTATGCTGACGTACAAGTAGGAGGGGAGCTTCTGGCTTAAAATGTACATAAACCAGTGAAAACACACAGTATGCCCACATACAAACACGTGAACAATGGAGATCTCAGCTCTCTTCACTAGCCTCATTTGGTCTCTGGGTTTGTGTGAGCTGAATTTAGCTTTCGCCATTAATGGTTCTGGGAATGATCTGAAACAAAGGACTGGGTTTACAGAGTATAGAACTGTTGCTGGGGTCAGCACTGAGGCCTCATCTGTGAAATGTAAGCTCCGGGGTGCTGTTCGTCTACCTGCATTCTCAATGGATGGTGACTACGTCATTGGGGGTGTTTTCTCCATACATAACTACAAACACACAGCGGAACATAACTACACCATCATGCCTGAGCCACTAAAGTGCACAGGGAGGTTAGTAAGAGGGAAAAATGGTTGGTAAAAGGATGTTACACTGTGCTGGGTTGGAAATGTTTTATTTTAATTATGTGCTTACAATTCAGTTGCAAAGCTGTATTGATTTTTTTAACAGGATAAAATAAATTAAGATGTTAGATTTGTTTGACTGTTAATCCATGACTTAAAATGTTGAACTGATATCTGATGCTGTGTTTTTTAATTTTGGTGCTCAGGTAACTGTCCACAGATGCTGTGCAACTATGAACTTTTCCATGACTATTGATTGTCATTCTCTGTTACTGTGTGTTTAATCCTTATTATGTCAATTTGAACTGTGACATGAGTGTCTGTCTGCAGCATTGACTACCGAAAACTGCGCTTTTCACGTGCAATGATCTTTGCCATTGAAGAGATTAACAACAGCACAAAGCTGCTGCCGGGCATCAAACTCGGCTATCGGATCCACGACTCGTGTGCCTCAATACCCGTGGCAGTGCATGGGGCATTTCAGCTTTCAAATGGCCTGGACCCGGTGTTCTACACTGGCGCCAATTGCTCGCAATCTGGTGTGGTGATGGCTATCGTCGGTGAGTCAGGGTCCACACTGTCCATCAGTATGTCACGCATCATGGGGCCCTTTAACATTCCTCTGGTACATATATTGAATTTCTGGCAAACTTTGTGTTTAATATAGTCCTGTGTTATGTCTTTGTCAGCCCCATTAAAGGATTACACTGTTTTTTTTCCTTTCAGGTGAGCCACTTTTCTACTTGTGCATGTCTGTCCGATAAGCAGCAGTTTCCCAGTTTCTTCAGAACCATCCCTAGTGACCATTTCCAGGCTGATGCGCTGGCCAAGCTGGTAAAACACTTCGGCTGGACTTGGATAGGTGCTATCCATTCGGATTCAGACTATGGAAATAATGGCATGGCATCTTTCCTGAATGCAGCAGAGAAGGAGGGGATCTGTGTGGAATACATTGAATCTTTCTATCGCACCCACCCACGTAGCAAGATCCAGAGAGTAGCTGATGTTGTCCGCAGGTTTCTACATTACTGGTTTTGCTTTATTGTTCCGTGTGCTGACACTGACCTTCTGCATACAAAACAGCAAAAAAGTTATTTTATTTTATTGGCTTAGTGGCAAATTGGAAATGTATTTTTTTAGGAGTGTGTTTATTTCTCTCATAATTATTATTGATGTTATAAAATTTGTAAGACCAAAACCTAAAATATCACTCATCTTTCTATGTGTCTATTTTGACTCCTGCATTGGTATAATATAACTATAATGTGTCTCCAGGTCGACAGCTATGGTTATTGTGGCCTTTGCAGCCGCTGCAGAAATCGGGCTACTCCTGGAGGAGCTGTCAAGTGAGCCTTCTCCACCTCGCCAGTGGTTAGGCAGTGAGGCCTGGGCAACCAACCCCGACATGCTGAGGTTCAGCTTCTGTGCTGGAACTATCGGAGTTGGCATTCAGAAATCTGTCATCCCAGGTCTGAGAGAATTCTTGCTGGATCTCTCTCCTTCTGAAGTGGCTGCCTCTCCACTGCTTACTGGGTTCTGGGAGGATGTGTTCAACTGCAGGCTGGGGAAAAGTGAGACATGCCTTTTTTTTTTTTTTTTACACATTTGACATTCACAAGATGATCCTTGTTGTTTGCGTTGTGTGTTATTGTTTTGATGTCTGAGCAGAGCTTCCTGTGTTAAAAGTCAGCAGCTACTTTAACGTCAACCTCAGATTTTGTTTGAGATGGAAATCTACTGATAATGAAAAATCGAGTAAATATGAGGTGGATGTAAAGCACATCTCTGTGAAAGAGTTTTTTTTATATCAGGTCAGTTATTGATCATAAAAAAAGCTGTGGACATTGTCTTTTACAAATGTCACTAATTATTTGTTAACTGAGTTCTGTTAATGAGTTGGTTTAAAGAAGGTAAAAAAAACCAAAACAAAAAAACAGGGCCTGATAAACAGAGCAGCATTTCTGGAAAAATAGTACAGTGAAATGTAATGTAAAATAATGTTTTATGTGTATACTTATTATTACTTATAGTTAGCTTTATTGAGGGGTTGATTTAACGGGGCCTGAGACATACTGAAACACCTAAGAAAAAAGATGGACAGTCTGGACACAGTACTTTAAAATGTAATGTAAAAACACGTTTTATGAATACATAGATGAATGAGTTTCTGCAAGGCACATTTGGTATGTGAAATAAGACAAACATAAAATAAACTAATAATAAACACAGAATCATAATGTAATATCATTATCAAAGCTATAAAAAAACTTTTTTTGTTTTTAGGTGCGGCCACGGACGAGACTGTGTGTGATGGAACTGAAGACATACAGACAGTCAAGAGCCCGTACACTGACACATCTCAGCTCCGAATCACTAACATGGTTTACAAGGCTGTTTATGCAATAGCACATGCCATTCATAATGCAGTGTGTGAGGACACAAATTCTACAACTCAGTGTGACAAAATCACCAGAATAGAGTCCAAAGAGGTAATTTAAAACTATAATGTACTTTTTATTAAATTAAATATTCATTTTATTTCACATTTACCTCTTTCTTGCTTACTGTCATACTTTATGTCATCATCACAGGTTCTTACTCATCTGAAGAAAGTCAATTTTTCCCAAAACGGTTATGATGTGTCCTTTGATGCCAACGGGGATCCTGTGGCCACATATGAGTTGGTGAACTGGCAGAAAAGTGAGAGTGGCAGCATTGAGTTGGTGACAGTGGGGTTCTATGATGCATCCCTGCCAGTGGGCCAGGAGTTCCGTATCAACAAGAATATCACCTGGGTGGAGGGTAGGACACAAGTAAGGAGCACAAAAGCAATAATTTAACATTTTAATTTCAAAATGTTTGATCTCAAAGGATACAATATGTGTTTTTGGTCCCTGTTGCCCCTGTCCAAACTGGCTCTAAAGAGATCCATTTCTAATAGTTACATTGTAAACGATGTGGGACAAAATCCAGAGTCCTCATTCTGTGCAAAAATGGTAATCTTCGAAAGTTACAATAGTTTCAATATATATTAATATAAAAAAAGTGTTCTCTTAGAAGTTAACTACTTTACGTACATATTGACATGTGAGTATTGTTTACTAGCAGATTTGAAAATCCTTTTTTGCTTTGTGTTGCACAGTACACCTGAATATGTGTGAGTTTATTCTCGCCAGGTTCCTGTATCAGTGTGCAGTGACAGCTGTCATCCAGGAACTCGTAAAGTGCTGCAGAAAGGAAAACCCATCTGCTGCTATGATTGTATACCATGTCCTGAGGGAGAGATTAGCAATCTTACAGGTATTTTATTTACTAATTTTGTTCACATGAAGTTTACAAAATCAAATATTTCTACACATTTGAGTGTGCTGATGCTTTTCTCCATTGTAATGCAACATCATATGACTGCAAAAAGCACTTTTTCCCCGTCTTTTTTTTCTTTTTTTCTCAGATTCTCCAGATTGTTTCCCTTGCCCCAAGGAGTTCTGGCCTAATTCACAGAGAGACGCTTGTTTCCCCAAGCCTGTAGAGTTTCTTTCCTTTGACGAGGTCCTAGGAATCATCCTGGCTGCATTCTCACTTGGTGGTGCCTGTCTTGCCATTGTAACAGCAGCTGTGTTCTTTCATCACAGGACATCCCCGATTGTCAGGGCCAACAACTCTGAACTGAGCTTCCTGCTGCTCTTCTCCCTGACTCTGTGTTTCTTATGTTCATTAACTTTCATTGGAGCACCCTCTGATTGGTCCTGCATGCTGCGCCACACAGCGTTTGGGATCACCTTTGTCCTCTGTATCTCTTGTGTTCTCGGAAAAACTATAGTAGTGTTAATGGCTTTCAAAGCCACACTCCCAGGTAGTAATGTCATGAAATGGTTTGGTCCTCCACAGCAAAGAATGACTGTAGTGTCTTTCACATTCATTCAAGTTTTAATATGTACTATTTGGTTGGTAGTCAGTCCCCCTTTTCCGAAGAAAAACGTAACCATATACAAGGAGAGAATCATCCTGGAGTGTGCATTGGGTTCAGCTATTGGGTTCTGGGCTGTACTCGGGTACATAGGCCTTCTGGCTGTCTTTTGCCTAGTGCTAGCTGTCCTAGCCCGGAAACTACCTGATAATTTTAATGAAGCCAAGCTTATCACCTTCAGCATGCTGATATTCTGTGCAGTCTGGATCACCTTTATCCCAGCGTATGTCAGCTCTCCTGGGAAATTTACTGTGGCTGTGGAGATATTTGCCATTCTGGCTTCTAGTTTTGGACTAATAGTGTGTATATTTGCTCCAAAGTGTTTCATCATATTGTTTAAACCAGAGAAAAACACCAAGAAACATTTAATGAACAAAAATTAATCCCAAAACATCTGAGATTTGGAAAGAGTTAATATGGCTATACTGTGCATATTCAACACACTCATCGCCTAGTTGATTTACATATTTACACTGACATGGTTTTTACATTTCATGTTTTCTAGATGTCAGTATCATTCATTGAATGTGCCTTTAACATATTGACTCATTTCATGAATCATTTTTCATCCTGTGCTAAATAAAGTCTAACGTCATAACAGAAATGGGTCTCAAAATGTTTCACACAATTCTTTCATATACTGTATATCATACTGGAAAAATAAATCTCATGATGTATGGTTAAACCCTATCAAGAACCAATAAACCATCATCCTGTAACACATTTAACATACTGGGGGGGACTACTGACAGGGTCCCAGAGAATAAACTAGCATAAGAGACATTCATCATAGTAAAATGTTAACTTATTTCTTCTCAAAACATTATAATTTATCTAATTGTCAAAAAACAAACCAACAGATTATTTATTTTCAAGGAATTTTGCATTAATTAATTTGCATATTGTGTAAAAAGAAAACAGCACATGAGAAAATCAGTTCCTGCCGGATCTGTGTGTGATACTTTAAGTTAGGACCTATGGCAAAATGACTAAATAAATAGTTAAATCTATTAAAACTGTATACAGGGAATAAGCAGTGATGACAAAGTGACAGAAAACAATATCAAGCTATTAGAAAGAGAGTGATTTACACAGTCATGAAAATAGACTGGACTGTAACATGAGCTAGAACAATGCAAAAGAAGGTGTGAGGGTAGGAGGTATAGAGTGCACAGGGGACTGACTGATGAATACCTGTGTACAGCCCTTCCAATAACAGTGCCCAGGACTTTATTCCTCTTTCAACAGAGCATATACACTTAACACTGGGAAACAAACAACAAACAATAAATTAATATATGTGACATAGATAAGGAATATTGAAAGTATAAAAGATACTGGTCTCTCCACATCACCATACTATACAACGGGTAAAATAGAATACATCAAGCAATCTCATGCGGCCCTCTTTTGGCTAAACACTGATATAGAATAAAGCATTTGTTTGCTTATGCAGTAGTTACATTTTCATATAAATGACAATCTTGAAAACAATAATCGAACTATGACTACAACAATACTGAGCACAAGGAAGTACAGGACCATGTACTTCCAAGTATAATAGCAAAGTAAAACAACAGGGCTACACACAGGCTCAGGAATGTGCCATGCCTTCCATGTAGGAGAGGACACAACTGTGTGTGAGTCAGTCCACAACTGTGTGTGAGTCCAAATGGTTTGGTTATGCCACCATTTACATCTCCCCAGAAGCTCCTTTAGGCCATAAACTGCTGGAGGAAACATCCCACCACCCCATGAGCAGCAGATTTGGAGTGACAGGATCCATATACGCACTGTCAGATGATACATAACACCAAGGGGCTTAGAATTATGAATCCCCTCCGATCTGAGGGATCTTGGTGCTGACGATCCAGTTGCTTATGACAAATGTGCTGACAATGAGACATAGTCATCAATAATCACCCTGAAAGATCTCTCTGCAAGGTATGGGGAAAACAACAGTGTCAAAGGCGGCGGACAAGTCTAACAATATTAAAATGGAATGATAGCCTGAATCGGCATTCATAAGAATATCATTGACTGTGAATATAGTGATTTTCAGAAGAGTAGTTTCAGTATTATGGAACTGGAAAATACCTGATTAAAGTGGATTAAGGATGTTATTAACTACAACTATTTCTAATAGATTTTTTTGTAACCATTTTTTCAGTGATTTTTTAATTTAAGGGCAATTTAGAGATTGGTCTGTAATTGTGAGGGACTGTTGGATCAGAACCTGGTCGGCCGGGCCACCGCAGAAGAACCAACTAGATGTTGGCTGGTCTACAGACGGGGAACCAGGAACAGGTGTCTGCCAATGAAGTAAAACAAGACCATTGGCGAGGAACGAGTTGCAGGCATCGGCCATACTGCTGACAGGGAACCAGAAGAAGGTGTCGGCCAGGCCGCAGACAGGAAACCAGAAACAGATGACAGCTCAGTAGTGCCTGGCAGCACCGTGGCCAAAGAGCTAGGCAGCTGAGACTCTGTGGCACTGGGCAGCTATGTATCTGGAGCACTGGAGAGCTGAGCCTGCCAGGGGTGTTGGAAGCCTCAACGACCATGTCACCTTCTATGCCTCCAAGGGACCCCGTGAAAATAGCCAGGTGAGTGCCCTGACAAAGTGAAGTGTGTACAAGGATCTGAACTCCACTGAAGACAAGCAGTACAGGAACAGTTTCAATAGTTGCTGCTGCAGCCTGAGCTCTGGCCACTGCTCTGCCCTCCAAAAGAGCACAAGTCCCAAACCCAGCAGCCAGCTCTGCAGACCCGGACAACAACAATCCCATCAATCATTGATTCAGCATCCAGTCATCGCTTACCAGCTTGAACTCCAGGATCCAAGGCCTGGATCGCTGTTGGCCCGTCTCCCTCCTCGTTGACCGCGGGTCCCGTGCATGGTCCAGCATGTGCAACGCTGGATGGTGATTGTCACTACAGCGCGCTTCGATGGCATCATGTTCCCGTGGAGAACGCTGGGAAGTGCATTCCCAGTCTCACAAGGGTTCCATTCTTTGCTCTGGCTGCTGCAAGACTGGCCCCGGACTTTCTAAAATACTAACTCTGGCCGAATTTAATGTGGCTTTAGCCGTATATAGAGATGTCATAAGCTAAGTTTTTTTCATCCTGTAAAGCTGAACTGAAACCAAAGCTGCCATGTACATTCAAAGGTTCAACCAGAGACTGGACTGGTCAGTAGTCGACTGGCTCTCATGAGACATTTCACAGGTCAGCGAGCTCTGTCTTGCTCCATTTGTAGCTCCTTCTTTCGCTCTCCCAATCTGTTCCTGAAATTTGTGACTGTAGGCCGACCACCCAAGCCTTTTTCAAACCCCCCAACCTGGAAGGTCTAAGCTATTGTGGAGACGGGCATCCCAAATCAGTGAGCCTGGGACAAACCCGCCTCTTGAAAAGGGAAGGGAGAAAATAAAGCCATCAACACCAGTCAACAATCTTAAGCAGAAGATGACCATCTGCCTATAGCCTCAACCCAGCTAAGAACCCTTGAACCAGTCCTGTAATTAAAGTAACTGACAAAACAGCAGTTGGGATGCTTTCTTAGTGCCTTCCCCACCTCCGGGATGTTGCCTCCGGCCACAGGCACAGGCAATCCTTCTTGACAAAAGTGGTCCTGACTGAACTCTTCTCCACTAGTTAAGAATATTTACTTTTGTTTTAAGATTCTGTTTTTTATTTCAGTACAATTTTTTTGAGAATCCTTTTCAAATTGTATTCCCTTATCCAAAAATGTTTTTCATGAATAAAGTCTAAGGCTGGCTTTACACGACAACGCTTCCGGATGAAACCTATAAAATATTTAATGAGATGTGCCTTTCGTTTAGACTGTGACGGCGTTTTCGGGGCTTAAAAACACAAAAAAATGAACCCACCCTCCAGATTGGAAATCTTAAAAAATCTCCACCGTTGCGTTTCTGTCTAAAGGATTAACAACGCAAAAGTGTGCTGTGATCTGCTCACGCTGGCTCTTGTTGCGTACGTGTTGACGTCACATAGATGTGCAGTACAGGCAAACAACAACAAACATGTCGGATTGTTTCCATCAGTCGGACATTCAAGTTGCCCTAGCTGCTCTGATATCTATCCAGGAGTCACCAAGTAATCACAGATAATATAACAGAACAGAGAAGGCGCATTAATTACCTAGGGCAATTGTTTGATGCACCAATTCGGCGGGGGCGAACCAGACAGCTATGGATAAGACCCGGAAGAACCAGTCGATGGTAGGACAACTTTGTTCAAGGCGAAGTTGACGACAGAGCATGGCGTGAAAACTTTCGCATGTCCAAAGACTCGCTTGTCGCCTTGAGTGAGGAACTTCGCCCATACATGGAGGGCGAAATAACCAACATGAGAGCACCTGTGGGGGTTCTGAAAACGGTAGCTTGTACTTTCTATTATTTAAGCGACGAGGGATGGCTAAGGAAAACAGCGAACGCCTTTGGCTTATCACGGCCGACTGTGTCGGTCATCGCCGGACAAACGTGCAAAGCCATAACTGTCCACCTCGGTCCGAATACATCCAGTTGTCATTTACTGTGCCCGAGGCAGAGGAACTCGTTTCCGGCTTTCTGCGCGATCATGGAATGCCCCAATGTTTGGGAGCGGTAGAAGGGACACATATTGACATAAAACAGCCAGCCATCAATGCCATGGATTACATAAACAGGAAAGCCAGGTTCTCCCTGAATGTCCAAGCTGTGTGCGACCACAAATACAGGTAGGCCTAATCAAAGTTTTTGAGGTCTCTTGTGCTCTTTCTATAGGCTATCCCATGTATGTTTCACTATTGTCATTGTATTTGTTTTAAAAATGGTAAAGCACTTTGAGTTAAAAGGTGCTGTTTGCTTGCCTTACAGATTCATGGATGTGGTAATAACATGGCCTGGAAGTGTTCACGATGCGCATGTCTTTGCCAATTCCAAAGTGAGCACCTACTTCAAGACTGGGAAGATACCTTCACTTGAAAAGCAGATAGTGGATGAAGAGGAGCCAATACCTATCTTTCTCTTGGAGGACCCTGCCTACCCCCTTGTCCCTTACCTTATGAAAGTTCAAGTTTACCCGAGGGCAAACCTATCTAACAGAACAGAGTGTGGGCCTCTGCCCAGCGGTTGAGAAAGAATTAAGTGCTTAAACAGCAGACAGGTACTGAACAAAAATTGTATAACAAAATGTAAACAAACTTGGCACTTTGTCTTTGACAATGACAAAAGGTCAACATCTTCCTCATCGGAGTGTTCCTCTTCTAGTAATGATCTGTAGGAGGATGGAGGTACAGGGGCCATGGGCTGAGCAGTGTATGAATGTGCAGGGCCCATGTGTTGTGGTGTGTATGGATGTGCAGGAGCCATGGGCAGTGCTGTGTATGAATGTGCGGGGGCCATGGGTGATGGTGTGCGCGAATGTGCGGGGTCCATGGGTGGTGGTGTTTATGAATGTGCGCGGGCCATGGGTGGTGGTGTGTATGAATGTGCGGGGGCCATGGATGGTGCTGGTGTGAAAGCATTAGGCAGGGCATGGTTTGCTTGTGGCTGAGAGGTGATGTGTCTCACAAGGAAATCAAAGCTATGGCTTATCCTTATTTGAGCCGCTGCAATTGTGTCCAGCCTCTCTCTGTTGCTCCTTTCAGCCTGCTCAATGATGTCTACGATGATATCAATGATCTGTAGGAGGATGGAGGTACAGGGGCCATGGGCTTAGCAGTGTATGAATGTGCAGCGCCCATGTGTTGTGGTGTGTATGGATGTGCAGGGGCCATGGGCTGTGCTGTGTATGAACCGAAATTCTTGTTCTTGGCCCCAAAAACCTTAAAGACTCACTGTCTAAAGATATAGTTACTCTAGATGGTATTAACTTGGCCTCTAGCACCACTGTCAGGAATCTTGGAGTTATCTTTGATCAGGATTTGTCATTTAACTCCCACATAAAGCAGACCTCTAGGACTGCCTTCTTTCATTTACGTAATATTACAAAAATTAGACACATACTAAGAAAGTCTTGAAAAAATGGGAACTTATCCTTTAATCCTGAAAGCTGCACAGTACACTTGAATAAGTCTGTGTGTTTGTACCTATGTGCCAGGTTCCTCTGTCAGTGTGCAGTGACAGCTGTCCTCCAGGAACTCGTAAAGTGTTGCAGAAAGGAAAACCCATCTGCTGTTATGACTGTATACCGTGCCCTGAGGGAGAGATTAGCAATGTTACAGGTACATTCTTTTTTTTTTTTGCAATGCATTTCCACAACATCAAGTAAATGAGCACTAAAAGCTCTTTTTGATTTTTTTCAGAAGAGAGACACTTGTTTCCCCAAGCCTGTAGAGTTTCTTTCCTTTGACGAGGTCCTAGGTATCATCCTGGCTGCATTCTCACTTGGTGGTGCCTGTCTTGCCATTATAACAGCGGCTGTGTTCTTTCATCACAGAAAGAGTTTCTTTCCTTTGACAAGATCCTAGGAATCATCTTCTCAGTCTCTCCAGGCCCTTTAACACATGCGATGTTAGGGCGACTGGTCTGTAGTCTGCCGGGTCAGATGGCCTCGACTTCTTGGGGACTGGGACCAAGCAGGAGGTCTTCCACAGCAACGGGACTTTCTCCTGACTCAGGCTCAGTTGTACAGATGTCCCAGTACAGGGGACAGCTGGCTGGCACAGGTCTTCAGGATCCTGGGTGAGATGCCATCAGGGCCTGCAGCCTTTCGCTGATGCAGTTTTTCCAGCTGCCTCTTTACCTGGCCTGTAGTCACCGTTGGGCGGGGGTTGGTGCAGATGTCATCAGTGGAGGAGGAGGAGGGGGTGGGGGGGGAAGGAGAGGGGGCAGTTGGAGAGGTGTTATACAGGAGAATGCTGGGGGGAGGGTCAAGCCATTTGGGACAGTGTGAGTGTGTCGGGGGCTGGGAGTGTCGGAGGGGTAGCAGGAGGTGAGCTAAATCTGTTGAAAAACTGGTTATACTGGTTAGCTTTATCCAGGCTCCCAGATGTCTGCCTGTCTTTCCTCTTCATCCCTGTGATGTGCTTCATGCCCGCCAACACATCCCTCACACTGTTCTGTTGGAGTTTGGCCTCCAGCTTTCTCCTGTAGTTGTCCTTGCACGTCCTCAGCATCTTTCAGTTTGTGCTGCACTCTCCTCTGCTCCTCTCTGTCTCCCGACCTGAAAGCCTCCTTCTTCTTGTTCAGGAGTGCCTTCAGGTCACTGGTAATCCAGGGCGTGTTATTGGAGAAGCAGTGAACGGTCCGGGCTGGCATCATGGTGTCCTCGCAGAATCTAATATAATCTGTAATGCATTCGGTCATCTTATCGATATCCTCCCCATGTGGCTCACAGAGTACATCCAAGTCTGTTGACTCGAAGCAGTCCTGCAGTGCCTCAGCGGTCTTCTGTGTCCACCTCCTCACTGTCCTGGTGTGCACAGGCTGCCTTCTCACAAGAGGGACATACTTGGGAGTCATCATGACCAGGTTGTGGTCTGACCTGCCGAGGGGGGGAAGGGCTGTGGCGTAATATGCGTCCATGGCATTAGCATATAATAAATCCAATGTTTCATTGTCTCTGGTAGGGCAGTCAACATATTGATGGCCACCACTGCATCAGCTGATGGGGGGATGTAGACAGCAATAACAATGGTGGACGTGAACTCCCTAGGCAAATAATACGGGCGCATTCCCACAGCCAGCAGTTCAATGTCCGGGGTACAGAGACGTTCCTTCACACTGACATGTCTGGGATTGCACCACCTCTCACTCACATAAAGTGCAAGCCCCACCATTCTTCTTCCGCTTTTTGGAACAGTCTCTGTCTCCACGTACCAATCTGTAACCGGGAACCTCAATGCTGCTGTCTGGGATGTGCGAGTGCAGCCAAGTTTCACTGAAGAAAAATGCTAAACTCGCGGTATTCCCTCTGGGTCTTTACCCCCACTAAAAGTTCGTCCATCTTATTCCCCAAAGACCTCACATTTCCCATTATAATTGCTGGGACCGCTGGCTTGTGTCTTCTCCTTTTCTCCCACCGTTTGGTTCCAGCCCTGCAACCCCGGCGTATCCTCTGCAACTCCTGCAGGACCGCAGGTCTGTTTCCGAGCAGCAGCACAGGCTTACACAGCGCAATCGGGTGTTCACGCGTGTAAACAATGCCCCAACTACTACCAGCAAAGTTCTCTGTTACAAAAAGTAAAAAAAAGTAACAGAAGGATGTGGAGAAAAGTAACAAAACTTAGTCCAGCCATTGTATCAACGTTTATGCATGGACTGTTGAGTACTACTGTTAATGAAAAGACTGAAACCAACAAATAAACAAAGTTAAAAAACACGACGGGAGCTGCAGCTACAAGCTGCCGCCTGAGTCACCTAATGAATGAATGCTATGAAATGCTTTTGGCCAGCACAGTGAAGGATGACTGTGGTGTCTTTCATATTCATTCAAGTTTAAATACTGTTTGGTTGCTTCAAGAAGAGTCATCCTGGAGTGTGCATTAGGCTCAGCCATTGGGTTTAGGACTGTACTTGGGTACATAGGCCTTCTGGCTGTCCTTTGTTAGCTGTCCCAGCTCTCCTTTGAAGTTTATTGTGGCTTATTTGCCATTCTGGCCTCCAGTTTTGGACTAATACTGTGTATATTAGCACATCAACGCCAATAAGTATTTAATAAACAAAAATAAATTCTAAGACATCTGAGGTTTAGCACATATTCATTGCTGTGCATGACATGACATTATAACAATTTTTTTTTTAATTGACTTTTAATAATATTGTTTTATTTCACAACAAAAATGTGTGGAACTGAGTTCTCTCTCCACATTTTGTCATAGTGGGAAATAAATCTTGTGATCTATTGAAGATGGGATTAGACCACATAAACAACCCAATAAAAGTCTGCATTGGTTAGACTTGAATGTAATATGAACCAAAATCAAAATCAAAAAAAGGTGTGAGGGTATTAGGAAGATATCTGTTTTTTACAATAATAACCTTACAAGAGGAAATAGAAATGGAGGGAGATAACATTGTTCATGCCACCCATACAAAATACTACCAATAATTCATCAAAGACCTTTGGATAAGGACATCCTCTTCCTGATGTACAGTATGCTGACGTACAAGTAGGAGGGGAGCTTCTGGCTTAAAATGTATATAAACCAGTGAAAACACACAGTATGCCCACATACAAACACGTGAACAATGGAGATCTCAGCTCTCTTCACTAGCCTCATTTGGTCTCTGGGTTTGTGTGAGCTGAATTTAGCTTTCGCCATTAATGGTTCTGGGAATGATCTGAAACAAAGGACTGGGTTTACAGGGTATAGAACTGTTGCTGGGGTCAGCACTGAGGCCTCATCTGTGAAATGTAAGCTCCGGGGTGCTGTTCGTCTACCTGCATTCTCAATGGATGGTGACTACGTCATTGGGGGTGTTTTCTCCATACATAACTACAAACACACAGCGGAACATAACTACACCATCATGCCTGAGCCACTAAAGTGCACAGGGAGGTTAGTAAGAGGGAAAAATGGTTGGTAAAAGGATGTTACACTGTGCTGGGTTGGAAATGTTTTATTTTAATTATGTGCTTACAAATCAGTTGCAAAGCTGTATTGATTTTTTTTTAACAGGATAAAATAAATTAAGATGTTAGATTTGTTTGACTGTTAATCCATGACTTAAAATGTTGAACTGATATCTGATGCTGTGTTTTTTAATTTTGGTGCTCAGGTAACTGTCCACAGATGCTGTGCAACTATGAACTTTTGTCCATAACTATTGATTGTCATTCTCTGTTACTGTGTGTTTAATCCTTATTATGTCAATTTGAACTGTGACATGAGTGTCTGTCTGCAGCATTGACTACCGAAAACTGCGTTTTTCACGTGCAATGATCTTCGCCATTGAAGAGATTAACAACAGCACAAAGCTGCTGCCGGGCATCAAACTCGGTTATCGGATCCACGACTCGTGTGCCTCAATACCCGTGGCAGTGCATGTGGCATTTCAGCTTTCAAATGGCCTGGACCCGGTGTTTTACACTGGCGCCAATTGCTCGCAATCTGGTGTGGTGATGGCTATCGTCGGTGAGTCAGGGTCCACACTGTCCATCAGTATGTCACGCATCATGGGGCCCTTTAACATTCCTCTGGTACATATATTGATTTTCTGGCAAACTATGTGTTTAATATAGTCCTGTGTTATGTCTTTGTCAGCCCCATTAAAGGATTACACTGTTTTTTTTCCTTTCAGGTGAGCCACTTTTCTACTTGTGCATGTCTGTCCGATAAGCAGCAGTTTCCCAGTTTCTTCAGAACCATCCCTAGTGACCATTTCCAGGCTGATGCACTGGCCAAGCTGGTAAAACACTTCGGCTGGACTTGGATAGGTGCTATCCATTCGGATTCAGACTATGGCAATAATGGCATGGCATCTTTCCTGAATGCAGCAGAGAAGGAGGGGATCTGTGTGGAATACATTGAATCTTTCTATCGCACCCACCCACGTAGCAAGATCCAGAGAGTAGCTGATGTTGTCCGCAGGTTTCTACATTACTGGTTTTGCTTTATTGTTCCGTGTGCTGACACTGACCTTCTGCATACAAAACAGCAAAAAAGTTATTTTATTTTATTGGCTTAGTGGCAAATTGGAAATGTATTTTTTAGGAGTGTGTTTATTTCTCTCGTAATTATTATTGATGTTATAAAATTTGTAAGACCAAAACCTAAAATATCACTCATCTTTGTATGTGTCTATTTTGACTCCTGCATTGGTATAATATCACTATAATGTGTCTCCAGGTCGACAGCTATGGTTATTGTGACATTTGCAGCCGCTGCAGAAATCGGGCTACTCCTGGAGGAGCTGTCAAGTGAGCCTTCTCCACCTCGCCAGTGGTTAGGCAGTGAGGCCTGGGCAACCAACCCCGACATGCTGAGGTTCAGCTTCTGTGCTGGAACTATCGGAGTTGGCATTCAGAAATCTGTCATCCCAGGTCTGAGAGAATTCTTGCTGGATCTCTCTCCTTCTGAAGTGGCTGCCTCTCCACTGCTTACTGGGTTCTGGGAGGATGTGTTCAACTGCAGGCTGGGGAAAAGTGAGACATGCCATTTTTTTTTTTTTTACACATTTGACATTCACAAGTTGATCCTTGTTGTTTGCGTTGTGTGTTATTGTTTTGATGTCTGAGCGGAGCTTCCTGTGTTAAAAGTCAGCAGCTACTTTAAGGTCAACCTCAGTTTTTGTTTGAGATGGAAATCTACTGATAATGAAAAATCGAGTAAATATGAGGTGGATGTAAAGCACATCTCTGTGAAAGAGTTTTTTTTATATCAGGTCAGTTATTGATCATAAAAAAAGCTGTGGACATTGTCTTTTACAAATGTCACTAATTATTTGTTAACTGAGTTCTGTTAATGAGTTGGTTTAAAGAAGGTAAAAAAAACCAAAACAAAAAAACAGGGCCTGATAAACAGAGCAGCATTATTTAAAGAAATGAAGAAGGCATTTCTGGAAAAATAGTACAGTGAAATGTAATGTAAAATAATGTTTTATGTGTATACTTATTATTACTTATAGTTAGCTTTATTGAGGGGTTGATTTAACGGGGCCTGAGACATACTGAAACACCTAAGAAAAAAGATGGACAGTCTGGACAAAGTACTTTAAAATGTAATGTAAAAACACGTTTTATGAATACATAGATGAATGAGTTTCTGCAAGGCACATTTGGTATGTGAAATAAGACAAATATAAAATAAACTAATAATAAACACAGAATCATAATGTAATATCATTATCAAAGCTATAAAAAAACTTTTTTTGTTTTTAGGTGCGGCCACGGACGAGACTGTGTGTGATGGAACTGAAGACATACAGACAGTCAAGAGCCCGTACACTGACACATCTCAGCTCCGAATCACTAACATGGTTTACAAGGCTGTTTATGCAATAGCACATGCCATTCATAATGCAGTGTGTCAGGACACAAATTCTACAACTCAGTGTGACAAAATCACCAGAATAGAGTCCAAAGAGGTAATTTAAAACTATAATGTACTTTTTATTAAATTAAATATTCATTTTATTTCACATTTACCTCTTTCTTGCTTACTGTCATATATTATGTCATCATCACAGGTTCTTACTCATCTGAAGAAAGTAAATTTTTCCCAAAACGGTTATGATGTGTCCTTTGATGCCAACGGGGATCCTGTGGCCACATATGAGCTGGTGAACTGGCAGAAAAGTGAGAGTGGCAGCATTGAGTTGGTGACAGTGGGGTTCTATGATGCATCACTGCCAGTGGGCCAGGAGTTCCGTATCAACAAGAATATCACCTGGGTGGAGGGTAGGACACAAGTAAGGAGCACAAAAGCAATAATTTAACATATTTTAATTTCAAAATGTTTGATCTCAAAGGATACAATATGTGTTCTTGGTCCCTGTTGCCCCTGTCCAAACTGGCTGTAAAGAGATCCATTTCTAATAGTTACATTGTAAACGATGTGGGACAAAATCCAGAGTCCTCATTCTGTGCAAAAATGGTAATCTTCGAAAGTTACAGTAGTTTCAATATATATTAATATAAAAATAGTGTTCTCTTAGAAGATAAGTACTTTACGTACATATTGACATGTGAGTATTGTTTACTAGCAGATTTGAAAATCCTTTTTTGCTTTGTGTTGCACAGTACACCTGAATATGTGTGAGTTTATTCTCGCCAGGTTCCTGTATCAGTGTGCAGTGACAGCTGTCATCCAGGAACTCGTAAAGTGCTGCAGAAAGGAAAACCCATCTGCTGTTATGATTGTATACCTTGTCCTGAGGGAGAGATTAGCAATGTCACAGGTATTTTATTTACTAATTTTGTTCATATTTTTTCAACTGCTATGCATATCTGAATTAGACATAAAAAACACTGTTTATCAGGTATCAGACTTGAGCAAGGTCTCTGACCTGAAGTTTACAAAATAAAATATTTCTACACATTTGAGTGTGCCGATGCTTTTCTCCATTGTAATGCAACATCATATGACTGCAAAAAGCACTTTTCCCCATCTTTTTTTCTTTTTTTTCAGATTCTCCTGATTGTTTCCCTTGCCCCAAGGAGTTCTGGCCTAATTCACAGAGAGACACTTGTTTCCCCAAGCCTGTAGAGTTTCTTTCCTTTGACGAGGTCCTAGGAATCATCCTGGCTGCATTCTCACTTGGTGGTGCCTGTCTTGCCATTATAACAGCGGCTGTGTTCTTTCATCACAGAACATCCCCGATTGTCAGGGCCAACAACTCTGAACTGAGCTTCCTGCTGCTCTTCTCCCTGACTCTGTGTTTCTTATGTTCATTAACTTTCATTGGAGCACCCTCTGATTGGTCCTGCATGCTGCGCCACACAGCGTTTGGGATCACCTTTGTCCTCTGCATCTCTTGTGTTCTTGGAAAAACTATAGTAGTGTTAATGGCCTTCAAAGCTACACTCCCAGGTAGTAATGTCATGAAATGGTTTGGTCCTCCACAGCAAAGATTGACTGTAGTGTCTTTCACATTCATTCAAGTTTTAATATGTACTATTTGGTTGGTAGTCAGTCCCCCTTTTCCGAAGAAAAACCTAACCATATACAAGGAGAGAATCATCCTGGAGTGTGCATTGGGTTCAGCTATTGGGTTCTGGGCTGTACTCGGGTACATAGGCCTTCTGGCTGTCTTTTGCCTAGTGCTAGCTGTCCTAGCCCGGAAACTACCTGATAATTTTAATGAAGCCAAGCTTATCACCTTCAGCATGCTGATATTCTGTGCAGTCTGGATCACCTTTATCCCAGCGTATGTCAGCTCTCCTGGGAAATTTACTGTGGCTGTGGAGATATTTGCCATTCTGGCTTCTAGTTTTGGACTAATAGTGTGTATATTTGCTCCAAAGTGTTTCATCATATTGTTTAAACCAGACAAAAACACCAAGAAACATTTAATGAACAAAAATTAATCCCAAAACATCTGAGATTTGGAAAGAGTTAATATGGCTATACTGTATACAGTATAGTGCCTTTGCTGTGCATATTCAACACACTCATCGCCTAGTTGATTTACATATTTACACTGACATGGTTTTTACATTTCATGTTTACTAGATGTCAGTATCATTCATTGAATGTGCCTTTAACATATTGACTCATTTCATGAATAATTTTTCATCCTGTGCTAAATAAAGTCTAACGTCATAACAGAAATGGGTCTCAAAATGTTTCACACAATTCTTTCATATACTGTATATCACACTGGAAAAATAAATCTCATGATGTATGGTTAAACCCTATCAAGAACCAATAAACCATCATCCTGTAACACATTTAACATACAGGGACTACTGACAGGGTCCCCAAGAATAAACTAGCATAAGAGACATTCATCATAGTAAAATGTTAACTTATTTCTTCTCAAAACATTATAATTTATCTAATTGTCAAAAAACAAACCAACAGATTATTTATTTTCAAGGAATTTTGCATTAATTAATTTGCATATTGTGTTAAAAGAAAACAGCACATGAGAAAATCAGATCCTGCCGGATCTGTGCGTGATACTTTAAGTTAGGACCTATGGCAAAAATGACTCAATAAATAGTTAAATCTATTAAAACTGTATACAGGGAATAAGCAGTGATGAAAAAGTGACAGAAAACAATATCAAGCTATTAGAAAGAGAGTGATTCACACAGTCATGAAAATAGACTTGACTGTAACATGAGCTAGAACAATGCAAAAAAAGGTGTGAGGGTAGGAGGTATAAAGTGCACAGGGGACTGACTATGAGGAATAACTGTGTACAGCCCTTCCAATAACAGTGCCCAGGACTTTATTCCTCTTTCAACAGAGCATATACACTTAACACTGGGAAACAAACAACAAACAATAAATTAATATATGTGACATAGATAAGGAATATTGAAAGTATAAAAGATACTGGTCTCTCCACATCACGATACTATACAACGGGTAAAATAGAATACATCAAGCAATCTCATGCTGCCCTCTTTTGGCTAAACACTGATATAGAATAAAGCATTTTTTTGCTTATGCAGTAGTTACATTTTCATACAAATGACAATCTTGAAAACAAAAATCAAACTATGACTACAACAAAAATAAGCACAAAGAAATACAAGACTATGTACTTCCAAATATAAAAAAAAAAAAAAAAAAAAAGTAAAAAAAAAAGCACAAAAAAGCTACAACTCCTTCCTTTAAGAGAAAAAAATTTTTAAAAAAAAAAAAGAGGGAGGGGGCCCCAAAAATTTTTTATTAATTCCACAAATATTTTTTTTTAAAAAAAATTTTTTTTTTTTACCTTTTTTTTTTTTTTCAAAAATCCTTTTAAAAAAAAAAAAAAAAAAAAAAAAAACCCCCCCCCCCCCAAAAAAAAATTTGTGGTAAAAAAAAAAAAAAAAAAAACCCAAAAAAAAAAAAAAAAAAAAAAAAAAAAAAAAAAAAAAACCCCCCCCCCTAAAGATGTTTGTTGTTTTTAACAAATTTTTTTATAAAAAAAAATTTAAAAAAAAAAAAAAAAAAAAAAAAAAAACCAAAAAAAAATTTTTAAAAAAAATAGAAAAAAAAAAAAAAAAAAAAGGCGGACAAGTCTAACAATATTAAAATGGAATGATAGCCTGAATCAGCATTCATAAGAATATCATTGGCTGTGAATATAGTGATTTTCAGAAGAGTAGTTTCAGTATTATGGATTATAACTGGCAAATACCTGATTAAAATGGATTAAGGATGTTATTAACTACAACTATTTCTAATAAATTTTTTGTAACCATTTTTTCAGTGATTTTTTAATTAAAGGGGAATTTAGAGATTGGTCTGTAATTGTGAGGGACTGTTGGATCAGAACCTGGTCGGCCGGGCCACCGCAGAAGAACCAACTAGATGTTGGCTGGTCTACAGACGGGGAACCAGGAACAGGTGTCTGCCAATGAAGTAAAACAAGACCATCGGCGAGGAACGAGATGCAGGCATCGGCCATACTGCTGACAGGGAACCAGAAGAAGGTGTCGGCCAGACCACAGACAGGAAACCAGAAACAGATGACAGCTCAGTAGTGCCTGGCACCACCGTGTCCAAAGAGCTAGGCAGCTGAGACTCTGTGGCACTGGGCAGCTATGTATCTGGAGCACTGGAGAGCTGAGCCTACCAGGGGTGTTGGAAGCCATGACGACCATTTCACCTTCTATGCCTCCAAGGGACCCCGTGAAAATAGCCAGGTGAGTGTCCTGACAAAGTGAAGTGTGTACAAGGATCTGAACTCCATTGAAGACAAGCAGAACAGTAACAGTTTCAATAGTTGCTGCTGCAGCCTGAGCTCTGGCCACTGCTCTGCCCTCCAAAAGAGCACAAGTCCCAAACCCAGCAGCCAGCTCTTCAGACCTGGACAACAACAATCCCATCAATCATTGATTAAGCATCCAGTCATCGCTTACCAGCTTGAACTCCAGGATCCAAGGCCTGGATCGCTGTTGGCCCGTCTCCCTCCTCGTTGACCGCGGGTCCCGTGCATGGTCCAGCATGTGCAACGCTGGATGGTGATGGTCACTACAGCGCGCTTCGATGGCATCATGTTCCCGTGGAGAACGCTGGGAAGTGCATTCCCAGTCTCACAAGGGTTCCATTCTTTGCTCCGGCTGCTGCAAGACTGGCCCCGGACTTTCTAAAATACTAACTCTGGCCGAATTTAATGTGGCTTTAGCCGTATATAGAGATGTCATAAGCTAAGTTTTTTCATCCTGTAAAGCTGAACTGAAACCAAAGCTGCCATGTACATTCAAAGGTTCAACCAGAGACTGGACTGGTCAGTAGTCGACTGGCTCTCATGAGACATTTCACAGGTCAGCGAGCTCTGTCTTGCTCCATTTGTAGCTCCTTCTTTCGCTCTCCCAATCTGTTCCTGAAATTTGTGACTGTAGGCCAACCACCCAAGCCTTTTTCAAACCCCCAACCTGGAAGGTCTAAGCTATTGTGGAGACGGGCATCCCAAATCAGTGAGCCTGGGACAAACCCGCCTCTTGAAAAGGGAAGGGAGAAAATAAAGCCATCAACACCAGTCAACAATCTTAAGCCGAAGATGACCATCTGCCTATAGCCTCAACCCAGTTAAGAACCCTTGAACCAGTCCTGTAATTAAAATAACTGACAAAACAGCAGTTGGGATGCTTTCTTAGTGCCTTCCCCACCTCCAGGATGTTGCCTCCGGCCACAGGCACAGGCAATCCTTCTTGACAAAAGTGGTCCTGACTGAACTCTTCTCCACTAGTTAAGAATATTTACTTTTGTTTTAAGATTCTGTTTTTTATTTAAGTATAATTTTTTTGAGAATCCTTTTCAAATTGTATTCCCTTATCCAAAAATGTTTTTCATGAATAAAGTCTAAGGCTGGCTTTACACGGCAACGCTTCCGGGTGAAACCTACAAAATATTTTATGAGATGTGCCTTTCGTTTAGACGGCGACGGCGTTTTCGGGGCTTAAAAACACAAAAAAATTAACCCACCCTCCAGATTGGAAATCTTAAAAAATCTCCACCGTTGCGTTTCTGTCTAAAGGATTAACAACGCAAAAGTGTGCTGTGATCTGCTCACGCTGGCTCTTGTCGCGTATGCGTTGACGTCACATCCATGTGCAGTACAGGCAAACAACAACAAACATGTCGGATTGTTTCCATCAGTCGGACATTCAAGTTGCCCTAGCTGCTCTGATATCTATCCAGGAGTCACAGAGTAATCACAGATAACAGAACAGAGAAGGCACATTAATTACCTAGGGCAATTGTTTGATGCACCAATTCGGTGGACGCGAACCAGACAGCTATGGATAAGACCCGGAAGAACCAGTCGATGGTAGGACTACTTTGTTCAAGGCGAAGTTGACGACAGAGCATGGCGTGAAAACTTTCGCATGTCCAAAGACTCGCTTGTCGCCTTGAGTGAGGAACTTCGCTGATACATGGAGGGCGAAATAACCAACATGAGAGCACCTGTGGGGGTCCTGAAAAAGGTAGCTTGTACTATATTATTTAAGCGACGAGGGACGGCTAAGGAAAACAGCGAACGCCTTTGGCTTATCACGGCCGACTGTGTCGGTCATCGCCAGACAAACGTGCAAAGTCATAACTGTCCACCTTGGTCTGAATACATCCAGTTGCCATTTACTGTGCCCGAGGCAGAGGAACTCGTTTCCGGCTTTCTGCGCGATCATGGCATGCCCCAATGTTTGGGAGCGGTAGAAGGGACACATATTGACATAAAACAGCCAGCCATCAATGCCATGGATTACATAAACAGGAAAGCCAGGTTCTCCCTGAATGTCCAAGCTGTGTGCGACCACAAATACAGGTAGGCCTAATCAAAGTTTTTGAGGTCTCTTGTGCTCTTTCTATAGGCTGTCCCATGTATGTTTCACTATTGTCATTGTATTTGTTTTAAAAATGGTAAAGCACTTTGAGTTAAAAGATGCTGTTTGCTTGCCTTACATATTCATGGATGTGGTCATAAAATGGCCTGGAAGTGTCCACGATGCGCATGTCTTTGCCAATTCCAAAGTGAACACCTACTTCAAGACTGGGAAGATACTTTCACTTGAAATGCAGATAGTGGATGAAGAGGAGCCAATACCTATCTTTCTCTTGGGGGACCCTGCCTACCCCCTTCTCCCTTACCTTATGAAAGAGTACTCAGGTGGAGGCTCTACCCCATCAGAACAGTACTTTGGACTCAGTTTGTGTAGGGCCCGTATGGTGATTGAATGTTCATTTGGTCGGCTCAAGGCCAGGTTTGCAGCCCTGAGGCGGCCCATGGACATAAGCCTCCGTCATCTGCCTAGTGTTATTTATGCTTGCTTTGTCCTCCACAACTACTGTGAGGCCTTTAACGACACTGTGGATCACCAAGTTGAGCAGGACGCTATACAGTGTGACAGGGATCTGCAGCCTCCCACCCAGGCAAACAGCTATCTCACTGAATGTAATGAGGGAAGAGGAAAGAGAGTGAGGAGAATCCTCACCAAATACCTTGACCCTTAATGGCCTATGGACTAGACTCTGCACGTATGGACAGTGACCAAGGTAGCTGACTACTGGCTGTACGTTCTCTACAGAAAGGTGAGCACTGGATCCATGAGGACACCGTGATTTATACAGATCAGTATACCTATTGTGTATTCAGCACAGCATTGTTAAAAGGACTTCTTTGATTGAACTAACAAGCCACTTGTATTTCTTCAGTTATTAGTCGACTTGATCAGTGTTTAATCTCATGTGTGTTTCAACATCTGCTTGTTTAGGCTGCAAACTAGTTTTTTTTTATTGCAATAGACAACAATAATAAAAAAAACGATGCAATGAATATTAAAGTGCCATATTCATAAAGTGTCATATTCAAGTTTACTCCAGGGCAAACCTATCTAACAGAACAGAGCGTGGGCCTCTGCCCAGCGGTTGAGAAAGAATTAAGTGCTTAAACAGCAGACAGGTACTGAACAAAAATTGTATAACAAAATGTAAACAAACTTGGCACTTTGTCTATGACAATGACAAAAGGTCAACGTCTTCCTCATCGGAGTGTTCCTCTTCTAGTAATCATCTGTAGGAGGATGGAGGTACAGGGGCCATGGGCTGAGCAGTGTATGAATGTGCAGGGCCCATGTGTTGTGGTGTGTATGGATGTGCAGGGGCCATGGGCAGTGCTGTGTATGAATGTGCGGGGGCCATGGGTGATGGTGTGCGCGAATGTGCGGGGTCCATGGGTGGTGGTGTTTATGAATGTGCGCGGGCCATGGGTGGTGGTGTGTATGAATGTGCGGGGGCCATGGATGGTGCTGGTGTGAAAGCATTAGGCAGGGCATGGTTTGCTTGTGGCTGAGAGGTGATGTGTCTCACAAGGAAATCAAAGCTATGGCTTATCCTTATTTGAGCCGCTGCAATTGTGTCCAGCCTCTCTCTGTTGCTCCTTTCAGCCTGCTCAATGATGTCTACGATCTTCCTTGTCATGTCGAGGTCGGTCTGCACCGGATCCACCCGAAGTCTGTTCTGGAGCCTTTCACTTCTATGGCCATCGAGCCTTGCCTTGAGAAGAGCAGAGAGCATTCATTAGCTAATGATATCTTTGGTATTGACAGTGATGAATCATATGGCATAGTGTATGGCGCTATTCTTAAACACTTTGAACCTATACTCCCCTCTTTTGCTATTTATTAAATTACTTCCTGATATTCTTTCTATCAACCCTGCACAAAAAGTTGAACATCCAAATGCTATTTAACTACATGTAATACAGTAGTATTTCTAGTATGTGACAAATAAACTCCTTGTATTTTTGTATTGTCTTGTAAACATACCTGAAGTAGATCTCTCCTGGACTGGACTGAGGTCTGGGGGCTGACTATTGACTCTTCCGGCGGATCAGGCGATATGATGGTCGACTCGCTAGCAGTATCCACTGTGTCGTTTAGTTCAGATGTTTCGACACCAGCCTCTATTGTGTTTGTGGCTTGCAACCCACCCCACATGTCATTGCTTAAATAAAAAAAAAAAGAGAGATCACTCTCCCATGGCCACTCCGCCGTTGAGTATCTGCAGCCTGCCTATACTTTGCTCGGACTCCTTTCAGTTTTGATGCTATCTGCGTTTTGCATATAGCCTCCTTCTCATGGGGATATGCCGTCTCTCCAGGTACAGGATACTAACGCAGAAAGTCGGTCCATATATTCACATATATGGACTGACAGGACTCCCAGTCCACTCCCTCGTGCCTTTGTGGCCTTGTAATCCAACGTAGTTCTCAGCAATAGCTCGACCTCCTTGTCTGTCCAGACAAAGTTGTCTGTCGTACTTCGCTTCTTCGCCATGTTTTGGTTTTCGACTGTAGGCTATTTCGCACTACTAAGGAGAGAAGTAGAAGGAAGTTTCAACGCATGCGCGTGCTCTTGGTAGTGTTGTGTGGCAGTGCCTCACAGAACCACCTAGCCACCTGGCATGCACACTACATCAAATTTCACACACTTTTGCGTCACCGTGTGCACAGACAGCAAAATGTATTTGGCTGGCAAAATGCTAATGAAAACCTGGCCCAAATCTGTCCCAGATTAAACCATCTGATGGTGTGATGCTTGATCTCCGTGTCGGTGGCTTTGATTGTCATGCGATTTTTCCTCACTGCACCTGTCAGACGTACAAAAAGCACACAAAGCAAAGAAACAAAGAACAAATATTAGATTCAATATTCAAAGATTCTTTATTACATGACATTATAGTCATATGCTTGCACAAATAAATAATAATAAATATATGACTAAAGTGGTGTGGAGTGAGAAGTGAGTGAATGAATGAGAGAGTGGTGATTAAGTAAAGACTGAGTGAAAGGCATCTATATATAATATTTACGAGCCAAAATGGCCTTGGTTTGGCCTTTTTCTTTTGTTCATCCCTTTCCAATTTATTGAATTGCCTATATGAGTTCACGTTTGCGATGCAAACTATAGATCAAGCTGATAAATTGGCACTGGTATTTCAGCCAATGAAGTGGGGTCAATATTATAATATATTATTGTAATATAATATCAATATTATATTGAGATTTTTTTTAACACATTCATTTTCAATGTAAATCTAGGCCTATTAATGGGGCAGAATCAAGAAGTGCATCCCAAATTTTGGGAATGCAAAATGCAAAATGTAAATGTTGTCTAGTTTGTAGCAATGAAACAGACAACACCACCATTCAACAATGTATTTATTTAAATACAACATTAGAAACAATGATCAATTCTACACACCTGACTGCAATTTGTCTTTCTGAAATGTCTCTTTTAGAACAAAAATGAATAGAAAGACTGGGCATGTCTCCTTATCAACAGCAAGACGAAGGGCACGTGTAGATGTTCAAAAAAGGCTTCATCAATTTAGGACAGGCATGGCTGACATGACTGACATGGACATAACAGGAATAGGGGCAGATGACAGCGTTCTTTCTGAGAACACTGCCCCACCCTCTTCAGCTGCACATGCAATGCCAGAAGTGCACATTTTTGCTGAAGAGGACATGGAATTGGAGGCAGATTTTGATGATGTGTATTGTGATGGGTGTGATGGGGATGGGACATCAGGTTTGGATTCTGAAAATGATGATGACCTAACATCACTTTCTGATAACATTGCCAACTGGGCAGTGAGTTTTGGAATTTCCATCGTTGCCCTGACTGCACTGTTGAGTACACTCAGTATAACCCATCCCAATCTGCCAAAGGATGGTCGGACCCTTCTCCAGACAAAAGTGCATTATGATATTCAGGAGAAGGCTGGGGGGAACTACCATCACTTTGGCATCCTTTCCTCCTTGAAAGCCACTATAAGCAAATATGCCAAAACACTGGCAAAGGGCATGACATTGGGGCCGCAGATTAATATAGATGGTCTACCTTTATTTAAAAGTTCCACTGTACAGCTGTGGCCCATTCTTGGCTTACTGGTTACCGTTCCCCATGAAAGAACCTGTGGTCATTGGGGCCTACTGTGGACCAAAAAAATCTAGTTTGGCCACAGAGTTCTTATCTGATTTTGTGAATGAACTACAGGAGCTAGAGGCTGGGTTTTGCTTTGGAGATAAGAACCTTAAAATTGAGCTTCACACGGTAGTCTGTGATACCCCTTCACGGGCCTTTGTGAAAAACACAAAGGCCCATAATGCTTCCATGGGTGCGATAAGTGCCAACACCCCGGGCAATACCAGAACCGCTGTATGACATTCCCTGGACCAGAGGGCCCCAGAGAACTGACATCTCATTCAACCTGATGGATGATGAAATACACCACCATGAGGGGCCACATCCATTTACAAATGTCAAGGTTGGCATGGTATCGCAGTTTCCCTTGGATTATATGCATATAGTGTGTTTGGGCATTGTAAGGAAACTGCTCAAGACCTGGCTCCGGGGTCCATTAACAGTAAGACTGCCGTCAAACTCCAGTCAGTGAGGCCCTACGTGCCAATTGAGTTTGCCAGGAGACCACAGTTGCTTAGGGAGTTGGACCGTTGGAAGACAACTGAATTCCGACAGTTTTTACTGTACACTGGCCCTGTGGTGCTGGCGGGATTCCTGGACCGGAACATGTACTACAGTTTCATGCTCCTGTCAACTGCTATATCTCAACCTTGCTGACTATGCTGGACAACTACTAAAATCTTTTGTAAACCATTTTGGTGAGCTTTATGGGACAGACCAGATTGTTTACAATGTCCACTGTCTGGTCCACCTGGCAGACAAGGTGAAAAGGCATGGCATGGCTGTCTGGACTCTTTTTCAGCGTTCCCATATGAGAACCATCTCGGGAGAATAAAAAAAACTCATTAGAAAACCTGAGTTCCCTCTAGCTCAGCTCATTCGGCGCCTTTTGGAGGTTATAGCTACCAAATTGGATGCTGATGCAGACATTACTCTGAAAAGGGAGCATTTTGTGGGCCCAATTGTTGTTGGCATTGGAGTTAATGCGCAATATGGGGAAATGCGATGTGAAAGGTGGACCATCAAATTAACAACAGGGGACAACATGTTTCTGGTGCGGGATAGAGTCTGCCTTATCAAAAACATTATCCAAAATGATAATGGTGTGTAAAAAAAAAAAATTTCAAAAAATTGCAATAGTACCCTACTTTACGGTTTAGCTGAAGTTCTACCTAACTATTATGACCTGTACTTTTTCCTTCCTTATACTTCTTCCCACCTTGGGGAACCATTCAGGTTAACTTTCATCCCATCTTACTTGCTTATTTGTATACACTGTACACTTGTGCATGCTTTAGTCCATGTTCATCTTTTTTGATGATAATAAATACCCCCTTTCTTTCTTTCCACATTAAGGATGCCTTTTCATCTAGTTGAGTTACAATCAACCGAGGACATTACTGTTGTGCCAGTTGACTGGTATGATGACGGGATGGTGTGCTGGCCCAACTTTAAGAGCACAGAACGTGTGAAAAAGGCAGCCGCTAACGAGGAGAAGCATGAGCCAAACTGGCCAAGATATGACGTCAAGGTCGTCAGAACTTGTGGAATGCCAATTCATAAAATTCTTGTTTAAAAATAATTTCATGGTTGCTTCACCTTCTGCTTGGAATAACCTATTCTTTCTATGTTCTGAAAATGCACATGAAGTCTTTGCCTTGCATTGTTTAAAATGTTCCATTTATATCTACCGATGCTATTCTTGGCCAGGTCTCTCTTGTAAGAGATATTTTGTGTTCTCAATGAAACCAACCTGGTTAAATAAAGATATTATTAATACTATTTATAATTATAATCATCATCATAATAATCATCATCATCAATAATAATAATATTCTGTGCAACTCTACAGCTGATCATGTTCATTTTAACATATTCAATTTTAGACTACAACTACAAAGATGCCATTAGGCTTATGAACCAGTATCAGACCGGCTGCAACACCTCTGACCTACAGTCTGAGGCAGAACAGGAAGGTGAGCTGCTGCCAGAGAAAAGAGTCAGGAAGCCAATGTAAGTGTGTTCTGTCTTGTTTTTGTTATGTTTCTACAGTAATAGGTAGGCTATTTCCCGTAGCATTCAAAAATAGACAAGAGATGCCTGTACTATATGGATATTTGGCAATTTTGGGATTGCAATAACCATAATGATATGGTTACTTAACAGCCATCGTTTCGGGGACTCAGATGACAGTGAAGAAGAGCCAGTAAATGGTGACTTCGCCACCTTGGAACACCCTTCACCACCTCAACTGCCTGCACCCACAATTAACATGCGGAGAGTTACTCAAGGTAGGGACTGAGCTCCGAAATATTAGTGAATAGAAAGGCCCCATATGTATTATCAGTCATGGTTAACATTTGACTACCATTTCATACAATTGTTTCCCCCTCTTGCAAACCGCCCACCTCACTAAGGGACAGGAACAGCAGGAACAGTAGTCCCTCCTCAACTCCCTCCATCCCCCGCACCCGCAATTAACATGCAGAGAGTTACTCAAGGTACTCAAGGAAGGGACTGATCTCTGAAATATTAGTGAATAGAAAGGCCCCATGTGTATTATCAGTCATGGTTAACAGATGACTACCATTTGATAAAAAATGTTCCCCCTCTCGCACACTGCCCACCTCACTATGGGCCAGGAACGGCAGTCCCTCCTCAGCTCTCTCCACCCCAACACACCAGCCCTCAACATGCGGCGAACAGAGGAGCCCTCTTCAAGCCTGGTCTACAGACCAACATGGCGAGGGGGAGCAATAACTGACAAATACTGACAAATACTGGAGGGTCATTCTGTGCCAATAACTAATGTAAGTCACAGACAAATGCGTGGGTAGTGGGTAACATTGGTGCTAACATGGCTACGATTTTGCAGCTAACACACAATGGACACGATATTCAGCAATTTAAGCAAAGCTCACCGATTCAGCCTATGTTCACATTAGTTGTGGATGTTTATAAGAACTTAGACTACCAGCTAACCGTAGCCTAGGCGCTATACTACCCAGCTTGTCTGACACGTCTCAGGTTGTCAGAATGTAATAATATCAGTGTAAACTAAGTTTGTGAACTATATGTTTGTAAACTTTTATGTTTAATATAAATATTTAAAAGACTAACGTGACATCAACACCAGTTTACTTTTAACATTTTACTTGTATAATGCACTTACCAATAATGACAAAGACGGTGCAGAGGCATCCTGCAGTCTTCCAATCTGCATAAAGTCAGATAGAGTTGCTCGGGTTTAGCTATAGACAAGTCTGGCACAAAGTTGGTTCAGATCTGCATAGTGAGTGTGACAGCTATGCGAATCTGCTGATTCGAAAACGGATCTGGCACAGATGTAAATGCTGTCTGGGGATCGTTGTCGTCTAAAGCCACTAAATTCAGTGTCAAAAGTTTTGTCTCAGATTTTCACAATACATTTTAATGATGTATTTACATCTTCTCAGCTTCTTTTTTTTGTTCTCATGATCTTTTGAATGACAGATCTTAACATTCAAATCTCTGGTTTACTAAATCTTATCTTCAGGTCCACAGATTTGCTGCTAAATATTTTTAGAGATTCTCCCAAGGTCATATTTTTACATACACCAATCAGCCCATGCGCAACAAACTGCATTGCATTATGTGTTATGACACCTTTTTATCAGAACCAGCATTAACTTTTTCAACAATTTGAGCTACAGTAACTTGTCTGTTGGATTGGACCACACGGGCTAGCCTTCACATCCCACATCACATCAATGACCCTTGGCCACAAGAGCTGCAGTTTTGGAGATGCTCTGACCCAGTCGTCTAGCCATCACAGTTTGGCCCTTGTCAAGGTTGCGTAAATCCTCACACTGCCCATTTTTCCTGCTTCTAACACATCAACTTGAGGACAAAATATTCACTTGTTGTTTAATATATCCCACCCACTGACAGGTGCCATGATAACCAGACAATCAGTGTTATTCACTTCACCTGTCAGTGGTCATAATGTTATGGCTGATCACTGTAATGTATATGTAAATGTTTGTGTATATCTATTTTTTAATTACGCTTTGCCTTGTCTAAACGTGAAGTATACACGTGTATAAAAGTGCACTAGAAAGACTCTGCGTGGGGAGGAAGACAGTGGTATAAATGGGTAAAACAAAACAATTATCACCCAGCCAAAAGTCAACATTGACTTATTCAGGTTAGGCTCAGTGTATGTTTGTAAGTTAACTTACATAACATACTTACTTACGGCAGGTACATAACTTCAGATCCTTTCCTAAACCAAACCCAGTACTTTTGTTGCGTAAACCTAACCTAACTGCAACCTCAGAAAGATAATAACTTTAAAAAACTATTTTATTATTGCTAGCTTGGGCGCAGAATGAGAACATGTTGAAAACATTTCATTGGCACAGCGCCACACAGTGCACTTCCTTTGTCAGGCTTAAGTGCAATATGAGCTAAGAAATACACTACTCACAAAAAGTTAGGGATATTCCACTTTTGGGTGAAATTTAATGAAAATGTAAAAAGTTGATGCTACAGTGATATTATATCATGAAAGTAGGGCATTTAAGTAGAGAAGTTCAAATTAAGATCACCTGGAAAGGTTATAGTGCATTTCATGTACATTCTGAAATTTCATCCGAAAGCCGAATATCCCTAACTTTTTGTGAGTAGTGTATCTTGTGTTTACAATCATGACTTTAGAAAAAAGAGACAGGGACAGGGACCCACCATCGGAAGGACTTGATAAAGAGTTCGTCAAACACCATTGGGTGAGGGCATTGTCCCTCTGATGTACAGTTGCTGACGTATAGTTTAAGGAGGGACACTTTTGTCTCAAAAGCTATATAAACCAGTGAAAACACACATACAGAAATGTGGAGGATGGAGATCTCAGCTCTCTTCATTGGCCTGATCTGGTCTCTGAGTTTGTGTGATCTGAACTTAGTCTTCGCCTTGAATGGCTCTGGGGATGGTCGGAAACAAGGGGCTGGGCTTACAGATGGTAGGTCTGTTGCAGGGGTCAGCACTGAGGCCTCATCTGTGAAATGTAAGCTCCAGGGTAGCACTCGTCTACCTGCATTCTCAATGGATGGTGACTACGTTATTGGGGGTGTTTTCTCCATCCGCCACTTCAAAGACACAGTGGAGTATAACTACACCACCGTGCCTGAGCCACTGAGGTGCACAGGCAGGTTAGTAAGAGGGAGAAGGAGTGAATATATGAGGATGTTACACTGTGTGGGCATAGAATTGTTTTGATATGCATAATGTGCTTACAGTGGTTTTGGAGCTATTGTATAGTATTCTACACTTATCAAATATATATATATATATATAATTAAAATATGGCCATATACATTCATAAAAATTGAGTGTGACTGCAAAATATATGCAAAATATTTTTTATATTTGTTAACTGCAAATATAGATGTGTTTAACAACTTATTTATACATATTGAACTGGCTAAAGACAAGGTAAGACTTTAGATTTTGTGAAGTATTGCTATTCTAGGGTTTAAAATGTGATATGTTATCCTTTGTTTTCAATTTTGGTAGTCAGGTAACTGTGTAATATATATTTGTTTCAGAGATGTCGAGCAGCTATAACATATTGCCCATAATTATGAATTGAAGTTCTGCTTTATTGTGTTTTCTTTTCTATTAGAATTGTAAATTGTCCTTATCATATGTCAATTTGAACAGTGACATGAGTGTCTGTGTGCAGCATTGACTCCCGTGAATTGCGCTTCTCACGTGCAATGGTTTTTGCCATTGAGGAGATTAACAACAGAACAGAGTTGCTGCCGGGCATCAAACTCGGTTATCAGATCAGATATTATGTCATCATCACAGGTTCTTACTTCTAAAGATGAGAACATTTTAGAGATTAATGGAAGAGTGTATTTTTTTTAAAAATATAACTCCCACTAATATGGTTTAAAAAAAAGAAGGAAAAAAAAAAAAAAAAAAACCCAAACTTAAAAAAAAAAAAAAAAAAAAAAAAAAAAAAAAAAAAAAAAAAAAGAAAAAAAAAAAAATTTAAAAATAATTAAAAAAAAAAAAAAATTTAATAAAAAATAAAAAAAAAAAAAAAAATAAAATTTTTTTATAAAAAAAGAAAGGAAATTAAAAAAAAAAAAAAAAAAAAAAAAAAAAAAAAAAAAAAAAAAAAAAAAAAAAAAAAAAAAAAAAAAAAAAAAAAAAAAACTAGTGGATTGGTGATGGAACTGAAGACATACGTACGCCCCAAAATTTTAAACAAAAAAAACCCAACCCCCAAATAAAAAAAAAGGTGAAAAAGAATGTTATTAAAAAAAAAAAACAAACAAAAAAAGGGGGGGGAAAAAAAAAAAAAAAAAAAAAAAAAAAAAAAAAAAAAAAAAAAAAAAAAAAAAAAAAAAAAAAAAAAAAAAAAAAAAAAAAAAAAAAAAAATTTTTTTTATAACAAAAAAAAAAAAAAATAAAAAAAAATAATAATAAATTTTTTTTTTTTTTTTTTTTTAATTTTAATATTAATTAAAAAAAAAAAAAAAAAAAAAAAAACTGAAGACAGTAAACTTTTCCCAAAATGGTTATGATGTGTCATTTGATGCCAACGGGGATCCTGTGGCCACCTATGAGCTGGTGAACTGGCAAAAAAGTGAGAGTGGCAACATTGAGTTGGTGACAGTGGGGCTCTATGATGCATCACTGCCAGTGGGCCAGGAGTTCCGTATAAACAAGAATATCACCTGGGTGGAGGGTAGGACACAAGTAAGGAGCACAAAAGCAATAATTTAACATATTTTAATTTCAAAATGTTTGATCTTAAAGGGTAGACTATGTGTTCTTGGTCCTTGTTCCCCCTGTCCAAACTGGCTTTAAAGAGATCTATTTCTAATAGTTACATTGTAAACGATGTGGGACAAAAATCCAGAGTCCTCATTCTGTGCAAAAATGGTAATCTTCGAAAGTTACAGTAGTTTCAATATATATTAATATAAAAATAGTGTTCTCTTAGAAGATAAGTACTTTACGTACATATTGACATGTGAGTATTATTTTACTAGCAGATTTGAAAAAATCCTTTTTTGCTTGGAATGTTGCACAGTACACTTGAATAAGTGTGTGTGTTGTACCTATTGTGCCAGGTTCCTGTATCAGTGTGCAGTGACAGCTGTCCTCCAGGAACTCGTAAAGTGTTGCAGAAAGGAAAACCCATCTGCTGTTATGACTGTATACCGTGCCCTGAGGCAGAGATTAGCAATGTTACAGGTACTTTCTTTTTTTTTTTTTTTGCAATGCATTTCCACAACATCAAGTAAATGAGCGCTAAAAGCTCTTTTTGATTTTTTTCAGATTCTCCTGATTGTTTCCCTTGCCCCAAGGAGTTCTGGCCTAATGCAGAGAGAGACACTTGTTTCCCCAAGCCTGTAGAGTTTCTTTCCTTTGACGAGGTCCTAGGAATCATCCTGGCTGCATTCTCTGTTGGTGGTGCCTGTCTTGCCATTATAACAGCGGCTGTGTTCTTTCATCACAGAACATCCCCGATTGTCAGGGCCAACAACTCTGAACTGAGCTTCCTGCTGCTCTTCTCCCTGACTCTATGTTTCTTATGTTCATTAACTTTCATTGGAGCACCCTCTGAGTGGTCCTGCATGCTGCGCCACACAGCGTTTGGGATCACCTTTGTCCTCTGTATCTCTTGTGTTCTCGGAAAAACTATAGTAGTGTTAATGGCCTTCAAAGCCACACTCCCTGGTAGTAATGTTATGAAATGGTTTGGTCCTCCACAGCAAAGAATGACTGTAGTGTCTTTCACATTCATTCAAGTTTTAATATGTACTATTTGGTTGGTTGTCAGTCCCCCTTTTCCAATGAAAAACCTAACTGTATACAAGGAGAGAATCATCCTGGAGTGTGCATTAGGTTCAGCTATTGGGTTCTGGGCTGTACTCGGGTACATAGGCCTTCTGGCTGCCTTTTGCTTAGTGTTAGCTGTCCTAGCCCGGAAACTACCTGATAATTTTAATGAAGCCAAGCTTATCACATTCAGCATGCTGATATTCTGTGCAGTCTGGATCACCTTTATCCCAGCGTATGTCAGCTCTCCTGGGAAATTTACTGTGGCTGTAGAGATATTTGCCATTCTGGCCTCTAGTTTTGGACTAATACTGTGTATATTTGCTCCAAAGTGTTTCATCATATTGTTTAAGCCAGAGAAAAATACCAAGAAACATCTAATGAACAAAAATTAATCCAAAGACATCTGAGGTTTTGGAAATTATGTTCACATTCAACACAGTCTCCACTTAGCTGATTTTATATATTTACATGTTCATGTTTTTCTTTTCATATTATATATTTTGTAATTATTTTTGAATGTCCTTTTTTTCTTAATTCATAGATCATTTTCAAACTGTAATATTTTGAATGTCCTATTAATATGTTATTATCTTATTTAACTGAACAATTTTGGTCATGTTCTAAATAAAGTCTAAATTCACAACTGGTGTCACTGAGGTCTATCTCAACATTTTGGTTCCAATATATCATAGCGGAACAATAAATCTTACTTATATAAAGACTCAGTGTAACATTTATTAGGATTCATTGTCAGACATTAAAGATAATATGCATAACTATGTTTTTATTAATGTAAAAAACCTAGAAAAATAAAATAAAATAAGAATTTTAATTTTTTGTTACTTTTCGCTGCTGCATTTTCCCCTTAATGCTTGGAAGGGGAGAGTGAAGCAAAGCAGTTGTAATCTGCAACTACATGGGTAGATGCTGCTGAATCTTACACACTTGTCCTTTAAGATGAGAATAAGTCACATAAACAAAGGATTGCATTTGTTAGGGTTAACTGGATGAGCTAAAAAACAAAGTGTTGGGGTAGGAAAAATCTTTAAATATATCTAGTGTTTACATGATAATTTTTCAAGAGGAGAAAAGAGACAAAGGGAAAGGCTTGATAAAAAGTTTCTCAAATACTATTGGGTAAGGACATCCTCTCTCTGATGTATTAGTAGGGGTGACGTACAATTGAAGGAAGGAAGGTTTTGTCTCAAAATCTATATAAACCAGTGAAAACACACATACAGTATGCCTGTATACAGACACTTGAGTGATGGAGCTCTCAGCTCTCTCCATTGGCCTGATCCTGTCTCTGGGTGTCTGTGAGCTGAATTCAGCTCTTGCCTTGAATGATATTGATAATGGTCTAAAACAAAGGGCTGGGCTTACTGAGGATAGGTCTGTTGCTGGGTTCAGCACTGAGGCCTCATCAGTGACATGTAAGCTCCAGGGTAGCACTCGTCTACCTGCATTCTCAATGGATGGTGACTACGTTATTGGGGGTGTTTTCTCCATACACCACTACGTTCACACAGTGAAGCATAACTACACCACCATGCCTGAGCCAATGAAGTGCACAGGGAGGTTAGTAAGAGGGAGAAGTGTTGGATATAATGATGTTACACTGTGTGTAGATAGAAATGTTTTGATTTGAATGATGTGCTTACAACTGTATTTCAAAGCTTGTATGCAGTCTCGAAAGCTTGAAAAATCCTATAATTTTGACAGGATAAAATAGACGATGAAAGTAGATTTTGACTATTGAAATGTGAAAGGAATTGTTCTTATCATATGTAAATTTGAACATTGACATGAGTGTCTGTGTGCAGCATTGACTCACGTGAATTGCGCCTCTCATATGCAATGGTCTTTGCCATTGAGGAGATTAACAACAGCACACAGCTGCTGCCAGGCATCAAACTCGGTTATCAGATCCACGACTCATGTGCTGCAGTGCCCTTGGCGGTGCATTTGGCCTTCCAGCTTTCAAATGGCCTGGACCCGGTGTTTTACACTGGCAACAATTGCTCGCAGTCTGGTATGGTGATGGCTATTGTCGGTGAGTCTGGGTCCACACCATCCATCAGCATGTCGCGCATCATTGGGTCCTTTAACATTCCTCTGGTAAATGTTTTCAATTTCTCTCTCAATTTCTGTTTAATGTTAAGCCAGTGCTGATTTTTCTGCCTGTCAGCGTGAGTTACACTGTTGTTTTTCATTAGGTGAGCCACTTTGCCACTTGTGCATGCCTGTCTAATAAGCAGCAGTACCCGGCTTTCTTCAGAACAATCCCTAGTGACCAGTTCCAGGCTGATGCGCTGGCCAAGCTGGTAAAACACTTTGGCTGGACTTGGATAGGTGCTGTCCGGTCGGATTCGGACTATGGCAATAATGGCATGGCGTCTTTCCTGAACGCAGCACAGAAGGAGGGGATCTGTGTGGAATACTCTGTATCTTTCTATCGAACCCACCCACGTAGCAGGATCCAGAGAGTGGCTGATGTTATTCGCAGGTCTCTACATCACTGATAGTGCTTTTGTTCCCTGTGTTAACACTGACCCTTTGCACACAAAACTATTAACAATGTTTAGGCAAACATAAGATATAAGATTATTTTATTTTCTTTGTTGCAAATTTGCAGTCTCTTTTTTAAAATCTTTTTCATAACATACCCTAACTGAAGTATTTCTCATTTTTCTTTGTGTTTACTGTATAAGAATTGTTTAAAAACGTAATTGTTATGCTTATATTGTTATTCTATTTAATGCACCATATTGTCTCTCCAGGTCAACAGCTATGGTTATTGTGGCATTTGCAGCCTCTGGTGACCTGAAGATCCTGCTGGAGGAGCTGTCGCATGAGCCATCTCCACCTCGCCAGTGGATAGGCAGCGAGGCCTGGGTAACCAACCCAGACATGCTGAGGTTCAGCTTCTGTGCTGGAGCTATCGGATTTGGCATTCAGCAATCTGTCATCCCAGGTCTGAGAGACTTCTTGCTGGATCTCTCTCCCTCTAAAGTGGCTGCCTCCCCAGTGCTTACTGAGTTCTGGGAGGGTGCATTCAACTGCAGGCTGGGAAAAAGTGAGACAGTTCTGTTGTGTCTTAACATAGCTCACATTTACCGCTGGGTCCCTGTGATTCTGTTGTTTTGTTGATTATATGTCTGAGTGGAGTTTTCTGGCTGCAGTGGTTTCACAATGCCAACACTGATGTCCTAAAAACAAACACACAATGTATAGACAGTCTTCAGATCACTAAGCTGAACAGAGATTAATAATTGTATTTATTAGCATGTATCAGTAACAATCTAGGTATAATATGGCTATCATACTTACAGTGATTTCATTTCCTTTATCAATTTGAAGGACATTAAAACAGGTCAAATTAGTTGGTGATTTATACAAAAGTTGAAAACCTTTTGCCTTTTATTAATGGAAACAATTGTGTGATCAGTGATTCTTGTTAAAGTGTGTTGGAATACATAAAGGTAAAAAATAAAAACAGAGCCTGACATAAATTGAAATAGCAGCTATTTAAAAATGATATGATGGTATTTCTGCAAAATAGTAATTTGCAATGTAATGTAGAGAGATATATGAGTTTGTGCAGGACACATTTGGCGAGTTAAATAAAACAAAAAAAGCAAAAAGGAATCATAAATACGGACGGAAGACAGATTAATGTAAAATATTTGTCAAGGCTAAATAAACACCTTCCTATGTCTTATGTGTGTTTCAGGTGCAGCCATCGACAAGAGTGTGTGTGATGGAACTGAAGACATACAGACTCTCCAGAGCCTGTACACTGACACATCTCAACTCCGAATCACTAACATGGTTTACAAGGCTGTTTATGCAATAGCACATGCCATTCATAATGCAGTGTGTCAGGAAGCAAGTTCTACAACTCAGTGTGACAAAAACACCAGGATAGAGTCAAAACAGGTCAATTGAAATAAATAAGTGATCAACCCCAATTACATTTTTTTTTTATATCTGGTATATTTTATATGACTTTATTTTTTCCCTCACTTTTTTACTTTACGTCATCCTCACAGGTTCTTACTCAGCTGAAGAAAGTAAATTTTTCCCAAAATGGTTATGATGTGTCATTTGATGCCAATGGGGATCCTGTGGCCACATATGAGCTGGTGAACTGGCAAAAAAGTGAGAGTGGCAGCATTGAGATGGTGACAGTAGGATACTATGATGCATCATTGCCAGTGGGCCAGGAGTTCCGTATCAAGAGGAACCTCACCTGGGTGGAGGGTGGCACACAAGTAATGAGCCCACAAGCAATGGTTTAACAAATTGGTTGATCTCAAATGGTACAATATGTGTTTTTGTTTCTCTGTCTCTCCTGGCCCTGCTGTCTGTGCAGAGATCTTTTCAGATATTATGAGACCTCAGCAGTCTAAGATAGACAAATGAAGTGGGTATGTTACAGTATTATCAGCCTGAAATCCCCCCCTTTATAGTTTTTTGTAATACTTTTGGTGGAGGGGTAGCACCAAAAAGAAGGGATTTGCACAAAAGGACTAAGTTTGAAAGGTAATGACCTTATTTGTTTGACTTTGACAGCTAATTTAAGCATCAGCTGAACTTTAGAATGGGTTTGTACGTAAATGTGATACTGAACTGAGACCAAATAGATAATAGTTTCTGCAAAAATTACATTGTGGAAACAAATGAAACAGGGAAACTTCACTTAATTTACCCTTAATTTGTGTATTCACCATATAAGTATTTTTCTTTTACTACATTGTTTCAGTTTGTTAATGTATTGTCCTCATTTGCAAAATACATATTCCTTAAACTAAAATAGATTTCTAAATGGAAGCGTCCAGTCTACTAAGTTATTCATTCTGTTGGTTCATCTACCCAAAATGAAATAATAACAAAAACTGCCACACTTCTAGGTTGTCTCATGTGACCTAAAAATAAAAACAGGTCCTCCTCTACAAACTCATGTTCAACTGCCACATTTCTAATCTATTTCAAGACCTGGGAATGAGAACAAGGTGTTTAAATGTTTAATGCCCGATCTACAGCCAACGTTAGTTTGTTTTTTATGGGCTTCTGTAGACTACGTGGCGGACACCATGGAAGGCGATCCATGGCGTCTGTAGATAAAAACGTTTCCTTCTAAGGTCATGGAAAGATTACTACATTCAGATTATTATACACGAATGAAAACATACCTATTAATATTACATTTCTGTCAGTAGGTCCTCCTAAATGTTACATGCTGTACCTTTAAAAAATGTGAACCCATCCCTTAATACTAAGAGCTACATAACACACCTGAATATGTGAGTTTGTTTGTACCTATGTGCCAGGTGCCTGTATCAGTGTGCAGTGACAGCTGTCGTCCAGGAACTCGTAAAGTGCTGCAGAAAGGAAAACCCATCTGCTGTTATGACTGTATACCATGTCCTGAGGGAGAGATTAGCAATGTAACAGGTACTTTCTTCTTTTTTTGCAATGCATTTCCGCATCATCAAGTAAATGAGCGCTAAAAGCTCTTCTTGATTTTTTTCAGATTCTCCTGATTGTTTCCCTTGCCCCAAGGAGTTCTGGCCTAATGCAGAGAGAGACACTTGTTTCCCCAAGCCTGTAGAGTTTCTTTCCTTTGACGAGGTCCTAGGAATCATCCTGGCTGCATTCTCTGTTGGTGGTGCCTGTCTTGCCATTATAACAGCGGCTGTGTTCTTTCGTCACAGAACATCCCCGATTGTCAGGGCCAACAACTCTGAACTGAGCTTCCTGCTGCTCTTCTCCCTGACTCTGTGTTTCTTATGTTCCTTAACTTTCATTGGAGCACCCTCTGAGTGGTCCTGCATGCTTCGCCACACAGCATTTGGGATCACCTTTGTCCTCTGCATCTCTTGTGTTCTTGGAAAAACTATAGTAGTGTTAATGGCCTTCAAAGCCACACTCCCAGGTAGTAATGTTATGAAATGGTTTGGTCCTCCACAGCAAAGAATGACTGTAGTGTCTTTCACCTTCATTCAAGTTTTAATATGTATTATTTGGTTGGTAGTCAGTCCCCCTTTTCCAATGAAAAACCTAACAGTATACAAGGAGAGAATCATCCTGGAGTGTGCATTAGGTTCAGCTATTGGGTTCTGGGCTGTACTCGGGTACATAGGCCTTCTGGCTGCCTTTTGCTTCGTGTTAGCTGTCCTAGCCCGGAAACTACCTGATAATTTTAATGAAGCCAAGCTTATCACATTCAGCATGCTGATATTCTGTGCAGTCTGGATCACCTTTATCCCAGCGTATGTCAGCTCTCCTGGGAAATTTACAGTGGCTGTAGAGATATTTGCCATTCTGGCTTCCAGTTTTGGACTAATACTGTGTATATTTGCTCCAAAGTGTTTCATCATATTGTTTAAGCCAGAGAAAAATACCAAGAAACATTTAATGAACAAAAATGAGTCCTAAACCATCCAAGGTTTGGAAACAGTTAAGATGACAAGATACAGTTCATACTGTGCACATTCAAACAGTCTTTGCCTAGGTGATTTAAATATTTACAAAACTATAATATATACAAATATTTTCTAGCTTTCAATTACATTTTTGAATGTCCTTTTAACATGTGATTGTCCTATTTTTCATCATCATATTCTAAATAAAGTTAAAATTCATAACAGAAATGTACAGTACTGAGTCCGGTCTCAACATTCTTTGAGAGAAATTATTGCTATATTTTTGTATGACTGAAAAACAATTTAAATGGTGAGAATGCACAGAATGGGGTAGCTACATGGAATCTGATCTTTTAAATTCTGATTTGGGCCACTTTCATATGTGGTCAAAATATGCAGGGGGAGGCACGACGAAACAGCTATTTGCACTGTCAAAGTGGCCAAAGTCTCAAACTTTTGTGTTCTGCTTGTTCAACAGCTGTTTGATAAACTGATCATACTATCACCCTTTTGTTGAAATTGTGGATAATGAGCACTGTCGTGTTACAGTAAAATATATAATAAAGTCTGTTTTTATTCCCTCTGACGTAATGACGGCATCGGAAGGTGATGCCTTGAACAGGTGAGAGTAGATGAAGACGTGTTGGTTCTTGCAGCCAGTAACAATTGGCGTGCTTTGCATCTGTAACACATCTTTGTGATACCAGTTAAAACAACAATGGCAGCCAGCGAGACAGATTCATTAGATTTTGGTGGACTGGACTGTAGCCTAGCCTATGGTGGTGCCGTGTTTCTCTATGATGTCATAGAGAAATGAAAGAAAAGGCTGAATACAAATGAGGTGTGTCAAACAGCGCAGGAGCAGTTGTTACTGTGGGACACTCCCTTTGCTCAATAATGATGAAAGACTCAGTTCTTCCTTAGCAGCTTGATTCTATCTCAATCCATTCTGTTAGTAAGTTACATTCAAAGGCCCAGTGGGTTACTTTTAGGAGGATCAATTGGCAGCCACTGTAGTTTCTCCTACATGTTTGGAAGGGGAGGGTGAAACAAGGGAGTTGCAATCTCCAACTACACTGCAATATGCCACTAAATACACTTGTCCATTGTCATCCTTAAAGGAATGTCTCAGCAGGACTACAAACAGTGCCATCAAGATGCCAAAGCTGTAGACTACAAAAGCAAATACCTCCACTATATCTGCATACTTGGAAAAAATTATAAGCTTGGCCTCACTGTGTCTGTGACTGCTAGAGTCTTGGCTGTTCCCCAAGCTAATGTAGGACGTGGCAAAGACAAGGACTGACATGCATGTGAATGTGGCCATTCCAAATTGCGATAAAAATTGGAAAAATACAATTTGACTTTTTCTGCTGAGGGAAATACCAGCAAACAAACTGGTTTGTGTTCATTTTAAAGCACCCTAGGTTTCCTTTAAGTATATATATTAATCAACATTTGTCCTTTTTTATCAGACACAATGGAATGAGTTGGAATAAAGCAGCTGAACTTCAGGTAACTCACAAGACAGTTTCGTAATAGCATAAGTATGGATTTTGTGGGAAAAACAAAAACAAAAAAGGTATAATGGCAGGACAATTATGAAATGAGAAAACAGACAGGGACACTTGATGAAAATTATATTGCATATTCAAAGAACATTGGATAAGGGCATCCTCTCTCTCTCTCTCTCTCTCTCTCTCTCTCTCTCTCTCTCTCTCTCTCTCTCCCCCTTCTCTCTCTTTCTCTCCCTCTCTCTCTGATGTAGAGTAAGCTTACGTACAATTGAAGGAGGGAAGCTTTTGTCGAAAAATCTATATAAAGGAATGAAAACACAATATGCCAAAACACAGACACTTGAGGGATGGAGATCTCAACTCTGTTTATTGGCCTGATCCTGTCTCTGGGTTTGTGTGAGTTGAATTCAGCTCTTGCCTTGAATGGCTCTGGGGATGGTCTAAAAGAAAGTGCTGAGCTTACAGAGGATAGGACTGTTGCTGGGTTCAGCACTGAGGCCTCATCTGATAAATGTAAGCTCCAGGGTAGCACTCGTCTACCTGCATTCTCAATGGATGGTGACTACGTTATTGGGGGTGTTTTCTCCATACACAGCTACATGCACACAGTCAAGCAAAACTACACCACCAAGCCTGAGCCACTAAAGTGCACAGGGAGGTTAGTAAGAGGGAGAAGTGGTGGATACAAGGATGTTAGACTGTGTGGGGATAGAAATATTTTAATGTGTATGATGAGCTTACAATTGTGTTGCAAAGCTTTTGTGTCATGTAAAGGTAAAACAAAAAAGGGTATAGAGCCACACAAATGACAGGTATTATATTTGGAAAAAAATAGAGCATACAGTGTGACTATTTGAAAAATAAGCATTTTATATTTCGTAACTAAAAATGTAGTGTTTTCAAAAAAATCATTACTATTTAGTTGTCTATGTTAAATATGTGCAATATGAAATCTTATCCCGTGCTTTGGATTGGAACTCTGTGATATGTATTTGGTTCACAGATGCACTGCAGCTAACATGTTATTTTCCATATCTCTGAATCACAATTCTCACTTATTGTGTATTTTCTGTAAAACAAAATTGAACTGTTTTTATCATCAGTAAATTTGAACATTGACATGAGTGTCTGTGTGCAGCATTGACTCCCGTGAATTGCGCTTCTCACGTGCAATGGTCTTCGCCATCAAGGAGATTAACAACAGCTCAGAGCTGCTGCCCGGCATCAAACTCGGTTATCAGATCCACGACTCGTGTGCCTCAGTGTCCCTTGCAGTGCATGTTGCATTCCAGCTTGCTAATGGCCTGGACCCGGTGTTTTACACTGCTGACAATTGCTCACAATCTGGTATAGTGATGGCTATAGTCGGTGAGTCTGGGTCCACGCCATCCATCAGCATGTCGCGCGTAATCGGGTCCTTTAACATTCCACAAGTAATTATTTCGAATTTATGCCAAACTATGTGTTTTAATATAAGCCAATGTCAATGTTCTGTGTGTCCCATTAAAGAATAACACTTTTATTTCCCTTCAGGTGAGCCACTTTGCCACTTGTGCATGTCTGTCCGATAAGCAGCAGTTCCCGAGTTTCTTCAGAACAATCCCTAGTGACCAGTTCCAGGCTGACGCGCTGGCCAAGCTGGTAAAACGCTTTGGCTGGACTTGGATAGGTGCTGTCCGGTCGGATTCGGACTATGGCAATAATGGGATGGCATCTTTCCTGGATGCAGCACTGAAGGAGGGGATCTGTGTGGAATACTCAGAATCTTTCTATCGGACTCATCCACATAGCAGGATCCAAAGAGTAGCTGATGTTATCCGCAGGTCATTGATTGCTCTTTTGTTCCCTGTGCTGACATTGACCCTCCGCACACAAATCTAAAAAACATTTAGTCAAATATGAGATTGAAGATTATTTTATTAAATTATCAAATTATCTTTTTTCAATATGTTTATTTCTTATATTCATTATTGATAATATTTTAGGAATAGATTCAGTGAGACCAACACCACATTCTATGTGTCAATATTGTTTTTATTATTTTTTATGTTTGTTTTGTTAACACACTCACTTTATGTTTACATTGGTATAATTAATGCACTTTAATTTCTCTCCAGGTCAACAGCTTTGGTTATTGTGGCGTTTACAGCCCCTGGTGACTTGAAGATCCTGCTAGAGGAGCTTTCACGAGAGCCTTCTCCACCTCGCCAGTGGATAGGCAGTGAGGCCTGGGTAACAGACCCAGACATGCTGAGGTTCAGCTTCTGTGCTGGAGCCATCGGATTTGGTATTCAGCAATCTGTCATCCCAGGTTTGAGAGAATTCTTGCTGGATCTCTCTCCCTCTAAAGTGGCTGCCTCCCCAGTGCTTACTGAGTTCTGGGAGGATGCATTCAACTGCAGGCTGGGAGAATGTGAGAAAGTTAAGCTGATTTTAAACATAGTTGACATTCACAGGCCTTTGTGGCTGTGTTACTTTGTTGATTGTCTGTTTATGTGGAGCTTCCTGTGTTAAATAGTCAGCAGGTGCTTTAAGATCCAACCTTAGATTTCTATTAAGAGGGAAATCTATTGATTTTAAAAAAGGACGAGGAGATGATGAATGTAGAATATAGATACATAAAGCTGCTAAAATGTACTTGTACTAGCCTTTATCAGTAGCAGTAGCCTGTGTGTAGGTCTATTTATATTGTCAGTGACTTCAGATCATTTATTTTAAACACATTGTGGAAAGTTGTGGACATTTTTTGTGATCTGCTGACTGTTTTATGTTGAGTTGGGATGGAAGACCCTATATAAAGGTAAAGAAAAAAACAATCAGGCCCAAACTGAAGAAGACACTATTTGACAGATAACAAATAAAGGCATGGCTTAAAAAGTGTTTCTGTAATGTAATATACAATAAGTATATTTTATGAATAAATCTGAAAAATATAGATGTATCACTTTCTACAAGGGACAATTGGCAGTTGAAATAAAACAAGAAAACAAAAAAAGAATATTAAACACGTTAGAAAGAATAACAATATAATATAATTTTTATGGCTAAAAAACACCTCCCTCTGTGTCTGTGTGTTCTTAGCTGCAGCCACAGATGAGATTGTGTGTGATGGATCTGAAGACATACAGACTCTCCAGAGCCCGTACACTGACACATCTCAACTCAGAATCACTAACATGGTTTACAAGGCTGTTTATGCAATAGCACATGCCATTCATAATGCAGTGTGTCAGGATGCAAATTCTACAACTCAGTGTGACAAAATCACCAGGATAGAGTCAAAACAGGTTAGTCAAAATGAAACAAACAAACCCGAAAGCATTCCTTTTCACTGTAATGTACCTTTAGTTAAATGTAATATGTATTTGATTTGACATTTTCCTTTTTCTCTCCCTCACTGTCACTGACTGATGACTTCACATCCTCCTCGCAGGTTCTTCATCAGCTGAGGAAAGTAAATTTTTCCCAAAATGGTTATGATGTGTTATTTGATGCCAACGGGGATCCTGTGGCCACATACGAGCTGGTGAACTGGCAAAAAAGTGAGAGTGGCAGCATTGAGTTGGTGACAGTAGGGTACTATGATGCATCACTGCCGGTGGGCCAGGAGTTCCGTATCAACAGGAACCTCACATGGGTGGAGGGTGGTACACAAGTAAGGAGCACAAAAGCAATAATTTAACATATCAATGACGTTACAACAGCAGCTACATTGAAATGGCTTTATGAAGGCATTTCTTCAGCCAGTATGAACAAGATGGTTACAATGACCAGTAACCGTTTCTGTACACATATTGCCATGTGAGTATTGTTTTAAAGGTGCAGAGTGTAACATTTAGTGGGGTCCATTGGCATGATTGGAATATAATATGCTAAACTATGTTTTCATTCGTGTAAAATCACCTTAAAGTAAGAAAGGCCACCATGTTGAACCATCATGTTTCTACAGTAGCCCAGAATGGACAAACCAAACCCTGGCTGCAGATGTAGCCATTCTCACATTTCATGGCAACCTTAGTTTCTCCTTTGCACTTTGAAGGGGAGGGTGAAATGAAGGAGTTGAGCATTTGAACTACACCACCAGAAGCCACTAAATCCTAATCACTGGACTTTTAAGTCAGACTTGATTCATTACTGACTTCATTAATCCTAAAATCTGCAGAAAAAGACATGAAAATGTGTGAGTTTGTATTTATGTGTCCAGGTGCCTATGTCAGTGTGCAGTGACAGCTGTACTCCAGGAACTCGTAAAGTGCTGCAGAAAGGAAAACCCGTCTGCTGTTATGAATGTATACCATGTCCTGAGGGAGAGATAAGCAATGTTACAGGTACTTTCTTTTTTTTTTTTTGCAATGCATTTCCACAACATCAAGTAAATGAGCGCTAAAAGCTCTTTTTGATTTTTCAGATTCTCCTGATTGTTTCCCTTGCCCCAAGGAGTTCTGGCCTAATGCAGAGAGAGACACTTGTTTCCCCAAGCCTGTAGAGTTTCTTTCCTTTGACGAGGTCCTAGGAATCATCCTGGCTGCATTCTCTGTTGGTGGTGCCTGTCTTGCCATTATAACAGCGGCTGTGTTCTTTCATCACAGAACATCCCCGATTGTCAGGGCCAACAACTCTGAGCTGAGCTTCCTGCTGCTCTTCTCCCTGACTCTATGTTTCTTATGTTCATTAACTTTCATTGGAGCACCCTCTGAGTGGTCCTGCATGCTTCGCCACACAGCGTTTGGGATCACCTTTGTCCTCTGCATCTCTTGTGTTCTTGGAAAAACTATAGTAGTGTTAATGGCCTTCAAAGCCACACTCCCAGGTAGTAATGTTATGAAATGGTTTGGTCCTCCACAGCAAAGAATGACTGTAGTGTCTTTCACCTTCATTCAAGTTTTAATATGTACTATTTGGTTGGTTGTCAGTCCCCCTTTTCCAATGAAAAACCTAACCATATACAAGGAGAAGATTATCCTGGAGTGTGCATTAGGTTCAGCTATTGGGTTCTGGGTTGTTCTCGGGTACATAGGCCTTCTGGCTGTGTTTTGCTTTGGGTTAGCTGTCCTAGCCCGGAAACTACCTGATAATTTTAATGAAGCCAAGCTTATCACATTCAGCATGCTGATATTCTGTGCAGTCTGGATCACCTTTATCCCAGCGTATGTCAGCTCTCCTGGGAAATTTACAGTGGCTGTAGAGATATTTGCCATTCTGGCCTCTAGTTTTGGACTAATACTGTGTATATTTGCTCCAAAGTGTTTCATCATATTGTTCAAACCAGAGAAAAATACCAAAAAACATTTAATGAACAAAAATCAATCCAAAGATATCTGAGGTTTGGAAATAGTTTAGATAGCAATAGAGCGTATGCATTCAAGACTGTCTTCACTTAGCTGATTTTAATGTTAATTTACATTTACAAGTGTTTATACAATAAATATTTTTTAAACGCACTGTAATTTTTTTAATGTCCTTTTAATGTCATATAGTTTCCATCGTGTTCTAAATAAAGTCAATATTCTTAACAAAAATACAGAGTTCTGTCTTGACATTCTGCTAATATTGTTGTTTGAAAAGTGATTTTGAAATTTAAATTTGAAAATAATTTAAATTGAGAGAATGCAAGCTTAATGCAGAAAGAGTTGGCTATTGTTGCCTCCATAAAAACAAAGGGATAATTATTCTATACAAGCATTTTGCAATTAAAATCTAAAGTTTATTACAAGCCATAACTCTGTTTCCCTGGTAACACTTGAGGTCCTTCCTAATTCCTGGAAGAATCATTACCATACCATAATATTCTAATGCAATGGAAATGTTGTTCACTACTCAAGTAAATAGGACGAACCATTACGACTTGGCAATGAGAAATGTTTCTACTTCCCTCCGCTCAGAGAGCCCTTTGGCTCAGCTATGAGAAAGGGAGCTAACGTTATGTTCGGAAGATTCAAAGTCAATAACAGTGCATAATGTCGAGAAAGGGTTAATATAAATTCACAGTATGTTTAATAACAAGGCAAACTACCTCTCCAGCCATGTCATTATCCCAAAATCAATATTGATTTTCATGAACGAAAGGATTATGATATATACTATATATATTATAATGTGATGGCTGATCAGTATATTTCTGTATATTTGAGTGTTGACATAAGCAGGGATAAAGGCCATTCACACAGCACAGATTGATGAACCTGGCCTCACGTTACATGTGACACATAGTATGGCACATAGTATGGCTGTCTACACCGTCCCTCAATCTAAAAGAAGGAGCTAGCGAAACAGCAACTGTAGTGCATGGGAAACTGGCCATCCAAACTGGCAGAAAAAATGGAAAAGTTCTGAAAAAATAGCTTCCCCTTTACATTCGTCTTTTTCATCTAAGAGCAATTTCAGCAATGAGACTGGTTTCTTTTCATCTTAGCACCCTTGGTTTCCTTTGAGCATAACATTTATCTTACCATTTTCCTCTTTTTATCAGACTTAATAAAGAGAACCAGTTGATAACAGAGCAGCGGAACTTTAAAATGAAATTCACAGTTTTGTAATAGCATAATATTATTATTATTATTATTATTATTATTATTATTATTATTATTATTATTATTATATATGGATATTATGTTCAAATAGATCATACTGAAACAATGTGATTTACACAAATGTGGTTTATTTAGAATGGAAAGGAGCAATGCATTAAAGATGTGAATTTGTTACGCTTAACTGTAATAGAAAAAAAGTCAACCAAAGACAATTAAGTATCCTCCCTCTGATGTACAGTAAGCTGACGTACAACAGAAGGAGGGAAGCATTTGTTTGAAAATCTATATAAACTTAAAAACACACATATATATGCCAATACGCAGACACTTGAGGGATGGAGATCTCAGCTTTCTTTATTTGCCTGATCCTGTCTCTGGGTTTGTGTGAGCTGAACTCAGCTCTTGCCTTGAACAAATCTGATAATGGTCTGAAACAAAGGTCTGGGCTTACAGAGGATAGGACTGTTGCTGGGGTCAGCATTGAGTCCTCATCAGTGAAATGTAAGCTCCAGGGTACTGCACGTCTACCTGCATTCTCAATGGATGGTGACTACGTTATTGGGGGTGTTTTCTCCATCCACAGCTACATGCACACAGTGAAGCATAACTACACCACCATGCCTGAGCCAATAAGGTGCACAGGGAGGTTAGTAAGAGGGAGAACAGGTGGATATGAGGATGTTAGACTGCGTGGGGATATAGATGTTTTGATTTGTATGATGTGCTTAAATCATGTTGCAAAGCTTTTATGAAGTATTGAAAAGTTTATAATTTCTGAAAATATAGGTGTTGTATAGGGGTTTTTAAAAACAGTTTTATAAATATTTAACAGGATGAAAACTGTTAAAATTTCGATTGTTGACTATGTTTAATATGTTCATTCAGAATTTTGGATTGATATCTAATCCAGTGTTTTGAATTTGGTAACTGTGTGAAGTATTAAATATGTTAAATATGTGAATTATTAATTCTGGACTGATATCTAATCCTGCCTTTTGGATTGTGTGCAACTATGATGTATGTTTGGTTGACAGATGCAATGCAGCTTTCAGTTATTGTCCAAAACTATGGATTGCAGTTCTGCTTTATTGTGTGTTTTCTGTTAAAACTGTGAACTGTTCTTATCATGTATATATTTCAAGAGTGACATGAATGTCTGTGTGCAGCATCAAATCCCGTGAACTGCGCTTCTCACGTGCAATGGTCTTTGCCATCGAGGAGATTAACAACAGCACACAGCTGCTGCCGGGCATCAAACTCGGTTATCAGATCCATGACTCGTGTGCCTCAGTGTCCCTGGTGGTGCATTTGGCATTCCAGCTTGCAAATGGCCTGGACCCGGTGTTTTACACTGCTGACAACTGCTCTCAATCTGGTATGGTGATGGCTATCGTTGGTGAGTCTGGGTCCACGCCATCCATCAGCATGTCACGCGTAATCGGGTCCTTTAACATTCCCCAAGTAAATATTCTGAATTTCTGACAAACTTTGTCTTTTTATATTAGCCAATGCTAATAACATAAATAAATAAATAAATTAAATAATAACACTTTTGTTTCCTTTCAGGTGAGCCACTTTGCCACTTGTGCATGCCTGTCTAATAAGCAGCAGTACCCGAGTTTCTTCAGAACAATCCCTAGTGACCAGTTCCAGGCTGACGCACTGGCCAAGCTGGTAAAACGCTTTGGCTGGACTTGGATAGGTGCTGTCCGGTCAGATTCAGACTATGGCAATAATGGCATGGCATCTTTCCTGGACGCAGCACAGAAGGAGGGGATCTGTGTGGAATACTCTGTATCTTTCTATCGGACCCACCCACGTAGCAGGATCCAGAGAGTGGCTGATGTTATCCGCAGGTTTCTACATCACTGATTTTGCTGTTGTTCACTCTGTTAACACTGACCTTCGCACACAAAACCAGAAACCATGTTTCATCAAATATACCTATAATTATATTGGTATTATAAAATGCACTACAATGTCTTTACAGGTCAACAGCTATGGTTGTTGTGGCATTTACAGCCTCTGGAGACATGAGGATCCTGCTGGAGGAGCTGTCACGCGAGCCTTCTCCACCTCGCCAGTGGATAGGCAGTGAGTCCTGGGTAACAGACCCAGACATGCTGGGGTTCAGCTTCTGTGCTGGAGCTATCGGATTTGGTATTCAGCAATCTGTCATCCCAGGTCTGAGAGAATTCTTGCTGGATCTCTCTCCCTCGAAAGTGGCTGCCTCTCCACTGCTTACTGAGTTCTGGGAGGGTGCATTCAACTGCAGGCTGGGAAAAAGTGAGAAGGTTTTGCTGATCTTCACAGGCCCTTGCGGTTGGGTTGTTTTGTTGATTCTCTATTTGAGTGGAGCTTCCTGTGTTAAATATTCAGCAGGTACTTTAAGATCAAACCCTAGATTTTTATTAAGAGGGAAGTCTATTGATATTGGACAAAAAAAAAAAAAAAAAACGAGGAGATGATGTGGAAGTAAGGTTCATCTCTCTATATAATTTCAGTTGATGACCTTTCAGGTCAAGTTTTGTCCCTCGGCTGTCTTTCAAAAATATTTAGTTTGGACTTGCCTGCAACCATTTCACATTACTCACACTGAAGCCCTGAACACAAGCACACAGAATATACACAGTCTCCAGGCCATCAATCTAAAAAAAGATGTAAAAATGTTCTTCCTAGTATGCAACAGGTCTATTAGGTGATTGTATTGTCAGTGTTAATAAAAATAAATGATAAATTGTGTTAATTTGGCATGAATATATGAAATTGAAATTGATGAAATTGGAATTAAATTACCTACATAAAGGTAAAAACAAAACAAATCAAGCCAGACATTAATGAGAGAAAAAGAAGAAAAAGAGGCTGTTAAAAAGATAATTGATGGAGCATGTATGACAAACAGTACTTCTGTTAAGTAATGTAAAATAAGCATATTAACATTAATGGTATCAAACTGTTATTGCAACAAGGCACGTCCCTCTGTCTCTGTGTGTTTTTAGGTGCCTCCATAGATGAGAATGTGTGTAATGGATCTGAAGACATACGAACGCTCCAGAGCCCGTACACTGACACATCTCAACTCCGAATCACTAACATGGTGTACAAGGCTGTTTATGCAATAGCACATGCCATTCATAATGCAGTGTGTCAGGACACAAATTCTACAATTCAGTGTGACAAATTCTCTAGGACAGAAGCAAAACAGGTCAATCAAAATTAAAATGGGAACATCCCAATGCTACTTTCTTTCATTATAATGTACCTTTTATGAAATGTAATACTCAATTGATTTCACATTTTCCTCCCTCTCCCTCTCTGTCTTCCTTTACTTTATCCCCACAGGTTCTTACTCAGCTAAAGAAAGTACATTTTTCCCAAAATGGTTATGATGTGTCATTTGATGCCAACGGGGATCCTGTGGCCACATACGAGCTGGTGAACTGGCAAAAAAGTAATAGTGGCAGCATTGAGATGGTAACAGTAGGGTACTATGATGCATCACTGCCGGTGGGCCAGGAGTTCCGTATCAACAAGAACCTCACCTGGGTGGAGGGTGGTACAAAAGTAAGGAGCCGCAAAGTTACAATTTAACATATTCAAACAAAAAAAAAAACTGATTAAAAAAGCAGATATTATTTGCTTGTTTAGTTAAATATAATTGCACAGAAAAAGTAGCGCACAGCATAATAATCAAAATGAAATATATCTATATCGTGATATATACATTGAGCAGCCCCATTAGCAACAAACTGTAATGCACTATGTGTTCTGACACCTTTCTATCAGAAACAGCATTAACTTTTTCAGCAATTTAGTAGTTTGTCTGTTGGATCAGACCACACGGGCCAGACTCCGCTCCCCACATGCATCAATGAGCCATGGACACCCATGACGCTGGTTCACCACTTTTCAGCCCCTAGGCCACTTTTGATCGGTACTGACCACTGCAAACCGGGAACACCCCACAAGAGCTGCAGTTTTGGAGATGCTCTGACCCAGTTGTCCAGACATCACAATTTGGCTCTTGTCAAAGTCAGTCAAATCTTTACGCTGCCCATTCTGACAAATTGACTTTGTGGAAAAAAATGGCCATTTGCTGTCTAATATATCCCACCCACTGACAGGTGCCATGATAACCAGATAATCAGTGTTATTCACTTCCCCTGTCAGTGTATATACAGAGAGACAAACTATATTCAGATATTTTTATCTAAATGTATGCATATATGCACATGATATTTGCAAAGCATACCTGAATAATGTGCAATGTGTATTATACATTAAAATGATATATAGTGTGTATAGTATGTAAATGCTGTGTATATGTATACATTTGAATAAGTAGGATGATAAACCTGAGTTAAAGATATGATGAATAGTGAAAAACTGTAGCTGTTGTGTTTAAACCAATGAAAAAACAGTACTAAATGATGTCATGCTAGAGTCGGCCATTGTATTGAAGGAACTGCGGTAGCGCTCCTTCTTCTTGCGCTGTGGGCATGTCAGTCTGTTGCCCAAGGAGCTGCTTAAGGCCCCCAAAGTCTCATGCAGGGGGTGGGAGATGTTGTTCATGATTAATGTCAGCTTGGTTAATATCCTTATATTTTTGGTCCCTATTCCCCCTGTCCATACTGCCTATGAAGAGATCAATTCTGCAGTGTAAGATGTGTGGGACAGAAACTACAGTCCTCATTATGTGCAAAAATCGCATACAATATTGAGTCAGAGATAATATGAGACTTCAGCAGTCTGAGATTCATACTAAAAAGAATAACTTTGACTAACTTGACTCAAACTGCAGAAACATCATTGTAGCTTCACCTGAACATTAGAAGGCATTCTTACACAAAAGAATACTGCATTAATTGTTTTCTCCAGCAGTTACACTGAAATGGTTTTAGGAGGGGATTTCTTCATGGCCAGTATGTACAAGAGGAATGATTACAATGATGAATACAAATTTCAGTACAAATATTAAGCCAGAATTATAACAAAAGAAGAACTGTGAAGCTATCCTTTAGCACTAAGAGCTACATAACATGCCAGAATATGTGTGAGTTCTTTGTACCTATGTGCCAGGTGCCTGTGTCAGTGTGCAGTAACAGCTGTCGTCCAGGAACTCGTAAAGTGCTGCAGAAAGGAAAACCCATCTGCTGTTATGACTGTATACCATGTCCTGAGGGAGAGATAAGCAATGTTACAGGTACTTTACTTATTTCTAATGTATATATACAACACCAAATACATGACTGCTAAAAGTCCTTTTTGATTTATTTATTTCAGATTCCCCTGATTGTTTCCCTTGCCTCAAGGAGTTCTGGCCTAATGCAGAGAGAGACACTTGTTTCCCCAAGCCTGTAGAGTTTCTTTCCTTTGACGAGGTCCTAGGAATCATCCTGGCTGCATTCTCTGTTGGTGGTGCCTGTCTTGCCATTATAACAGCGGCTGTGTTTTTTCATCACAGAACATCCCCGATTGTCAGGGCCAACAACTCTGAACTGAGCTTCCTGCTGCTTTTCTCCCAGACTCTGTGTTTCTTATGTTCATTAACTTTCATTGGAGCACCCTCTGAGTGGTCCTGCATGCTGCGCCACACAGCGTTTGGGATCACCTTTGTCCTCTGCATCTCTTGCGTTCTCGGAAAAACTATAGTAGTGTTAATGGCCTTCAAAGCCACACTCCCAGGTAGTAATGTTATGAAATGGTTTGGTCCTCCACAGCAAAGAATGACTGTAGTGTCTTTCACATTCATTCAAGTTTTAATATGTATTATTTGGTTGGTAGTCAGTCCCCCTTTTCCAATGAAAAACCTAACTGTATACAAGGAGAGAATCATCCTGGAGTGTGCATTAGGTTCAGCTATTGGGTTCTGGGCTGTACTCGGGTACATAGGCCTACTTGCTGCCTTTTGCTTAGTGTTAGCTGTCCTAGCCCGGAAACTACCTGATAATTTTAATGAAGCCAAGCTTATCACATTCAGCATGCTGATATTCTGTGCAGTCTGGATCACCTTTATCCCAGCGTATGTCAGCTCTCCTGGGAAATTTACAGTGGCTGTAGAGATATTTGCCATTCTGGCCTCTAGTTTTGGACTAATACTGTGTATATTTGCTCCAAAGTGTTTCATCATATTGTTTAAACCAGAGAAGAACACAAAGAAACATTTAATGAACAAAAATTAATCCAAAGACATCTGAGGTTTGAAATTATTTAAGATGGCAATAGAGCTTATGCTGTGCACATTCAACACTGCCTTTATCTAGCTGATTAGGTATATACATATTATTTACAAATGACATACATTGTATATTTTCTAAACTTTGAATGTCTTTTTAATATGTTATAATATTATTTTACAAATAATGTTTCATTATGTTCTAAATAAAGTCAAAATTCTTGACAGAAGTACTGACTTCTGTCATGACATTCTAATAAAACCATTGCTATTTGAAGAATCATTTTTCTATAGAAATTTTAAAATAAGTTTGTTAAAACTGCAAGAGTGGGCTATGTTATGGCATATTACATAGAGTATAACAAAAAGAAAAGCAGCTTATATTGCCATGAATGTTTTGCAACAATGTTTGCAAACTCTTGTGCTGCCATGTCACCAGAATACATTTTCATAAATGAACTACAGCAACTGCAAAACACTGGAGGATGTCAGGTTCAACTGTTCAACTTTGCAACAACAAAACTTGTGTAATTCCTGTCATGCCCTCTGCCTCCTCCTTGCCAGGAATCTCTCTCTGTCTGTCTGTCTGTCTGTCTGTCTGTCTGTCTGTCTGCGTGTGCTTGATTACAAGAGTGGGATCTGGTATGTAGGTGCCAAGTGGCCAGGTGCTAATTATCCTCAATCAACTGCTCTTTATATACCAGGCTTCAAGTTCACCACACCACCAGATCAAACTCTCAGACACTCAGTTAGTCTCATTAAAGCACATGTCTTTTAAGTGAGTGAATAAGGTCAAGAGGACATCATTAATGTCTGCAGTTAATTGACTGGATGATTTACTTGATTCCTTTTCCAATGTTCTTACTTTGTTATGTCACAGATAAGTGAGATACTATCAGTTCAACTGCATATTTGCCCTGAAAGTGAGCATACATGTGGATAAAGGCCACTCGCACAGCACAAATGGTAATAATGATGAAATCGGCCTGACTGAGGTTTTCATGTTTGTTGCATGTGACTGTCTACACCCCACCCCAACCTAAATATAGGAGCTGGTAAAGACAGGGACTGCAGTACATGGGAAATTGGCCATCCAATTTCAGAGAAAAATGCAGAAAAATAGCTATCCCAATGAAACTGGTCTGTCTTCATCATAAAGCAGCCCTGGGTTTCCTTTGAGCATAACATTTATCTTAACATTTTCCTCTTTTTGTTAGACGCGATGAACTAGTTGATGACAGAGCATCTGAACTTTAAAAGAAAATTTTACAATTTTGTTATAGCAGTATTTTACTGGAAATTATTTTAATTTATTCAATTCTGATTTATTTAGAATGTAAACAAACATTGCATCATCATCGACAAGATATGCATTTGTTAGGCTTAACTGTAATAGGGAAAAAAAGTTAAAGACCATTGGATAAGGGCATCCTCATGCTGGTGTACAGAAAGATGACGTACAACAGAAGGAGGGAAGATTTTCTCTGAAAATCTATAAACATGAAAACACAAGCTGACACACAGACACTTGAGGGATGGAGATCTCAGCTCTCTTTATTGGCCTGATCTTGTCTCTTGGTTTGTGTGAGCTGAACTCAGCTCTTGCCTTGAACAAATCTGATAATGATCTAAAACAAGGGGCTGGGTTTACAGAGGATAGAACTGTTGCTGGGTTCAGCACTGAGGCCTCATCAGTGAAATGTAAGCTCCAGGGTACCGCTCTTCAACCTGCATTCTCAATGGATGGTGACTACGTTATTGGGGGTGTTTTCTCCATACACAACTACATGCACACAGTGAAGCACAACTACACCACCATGCCTGAGCCACTTAAGTGTGCAGGGAGGTTAGTAAGAGGGAGAAAGAGGTGGATAAGAGGATTTTACACTGTGTGGGGATATAAATGTTTTGATTTGTATGATGAGCTTACAATTGTGTTGCAAAGCTTTTGTCTAGAATTTAAAACTAAAACATTGTACATATGTCAAATCAGTATACAGCCTTTTTAAATGATGGGTATTATATTAAAAAAAGAGAGAATACAGTGTGACTATTTGAAAAGTTAGCACTTTATGTTTCTTAACTGAAAATGTAGGTATGTAGGTAACAGATTTAGTTGACTCTTGAATATGTGAATTATTAATTCTGGACTGATATCTAATCCTGCCTTTTGGATTGTGTGCAACTATGATGTATGTTTGGTTCGCAGATACAGACAGCACTGCAGCTATCAGTTATTTTCCATATCTGTGGATTGCAGTTCTCATTTATTGTGTGTTTTCGCTTAAAATTGTGAATTGTCCTTATCATGTGTAAATTTAAACAGTGACATGAGTGTCTGTGTGCAGCATTGACTCCCGTGAAGTGCGCTTCTCACGTGCAATGATCTTTGCCATTGAGGAGATCAACAACAGCACAAAGCTGCTGCCGGGCATCAAACTCGGTTATCAGATCCACGACTCATGCGCATCAGTGTCCCTTGCTGTGCATGTGGCATTTCAGCTTTCAAATGGACTGGACCCAGTGTTTTACACTGGCGACAACTGCTCTCAATCTGGTATGGTGATGGCTATTGTCGCTGAGTCTGGGTCCACGCCATCCATCAGCATATCACGCATCATCGGGTCCTTTAACATTCCCCAAGTAAATATTTAGAATTTCTGGGAAACTATGCGTTTTAATATGAAGCAATTTCAATGTGTTGTCTGTCCCATTAATGAATAATAGTGTTGTTTTCCTTCAGGTGAGCCACTTTGCCACTTGTGCATGTCTGTCCGATAAGCAGCAGTTCCCAACTTTCTTCAGAACAATCCCTAGTGACCAGTTCCAGGCTGATGCACTGGCCAAGCTTGTAAAACACTTTGGCTGGACTTGGATAGGTGCTGTCCATTCAGATTCAGACTATGGCAATAATGGCATGGCATCTTTCTTAAACGCAGCACAGAAGTTGGGGATCTGCATCGAATACTCTGTATCTTTCTATCGGACCCACCCACGTAACAGGATCCAGAGAGTGGCTGATGTTATCCGCAGGTTTCTACATCATTGATAGTGCTTTTGTTCCCTGTGTTAACACTGACCCTCTGTACACAAAACTATTAACAATGTTTAGTTTAATATAAGATAAAGTTTATTTTATTATATTTGTGGCAAATTAGCAATTTATCATTTTTAATGTTTATCTCTTCCATATTGCTGATACTGTAATAAAATAGAAGTCCTATACTGTACATCGCACACACCAAAATCATGTTTCTTGTGCTAATTATTTTAACTCTTGCACTCTTATACTAACACTGTATTGTCTCTCCAGGTCAACAGCTATGGTTGTTGTGGCATTTACAGCCTCTGGAGACATGGGTATTCTGCTGGAGGAGCTGTCACAAGAGCCTTCTCCACCTCGCCAGTGGATAGGCAGTGAGGCCTGGGTAACTGACCCAAACATGCTGAGGTTCAGCTTCTGTACTGGAGCCATCGGATTTGGCATTCAGCGATCTGTCATCCCAGGTCTGAGAGAATTCCTGCTGGATCTCCCTCCCTCTAAAGTGGCTGCCTCTCCACTGCTTACTGAGTTCTGGGAGGATGCATTCAACTGCAGGCTGGGAAAAAGTGAGAAAGTTGTGCTTCTTTTAAACATAGTTGACATTCACAGGTCATTGTGGGTGTGTTTGTTGATACTGTTGAATAGTTAGCATTAAAAATCAAAAATAATTTTACTTGATGACCTTTCAGGTGAAGTTTTGTCCCGCGGTCGTCTCACAATACTCACACTGAAGCCCTGGACACAAGCACACAGAATATAGACAGTCTCCAGGCCACCAAGCTAAATAAAAGTGTAAAATATAATTACAAGCATTTATCAGTAACAGTAGCCTCTATGTAGGTCTAATTAGGTAATTGTATTGTCAGTGATTTGAGATAATAAAAATTATAATTACAGTATAAATTCAGTTGGTGATTAATGGAAAGTTGTGGACTTCTTTGCATTTTATAAATGGGATGTTCGGATGGAAAACCCTACATAAATGTCAAAAGAAAAAAAATTCGAACTGGCAAGATTAAAAGATAACAGATAATGGGATGTTTAAATAAACAGTACTTGTGTGTTTTAAAAATAAATTAGATTTATAATTTTCTACAATAAATTCAATGCAATATAAAAATTATGGCTAAAGAAACACCTGCCTATGTTTCTGTGTCTTTCAGGTGCAGCCACAGATGAGAGTGTGTGTGATGGATCTGAAGACATACGGACTCTCCAGAGCCCATACACTGACACATCTCAACTTCGAATCACTAACATGGTGTACAAGGCTGTTTATGCAATAGCACATGCCATTCATAATGCAGTGTGTCAGGATGCAAATTCTACAACTCAGTGTGACAAAATCAACAGGATAGAGTCAAAACAGGTTAGCTGAAATAAATAACGGGACATCCCCAATGCTTTTTTCACAAATATTCATTTGATTTCACATTTTCCTCTCTCTCCCTGACTTTACGTCATCCTCACAGGTTCTTACTCAGCTAAAGAAAGTAAATTTTTCCCAAAATGGTTATGATGTGTCATTTGATGCCAATGGGGATCCTGTGGCCACATACGAACTAGTGAACTGGCAAAAAAGTGAGAGTGGCGGCGTTGATTTGGTGACAGTAGGGTACTATGATGAATCACTGCCAGTGGGCCAGGAGTTCCGTATCAACAAGAACCTCACCTGGATGGAGGGTGGTACACAAGTAAGGAGCCAAAAGCAATAATATAACATATTCTGGACTATATGGGTAATGGGACAGACACAACAAACAGTGTTCATTTGTGTCATGATGGTTTTGAAGAGTCTGTGGTAGCACTCCTTCTTCTTGCACTGTGTGTGTAGAAGTCGGTTGCTCAAGGAGCTGCTTAATGCCCCCACAGTCTCATGTTGATGGTGAAACTGTGGGGGATAACATCCTCTTCTCATCCCACCTCCTCTATGGAGTCTAGCAGCAGTCCAGGAAACTCTTCATCAGTTTGAGTTTTTTTTGTTCCCTCTCCATGCGTCTGCCTCCCCAGCAGACTACTGTGTAGAGGTGATCTCAAAGGGTATGATGTGTGTTTGTGATTTTGGTACCTGTTGCCCCTGTCCATACTGCCTGAAAAAGATCAATTTATAATACTATCCCAGTCTAAGAGATGTGGGACAAAATCTAGAGCAGTGTAGCATTTAGGAGGATCCATTGGCACAACTGGAATATAATATGCATAACTATGTTTATATTAGTGTAAAATTACCTCAAAATAAGAACCTTTATGATTTTATTTCTTTAGGATGAGCCTTTAATATTTACAGATGCCACAGGCCGCTTTCCAAGGAGGCCACCATGCTGAACCGCCAGAATGGACAAACACTGGCTGTAGATGCAGCCGTTTGCATTTTATGAGCATTTTGCAGCAACGATAGATTCTCCTTTGAGCTTAGAAGGGGATGCCACTAAATCCTACACACTGGACCTGAAAGTCAGACCTGAGAAAATGTGAACCTATCCTTTAATCCTAAATTTGGCATAGTAGACGTGAAAATGTGTGAGTTTGTACCTGTGTCCAGGTGCCTGTATCAGTGTGCAGTAACAGCTGTCCTCCAGGAACTCGTAAAGTGCTGCAGAAAGGAAAACCCATTTGCTGTTATGACTGTATACCGTGTCCTGAGGGAGAGATTAGCAATACTACAGGTAATTAATTTGTTCTTATGTATATCTATAACATCATATATATAACTGCTAAAAGTCCTTTTTGATGTATTTATTTCAGATTCTCCTGATTGTTTCCCTTGCCCCAAGGAGTTCTGGCCTAACGCAGAGAGAGACACTTGTTTCCCCAAGCCTGTAGAGTTTCTTTCCTTTGACGAGGTCCTAGGAATCATCCTGGCTGCATTCTCTGTTGGTGGTGCCTGTCTTGCCATTATAACAGCGGCTGTGTTCTTTCGTCACAGAACATCCCCGATTGTCAGGGCCAACAACTCTGAACTGAGCTTCCTGCTGCTCTTCTCCCTGACTCTGTGTTTCTTATGTTCATTAACTTTCATTGGAGCACCCTCTGAGTGGTCCTGCATGCTTCGCCACACAGCGTTTGGGATCACCTTTGTCCTCTGCATCTCTTGTGTTCTTGGAAAAACTATAGTAGTGTTAATGGCCTTCAAAGCCACACTCCCAGGTAGTAATGTTATGAAATGGTTTGGTCCTCCACAGCAAAGAATGACTGTAGTGTCTTTCACATTCATTCAAGTTTTAATATGTACTATTTGGTTGGTTGTTAGTCCCCCTTTTCCAATGAAAAACCTAACTGTATACAAGGAGAGAATCATCCTGGAGTGTGCATTAGGTTCAGCTATTGGGTTCTGGGCTGTACTCGGGTACATAGGCCTACTTGCTGCCTTTTGCTTAGTGCTAGCTGTCCTAGCCCGGAAACTACCTGATAATTTTAATGAAGCCAAGCTTATCACATTCAGCATGCTGATATTCTGTGCAGTCTGGATCACCTTTATCCCAGCGTATGTCAGCTCTCCTGGGAAATTTACAGTGGCTGTAGAGATATTTGCCATTCTGGCCTCTAGTTTTGGACTAATACTGTGTATATTTGCTCCGAAGTGTTTCATCATATTGTTTAAGCCAGAGAAAAATACCAAGAAACATCTAATGAACAAAAATGAATCCTAAAACATCTAGTTTGAAAATAGTTCATTTATAACATTAAATATAGAACCTATGCTATGCACATCCAATACAGACATCTAGCTGAAGTTTTTATATATTATACATTTTCTACATTTCAATGTAACTATAAAGGATACACTATAAAACTATGAACTATGTCATTTTAATATGTTATAGTATTATTTTACAAATAATGTTTCAACATGTCATAAAGTTAAAATTCTAAACACAAATACCAAGTTCTGTCTTTTTTTCATTCTGATAAAGTCATTGCTATTTAAAGAATATTTTTGTTTGATTAAAAAACACTTTAAATTGTGAAAATGCAAGTTTGACACAGAAAGATTTATGTTATGACATATTGGCTTCAACTCACTGCCTGGTTGTACATTCAACTACTCAGAAGGGGTGTGCATCTCTCCTATCTAAGTCTCTCCTATCTAAGTCAATACATGGGCTACCATATGATTAAGGGATACTGTATTTCAGTATGGAACAGTTTGGTTTGATTTTGATGCAATCTCATACAGTTCTTAACCTCTGTCTAATGTAGACATTAATTCTAAATTAAAATAAGCCAGTTCTATAAAGGTTATATTGCTCTCGTTCAAATACATATATTTTATAAAATACCAGGGAATAACAAGTGTTTTTTTTTCCTTTATGGCATTGTACTTTTCTTTATTCTATTTAAATAAAATGGAAACAAATAATGCATCAAAGATGGGCATTTGTTAGGCTTAACTGTAATAGAAACAGTTAATCAAAGACCATTGGATAAGGGTATCCTACCTTTGATGTAAGCTGACGTACAACATAGGGAGGGAAGCTTTCATAAACTCTATATAAACATTTAAACACACATCCATATGCCAACATAGACACTTGAGGGATGGAGATCTCTGTTCTTTTAATTGGCTTGATGCTGTCTCTGGGTTTACGTGAGCTGAATTCAGCTCTTGATGGTCTGAAACAAGGGGCTGGGCTTACTGAGGATAGAACTGTTGCTGGGATCAGCAGTGAGTCCTCATCAGTGAAATGTAAGCTCCAGGGTACAGCTCGTCTACCTGCATTCTCAATGGATGGTGACTACGTTATTGGGGGTGTTTTCTCCATACACAACTACATGCAAACAGTGAAGCATAACTACACCATCATGCCTGAGCAACTAAAGTGCACAGGGAGGTTAGTAAGAGGGATACGTGGTTGGTAAGAGGATGTTAGACCGTGTGGGGTTGGAAATGTTTTGAAAGGAATGATGAGCTTAAATCATGTTGCCAAGCATTTGTGTAGTATTGAAAACTTAAAAAAACAGTAAATGGCCATATATAATTTTGGACTGATATCTAATCCTGTGTTTTGAATTTTTGGTGGATTGCAATTCTTAATTTATTGTGTGTTTTCTGTTAAAATTGTGAATTGTCCCTCTCGTGTTAATTTAACAGTAACATGAGTGTCTGTGTGCAGCATTGACTCCCGTGAATTGCGCTTCTCACGTGCAATGATCTTTGCCATCGAGGAGATTAACAACAGCACAGAGCTGCTGCCAGGAATTCAACTTGGTTATCAGATCCATGACTCGTGTGCCTCAGTGTCCCTGGCGATGCATGTGACGTTCCAGCTTTCAAATGGCCTGGACCCGGTGTTTTACACTGGTGACAACTGCTCTCAATCTGGTATGGTGATGGCTATTGTCGGTGAGTCTGGGTCCACGCCATCCATCAGCATGTCGCGCATCATTGGGTCCTTTAACATTCCTCAAGTAAATATTATGACTTTTATGCCAAACTATGGCCAGTGGTCTTTTTTTTTTTTTTTTTACTGTCCTGTTAAATAATAACACTTTTCCTTTAGGTGAGCCACTTTGCCACTTGTGCATGCCTGTCTAATAAGCAGCAGTACCCAAGTTTCTTCAGAACAATCCCTAGTGACCAGTTCCAGGCTGATGCGCTGGCCAAGCTGATAAAACACTTTGGCTGGACTTGGATAGGTGCTGTCCGGTCGGATTCAGATTATGGCAATAATGGCATGGCGTCTTTCCTGGAGGCAGCACAGAAGGAGGGGATCTGTGTGGAATACTCTGTATCTTTCCATCGAACCCACCCACGTAGCAGGATCCAGAGAGTGGCTGATGTTATCCGCAGGTTTCTACATCACTGACTTTGCTTTATTGTTCCCTGCACTGACACTGACCTTCTGCATACAAAACCACAAACATATATAGTCAAATATAAGCTAGAAAATATGACACTTTGAAAATCTATCTTTTTTTCATTATGTTTACCTTTCTCATATTTATTATTATTGATTTTATAAAAATAGAGCGTGAACAAATTCAACCCATTAAAGAAGTATTCCTTATGTTTGTTTGTGTTAGCCATCTTTGTACCTTTAAAACGTGAATTTAATTTTTACAGTAATATAATGCACTATCATGTCTCTTCAGGTCGACAGCTATAGTTGTTGTTGCATTTGTAGCCTCTGGAGACATGAAGATCCTGCTCAAGGAGATATTGCAAGAGTCTTTTCCACCTCGCCAGTGGATAGGCAGTGAATCCTGGGTAACCAACCCTGACATGCTGAAGTTCAGCTTCTGTGCTGGAGCCATTGGATTTGGCATTCAGCAATCTGTCATCCCAGGTCTGAGAGAATTCTTGCTCGATCTCTCTCCCTCTAAAGTGGCTGCCTCTCCAGTGCTTACTGAGTTCTGGGAGGGTGCATTCAACTGCAGGCTGGGAAAAAGTAAGAACAGTGCACAAGAAGAGTTTTATCATAGTTTACATTAACAGTTGCATCCTTGTGGTTGTGTTGTTTTTTTTCATTGTCTGTTTGACAGATGGCTGCTTTAAGATTAACCCCAGTTTACTGCTGAGAAGGAAATTTATTGATCTTAAAGAAAGACTCACTCAAATAATCTTTCAGTTCAAATTTAGGCCCTTGCTGCCTTTGAAAAGATTTTATATGAACTTGGCTGAAGTGGTTTTACAATAACAACACAAGTCTATCCTAACACAATCACACAGCCTTCATACAGTTTCCTTTATATAGTATATGTTTAATTAGGCTATTATACTGACAGTGATTTATTATCAACATATTAAAATAAGTCAAGTCAGTTGGGCCTGACACAAACTAAAACAGCTGGTTCATTTAAATAAATGATGGCATGTAAGCTTTTTTCAATAAATTCAAACATTATAGATACACAAGTTTCTGCATGGTATGTATTCAGGGTTAAATAAATAAACAGAAAGCAAAAAGAGAAAAATAAAAAAATGCAAAAGAATCATAATGTAATATCATTGTGTATTGTTAGGTGCAGTCATAGACGTGAGTGTGTGTGATGGAACTGAAGACATACAGACGCTCCAGAGCCAGTACACTGACACATCTCAACTCCGAATCACTAACATGGTGTATAAGGCTGTTTATGCAATAGCACATGCCATTCATAATGCAGTGTGTCAGGACACAAATTCTACAATTCAGTGTGATAAATTCACCAGGATAGAAGCAAAACAGGTCAGTGAAAATGAAAAAGAGAACAACCCCAATGCAGATTTTTTGCTAAAGTGTACCCTTTTATGAAATTAAATGTTAATTTGAGTTCACATTTTCCTCTCTCTCTCTCTCACTGACATTATTTAATCCTCACAGGTTCTTCATCAGCTGAAGAAAGTAAATTTTTCACAAAATGGTTATGATGTGTCCTTTGATGCCAACGGGGATCCTGTGGCCACATATGAGCTGGTGAACTGGCAAAAAAGTGAGAGTGGCAGCATTGAGATGGTGACCGTAGGGTACTATGATGCATCACTGCCAGTGGGCCAGGAGTTCCGTATAAACAGGAACCTCACCTGGATGGAGGGTGGTACACAAGTAAGACACACAACACAAAAGCCTCATTTTAGCTTCAAGTGAACTTGAGAACACATTATGAGCACTCCTTTAGTTACATTGAATCAGCTTTAGGAAGAGATTTCTTCACAGCCAGTATAAACAAGAGGAATGGTTACAGGGGCCAAACATTTTAATACACGTATGTGAGTATTGTCTTAAGACAGACATGAAAAAATATGAACCTATCCTTTAATCCTAGGATATGCATAGCACACTTGAATATGTGTGAGTTTGTACCTATGTCCCAGGTGCCCGTATCAGTGTGCAGTGACAGCTGTTCTCCAGGAACTCGTAAAGTGTTGCAGAAAGGAAAACCCATCTGCTGTTATGACTGTATACCGTGTCCTGAGGGAGAGATTAGCAATACTACAGGTAATTTACTTTTTTCTGAAGCACAACTACAACACCAAATACATGACTGCTAAAAGGCTTTTTCATTTATTTATTTCAGATTCTCCTGATTGTTTCCCTTGCCCCAAGGAGTTCTGGCCTAATGCAGAGAGAGACACTTGTTTCCCCAAGCCTGTAGAGTTTCTTTCCTTTGACGAGGTCCTAGGAATCATCCTGGCTGCATTCTCTGTTGGTGGTGCCTGTCTTGCCATTATAACAGCGGCTGTGTTCTTTCGTCACAGAACATCCCCGATTGTCAGGGCCAACAACTCTGAACTGAGCTTCCTGCTGCTCTTCTCCCTGACTCTGTGTTTCTTATGTTCCTTAACTTTCATTGGAGCACCCTCTGAGTGGTCCTGCATGCTGCGCCACACAGCGTTTGGGATCACCTTTGTCCTCTGCATCTCTTGTGTTCTGGGAAAAACTATAGTAGTGTTAATGGCCTTCAAAGCCACACTCCCAGGTAGTAATGCTATGAAATGGTTTGGTCCTCCACAGCAAAGAATGACTGTAGTGTCTTTCACCTTCATTCAAGTTTTAATATGTACCATTTGGTTGGTTGTCAGTCCCCCTTTTCCAATAAAAAACCTAACCATATACAAGGAGAGAATCATCCTGGAGTGTGCATTAGGTTCAGCTATTGGGTTCTGGGCTGTACTCGGGTACATAGGCCTTCTGGCTGTGTTTTGCTTTGTGTTAGCTGTCCTAGCCCGGAAACTACCTGATAATTTTAATGAAGCCAAGCTTATCACATTCAGCATGCTGATATTCTGTGCAGTCTGGATCACCTTTATCCCAGCGTATGTCAGCTCTCCTGGGAAATTTACAGTGGCTGTAGAGATATTTGCCATATTGGCCTCTAGTTTTGGACTAATATTGTGTATATTTGCTCCGAAGTGTTTCATCATATTGTTTAAGCCAGAGAAAAATACCAAGAAACATCTAATGAACAAAAATCAGTCCAAAGACATCTGAGGTTTGGAAATAGTTTTAATGGCAACATATACTACAGAGCTCATGTTGTGCACATTCTATGTAGTCTCCATCTAATGTATTTAAATATATACATCATCCATTTTTTTTTTACGTTACTTATTTTTTTATTTTAACATCATTGATGTTTAAGAATATTTTTCCATCATGTGATGGATATAAATTGAATAAATAAAGTCACACTTCATCACAAAAGTGCTTGGTTTCCAGGGGTATTCATTTCAAGCAGGTTAGTAAACCCTTTCAAGAATCTTTGAATAATGCAATTTCACTAAAATACAGCACATAGTATTTGAAATCACTATCTGTTGAAAACTGGAAAAAGATATCACTTACAATGGTCAATTTGTATAAACCTAAAATCCACAAGACTGGAGGGGTCCCCACACAGGTCTTATACAAAAGAAACTGCTCCTCTTGACCGCTAGCCAGTGACAATGAAGAACGAAATTCAATTCCAAGGGTGGAGAGTCACAGAGGGTCCAGAGTCACATTAGGTAGCAGGAAACAAAGATAAGATGTTCCTTTATTGAGCCCTCATAGGATAAATTCAACTTAGGGAAAAAAAAAAGGAAATCTAATAAAATAAAAACAAAATATAACAAAAAACATAATAGAAATCTTGAATATCTAAAATATATACACTGTATACAATAAAGTTGAATATGGTCCAGATGGATAACTGGAATAGATAACCGTACATGTGCAACAGGGTATTGTGCAATACAAAAGATAAAACAACAGTTGTGCATAGCAGGTTAATGGTTAACAGTTCAGTCAGTGAAGGTGGGGGGTACTGGGTGCTGGGGTGTTGTGGAGTCTGATGGCTAATGGCAAAAATGATCCTCTGAAGCGCTTTGAGGCACGGGGCTGGATCAGTGTTCCGAACTGAAGCGAAGTCAGAGGTGCAGATGAACAGAAATGGTCAGAGGTACAGGTCCTTAGTGTGTGCCAGTGCAGCTCATCACCATGTCTGACAAGCAGCTGTGCAGCCTGACATACTGTGGTCTGTCGGTGAGGTAGTCAGAGTGTGAGTGGGGATACCTGAAGCGGTGGAGGGGGGTTTGTCATGAGTTGTCGAGTCAAACCTGTTGAAAAACTTGTTTAACTCGTTGGCACGTCCCTTTGACAGGCAGGGAGGACAATAGATAATAGACAATGGACAATTTCTACCTCCATTTGCACATCCATTTGCACTGTTTTACTTCCATTTGCACTCCACTCCATTTGCACTGTTTACTGTAGCTACTGTTAATTTAATATATATATATATATATATATATATATATATAATATTTTATATTTTATTTTATTTTTTATTTTATTCTTAAGGTTAGAGTTTTTAATTTTAGTTTAATGTATGTTTATGTATGTAATGTATGTTTTGTATTTTGTATGCTACTGGATACTTGAATTTCCCTCTGGAAAAATAAAGAATCTATCTATCTATCTATCTATCTATCTATCTATCTATCTATCTTGTCACCTCCATTGACATCTTCTTTTTGTTCAATAGGGCTTTGATGTCCCTGTTGATCCAGGGCTCCTTGTTGGGGAAGCAGCGATTTCTGTTGTTGGGGATAATGCTTTCCTTACAGAACCTAACAACACGCCTGTAAGTAGGCATAAGCTCTATCAGGCAGTGGTCAGATTTGCCAGGGTGGGAGGTAGGGCAGTAGTTCTGTAAGTCTTCTTTATATTTGTATACAGCAGATCCCATGTCTTATCCCCTCTGGTGGTGCAGGTCACGTACTTGATTAAGTTGACAGGGGTCCTTGAGATTTTAGTGTCAGCACAAATATTATTATGAGTGCGCTGGGATGCCGTGTCTGCAGATGGAGGAATGTAAACAGTGCCAGAAATGGCTGAAAACTTCCAGAGCAGATAGTTTGTCCTCAACCTGATGGCCAGCAGTTAAATATCAGGTGTGCAGATTGTTGCCTTCGTAATAACATGTCCTGGATTACACCATTTGGAGTTAACAAAGACAGTAAGCCGCCTTCCCGACTTCATACCACTGTAACCCCAAACTAGCGTGCAGCCGGCTAGTTCCACTGTACAGTCTGGTATATTCCCATTCAGCAATGTCTCAGTCAGGCATAACATGATCAGGCTTGTCAGTGAGCATACATTCCCAATGACAACAAGGCTTGTATCTCCACTGCTTCTCTGTCTTCTTGTTCCTCACCTTCATCTCCTTAACTCCACCGTGATCTCTTTCGGACATGCAACATGTAGATCCCGATACTGAAGGGAAGCAAAGTAACTTAACGTTATATACAGAACCTTGTCATCCCCCTCACCGATTTACATCATTGTTTGTTTAATCTTTTACACCACCAATTTCTGCAGGTGTAGAGGCTTGACACAGGACCTAATACACATTTGCCATTTATTAATGGATTGAATGCTAATGATCAACACCATCCAGCCTCTATGACTGGCAGAGAAGCTTTCTGTGATGCAGGTGGATCAGGACCCTGTGGCCTTGATCACTGACTACCTCACCAACAGACCACAATATTTCAGGCTGCACAGCTGCTTTTTAGACGTGGTGAACAGCAGCACTGGCACCCCCCAAGGAACTGTACTGTCACGGTTCCTGTTCACTCTCTACACCTCTGATTTCTGTTCCAACTCCGGAGGGTGCCACATACAGAAGTTCTCGGATGACTCCTTCATTGTCGGCCGTATCACGGATGTTCCACCAGTCTGTAGTGGCTGGAGAGGAGGCGTCGGGACTAGGGGTGCCATCAAGCTGAACAAGCTGGTAAGGAAGGCCAGCTCGGTGGTGGGGATGGAGCTGGACAGTGTAGAGGCTGTGACTGAGAAGAGGATGAGAGGGAAGCTGAAAGCCATCATGGACAACCCCTCTCATCCTCTCTACACTGAGCTGAGGCAGCTCAGGAGCACTTTCAGTCACAGACCGACCCAGCCCCGAGACTCAAAGCGGTTTGGAGGCTTATTTGTACCATCAGCCATCAGACTACAACGCCACAGCACCTCCAACTCCTGGTGACTAAGACTGGTTTTAACTTCAACCAAACTCTGGCACAAACTATTTATCTTTAATCTTTCGTTTGCACATGTACAGTTTAGTTTAGTTTTTCAAAGGAAATAACAAATTTTTTGCACATCATTTTACTGCATATTGCATATAGTGTATATATTTTTCATTTATAGTCTTATATTTTGTTAATATTTAGTGGTGGGATTCGATTAAAAAAAATAATCTAATTAATCAGAGGCTTTGTAATTAATGAATCTCAATTAATCGCATATATGACACGAGAAGCAACATTATTCAATTTAAATGGATTTTGGTATATGACTGAATCAATGAATAGACACATAAATAAGCGCAAGCAACAAAATCGTGTTTTTTTTTCATCACTGAGTGTTAACATAAAGTGCAATATGAATAAAGAATATTATGATCGCATTGTTCACAAGGCACAAACTTAAATTCAAGTTAGCTATATTCAAGCTTTTTCAGGACTTTTTGTAAACTTTCTATGCCTTAAACACATTTGTTTTTGTTTATTAAAATAAAAAACAGCACTTAGTACAGTACATTCCAGAAAAGTGGAAACTCTGAATCCCTGTCATCTTGTCGAGTGTGGATTGGCGACACTGCCTGCTTGAACTAGGAGTGTTGTCTGTGCTAGCTGCAACATGTTTGGCATTGAGGTGGTAGCGGAGGCTGGAAGTGCTCTGGTGATAGGCAAATTCTTTCTTGCACAATTTGCACACAACTGTGCTTTTATCCAGGTTTCCACCCGGTAGTTTTTTAAAACTAAAATTTCCGCCCACTGAACCCAGCAACGACTTCTAATCGGTTTCAATTTCTCGTGTTGTGTCCTGTGCATCAGTATTACGGGTTTGTGCAACGAGCAACGTTCCGCGCTGTTTGGAATGCAAAAATAAATTGCGATTAAATGCGTTATTTCTTTTGTCGCTTTATTTTTTAATTAATTAATCGTAATTAACGCGATAAAGTCCCAGCCCTATTAATATTATTATTTTGTGATTCTTATTGTACTTGTACGCTCTGTAATCTTTGCACTGCATTCCCCTATGCTTCTGTGTCTGACTTGAAGTTCCCCTATGGGGATCAATAAAGGTACATATTATCTTATTTTATCTAATCTGATATTAAATTAGATTAGTTGCATTGACTTCAGTGAGGGTCCACTTCCTACATGCTTTTGTTCAGGTTTCAAACGGATCAAGCACATCCTGTTTTTTGTTTGGTTTGAAACAAACACACAGCTCAGTGACTGAATAATCTACTTTATTTTAAAGAGAAAGCCATTCAGATTTTGGGACGGTGCACTTTGCAGACCAACTAAAACAACAATGCACAGCTGTGACAAGGCTAGAAGCATTTATGCCACTTAATAATGTTCACAGTCGCTTTACAATATAATGTCCAGTAGGTGGTAGCAGTATACCAAGCCATTGTCTATGAGTTGCAAAATAATAAAAAAAATAAAAATAATAATTAACTACAGTAGGATTTGTTTTACAAATATTACCAAAATACAAATATTTACTATTTCCTAATACTGTTTAATATTTCCTCTTCATGTTATTGTTTGGTTGTGCCATACTACGTGTTTCTCCATAATTTATATACTTTATTTATATAGACTTTCTTTTTCTTTTAGCATACTAATCTATAAAAAGAGATCAACATCTGCTATTTATCTGATTAAAGTTATACAAATAAAATGAAAAGGTGGATACAGTAGTAGTGAATATGGTAGTTCATGCGAGCCACATCTTGCCCCCACTGGTGCCACTGGTTTTCATCATGATTGGCTGATCCTGCAATGACTCATATGACCTACAAAATGACGCAAGCATCACAGTTTTTATATAGTCTACATTATCCTTTCAGAGACTCTGTTGGAGAACCATCGTCTCCAGCACACACACTGTCTTTATGGGGTCTGTATGGACACTGCATTCAAGCCTTGTTGGGGCATCACCCTGGCTGCTTCTTGGGGCATTGTTTATCTTTCTCTTTCCAGTGTTCTCTTATGTTCCACAAAGAGCGAAGGAAAGGAAAGAGCTAAGTTTAGAGAGAGGTGTGGTGAAAGAAGAAGAGATTATAACAGAGAGACTGAGTGATTTGTGGATAGAGGGAGTGAGTGGTGTTGCTTCTAACTTAGCTCAATGTGTGAAACTAACAGACAGTGAGCCTCTGGCCCTGCAGTTTGGAGGGGATGTTGTGATTGGAGGATTTTTCCCTCTTCATTATGTGGCCCCTAAACCACAGCACAGTTACCGCAGTAAACCTCAGCTCACTCCTTGCAGTGGGTGAGAATACTCCCACAAAATTTCACTCTTTTACACATATAAGTAACTGAAATAATTTCTTCTTGCTGTGATTTGATGGCATTGCTTTTAAACTGTTTACATGTTCTGATATAGATTGTGCTGTGATACTGTGTTTTTTGCCTCATGATAAATTACACACACTGCATACAATTCTATTTAATTTCTGCAGCTTTGACCACAGAGCCTTCCGCTGGATGATGACCATGGTGTTTGCAGTGGAGGAAATTAACCGTAATTCAAGCCTATTACCAGGTGTTAAACTAGGCTACCGGTTATTGGACAGCTGTGACCATGTCCACACCAGCATGCAAGCTCTTTTCTCTTTAGTCACTCACTCCACAGCAGTGGTGAGTGAGGTGACACAAATGGAAGAAACTGAAAAAGAATTAAGAGATACTAAAATGGAGGAAGTAAAGATAGAAAACACAACAAAGGATATGATGCTGACCACAGTCAGAAAGAAAGATGCTGAAATTAGTACTGCAATGCCTCACAGTTTTGAAAGAAATGGGAATTATATTAAGGAAAATGTAACAGAGGAGAGAATGGATAGGAGTACACAATCTGAAACTTTGCCCTCATGTCTGTCTGATTCTCCTGTGCCTGCTGTGATCGGTCTTGCATCTTCTTCCCCTACAAGAGCTGTAGCTCAGACGCTTGGCCCTTTCAACCTCCCACTGGTAAGAAAGGGATGAAAAGACAGAATCATGCACAGTATTCATTGTTTTATACGCTGTTCTTCCACTCACTCATCACACAACAATGTTCTGGTTTGGGCTTCTATCATATCTCATTAAAGATGAATTTAACTTATCTCCCTATAGGTGAGTTATTTTGCCACTTGTACGTGCCTTACTGACAAGCGTATGTACCCGTCATTCTTGCGGACGGTGCCGAGTGATCTCTTTCAAGTTAGAGGTCTTGTTCAGCTGGTCACCTTCTTAGGCTGGTTCTGGGTGGGCACAATAGGAACCACGGTGAGATCAATTCTTCTTTTACACTATCATTAGTCAGTTAAAGACACAAACATGGTATAAAAAACTTTCTCTATACATTTCAGGATGACTACAGTCACTATGGCATCCAAGCATTCTCTAATCAGTTTAAACAACAAGGTGGGTGTCTGGCATTTCATCTGACTATCCCCAAATCACCCACAGCGGCTGAAATACAAGAAATGGCAGACAGGCTGCAGAGTTCAACTGCACAGGTAGTGGTGGTCTTTGCCACAGAGGGACAGCTGCTGGAACTACTCTTAGAGGTAAGCACTCTATGTCTCAGTTAATGTATGTGACTAGGTATAACAAGGAGAATAATCAGTATTTAGTAGTGATATGGTAATAAGGAATATCAAAGGAATGTTGGTGCTCGTGATCATCTGTTTTGCTATCATTCATTATCAGATTTCTTTATGCCTTTTTTTCCAGTTGGCTCAGAGAAATGTGACGGGGATCCAGTGGGTAGCTAGTGAAGCCTGGGTGACTGCTAGCGTGCTGACTTCACCCCACTTTCACCCTCTCTTAGAGGGCACACTAGGCTTCTCTTTCCCTGGAGTTAGTATTCCCGGCTTAAAACAGTTTTTGTTGAATGTCCGGCCTTCCCCCAAACCTGGGATGGAATTTGTCAACATGTTCTGGGAAGAGCTGTTTGGCTGTAGGCTTGAGTTTAGTTCAGACTCTCAAAACAATTCAACATACAGTACATTCAAGGCATCAGATGATGAAAAGCCTATATGCACTGGTTCAGAGGATCTGAGGTACACTGACAGCAGTTATACTGATGTAGCTCAGGTCAGAATATCCTATAACGTGTATAAAGCTGTATACGCAATCGCCCATGCTCTGCACACTTTATTGAACTGTGGTTCTGCAGGATATGAGGGACTGTGTGAGAAACATAAATCATTTACTACTAGTCAGGTAAGTTGAACAACTACAAAATGTTTAAATCAAATATATGAATGAATTATGTAATTATTAAATTTTTTTGAATCATTCTTTTTCCTGTTGTTCTTTTTGCTGTTTCTTCTTTCTTTCACACAGTTACTGCATCATCTGAAGATGGTAAATTTCACCAACCAGTTTGAAGAGAAAGTATATTTTGACTCCAACGGAGAGCCGGTCCCCCCTCTATGATATCATTAACTGGCAGAAGGACAACAAGGGTGACATCAGGTGGAATATTATACTTCAAAACAAAATCTTCAAGACACAAGAAAACAAACTGTCTCTTTAAGGAATCATGTCAATTTATGTTCATTGTAGCTATTTAATTTTTATCCAAGTTATGATAAAAACTGTGACACATTGTTTGGCCTGATTTCACAAATTTTATGTTGTGTTAGATTTGTCAAAGTGGGAAGCTATGATGGCTCAGCTCCAATGAAACAACAGCTGCAGATGGAGCAGAGCGCCATTGTATGGACAAAAGGACAGTCACAGGTGGGGCATATGTCTCCTAAACTAATTTCATATGTGTTTTCAAAATATTAAAGTTTTGTTCATAGAATACCTGGTCTACATGATTATTATTATTATTATTATTATGTTATTTTTCTTCTGTAAAAACCCATTGTTCCACCAAGCATCTAGTCTGCAGCAAAGCAAATATTGCTGTGTAATTTTACACCTTTTTGTTCAGGTGCCTGTATCTCAATGTAGCGCTCCATGCTCCCCTGGCAGCCGGCAGGCCAGACGTCCAGGAAAGCCCCACTGCTGCTTTGATTGTTTGCCCTGTGCAGATGGAGAGATAAGCAACCAGACTGGTAGCCCATGTTTTTTCATTCTTATATTATATTCATATATTTGTTTTAAGTTCTGTAAAAAGAAGGCCATTAAAATCACAGAAATGTTGTGTGGATGCAAACTGTTGCTGTGTAGAGTTTAAGATCGTGTGTGTTGACTGTATGTTTCCCCAAAGGTTCCACAGAGTGCACAAAATGTCCTGAGTACTACTGGTCAGACAAAGACAAGGTGAAATGTGTGGCTGGGGTTGAAGAATTCCTGTCTTTCTACGACACCATGGGCATCATCCTGGTTGCACTCACACTGCTGGGTGTCATCCTGACAACCGTCATCACTAGTGTCTTTCACCGTTTCCGCTCCACACCGATTGTCAAGGCCAACAACTCAGAAATAAGTTTCTTACTTCTCCTGTCACTCAAGCTCTGCTTCCTGTGTTCCCTGGTGTTCATTGGCCAGCCATCTGTGTGGACATGTAGGCTCCGCCAGGCGGCATTTGGGATCAGCTTTGTCCTCTGTCTGTCCTGCCTCCTTGTTAAGACCATTGTGGTTCTCTTGGCCTTCCGGGCTAGTGCACCTGGTTCCAGAGCTGTGAAGCTGTTTGGTCCCTCTCAACAGAGGACTTTAATCCTGTGCACCACAGCTCCTCAGGTGGGAGGGCTAAAGAAGCACCACTCATCTTAATCTCAATTTGTGACCATTTAAAGTTTTTAGTTTTAGTTTGTTTTACTTAATTACATATCTTCCCGTCTTGCTGTCAGGTTTGTCTCTGTGCTGGCTGGCTATTGGGCGCGCCTCCCTTCCCATTCAGGAACCCAACCTACCAAGCCTCAACTGGAAAAGTAAGAATGACAGTGTCCCACAGTGTCTTTTTTGACACTACCATTAGGAGTGAAAGTCAGAAATGTTCATATCCTACACATAGGGGCTTTAATGTTTATCATTGAGGTCAGAAAGGAACCAAAAAATAATTAAATAAAATTAGTTATTTTACAATCCCATGCAAGTAGTACTACAATAATTAATCTGTATTCATGTATTGTTGGACATAATTAGATTGTTGTGGAGTGTAAGGAACCATGGCCTCCTGGATTCTATCTGGTCCTGGGCTACATTGGCCTGTTGGCCTTCCTCTGCCTCCTCCTCGCGTTCCTCGGACGCAAACTACCTGATACATTCAATGAGGCCAAGCTCATCACCTTCAGCATGCTGATCTTTTGGGCCGTGTGGATTTCTTTCATCCCAGCTTATGTCAGCTCTCCTGGGAAGTTCACTGTGGCTGTGGAAGTATTTGCTATATTAGCCTCCACTTTTGGACTACTACTATGTATTTTTGTGCCTAAATGTTATATCATTTTACTGCGGCCTGAGAGAAACATTAAGAAAGGAATGACTGGGAAACATCCGAAATGAATGCACTTTTTAATTTGAAATTATGAGACATTTTTATAGTCAAAATTTTGAAAAAAATCTGCTGTGCTTATTTGAATGTGAAATTAAATAAAATGCCACATGAAACATGTTTCCATGTTTTGATTTTTTCTTTAAGTAAGAGATAAGATAAGACAGACTTTATTGATCCCGTAATCGGGAAATACAAGTAGAGATTAGACTGAAAGTTTTCCTCATTACTGTAAATTAACATGACTGCAGCGTGTGGATATGTTTTCCTTTCACTGTACAGTGTCCTATATAATAACTCTTTATTTGGTGAGAAGTTCAATTCCTTTACAGATGTTAAAATTTGCATTCCAAATGGTAAATAACGCATTATAAAACGGATAGTTCAGTTCCTTAATTATGATGGGCTCAGCTGTGTTCAAAGCCATTGTAAAATACATAAAATATATAGCAAGGGTCTTGTCAAAAAAGTCTGGCTTGATGTGCAGCTGCATATGGGACGCAGAACTAAAGAGGGCAACCGCCAGCTGAAACCTGAATCAATTATTATCCACCAGAACAGGAAGAAATATGCAATGCTGTCAGTCAACAAATGCACCAAAAATACAAACAAAGAAAGCCTATGGGGATTTATGTTTGACCAACCAGGGAACCTGCTGTGTCCTGTCGCCTCATTAGATAAATTCTTCTTGTTGCTGCTGACGAATCATCCAGCCTTATATTTTCATCCAAAGCATACAAATTACACCAATGATCCGTCTTAAGTTACAATTTAACTTTTGCTTGCATTCATGTCTTTATTTATAGCCTATGCTTAACTTTCTTTGGTTATGTTATCACTTGCCAGTGACCATATTTGTGGTTTCCCATATAATGTATTCCGTTTTGGGTACGTCCCTACTCCTTTGGTCAGTTTCGCAACTTGCAGGTTGACCTGAGTGGCCACTCATTCCCAGGTTTGACCTCTGCGTCTTGCAGGGATGTTTGTCTGTTTTCCATTGGTCAGTCTTGCCTCTTACAGACAAACTTGTGCAGTCCTTCTGCCTCTCAGGCTTGGCCTTTTCATCTTGTGGGATCTTGGACTGGTTGGTTATGTAAATCATTTTTAAATTTGAGACTTTCATGGCCTCTACCCAGTCATAAAAATGGTTGCTATGTTATTTTCATTCATAATAGTAGCACATTATTTATGTATATCATAAATAACATGTAGATTATAATATGTACTGTACAGTAGAAATACTGAAACTGTTTTGGCAATTTAGCTTGGTTGATGTGTCTATTGTGAATAGGCTCATAGAAGCATCATTAAATCTTTTGATAACAACAAAACTGTTGCTTTTCTTTGTGATTGGTTAATCATACAATGACTCATATGACCTACGAAATGAAGCAAACATGACAGTTTTTATATAGTGTACTTCATTATCCTTTCAGAGACTCTGTTGGAGAACCATCGTCTCCAGCACACACACTGTCTTTATGGGGTCTATATGGACACTGCATTCAAGCCTTGTTGGGGCATCACCCTGGCTGCTTCTTGGGGCATTGTTTATCTTTCTTTTTCCAGTGTTCTCTGATGTTCGTAAATATGCAAAGGAAAGGAAAGAACTACGTTTAGAGAGAGGTGTGGTGAAAGAAGAAGAGACTGGTTTGGGGATAGAGGGAGTGAGTGGTGTTGCTTCTAGCTTACCTCAATGTGCGAAACTGACAGACAGTGAGCCTCTGGCCCTGCAGTCTGGGGGGGATGTTGTGATTGGAGGGTTTTTCCCTCTTCATTATGTGGCCCCTAAACCACAGCACAGTTACCGCAGCAAACCTCAGCTCACACCTTGCACGAGGTGAGGATACTCAAATCTGATAGAGTTCCATGTTAAAAATCTCACATTTATACACAAATAGGTTATTGAAATAATTTCCTCTTGCTGTAACTATATCGTATTTCTGTTAAACTGTTTACATGTCCTGATATATGTTGTGCTGTGATACTGTTTTTTTCTGCCTCATGATCAATTACATACACATCCAACTTTATTTAAATTTCTGCAGCTTTGACCACAGAGCCTTCCGCTGGATGATGACCATGGTGTTTGCAGTGGAGGAAATTAACCGTAATTCAAGCCTATTACCAGGTGTTAAACTAGGCTACCGGTTATTGGACAGCTGTGACCATATCCACACCAGCCTGCAAGCTCTTTTCTCTTTAGTCACTCACTCTACAGCAGTGATGAGTGAGGTGACACAAATGGAAGAAACTGAAAAAAGATTAGATATGGTAAAGGACAGAGATACTAAAATGGAGGGACTAAAGATAGAAAACACAACAAAGGATATGATGCTGACCACAGTCAGAAAGAGAGATGCTGAAATTAGTAGTGCATTGCCTCACAGTCTTGAAAGAAATGGGAATTGCATTAAGGAAAATGTAACAGAGGAGAGAATGGATTGGAGTACACAATCTGAAACTTTGCCCTCATGTCTGTCTGATTCTCCTGTGCCTGCTGTGATCGGTCTTGCATCTTCTTCCCCTACAAGAGCTGTAGCTCAGACGCTTGGCCCTTTCAACCTCCCACTGGTAAGAAAGGGATGAAAAGACAGAATCATGCACAGTATTCATTGTTTTATACGCTGTTCTTCCACTCACTCATCACACAACAATGTTCTGGTTTGGGCTTCTATCATATCTCATTAAAGATGAATTTAACTTATCTCCCTATAGGTGAGTTATTTTGCCACTTGTACGTGCCTTACTGACAAGCGTATGTACCCGTCATTCTTGCGGACCGTGCCGAGTGATCTCTTTCAAGTTAGAGGTCTTGTTCAGCTGGTCACCTTCTTAGGCTGGTTCTGGGTGGGCACAATAGAGACCACGGTGAGATAAAGAATTTTTTATTCACCCGACTGTTAAAAAAGTAATTTTACCATGCCAACATGATTCACAAAACCTTTCTCTATACATTTCAGGATGACTACAGTCACTATGGAATCCAAGCATTCACTAATCAGTTTAAACAACAAGGTGGGTGTCTGGCATTTCATCTGACTATCCCCAAATCACCCACCGCGGCTGAAATACAAGAAATGGCAGACAGGCTGCAGAGTTCAACCGCACAGGTAGTGGTGGTCTTTGCTTCAGAGGTACAGCTGCTGGAACTACTGTTAGAGGTAAGCACTCTATGTCTCAGTTAATGTATATAACTAGGCATAACATTTTATATGCTTTAGTTAAATTAATATACAAATTAGGAATATCAAAGGAATGTTGGTGCTCGTGATCATCTGTTTTGCTATCATTCATTATCAAATTTCTTTATGCCTTTTTTTCCAGTTGGTTCAGAGAAATGTGACGGGGATCCAGTGGGTAGCTAGTGAATCCTGGGTGGCCGCTAGCGTGCTGACTTCACCCCACTTTCACCCTCTCTTAGAGGGCACACTGGGCTTCTCTTTCCCTGGAGTTAGTATTCCCGGCTTAAAAGAGTTTTTGTTGAATGTCCGGCCTTCTCCCAAACCTGGGATGGAATTTGTCAACATGTTCTGGGAAGAGCTGTTTGGCTGTAGGCTTGAGTTTAGTTCAGACTCTCAAAACAATTCAACATACAGCACATTCAAGGCATCAGATGATGAAAAGCCTATATGCACTGGTTCAGAGGATCTGAGGTACACTGACAGCAGTTATACTGATGTAGCTCAGGTCAGAATATCCTATAACGTGTATAAAGCTGTATACGCAATCGCCCATGCTCTGCACACTTTATTGAACTGTGGTTCTGCAGGATATGAGGGACTGTGTGAGAAACATAAATCATTTACTACTAGTCAGGTAAGTTGAACAACTACAAAATGTTTAAATCAAATATATGAATTATGTAATTATTAAAATGTTTTTAATCATTCTTTGTCCTGTTGTTGTTTTTGCTGTTTCTTCTTTCTTTCACACAGTTACTGCATCATCTGAAGATGGTAAATTTCACCAACCAGTTTGAAGAGAAAGTATATTTTGACTCCAACGGAGAGCCGGTCCCCCTCTATGATATCATTAACTGGCAGAAGGACGGCAAGGGTGAAATCAGGTGGAATATTATGTGCTATATACATATGGCTTTTTAATTTATTTAGTTTTATCTGAGTTATGATGAAAAACTGTCACACATATTGTTTGGCCTCATTGCAATTTCATGCTGTGTTTAGATTTGTGAAAGTGGGAAGCTATGATGGCTCGGCTCCAATGAAACAACAGCTGCAGATGGAGCAGAGCACCATTGTATGGACAAAAGGACAGTCACAGGTGGGGCAATATGTTGTTTTGTTAGGGGATAGTAAAGATTACCTGGGATACATGATGACAATTCTTGTATTGTTTTTCTTTGAAAACCCATTATTCCACGAGGCATCTAGTCTGCAGCAAAGCAAATCTTGGTGTCTAATTTTACATCTTTACTTGTTCAGGTGCCTGTATCTCAATGTAGCGCTCCATGCTCCCCTGGCAGCCGGCAGGCCAGATATCCAGGAAAGCCCCACTGCTGCTTTGATTGTTTGCCTTGTGCAGAGGGAGAGATAAGCAACCAGACTGGTAGCCCATGTTTTTTCATTCATATATTTCATTCATATATGTGTTTGAAGTTCTGTAAGAAGCAGAAGGCCATTAAAATCACATAAATGTTGTGTGGATGCAAACTGTTGCTGTGTAGAGTTTATGATCGTGTGTGTTGACTGTATGTTTCCCCAAAGGTTCCACAGAGTGCACAAAATGTCCTGAGTACTACTGGTCAGACAAAGACAAGGTGAAATGTGTGGCTGGGGTTGAAGAATTCCTGTCTTTCTACGACACCATGGGCATCATCCTGGTTGCACTCACACTGCTGGGTGTCATCCTGACAACCGTCATCACTAGTGTCTTTCACCGTTTCCGCTCCACACCGATTGTCAAGGCCAACAACTCAGAAATAAGTTTCTTACTTCTCCTGTCGCTCAAGCTCTGCTTCCTGTGTTCCCTGGTGTTCATTGGCCAGCCATCTGTGTGGACATGTAGGCTCCGCCAGGCGGCATTTGGGATCAGCTTTGTCCTCTGTCTGTCCTGCCTCCTTGTTAAGACCATTGTGGTTCTCTTGGCCTTCCGGGCTAGTGCACCTGGTTCCAGAGCTGTGAAGCTGTTTGGTCCCTCTCAACAGAGGACTTTAATCCTGTGCACCACAGCTCCTCAGGTGGGAGGGCTAAAGAAGCACCACTCATCTTAATCTCAATTTGTGACCATTTAAAGTTTTTAGTTTTAGTTTGTTTTACTTAATTGTATATCTTCCCATCTTGCGGTCAGGTTTGTGTCTGTGCTGGCTGGCTGTCGGGCGCATCTCCCTTCCCATTCAGGAACCCAACCTACCAAGCCTCAACTGGAAAAGTAAGAAAATGTCCCAAAGTGTCTTTTTTGACACTACTATTAGGACTTCCCAAAGTCAGAAATGTTCAAATCATACACATAAGGACTTTAATGTTTATCATTGAGATCCGAAAGGAACCAAAGATAATTATAAAAATTAGTTACTTCACACCCTCATGCAAATCTGAATATATTAATTGAATCCTATTTGTGTATTGTTGGACATAATTAGATTGTTGTGGAGTGTAAGGAACCATGGCCTCCTGGCTTTTATCTGGTCCTGGGCTACATTGGCCTATTGGCCTTCCTCTGCCTCCTCCTCGCGTTCCTCGGACGCAAGCTACCTGATACATTCAATGAGGCCAAGCTCATCACCTTCAGCATGCTGATCTTCTGGGCCGTGTGGATCTCTTTCATCCCAGCTTATGTCAGCTCTCCTGGGAAGTTCACTGTGGCTGTGGAAGTATTTGCTATATTAGCCTCCAGTTTTGGACTGTTACTGTGTATTTTTGTGCCCAAATGTTACATAATTTTACTGCGGCCTGAGAGAAACATTAAGAAAGGAATGACTGGGAAACATCTCAAATGAACTCAGCATTTATGACGAGGGTCATTTTAAGTGGCTGTCTGGCAAAGCATGCTTTTTAATTTGAAATTGTAATTAGAAAATAATTTAGAATTTTTTTTATGATGAAACAAAAATAAAATGCCACATGAAACATGTTTCAATAATATTATTTTAATACTACGCTTCAAGTGAGGACCTAACTGAAAGTTTCCCTCTTACTGTAAATTAATATGAGTGAATTCCTATAACTGCATTAATAAAATGTATAAGCTCTATATACAATGTGGTGTCAGTACTATCTGGAGTATCTGTGTGCAGTTATTTCCCTTCAACTCTGGAAACAGTGTCACAGGTTTCTGGAGACGTGCCTTTGCAAACGACATAGTTACCACTGTGTATGTAAGTGTAAATCTGGTATGGAATTTACATAATTAATAATAAATGACAATTAATGATTTTATTTTTCATCAATGACCAACTTTGCATGGCAGTGACACAAAGGATTGTGCCATGACTGCAATTAAGCTAAGCAATGGCATGAAAAAGCTATCCATTTCTTCACCACACAGTTGCATAAAGGTTAGCATCAGTTCATGCAGTTGACATCCAAAAACACCTACACATTTTAACTTCATTGATAATTTGACCCAAACTTCTAGTCCAGCTCTAGTGTACCACACCAGAACCATCCATATAAACGTTGCCACATTTATACTGTGTACAAGATATGCAGGAATGGAGTTTATTGTAGTTTAAATAAAAAAGTTCTACATGAATGCAATATGTAGCCTGAGCTGATAAGACTGTCCTGCCTACATAATGAATATCATTAACTGTTCAGTCTAACTCAGTCAATTCCACCTTTAACCATGATCATTGTGCGCAATGGTGCACCTTTTTTGCTGCCCTTTCTGTGGTGGATGTATCCCTGTGTTGTGTTCGATGCCCCCCCTCCCTGTGCATTTATTTCCCAGAGCATCATGATCTAAAAGCTTTCTTTATTGATCCATGGTTCTGTACAAGCAAGTAATAACTGAAAATCACCACAAATATTTGTCTTAAGTTCCCCTCAGGACAAAAGCCTGACTATGTTACAATACAGTGGCACACAGTACTTTGCAAACATCAGAGTATTTTGAAGTATAATCAATAATTACTTAATTGTCATTTATTTTATTCCTTTAGAGTGTGTACATTTCCAAACCCATTGACCTTGAATGAATCCAAAACTAAAAAGCTGTCTTTTCCACAAAATAATTTGCCCCTACTAAATATCATACACAAGTTATACAAGTCAGAAGCTTCTTGTAACTTGTACTTCCTTGTACACTGTACTTAAGTTACAGTGTTGCAATATGAGTTGCTTACTGTCTATCACTGCTCAGTTAAAACAAATGTAAAATAAATCCTAATTTGTGAAGACAACGTTTGAATAACAATTACAGTGTTGAATGGAAATCTTAAATATTTTAAAAAAGGTTAAGTTATGACAAGTTACTTTTTCCCCATCAGGTGCTGTTTTGTATTCTGTTCTGGTTTCAGTAAAATAATGTAGCACTTTGGAGCAAACAGGCAGAACAACAAGCCAAAGCTGGACGCCAGAATGGCAAATGACTCCACTGCATCTGCATAATTTCCAGGTGAGCTGATATAAGCAGGGATAAATGCTAGCCACACAGCACAGAAGATCAGCATGCTAAAAGTGATGAACTTGGCCTCGTTGAAGTTGCTTGGCAACTTACGGGCCAGAAAAGCCAGGACGAAGGACAGACAGGCCTGTAGACCAATATACCCTAGAACACACCAGAATGCGAAGCTGGAGCCAACGCTACACTCCAGTATGATCTTTGAGCGTTCATATTGTGTATTTCGGGATGGAAAAGGAGGAGCATCAATGAGCCAGGCAGCACAGATAGCCACCTGAACCAGAGTGCAACTGAAAATAATGAACCTCTGCTGCTTGGGCCCCAGCCACTTCATGATGTTGTTCCCTGGCCTGGTGGCAGTGAAAGCCGCCAACACCACCAGAGTCTTCCCCAGAATGCACGAGAAGCAAAGTGAAAATGTAATGCTAAAGGCAGTGTGGCGCAGCATGCAGGACCAAGGTGTTGGCTCTCCAATGAACACCAGGGAACACAGGAAACACAGAGTCAGTGCAAAAAGGATGAAGAAGCTGAGTTCAGAGTTATTCACTCGGACAATGGCTGTGTTTCTATGATAGAAAAAGACTGCAAAGACAGCCATAGTGAGGCAGGCACCCACCACAGAGATCACTGTCAGGACTATACCCAAGGAATCATAAGCCAAGAACTCCACCTCCTTGGGGATGCAGGCTGTTCTGTCTTTGTTTGACCAGAAGTCCTCCGGACAAAATGTGCACTCTATTGAGTCTAAAGGGAAAAGGGTTAAAAAAAGAGTAGCTCATTTTCAAATATTAAAAATATAAAAATAAATATTCAAATATTAACTGATTGTAATAGAATATTTTGAATTTTTGCAATATGTATTGCTTGGTTTCAAGCTCACTTGTCTGATTGCTAATTTTGCCACTGTCACATGGTACACAGTCAAAACAGCAAACAGGCTCCCTATGACGGACAGCCTTCCGGGACCCTGGAAGACAGCTGGCACTACATACAGACACTGGAACCTAGGGAGAGACAACGGCTTTCAGATCTGTAGTGTGAAATGAGAGTGCTGAAATCACTAGTCAATTACTTGATTAGTCCAATGTCTGACAGAAAAAACACCAATATTTGCTGGTCCCAACTCCTCAAATGTGAGGGTGTTCTTTTCTCTCTTGAACTTTATTGTTATTAAATGTCTTTGCATTTTTTACTTCTGAAAACAAAACACTGCGAGCAGCTTGCCTCACTCTGATGCCCTGCCCAAATGATCCTGTCTTCCTGGATCACCAGCTCCTCTCCAGCAGGCTTGGTTCCATCAAACAACCCCACGTTGACAAACTCAATGTTTCCACCTGTGCCTCTCTGCCAGTTGATGATATCATAATAGGGTATGGAGTCGCCCTTCAGGTCAAAGTTCACCTCCTCCCCGGCAATTTCAAATTTCACTTCCTGAAGGTAGTATTGGAGCTTGAAAACCAATAGATAATATGAAATACTCTTTCAAACAAGATTTTCAGTTTGATACTGTAACAGTAAGAATACTGGATTATACCTGCCAGGGGTGTATGTTGTTGCTTTGAGCACATGAGTTGTTTTGGAAAGGCCCACTGCCTGGTTGACAGAGAAAAAGGTTGTGGAGGGAATGAGCAATTGCATGTACAGCCTTATAGACATTGTATGCTACTCTAGGGCTGGATGTATTCATGTAGGCCGAATGCTGTTTCAACAGGGACTCCTGCCCTGTGCAGGGAGGCAACTTGGAGTCAGAGGACACAGAAGGTCTGCAACCATACAGAGCCTGCCACAGCTCCTTAACCAAAAGATTATTTGGATACATCTGAGGGTTTACTGTTTGGAGGTAGTCACTGAGTCTGGATATATGACCTGTTCTTATTCCAAACCCAATGGTGCCCCCCATGTAGGGGTAATACTCGCTCCCTGCAAAGACAGATGCTGTAACCCAGGCCTCACTGGCCACCCATTGGATTCCAGTGATGTTCTGCTTCATGTAATCTTTCAAGAAAGGTGTCATCTCCCCCTCAGATGAAAACACCACCACAACCTTTGCTGCAGAGGTTTGCATCACCTTTACAGAGAACCAGATGTTGGTGGAGGAAGGAGGTTTGCAAGGAAAAGAGAAGGAAAAAGAGATCAGGTTAAATATAAAAACATTACGACATGATAAGAAATAACAATTTTTTAGATGCCCACAGTATATGTATTATATGGAGAATGTCCATATCTGTTGACACAGAGTGGTATCAAAGCAGACACTGTGGCATGCAATTTGAGCCAATACCCCTGGGTCCATGGTAGTCTTGCATTGCCTAAATCTCCACAGTTCGTTTTAGCGCTCTGCCAGTGCTGGATCAAGGTCTAGTTGAAACCATAATCATTCTGCTCTAGGAAAAAAAAATGCTGGCTTGTTTAGTGCCACTAGCCCTGGATGCGGTAACGGTGCCCTTGCAAAATAGTGTTGAAAGATAGTTGAACGGGAGAAGATGATAGTTGCTCAATGGCAGATTTATTACCAGCGGCCTATTTCCTATTAGCCAGACTAGATCCATGGAGGCATGGATCCAACTTGGGGACACTGAGATATATGGGCTGAAAGCAAGACTGCAACATTTTTTGCCAGGATTATCACATTCTTAGGACAAACTAATATAGAAATTGATATGCGAACAGTAATAACAACTCTCTAATGATGTAAAACATAGTTATGTCTGTGTTGCTACCTGCATGATTTCCAGTGCCCTCTGATGACTGTAGAGCAGAGGGATCATTTCTTGGTACGCTATACATACTTTGGTACCCTGTAATTCCCTTAGTAAACCTTCCGCAGCGAAGCGTCCATATTCACGGTCTCCCCGGACCAGCCCCACCCAAGTCCAGTTGAACCGTACCAGCAGCTGAGCAATGGCTTTCACCTGGGTTCAACAGAAACAAGTGTCAACACAGTGGTCTTAATACAGACATTTTGAGAGGACATTGATATTATTTATTAAATGTGCTGTTACATTGATTTACTTTTTATTTTCCAAAGATGTCTTTTTACAGCTACAGCACTGAAATGTTATTAAACCCTTTTAAATCTGAGGCCAAACTCTCACCTGATATTCATCACTCGGGATAACTCTGAAGAAGGTAGGAAATCTTCTTCTGTCAGAGAGACAAGCACATGAAGAAAAGTAGCTGATCTGTGTAAAGGAGAAACAGGTTACAGGGAAAGGGACTGTTATGGGTGTCTGAAAAAGCATTTGATCATGTTAAGTGGCCTTTTTAATTTTAATTTTACATTTAACATTTATTTAATCTTGGCTGAGGTCATAGATTTTGTCAGAATAAACATCATTAGACATTTGCTGATGTTTTTTTCATGTACCTAACTAACTTATATATACAACTCTTTAGAATAGTTTTTTTAGAATATCTAATGGTCTCAGGTTACAAAATGGATATGGAAACAAGAGAAATAATGACAGTAGGGAAACATAACACAGTACTTACAACAATTACAACCAGTAAATATTTATCTTGTGTATGAGGTGACGATACGCAACAGATGTATAACAAAAAATCGATTTGCCAGTAATATGAAATATGACTTAATTAGGAAGAACCAATCTATTTACAAATGACGTGGCTCCCAAAGTATATTCTGGTAAAACATATTCTAGTACTCTTTTTACATACAAAAAACAAAAACAAAAAAACATGTCAACTTTATGATAAGACATTTGTCGTGTTTCATTAAATCTTAGACGAAAAATAGTCTTTTGGCTAATTCTAGCATTTCTTTTTTTATTTACCATGTGTATTGATTTGTACTCTCTTGTTTAAATAAACTGAACAAAGACAGATTATATAACACGTTAATGTCGTGAGGGGATAACACAGGAATAGAGACATCATTACCATCGGTATTCTGAATGGCTGCAGGATTCTTGACATCACCATAGACAGTGTAGAACCAGATTCTCCAATAACAGCAAGGAGTGGAGAGGCACCGCTGCACATGGGAGAGTTATCCTCGCTCAGCCCGTTCAACACAGCCAGAGCAGCCCTCTGGCCCGTCAGCGGATATGAACATGAATCAAATATCTGGTATCCAAGGGTGTAATTGGGCAATAGCTCTGTACTCTGGTTTATCTCCTCCACTGCCAGCCTCATAGTCTGAACCCAGCGGAAAGCCCTGGGATCAAAGCTGTAGCCCCGCAGACACAGATGCACACACCACACACACAAACAAAGCAAGTATGGAGAAAAAGGTCAAATTAAAGGCAGAGATTTGTTTTGATTTTAAGTTGGTCCAAACTGTATCTTTGCAACTATCTTGAGTTGAATTAACTGAGTGGTTTCCTTTTGCTTTGCCCATATTTACTCATCCTTTTTCTTCCTCATTTGTCACCATATGTCTTTGGTAATGCTTTATTTTACAGGTCTGTAATAATAATTTAAAAAAGCCTTATCATTTCTATTTTTTTGTTATCTTGAAAGACCCATGTAATTTGGGAAAAATCATTAAAAGAGTTTCACAACATTTGTGTTTGTTCTAAAAAAACAGACACCATATGATTTCCAGTCCACATGTATTAAACTCACCCATTGCACTTCACTGGCGGTGGTCTGTAGGTGCAGTTGAGGTCTGGCATCTCCTGGTTATAGTGAAGGGGGAATATCCCCCCAATAACATAGTCACCCTTGGCCACAAAGGCTGGCTGAAAGCTGTTTTGAAGTGTGCACACTTTAGCTGCAGATGGGGTTGGAGAGGTAAAGCTAGAAATTGGATTATACGTTATAGTGAGGACAGAGACAGAGTAAAGTAAGGGAAATAAGACAAGTAGAGTCATATTGTTAGACATCCCCAAAGAGATAGATAGATATATATATATATATAGAGAGAGAGGGAGAGAGAGAGAGAGAGCAAGGAATGATGCACGTTATATACAGTATGTCACCTGCTTGTTCTTACATCATCAAGACATCAAGACATTGGACACCAGCAGGCTTGCCTAATTTAGTATGTTTATGGTGACAGATTGAAATGATGTAACAGGACATAAATACTGGAGACTGAATGTTCTAAAAAAAAACACATATTTTTGTAAATTCACTTCCCAGTTTATTAAATTCACCGGATTAATGCAGTCGAATGGGATAAATCCGACCTTCATGAAGGTTATACTGATTTAACTTTTTGGAGGCTGTAGTTTGTGGTGCTGTTAAATTAAACTACATTATACTGAGGTGTTTAAAATAATGGGTAGGTCATTTGGGTCTAGCAGGTCATCCATCAATGACAGCATCAGCGGTTCAGTCTCCAGCTCCTCCTGTCCACATGTTGAAGTTTACTTACTTTTAGCCCCCTTTGCTCACGATGGTCAGACCAACACCTTGCATGGTAGCTTGCTGCCATCAATGTGTGTGGGTAAAAAGGGGAATGAAGAATGTGAGACAAGTTATAAAGTGATGCAACCATTTACCCACTATTTATTGGATTTGCTTTCCTTAACATACCAGTTTATTAGGTGTTAAAATATTTGGCGATCAAGTCAGACCAGCTAGTCATCGGAAAAGTGGAAAACAAAAACAGTCTCACATTGTAATGTACACAAAACTTGCTACCCAGTTTTCTGTCATTACAATGACTAGTGCACTACCCATAGGAAGTATGTATTGCTATAGAAAAGTGTGAGGTTAAGTAGCTTTTTCATGGATGGCCAAATGAGGTTGTGTTTGAAGGTGGGACGTCAGGGACATTTAGGACATATTATTTAGTCCTGTAATATAGGCCAGCATACATCAGAGAGAGAGAGAGAGAGAGATTCGGGGATCCAGCGCCAATTCTCCGCACCCTCCTCTGTGTGAAAGACTCAGATGTGGCGAGGGGGGAAATGTCGCTCCGTCCCTGATCCTCTGGAGGAAGTATCAGGGACGCATTATTTTTGAACCGCCTACAGTGTAAACGGATAAGCTGACCGCGCGGAGCGAGGGCGTGTCGGTCAGACAGTCTGATAACTGCACAGGTCTCTCACTCAACTTAATAATGAGAGATGTCCCACAAAGCAACGTTACAGGACCAAACAACAGTAACGTAGCAACTGTAACTGTCTTTGGAAACTTATATGAGGAAGAAAAATACCACAGCTGTACGTGGAGAAGCGTCTGTCCTCCTGTCTGTCCTCCCACCTGTCCTACCGACTCTTCCGTCACATTTCTGCCCGAAAAACAGCGTCTGTCACCGGTGAAAAACCTGCGGAGTGTTAAAACATTCTCTGTCTTGCGAGTGAGGGAGTCAGTTTACTGCTGTAGATTATTATGTAATAATTGTGTAATTTAGACTGAAAAACTTAACTTTGTCACTTTCCAGGATGTTTGGTGGGTCAGGATCTCAATCACTACACATTATAACAGCATCCATATGATTATAAAGTGTCCCAGGTTTAGACTGACAGGGGGAGACAACTGGGAAACACCTTCAACACGGGCTCTGCAGTGATTGGCTCTGGTGCGCACGTGGCTATGGTGGCTATCGTTGGCAATGCTAGCGGGATTCGGAAATAATTTATGAAATAATTTATTAACGGTTGTTACGCCCCTGTCTAGGGGGAAGGAGCGCCACATAAATGTGTGATGAAAAATGAACCAATAATCCTACCCCGATCCCCAAACGAACAACTAACACAATGTTAACAATCAAGTGATGTGATTTATTTACAACCAGGTGAAACAAAGTGCAACAAAGACTAAACAACAAACTTCAGGGTGAACCAAGGCCAAAACAACAAACAAAACAGGGCTAACTTCCTTGAACAAAAATCCTTACTAATCCCTATGCAATAGAAATAAAATACAGTTACTAAACCTAACTCCCTATCCTAATGAAAAACAGGAGAAAAGTAGTACAAAGAAAATGGCAGCTCACCCTTACGATACTCACTAAACACAATCATACAAAAACACTATCTACTAAGATCGTAACAATTCACTCTATCGCAAAAACACACACTCTACAACCGAGGACAGAAGGATGCTGCTGCTGAAGGTTATGTCGGAGAGCTTCGGTGTGGTGCGGCGTTTTGAATCCCCGGCAGATGTTGCGGCTCCCTGGGAGAACCAACCAGCAGGAGACACTCCACCAGCCGAGCATGGACCAGTCAGCGCTGACCTACGGGTTGCCGTCAAAGATCTACAATCGACAGGCTGCACACTCCTGCAGAGGAACAGGGACAAAAAACACCAACACACACCACAGACGGAACCAATACCATAACATAATACTAATAATACGGCCAGGGCCGTAACACCCCCCTTCCTAAAAAATCAAACATTTCCCCTAAAATGTTTGACCCTTAAGGTTAGGAAGAGACACGGGAGAGTGCATCCGCCAACACGCGTTTCGGAGACCGAAATGCATAACGGTATAGGCTACTGAAGGAACGAAAATGAAGATTTCAAATGCACGGGGAGTTAAAGGGACATCATGACCGAAATATGGCTTCAACATTTAATGTGGCACACACAGGACTTTCTCCTCCGAACAACGTAGTCAGTTTCACTTAATATATTTTCCATAACATACGGACCACAGAACTTTGCCTGGAGGGCAGAAACAGAGATTGTGAGCAGAACTTTTTCACCAACTTGGAAACGGATTTCTTGTCGAATTTCTTTTTCATTTTTTTCTGGGAGGCAGCAAGAGCGCTGCGCTCGGTCTCACAGGCTGAGTGCAGACGTTCTCTGAAAGAGCTCACATAATCTAACACATTTTGAACGGGACTAGTAGTGGCAGACAGGTATCTCTCTCTCAGCAACCGCAGAGGACCACGCACGGTGTGACCAAACACCAGCTCTGCAGGACTGAAACCTGTAGATTCCTGCACACTTTCTCTAACCTGACAAGTGTGGCATGAATGGCAGTATTTTGTCACATCGGCTTTCAAACCTGGCCAAAAGAAGTACCGCAGGATGCGATGGTAAGTCTTTTTTTTTCTGAATGGCCAGCAATGTTATCATGGGCTAGATTCAATACCTGAGGGCAAAATTTCTGTGGGACTACCACTTGTTGAAATGAATTCCAACCTAGATCGTCTTGTTTTTTGGTCTTCACGTTCAGAAGACGTAGGATTAGGTCTATGTGGATTTTTTGGTAAGATTTTATGGTTATTTCCAGTGTTTGCAATCGCAGTTTGTTCACAGCGCCCTGCCGTAAAAACAACACGGTGCGTTAAAACGAACTCATCGGCGAGCACAGCAGCTTTGGACACAGAATCTGATTTTTGTTAATTTAAGTAAATGACGATTTTCTCTGGGAGACATGTTTTAAACTCTTCTAGCAAAAATAGTTCACGGAGTTGAACAAAATTTGTCACTTTACTCGCAGTGCACCATTTATCAAGGAGAACAGTTTTCTCCCTGGCAAACTCCACATATGTTTGGTTGGGCGATTTTCCACATGTGCGAAATTTTTGGCGATATGCCTCAGGAACCAACTCATAAGCACGCAACACAGTAGCTTTCACAATTTCATAATCCAGACTTTCGTTAATAGATAAACTTGCACACACCTCCTGGGCCTTGCCCACCAGTTTGTATTGCAACAGCAAACTCCACACATCTCTGGGCCATCTCAATGTCGCAGCATTGCGCTCAAAAGCATTGAAATATGAATCTACTTCCCTTTCCCTAAATTGTGGTACTAAGGCAATATGCCTGCTTACATCAAATTGCTCAGAGGCAGCGGTGGGAAGACGCATACTTACAGGAGTGGACGTAGTCGGAGACTGACGATCCAGCTCCAGAGCCCTTATGCGGAGGTGCATAACCTCTTTGGACTTGGTTTCGAGTTCCACCTCTTTCATGCGGAGGGCCAGCTTCAGATCCTCCGTATCTACTCCAGCCTGTAGTAGAGCTACCAGATCCATGCTATAGGCCTGGGTGACAACCGGAGCCTCCGCCCCCGCACTCACCTGGCCGCCGAAGGTTTGTGTGGCTGTGGCAGCCTCCGCTCCCACTTCCTCCTCTAAAACCTCCGGTGCATGAACCCTCTCTGGCTTTGTCTGCGTAACTATGCCACTCTCCACCAGCTGTTCTGATAACCTGTGTTTAATCTCTGCCTTGCGTGCGTTCAAAGGAACAGAGATGCCAAAAAATTTAGCAATTAATCCTAATTGTGCTTTTGTGCATCGATCTAATTTTTCTAAAGTGGGATTTTGTGCAAACTCATCTATTTGAAAATCCATTTTCCCTCCACACACAAGAAGAATCACCAATCAAACATCAGATAGAAAAAAAAATTGGGGAGTTTTTTTTTTTTTTAGTTTTTTTTTCTTTCTCACTAACAAGCACAAGACAACAAAATAATTAATGAAGGACGGACGAGCCCCCAATTTATGTTACGCCCCTGTCTAGGGGGAAGGAGCGCCACATAAATGTGTGATGAAAAATGAACCAATAATCCTACCCCGATCCCCAAACGAACAACTAACACAGTGTTAACAATCAAGTGATGTGATTTATTTACAACCAGGTGAAACAAAGTGCAACAAAGACTAAACAAACTTCAGGGTGAACCAAGGCCAAAACAACAAACAAAACGGGGCTAACTTCCTTAAACAAAAATCCTTACTAATCCCTATGCGATAGAAATAAAATACAGTTACTAAACCTAACTCCCTATCCTAATGAAAAACATGAGAAAAGTAGTACAAAGAAAATGGCAGCTCACCCTTACGATACTCACTAAATACAATCATACAAAAACACTATCTACTAAGATCGTAACAATTCACTCTATCGCAAAAACACACACTCTACAACCGAGGACAGAAGGATGCTGCTGCTGAAGGTTCTGTCGGAGAGCTTTGGTGTGGTGCGGCGTTTTGAATCCCTGGCAGATGTTGCGGCTCCCTGGGAGAACCAACCAGCAGGAGACACTCCACCAGCCGAGCATGGACCAGTCAGCACTGACCTACGGGTTGCCGTCAAAGATCTACAATCGACAGGCTGCACACTCCTGCAGAGGAACAGGGACAAAAAACACCAACACACACCACAGACGGAACCAATACCATAACATAATACTAATAATACGGCCAGGGCCGTAACAACGGTATATTTGTAGTCCAAACAAACCGACGTTGCACACCCTTAAACCACACAGCAGCCATGTTGAAACTCTCAGGTCAGTCTGATCCTGATCTGCAGAGATATTTGAGCCCACACACACACACACACACACACACAAACAGACAGAGATTTCTTGCTTTATAGATAGATAGATGGATAGATAACACATGTGAACTCCCACAACCCTGTGGAAATTGTCTAATGAGAAAAAGGAAATGCAAAAAAAGGTCACTGCACAGTGTTTCAATCATAGGTTTGATGGAACAATTATGCTTTTGTTGTAATATATACAGCTGTCTAGGCATAGGTAACTGCAACCTGAAAGATCTGTTTTAGGCTTTTGATTACTGCCAAAATACAGGTGACCATGGGTGCTGCTTTTGCTACATGGCTAATGTAGACAAGGTGTAAGACTAAAGCCATGTGACTTGGATTGAAAAAATATTACAGTATAAACAAAACATGTAATACATATACAATCAATGTCATAATCTCAAAACAGCCCCCTGTGACTTAGTGTGTGTCTTAATTTTCTCATCTCATTTCAATATTACAACGATATACTGTATGTAAGTTGAATACTGACAGACAAATAAATGATAAGTCAGTAAGAAAACAATATATTTAAATATATTCAGATATTCAGCCTGGATCACAAGGTGATGTCATGACTACTGCATCTGGGCAGGCCCTCAGTTCTATGTGTGCCCACTAGAGTATATAAATTAGCTATTTCCTGAAATATCATAATCATTTGTATGTGGCCAGAAAGGGCAGCTGCTCTCGTATATTCAGCTGTTAAAACATTTACCATCATTGAGCAGGGGATTTACTAAAACCTGGGCCAGCCATGGCAATGCCGGCTGCAAAGCTTCTTGTGTTTCTGTCTCTCATTTGGGGGAAATCTGGCTCAGCTGCTGCTCTGAATAACTGTGTTTTCTTGGGGGAAGAGGAGAAAAACAGTCTGTATGAAGATGGAGATGTAGTTATAGGGGGTTTATTCCCTCTACACTACAGCCCTGTGTCTTCTCTTCCAACATACAAAACTAAACCAACACCTAATATGTATAAATAGTAAGTGATTCGAATAGAAAAATACGACTGTAATTGGCTGAGTCGGTACAAAGTAAATTTAATTTGATTGGATTTGTGTTTAGGGTATTTTAATATGTACTATATATATTTTTGGTGTATAATGAACTGCTTTTTATTCCTTTACAGTTTCAATTCTCGTGCCTTGCGCTGGATGCAGACCATGACTTTTGCAATCGGAGAGATCAACCAGCGCAGTGACCTCCTGCCACAGCTCAAGCTGGGTTTCCACATTCGTGACAGCTGTGATGACATACCGGTATCTCTGAGAGCATCTTTGCTGCTGGTGAACGGCCAGCCAGAGAGAGACTCCAGAGGTCCAGAAAGTGATTCAAATTTAGGTTGTGCTGCTGTACAAAGGACTGTCTCCCCAGTAATCATAGGAGGTGCTGCCTCTGGGGTGTCTATGGCTCTGCAAAGAAGCCTGGGTTCCTTCCATATGCCCCTGGTGAGACTAGTTGACTAAGAGCTAAATAATCTTAACTGTAGTAATGTTTTGCCATGTAAAACCAGCTTCATATCAATGAGGTGCCAAACAGTTGAAAATCATTGGTGTCCTGAGGAAACAACGTTTCTCCAAAAAGTCAAAGGCTTTCTGATCATTAATTTTTCAGATTGTAAAAATAGTTTATTTGGCTTTAGAAGAAGGAATGTTCTTAATCCATCAAGAAACACTTTATCCTTTGATCTATTTGAAAAATTCAAAATCACCAAATTTTCTGCAACATGGTTTTCACTAGACAGAGATTAAATATTTGTTGTTGTTAGTTGGGCTTTAAACTATAGAGTGATTGGTTTGTAAATGTACCAGTGCTTATAGTATAAAAAGAATGAAATCATCTTCCATTTTTGCAACTGAGTATTTAAGTCACAAGACTCCATACTCCCTTTTTGTTTCAAGTGCAAAACTCTGCTCCCCTGAATGCTTGCAAAGACGACAGTATGGTCTGGTGAAATATTATAATTATAATACTAATGATAATTAGGTTAACTATTGTTTGCTATTATACCAGGTGAGCTATTTCGCATCCTGCAGCTGTCTGAGTAACCAAAGGGAGTTCCCCACATTCATGCGCACCATGCCTAGTGATGCCTTCCAGGTCAGAGCCCTGGCCCAGCTGGTTAGCTATTTTGGCTGGACCTGGGTGGGAGTCATTGGTCTGGAATCTGATTATGCTCGCTTTGCCATCCAACTCTTCCTGGAGGAGTCAGTGCAGTATGGTGTGTGTGCTGCCTACATTCATTTCTACCCTGTAGTCCTGAGTCAACAGGCTCTAGATGAGCTTCTGGATGTAATTCAGGTACCTAATGGTCAATATGACATTTTCATACATACTGCAGGTAGACAACAAACTGCAATAAATAAAGGAGGTTGTTTAAACCCCACAGTCATTTGAGGTCAGTATTTGAAGTGTTCCATTGTGATACTGAACAGAAAGGCAAAGGACGTAGTTTCCATTAACACATTTGAATTAAATTGGTCTTTTGGTCTCTTTCATAAGTCTAAAAAAATAATCAGAAATGGGAAATTATTTGTTTTGCTCATTGCATTGTATTAATTCTGTATTTACATATCTAATCACAGACACCCCAAAATAATTCAAGGTATAAAGAAAATGCATGCAAATACTTACTAGAGGGTTTACATTTTTAGAATAATACAATTTAAAATTGTTTTGTTATTAATACAGAATTTAAGCTCAGAAGGTTTAGTATTGCAACACTATAAATTATGTCCTGAAAAATTACCAATCCCTGTAAATTTGTCTTAATATAGATTTACTTAGTACGCACTATGCAGTATTTCAAAGTTAATAATATATATTATTATAGATGCCTGAATGTGAATAAAATTTCATATAAAGTAGAGGAGGCCCAACACACCATCACTTCATCAAAGTTTTTAAAACTGTTTTAAGTCAATTAAATATTAACTATTCTACATGTTTATGTTTAGATGGCATCCTCAAAGGTTATCATCAACTTCTGCAGTGACTCAGAGATGAAAGGTATTCTGAAAGAGATCCGACACCGGAATATAACCGGTCTGCAGTGGATCGCCAGTGAGGCTTGGGCCACTGCCAAATCACTTTGGGAAAAGTTTGGAGATCTCCTGACAGGAACACTGGGATTTGCCATCCAAAGAGCTGATGTGATTCCAGGTCTTCAACAACACCTCACTAGTCTCAGGCCAAACAATATTTATGAATCAGCTTTCTTGGCAGAATTTTGGGAAGAGACATTTAAATGTCGATTGAATGGGTCAGTGAACAGCCACTCTCATGGAGATAACAACTACATTGACAGATTGCCATGTAAAGGGACAGAGGACTTAAGTGATGTTTACTCTCCTTATTCTGATGTGACACAGCTAAGAGTGTCTTATAATGTCTACAAAGCAGTGTATCTGGTGGCCCATGCATTGCATGATATGGCTAACTGCAGTGTCAGAAAGGGGCCTTTCCTTAATGGCACCTGTGCAGACCCAAAGAATTTTAAACCTTGGCAGGTGAGACTAATTGTAGGTTTAATATAATTTTTTAAGAAAAACCTAAACAGTGAGAAAAAAGTCAAGTCCACCATAGTTTTTAAAAACCACCTGTTTTTCTCCCTCCCTCAGCTAATTTATTACATGAAACGTGCAAATTTTTCTGCACTCGGGGAGAAAGTCAGCTTCGATCAGAACGGTGACCCCATTGCTTATTATGATCTCTTGAACTGGCAAAGGAGGCCTGACGGCTCACTACATTTGGAAAAAGTAGGTTTCTATGATGCCTCATCGCCTGCTGGAAGCAGCCTGGTCATAAATGACTCAGTGATTCAGTGGCCTGTTGGGAAGCAGGTGTGTTTTCTGCAAACAGGCTTGAGATCATTTTCACCTCTCACACTGTTCTATGTACTGTTGATCAACACATCAGCTAAGTTGTTTCCATTCGTGCGAAATATACTTTAATTTGTTTGTGTTGTTAAATAAGCGAAATAAAATGTCATCTTCAAATATAACCTACTCAATCTGAAATCAACTACATATGAATGTTGCCAACATAAACCCCATTAACTACCCAAAACTGGGAACAGATTACAGCTCTAAAAATGCAGGACTTATGTTTACAAGAAAAAGAAAAAAAAAAAAAAAAAAAAAAAAATATATATATATATATATATACACACACATCTTAACAATGATGGCATAACTTACACAGGCATGTGCATCAGTTATCTGTTGATCCTCTAGTGTCAAAATAATTAATTCTTTATCTAATCATTATTACAAAACTGTTACACTAGTACTCTCTTAAAATTGTATTTGTATTTTAATTAATCATCACAATAATTGGTAGTCAACAGAATCCTGTTGTAGTTGTAACACAGGATTCACTGATCATGCTGAGTTTGGTTTGCAAACTTTTAGTCTAATTCTGAAGCATAGTCTGTAGAAACCAGAGATAGAAAAAAAACACAGAGTGGTTTGGTGAATATTGATGAAATAAGTGTGTTTCTGAGTGGCTGAACTTTGCCTCTCAGGCTTCCCGGTCTGTATGCAGCGAAAGTTGTCCTCCAGGTTTTCGCATCGCCAGGAGAAAAGGGGAACCCATCTGCTGTTTCGACTGTGTCCCCTGTGCTGAGGGAGAAGTTAGTAATAAGACTGGTGTGTTATGTTATGTCTTTTATCACCCTTTCTTCTGTTAGCCAAATATAAACTGAGCTGCTTGTATGGCCTCTCTAAACTAAACAATTATCTTCTCTGTCCATCTCCAGATTCTTTAGAATGCTCCCGCTGCTCGAAGGACACATGGCCCAATAAAGCCAGAGATCTCTGCATCCCAAAGACTATTGAGTTCCTGTCTTACCATGAGTTAATGGGTATTGTGCTGTGTGTTGTATCCATCCTTGGAGCTTGTATTTCCCTCTCCATTCTCGCCATATTCTTTACATGCAAAGACACTCCACTGGTTCGGGCCAACAACATGGAATTGAGCTTCCTTCTCTTGGTTTTTCTTGCTGTCTGTTTTCTTGTCGGCCTGTTGTTCATTGGTGAGCCTTCAGACTGGCTTTGCCGCATCAGGTACCCAGCATTTGGCATCAGTTTTTCCCTTTGCATTTCATGCCTCCTGGCCAAGACAGCTGTGGTCCTGATGGCCTTTAGGTCCACACTGCCAGGGAGTAATGCCATGAAGTGGTTTGGACCCAACCAGCAGAGAGCTAGTGCACTTTTAGGAACAGCTGTCCAGGTAGAATCACTTTCCATAAGGCAACTTTTAAATATTTAATGAATATGTTTAAATGAACAACCTGTTTTTCCTTCTACTCAGGTAATAATCTGTCTTGTCTGGCTGCTCACCAGTCCACCTCATGCCAACAACAACACAGATTACCACAGTGCTACCATCATCATTGAGTGTGCTACTGGTTCAGCGGTTGGCTTCTGGTGTGTTCTTGGATACATCGGCATCCTGGCTTGCATGTGCTTCCTAATGGCATTTTTGGCTCGGAAGTTGCCAGATAATTTCAACGAGGCAAAGTTCATCACATTCAGCATGCTGATATTCTTTGCAGTGTGGATTACTTTTATCCCAGTTTATGTGAGCTCAGCTGGGAAATACACAGTGGCTGTCCATATTTTTGCTATTTTAGCATCAGCTTTTGGTCTCCTTTTTTGCATTTTTGCTCCAAAGTGCTATATCATAATTCTGAAACCAGAAAAAAACAGCAAGAAAAACATGATCAGAAGATGAAAATGACAGTACATTACATGTGTTGATAAAGAATTTACATGAAAGATGAAAGCCATTGTAATTGAATATCTTGTTGAGTTGTCATATTAAAGATTCATGCTGAAAGTCAAACATTATTGAAATACTGTTGCCCCATTGCTAGCCAACACATTTATCACTTCACATGCTGCAACTATTAATAGTATTTTACAACGAAATACTTAAAACTGTACACAGTCGATTCCAAACAATATATTTAACACACAAGGACTACCTACTGGGGTCCCTGGGGACCCGAAGAATGAACTATTGTAAGAAACAACCATTATAGCAGTATTTAGTTATGTCAACAGAGCACATAAGGAAATCTGCCTGTCTTCATCAATACCATTAGGAACACATTGACAAAGTTGTGAAAAACTGATAATAATAATAAAAAAGCACCTGTGAGATGTGACAAAAAGTATAATTCCAGGGATCACAAGGTGATATTTTCAATGATGTCATGACTACTGGATCTGGGCAGGCCCTCAGTTCTATGTGTGCTAACTAGAGTATATAAATCAGCTGTTTCCTGAAATATCATAATCCTTTGTGTGTGGCCAGAAAGGAAATCTACTCTCGTATATTCAACTATTAAAATATTTAACATTTCTGAGCTGGGGCTTTACTAAAACCTGGGCCAGCCATGGCAATACCGTCTACAAAGCTTCTTGTGTTTCTGTCTCTCATTTGGAGCAAACCTGGCTCAGCTGCTGCTCTGAATAACTGTGTTTTCTTGGTTGAAGAGGAGAAAAACAGTCTGTATGAAGATGGAGATGTAGTTATAGGGGGTTTATTCCCTCTACACTACAGCCTTGTGTCTTCTCTTCCAACATACAAAACTAAACCAACACCTTATATCTATAAATAGTAAGTGATTCAAATAGTAAAATATGATTGTAATTGGCTGAGGTGGTACAGAGTAAATTTCATTTTATTGGATTTGTGTTTAGGGTATTTTAATATATGTATATATTTGTGGTATATAATGAACTGCTTTTCACTTCTGCATAGTTTCAGCTCTCGTGCCTTGCGCTGGATGCAGACCATGACTTTTGCAATCGGAGAGATCAACCAGCGCAGTGACCTCCTGCCACAGCTCAAGCTGGGTTTCCACATTCGTGACAGCTGTGATGACATACCGGTATCTCTGAGAGCATCTTTGCTGTTGGTGAACGGCCAGCCAGAGAGAGACTCCAGAGGTCCAGAAAGTGATTCAAATTTAGGTTGTGCTGCTGTACAAAGGACTGTCTCCCCAGTAATCATAGGAGGTGCTGCCTCTGGGGTGTCTATGGCTCTGCAAAGAAGCCTGGGTTCTTTCCATATCCCCCTGGTGAGACTAGATGACTAAGAGTTAAATAATCTTAAATGTGATAATGTTTTGCCATGTTAAATCAGCTTCATATCAATGAGGTGCCATACAGTTGAAAATCATTGGTGTCCTGTGAAAACGACATTTCTCCAAAAAGTCAGAAGCTTTGTGATCGTTCATTTTTTCGATTGTTAAATTTGTTAATGTCTTTTAAGTTTATTTGGCTTCAGAAGAAGGATTGTTCTAAATCCATCAAGAAACACTTTATCCTTTGATCTATTTGAAAAATTCTAAATCACCAAATCACCAGATGAAATATTTGTTGTTGTTGGTTGGGCTTTAAACTATAGAGTGATTTGTTTGTAAATGTACCAGTATTGTGCTTATAGTGTAAAAAGAATGAACTCATCTTCCATTTTTGCAACTGAGTATTTAAGTCACAAGACTCCATACTCCCTTTTTGTTTCAAGTGCAGGGAAAATGTTGCTACACTGAATTCTTGCAAAGACAACAGTATTGCAGAAGGTTAACTATTGTTTGCTATTATACCAGGTGAGCTATTTCGCATCCTGCAGCTGTCTGAGTAACCAAAGGGAGTTCCCCACATTCATGCGCACCATGCCCAGTGATGCCTTCCAGATAAAAGCCCTGGCCCAGCTGGTTAGCTATTTTGGCTGGACCTGGGTGGGAGTCATTGGGGTGGAATCTGATTATGCTCGCTTTGCCATCCAACTCTTCCTGGAGGAGTCAGTGCAGTATGGTGTGTGTGCTGCCTACATTCATGTCTACCCTGTACTTCTGAGTCAACAGGCTCTAGATGAGCTTCTGGATGTAATTCAGGTACCTAATGGTCAATATGACATTTTCATACATACTGCAGGTAGACAACAAACACCTGCAATAAATAAAATAGGTTGTTTAAACTCCACAGTCATTTAAGGTCAGTATTTGAAGTGTTGCATTGTGATACTGAACAGAAGGGAATAAGACATTATTTTTATTTGTACATTTATGTTAGCCTCGCAGTTAATACATTTTCATTAAAGTGGTCTTTGTGTCTTCCATAAGTCTAACAAAAGAATGAGAAATGGTACCAACAATTCTGAATATTTACAGCACAATCATTAAAATAGTTAATTGTTTTGTTTATTGCATTGTATTAATTCTGTACATACATCTCAAATCACAGACATCCCAGAATACTTCAATTTATAAAGAAAATGCATGCAAATATTTTACATTAAAAAAGGGCAAAATTTTTACAATACGATTAAAATTTGTTATGTCTTTAATACAGAATTTATGCTCACAAAGCTTAGTATTGCACCACTACAAATTCTGTCCTGAAAAATTAACATACCCCGTACATGTGTCTTGTTAATATACATTTCATTAGTATGCACTATGCTGTATTTCAAGGTATTATTATATATATTATTATAGGTGCCTGAATGAGAATCAAATTTCATATAAAGTAGAGGAGGCCCAACACACTATCCCTTCATTAAAGTTTTTAAAACCTTTTTTACCTCAATTAAATATTAACTATTCTACATTTTTACTGTTTAGATGGCATCCTCAAAGGTTATCATTAACTTCTGTCTTGAGTCAGAGATGAATGTTATTCTGAGAGAGATCCAACGTCGGAATATAACCGGTCTTCAGTGGATCGCCAGTGAGGCTTGGGCCACTGCCAAATCACTCTGGGAAAAGTTTGGAGATCTCCTGACAGGAACACTGGGATTTGCCATCCAAAGAGCTGATGTGATTCCAGGCCTTCAACAACACCTCACTAATCTCAGACCATCCAATATTCATGAATCAGCTTTCTTGGCAGAATTTTGGGAAGAGACGTTTAACTGTCGACTGAATGGGTCAGTGAACAGCCTGTCTCACGGAGATAACAACTACATCGACAGATTGCCATGCAAAGGGACAGAGGACTTAAGTGATATTTACTCTCCTTATTCTGATGTGACACAGCTAAGAGTGTCTTATAATGTCTACAAAGCAGTGTATCTGGTGGCCCATGCATTGCATGATATGGCTAACTGCAGTGTCAGAAAGGGGCCTTTCCTTAATGGCACCTGTGCAGACCTAAAGAATTTTAAATCTTGGCAGGTGAGACTAATTGTAGGTTTAATATATTTTTTAAGAAAAACCTAAACAGTGAGAAAAAAGTCAAGTCCACCATAGTTTTTAAAAACCACCTGTTTTTCTCCCTCCCTCAGCTAATGTATTACATGAAACGTGCTAATTTTTCTGCACTCGGGGAGAAAGTCAGCTTCGATCAAAACGGTGACCCCATTGCTTATTATGATCTCTTGAACTGGCAAAGGAGGCCTGACGGCTCACTACATTTGGAAAAAGTAGGTTTCTATGATGCCTCATCGCCTGCTGGACGCAGCCTGGTCATAAATGACTCAGTGATTCAGTGGCCTGTTGGGAAGCAGGTGTGTTTTCTGCAAACAGGCTTGAGATCATGTTCACCTCTCACACTGTTCTATGTACTGTTGATCAACACATCAGCTAAGTTTTTTCCATTCGTGTGAAACATACTTTATTGTTATAAAAGCAAAATAAAATGTCATATTCAAATATCTTACATCAACTACATATGAATGTTGCCAACATAAACCCCATTAACTACCCAAAACTGGGAACAGATTACAGCTCTAAAAATGCAGGACTTATGTTTACAAGAAAATATATATATATATACACACATGTTAACAATGATGGCATAACTTACACAGGCATATGCATCAGTTATCTGTTGATCCTCTGAGGTCAAAATAATTAATTCTTAATCTAATCATGATTACAAAACTGTTACACTATTACTCCCTCAAAATTTTATTTTTATTTTATTTAATCATCACAATAATTGGTAGTCAACAGAATTCTGTTTTAGTTGTAACACAGGTTTCACTGATCATGCTGAGTTTGGTTTGCATACTTTTAGTCTAATTCTGAAGCATAGTCTGTAGAAACCAGAGATAGAAAAAAAACCCAGAGTGGTTTGGTGAATATTGATGAAATCAGTGTGTTTCTGAGTGGCTGAACTGTGCCTCTCAGGCTTCCCGGTCTGTATGCAGCGAAAGTTGTCCTCCAGGTTTTCGCATCGCCAGGAGAAAAGGGGAACCCATCTGCTGTTTCGACTGTGTCCCCTGTGCTGAGGGAGAAGTTAGTAATAAGACTGGTGTGTTATGTTATGTCTTTTATCACCCTTTCTTCTGTTAGCCAAATATAAACTGAGCTGCTTGTACAGCCTCTCTAAACTAAACAATTATCTTCTCTGTCCATCTCCAGATTCTTTAGAATGCTCCCGCTGCTCGAAGGACACATGGCCCAATAAAGCCAGAGATCTCTGCACCCCAAAGACTATTGAGTTCCTGTCTTACCATGAGTTAATGGGTATTGTGCTGTGTGTTGTATCCATCCTTGGAGCTTGTATTTCCCTCTCCATTCTCGCCATATTCTTTACATGCAAAGACACTCCACTGGTTCGGGCCAACAACATGGAATTGAGCTTCCTTCTCTTGGTTTTTCTTGCTGTCTGTTTTCTTGTCGGCCTGTTGTTCATTGGTGAGCCTTCAGACTGGCTTTGCCGCATCAGGTACCCAGCATTTGGCATCAGTTTTTCCCTTTGCATTTCATGCCTCCTGGCCAAGACAGCTGTGGTCCTGATGGCCTTTAGGTCCACACTGCCAGGAAGTAATGTCATGAAGTGGTTTGGACCCAACCAGCAGAGAGCTAGTGCACTTTTAGGAACAGCTGTCCAGGTAGGAACACTTTCCATAAGTCAACTTAAATTTTTTTTAATGAATATGTTTAAATGAGCAAGCTGTTTTTCCCTCTCCTCAGGTAATAATCTGTCTTGTCTGGCTGCTCACCAGTCCACCTCATGCCAACAACAACACAGATTACCACAGTGCTACCATCATCATTGAGTGTGCTACTGGTTCAGCGGTTGGCTTCTGGTGTGTTCTTGGATACATCGGCATCCTGGCTTGCACATGCTTCCTAATGGCATTTTTGGCTCGGAAGTTGCCAGATAATTTCAACGAGGCAAAGTTCATCACATTCAGCATGCTGATATTCTTTGCAGTATGGATTACTTTTATCCCAGTTTATGTGAGCTCAGCTGGGAAATACACAGTGGCTGTCCATATTTTTGCTATTTTAGCATCAGCTTTTGGTCTCCTTTTTTGCATTTTTGCTCCAAAGTGCTATATCATAATTCTGAAACCAGAAAAAAACAGTAAAAAAAACATGATGCAAAAATGAAAATGACAGTACATTACATGTCTTGATAAAGAATGTACATGGAAGCCATTTAATTAAATATCTTGTTGAGTTGTCATATTAAAGATTCATGCTGAAAATGCAACAAGTCAAACATTATTGAAATACTTTTGCCCCAATGCTAGCTTACACATTTCTCACTTGAAAATGCTGCAACTATTAATAGTATGTTACAACAAAATAGTTGAAACTGTACACAGTCAATTCCTAATAATATAGTTAACATACAAGGACTACCCACTGGGGTCCCTGGGGACCTGAAGAATAAACTATTGTAAGAAACAAAAGTTGTGAAAAATTTATTATAATAATCTGCTGCTATTGTATATAGCTTTCTTCAGTATATCATATCGCCAACTGTAGAATATTAAGTGAAGTGAAACAGATATTATCCATGAAGGAGAAAGTTAAGCACGCTGCAACCCACTCATAAGGAATAAGGCCTGTCTAATCTCGAAAAAAACTCTGCTGATGTAGCCCATCCATGGTTAAAACGCTGTATGTATTATTCTAAGTTTAAAGTGGATTAAATACAGTAAATAATAAAAACAAAATAGTAAAGATCCAGAGACAGAGACATATATTTTTATTTTTTATTTTTTATTTTTTTATGATAAATGTTATTTACAGGGTCTTTTGGTTGATTGGGAAATTGTTGATATAGAATTATTTTTTTTCCCAAAATGTATTCAAGTGAAGAGAGAACAGTTTTATTAATTAGCTATGTTGGGAAATAAAACACAAACATTATAAGATCACCAAATGGAATAATGTTGTATCTGTACTACTAAATAGTACTAAATGGTAAATTATTAATGATTTGTATAGAGGTTAAATGCATTATATATTTTACAACTTAGTTTTTCACAGCACGAAAATCATGTTATGAGGCATGTTAATTAAAATATATCAAGAAATAATTTTCATCCATGGGTTTCTCCTACACAACATGTGTATCTTTAATGTAATATCATGAATAGAAGATTTATAAATCAAATAACTGACTTGTAGATGTAACTCTATATTATATAAATGCTACAACATCTTGCTTTATTACTGTTTCTACAGTAAATTATATAGAAAATTAAAGTCACAGCAGCATTATCTTTTAAAATAAAGGAAATATCATGATTTGTTTACAGTTTTTCCCATTACATGTTTCTTAGTATTTTTCTCTGGCTTGATCAATATTATATAACACTTAGGTGCAAAAATGCTAAGTAATAGGCCAAATGCTGAAGACAATATTGCAAATATTTCCACAGCTACAGTGAACTTCCCAGGAGAGCTGACATATGCTGGAATGAAAGTAATCCAGACAGCACAGAATATCAGCATGCTGAATGTGATAAACTTGGCTTCATTAAAGTTATCAGGCAACTTTCTTGCTAGAAAGGCCAGGACCAAACATATTATAGCAAGGAGCCCTATGTACCCCAGTACTGCATAGAAAGCAGCCTCAGAGCCTGTGTTACATTCCAACACTATCTTCATATTGCTGTATTTGAAAACCATGTCTGGGAACGGTGGGTTTAATTTAAGCCACAACACACATATTATTATCTGAATCAATGTGCAGGAGCATACTATGATCCTTTGCTGTGCAGGACCAAACTTTCCTGCAACTTTGCTTCCAGGAAGTGTGGCTTTAAAAGCTGTAACAACAACAATAGTTTTTCCCAGGACACAGGAAATACAAAGTGCAAATGTCACACCAAAAGCTGTGTGGCGCAGCATGCATGTCCAGACAGTGGGTTTGCCGATGAACGTGAGGGGACAGAGAAAACACAAAAAAAGAGAAAATAACAGGAAACAGCTCAGCTCAGAGTTGCTGGCCTTTATTACAGGAGTTTCTCTGTAGTGGATGAAAATCATCATTGTGGCTAACGACAGGGAAGCCCCTAGCAGGGATACAACTGTGAGAGCTATTCCCATCGGCTCATGATATGTCAGGAACTCGGTGGTTCTAGGAATGCACTCGTCTTTCCTTTCATTGGACCAGTATTCCTGTGGACAGGGTGTGCAGTCGGCTGCACCTGTTGAGAGAATCAGTTCAGTGCCTGCCCCTTGAGGCAAATTTGTGATAAAACTGACTGGACTTGAGTTGACATGTATGTTACATTTGCAGAAAGTTCAACGATATGTAAGCAAAAAAATGCAATGCATTTAAAGCGAGAAAACGGAACAGTAACAATAACAATAACAATAATATTTTGAAATATATTATGCAAAGACTAAATACGTACTATGATATATGATGTATATTTGCTTACAAGTTTGTTTATAATGGATACCTGTTGAGTTGGCTATAGTTCCATCAGTACATGGGATACAGTCAAAACAGCAGGTGGGTCTTCCCTTTATTTGAGCTTTTCTGGTTCCTATTGGACAAACATTGGAGCACACCGATGTCGGAACCTGAGAAAACAATGTAATATTAGTATTGCTATATTCAGTTGATATGTTTCAGCAAAAGACAAAAACATGTTAAAAATTAGGGATGCACAATAATATCAGAAAGACACTGGTAACGGCCGATAAGAGAGGGCTTAAATTATGCCATTAACTAGGCTATATGCGAGCCATAGATGACGTGTGTGAGTGTAAGAAGTGGGGGTATTTTAAAGTTTCCGAAAGGAATGATAAAGTTTCTATTTGCAATCATTGCTCAGTGTTGGTCATTCCTTTAGGTACTACATATTTAATCAAGCATCTTAAGGTCTGTCATCCTGATCATTACACTGAATCTGTGACGAACAAAGAAAAACAGCCACCAGCAAAAAACATATGTCAGCAGAGTGTATTGCTCTGGACAGTCAGCTGTTTTCCTTTGTTGAAGATGTCAAGACTGGTGGACTTTATTGAGCTACACAACATGTTGCATGTATTTTTCAGATTTGACCTTTCCTGAGTAGCAAGCTATTGTCCTTTTTTGAATTAATTTGTTCAGTTGATATATCATTGAGCTTAAGCAGCAGTCTGTAAAGCATATAGCCTACTAATTTAGACCCACTTATTAAACTGTGTGAAAAAGATTACAATATGTCTATATTCTTTCAGTTGGCTTTAATTGCAGAAGAGCTGTAAAATACACTAACAGGATCCCTGTACACAGACATGTATCTACTTCTATTGCAATCTGTGAAATCAAATCAAATATGCCCTGGTTGTTGTCATGATTGTCTCAGGGAGAGCATCATCCAAGCCAACCCTACTCATGATAAGATTAGGGATAATATTATGTCAATTCTACTCCAGGAAAGACTTGATGTTCTCTTTAATCAGGTTGAAAAAATATGTGCCAAAATGAGCTGGAAAATATCGGCATATTGAATATTGTGCATCCCTATTCAAATACTATAAGTTTATTGTATCTAAAAAGTCTTCATGATTACCATTTTCCCTGTCCTCCATACAATGTCTTCCTCCTTGATGCTGAGCTTATGATCACCGTTAGCAGCAGAGGCAAAATGACCCAGTGTGACATGCTGTACCTGCCCATCTATCAGCTGCCAGTTTATAATATCATAAGAAGCCGGAGGATCACCATTGACATCAAAAAACACATCATCCCCAAACTGATTCCTAAAATTCACCCTTTGTAGATGATCAGTGACCTGCAAAATGAATGATTATTTGTTAGATAGGAATTTATATTGCCATGATAACTTTACAGATACATTCATTGTTTCATTGGGGATTTTCTTTTACTATTTCTCACCTGTTTGGGCTGAATTTCAGATATATTCAAACATGGCCTCACTGTTTTTTCTCCAACTGGTTGGCAGTATACCAGCTGATGCAGGGCATGTGCTATAGCATAAACTGCTTTATACACATTATAGGACACTCTGAGCTGTGTGACATTGAAGAACACATCCTGGGAATTCATTAATGTCTCATTGCCTGTGCATATTTCATTTATTGCCTCAGTACCTGTGTCTTCCCCAGGTGAAACCGGTCTACAGCCCACTATAATTTCCCAGAAATCCCTCACAAAGGCTGCATTTGGATCTGCATATGGGCTAATACTTGTAAGAAATTGTTTTAGATTTGGAATTGCCATCTTCTGCACCACAAAGCCTAAGGCTCCACCAAAAGCTTGGTAGATTTCAGGGGTGGAAGGTTGACTTGCTGTTATCCAGGCCTCACTGGCAATCCACTGAATTCCTGTAATATTCTGTTTCACAACCTCTTTCATCAAAGGGTAAAAGTCACCCTCTGGAACAAAAGCAAGAATGACTTTGGCAGTTGAATACTTAATCATTTCCACAACATCCAGAATTTTATCCATAGTGTACGTACGTAAAACTGTCCCGACAAATTCAATACAAACCCCAAGCTTTCTAACCTCTTCAGTAAAAGCCAGGATCCCATTCCGACCGTAGTCATTGTCTGACTGTATGGCCCCAATCCACTGCCAGCCAAAATGTTTGACTAATGCTGCCAAAGCTTTTGCCTGGAAATAGTCGCTGGGGATTGTTCGAAAAAATGTGGGATATTTAGCTCTGTCACTCAGGCAGGCACATGTTGAGAAGTAACTTACCTATAAAAAGAACACCAAACAAAGTCTAAAAAAAACCATGCCTCAAAACAAGCACTATAAGCTTTACATATCACAGAACAATAAAAGAGCAATAAAATGTCTCATTTGATTTCTTACTATTGGCACTTGAAATGGTCCAAGAGTTCCAGCCACAGCTAAAGACTGAGATGATCCTGCCTCTGCTATGAGGGCAGATATAGCTGGAGGACAAGGGGAAGTCAACTCTATCTCCTCTGGTCTACTAGCCAGTGTTAGTGCAGCACGTAAAGTATTTGTTGGAGATGAACAAGAGTTAAGGATCCTATAGCCAAGAGATATGTTTGGCAGGAGAGCAAGATCATTGTTGATTTCTTTAATTGCAAATAACATCACTTGGGCCCACCGAAAAGCTCGCAGGTCAAATCTAAAAAGGTTTTAATGATTGAAATAGGTTGAAAGATTACAAAGCTGCTATTATACATGTACATACAATGACAAGTTGTATAAAAGCATGAAGTATGGAAAAGATATATTACCGTGCACATTTCACTCCAGGTGGGTTGCTCTCGAATGTAGAAGTGACACTTACATCTTTGTTAAAAACTGGGAAAATCCCCCCAATCATTATGTCTCCCTGCTTGAACAAACTTGGCATGTTAAACCTACCAAACAGTTCACAGCCAGAAACTGTGTTCAGGTACAGAATAAACAGTGATAAGGTAGTAGCTCTCTGCAGCTCAGGCATGATTGCTTGGAATTTTTTTTGAAGAGATGAGAGAGATCTCTTATAACAACTGCGTCAGATGCAGGTAGATGTGGGTGGGTGGGAGTTGGTTATGGATTAGGTAATGTGCTTCCCTGTTTGAACAAACTCTTTGCTGTAAACCATTTTCAAACCTGAGATTCTGTGGCTTTTGTCCTTCTGTCAGTTAGTATATTTAAACTACACGCCTCAAGAGTTTTCTGCAGCTAATAAAAAGGTGCTTCATGACTGAAACACAACAATGCTCAAACATCCACACCGAATCCAAAAAAGAAACTGATGTCTCCATAAGGCTACTTTTTGCAGAAAAGACACACAAACCTGAAAGCTCTGCATAGACTGTATAGTCGTAACATTATGAGGGTTTAAAGGTCCAGTAAGAGTAACCCAGAACATAAAAAAACAAACACTGGCTCTAGATGGGGCCTTTCAGAAGTTTTGTGGCCACTATGGTTTGTCCTACACACTGAGCTACTTCGATGGTTGCAGTCTGCAACTGCACCTCTAGAGGTCCTCCTACTGGTACTTTAAAATGACAATGTACTTGTATTTAGGGACAATTCAACACCACCTGAAAATGAGTTGAGACATGCCCCAACCATAGCCAAATCTAAACTTGTATGTATTGTGTTCTATGTTTTGACCCATAGGTCATAAGCAATCTCAGGACTGGGAAAGGATATTGTGTGAATAGTGAATTTTAGGTTAACTGGTTGAGATTGAGATGTCTTTGTGGTAACAGATGAGGTGACAGGTGGTCTTTAGTATCCCCCAGAGGAATCTTTAGTCAGTTCAGTATGGGAACAGGCAGGGTTGAGTGTTAATTCCAGCAAAACAATGGCCATATGTGCCCCTCCCATGATCATAAAGTATGATTAGCTATCTACTTGGTCAGAGGTCAGTGTTTGACAAATATTTTCTGAATGTGCATTGTTTTCTTTTGTGTCTTTTGTGTCTACTTTTGCATGCAGTATCGAAGCTTTATATTACATTTGTATGGTGTCACTCTCTTGTGTTGTGATTGTTATATCTTCTAAATAAAAAACAACAACACAGGAATTTAAGACACTGTAATTAAAGTGGATATGAGAAATGGTAAATTAATACTGTTCAGTAAATAAAAGTCAATAATGTCTGCACATGAAGAGTTGAACACAGAACTACCGTAACATATTCCTTGAGCTGCCTGTATGTGTGCACAGCAGTGATGGCAAAACAGAGCTTTCCAGATCACTGAATCAATTTGAAGGAACTGTACTGAAACAGGTGCATTGCTTTACAGTCCTAGATACAGTCACTGTGACACCTGCAACTTGAATCTACTTTTATTTTTATTTAATATAATAAAAAATGTCATGACGTCAATGCGTATATGTTGACAAAAAAACAAAAAACTTGGTTTTGTTGACTGTGGTCTTATAACCATTTAAGTCTTCAAATGTTTGACATTAAGGGCAATTTTAGATTATACAGCAAACCATGAGTTTTCACATTTTCTTAAGTTATCTTCATTTTTTTCAACATTTTGGTTAAATGTCATCGATAATACATAAACTCTAAATCTAATAATGAAATAAAATGAAATAATTTATTCAACAAATCACAACAAGTTCAAGGGTCATTAGTTACAACAGCTGTAGCGTTTCTGCATTATCTGTCAAACTGTGTCAAGTCAAGTTTTATTTATATAGCCCAAATCACAATTTGCCTCAGGGGGCTTTCCAATTTATACAACATTCAACACCCTCTGTCCTTAGACACTTGATCTGGGTAAGAAAAAAAAAAAAAACTATTACCAGGGAAAAAATGCAACTTTGCAATAAAGTTGGTTTATTTGTTGTCACATGTGACAACAAAACAAAACGAGTGGTCTTAATTTGTTTTGGAGGACAGTTCTGAATTAGAGATCACAAAGTTCTTACTGGTATTTTCCCCATCAAATGTTTTTTTGAGTTCTGCTCTGGCCTGAAGATAATAATATAGCATTTTGGGAAAAAAATACAGACCAGCAAACCAAAACTGGAGGCCAGAATAGCAAATATCTCCACAGCCACAGTGAACTTCCCAGGAGAGCTGACATATGCTGGGATAAAAGTGATCCAGACTGCACAGAATATCAGCATGCTGAACGTGATCAGTTTGGCTTCATTAAAGCTGTCTGGCAGCTTCCTAGCAAGAAAAGCGAGTATAAAACATAATACAGCAAGAAGTCCAATATAACTCAACACAGCCCAAAATCCAATAGCTGAACCCAGGGCACACTCTAAGATTATCTTTTCTTTATAGTATGACATGTTCATCTTTGGGAATGGAGGGTTGATTGTCAGCCAAAGTATACAAATCAAAACTTGAATGAGGGTGAAAGTCAAAACACTGAGCCTCTGCTGAGTAGGACCAAACCATTTCATGACATTACTGCCGGGGAGTGTGGCTCTGAAGGCCATTAAAACCACTATAGTTTTTCCGAGAACACAAGAGATACAGAGGACAAAGGTGATCCCAAATGCTGTGTGACGCAGCATGCAGGACCACTCAGAGGGGCGGCCGATGAAGGTCAAAGAACACAGGAAACACAGTTTTAATGAGAATAGCAGCAAGAAGCTCAACTCAGAGTTGTTGGCTTTTACAATGGGAGTCTCTCTATGAGTCAAAAAAATGATTGATGTCAAAAGAGATAAAAACACACCAACACAACCAAATCCAGTTAAAAGTGCCCCCATGATCTCTTTGTAGGAAAGGTATTCAACAGGTTTTGGAAGACACTGATCTTTCTTTTCATTTGGCCAGAATTCAGGTGGACAGATCCAACAGTCTGGAGAATCTGTAAAAAAAAAAAAGTAAAGTAATACAGAAATACAACTTAATGCAAAAAAAACTTTTTGATTCATATATCATATATCAATTTATTATTTATTTTTACTACAATGCACATGCATACATTTAATTTTGAAATCTTTACTCACTTGTCTGATTACTTATTGTCCCCTCAGGGCACTTAATGCAGTCAAAACAGCACACAGGCTTTAACTTGTTAATGGCCTTACGAGTCCCCGGTGAACAAGGTTCTCTGCAGACAGACCTTGGCACCTGATTACAAAATGTAAAAAATTCAAAAAGTTTAGGAAGTTCCTATGGAGTAAAGTCATTCAGCTCCTCTAGTCTCGTCATGGTTACACATGCAATCTTCCATTTACTTTACCTTATTACTGTTTCCTCCCCAAACTATGTTGGTGTTGTCTTTTAGTTTGAATTTTTTCCCCTCTGGAAAAGAGGTATCATATTGACCGATATTTACAATCTGAACAGAGCCATCTTCTTTCATCTGCCAGTTAACTAAGTCATACTGGGCCACTGAGTCTCCATTTTCATCAAAGAAAACCTTGGCGCCATTCTGTGTTGTGAAGTTCACATACTTTATATGTTCCAACACCTACAGAGAGACCATAACCACATTTCAGCATACATACAACTTCAGCAAAAGAGAAACCATTAAAACATTTAGTATTCAAACCCTAAATAAATATGTAACATTTTATTTTTTGCATTAACCGCAAACAATAGAAACACTGACTACTAAATAAGTATATAATGGCGAATAAATTTACCAGAACTTACTAACTTAGGCTGAACTTCATTCTTGTTCACACAGGGCTTTCCAGTGGTGGGATTTGAGCCATTTTTACATTGCAATAGTGCATGAAGGGCATATGCCACCAAGTACACAGCTTTGTACACATTATTCTCAGCCCTGAAATGTGTCACATCTGTGTAGTCACTAGAGACTGTCGTGAGATCCTCTGTGCCAGTGCACATAGCAGAGGTATTTGATGGAGAGAAGCTGCAGTCAAAGAACTTCTCCCAGATAGCTTTAACTATTTCACTCTGTGGTTCATCGGAAGGTTTCAAACTGAGTAAGAATTCACCAAGACCTGGTATGGATGCCTGAGGAAGAGCAAATCCCATTGCCCCCTGTAAAATGCCCTTTCTCTCAACAGAAGCCAGGTCTGATTGTGTGATCCAAGACTCACTGCCAACCCACTGCTTTCCAGTTATATTATAATTCTCCATATCTGACAGGAATGATTTAATGTAAGACAAAGACGTAAACAACAGGACCACCTTTGACGAGGATTCCCTTATTGTCTCTACAATAGCATCAAATTTTGAGAGCATTTGAGATGTCTCAGAAAAAGATAATTTGTATTCAATACAGATGCCCTCTTTCATTGCTTCCTTAGTGAATTCAGCTGTTCCTTCCTCTGAGTACAGTTCTTCAGAGTAAATAATCCCCACCCAGCGCCAGTCAAAGAATTTCATAAGCTGCACCAGACCGAGGATTTGGAAGTAGTCACTTGGCACAGTTCTGAAGAACGTGGGATATAGTCTTTTGTCACTCAAACAAGCACAGGTTGAAAAATGGCTAACCTTGAAAGAAAAAAAAAAAAAACAGGTAAATATGATATGTGTATATATTTCATAAAGATGGAAATAAATACACAGCTAGGACAATGAAAATTGGACAGTTTGCAGTTATTTCCCTATCATTTATTCTTACCTGTGGAATGGATAGTGGGCTTAGTATGATGTTTATATCTTTACTCAGACCAGAAGATGAATGGCCTAAAAGAGCCTGGACCTGACCACTGCAGCCCTTTGAATCCTCTCCATTTATAGCTTCTACGGCTGCTCGTATGACATTTTCTTCCCCACAGCCATTGTACAGCCTATAGCCCAGACTCGCTCCGGGAAGGAGCTTAGTATCTCTGTTGATCTCATCCACAGTAAAAATCACTGTCCGGGCAAACTTCAATTCCCTGTCATTCCACCTGCATACAAAGTGTTGACACATTACTGACAAACTTACACATTATCATTTTGCAATGCATATAAAACATGCAATTTTACTTTAACATTGCATAAATTTTTTTACATATTTTAAGCACAGTCACTTACATTTTGCAGTATGAATATGGAAATGCCTGGTAACCATTATCTATCAGTATCCGTGTACGACTCAAAGAGAATACTCCTCCTATAATAAGATCACCTTCTTTTGAAAATTCCCTAAACCCTGTTTGCCCGATCACTTTGCACGTTTGGTTTTCTGACTTTGACATTGCCAGCAGAGTGAATAAGATAATAGTGATCCAACCCATCATGAGCCACCCTCTCCTTCACTGAGGTAATTCTGACCTGGGAGCTGACCTTTATAGCTTTTCTAGCGTAAGAGAAACATCAATCAGCCAATGTGAGCTGGAAATCTCAAATTCACACATCACTGCACTTTAAAGAAAAAAAGATGACGGTGAAAGGTGATGATTGACTTCAAGGTAGGTTGTGGGGTGACTCTTTTTTTAATTTGATATAACCAGTTTGGTTAATACATGTCTTCATGCTTGAAGAATAATGAATTAATTCATGGACTACTTCAGGAATGTACAAGAATGAACAATACAGCATTCATGATTTAAAGGACCAGTGTAGAAAAAATGAGAGGTCACAAAAAACGTGAAGGTCTTATCTAGAGTCAGTGTTTAGTTTTTCCGTTCCGGGCTACTGTAGAAACATGGTGGTTCAACATGGCAGTTTCCATAGAAGAGGACCTCTGTAGATAAAAATGACTCATTATGAGACAACAAAAACACATTTTCAGGTTATAAATGCATTAAAAAACATATCTATGAAAATTATATTCCATTTCTGCTAATCAATCCTCCTTAATGTTACACACTGGACCTTTAATGAAAGAACAATATGTTAATTGATGCAACAACATAGGTATTTTAATCATCATGATTTATAAGTTATGGAGAGAATGCACACCACCAGAAACTCAACTTCAATAAGGCCGAGCTTTTCCTTTCTTCCAGATAAGGCATATCAGGTCAGGACTTCTCCATTCCTACTGAAAACTCTGTGGTGTTCCTAGCCTCAACTGCAGATAACCTGGATGTGACACTAGCTGACCAACACTCCTTTCCCACCAACACTGCTATGACAGCCCACTCCTGCAAGTTAATTCTGCTCAACATCAGGACCATGTGTCCATTACTCACCCAGGAGTCAGTGCAGGTTTTCAACCAGTTCTTGCAATTTTTGGGTTGTATCCACATGGTTGAATGCACTTATACTATGTAACAGCTGAAACTTCTATTTCAGGAAATCCAACCTTTACTCATTGTCTTCTTTTTATTATTTCTATTATTCATATTTTCTTCTCTAATGCATGTATCCCCGTGTCATGCTCCATGCCCCCCTTGTGCATTTCATCCCCATATCATGATCAAAAATGTTGTTTATTTATTTATTTATTTATTGGAATACATTTTTATCTACAAGATACTTATAATAACTGAACATACTTGTCTAGCTGGTTCCCAAAGTAAAATCATTGTTTCTTCAAAATATAGATTAAGCTTCTTCTAATTAAACTTATTTAATGCTTTCTTCACTGTACTTCACTTGCAAAGCTGCAATATCAGTTGCATACAATTGCCGCTGCCCAGTCAATACGAATTGTGAAATAAGTCATAAATTGTTAAGACTACCTTTAAATGACATTGAACAGTAAATGTAAATCTCACATCTCGAAGAAAATGTCAACTTATCACTTATGCTACTTATTGTCTTTTCCCATTAGGTGCTGTTTTTTATTCTTTTCTGGCTTTACCAAAATAATGTAACACTTTGGAGTAAACAAGCAGAACAACAAGCCAAAACTGGAAGCCAGAATGGCAAATGACTCCACGGCATCTGCATATTTTCCAGGGGAGCTGATATAAGCAGGGATGAATGCTAGCCACACAGCACAGAAGATTAACATGGTAAAAGTGATGAACTTGGCCTCGTTGAAGTTACCAGGCAACTTACGGGCCAAAAAAGCTAATACAAAGCACAGACAGGCCTGTAGACCAATATATCCCAGAACACACCAGAATGCGAGGCTGGAGCCAACGCTACACTCCAGTATGATCTTTGAGCGTTCATATTGTGTATTTCGGGATGGAAAAGGAGGAGCATCAATGAGCCAGGCAGCACAGATAGCCACCTGAACCAGAGTGCAACTGAAAATAATGAACCTCTGCTGCTTGGGCCCCAGCCACTTCATGATGTTGTTCCCTGGCCTGGTGGCAGTGAAAGCCGCCAACACCACCAGAGTCTTCCCCAGAATGCACGAGAGACACAGTGAAAATGTAATGCTAAAGGCAGTGTGGCGCAGCATGCAGGACCAAGGTGTTGGCTCTCCAATGAACACCAGGGAACACAGGAAACACAGAGTCAGTGGAAAAAGGATGAAGAAGCTGAGTTCAGAGTTATTCACACGGACAATGGCTGTGTGTCTATGATAGAAAAAGACTGCAAAGACAGCCACAGTGAGGCAGGCACCCACCACAGAGGTCACTGTCAGGGCTATACCCAAGGAATCATAAGCCAAGAACTCCACCTCCTTGGGGATGCAGGCTGTTCTGTCTTTGTTTGACCAGAAGTCGTCGGGACAAAATCTGCAGTCTATTGAGTCTAAAGGGAAAAGGGTTAAAAAAAGAGTGGCTCATTTCAAATATTCAGTATTCAAATATTACCTGATTACCCGACCTAATAAAATACATTTAATTGTGTGATATTTATTGCTTGGCTTCAAGCTCACTTGTCTGGTTGTTAATTTTGCCACTGTCACATGGTACACAGTCAAAACAGCAAACAGGCTCTCCACGACGGACAGCCTTCCGTGACCCTGGAGGACAGCTGGCACTGCATACAGACACTGGAACCTAGGGAGCAGATAATGGCTTTCAGCTCTGCAGTGAGTGTGACGAAATTATTAGTCAATTTAGTGCTTTTTTGCATTTTGTACCATTGGTTGAACAGCAATTTGCAGAGCTATTTCACAATATGTAGTTCAATTCAACATGTATGAATATAAATATAAAATGGAAACAATTGATTACCTATGTTGTTTAAAAAAGTAGCCTTAGATTCAGTGTCAGTATTGAAATGAAAAAATAAATGACTAAAGCTCTAATTTTGAAAGAATTCCACCACAATAAATGCGAAAGAAAATTATTACATTAACTATAGGTCATACTGTATGGTGGGCTTTGAAGAAAAATAGAGCGTGTTTTTTTATGTTTACAAATGCAATGTTTCATTTTATTGAAGCTCTTGACTCGCAACTGTTTACTGTACTAATATCAGATCCTTCTTGCCCTGCCCACCTGACTTACCTCCCTCTCAACCTACAGAACTTCAACAGTTGGCATCTGATGAAGGTAAAAACACAGTGTGAGCAGCTTGCCTCACTCTGATGCCCTGCCCAAATGATCCCGTCTTCCTGGATCACCAGCTCCTCTCCAGCAGGCTTGGTTCCATCAAACAACCCCACGTTGACAAACTCAGTGTTTCCGCCTGTGCCTCTCTGCCAGTTGATGATATCATAATAGGGTATGGAGTCGCCCTTCAGGTCAAAGTTCACCTCCTCCCCGGCAATTTCAAATTTCACTTCCTGGAGGTAGTATTGGAGCTTGAAAACCAATAGATAATACAGATAATATGAATTACTTTAAAATAATTTTAACAAGATTTTCAATGTAATACTGTATCAGTAAGAATGCTGGATTATACCTGCCAGGGGTGAATGTTGTTGCTTTGAGCACATGAGTTGTTTTGGAAAGGCCCACTGCCTGGTTGACAGAGAAGAAGGTTGTGGAGGGAATGAGCAATTGCATATACAGCCTTATAGACATTGTATGCTACTCTAGGGCTGGATGTATTCATGTAGGCCGAATGCTGCTCCAACAGGGACTCCTGCCCTGTGCAGGGAGGCAACTTGGAGTCGGAGGACACAGAAGAACTGCAACCATACAGAGCCTGCCAGAGCTCCTTAACCAAAAGATTATTTGGATACATCTGAGGGTTTACTGTCTGGAGGTAGTCACTGAGTCTGGATATATGACCTTTCCTGATGCCAAACCCAATGGTGCCCCCCATGTAGGGGTAAAACTTGCTCCATGTGAAGACAGATGCTGTAACCCAGGCCTCACTGGCCACCCATTGGATTCCAGTGATGTTCTGTATCATGTAATCTCTCAAGAAAGGCGTCATCTCTCCCACGGATAAAAATGCCACCACCACTTTTGCTGAAGAGCTACGGATCACCTTTACAGGGAGCCAGATGATGGAGGAGGAAAGAGTTTCAAAAGGAAGAGGGAAGGAAAAAAAGAAAGCACAAATAAGTGACATTGAGCGCTACTGCCAGTTACTAGTTGTGTCTGTCCAGTGTGTCAACACATGATTGACCAGTAGCACACAGAGCTGTGCCTCTTCACCGTCAAACCCTGCTGCAGGCTGAGACAGCGCTGCTGGCTGCTCTCCCACAGCCACTCTGTCAGTGTCTGTGACAACTTAAAATTGAATATACCCATAAGTTTAAAAAATATTATTAATATTAAAATCATGGTGTGTAATGGTGTTAAAATCTGTGAAGTTAAAAAAAACAGAACATTAAGCTGTTGAAAATCTGTCACGTTTAAAAAGATTGGTTAAAAGGCTAAAAGACAGTTTGTTACTTTTTTCTTTAGCAGTAATAGTTTTACATGTCATCTAGAGGGGTCTTGATCTGATAGTCTGAGATTGATTGCTTCCGTCTCCACCCACGTGAAATTGCGTTACTTTCCCCATTACAGTAAAGTTCTCACTGCAGAAACAACACTCCATCACTCTCATAATTATTTCTCCCCATTTTTCAGGTATGTTATGAATATATAATATGTGTCTGTAAGAACTTGCTAACATGTTAAGACGTTTTGTAATATTTGAGTAAGTTAGAGTCAAGTTTTGTTAGTGTTAGTAGTAAAGGTGTGTGTCTCTGTGTGTATTTCCATGTTGACCAACAAGACCTGTGTCTGTTTGCATAAATCACCAAATGTCCAGAGTAATGATCTAACAGCCCAGTTTACAGTTTAAGCCCTGCCCATTCCAAGTACATTACAGATAATTTAATTGGTTGAACAGATACAGATACAGATAATTGTGTACGTGCTTATTTGTCAAACATGCAGAATAACAAGTGGAAAGCCTAACAAGGATAGGTCTGGTGGCCTATAGCACTCATTTGTTTCAGTGCTGTTGCTCTACTTCAACATCTAGTGGCAGTGAATGTCATTGATGTGTAATTAGCACCAACTATAAAAGGGTACTGAAGTAAAATAAAAACTGATATAAAACTGAATTTAATGTGCTGTGTATCTACCTGGATGATTTCCAGTGTCTTCTGGCGATTATAGAGCAGAGGTAAAATTTCTTGGTACGCTACACATACTTTGGTGCCTTGTAATTCTCTCAGTAGACCTTGCACAGCAAAGCGCCCATATTCACGGTCCCCTCGCACCAGTCCCACCCAAGTCCAGTTGAAGCGTACCAGCAGCTGAGCAATGGCTTTCACCTGGGTTCAACAGAAATTTTACAAAAAGAAAGACAATTCACTGACATCATTAAAATATGATGTATTTACTGCACTGTAGATTTCAGTTGAATTTTAGAGGGACAACGTGTTGACCAGAAATATGAATATATCAAATAAAAAGTTTTTGCTACAGCACTGAAAAATTATTAAGCCCTTTTAAATCTGAGGCCAAACTCACCTGATAGTCATCATTAGGGATCACTCTGAAGAAATTAGGATATTTGATTTTATCAGAGAGACATGCACACGTAGAAAAGTAACTGATCTGTGTAAAGAAGAAAAAGCACAGTAGAGTTACAGTACAATAAAAACAGTACAGTGCAGATTCATTTGGGGTGATAATAGAAGAGAAGAGTCATCATTACCATTGGGATTCTAAATGGCTGCAGAATTCTTGACAACACAATGGACTGAGAAGCACCAGATTCCCCAATTACAGCGAGGAGCGAAGAGGCACCGCTACACATAGGAGAGTCATCCTCACTCAGCCCATTCAGCAACGCAAGAGCAGCCCTCTGGCCGGTCAGTGGATATGAACATGAATCAAAGATTTTGTAACCAAGGGTGTAATTGGGCAATAGCTCTGTACTCTGGTTTATCTCCTCTACTGCCAGCCTCATAGTCTGAGCATAGCGGAAAGCCCTGGGATCAAAACTGTAGCCAAGAAGACACAAATACACACAAATTGAACAGCAAGTATGGAGAAAAGGTCAAATTAAATTCAGTTTGGGGCTGCAGTGGTTCAGTCTGTTGGGACTTGACCTGCGAACTAGTGGGTGGCTGGTTCAAGTCCAGAAAAGGCCACAGAGTGTTGACTGGTACATGGAAAGGTTCATCTTCTGAGCACTACCCCTGACCCAGGCATCAAATCCCTAACTGCTGGGGGGTTGCATTTCTGCACACACACACACTGAGCTTTGTTCATTCTCATGCTTTTTTTTAATCAGTTACCAAGAGCGTTGTAGCGTGATTACCTTCCTTTGAGTGGATCTAACATTATAATCTGCTGTGTGGATATTCTACCTAGTTATGTAACTATCAACATGCCCTTTATATACAAGTGGTTTTATTTATTCATACTGTATTTTTATTTTATTTTTGTTTTTTTTGTTTTTTTTATGCCACTAATGGTCCATGTAGTATGTATAACAAGACATGTCTCACAATGTAAAATGTTGTACTGTCAAACACCAAAGAGAAAATAAATAAAAACTTGAATTATAAAAAAATATATATGTTACCAAGATATGTCTTTGGTAATGCTTTATTTTACAGGTCTGTAATTACCTTCCAAGATGTTATGTTGAAAGACCCATGTAATAGATACATACACTTCCAAGTGTTTATTCCAATTTGTTGCTTGTGTAACCCTATTCCTATCCAAACATGAAACTTCTTGGAAATAGCCTTCAAATACATGAGGAATTACAAACCCATAAAATAAACCATTACCGTTTTGACATCAATGTTTTACTCAAACTGCATTTCAGTTCAAGACATCACTGTGTATAAGATTGTTTTCTTACATATAGGCTTAATATGTTAAAAGTATGTATTCCAAAATCAGACCTGGTACATATAAAATATGCTGTGTAAATTTGTTCTACAAAATTAGATGTGTTTAGCTGGAAGCAATTAAATCCTCTAGGATTTCCAACACACATGTAGGAAACTCACCCATTACACCTCACTGGCGGTGGTCTGTAGGTGCAGTTGAGGTCTGGCATCTCCTGGTTATAGTGAATGGGGAAGATCCCCCCAATAACATAGTCACCCTTGGCCACAAAGGCTGGCTGAAAGCTGTTTTGAAGTGTGCACACTTTGGCTGCAGATGGAGTTGGGGAGGTAAAGCTAGAAATTGGATTATGCGTTATAGTGAGGACAGAGACAGAGTAAAGCAAGGGAAATAAGACAAGTAGAGTCATATTGTTAAACATCCCCAAGAAGAGACAGAGAGAGAGAGAGGGCAAGGAATTAGGCATGTTATATACAGTATGTGACCTTCTCATTCTTGCGTCATCAAGACATTGAGATATTGGAGCTCAGCAGCCCCGCCTAACTGGGCAAATGTGGACTGAATGATGAATAGTAAATAATGTAATGTTATTTTACGAGCCAGCCGTAAATCGCTAAACATATATGTGTGAGACAAATGTGTGTGTGAATAAAAGTCACCAGCATGTCATACACCTCATCAGACTACATCCAGAACAAGGTCAAACTTAAAAAAGTAAAAAATCAATAACACTGTGAATAAAATTGATTATGGAAGTATAGTGAGCCATCTTACTTCCTTCTCATCTCTGTTAAATGTTGCCTAAAAAAATAATCAAATAAAGGATGTGAATTTTTTGAGGCAAACCAGCCTATGCTACAGTGTTTCAGTGGGTGCCCTCATTACATCTTAAGCCGACAGAAGTCAAAGCAACATGCACCCAGTGGTTGAACCGGAGGACAACAAGAACGTACGGGAGGACTTCGTCAGGAAACATCCAGGCTATGTGGAGTGTGTGAGGTGATGATGATCCTTTAAGAAAGTAAAACTAAAGGCCAAATAAATGTATTGACCTCTGGTCTCAGTGATTTTTCTCACTAATATAAAGGCTATAACCGGTATTTATACACTCATCTAATTACAGCCTGTCATGTCTAATTAAGTTCTCATAGGCAAAGTGTGTGTGAATAGTAAATTATAGGTTAGTTGGTTGATTAGAGTGACAGGTGTGGTAACAGATGAGGTGACAGGTGGTCTGGTATCACACAGGAGAACGTTTAGTTTGTTCAGTATGGACGGCCGTTGTTTTCAGTAATGATCTTACTTGTGTGTGTGTAAAAAACAGCACCACAGTTATATATGCCGGCGATACCACCACACTGTAAAAAAGGATTTTTGAGGGTTGTAAATATAAACCATGCAAATTGTCTAAAATTTACCAGATTATTCTAGTTATCAAAGAAACTATAAAATAATGGGTAAATTATACCTGCACGACCCATTTTTTAACAGTAACAAGTGTTACATGGAAAAATAGGGTAACATTTACCCAAAGCAACCGGTTCTACGCTGCGATGTGCGCATGCATCAGACCTGGATGAGCGGGATTAGAATTTTTGAAGGATGCGTGCTGCTTCCCGCTGCCGTCTGAACTGAAGGTAAACTCACTTTAATCTTTTATATGTTGCTGTGTACAATATCGCGAATGCATAGGACAGTTTAGGAATTGTCGAGTTGTTTCACAAGAGTTGTAGTCGGAGTGTTTCTGTGTTACGTGCCATGCATGCTTGAACCGAAAGTTTGAATCGGCGACAGCGCCGGTTGTTCACTGTCTAACGTGGGGATAAAACGCGGGAAATAACATAACCGTATAGGGACTTCAACAATCTTTAACAGTCGGTAAGTAGGGTTTGCGGTGAAATTTGTTCGCGTTCTGTATTTTACAATATTAGCAATCATACCGTTATGTGTGTTTGCTGTGCAGAGCCTCCACAGTGTGTTGATGGAGAGCAGTGTAGGCCTACTTTCCGCGCATCTTGTTAACATTCATTTCTCTTTAGTCATCCGCTAAATATATTTTCTAAATATATATTTTCACTCTCAAGTGGCTGTCGATGTTCTAAAAGACAGCATTAAAATGTCATTTGCAGTGAAGTTCTCCTCTTCCTCTCCTCTCCTCTCCTCTCCTCTCTGATCTCCTCTTCTCGCCTCTCCTCTTCCTCTTCTCCTTTCCACATTGCATCATGGAAAATGTAGATGTACCAATTGTGGAATGTTGAGCCTTTTAATGACACCTACTTTTATTGAATTGCTGATTAATACAAAATAAACTGCTTGAGTTGAAATAAATTCCTTTGACAAGATGATAAGAGTCAAATGTATTGGAACATCACCTCATATCATATATTTCAATTAAAATGTATATGTTTTTTGTTTTTTTCTTTTTAACATGGAGGACTGTGAGGACTACACAATCCAAACCATTAAGGTCATTGTGATCCATGATGTCATGGCTGAGGAAGATCCAGCAGAAGTGGCCATTGTCATTGAGGGAGACCAAGTGCTGACTGGGTGTGGAAATCGAACCAAGGCATGTGTGCTGCTCATGGGATTGATCTATGCCCTCAACCTTGAGTATCCCAAGATACTGAAAAATACCTTGGAAGTATTCCAGAAACTTTTTCTGGAGCTTGACGGAACAACACTTCTTAAGAAGGTCCACAGCCTCAAAAGCAAGCTCATGGAATGAACTGTTTATGTGAAAGTTCTGGCATACCTGACGTTTCTGATCTCCTCCTCTCCTCTCCTCTTCTCTCCTCTCCTCTTCCTCTTCCCCTCTTCTCCTCCCTGACCACAGCCTCAAAAGCAAGCTCATGGAATTAACTGTTTATATGAAAGATCTGGCATATCTGACGTTTCCCCTCTTGTTCTAATGAGGTTTTTCATTCATATAATTTCAGGAACTTGCTTCATATACATAGCATTCTGCAGAGCATAGCACTTAGTTTTTGTAGATGGACACAGTTGGATGGGGTTGTGTAATTTTTAATTTATTTTATTTTATTTTATTTTAGCAATCCTAAATACTTCAAACAAGTAAACATGATTTGTCTAGTTGTTCAGGAACAACATGGATTATATATTATTACATGTTATTATAAAACAGGTGTTTGAAATGTTTTGTGATCCTGTTGTGCAGAACGTTGCATATTATTTTAAACCTTTTGAACACTTTTGAACACTTTTGAAGGTGCTTCATCTCTCCCTTGCTCTACTCTTGTTCCCTGTAGCGATAATTTATCCTCAGGTGGAAATATTTTGTGATACAGTTGTTCCTTTGCACATTTGAAGCAGTTGTTCTCATGGTCCACGTGTTTTTTATGTGGTTGAATAAAAAACATTGACATCATCACTGTCTGACAGTAAGTTTTTGGGTAAATCTTACCTTCCTTGAATAAGTAACAGTTAATTACTCATATTAATAAATTATGAATAGTAATTATTAAGTAAATACCTATTAAGAATCAAGGGTTAATATTACCCATTTTTAATGAGTAATTAGTTGTGGAATGTACTGAGAAATATGAGGTAAACTTTACTTAATTTATTTGAGTATTTCATAGCTTTTGATTTAAGGTAATCTTTACTCAAAATATGGAGTCAAATATATCCAAACAAAGTGAGTGCAAATTGTTACCTCAGTTTTATTGGGTAAATTCTATAGGTTGTTTTTTACAGTGCAGGGTGCGAATTACAGTGGAGCCAAAAAAAAAACGTGGTTAAAAAAAATGTCTTGGTTTTGTTTGCTTTGAAGTTATAGCCATTTAACTCTTCAAAACAATGTAAAGTGGTATGATGAGATTACACAGCAAACCACATGTGCCATAACCCTCTCCTTCAATGTTTTCTTGCTGTTACCAAGTTATATTACTTCTGATAACGCACTGTAAACATTTGTTTTCACAATTGTGGATGTCCAAGGTAACCAAGGGGTGCTACTGTAAAGCCTTACACATATGCAGAGAATCAATATTCAGTCTATTTAGATTTCAAGTTTGGTACCCTGTAGTAATGATCCTTTCTTATGTTGCTCCTCTTGCACATCTTCTTTACTGGCACACTGATGACTGACTGGCTACTACAAATTTTATTAACTGCCTTGCTAATGGACACTTTGATATAATTTGTTGACAGAAGGGAGGATAAGCATAAGCTGATTTAATTGCATGATTCTTGCAATTTTTGGGTTGTATCGACATGGTTGAATGCACTTATACTATGTAACAGCTGAAACTTCTATTTCAGGAAATCCAACCTTTACTCATTGTCGTCTTTTTAATATTTCTTTTATTCATATTTTCTTCTCTAATGCATGTTTCCCCGTGTCATGCTCCATGCCCCCCTTGTGCATTTCATCCCCATATCATGATCAAAAATGTTGTTTATTTATTTATTTATTTATTGGAATACATTTTTATCTACAAGATACTTATAATAACTGAACATACTTGTCTAGCTGGTTCTCAAAGTAAAATCATTGTTTCTTCAAAATATAGATTAAGCTTCTTCTAATTAAACTTATTTAATGCTTTCTTCACTGTACTTCACTTGCAAAGCTGCAATATCAGTTGCATACAATTGCCGCTGCCCAGTCAATACGAATTGTGAAATAAGTCATAAATTGTTAAGACTACCTTTAAATGACATTGAACAGTAAATGTAAATCTCACATCTCGAAGAAAATGTCAACTTATCACTTATGCTACTTATTGTCTTTTCCCATTAGGTGCTGTTTTGTATTCTTTTCTGGCTTTACCAAAATAATGTAACACTTTGGAGTAAACAAGCAGAACAGCAAGCCAAAACTGGAAGCCAGAATGGCAAATGACTCCACTGCATCTGCATATTTTCCAGGGGAGCTGATATAAGCAGGGATGAATGCTAGCCACACAGCACAGAAGATTAACATGGTAAAAGTGATGAACTTGGCCTCGTTGAAGTTACCAGGCAACTTACGGGCCAAAAAAGCTAATACAAAGCACAGACAGGCCTGTAGACCAATATATCCCAGAACACACCAGAATGCGAGGCTGGAGCCAACGCTACACTCCAGTATGATCTTTGAGCGTTCATATTTTGTATTTCGGGATGGAAAAGGAGGAGCATCAATGAGCCAGGCAGCACAGATAACCACCTGAACCAGAGTGCAACTGAAAATAATGAACCTCTGCTGCTTGGGCCCCAGCCACTTCATGATGTTGTCCCCTGGCCTGGTGGCAGTGAAAGCCGCCAACACCACCAGAGTCTTCCCCAGAATGCACGAGAGACACAGTGAAAATGTAATGCTAAAGGCAGTGTGGCGCAGCATGCAGGACCAAGGTGTTGGCTCTCCAATGAACACCAGGGAACACAGGAAACACAGAGTCAGTGCAAAAAGGATGAAGAAGCTGAGTTCAGAGTTATTCACACGGACAATGGCTGTGTGTCTATGATAGAAAAAGACTGCAAAGACAGCCACAGTGAGACAGGCACCCACCACAGAGGTCACTGTCAGGGCTATACCCAAGGAATCATAAGCCAAGAACTCCACCTCCTTGGGGATGCAGGCTGTTCTGTCTTTGTTTGACCAGAAGTCGTCGGGACAAAATCTGCAGTCTATTGAGTCTAAAGGGAAAAGGGTTAAAAAAAGAGTGGCTCATTTCAAATATTTAGTATTCAAATATTACCTGATTACCCGACCTAATAAAATACATTTAATTGTGTGAAATTTATTGCTTGGCTTCAAGCTCACTTGTCTGGTTGTTAATTTTGCCACTGTCACATGGTACACAGTCAAAACAGCAAACAGGCTCTCCAAGACGGACAGCCTTCCGTGACCCTGGAGGACAGCTGGCACTGCATACAGACACTGGAACCTAGGGAGCAGATAATGGCTTTCAGCTCTGCAGTGAGTGTGACGAAATTATTAGTCAATTTAGTGCTTTTTTGCATTTTGTACCATTGGTTGAACATAACAAGCAATATGCAGAGCTATTTAACAATATGTAGTTCAATTCAACATGTATGAATATAAATATAAAATGGAAACAATTGACTACCTATGTTGTTTAAAAAAGTAGCCTTAGATTCAGTGTCAGTATTGAAATGAAAAAATAAATGACTAAAGCTCTAATTTTGAAAGAATTCCACCACAATAAATGCAACAGAAAATTATTACATTAACTATAGGTCATACTGTATGGTGGGCTTTGAATTTCTATTGTAAGAATGCAAATTAACTCATGTTAGATCCAGCTTGTCCTGACCACCTGACTCCACCTCAACCTACAGAACTTCAACAGTTGGCATCTGATGAAGGTAAAAACACAGTGTGAGCAGCTTGCCTCACTCTGATGCCCTGTCCAAATGATCCTGTCTTCCTGGATCACCAGCTCCTCTCCAGCAGGCTTGGTTCCATCAAACAACCCCACGTTGACAAACTCAATGTTTCCGCCTGTGCCTCTCTGCCAGTTGATGATATCATAATAGGGTATGGAGTCGCCCTTCAGGTCAAAGTTCACCTCCTCCCCGGCAATTTCAAATTTCATTTCCTGGAGATAGTATTGGAGCTTGAAAACCAGTAGATAATACAGATAATATGAATTACTTTAAAATAATTTTAACAAGATTTTCAATGTAATACTGTATCAGTAAGAATGCTGGATTATACCTGCCAGGGGTGTATGTTGTTGCTTTGAGCACATGAGTTGTTTTGGAAAGGCCCACTGCCTGGTTGACAGAGAAGAAGGTTGTGGAGGGAATGAGCAATTGCATATACAGCCTTATAGACGTTATATGCTACTCTAGGGCTGGATGTATTCATGTAGGCCGAATGCTGCTCCAACAGGGACTCCTGCCCTGTGCAGGGAGGCAACTTGGAGTCTGAGGACACAGAAGAACTGCAACCATACAGAGCCTGCCACAGCTCCTTAACCAAAAGATTATTTGGATACATCTGAGGGTTTACTGTCTGGAGGTAGTCACTGAGTCTGGATATATGACCTTTCCTGATGCCAAACCCAATGGTGCCCCCCATGTAGGGGTAATACTTGCTCCATGTGAAGACAGATGCTGTAACCCAGGCCTCACTGGCCACCCATTGGATTCCAGTGATGTTCTGTATCATGTAATCTCTCAAGAAAGGCGTCATCTCTCCCACGGATAAAAATGCCACCACCACTTTTGCTGAAGAGCTACGCATCACCTTTACAGGGAGCCAGATGATGGAGGAGGAAAGAGTTTCAAAAGGAAGAGGGAAGGAAAAAAAGAAAGCACAAATAAGTGACATTGAGCGCTACTGCCAGTTACTAGTTGTGCCTGTCCAGTGTGTCAACACATGATTGACCAGTAGCACACAGAGCTGTGCCTCTTCACCGTCAAACCCTGCTGCAGGCTGAGACAGCGCTGCTGGCTGCTCTCCCACAGCCACTCTGTCAGTGTCTGTGACAACTTAAAATTGAATATACCCATAAGTTTAAAAAATATTATTAATATTAAAATCATGGTGTGTAATGGTGTTAAAATCTGTGAAGTTAAAAAAAAACAGAACATAAAGCTGTTGAAAATCTGTCACGTTTAAAAAGATTGGTTAAAAGGCTAAAAGACAGTTTGTTACTTTATTCTTTAGCAGTAATAGTTTTACATGTCATCTAGAGGGGTCTTGATCTGATAGTCTGAGATTAATTGCTTCCGTCTCCACCCACGTGAAATTGCGTTACTTTCCCCATTACAGTAAAGTTCTCACTGCAGAAACAACACTCCATCACTCTCATAATTATTTCTCCCCATTTTTCAGGTATGTTATGAATATATAATATGTGTCTGTAAGAACTTGCTAACATGTTAAGACGTTTTGTAATATTTGAGTAAGTTAGAGTCAAGTTTTGTTAGTGTTAGTAGTAAAGGTGTGTGTCTCTGTGTGTATTTCCATGTTGACCAACAAGACCTGTGTCTGTTTGCATAAATCACCAAATGTCCAGAGTAATGATCTAACAGCCCAATTTACAGTTTAAGCCCTGCCCATTCCAAGTACATTACAGATAATTTAATTGGTTGAACAGATACAGATACAGATAATTGTGTACGTGCTTATTTGTCAGACATGCAGAATAACAAGTGGAAAGCCTAACAAGGATAGGTCTGGTGGCCTATAGCACTCATTTGTTTCAGTGCTGTTGCTCTACTTCAACATCTAGTGGCAGTGAATGTCATTGATGTGTAATTAGCACCAACTATAAAAGGGTACTGAAGTAAAATAAAAACTGATATAAAACTGAATTTAATGTGCTGTGTATCTACCTGGATGATTTCCAGTGTCTTCTGGCGATTATAGAGCAGAGGTAAAATTTCTTGGTACGCTACACATACTTTGGTGCCTTGTAATTCTCTCAGTAGACCTTGCACAGCAAAGCGCCCATATTCACGGTCCCCTCGCACCAGTCCCACCCAAGTCCAGTTGAAGCGTACCAGCAGCTGAGCAATGGCTTTCACCTGGGTTCAACAGAAATTTTACAAAAAGAAAGACAATTCACTGACATCATTAAAATATGATGTATTTACTGCACTGTAGATTTCAGTTGAATTTTAGAGGGACAACGTGTTGACCAGAAATATGAATATATCAAATAAAAAGTTTTTGCTACAGCACTGAAAAATTATTAAGCCCTTTTAAATCTGAGGCCAAACTCACCTGATAGTCATCATTAGGGATCACTCTGAAGAAAGTAGGATATTTGATTTTATCAGAGAGACATGCACACGTAGAAAAGTAACTGATCTGTGTAAAGAGGAAAAAGCACAGTAGAGTTACAGTACAATAAAAACAGTGCAGTGCAGATTCATTTGGGGTGATAATAGAAGAGAAGAGTCATCATTACCATTGGGATTCTAAATGGCTGCAGAATTCTTGACAACACAATGGACTGAGAAGAACCAGATTCCCCAATTACAGCGAGGAGCGAAGAGGCACTGCTACACATAGGAGAGTCATCCTCACTCAGCCCATTCAGCAACGCCAGAGCAGCCCTCTGGCCGGTCAGTGGATATGAACATGAATCAAAGATTTTGTAACCAAGGGTGTAATTGGGCAATAGCTCTGTACTCTGGTTTATCTCCTCTACTGCCAGCCTCATAGTCTGAGCATAGCGGAAAGCCCTGGGATCAAAACTGTAGCCAAGAAGACACAAATACACACAAATTGAACAGCAAGTATGGAGAAAAGGTCAAATTAAATTCAGTTTGGGGCTGCAGTGGTTCAGTCTGTTGGGACTTGACCTGCGAACTAGTGGGTGGCTGGTTCAAGTCCAGAAAAGGCCACAGAGTGTTGACTGGTAAATGGAAAGGTTCATCTTCTGAGCACTACCCCTGACCCAGGCATCAAATCCCTAACTGCTGGGGGGTTGCATTTCTGCACACACACACACTGAGCTTTGTTCATTCTCATGCTTTTTTTTAATCAGTTACCAAGAGCGTTGTAGCGTGATTACCTTCCTTTGAGTGGATCTAACATTATAATCTGCTGTGTGGATATTTTTTTATGTGTGTGTTTTATTTATTCATACTGTATTTTTATTTTCATTTTTGTTTTTTTGTTTTTTTGTTTTTTTTATGCCACTAATGGTCCATGTAGTATGTATAACAAGACATGTCTCACAATGTAAAATGTTGTACTGTCAAACACCAAAGAGAAAATAAATAAAAACTTGAATTATAAAAAAATATATATGTTACCAAGATATGTCTTTGGTAATGCTTTATTTTACAGGTCTGTAATTACCTTCCAAGATGTTATGTTGAAAGACCCATGTAATAGATACATACACTTCCAAGTGTTTATTCCAATTTGTTGCTTGTGTAACCCTATTCCTATCCAAACATGAAACTTCTTGGAAATAGCCTTCAAATACATGAGGAATTACAAACCCATAAAATAAACCATTACCGTTTTGACATCAATGTTTTACTCAAACTGCATTTCAGTTCAAGACATCACTGTGTATAAGATTGTTTTCTTACATATAGGCTAAATATGTTAAAAGTATGTATTCTAAAATCAGACCTGGTACATATAAAATATGCTGTGTAAATTTGTTCTACAAAATTAGATGTGTTTAGCTGGAAACAATTAAATCCTCTAGGATTTCCAACACACATGTAGGAAACTCACCCATTACACCTCACTGGCGGTGGTCTGTAGGTGCAGTTGAGGTCTGGCATCTCCTGGTTATAGTGAATGGGGAAGATCCCCCCAATAACATAGTCACCCTTGGCCACAAAGGCTGGCTGAAAGCTGTTTTGAAGTGTGCACACTTTGGCTGCAGATGGAGTTGGGGAGGTAAAGCTAGAAATTGGATTATGCGTTATAGTGAGGACAGAGACAGAGTAAAGCAAGGGAAATAAGACAAGTAGAGTCATATTGTTAAACATCCCCAAAAAGAGACAGAGAGAGAGAGAGAGGGCAAGGAATTAGGCATGTTATATACAGTATGTGACCTTCTCATTCTTGCGTCATCAAGACATTGAGATATTGGAGCTCAGCAGCCCCGCCTAACTGGGCAAATGTGGACTGAATGATGAATAGTAAATAATGTAATGTTATTTTACGAGCCAGCCGTAAATCGCTAATCATATATGTGTGAGACAAATGTGTGTGTGAATAAAAGTCACCAGCATGTCATACACCTCATCAGACTACATCCAGAACAAGGTCAAACTTAAAAAAGTAAAAAATCAATAACACTGTGAATAAAATTGATTATGGAAGTATAGTGAGCCATCTTACTTCCTTCTCATCTCTGTTAAATGTTGCCTAAAAAAATAATCAAATAAATGATGTGAATTTTTTGAGGCAAACCAGCCTATGCTACAGTGTTTCAGTGGGTGCCCTCATTACATCTTGAGCCGACAGAAGTCAAAGCAACGTGCACCCAGTGGTTGAACCGGAGGACAACAAGAACGTACGGGAGGACTTCCACAGGAAACATCCAGGCTACGTGGAGTGTGTGAGGTGATGATGATCCTTTAAAAAAGTAAAACTAAAGGCCAAATAAATGTATTGACCTCTGGTCTCAGTGATTTTTCTCACTAATATAAAGGCTATAACCGGTATTTATACACTCATCTAATTACAGCCTGTCATGTCTAATTAAGTTATCATAGGCTAAGTGTGTGTGAATAGTAAATTATAGGTTAGTTGGTTGATTAGAGTGACAGGTGTGGTAACAGATGAGGTGACAGGTGGTCTGGTATCACACAGGAGAACGTTTAGTTTGTTCAGTATGGACGGCTGTTGTTTTCAATAATGATCTTACTTGTGTGTGTGTAAAAAACAGCACCACAGTTATATATGCCGGCGATACCACCAGGGTGCGAACTACAGGGGAGCCAAAAAAAAAACGTGGTTAAAAAAAATGTCTTGGTTTTGTTTGCTTTGAAATTATAGCCATTTAACTCTTCAAAACAATGTAAAGTGGTATGATGAGATTACACAGCAAACCACATGTGCCATAACCCTCTCCTTCAATGTTTTCTTGCTGTTACCAAGTTATATTACTTCTGATAACGCACTGTAAACATTTGTTTTCACAATTGTGGATGTCCAAGGTAACCAAGGGGTGCTACTGTAAAGCCTTACACATATGCAGAGAATCAATATTCAGTCTATTTAGATTTCAAGTTTGGTACCCTGTAGTAATGATCCTTTCTTATGTTGCTCCTCTTGCACATCTTCTTTACTGGCACACTGATGACTGACTGGCTACTACAAATTTTATTAACTGCCTTGCTAATGGACACTTTGATATCATTTGTTGACAGAAGGGAGGATCTTCTCTATCTTGTTCACGTTAACAATATATATTAGTCTGTCCTACACTAAAGTTACCTCACTGAAATATTGCAAGTTAAAATAACTGACCATAAAGTCCATTGACCAACATGCATAAATGTAGTATATTTAATTTATTCAACACGTCACAACATTACAACATTGTCTTGTTTTTTCTACATTCTATCAAACTATGCAGTAAAGTTTATTTGATGTCACACTTTCGTTTGAAGAAGACTTTTGAATTACCGATTATAGAGTTCTTGGTGGTATTTTTCCCATCAAATATTTTTTTGAGTTTTGCTCTGGCCGGAAGATAATAATATAGCATTTTGGAACAAAAATGCAGACCAGCAAACCAAAACTGGAGGCCAGAATAGCAAATATCTCCACAGCCACAGTGAACTTCCCAGGAGAGCTGACATATGCTGGGATAAAGGTGATCCAGACTGCACAGAATATCAGCATGCTGAACGTGATCAGTTTGGCTTCATTAAAGCTGTCTGGCAGCTTCCTAGCAAGAAAAGCGAGAATAAAACATAATATAGCAAGAAGTCCAATATAACTCAACACAGCCCAAAATCCAATAGCTGAACCCAGGGCACACTCTAAGATTATCTTTTCTTTATAGTACGACATGTTCATCTTTGGGAATGGAGGGTTGATTGTCAGCCAAAGTATACAAATCAAAACTTGAATGAGGGTGAAAGTCAAAACACTGAGTCTCTGCTGAGTAGGACCAAACCATTTCATGACATTACTGCCTGGAAGTGTGGCTCTGAAGGCCATTAAAACCACTATAGTTTTTCCGAGAACACAAGAGATACAGAGGACAAAGGTGATCCCAAATGCTGTGTGACGCAGCATGCAGGACCACTCAGAGGGGCGACCGATGAAGGTCAGAGAACACAGGAAACACAGTTTTAATGAGAATAGCAGCAAGAAGCTCAACTCAGAGTTGTTGGCTTTTACAATGGGAGTCTCTCTATGAGTCAAAAAAATGATAGATGCCAAAAGAGATAAAAATACACCAACACAACCAAATCCAGTTAAAAGTGCCCCCATGATCTCTTTGTAGGAAAGGTATTCAGTAGGTTTTGGAAGACACTGATCTTTCTTTTCATTTGGCCAAAATTCAGGTGGACAGATCCAACAGTCTGGAGAATCTGTAACAGAAGTAAAGTAATATAGAAATACAATCAGTACGCTAAAATAATTTACTTTTTTTTTATCATTTTATCAACCTTTCATGTATCCTTTGTACAGTGCATGAAATAATTTCATTTTGAAATCTTTACTCACTTGTCTGATTACTTATTGTCCCCTCAGGGCAAGTAATGCAGTCGAAACAGCACACAGGCTTAAACTTGTTTACGGCCTTACGAGTCCCAGGTGAACACGGTTCTCTGCACACAGACCTTGGCACCTGATTAGGCAAAACACACCATGTAAAAACAAAATAATTCAACAAAATGTTCTGCATGTCACTGACATTGCAATGTTTACAAAGTTCCTATAAATTAAAGATCATTGTCATTCTTGGTTACACATGCAATTTTACATTTACTTTACCTCTTTACTGTTTCCTCCCCAAACTATATTGGTGTTGTCTTTTAGTTTGAATTTTTTCCCCTCTGGAAAAGAGGTATCATATTGACCGATATTTACAATCTGAACAGAGCCATCTTCTTTCATCTGCCAGTTAACTAAGTCATACTGGGCCACTGAGTCTCCATTTTCATCAAAGAAAACCTTGGCACCATTCTGTGTTGTGAAGTTCACATACTTTATATGTTCCAACACCTACAGAGAGACCATAACCACATTTCAGCATACATACAACTTCAGCAACAGAGAAACCATTAAAACATTTAGTATTCAAACCCTAAATAAATATGTAACATTTTATTTTTTGCATTAACCACAAACAATAGAAACACTGACTACTAAATAAGTATATAATGGCGAATAAATTTACCAGAACTTACTAGCTTAGGCTGAACTTCGTTCTTGTTCACACAGGGCTTTCCAGTGGTGGGATTCGAGCCATTTTTACATTGCAATAGTGCATGAAGGGCATATGCCACCAAGTACACAGCTTTGTACACATTATTCTCAGCCCTGAAATGTGTCACATCTGTGTAGTCACTAGAGACTGTCGTGAGATCCTCTGTGCCAGTGCACATAGCAGAGGTATTTGATGGAGAGAAGCTGCAGTCAAAGAACTTCTCCCAGATAGCTTTAACTATTTCACTCTGTGGTTCATCGGAAGGTTTCAAACTGAGTAAGAATTCACCAAGACCTGGTATGGATGCCTGAGGAAGAGCAAATCCCATTGCCCCCTGTAAAATGCCCTTTCTCTCAACAGAAGCCAGGTCTGATTGTGTGATCCAAGACTCACTGCCAACCCACTGCTTTCCAGTTATATTATAATTCTCCATATCTGACAGGAATGATTTAATGTAAGACAAAGACGTAAACAACAGGACCACCTTTGACGAGGATTCCCTTAGTGTCTCTACAATAGCATCAAATTTTTTTCCAGATGTGATAGAGAAAGGTAATCTGTATTCAACACATATGCCTTCTTTCTTTGCTTCCTTAGTGAATTCTGCCGTACCTTCCTCTGAGTACAAACCTGCAGTGTAAATAATCCCTACCCAGCGCCAGTCAAAGTATTTCATAAGCTTCACCAGACCGAGGATTTGGAAGTAGTCACTTGGCACAGTTCTGAAGAACGTGGGATATAGTCTTTTGTCACTCAAACAAGCACAGGTTGAAAGATGGCTGACCTTGAAAGAAAAGAAAAAACACAAAATATAATAAATAAATATATATATATTTATTAAACAATGTAAATATAAATTAACAGCTAGACGATGAAAATTATAAAGTTTGCACTTATTTCTCAATCATTTCTTGTCACCTGTGGAACATATAGTGGACTCAGGATGATGTTTATGTCTTCACTAACTCCAGAAGATGAATGGCCTAAAAGAGCCTGGATCTGATCACTGCAGCCCTTTGAATCCTCTCCATTTACAGCTTCTACAGCTGCTCGTATGAGGTTTTCACTACCACAGCCATTGTACAGCCTATAGCCCAGACTCACTCCAGGGAGGAGCTTAGGATCTCTGTTGATCTCCTCTACAGTAAAAATCACTGTCCGGGCAAACTTCAATTCTCTGTCATTCAACCTGCATACACAGTGTTAAGTGTTGACACATTACTGACAAACAAGTTAGATTAGGACAGACATATATATATATATATATATATATATATATATATATATACATATACATACATACATTTACATATTCTAAGCACAGCCACTTACCTTTTGCAGTATGCAGATGGAAAGGCCTGGTAGCCATTATCTATCAGTCTGCGTGAACTACTTATAGAGAAAACTCCCCCTATAATAAGATCACCTTCTTTTGAAAATTCCACAAACCCTGTCTGCCCAATAATTTTGCATGTTTGGTTTTCTGAGTTAGTTCTTGCCAGCAGAGTAAATAAGAAAATAGTGATCCAACCCATCATGAGCCACCCTCCCTGACACTGTAGCAACTCTGACAAGGTTACCGAAATTTATAGCTTTTTACTATGAGGGAAACATCCCCAGCCAATAAGAGATCACTGCACTTTAAAGAAACTGATCATGCTTAATGGTCTAACTTACGTTTTAGTACTTTTAAGATAGTGAAGTATTAAAAACATTGTGGGGAGATTCTGTACTGTATAGTATTTTGCACAGTACAAATGTTTGGATATTATATAAAATGTTACATTACAATTACATTACAATATGTTTCATTACTTCAATGTACTGAATCAATTTATATTTTCTACCCATCTGAGACCTGGCCATAAAATCCTACAAAAGATAATATTTTTTTATAGTAAGTATTCATTATGAATAACAAAATACTTAACTCATATCTGAGGTAAAGTGATATATTTAGTTTAATTTCAATTTCACTCCTGAAAAAAAAAAATTGACTGGACATTTATATATAGCTCATTCAAAAGTGCTCAATATTTGCCTCTCGTTCACACATTCACACACACTCACAGACTAATCTGATGTGTAGCAGATGGCTACAATGCACTGCCCTAATCTGCGGGGGGGGAATGGAGTTCAGTTAGGGTCCAGTGTCTTCTTCAAGCACAATGGGGACAAGAGGAGCCAGGGACTGATCCACTAACTCTTCAACCAATGGATGACTTGAGTCACAGCAGCCCCTAGTTCATATTTAGTATGTGAATGTGTCAAACTGGTATCCGTTGTTTTACATCTCTTGCATTTGTTTTATTTAAATCACAAGACCTACCTACTCCTACCTGGAGGGCCCCTTTGCATGTAAACCATTTGCCATTGCCACACAGTCACAGCTGACACCCTTGTGCCCCCACTACAATCCTCCCTCCAGTTTCCTCCATCTATTAGTCTAATAATAAGTAGACATACAGATCAGCTGCATTCACTGGCTCCCACAGATTACCTGTTTAATAATTTTTTTAAATGTAAAATGCTATTTATACAATGGCTTGGCTGAATACTTGATGGTTCATATTTACTGAGAGATGTGCATCTGTATTGCCCTCTATGCCCAGCTAATCAAATTTTTAAATGCAATATTTACTCAATAGTCAGTAAATCCATTGCTTTCCATCTTGCATGTGTCCCATGTTTGTGTGTTGGTAGGTAGTTCTTATCATGCTGATGTATGTTCAAGTGTTTTTATTTTTATATGTTTTCACTTTTCTGTCAAGACTATGGACACAGCTGTTACTCTGATTTAATTATAATGAGATGGCTCGTTGCTAATTGAGCAATTGGGAAGACCAAAAATTTGCATCACAGAATTTATGTACGATTCTGGTGATTTCACTGTAGTTTTGTTTATATTTTATTTTTAATTTGCATGACTGGACCTTTTTATAGGTTAATAGTGGCTTCTTCTACTGTCTAGAGTGCATAAAAATACAAAAACATTTTAAAGTCATCATGTATATCTCATGCCCTTAAACAAGGAGAAGAGTAACAGGAGAAGGATGAAGAAACAACACACAGATCTTGCCTTCGATCATCTGATTGCAATTACATTTCACCAATCCATACAAAACCCATAAATTTGTTCACATATGCACACACTCACGCTCAGGACCCCAGTTAACAAGAATCTTTTTAACATGTTCTAAATGACTGAAATTATATTTTTAACTATACTAAAACGTGACATTTAAATAACATTTTAACTAAGTTGTCAAATTACATTAAAATGATGAAATGTATTCTTAAATTGTTAACTTATTTATTTTCACTGCCATGACATGAACTAGGCTCTTACAGTGACTTGAACCGTACAGCAAAAATACAGTTGAAACCTTTGCATATACCACAATGTGCAAATGCTTGTTATTTTCTTTTTTTCAATTTCTGATATAAAATGTAAATGGATGAATATAAAAAAATATCATATTTTATGCTCCAACTGAGTTAGCAAGAAACTTTAAACAATGTCTCTTTAATTCATTTGAAACTACAGTGACATAAAGACAAGTATTATCAACCTATGTTCATGAGTTTACATTTCTTCATGGACAATAATTACTCTAAACAAGGGGAATAGGGTTAGAGTTAGGGGTTAGCACTGGGGTTAACACTAGCTGTAGATAGTGGCTTTAACATTTTTACATTGAAGTAGCAGCTGCCATAGGTTCTCCTATGCAAAAGGGAGGGGTGCGGGGAGGGTATTTTGTTGGTGGCAATCTTCACTGCTAGTCCTTTAAAGGACCAGTGTGTAGGATTTAGTAGCATCTAGACTTGAGATTGCGGATTGCAAGCAACTGAACCCGGTAATACTTTATAATGAGTACACACTATTAAGCATTAGTTAAGCATGAATAAATACTGAATTCATCATTTATAACGCATGAATACACATTAGTATGTAGTTTATAAACACAGTTAAAAATGTTTTATTCATCATTGATAAGCACATTAGTTATGGATTAGTAAATACTGAATTCATCATTTATAAAGCATGTTTCTGCTGTAAATAGTCATTACTATGTGGTTTATAATCACAGTTATAAATGTTTTACTCTTCATTGTACTGTACATTTCTGCATGCACTTGCACATCCACTATTCAGACATGTATTAATGATTAGTGACTGTGTTAGCAGATGTTCTATAAAACTCACAACAAATTAATTTTCTAATGATGGCCTATAAACAGTGATTAATGCAGGAATTCACAGTTACAAAGCACTTACTACTCGTTAATTAAGTATTTTGCACGAGCTTATCTAAAGTGAGCACTATCTATGGTTTATTAAGGATTTACAAATGAGATATAAAGGCTGACAATGCCTCGAGACTCACAAAATGTTCAGTTATCTTAACAGACGAAGGAGAGACACAACACAAAGGGATATAGAACATATTGTATTGATATTTACTGCAACTTCCCAACATATTGTATGGAGACGAACAAGGGTGGTTTATGAAGACATGCTATTGTTGTGATCTTATCTGTTTGGGACGTGTACGTTGAGCTCCCGCTCTCAGCACGTCATCAACGTGATGACGTGCTGAGAGCGGGATGTTACGTCATATTTACGTTAACTCTCAGAAGTTTCTGACAGTGCAGCCAAGGGGAGCATGGAGAAGCACATTGGAGTCGTCGGCCGTCAGCGGCTCTAGTGGTGAGTATGTGTCTTTGTTTGGTAGCACACATTATGGTTGAAAGACAACGTTAGCTTGTCACTTGACACTGACGTTACTCACGTTACCAACGTTACCGACCCGCCCGCGGTGGCTAAGCCGACCTGCCGCTGCTAGGCACTCACCTCGCCCGGCTAGACGAGACTAGGCTAGGTCGGCTTAGCCACCGCGGGCGGGTCGGTAACGTTAGTAACGTTAGTAACGTTAGTCGGGGAGCGAGGGCAAACACCTGCAGCTGCTGACAAGCTAACGTTAGCTTTCAACCATAATGTGTGCTACCAAACAAAGACACATACTCTCCTCTAGAGCCGCTGACGGCCGACGACTCCAATGTGCTTCTCCATGCTCCCCTTGGCTGCACTGTCAGAAACTTCTGAGAGTTAACGTAAATATGACGTAACATCCCGCTCTCAGCACGTCATCACGTTGATGACGTGCTGAGAGCGGGAGCTCAACGTACACGTCCCAAACAGATAAGATCACAACAATAGCATGTCTTCATAAACCACCCTTGTTCGTCTTCATACAATATGTTGGGAAGTTGCAGTAAATATCAATACAATATGTTCTATATCCCTTTGTGTTGTGTCTCTCCTTCGTCTGTTAAGATAACTGAACATTTTGTGAGTCTTGAGGCATTGTCAGCCTTTATATCTCATTTGTAAATCCTTAATAAGCCATAGATAGTGCTCACTTTAGATAAGCTCGTGCAAAATACTTAATTAACGAGTAGTAAGTGCTTTGTAACTGTGAATTCCTGCATTAATCACTGTTTATAGGCCATCATTAGAAAATTAATTTGTTGTGAGTTTTTATAGAACATCTGCTAACACAGTCACTAATCATTAATACATGTCTGAATAGTGGATGTGCAAGTGCATGCAGAAATGTACAGTACAATGAAGAGTAAAACATTTATAACTGTGATTATAAACCACACAGTAATGACTATTTACAGCAGAAACATGCTTTATAAATGATGAATTCAGTATTTACTAATCCATAACTAATGTGCTTATCAATGATGAATAAAACATTTTTAACTGTGTTTATAAACTACATACTAATGTGTATTCATGTGTTATAAATGATGAATTCAGTATTTATTCATGCTTAACTAATGCTTAATAGTGTGTACTCATTATAAAGTGTTACCCTGAACCCTTTGACTAAATCAAGCAGGAAAGAGAGACTATGGTGCCTGCCAAACTCGTGTAAAATGCTAAAGGCTCGATTTAGAGCCAGTGTTTGGTTTGTCCATTCTGAGCTACCATAGAAACATGGTGTTTCAACATGGTGGACTTTATAGAGGAGGACCCACTCCCTCTGTAAATAAAAACAAAAACGATTCTTATTTTCAGATGATTATACACTAATGAAAACATACCCCCTAATATTATATTACATTTTTGCCAATAGACCCTAAATGTTACACACTGGACCTTTAAGTAATAACTGAAAATCACCACTTACTTACCTCAAGAGCCTGCTTAGCATACAGTATTTTGCAAATGTCACAGTCATTGGGCATGGTTTAATCAATAATAGCTTAATTATTATAGATTTGTCTTCTCTAGTTTGTACACTTCTAAACCCATTAACCTGGGATCAGTTCAAAATGAAAATTCACCGGTGTAGCAGTGTAGAGGATTAGCAGAAATCCTTTTCCCAACAAAATGAGCCTCAGAAACTCCTCAGCCTCAGAAAAGAACAGTTGCAATGCTGCAATACCACTTGCCTACAACTCGTCATTGCAAATATGAAATAAACCATAAATTGTGAGGACTATGTTTAAATAACTTTAAATATAATATTTCTAAAATATTTTAAGTTATGTGATGTTACTTGTTTTATTTTCCCATCAGGTGCTGTTTTGTATTCTTCTCTGGTTTCAGTAAAATAATGTAACACTTTGGAGCAAAGAGGCAGAACAACAAGCCAAAGCTGGACGCCAAAATGGCAAATGACTCCACTGCGTCTGCATAATTTCCAGGTGAGCTGATATAAGCAGGGATGAATGCTAGCCACACAGCAGAGAAGATCAGCATGCTAAAAGTGATGAACTTGGCCTCATTGAAGTTTCCTGGTAACTTACGGGCCAGAAAAGCCAGGACGAAGGACAGACAGGCCTGTAGACCAATATATCCTAGAACACACCAGAATGCGAGGCTGGAGCCAACGCTACACTCCAGTATGATCTTTGAGCGTTCATATTGTGTATTTCGGGATGGAAAAGGAGGAGCATCAATGAGCCAGGCAGCACAGATAACCACCTGAACCAGAGTGCAACTGAAAATAATGAACCTCTGCTGCTTGGGCCCCAGCCACTTCATGATGTTGTCCCCTGGCCTGGTGGCAGTAAAAGCAGCCAACACCACCAGAGTCTTCCCCAGAATGCACGAGATGCAAAGTGAAAATGTAATGCTAAAGGCAGTGTGGCGCAGCATGCAGGACCAAGGTGTTGGCTCTCCAATGAACATCAGGGAACACAGGAAACACAGAGTCAGTGCAAAAAGGATGAAGAAGCTGAGTTCAGAGTTATTCACACGAACAATGGCTGTGTTTCTATGATGGAAAAAGACTGCAAAGACAGCCATAGTGAGGCAGGCACCCACCACAGAGATCACTGTCAGGGCTATACCCAAGGAATCATAAGCCAAGAACTCCACCTCCTTGGGGATGCAGGCTGTTCTGTCTTTGTTTGACCAGAAGTCCTCCGGACAAAATGTGCACTCTATTGAGTCTAAAGGGAAAAGGGTTAAAAAAAGAGTAACTCATTTGAAATATTCAGTATTTAAATATTACATGATTGTAATAGAATATATTAGATATGAATTGTTGTGACTATTATGATTTGGTTTTAAGCTCACTTGTCTGATTGCTAATTTTGCCACTGTCACATGGTACACAGTCAAAGCAGCAAACAGGCTCCCCACGACGGACAGCCTTCCGGGACCCTGGAAGACAGCTGGCACTGCATACAGACACTGGCACCTAGGGAGCAGATAATGGCTTTCAGCTCTGTAGTGTGAAATGAGAGTGCTGAAATCACTAGTCACTTACTTAATTAGTCCATTGCTTAAAAGACCTTTTTAATCATTGCTTATTTATGTTCTGAATTATTAAGAACCACCAATATTTGCTGGTTCCAGCTCCTCAAATGTGAAGATGTTGTGCTGGTCTTTTCACATTACTGTGAATTGAATGTGTTTGCCAGAATCAGTTCCTCAGTCTCTCTCCAGCCACACTCTACATTGCTCTCTATTCTAATCTCCAGCCCCTGCTTTTCCCAGGCCATTCACTTTCCTACAACCCATTAGACTGACACACCCAACTACACACCTGTTCTTACTTCCCACATCTGCTGTGCAGTTAGCTGGTCTACTCCACCTAATCGTTCACTTGTTTCATTCTCATCAGCCCTGCACACACTTAACTGGACCATTCCCACTCACTTGCCAGATTGTTTGTGAGTTGCCATGTGCTTCTTTTTCTTGCTTTTAGCCTGTTTTGTGTTTATACACATTCCTAAGACCTGAGGGGTGTACTACGACTTGAGTTCAACATATTCACATGGGACCCATATAACTAGGGGATCACATAAGAAATAACTTCACTATTTGGTCAGAAAATGCAATCGGGAAGGGCTATAATTTGCACTGAGGAGTTACTGTCAATAAGCTCTTTAGGAATGTGTACTTCTATTCAGTATGTATAAATATAAATAATAAATGGAAACATCTGACTACTTCTCAGTTCAGTTTCAGGATTTAATCTGATTAAAGAAAAATAGACCGTGTTTTTTTATGTTTACAAATGCAATGTTTCATTTTAATGAAGCTCTTGACTCGCAACTGTTTACTGTACTAATATCAGATCCTTCTTGCCCTGCCCACCTGACTTACCTCCACCTCAACCTACAGAACTTCAACAGTTGGCATCTGATGAAGGTAAAAACACAGTGTGAGCAGCTTGCCTCACTCTGATGCCCTGCCCAAATGATCCTGTCTTCCTGGATCACCAGTTCCTCTCCAGCAGGCTTGGTTCCATCAAACAACCCCACGTTGACAAACTCAATGTTTCCGCCTGTGCCTCTCTGCCAGTTGATGATATCATAATAGGGTATGGAGTCGCCCTTCAGGTCAAAGTTCACCTCCTCCCCGGCAATGTTAAATGTCACTTCTTGGAGGTAGTATTGGAGCTTGAAAACCAGTAGATGATATGAAATACTCTTTTAAACAAGATTTTCAATGTAATACTGTATCAGTAAGAATGCTGGATTATACCTGCCAGGGGTGTATGTTGTTGCTTTGAGCACATGAGTTGTTTTGAAAAGGCCCACTGCCTGGTTGACAGAGAAGAAGGTTGTGGAGGGAATGAGCAATTGCATATACAGCCTTATAGACATTGTATGCCACTCTAGGGCTGGATGTATTCATGTAGGCCGAATGCTGCTCCAACAGGGACTCCTGCCCTGTGCAGAGAGGTAATTGGGTGCTAGAGGACAAAGAAGGCTTGCAACCATACAGAGCCTCCCACAGTTCCTTAACCAAAAGATTATTTGGATACATCTGAGGGTTTACTGTCTGGAGGTAGTCACTGAGTCTGGATATATGACCTTTCCTGATGCCAAACCCAATGGTGCCCCCCATGTAGGGGTAATACTCGCTCCCTGTAAAGACAGATGCTGTGACCCAGGCCTCACTGGCCACCCATTGGATTCCAGTGATGTTCTGTATCATGTAATCTCTCAAGAAAGGTGTCATCTCCCCCTCGGCTGAAAATACCACCACCACTTTTGCCAAAGAACTACGCATCACCTTTAGAAAGAGGCAGATAATGGAGGAAAGATTTTCACAAGGAATAGAGAGAGTATTAATAATGGCTTAATGCCATTTTAGACTGAAAATATACCGTATATACTAAATATGTAAAGGTCCAGTGTGCAACATTTAAGAGGATATATTGGCAGAAATGCTATGTAATAATTTTAGATATGTTTTTATGAGTGTATAATCACCTGAAAATTATAATTTACCCGTGTTCCTGTAATGTCGAATAAAGAGCATACTATTTCTCTATTTTTATTTTGGTCTGAATTGATACAAATTATGGCCTATTAAATTATATTACCCTAAAAGTGTGACCAGTTTTTGGTTTTTATGACAAAATAACTTAAAAATTCCACACAAAACTCTTTGATGACACTTATTTGTTGTCAGCACCTACAATAAAATGGTGTTAAGGTCAAATAAAAACTCTAATGCTATAAAACTCAATGTAACATGTCTTTGCATTTACCTCAATTATCTCCAGAGCCCTCTGGCGATTGTAGAGCAGAGGGATCATTTCTTGGTATGCTACACATACTTTGGTATCCTGTAATTCTCTTAGTAGACCTTGCACAGCAAAGCGCCCATATTCATGGTCCCCTCGCACCAGTCCCACCCATGTCCAGTTAAAGCGTACCAGCAGCTGAGCAATGGCTGTCACCTGGGTTCAACAAAAAATAATGCCAACTCACTTTGACTGAAAACAGACATTTAAAAAAAAAAAAAAGGTTAACTGACATTTAAATATTGTGTTGATGAAATTCTCTGCTATTGATTTTACATTGCACCGCAAGTGCATGTGAACTGGATACAGACAACACAGAAATGTATGATTTTAAAGGATGTCTTTTTATTGCTGAGAGCTGAAATTGTATTAAAGCCTTTTGATCCGAGGACAAACTCTAACCTGATAGTCATCATTAGGGATCACCCTGAAGAATGTAGGATATTTTCTTCTGTCAGAGAAACATGCACATGAAGAAAAGTAACTGATCTGTGTACAGAAGAAAAACAGATTATAAGGTAACAAGTTGATGTGTTTTAGGGGATTACAGAGGAAAAGTGTTATCATTACCATTGGGATTCTGAAAGGCTGCAGGATTCTTGACACTACAATTGACTGAGCAGAACCAGATTCCCCAATCACAGCGAGAAGCGGAGAGGCACCGCTGCACAGGGGAGTGTCATCCTCGTTCAGCCCGTTCAACACAGCCATAGCAGCCCTCTGTCCCGTCAGTGGATATGCGCATGAATCAAAGATTTTGTATCCAAGGGTGTAATTGGGCAATAGCTCTGTACTCTGGTTTATCTCCTCCACTGCCAGCCTCATAGTCTGAACCCAGCGGAAAGCCCTGGGATCAAAGCTGTAGTCCCACAGACACAGATGCACACACCACACACAGCAACACACATGAACACAGCAAGTATGTAGAAAAGGTCAAATTAAAGGCATAGATGATATTTTAATATGCAGTTGGTCTGAATTGCATATTTGCATCTATTTTTAATGCATTTTTTCCTAAAAAATAACCAGGATATATCTTTGGTAATCCCTTTCTTTACAGGTCTAAATAACTGCTAAATAATTTGATGTTATCTTGAAAAACCCAGAATTTGGAAAGTAGATATATTACCAACATTACCTAACTCTTACACATACAAGTATTCAATTCAGTTTATATATTTGTGTAACAAAAAGTATTTGAAAATTATTTGGGAATCTTGTAACATAAAGCATCTTGTTTTGACTTTCTCAAATCTAAATAGATAACTTAAACTCTAAGTGAAAGTCAGTTCAAGCCATCACTACATATACAATTGTGTTCCTACATGTACAAATACATCCTGCATAAGCCAATAATTTAAAGAAGAGTTTCACAACATGTTTGTTGTACAACATCTGACACCAGTTGCTTCAACTATGATTTCCAGTCCACATGTATTAAACTCACCCATTGCAGTTCACTGGCGGGGGTCTGTAGGTGCAGTTGAGGTCTGGCATCTCTTGGTTATAGTGAAGGGGGAAGATCCCCCCAATAACATAGTCACCCCTGGCCACAAAGGCTGGCTGAAAGCTGTTTTGAAGTGTGCACACTTTGGCTGGAGATGGGGTTGGAGAGGTAAAGCTGGTAACTGGGTTATAAGTTATAGTGAGGACAAAGACACAGTAAAGCAAGGGAAATAAGGTGAGTAGAGTCATATTGTTGGACACACCAAAGAGAAAGAAAGAGAGAGAGAGAGAGAGAGCAAGGACTTAGGCAGGTTATATACAGTATGTGACCTTCTTATTCTAGCATCTTATTAATGACAGACTGACACTGGATTGGACATCAGCAGCCCCACCTTATTTACTTAAGTTGTTGAATGTAGCTTGAATGAAAAAATAAGCGATGTAACAGGATAATGATACTGATATAGAAAGCCCTATGAAAAATATATTGACATATTTTTGTAACTGCCAGTTTATTAGGTACACCTAGTTAAAACTAATGCAGTCTAATGTGATATATTCTACCGTCATGGTTTGATTGATTGATTGATTGATTGATTGATTGATTGATTTAAATATTGGCTGGGCATCATATGTTGCACCTTCTCTTTCCGGTATGCCTCGAGCGTGATGAAAAGAGAACACTTTAATCTCATTCCTAGTGGTGGTTTTGTGTGCAACAATGTAACCCCTTGGGTGTGTTTGCTTATCACCGCAGTGGGCATGTCTCAGTATATTACATCCCACCCTTTATATTAGTAATGATAAATTAAATCAAATCTAAAACACACATTTACACATACACACACAGAATCACACACATACATAAATACATACAAATACTAACATATGGTTGAATAAAACAACATTTTGGTCTAACTGTAACAATTTAAGGAAGCTGGACATCATCAAAGACCCCTATCCGCCTCGCAGACAGTACTGCTATTTCCGGTCCCGCCCCACCAGGCTCAGTGGCAGCTTCATCCCGCAGGCCATAAGAATGTTGAACTCTCCAGCATGAAGTTTACTAGCAGCGCACTGATGGCTGATGAGTAATTGACGTTACTTTACCTATATACCTACTACTTTTACTTACTGTATATACATATATACATATATACTGTATATTTATTATGTATGTATATTATTATTATTATTATTATGTCTTGGATTCTCATTTCAAATTCAAATTCTTTAATTTCTCCTACGGGGGATTAATAAAGGTATATCTTATCTTATCTTATTTTTACAATGTTTTAATAATTTGAGCTGACAATGACCTATAATAATCTATAATATCTATAATATAGATATTTTTCTTTTTCACTTAAAGTACTGTATATTCACACTCCCCCAAACACATAAGGTGTTACTTTTAATGATGTCACATCTATTGTATTTGGGCGGTCCCTTCAGCTTTATGTGTCTTAACTACAGTATATAAAAGGCTGTGTCCTAAACTACCATTATTCTTTGTATGTGGCCAGAAAGGACAACTACTGTCATATATTTAGCCGTTAAAATATTTAACATTACTGATCTGGGGCTTTACTAAAACCTGGGCCAGCAATGGCAATGCCGGCTGCAAAGCTTCTTGTGTTTCTGTCTCTCATTTGGGGCAAACCTGGTTCAACTGCTGCTCTGAATAACTGTGTTTTCTTAGGGGAAAAGGAGAAAAACAGTCTGTATGAAGATGGAGATGTAGTTATAGGTGGTTTATTCCCTCTACACTACAGCCCTGTGTCTTCTCTTCCAACATACAAAACTAAACCAACAGCTAATATGTATAAATAGTAAGCGACTGCTATAATACTGCAATAATGTTTGATTGTAGTACAATGTTTTCCTTTTATTGAATTTGTGTTCATGGTAATTTAATATGTATATATTTGTGGTGTATGATGAACTGCTTTTCACTTCTGCATAGTTTCAGCTCTCGTGCCTTGCGCTGGATGCAGACCATGACTTTTGCAATCGGAGAGATCAACCAGCGCAGTGACCTCCTGCCACAGCTCAAGCTGGGTTTCCACATTCGTGACAGCTGTAATGACATACCGGTATCTCTGAGAGCATCTTTGCTGTTGGTGAACGGCCAGCCAGAGAGAGACTCCAGAGGTCCAGAAAGTAAAAATTATTTAAATTTAAGTTGTGCTGCTGTACAAAGTACTGTCTCCCCAGTAATCATAGGAGATGCTGCCTCTGGGGTGTCTATGGCTCTGCTGAGAAGCTTGGGTTCTTTCCATATCCCCCTGGTGAGATTGGTTTATTGTCTGACCACTTTTGTTGTGATAATCTTAATATGTGTTTGGCACGTTAAATTAATAAAATAATGTATTTTACAATTTGTTCATATTATTGAAACAGAGTTACAAATTGTTTCTTGAAAAGGACACCCCCATTTCAGCTTTCTGATAATGCATTTTTCAGATTATCCAATTTTTTTATTTTAAGACTCAACCCCAATTTATCCTTTAATTCATTTGAAAAATGTACTGGTACATGGTTTTCACTGGATAGAGATTCAAGACTAAATATTAAATTGATGCTGTTGATTGGACTCAAGTATACAGGGATTTGTTTGAAAATGTACCAGGTTTATACTTATGGGGTAAAAATGACAAAATTATATTTTCAGAACTTTGAACATAAAATATTATAGTACACATAGAAAAATCAGTATTAAATCAACTTCCATTTTTACAATTTGGTTAGCTTTTTATGTCATGTACATGGAAAATTCTGCTCCATTGAATGTTTGTAAAGACGACAGTATTGTCTGGTGAAATTTGATGCTCGTTCACAGCCTTTTCAATGAACCAAATTGTGCAGAAGGTTAACTATTGTTTGCTATTATACCAGGTGAGCTATTTCGCATCCTGCAGCTGTCTGAGTAACCAAAGGGAGTTCCCCACATTCATGCGCACCATGCCCAGTGACGCCTTCCAGATAAAAGCCCTGGCCCACCTGGTTAGTTATTTTGGCTGGACCTGGGTGGGAGTCATTGGGGTGGAATCTGATTATGCTCGCTTTGCCATCCAGCTCTTCCTGGAGGAGTCAGTGAAGTATGGCGTGTGTGCTGCCTACACTCACTTCTACCCTGTAGTCCTGAGTAAGCAGGCTCTAGATGAGCTTCTGGATGTAATTCAGGTACCTAATGGTCAATATGACATTTTCCATACACACTGCAGGTAGACAAAAAAAAAAAAGAAAACATGAACACCTGCAATAAATACTACCTTTGTAGTACCAATACCACATTTTGATCCGATTGGTCTGCTTACCCATAAGTAACAAACAAGAAAAAGAAAATGTGACCTAAATTTCTTAATATGAAATGAATTAAATCTGAAAAATTATAGTTCAGTGATTGACATATTAGGAGCATTGAATGAGTAATAATTCAATACAACTCAACAGACAACAAAAATAAACCAATTTGCATTAACATTATGTAAATTAAACATGCAAATGGTTTAAACTGAAATATGGTTTTAGTCACTAAAAATATATTCTTATCTCAGAAACACTGTCCTTTGCTGCTTTAGCTTTGATTGATGTTCAGTTGCAGTTTTTGTATCAGAATACAATTAAAGATTATCATATCATCAATAAGACGTTTAAGTTCACAAAGTAGTACTATTGCAACACTATGTCCATAAAAATTACATTGTTAAATTAAAGTTAATTTAACACCTCTCTGACACAATTTCTTAACTTAATTTTAAGCATTTTAAACTGATACATTGACAATGCATTATCATTTAACACATATAGGTTATTTGCTTTTTTTATTTATTTTTGCACAATCATATATATGTGGCTTGCTCATATACAGTATAGTCATTTGTGCATTATCATAGGTACTTGAACGTGAATCATATTTCATATAGAGGAGGCCCAACAGCCCATCACTTTATTAAAGTTTTAAAACTGTTCAAAATTTCATCAAATATTAACTTTATCTACATTTCTGCTGTTTAGATGGCATCCTCAAAAGTCATCATTAATTTTTCTAGTGAGTCAGAGATGCAGGGCATTTTGAGAGAGGTCCGGCGTCGGAATATAATTGGTCTTCAGTGGATCGCCAGTGAGGCTTGGGCCACTGCCAAATCACTCTGGGAAAAGTTTGGAGATCTCCTGACAGGAACACTGGGATTTGCCATCCGAAGAGCTGATGTGATTCCAGGCCTGCAACAACACCTCACTAGTCTCAGACCAACCAATATTTATGAATCAGCTTTCTTGGCAGAATTTTGGGAAGAGACGTTTAACTGTCGATTGAATGGGTCAGTGAACAGCCACTCTCATGGAGATAACAACTACATCGACAGATTGCCATGTAAAGGGACGGAGGATTTAAGTGATGTTTACTCTCCTTATTCTGATGTGACACAGCTAAGAGTGTCTTATAATGTCTACAAGGCAGTATATCTGGTGGCCCATGCATTGCAAGATATGAATAACTGCATAGTTGGCCAGGGGCCTTTCCTTAAAGGCACCTGCGCAGACCCAAAGCATTTTAAACCTTGGCAGGTGAGACTAAAAGATTAAAATATTATTTGTAAGTAAAAACAACATTCACCGCAGTTAGTGTTTCGATAACTTGTTCTCCTTCTTCCCTTAGCTTGTTCACTACATGAAGCACACAAATTTTTCTGCACTGGGGGAGAAAGTCAACTTTGATCAAAACGGTGACCCCATTGCTTATTATGATCTCTTGAACTGGCAAAGGAGGCCTGACGGCTCACTACATTTGGAAAAAGTAGGTTTCTATGATGCCTCATCGCCTGCTGGACGCAGCCTGGTCATAAATGACTCAGTGATTCAGTGGCCTGTTGGGAAGCAGGTGTGTTCTCTTCAAACAGGCTTACGACCATGTTCACCTCTTAGACTGTTATATGTATTGTTGATCAACACATCAGCTAATTTGTTCTTATTAGTTTGCAATATACTTTATTGTTAAACAAGCGGAACAAAAGACCATCCTTTAAGTGTAACCTACTCAAACTGAAATCAATTACGTATGAATGTGGCAACCATAAACCCCATTAACACTTACAATTAAGTGCAGTTACCAAATTTGTATAATATCTGTGGTCATGATAGAGTTTTTACATTACATTACAAATTTTCTTTACAAATGTAATTAATGAATGTATTAATTCAATTCTTATTTAATTTGTAATACAGCTCCTAAGTTCATAAGAATCTCCAAAATATAGTTCAGATTACATCTTAAAAAGGCCATAATTATGTTTACAAGAATACATATGTTTTTACTATTATGTATTTGGGGATTGTTGAATGTTACAGTGGTACATCTGACACAGACATGGGCATGAGTTCTCTTTTGATCATCTGGTGATTCAAATCAATTATTAATAATTAATTATTAATTATTACAAGATAACATATCACAATAATGAGAAGTTCACAGAACTGCAACTTTTAGTTGCTTTTGCTGAATTTGGTTTGCATACTTTCACCTTTTAGTCTGTATGTAGAATAGAGGCTGCAGTGACCAGAAAAAGAAAAGCACAGAAAAGCTGGTGAATATTGATGAAATCAGTGTGTTTCTGAGTGGCTGAACTGTGCCTCTCAGGCTTCCCGGTCTGTATGCAGTGACAGTTGTCCTCCAGGTTTTCGCATCGCCAGGAGAAAAGGGGAACCCATCTGCTGTTTCGACTGTATCCCCTGTGCTGAGGGAGAAGTTAGTAATAAGACTGGTGTGTTATGTTATGTCTTTTATCACACTTTCTCCTGTTAGCCAAATATAAACTGAGCTGCTTGTATGGCCTCTCTAAACTATGAAAATATCTTCTCTGTCCATCTCCAGATTCTTTAGAATGCTCCCGCTGCTCGAAGGACACATGGCCCAATAAAGTCAGAGATCTCTGCACCCCAAAGACTATTGAGTTCCTGTCTTACCATGAGTTAATTGGTATTGTGCTGTGTGTTGTATCCATCCTTGGAGCTTGTATTTCCCTCTCCATTCTCGCCATATTCTTTACATGCAAAGACACTCCACTGGTTCGAGCCAACAACATGGAATTGAGCTTCCTTCTCTTGGTTTTTCTTGCTGTCTGTTTTCTTGTTGGCCTGTTGTTCATTGGTGAGCCTTCAGACTGGCTTTGCCGCATCAGGTACCCAGCATTTGGGATCAGTTTTGCCCTTTGCATTTCATGCCTCCTGGCCAAGACAGCTGTGGTCCTGATGGCCTTTAGGTCCACACTGCCAGGAAGTAATGTTATGAAGTGGTTTGGACCCAACCAGCAGAGAGCTAGTGTTCTTTTAGGAACAGCTGTCCAGGTAGGAACACTTTCCATAAGTCAACTTTAAAAATAAGTTTTTCAACTGTGTCAATTAAAAATGAACAAGCTGTTTTTCCCTCTCTTCAGGTAATAATCTGTCTTGTCTGGCTGCTCACCAGTCCACCTCATGCCAACAACAACACAGATTACCACAGTGCTATCATCATCATTGAGTGTGCTACTGGTTCAGTGGTTGGCTTCTGGTGTGTTCTTGGATACATCGGCATCCTGGCTTGCACGTGCCTTCTTATGGCATTTTTGGCTCGGAAGTTGCCAGATAATTTTAACGAGGCAAAGTTCATCACATTCAGCATGCTGATATTCTTTGCAGTATGGATTACTTTTATTCCAGTTTATGTGAGCACAGCTGGGAAATACACAGTGGCTGTCCATATTTTTGCTATTTTAGCATCAGCTTTTGGTCTCCTTTTTTGCATTTTTGCTCCAAAGTGCTATATCATAATTCTGAAACCAGAAAAAAACAGCAAGAAAAACATGATGCAAAGATGAAAATGAATTATATCTGTTGATAAATTCACTAAACTATTAATTGAAATACAATAAAGCAGATCTTTTTGAGTTTCCTTTATACAATTTTTTCTAGTGATGCAACTATTGATTGTTGGTCTATGTTACAAATAAAAAGGTAGTATATTTATATAAATATAATTTGAGGGATTCTAAGAATCGCTACCTGAGCGTGATTGAGGGGTTTGCGTGTCCCTGTGACCCTGAGAGCTATGTTAACAGAGACCACAGCTCCTGGTAAGGTCCCCCTAGGCAAAGTCCCAGGGGAGTGGCTAGAATAGGAGTGATTTACAGACCCCATATGAATCGGCCCCTTCAAGAATCACTACCTCACCATGGTGGAGGGGTTGGCGTGTCTCTGGGACCCTGGGAGCTGTGTTCCTACTAAATCCTGGTAGGATCTCCCAAGACAAATTGGTCACTGGGAAGACAAAAAAATGCATAGACCATGATTATATGAATAAAAAACAACAACAAAAAACAAGTTGCTGCGACACCTTGCCTAGAACAGAGAAACTGGGGCCTCTTTCTGGAACCAGTCCGGGGACGTAGCCCCACCAGCCCATGGGGCTTAGTCGTGCATAGCCCAAAAGAACTACATGCCGCAGCCCTGTGGGCCCACCACACCTCTGCAAAGCCCTAGGTCTGGAAACAAACTCCCAGAGAGGGGCTTGTCTCTCTCCTTTTCTGGAGTTTCCAAGTTCAGAGAGGTGCATGGAATGGAACGGAGCTTTCAGTGGATCACCACTGTTTGTGAGTTGGATCAGATGACAGGACCTCAGGACCTGGTAAACCCAAATGTGTAATGAGGGAGAACTAGAAATTTCTGACTGAGGCCCCCGTCTGTGAGTTCTTCAATGGATTGTTCACATAGGAAGCTTGAGCAGCATGCGGCATCTACGTCGTGTACCAGCTGCATCTGACCTACCTGCAGTGTTCACACCAAGAGTGTGCTGTGGTGCTGCTGCTGCTAGCCCTATGTTTCCACATACATGGAAAATAAAAACTTTCAGGTCACTTAATTTAAATTCCCATAAATATATGTAGTTTAAATGTAAATGTTAAGAGTGATAACCAGAAAGCATGTGTGGTTTGTTTACCGAGGAGTATACTAGTGTACACCAGTACGCACATTCTCACCACCTGTGGATTCTTATACCTGCATGGAAAGTGGCGTAAGTGGCCAAATTTATAAACCATACGTACACTTTTCATGGACATTGTTGGGCTATCTTGGCTGACATGCCTCTTCCGTGTTGCATGGAGGTCGAGGACAGTGCCGATGGTATGACAGCAATGGTGGTTCCCATTTTTAAGAAATGGGACCGCAGGGTGCTCCAGTTACTGAAGTATCACAGTGCTCACCCTCTCTGGCGAAGTTCCAGGGTGCTGAAAAGGAGGCTCCAACCAAGTGTTGCAGTTGAGTATGAAGTAGTCGAGATGAGAGTCAGCAAGTGGTTGAATGTTTGCAATCTGAAATCTCACCACTAGATGCCACAAAATCACACACTTGTCCTAAAAAAATATATTAAGGATGAGAAGAGGGGGAGAAGAGAAAATACCATCAAAAATGTTCAACAGTGAACAGAAGTCAGTTTCTAAACTATGTTCGGAAATATAACACATTATGTAGAAATGTAAGGCACACCAAGAGTTGGAAGTAGACTTGGGAGTTGGAAAAATATGTTGTAAGCTCTATATGCATTTTTCTTTTTTCAAAATAAAACACAAACAAACACTTTTTTAAACTTTTTTTTATTGGTGAATGTATTCTGTACAAAACAATTGTTTGTTGTTGCATGTAGCATGTTTGTGCTACTGAATAGTACTACATTATTATATTTAAGTCTGTTAAATGCATACATTTAATTCAAAAAGTGTGTCCCCAAGCAATTATGATTTATGAACAAAACATGTTCTCATCAAAACACACACACACACACACATATAAATGGTCAAATTATAATAATAAATAATATCAAATAATAATTTCCAGCCATGGATTTTGCACACCAAAACAGTTCTTGTAATCTTTAATGTAATATTATGTATAGAACATTTATTAATTCAATATTAGCCATGCAGGCTCTGTATAATATAAAAAGCTACAAAATCTTGCAATACTCGCACACTACTACTTCAAAAGTATATTATAGAATAGATAACATCATATTTAAAAATGAAGAAATCATATTTTTTTATTGAAATTATTTCCCATTACATGTTTTTTGGTATTTTTTTCTGGCTTGATCAATATTATATAACATTTAGGTGCAAAAATGCTAAGTAATAAGCCAAATGCTGAAGACAATATTGCAAATATTTCCACAGCTACAGTGAACTTTCCAGGAGAGCTGACATATGCTGGAATGAAAGTAATCCAGACAGCACAGAATATCAGCATGCTGAATGTGATAAACTTGGCTTCATTAAAGTTATCAGGCAACTTTCTTGCTAGAAATGCCAGGACCAAACATATTATAGCAAGGAGCCCTATGTACCCCAGTACTGCATAGAAAGCAGCCTCAGAGCCTGTGTTACATTCCAACACTATCTTCATATTGCTGTATTTGAAAACCATGTTTGGGAACGGTGGGTTTAACTTAAGCCACAACACACATATCATTATCTGAACCAAAGTGCAGGAGCATACTATGATCCTCTGCTGTGCAGGACCAAACTTTCCTGCAAGTTTGTTGCCAGGAAATGTGGCTTTAAAAGCTGTAACAACAACGATAGTTTTTCCCAGGACACAGGAAATACAAAGTGCAAATGTCACACCAAAAGCTGTGTGGCGCAGCATGCATGTCCAGACAGTGGGTTTGCCGATGAACGTGAGGGGACAGAGAAAACACAAAAAAAGAGAAAATAACAGGAAACAGCTCAGCTCAGAGTTGCTGGCCTTTATCACAGGAGTTTCTCTGTAGTGGATAAAAATCATCATTGTGGCAAGCGACAGGGAAGCCCCTAGCAGGGATACAACTGTGAGAGCTATTCCCATCGGCTCGTGATATGCCAGGAACTCGGTTGTTCTAGGAATGCACTCGTCTTTCCTTTCATTGGACCAGTATTCCTGTGGACAGGGTGTGCAGTCGGCTGCACCTTTTGAACATGGATGGGGAGAATCAGTTGATCAATCTCTGGATGTTTAATTTGCAGGACATTTAATAATACTTAAGTAAAACAATACAAAGCAAGAAAGTCAAATATGTAACACACAATATTTTAAACATTAAATATATATTGCAAAGACTAAATATATCATGTATGATCATGTATGCTTGTTTACTATGGCATTACATGCTTTTGATACCTGTTGAGTTGGCTATAGTTCCATCAGCACATGGGATACAGTCAAAACAGCAGGTGGGTCTTCCCTTTATTTGAGCTTTCCTGGTTCCTACTGGACAAACATTAGAGCACACCGATATCGGAACCTGAGAAAACAATGTAACAAAGCGCAGCTAAATTCAGTTGATCTAATGTTCCAGCAGAAGACATCGCTCAAAATCTATGAGATGATTGTGTGAAAAAACATCTTTATAATTACCATTTTCCCTGTCCTCCACACAATGTCTTCCTCCTTGATGCTAAGCTTATGATCACCGTTAGCAGCAGAGGAAAATTGACCCAGTGTGACATGCTGTACCTGCCCATCTATCAGCTGCCAGTTTATAATATCATAAGAAGCAGGAGGATCACCATTGACATCAAAAAACACATCATCCCCAAACTGATTCCGAAAATTCACACTTTGTAGATGATCAGTGACCTGAAAAATGGAACAGATTATTTGTTAGATATTTCGGTAACACTTTATAATGAGTACACACTATTAAGCATTAGTTAAGCATGAATAAGTACTGAATTCATCATTTATAACGCATGAATACACATTAGTATGTAGTTTATAAACACAGTTAAAAATGTTTTGTTCATCATTGATAAGCACATTAGTTATGGATTAGTAAATACTGAATTCATCATTTATAAAGCATGATTCTGCTGTAAATAGTCATTACTATGTGGTTTATAATCACAGGTATAAATGTTTTACTCTCCATTGTACTGTACATTTCTGCATGCACTTGCACATCCAATATTCAGACATGTATTAATGATTAGTGACTGTGTTAGCAGATGTTCTATAAAACCCACAACAAATTCATTTTCTAATGATGGCCTATAAACAGTGATTAATGCAGGAATTCACAGTTACAAAGCACTTACTACTCGTTAATTAAGTATTTTACGCGAGCTTATCTAAAGTGAGCACTATCTATGGCTTATTAAGCATTTACAAATGAGATATAAAGGCTGACAATGCCTCGAGACTCACAAAATGTTCAGTTATCTTAACAGACGAAGGACAGACACAACACAAAGGGACATAGAACATATTGTATTGATATTTACTGCAACTTCCCAACATATTGTATGAAGACGAACAAGGGTGGTTTATGAAGACATGCTATTGTTGTGATCTTCTCTGTTTGGGACGTGTACGTTGAGCTCCCGCTCTCAGCACGTCATCAACGTGATGACGTGCTGAGAGCGGGATGTTACGTCATATTTACGTTAACTCTCAGAAGTTTCTGACAGTGCAGCCAAGGGGAGCATGGAGAAGCACATTGGAGTCTGTGGCCGTCAGCGGCTCTAGTGGAGAGTATGTGTCTTTGTTTGGTAGCACACATTATGGTTGAAAGATAACGTTAGCTTGTCACTTGACACTAACGTTACTAACGTTACTACCGTTACCGACCCGCCCGCGGTGGCTAAGCCGACCCGCCGCTGCTAGGCACTCACCTCTCCCGGCTAGACGAGACTAGGCTAGGTCGGCTTAGCCACCGCGGGCGGGTCGGTAACGTTGGTAACGTTACTAACATAATGTTAGTAACGTGAGTAACGTGAGTCAGGGAGCGCGGGCAAACACCTGCAGCTGCTGACAAGCTAACGTTATCTTTCAACCATAATGTGTGCTGAATTTGTTGTGGGTTTTATAGAACATCTGCTAACACAGTCACTAATCATTAATACATGTCTGAATAGTGGATGTGCAAGTGCATGCAGAAATGTACAGTACAATGGAGAGTAAAACATTTAACTGTGATTATAAACCACATAGTAATGACTATTTACAGCAGAATCATGCTTTATAAATGATGAATTCAGTATTTACTAATCCATAACTAATGTGCTTATCAATGATGAACAAAACATTTTTAACTGTGTTTATAAACTACATACTAATGTGTATTCATGCGTTATAAATGATGAATTCAGTATTTATTCATGCTTAACTAATGCTTAATAGTGTGTACTCATTATAAAGTGTTACCGATATTTCTAAGAGTTCATATTAACATTATAACTTCTATGCAGATACATTCATTGTTTACAGACAGTTGGAGGTGTTGGGGATTTTATGTTAATATTTCTCACCTGTTTGGGCTGCATTTCAGATATATCCAAACATGGCCTCAAAGTGTTTTCTCCAACTGGTTGGCAGAATACCAGCTGATGCAGGGCATGTGCTATAGCATAAACTGCTTTATACACATTATAGGACACTCTGAGCTGTGTGATATTGAAGAAGACATCCTGGGAATTCATTAATGTCTCATTGCCTGTGCATATTTCATTCATTGCCTCAGTACTTGTGTCTTCCCCAGGTGAAACTGGTTTGCAACCCACCATGATCTCCCAGAAATCCCTCACAAAGGCTGCATTTGGCTCTGCATATGGGCTAATACTTGTAAGAAATGCTTTTAGATTTGGAATTGCCATCTTCTGCACCACAAAGCCTAAGGCTCCACCAAAAGCTTGGTAGATTTCAGGGGTGGAAGGTCGAGTTGCTGTTATCCAGGCCTCGCTGGCAATCCACTGAATTCCTGTAATATTCTGTTTCACAATCTCTTTCATCAAAGGGTAAAAGTCACCCTCTGGAACAAAAGCAAGAATGACTTTGGCAGTTGAATACTTAATCATTTCCACAACATCCAGAATTTTATCCGTAGTGTACGTACGCAAAACTGTCCCGACAAATTCAATACAAACCCCAAGCTTTCTAACCTCTTCAGTAAAAGCCAGGATCCCATTCCGCCCGTAGTCATTGTCTGACTGTATGGCCCCAATCCACTGCCAGCCAAAATGTTTGACTAATGCTGCCAAAGCTTTTGCCTGGAAATAGTCGCTGGGGATTGTTCGAAAAAATGTAGGATATTTAGCTCTGTCACTCAGGCAGGCACATGTTGAGAAGTAACTAACCTATAAAACAAACATCAACACAAAGGTAAAAAACACTTTAAAACAAGCACTACAAAAGCATCACTTATCACAGAAAACTATAATGCAATTAATTCTTACTATTGGCACTTGAAATGGTCCAAGAGTTCCAGCCACAGCTAAAGACTGAGATGATCCTGACTCTGCTATGAGAGCAGATATAGCTGGAGGACAAGGGGAAGTCAACTCTATCTCCTCTGGTCTACTAGCCAGTGTTAGTGCAGCACGTAAAGTATTTGTTGGAGATGCACAAGAGTTAAGGATCCTATAGCCAAGGGATATGTTTGGCAGGAGAGCAGGATCTTTGTTGATTTCTTCAATTGCAAATATCATCACTTGGGTCCACCGAAAAGCTCGCAGGTCAAATCTAAAATGGCAATTGTTTGTAATTGAAATATGATTTAAGATTACAAAGCTGCTGCTATACATGTACATACAATGGCAAATGTGTAAGAGAAGAGCAGAAGAACATGTATGAAGTATGGAAAAGTCAGATTAAAACTTACCCTGCACACTTCACTCCAGGTGGCTCACTCTCGAACGTAAAAGTGCCACTTATCTCCTTGTTTAAAACTGGGAAAATCCCCCCGATCATTATGTCTCCCTGCTTGAACAAACTTGGCATGTTAAACCTACCAAACAGTTCACAGCCAGAAACTGTGTTCAGATACAGAACAAATAGTGATAAGGTAACAGCTCTCTCCAGTTTAGTCATGATTGCTTGGCATTTTCAAAGGAAATAAGGACACAGCTCTTATAACAACAGCCTCAGATGCAGGTACTGTAGATGTGCTGTCTTCATAAAAGGTTGATTTATTTCCCACAGGGCAGAGCAATCCGAGATTGGTAGGAGTAGTGCAACAGGGAAGGGTGATTGCTATATTCAGGACATACAATACCTAGGGGAGACTGGGGTAAGATGAGCCATTTTTCATATTTAGGATCACTACATTAAGGCAATCATAGTTTTGTCGCTAACTAATATATCTGCATATATTTCAGGATGTTGTGCATCCCTTCAAACAAACAGAATGAGTGTAAACATAACTGTTTCGATGATATAGCATGTCCAAAAAAAGTGGCTCAACTTACCCCGTGTATGGGGTAAGTTGAGCATAGGAGCGGGGTAAGTTGAGCCGTATCCCGTTTTTGGATACACTTATTAAGTGTATTTTGGCTGTAGCCACCGGCTCAACTTACCCCTGGCCAAATGGCACCAGAGCTACCATTTTGACTTTATTAGTCCCCACAGCTAAAATGGTGCACTTTTATGCAAAGTTTATGACCTCATGTTGTAGCTAATAGATACCATAATTGATGTATAAAACAAATTCAAAATTATCTATTTTGGTCTAAACACAATTCTCTTGAAACTTATGATAGACTAAATTCCCTTTCAAGAGTGAAAAATGTTTTTTTTAGAAATAAATATCTAACCACTTTACCCATGTGGTTCTTACATTCACAGACTCCGTGAAATGATGCCTTCCTCCTAAATATTTGGTCACATGATCAATGTTTTTTACCATTTCCTAGCAACAAGGGGTGGCTCAACTTGCCCTTTGGCTCAACTCACCCCAGTCTCCCCTACACTAATGTGCACTCACACTCACAATATAGAGTCAGGTCCACACAAAATGTAAATTTGGTTTGCTTACTGACATACCACACATTAGTTAAATGGCAGCAATCCACTGTGCATAGTTACGTTTCTAAAATACTTTGGTAATGTGCTTTGGTCTTCATAATGAAGAAAAGAAGTACCTTAGGAGAGACATTTCTGAAGGCTATTAAATTAATGCAGGGCTGAGAAAGCTTTCAGAAGGAGGTAAATACTGCAGCATTAGTAAAAACAGAGCATAGGGATATTTTTTGTGTGTTTCAAGGATAAAACTTCATACGCTACTTTAAAAAAGAAAGTTGGAAAAGAGGCTATAATAAGCACAAGTGAACAGGAATGGTTTAGTGACATAAACAACAGGACCACCTTAAACGAGTATTCCTGTGTGAGCTTAATTTGATGTTTGTGTGTTTTCTAACTCCAGAGAATGAATGGCCCTAAAAAAGCCTGGATGTGACCTCTGCAGCTCTTTGAATCCTCTCCATGTACAGCTTCTACAGCTGCTCACATCATGTTTTCATTTCCACAGCCATTGTACAGCCTATAGCCCACACTCCCTTCTGGTCATTCAACCTGCATACACAGTGTAACGTGTTGCCACATCACTGATAAATAATTACAGGTGAAGTTTTTGCAACATAACACTAATAAAACATTATATTTCCTATAACATTGCATACATATTTTAGGCACAGTCACACTCCTATAACAGGGTCACCTTCTTTTGAAAATTCCAGGAACCCTGTCTGCCCGATCCCTTTGCATGTTTGGTTCTCTGACTTTGTCCTTGCCAGAAGAATAAATAAGGTAATAGTGATCCAACCCATCATTAGCCAAGCATTCGCTGAATTAATTCTGACCTTGCTTTTTCAACCATAAGTGAAACGTCACCAGTGAGCAGTCAATAATTATTTTGTTTGACACTCGTCACTACACTTGTGAGAAATGTATACTGCTTTTTGGCATGTAGAACAAAGAAGGCCTGATTTAAGAGAATCAACTCAAGTATTTTTAAGGTAGTGAAGTACTAAATGCATTTTGAGGAAATGCTGTACTAGTCATTAGACTTAGTCACTCAGAAAAGGCTGGCTCAAGATCTCTACACTCTTAACCTTAAACATTTCATTTCTGGAGTCGAAGTTGTATAAGATCACTTTTTTAATTTAAACATACATTAAATAACAAATATAAGTATTTGTCACTAGTATAACTACTATCTCTATTAGTAATGTAATTGTTTCTAATGTATTTAACTATATTATTTTGAGATTGTATTAAATACATTGTTTAAAAAAAATTGTCCAACTTGTTTGGAAGAGGAATATAAACACTTAACAATATCTGCTATATCCTTGTAAACAACTGGACACATTCAGACATGCATTACTGGATGCAAGCCTCCAAAACCTAAACTTGACTGGAGGAGGACAGATGAACTGTATCAAACTATACTACTATTTGTTCACTGTGGCCCAATATGAGAAGTAACTGAAAATGCAGAATGCACATCATTTCCAAAAAAATTAAAGTAATGCTGAGGCTCAAAATAAGTGTGGACAGGCTACCATATGTCTTCACTAGTGAGTACATTTTGCTTTTTTGTCAGATGATTCTGAATGAAAAGCATTTCAATTTATCTATTGGTCTTTATTCACATTATTGTAAAATCAGTCAGCAGGGCTCTCCTCAAGACTTTTTATGACTCTGTGGTTGTTTCAGCCATCTTCTATGCTGTGGTCTGCTGGAGAGGGGGCAGTACGGACAGGGACAGGAAGAGACTCAATAAACTGATCAGGAGAGCGAGCTCTGTCCTGGACTGTCCTCTGGACTCCATTGAGAAAGTGACATCCATCATGGACAACACCTCTCACCCCCTACATGACACTGTGGGGTCCCTGAGTAGCTCCTTCAGCAGGAGACTGTTACACCCACAGTGTAAGAAGGAGAGGTTCCGAAGGTCTTTCATCCCTGCCGCTGTCAGACCCAACACAACACAACACCTGATCAATGTTGTAGTTTCTGTTTTTCAAATTACCACCATACCATAGCTTTACCACTTAACCATAGTTTTTTTTTTTTATATCTGTATTTATTTATTTCACGTAATTGCTGCTGTGACAATGGAATTTCCCCGTTGTGGGATTAATAAAGTAATACAAACAAACAAATTGTTATTAAAACATTTTCTCATTTGATTTATTTAATTTGCCTATTGCCACTGAAATTAATCAGTATGTATGGAGTCTGGAATGTGTCAAAATTATGATTTTATTGTGTGCATTACAATTTATGTTTTGTGATTGCATTTAATCTAAATATGGTTCCCTTTTATCTTACAACATGCAGCTTCATTAACGTTTAGGGACAACTGGTTATATATATTTCTGTTTTTTTTTATTAAACCAGTTGCTAAACAGAAACTTTAAATGTTTAACATTTAAACTTTTAAACATTTGCAACAAATAAAACTTATCAAGTCAAATTTCCTGCAACCCTATATATGAAATGCTTAACAAAGCAACACTGTGAGCTGCTGTTCATTGTTCATTCTTCTTCATTGTTAAGAGGCCATCCTTTGTAGAACAAAGCATAATCTTAGCACACTATAGAGGGTAGCTCAGTATTGATTAATTTATTTGATTCTTTCTTTCTATGTGTATATATTTATTTAAAATTATTAGTGGGATATGACCATTTTATAAGACATTAATACAAATAAAAACAAGTGTCCATACAAGTGTTCCTTGCTGTCAGAAATTGTGTAAAATGGTGGTAGGGCTAATAAAGATTTAGCCTTATTACATTCAACTGTCATTGACTTCAATAACTAGAATGTTTATTATGGTAGTGTCAGGTAAGTGTAATTATGCCCAAAGTTAAATATTCACAAAGAGCACCATCTCCTCAGCCATGGGGGGGGGGGATGCAACTGTTTGAATGAGACCACAAAGTTAAAATGCTTTTGTTGGATAAACTGGGTTGGTAAAGCTGCATGTTTAGAGGGTGGGAATGAAGGAAAAACAGAACATTATAGGTTCAATGATCTTTGTATCTACATTTTTCACAATTTTCGCATCATATTGAACATTTCATACAGTATGGCAGGTTTAGGAAGTCTAAATTAACCTGCTGATCTTAATAATAAGTACATACTTTGTTGGTACCCTTGAATTGTGTAGACAGGTTATGAGTTGCAAATTTAAAAGGACATTCAAAAAATTCAGTTTCATCAGGATGGATTGTAACAAACTGGGAAGTGAGATAAACACACAGAATAAAGTAGCCAGTAGCTCTATCTTCCCTAGCACAGCCCAGTACCTTAGTGTTGATCCTACAGTATCATTAGCAAGTATGACGTCAAACCAGTGTTTTACATTGTTATTTGGAAAAGGAGGATTGAAAGTCAACCAGATAAACAACACAGTAACAGGCAGAGCCCTAAATTGCTGCTGTGTTGTACAAAACAATTTCATGACAGTATGAGCAGCCCTGCAGGCAATTAACACATGTACAGTACTTTCCAGAGTGTAAGAGAGGCAGATGACAAAAGAGATCCCGACAGCTATCCGGGACAACTCAGTGGGCTCATGGATGGATGAAAAACATCGTAGTGTCATGGTAAAAAGCATTACCATTGTGGAATTACTGCCATGAGCAGGATGGACTCTGTTTGGGGATATTTTTATTCTTGTCATGTAGATTCCAAGCAGTAACGCAGCTGCCAGAAAAAATCTTGCAACCCATCTGCTGGTGTCCATAGGCTGCACACTCTTCATCCTGCCTGTGTAATCCATAAATTGAATGCCATCATAAAATAATGTTTTAGATTATTATGTAACTTTTTCAGGATATTAAAGCATGTTTTTCTTTAAGTATACAATCTTTGTTTTTACTATTACCTGTTTGTGTTAGAAAGGCTTCTTTTGGACAGTGTGGTAGATAAAACTTAGATGGCATCTGTCAACAAAATAAATTAGTTACTACAGACACATTACAAATTCATGCAAATACATTTGGGTGACAGTATAATATATATGTGATATACATCTTCTATACCATTTTTACTGTGGTAACTGCTTCATGGTGATATTGTATTTACAGAATAAAGTATTTGCATATTTGCACTGCATATACATTTACAAAAAAGGAAAGATATCTACAGCTATGTCTATGGATAATTTCTCATTTAAGCTTCTAATAAATTACTATATCACAGTATATTCCTGTATCACAATATAGGCTACAATTTTACATACTTTGATATCAGGGACGAGCCCTGCTGACACTGTGAAACACACTACTGTTAAGAGACTGAGGCAGAATTGAGACACTGCACATATATAGTGTAGGTATACATACAAACCTGCACATAGTAGATCCTGACAAAAGCCCTGTTTGATTCTTCTGAAGACATCGGCCTAACTTTGCTCTCAGACAGGTTAAAGATGAATTCTGGAAATGCAGGTGCAAAGTTTCTGCACAAAAAGCCTTGCAGGATTTTCATCTCAAGGTGGAATGCCTTGCAGATACAGATACAATCCACTGTTTTCCAGTGGTCCACTAGAACATGGGTAATGATGTGGGAGCTCTGATCCATAGACCTCAGAACAGCTGAAGGACGGATACTTCTATGATTATCAGTTTTTATCTACATGAAGGAAAATGACACATAATGTAATTAATACATTTCATAATAAATTAGCATGAGCAGAAAAACACTTTCCAAACAAGAATCGCAATCAGTGTCAAGTACACTGCTCTAAATAGAAATTTAATTTAATTTGATGAATACGATTGCTCTTAACCTCTACATCTGGTGCTCACCTCTATTATGAGTAGGAGACGTCCGGTCCTAGATAGGAAATACACCAAATACTGCCAGAATTGACACTTGCAGACAGGAATGCTTTGCTTCTCTCTATTCACAGTCTCCTTCACTCTTTGCAAGAGATTCACAGAGCCATTATAGAGGATGCAATTTAAAGTCAAACCAGCAAATAGGGTATAGTCTTTTATGATCCTGTCCTGTGTGAACTTCCTCTCTAAGGCAACTTTCATTCCAGGAGCTCTAAACAGACAAATAGAAAAAAGAACAACTTGCAAACATCAGTTCTTGATCACATTAAGTAGCAAAGTATCACATATCCATAACCCTTAACTTCTGTCATACATTGCATTAATCATCCAACTGCTTGTCATTTGTTGCCAAACAAAAACTAAACTGGCATTTAAAAGGCCACAACATTGTGAACTATGGGTAAAGCAACATCTTCAGATCCAACAGTGCAACCTGGAAACCATAAAACCCAACTGGGAGACTGTTACTTTGTAATTTCACAGTAAATTGACTTCAAATTGTAAATGACTCATAAAAGCTCCTCTAGAGATTGTCTAATTGTCTTTTGAGGGGTCTCTCAATGTGGTGTTTAGGCCCCCATAATTCAAGCTGGTTCCCCACTGAGGAAATCATTAAATTACAGGCTAATTGCTGATGAATCTGTGGGAAAACACACAGGTCCTTGACAAAAAAGCAAGTAATGAGCAAGAAGTAGAGGAAAGGGAGAAAACATTAAACATTGTAATGTATCAACAATTTACTCACCTCTCACATGTCACTGTCACTTTTGTTTTGTCATGTATAACACCGTTTTTATATGATGCATTTGAGCTGATGCCCTTTTTTTCTTCATCGTGCCCATACTGACTGATCTCAGCACACTGGTCTAGTCTGACCCATGTGCCAGATGACACCATCCAAGTGAACAGTGTTAAGAAGACAAATGTGACTGTTGTCATCTCAGAGTCTCGCCTTTGGCACCATCAGGTTTCTTGCATCGATGTGTTTTATAGCTTCCTCTCTGCTACTCAGGTGTAGGAGGCAACTCAGTTGGCTATCCTCAGAGGTACATGGAAATATTTGTTTTTTGCATAAGACCTGAAGGATGTCAGGCATGAAGAATAAATGTGACAAGAATACACATGGGCCCTGTTTCCAAGGTAATAACAGTCAATCTTCTAGGTTCCGAGTGTTTGCTGAGGCTGATTTGGATAAAGCCATTATGTTGTTGCTGTTGATTCTGTGAACCAGCACTAAATTGCGAGTGCATGTGTATGACTGTTAAGTGCACATAAACACTGAATACATTTTAATCACTTAATTGTCATGTAAGCTTAACATGTGTGTCATAATTTATGAGACTGTGGTAACTCAAGTTAATTGGTTAACTATCAGGTAATGATTACATGTATGAAAAGGACAATATTAATGAATCGTTCTGTCTGTCACTACCACATGGCCGAGTAGACAGCTAGCCATTTGGAGCTAGGTCAGGGGTGTTGTCTTGCTAATACACACAAACACTGGGAGCAGATTAATTACATTTCCAGTTTCTGCTCATATGAGCTGGATGATAAAATTATTAGAATATAATTTTACATTTAGGAACAATTTCATGGGCTACCTGAGTAAAATCAGATTATTGAAAAACCACTATGACTAGTTAAATCTTTGCTTATAATCACAAGCATAACATATCACTTTAATTTTAATTGTAATACAATCCACAAACATGCATGAATTAAGTGCTTGAATAGTTGGACATGTTAAGACATTTGTAGTTGGGCCATATGCAACAAAACGTTTTGGGCTACACTTTGGTGTGGCAAAAACTCCTGCACCCTTGAGGACATAGGCACATGAAACATCATACAGACCTGATGTCTGTTTATATATAAATATATTATATCATATCAGAATTATAGCTTGTGTTTTTTCAGATTTGTGGAGAAAAATAAATTAACATTAAAATAAATTTACCATAGTCTTGAAGAAAATGTCTTTCCCTTTTACCTAATAATAATAAGTCAATAAAAAGATGCAGAACGCATAGCATGTTTGGTTTCAGTGAATTTTTATTAAAGCTTAGATTGAAAACCAACAAAATGGTGAGGTCAAATTTTCCATTTCAGAATTTATTTTGAGAATAATATTCAGAATAATATTTTGTTTATTTTCCTGAAAAGTTATATCATTTATTATTTAAATTTAACTTTTTTGATAAGGAGGGAACTGGTTCAGGATTTATTATAATGATATACATGTAGTTACATACATTACCTTACACGTGCACTAGTGTGAAACAGAAATAAGAAATATATGTTGGTGAGTGGGGATGCTCAAATAGTTATGCAATTAAAATCAGTAATGTATTAATTATGTATTATTACTTTCAAAAATTATGTAAAACATTTCAGGAAGATGGTATATTCCTTTACTATGTTAGAACTTTAATAGGCACTGAATAATTCATTAACAACACAATTCGGAGAAAAAGAAAAAAAAAAGGAATTCCAACAATGTAAAATTAACAATGAATATCTTTTGTTTTGCCCATCATATGCTTTTTGGTATTTTGTTCTGGCCTCAGTAAAATAATAAAGCATTTGGGGATGAAAATGCAGAAAAGAAGTCCATAACTGGAGGCCAGAATGGCAAATATCTCTACAGCTACAGTGAACTTCCCAGGAGAGCTGACGTATGCTGGTATAAATGTGATCCAGACTGCACAGAATATCAGCATGCTGAAGGTGATAAATTTGGCTTCATTAAAATTATCAGGTAACCTTCGAGCCAGAAAAGCGAGAACAAAACACAAGACAGCAAGGAGTCCTATGTATCCCAACACGGCCCAGAACCCTACAGGTGATCCCAGGGCGCACTCAAGAATAATCTTCTCCATGTAATGGTTCATATTTTTGAAGGGAAAGGGTGGGTTGATTGTCAGCCAAAGTATGCAAATCAAAACCTGTATGAGAGTGAAAGCCAGGACACTGAGCCTCTGCTGTACAGGCCCAAACCATTTCATCATATTAGTGCCTGGAAGTGTTGCTTTAAAGGCCATTAAGACTACTATTGTTTTCCCCAGAACACAAGAGATACAGAGGACAAAGGTGATGCCGAATGCGGTGTGTCGCAGCATGCAGGACCACTCAGAGGGCCGGCCGATGAAGGTCAGAGAACACAGGAAACACAGAGTCAACGAGAAGAGCAGCAGGAAGCTCAGCTCAGAGTTGTTGGCCCTGACAATAGGAGTTTCCCGGAAATGAAAGAACACTAATGCTATCATAGTTGTCAAAATTACCCCCATCAAACAAAAAAATGTTAAAATGATCCCCATGATCTCTTCATAAGACAGAAATTCAATCTCCTTTAAGATGCATGTGTCTCCTCTGGTATTCGGCCAATAATCAATGGGACATTTGAGGCACTCCAAAGAGTCTGTTTTTGAAAGAGACAAACACATTAATCAGGTCCAATGCAAGTTAAGAGGGTAAAGCACATTCTAGATACATTTAAAATCTGATTAAAACCTGTAATGTTGCTGATTTCTCCTTCTGCACATGGGATACAGTCATAACAGCAAACAGGTTTTCTTTTTTGCAGGACTTTGCGTTTTCCTGAGGGACATCTCTCACTGCACACTGACACAGGCACCTGGTGCATGAATATGTGGATGAGCTGTATGTGATCTACAATGTGTTCACTTCTTAGTATTGATGTTCACATGAATTTCATGAAGAAACAAATAAAGATGTTAACCAGAACGTTATTGTCTGGGATTATGACATGTTATGCAGTATGGAATTGTGACTAACAACCCAGAAATGTGAGAACAAAGTAATATGAATATATACCGAATGACTTCCTCCTCCCCACATTATCTTCATGCCATTCATTATAAATGGACGCTCACCAGGCAAAGTGGCATCAAAAAAACCAACTGTGGCAACAAGCATGGTCTCTGAGGTTAAATGTTGTAAATTTACAAGTTCATATCTTGCAGGTGAATCTCCATTCTGGTCAAAAGTCACTCTTTCACCCTGACTTGTTGTGAAGTTGATATTCTGCAAATAATGTAGTACCTGTAGAGAAGAGGATGGACATTTCCTTTGTTATCTCATGTTATTTGGTATGGTATATGAACAAATTATTATGATTATAAAAACAATAACCATTTTCTTTTCGTTTCTCACCTGCCATGGTTGAATGTATTTAGTGTCAGCACAGCTCCCATTGTAGAAGGGACTCTTCCCCTCTTCACATGTGACCAGGTTGTGGAGAGCATGGGCCACTGCATAAACCGACTTGTAAACATTATTAGTGAATCTCAGATCAGAAACATCTGTAAAATATGATTCAATGTTCTGCAAGCTCTCAGAGCCGCTGCATGGCTTTCTTTGTGTGTTTGCGGTTTCATTCAGAGCACAGTCAAACATGTCTTCCCAGAAATCTCTGACAAACTGACTGTCAGGAAACTGTGAGGGATGGAGCTGCCTCAAGTGCTTCTCCAATCCGGGGATCTTAGTTTGGCTGACAGCGAAGCCCAGGGAGCCCACAAGGAGGCTACGTCCCTCACTGTCAGTCAGTGAGTGATCTGTGATCCAGGCATCACTGCCAACCCACTGCAGTCCTGTAATGTTCTGTTTGTAGAACTCAGTAGCCAGCACTTTAACTTCTCTGTGGGACATGAAGGCCACAATGACTTTAGAGGTGGAGTGCTTCACAATTTCAACTAATTCTGTTAACTCATGACGAGGACCTGATTGTTCAAATGACTGGTAATACTCAATGCACACTCCCTCTTCTTGTGCAGCTTGTATAAATGTGGTGATCCCGTTGATACCATAGCTGTTTTTGTTACTTATTGCCCCCACCCAGGACCAGCCGAAATGCTTGATTAGCTTTGCCAGGGCTCTGCTCTGGTGGAGGTCACTAGGAATAGTTCGGAAGAAGGATGGAAACTCCTCTCTGTTGCTGAGACAAGCACAAGTTGCAAAGTGGCTGAGCTGTGCAAAAGAAATTTAAAGAGAATTCTGTTCATTACACGTTAATCATCTTGAAAACATCACATATATTACAACATCACATATAACTTATAATAAGTGAATCAAGAGGAATCTTGACTCAAAAGACATGATTTACAAAACTGCTTTTACATGGCCTCTTTAATATTTATTTTTTTATGTACACACAAGTAAAGTAACATATTTACCACTGGTATCTGGAACCTTCCTATAATCCGAGAAAATCCCACTGTGGGAGCAGAGCCAGAGTGGCCTAGTACAGCCTGTGCAGTGTCAGTGGTTGTACAGTTCCTCTCATCTATGATTTCCCTCTGCCCACTGGCTAAGACTATAGCAGACTTAATAATGTTTGTCATTCCACAGGAATTGTATATCTTGTAGCCCAATGTGTGGTTGGGGAGAATAGCAGGATTTAGATTTATTTCCTCAATTGCAAAGATCATGGTCTGGGCAAATTTGAATTCTCTTACATTGATGCTGGGAAAAAGATGACATTTTTTAAATTACTGGTCATTTGATTTGCAATATAATTAGTTTTTTTAAACAGGAAAGCACATAACAGGACAAAATCAAAAACACATACTTACAGCAGGCACTTTGGAGGTTCAGGTAAGGTTTGAAAGGTGGGCTTGCTGCCTCTGTACCCAGTACGAAAGGTGAAAATGCCACCTAAGTTGAAATCTCTAGACTTGGTCATTTCCGGTGGTTGTGCCCTGCCCTGCAGCCAACACACAGACTCTCCCCTCTTGATCAGAAGAGCCAGGAGGACCAGCTTGAGCAGTGGCATTGTTTCGCTCTGCAAGCTGGTCTTTTTAACTCTACCCCATGTGGCGGTCTTTATACCCTGCCCAGGCCTTTTCAGCCTAGTTCATATCCTTTCTCATGTCTGCGGATCTGCTGCTTTAGGCAAATGAGGCATGTGCCCCCAGGGGAAAGAGAAAAGGGGTGTCCACTATGCACAAAATGTTGTTTATTTGCCTTATTATTTCATTAGTGTGTTGAAATCAGATATGGAGCAGCTTCTGTGGATGGATTCTTTTGGGTCATAATTTTTCAGTAAATCGCAGCCATATGGTGTTAGAAAACTTTAAAGATTTGTCATATTTTACACATTAAAGATGATCTCTCTGAGCAGTATGTAATTAAATTCTGTACTGCTAATTAAAGTTTTATTTTAATAAAAAATCCTATCAGTCAAAACATATGAGTGATGAGTGAGTGCAGACCTCATACCACAAATGTTTTTTAAATACAGATCTTTTAAAATGTCTTTTTCTTTGACACAGCGGTCATGTTTCTGTGCTGTTTGTGTGTTTGTTACTTAGAAGGATGTCTCAATTTGAGCAGAATCTTATAGGCAATGAATCCCAAGTCATATATGTGCTGTTTTTCCATGATTGACTATCAGTGTTTGAATTTTGATGCCCACCCAGATCCAGATGCAGATTAAACATTTTTCTTCTCTGAATTTAGTGGATTGTGAAGTCTTTTGCAGGTATTACATTTTTATTTGTATAGCGCCAATTGTTGTTGAGGTATGCTCTCTTTAAGTTTTTGATCACATTTCCACTACATACTGTAAATAATGAAATAAAACAAATGTATAAATGTCAGACCACATAAGCATTAGTTTGTGGCCAAACAGTGTTGTATGCTCCTTGCTCCAACAAGAGAAGTGGAGAGCCAAAATGATCTAAAATCAATTAATGATTAATACGATTGTACTGCTTCGGTCAGCCAACCTGTTCACAAAAAACAACAACCTGTAACTGTAAAATGATGTGTAACACTAAGCTGTGTAATTGTTTTGCTTATTATCTAAAGTAATGTTATGTAGGAAAAGGGGAAAACTCCAATTTGAATTTAAAACAATCAGAATATACAGGTCATATGCTGTGGTGCATTTGTTGGGCCTATAACTTCTCTAAAGTTTGAGAGTAATAACTCATAATGTTGCATAATGT